>NC_141691.1:1474672493-1475949493 GCF_964263255.1 Lissotriton vulgaris
TTGTAAGCATTTTTTGTAATTATACTTTTATTACAAGGTAATAGCTCACAAGGTATCCTCCTGAAACACAGAGCATATGTGTGTATCTATATATATATATTTACACACATATATGCTCTGTGTTTCAGGAGGATACCTGGTGTGAGTGTGAGAGTGAGTGAGTGAGTGAGTGAGTGAGTGAGTGAGTGAGTGAGTGAGTGTGTGTGTGTGTGTGTGTGTGTGTGGGTGTGTGCGTGTGTGTGTGTGTGTGTGTGTGTATAAAACAGCCAGAGAACTCCATGAAGGTGCAAAAAATCCAGCAGTTTTTTCAATATAGCACAAACATTGGATGCCCAACGCGTTTCGGCTGAACAAACACCCTTGTTCGCATTGGTATCTTTAATGTTTTCAAGTCAGTTAAAAAAGGCATTGCCCTTAGTGTCACATGATCACAACAAAATGCACTCAGCCTAGTGAATAGCTTCTTTGTTCGTAGCGGCAGTACTCTAACAACGTCAAATACAACATATCCTTTTATAGTTGTAACAAATTAAAATTCACACATTATCAGTTTTCACCTGTGATTATTCACAACATTGTTTCTGACGATAATAATGAGCATTGGGGTTTCTACTTTTTCTGTAATTCTCATAGCACACCTGTGTTTAGTCAGAGTAGCAAGATTAGTAAGCAGTCCATATCTGGACAGCAAAACATAACATAGTGGGCTCCAATGGGATAATTCTAAACTCACTTGGGACATTTCATATCTTTGATCTTTTGTTGTAACATGCAGTCGACCCTCAATCTTTTACTTAAGCCCATGTGGGCACAAGAGATTTTTTTAAACTTGTTCTGTCTGTAGGAGGCTGGCTCAGAATATAGTGTCCACCTATGGTGAGCCACTGTGCACTGAACTTGAAGGGTGACCGCAACAGGAGCTGGTAAGAAAACTTGACGCCAGAAGACACCTCTACACCCGATGCCCTAGGGCCTTGGGAGACCCAACCGACAGTGTCCACGCACCCCTCTAGAACTTCTTTTGCAGCAGGTGGTCGCCTTCAAGAAGTCTACCTGTCAGAGCCTGCAGCAACTTCGCAGAACCGAAGGTCTCCATTTAAAAGCACAGGGTCCTTGACAGGTTTTTGCCACCCTGCACTCAACCACCCCAGTGCAGCTGGTGGTGCAGCTACTATACTGGTCACTTGCCACTGCAGTGCTGACCTTAACCTCAGCAGCTTGGCTCCCACACCAGAGTGGCCTGCTTGTCAGAGGTCTGTAACCGAAGGCCCCCTTAGCCCCATTGGCTAATATTGGGTCCCTGCACACTTCAGCCGGTCGCCCAAGTGCCGCTGGTAGTGCAACTCGAGAGCCCATCTAGATCTTGGGGAACCTTGATTCTAAAACTTGTAAGATGTTTACTAGCTTGCAAAACCGATAATAGGTACCTATGTTTTAGGCCTAAAATGTTCTAAGTGTTAAACTGTTGTTTTTTGGGGGAAAACAGGAACTATAATTCAAACCAAGAAAAGTCTTACTTACATTGTACTGTGAGATCCTGAGGTGTGGTATCTAGGCATACCACCCTCAACATTCAAGTAATCCAAAACAAATTGAAAATTATTCTGAAAGTAATTACTGTCTTATTCAAACTGCATTTGAAAGTGATACCAACCTGTAACAACTGCACATCCATACTCAATTGCATTTCTGTGTAAAAGTTTGCAATTAAAAGTATATTTTACCTACCTGTACCAAGTCCTGCTCGGTTATAGAAATAAAATACAAGCATATTTTTTTTATACTTTCCCAAATGGTCTGGATTCAGTCTCCGAGTGTGTGAATCAGCCTTGATTGAGTGAATACAATAAATGCTTAACACACCCTCTGGATAAGCCAAACTGCTCGCCCACACTACCACAAAGAAAGCAGTTAGTACTTACTTAATTTAGCCTCTGCTATACCTCTTGGTTGCCCCTGGACTCTGTGGCCACTATACTTTACTTTGGTATAGTATATACAGAGCCAGCTTCATACACTTCCCTTTATGCCAGTGCAAGCTGTTCCATTATGGTGAAGTGGCTCGATTTTCCAAACCATCCACTGCACCTGAGTAACTAAAATGGTTACCTGAATTCTTAGTGCAATCACTTCAGTCATTCATATACTGTATTGAGCAGTCTCACTTTTGTGTAAATGTTTGTGTGTGTGCATAGTAATAATAATAATAATCCACATTTGTAAAGCGCGAACCATCACCCGTTAGGGTCTCTAGGCGCTGGGGGCTGTCGGGAAGATTAAGCACTCTATTGCACAGAGGCACATGGTGCTGGGCTAATCTGCCACCGGCCCCGGGGATCGAACCGTGATCCCCAGATTCCGGAGTCAGTCACCCTGCCCGCGGCGCCACACCTCTACATGAAGGCAGTGATTAGATCAAGAACCTTTTAAATAAGTTAACACATTTCGAAGCAATATAATATTTACTGAGCATTGGTAAAGAACTTGACAGTCACCAGCTGCCTGTTTCTTGCCCACATTTGTTTGGCATTGGCTGTCAGCCAATACAGGCAGGAAGTGAACAACTGATCTGGACAGAGGGAACATGCACTGCAAGTAAAATGACATATCCCTTTTCTTCAATCAACCAATCAATCAATTGTTCAATCAGGATTTATAATGCATGTCTAAATCACCCGATAGGGTATCCAGGCGTGTGCAGGTTACGGAGCATTATTTAAACAGCCAGGTCTTGAGGACCATTCAGAATTCAGGTAGTGAGGTGAGGGTCGGGAGTTGCGTGGGGAGGCTGTTCCAGGTCTTTGTTACGAAGTGGGAGAAGGAGTATCCTCCACTTTTGCTTTGGTAGTGTGGTACTGAAAATTCTGGACCCGTATCATAAACATAGTCGTATCATGACGATTTTGGTATTGGCAGACCGGTAATGATTAGAATACTATGCACAAGCATTTTCGTCATATTCAGGTGACGAAATGACCCTGAAATCAGAGTTTCCGTCCTGAACCCTCGGGTTCCATTTTGAGAACGGTAGCCATTTTGTGATTGCCCTCACATAGGCCAATGACTAAGGCCAAAAACGAGTCTGAAGGACACGTACACCTTTACTGACTCCTCTGTGACCTGGGCAAACTGACTCCACTGCCTGAAGCCAAACCTGTTGGGCCAGCTCCTTTCCCAGTGGCCGAATGAGATTAGTAACAAGGCACAACATATCGTAAACCTTTCATTGCACACAAACCATGCCTAATCTTACACACACCTGTCCCTGTTTCTTTCTTTAAGACTTGCTTTACGAGGAGGAGGTGCCCATTTTTATTGGGGGTCCGTCGATATCTGATGAAAATGCTGGACCTTGCCGGGTAATTGATTGTGGGCTGAACAAACTGAAATACGGGCTTGTCATCATGACTCTGCTTTGTCTTTGTAGTGAAAATATGTGAATGGTCAACTTTAAAATAAGGAATGTTTGCCTAAAGCATAATATTTTGTATAAAAAGAGAAAGCTGGCTTTGTAAGATGGAGCAGTCTCCTGAGAATATACACTGTGTTGTACTTCTAGGATACCTGTTACTGGCTGCAGCCAATAAATACGATCTTTGACTTCACCAAGAAGACTCTGTGTTTCTGTAGTCTGAAACAGGAAGGACTCGAAGTCTTAGGGTGTGTTCCCTGGCACCGCTGGGTTCTAAAAACCCAGTACTTTAGTAGATGCGGGGAGTATGGACAAGTGATAGAGAGGCAAGGCATAGTCTTCTTGACGGTTGGTGGAAGTTCAACCGTGGTTAATGTAGGCGGGACCTTCATTGTGTTGGTTTTCTTGCCACTGATTAATGCAAAGCTGCACATATTCCCTATGAAAAGTGAGTCATCTGGTGGACCCCATCAGCACGTGCCTGGCCCCTCCTGAGCCCTGGTTTTGAACATTGGTGGGGGTCCCTAGGGTATGCGAGCGCGGGTTCTCTGATAAGTGGTGCTGAGGGCCCTCGGAGAGTGCGAGGAGAAGACCGGGCCACTGAAGACCGGCGCATAGGGACAAGGTGCACACCTGGAAGCCGTGGACAAGGGGAGGCGCAGGAATATACCCGGAGGGAGTGCAACGTGCGCTGAGCTGTGGGGGTGGTGGGGCCAGCCTTGGGCCAGGAGTGGCGAGACCTCATCTGAATTATCCCCCGGCTGCACCGGTACAGATATCCAGGGGCAGGAGCGGCAGGCCTTGGTCAGCATCTCCACAGCCACAGACCAACTTGACCAGGGGGGGGAGGAGGGTCGTCGAAGCAGGGGTCCATAGATAAATACAGTGGGCCAAGCGGGGGCTCTGGCGCCTCGGGGGCCAGCAGGCTCCGGGACCGGACAATGCAGTGCTGATGGCGCCGATTACCCAATCGCAGGATATGCTAGATGCGAAGATTGGAGCGGTGGGGGCAGATGTCACTGCTGCTGCGCCAGGACCTGCGGAACGCGGTCGCCCGCATTATGGAGACCAGAATATCGGGGGTGTAAGATGCGGTGGAGATCCTGAAGCGGAAGGTGGCCCGTATGTAGGGGATCCAGAAAGGACTGGTTCTGCAGGCAGAAGACGCGGAAGGTGGGCTCGGCGAAACAACTTACGTTTCGTAGGGTATCCAGAGGGCTGCGAGAAGGGCAACATGGAGGGTTTCTTGACCCAATGGCTGGAGGGCTGGCTCCCTCCGGATTCCCTATCTAAACGCTTTGTTCTGGAGCGGGCACACAGAGCTCTAATGCCGAAGCCACCAGTCTGAGCCCACCCCGACCAGTAATAGCCAAGCTGCTAAATTATCACGACGTTATTCTGCGACAGGCACGAGCTGCGGAGCCCCCAATATGTGATAACCACAAGATCCTAATTTACCCGGACTATACTAGACTGGTGCAGCAACAGCGGCAATTCTTTACAGCAGCCAAGGCGTGTCTGCGTGAACTCAAGCTCCCCTATGCTCTGCTGTACCCAGCTCACCTCAGAGTGGTGTATCAATCCCGTACTCTGTTCTTTAACACCCCTGAGAAACTGTTTAACTGGACCTACGAGACGGTCTAAGTGAGGGTGCACACTCCGCCGGGCCGGGACTCCGACTCCTCATCCACTGGAGCACAGACGCTGACCCCTCGAAGGTCCCGCAGCAGGGGCAACTGGCGATCCAGGCCTAGGAGACGTTCTACCTTTGGGGGTGCAGCAAATGGGACAGTGGCGGCCCCTGATCCTCCGACGGTGGCTCCTTGAGAGGCTGATGTATCTGTGTCTGCACTGGGGCACATGCCTCCATTGGGGACGTTTGTTGGGCTGGAGGGCATCCTGAGTGCTTTTTGCAGCGGCGGGGGCTGTCGGTCAGAGACAATAATGACTTGATTCTTATGTTATATTGGGGCGAATGCGGGGTGGGGGGGGGGGGGGGGCGAAGGCAAGGGCGGACTCGTACCCAGAGTTCAGAGGAGTTAGGTTCTTGGGGCAGGGGGTGGTTGGGTGTTTGGGCGGGTGGTTGATGGAGATCCATTGGGATAGAGAGTCTTCAGCCTCCCGTTGGGGGCTGGCGACATCCTATACCGCGACAGGTATTACAACTTTGCTGAGGTATAGGGGAGGGGGGGGAGTTGGGGATGGGGGGGGAGTTGGGGATGGGGGAAGGGGAGGAGGGGGTGGGGGGGCTGGGAAGGGGGGCGCGTGGTCTGATGATGGTTCGGTGTGTATGAGGTGCGTGTCGGGATCGTTGATTGGCAGTTCAGCTTCCATGCCCCATGATGGAGGAGACGCAGTGTAGCACACCGGGGACCGGGGATCCCTCAGAGTCCTCAGCTGGAATGTGTGGGGAATCCTTGACAAAATTAAGCAGGGAGCGGTGTTGCGACAGGCAAAAAGGGCTGGAGCGGATGTGCTGTTATTCCAAGAAACCCACCTACTAGGCACACAGACACCAGCTTGCAGCGATTTGGCTTTACTCAAGTGTTTCATGCTGGGTTAGCGAGGGGTTCGAGGGGAGTGGCTGTACTTATTCACCGTAGGGTCCAGTATGTTCATTCGGCCCAGTGGCTGGATACCCAGGGTAGGTTCGCCATCATCAAGGGGGCCATAGGGGAGGAATCTATAGTGTTGGGGAGTGTCTACGCCCGCCTCCATTGAATGGCCCCTCATTGAGAAGCTGCTCAGTATATGCGCAGAACTACCAAATGTCCTACAAGTGATGGGGGGAGACTGGAATAATGTCATGGATGGTCAGAGGGATAGGTACCGTCCTGGGGGGACGACACATAAGTTGCAAAGTATGGTGCAGGGCCTAAACTGGGTGGACACATGGCGGCTCCTTCATGGCGACTCGAGGGGATTCACCTAGGTCTCGGCGGTGCATCAGTCCTTCTCTAGGCTGGACTACCTGTTTGTGCTGGGGAAGTGCGCAATAGAGTGGAGTCGGCTGAGATCCTGCCGCGGGGTCTTTCGGATCATTCCCCTATTACAGTGAGCATCGGCCTACGGAAGGATAGGAGGCCGTTCCGATGGCACCTCTCCGCATGGCACTTGCAGCAACCAGGATACCAGAAGCACATGGGGGAGGCCATCGCCAACTTCCTAGTGGATAATGTGGGCTCAGTGGATGAGGTGAGCACTGTCTGGGAATCGATGAAGCCGACGCTTAGGGGGGTGGACATAGCGTGGTGTGCGGCGGTGCGAAAGAAGCGGAGGGAAGATCTAGTCTGGGCGGAGGCTAATATTCTGGCGCTAGAGGCCCAAGGGTGTGAGGAAGGGGGGGGGGGCACGGATGCTCGGTCAGCTCCTGCAGGCGCAGCAGGTGTATGCATCCATGCTGATGGAGGAAGCAAAATCGATATGGCTGGCTACGCGCAACCGGATCTATCAGTGGGGCGACAAGTCCGGGACGATGCTGCACAGACTCTGTCAGGGTGCATATCAAGTGTACACCCTGCCCTGGGTTGTTGATGCAACCAGGGCCCTGGTCGCAGATCCTTTGGAGTTGGCGGAGGGTTTTGTCTCCTACTACCCTGCTCTCTATGCTCCACAGGAAGTTCTCATAGAGGGGGACATTGTCAGGTTTCTAGAGGATATGCCGATGCGCACAATCTCTGAGGAGGTGAAGGACCGCTTGGAGCTCCCCCTTATGGAGGAAGAGCTGGGCACAGCCCTGGGCGAACTCAACGCAGGAAAGGTGCCGGGACCAAATGGGTTCCCCAGTGAATTCTTTAAGAGGTACCACCTGCAACTTGGAGCCCACTATAGGGCGGTGGTAGAAGAAGCTAGGGAGCGAGGTAGTCGCCCCCCAGATTGGAGGCACACAGAAATAGTAGTCTTACACTAGCCGGGTCGGACCCCTGAGCAGTATACCTCTTAACGCCTGATCTTGTTAAATGTGGAGGCGAAAGTCCTGGCTAAGGCATTGGCCAATCGGCTATTGCCACACGTGTCGGACTTGGTCCATCCGGATCAGGCAGACTTTATGCCTCAGAGAGCGACCAGACACAACATCCGTAGAGCACAGGTGGCAGTAGCGGCAGTGCGGAAGACTGGGGTGCCGGCGGCGCTTTTACTGGCAGACATGGATAGGGCATTCGACTCCCTCAGCCGGATATATTTATTTACCCTTTTGCTGCGATTGAATTTGGGTCCTAGGTTTTTATCATATGTGCGGCTATTGTACTCGGACTTGACGGCCTCGGTCAGAGTGGCGGGCACTGCCTCGTCTAAATTTCGAAATCAGAGGGGCACCCGGCAGGGTTGTCCCCTCTCTCCCTACTTATTCGCTCTGGCCATGGAGCCTTTGTCGCTGTGGGTGAGAATGGATGCGCAGCTGCAGGGATTCGAGTGGGACAAGGGCCTGGCCGATAGGATAGCGCTCTATGCGGACGATGTCCTATTCTTCCTTACACGCCGTGATAGGTCGGGTCCCCGCATCCTTGAAATTATGTGGATCTTCGGTGAAGTGTCCGGTCTTCATATAAATCATCGCAAATCTATGCTGTGAGTTCTGGGGGGCCACAACCCAGCAGGGGAGTGGGCGTCTGAGCTCCATCGTGCGGCAGGAGGCATAAAATATCTAGGTGTCTTCCTGACTGCGTGGGAGCGGAATGTGCTGCCTGTGTGGGAACGGGCCAAAACCGACATCAAGCTATGGGCCCGTATGCCGTTGACCATCTTCGGGAGGTCGGCGATCTTTAAAATGGTGGCCCTTCCTCGGTTACTCTATCAATTACAAAACCATCCATACCCGATCCCTCCGCAGTGGTTCCGGCAGGTCAATGCAGCGCTGGGACAATTCCTTTGGGCAGGGGGAGCGATAAGTGTGGCGGTTCGTACGTGTTTCTTGTCCACGTACTGCGGAGGACTGGCGATGTCGGAACTTCAATCCTACTATCAAGCATCTCCCCTGCTGGTCCTAAATGATTGGTGGTACGGGGACAGAAGGGACCCGGCATATGCGGTGGAGCGTCACCTTATGGGGTCTACCGCGCTCCACACCCTGTTGAATGACGCGCGGCTGTGGAAACTGCTGCCACCAAGCATGCAGCTAGTCTTTCACATTTGGCGGCAGGCGCTGCAGCGCACGGGCTGGTGGAACAAGTTGACGGCAGAAACCCCCATCTGGCATAATGGCAGATTCCCGGGATTGGCGGCACTTCAAGGATTCGGGGGGTGCGATGCTATAGGGATATCAATACTGGGGGATGTTATGTCGGGCACGACCCTTAAGTTATTTCAAGATCTGAGCCAGGAGTATAATATGCCTCTCACTCAATTTTTCCGCTACTTACAATTCCGTCATGCCATTTCCCCAAGTTTAGAGGGCCTGGAAGCACTCCCCGAATTTAGCCCCATTGAGGCCAAAGTCTTTATGGGGGAGCTGGGGCCTAAAAAGATCTCTAATATTTATCGAACCCTGGTGACCCATTGCTCCACCTCCTCACAGAAACTGCAGGAGACCTGGGAGTTGGATGTGGGGGCTCTTGATGAGGATGATTGGAGGGAGGCACTGGAGGGGCCTCGGGGAGCGGCTATTTCAGTACGTCTTCGCTTGGTACAGTTCAAGTACTTCCATAGAGTATATTTTACCAGGCACCGGCTGTGGAGGGCGGGACTAGTAGCGTCCCCGGAGTGCTTGAGGTGTGGTCAGGAGGCAGGAACGTTTATGCACAGTGTGGGATTGGCGAGTGCTTGCTAGGTTCTGGAGTGGTGTATGGAACTGCCTGGCAGAAGTGTTGGGGCGGGACCTCCCTCGTACAGCACGGTGGGGCTCCTGCATGTTATGGAGGGGATAGGAGGTAACTTGTATAAGAGGCATTTGCTCCTGCTGGGCCTGACGCTGGCCAAGAGGGATATCGCGAGAGCATGGAAGGACACGAAAGCTCCGGCACTGGTGGCGTGGAAGAGGGGGCTCGATTTTTGTATGGGGCTAGAAGAGCCGATATTTGTGGCCAGGGGCTGCCCACGGAAGCACTACAAAATTTGGAAGAGGTGGGCGGATTATAGAGGTCTTTGGCTGGAGCCTCCAGTAGAACATGAGGACTTGGTGGGGGGGGGGAGCGCGGGAGGGGGGTAGGGGGGTCGGGGAGGTCGGGTTGGGGGTAGGGGTTAGGGGAGGGTAAGTTTTCACTTCTGCATTGTTTTGATTGAAATTTCCTGCATTGAATATATAATTGTGCATTGACTGAAATGGTGCTAATGTCCTGCAGATCCCTCTGGTTTGCAGAGGCCAGCATACTGTCAACAATCTTCAATAAAATCGGTTTAAAAAAAAAAAAAGAATCACACATATAATTGCAATAGGAATACACAAAAGTAGTTTTGGGGAACAAGTGATCACAGGGACAGCAAATGCTCTAATATTACGAGAGGAAACACATTCACACAAGTTTGATGAAAGGTTACAAAACTGGATCCCCCACTAAACGCTCTCTATTCAAATATTATAAATACAACTTTGAACCTCAGTACACCAAAAGGACCTACAGTCTACAACAAACATGCTACGCGCTATACAAAAAAAAATAGTAGCACATACATTTTCTGCAACTACACAGTATTTAGCAATTCCATGCCATATCAGTTGTTCTGGTAACTACTGGATTGTGTAGCTGCGGAGACCCCACCACCCAATAGCTAATAAGAGCCGACTTTTGCTGAATTTTGGTACCAAACAGTTGTGTATTTTGCTGCCACTGCCTGGGTCCTTGTTGAGGAGGCGCAAGGCACTTGCAAACCGCCGCCTGTACGCCGAACTTGCTCGACCATCGGAGCCTGCCAGCCAAAGCCCGGAACCACATTACCCAGCATTCTGTGCGGCGCGCACACAGCGCACCGCACCACCGAGTGCCAGGTGGCGTTTTAAATGGGGTGAGGGCTCCCGCAACACCGAAGCCAAATTTTGCTGAATCTTGGTGCCAAACAGTTGTGTATTTTGCAGCCACTGCCTTGGTCCTTGTTGAGGAGGCGCTTGCAAACCGCCGCCTAAATGCCGAACTTGCTCGACCATCGGAGCCTGCCAGCCAAAGCCCGGAACCACATCCCGCAGCATTCTGTGCGGCGCGCACGTAGCGCACCACACCACCGAGCGCCAGGAGGCGTCTAAAACGGGATGAGGGCTCCCTCAGCGCGGGATGTACGCGGGCGAGCCCGGGTCACGCGCGGGCGAAGCCAGGGCCATGGGCGGGCCCGTCCACGCCCGTCAAAGACCAGACAAGGCCGCACCCACCCTCTTGGCCCCTACTTGTAATATTCTGCGGTGAGATAATTTCATCTGGACTGTTGTCTAGCCAACCTATTGAGTGGGTTGCTTGCTGAGGTGCATTGCGGGCTATTCAGTGGTGTCATTGTTATATCTCAGGGAGCTAGGTACTACACTAGTGTTTAGGTGTTAATTTCCAGTGGGTGCAGGGGGGTAAACTCTGGGTGTTTATTATCGGGAGAAGGAAGACTCAAGTTTGTCAAGCGGGGATGCAGGTTGCCACCAGGGCCAATGTTACAACTATGGACGACTTCCTGATAAGAGCTGCTTCTGTGATCGATTGGGATATTGAATTAGTTAATAGGAGTTTGTCCAGATCTCCCTTAAGAGGTGCAATATTGCAGATCAGGGGTCCAATATTGTAACAAGGGACATTGTTATTGATTCGCTGAGTCCCCTATCATCTCCTGGGCTGAGTGACAACTCCCAGTTAACTGGAGACGCATCCCTCTTGCATGGTTCCCCCCATCAGGCTCCCTATAGAGTACTCTCTCCAACTTTAATTATAGCGAATAAGGTGAGCGGGGGATTAGAACCCCTGTTGGGGTCGGAGTGGCCCGATGGCACTGTGAATGTGGGCCCATTAGGAAATATCAAGGAGGCCCTTAGGTCAAGTAGGAGTGTTAAAAAAGTCCAAGCCAATAGTCAGGCAGGCTAAAACATTTAAACCAAATGTACTCTCTTATTCGGTCCCTAAAAAGAAGGTAGTTGCCAATCAATTGGAAAATACAGTTAACCAGGACATGTTGGAAGCATTTAAATCCATCATGAGTTGAATGTTGGATGATAGGCTGAGTCCCATTGTAGGAAAATTGGCCCAAATTGAGAAAACTCAGGTAGAACTCAATAAGCTTTCACAGACTACACATATTCCTAAGTCTGTACTTCCTAATTCAAATGTAGTATCTACGATGTCATGCCTTATCCCTCCATCTGCAGAAGTGGCAGTCTGTCAACCCCCCATTAGCTTTCAAAACAGTAGCGTAAATGTGGCTGCAAAATATTTAGGTGGGGTAGCTGATGGTGTAAGCCGCGGACCAGATACCGTCAGGGCTCGATCAATTATCAGGCAGGGCCAGGCTCCGCAGAGGACAGGAAGAGCCTTAGCCGATCACCAGGGACCCCCCACTTTTGCCAATTAGAATTTAGCAGTTGTCAATCTTCCACCACAATCCACGCCCCTGGTAGTTATTTTGACAAATGTCCCACCACTCCCTCTTGGATCTCAGGAAAATTTCACTCAACTCAGAAATAAGTTAACTTATTGGCTATCTAGTAATACTTCACTGGGACCTACGGTAGAACGTAATATATTAATGGTGCGCCGAGTGGGGTGGATAGGGAGCTCACAGAAAAACATAGGGGACGATTGTATTATTGTGAATTTTAACTGCAGCCACCTTGCGGACAGAATCCTTTGGGAGGTTTACCTTAATTCTCCTAACAGTGACTTTGGCATAAAAGCCCTCCCATTGGGTTTCTTCTATAAGGTTGTTCCTAGTAGCCGGTTGAATTCAAATTTGCCCATTAACGGTCAGGCTCAAAGATCTACTATGGTGTTGGGGATGGGTCTTTATTTCAATTGGGAGGCATAGGGCGCCAAGAAGGCCAACCGTCGGTTTCCCGGCTGGAGCTCTCTAATAGGTTTTCAGCCCTTTCTAGGCTGGAAGAGTGCGATTGACTACACTCGAGGCCACCGCCAGTAGGAGCATTAACCCAAAAGCATGAGCAATCTTGCATAACCAGACAAGATATTGTGTCTGGGGATGGGGTAGGGTTGGAGAGGCTTAGCCCCCGTAGTAAGGATTCTGTATCGGCAGGAATCCAGGTAAAGCAACATAACCAGGACATTTATAATGTCATGTCATGGAATATTGCAGGACTAGCTGGGAAAATCAGGGACCCGACGGGGCTGCAGTTCACCAGGCAGTTTTCTGTGATTTGTTTGCAGGAGACCTGGCTGGTTGATTGCAGCCTATCGCTGGAGGTTTATAAAGCTTTCTTTGTCCCAGCAATACCATCAGTACATGGCAGAGCTAGTGGTGGTTTAGTCATATTTATAGCATTGGCAGTGTCCTGTAAGATTCAGCTAGTCCCTTTCTCTAATAAAAACATACAAGCAATCATTCTGAAAAGAGCAAAGAACAATCTGGGAATTATTAATTTTTACAATTCTATGGCTTCGAAGGGGGGGGGGGGGGGGGGGGGGGGGGGGGAGTGTAAAATTGCCCAGCTATGCATTCTTTTAAGGAAGATGTGCAGCTCTGTCGCAAATAGCCTTATGATAATGGGAAGATTTAACATCCACCCTTGTGGTGACCCGGCAGAGGATCTGGGGTGTGCAAGGATGCGGGGCTTTCATTTTGAGCACTCAGCACAGGGGGATGCCCTAAGCAGTATGCTCAACTCTTTTGACCTGGTCCCAGTTATGACATTTTAGCACCCGCTTAGTAAACAGCCTGTACTCTCGTTTAAAGGACGGTATAAGGCTCTTTCACTGATCATATTTTGATCTCTGCTGGTTTACAGAGCCATTTACAAAGGTTTGCAATCATTGAAAGTGCATTTAGTGACCATAACCCTGTCTGTGTAGTTCTGGGAGGGGGGCTGTTGTTGAGTCAAGACAGGATTTCGGTGGTGGGCAGGATGAAACCTACAGACGGAAGGCGCAGAATAAAGTTGTCACAGATCGCTCCAGATCTATTTCATAGTGAGGTGAAAGTTAAATGTGCAGCTGAGATCACATCTTGTATATCTTCTGATACTTGTCCCGGGGGAGTTCTTAGTGCCTTTGATGGCATTATTTCCAAGGTAGGGACTCTGTTAAGTGCCCCTCACCATAGATCTTCATCCTCTGAAGCTAGATGGTTTGATGCCTCTTGCTCTAAGGCTGCTAGATTATTAAAGGAAGCCTTAAAAATCATACCGAGAGATCAACCTATGATTAGTGCCAAACGTCGCTTATATAAGCAGGCTTTGGATTCTAGGATTGCGATAATTACAGACATCCAGTATGGGTTCCGCTCGGGGCATTCCACCTTATCCCAATGCCTTCATTTGTATCTGATCCAGGGGAAATATACAATCGCCCATCAGGGTATGCTCTGCATGGCCTTCATGGATTTATCCTCCGCTTTTGATTGAGTCAATGGGGGGAAATTGTGGCAATCCATGCGGGCCATGGGGGTGGAGGATAACTTGGTTTGATTTCTTGAGGACCTGCATAGGGATACTAGGGCTAACTTCAGATACGCCAACGATCTTCGGGTTTCTAGGGACTTTAACATAGAGAGGGGTGTTCGGCAGGGATGCATTCTGGCCCCGTTTTTATTCAATCTTTATATAAATGACCTACATATGACGCTGGTATCAACAGGGGCTGATTTTCCTTATGTGGGAAGCCGGGGTCTGCCTGTCCTGCTTTACGCGGACAACGCTGTCCTCATTGCTAAAACTGCAAAGGGTTTGCAGACCCTGCATGATTCCTTTCGGAGTTTTATCGATAATCGCGACCTAGCAATGAATAACTCCAAATCATACATCATGCTGGTCGGGTCCCGTCCCAAGAAAGTGTATCCTTTTAAAGTAGGCCTTGAAAGGGTGCCCCACACTATTTGGGCGTCCTGATGGATGATAAACTGAACTGGGGCCCCTCATTGAGAGGACTAAGGGGGAGGTTATAAAGGCCAATACAGCAATCTTCAACTTTGCCGCCAAAATGGGTAAACGCCCTGTGGCGGCATTTTGAAGTTATACCAGGCGAGAAGTGTCGCTATTGCGAGCTATGGGAGTTGATTATGGGGCTATGCTACAACTGATGCCATACAGGTGGTGGAGAGGAACTTTTTAAAACGCCTCCTTGGATTGCCATGGGGTACATCTAATTTGGTGGTCCACGAAGAAGTGGGGCTGCCTTATATTAGTGACAACTTGGCTGTGCACCCCTTGTGCACCCCTTGTTGCTCTGGCTCAATTGCTGGCTGAACGATGAGTTAGCTCTTAACCACCAAATTTTAAGGGATATTTTAAAGTCTGGACTTCATGCTACAAATTCTGTGGTTAAAATATATTAAGAGCAGAGGCGCGCGAGGCGGTGAATCAAGATGGCCGCACGCTGAGGAGCTCCAAGCCGAAGAGCAGCGCTCGTGAAGCAAGGGCGGATTCCGCAACCGATTTTCGTGGTCAAAACGGCTGTTATCGCTGTCGGAAGCGACCCTCCACCCATGGGCATGCTTTCCTTTCAAATTATGGCGCTTTATGCAAAATAACTTGCTACATCGCTTTCCTCTGACTAGCGGCCACTATTTTGTTTTCTGTTTTTTTTGCGCAGCGTTTTCTTCCCTCGCTGCTTCTTTTACTCATACTTCATGGCTTCTTTCTACGCTACTACTCAATTTGGACCTTATCCTCTTCTCTGGACTCACTAAATTAAACGGTGAAGCGCCCAACGTTTCTCCTTTGTGCTTTTTGCAATTTACCTCAGTCTTTCCCCTGCCACATGGATTCCGACCCTCTCTGTGCTGTTCCTTTAACTGCTTTTTGCAGTTTCAAATGTTTATGTGGCTGCTGAATTTTATTCATTTTTGCTGGTCACCTCATTTCATGGATATTATTCATTCATTTTAATCTGGCTTCTCTGGGCTCCTCATTTCAACCCAATTTTGCCTCCATCTTTTTTACTGTTTGCTGCTCTGAATTAAATTCTTCTTGTTACTGTTGTTGGTTGCTGCTGGCGATTGGCTCCTCCTTTGCCTTGTCCGGCTTTTTTGGCATTTGCATTTATAATGGAGCCTTCACACACCACTAAGGCGCATGGCGCCGCTTCTGGTACACGTAAAGATCCCGCAGCAACTGGCAAGTGTCTCAATAAGGATCCTCCTTCTCCATCAAAATCTCCACCTCTTGTTACGCTCGAGGATATTATGGAGGAACTTCGTCTCATTCGTCCATTTATGACAGAGACCACCACAACTCTTCAGAGAATAGAGGATAAATGGTCTAGTTTGGATATGGGATTGTCAGATGTGGAGCAAAAGATAAGTGATGCTCAAGACGTCGCAGCCAGTGTTGCTAGCCTTACCAAGGAGGTTAATCACCTTAAGAAGACCTCAGAAGATTTGGAGAATCGTAATCAACGCAATAATCTGCGTATTTATGGTGTTCCAGAGGGTTCTGAAGGGTCCAACATCATCCAATTTCTGAAGACCCAAGTTGTTCCTATAACTGGTCTCCCTAAGCACATGGATGTCAATATACAAAGAGCTCATCGTCTTGGACCAAGAAATTCTTCTTCTTCGTCTAAACCCAGAGGTATCATTGCCTATCTTCTCCTGTACTCAGACCTCATGACTATTCTCCATTCAGCTAAGCAACACAAGCAGATGATTTGGTCTGGTCACAAAATATTCCTTACTCAAGATATTTCCAAACCTACTGCTGCTCGGCGTAAAGAATTCCTGGACTTGAGACCTACACTTAGATCGATGAATGCTAGATATGGCTTAATTCATCCCTGCTTCTTCAAGGTAACTTCTAAAGATATTACTTATAGTTTCGACGACCCTGCGGATCTTCGGAAGTTCATCCACACCCACAAGGATGATCCCATGGACCTTGGCAAAACTTAGTATTTCTGTTTTATGTCTGATGTTCTGTTAATGTTCTGTATTTTGCCTACTGTTGTTATAATTTTCTCTGTTCTCCCCTTATGTTTACAGGTCCCATCCTCGCCGTTTCTGTCGTATATATTTTCTTCCTGTGCTGCCATGATGTCTGTAATGTGAGTCCCTTTTTGCCGCCATCCCTCCCTAACTGTTTTACTTGTTCTACTTGGTTACCGTTCATCTTCGGACTTCTTTTTCTTTTCTCGTTTTTCTCGTTATAATTATCGTTTATGTAACCTAATGAACAAGATACTTACCTTCGGTAGTGATATATCTGTAAGAAACAGTAGTAAGTATTAGATTCCTTACCTTAGCATATCACCAGGCGTCAGACTGGATCCGGAAACTTTTGCGCAGCAGTACCCTTGCGCGTCAGTAGGCGTCGTCTGCGGCTCCGCGTCCGTCGTCGGCGTCATTGGCGCCGGGATGACGTCGCCGGAGTACTTAGACGCCGCCCTCGCGCGCTGATGTCAGTTCTTATACATAGCTTTTCCGTGCCAGAAACGCAGAGCCATGATAGAAACCAACACTGGTGCCATGAAACTAGGGCCCTGAAAGAGGA
Organism: Lissotriton vulgaris; assembly: GCF_964263255.1. Taxonomy (NCBI): domain Eukaryota; kingdom Metazoa; phylum Chordata; class Amphibia; order Caudata; family Salamandridae; genus Lissotriton; species Lissotriton vulgaris. Next base: position 1,474,689,461 of record NC_141691.1, read on the forward strand.
TGACCTTAGCCCTAGATATCGGTTTGCAGAACGGGGAGGATGGGTGGGGCGGTAAGGAATCTAATACTAACTACTGTTTCTTACAGATATATCGTTACCGAAGGTAAGTAACTTGTGCATCTGAAATAAACAGGTTAGTATTAGATTCCTTACCTTAGAATAGATACCCCAGCAATACCAACCCCGGTGGTGGGTCTGCGAACCAATGATCACACCAGAAAGTCCTGGAGAACGGAACGGCCAAAGAAGCCATCTCTCCGGACTTGGCTGTCCAGGCAGTAGTGTCTTGCGAACGTGTGCAGCCAGGCCCACGTAGCTGCCTGACAGATGTCCTGCAAGGGGACTTCCCGACCCAGGGCAATAGTAGCCACTTTGGCCCGAGTGGAATGGGTCCTCAGCCCAACAGGAGTCTCCTTTTTAGCCAAAGAGTAGCATACCTTGATGCACAACACGACCCACGAGAGATGGTCCGCTTGTGCACCACCCGACTTTTCTTAGCGCCCACATAACCAACAAAGAGTTGGTCATCCACCCGGAACTGGCGTGTGCGATCCAGATAGAAGGAGAGCGCACATTTTGGGTCCAGACGGTGGAGCCTCTCTTCCTCTTTCGAGGGATGCGGAGGCGGAAAGAAGGTGGGCAAGGTGATGGACTGCCCATTGTGGAAGGCTGTGACCACCTTGGGCAGGAAAGAGGGTCGCGTCCGCAACACAACTTTGTCCGGATGGACAGAAAGGAAAGGAGGTTTAGAAGAAAGAGCCTGGAGCTCCCCACTCTCCTGGCAGAGGTGATGGCAACCAGGAATGCAGTCTTAAGAGTAAGTAGACGAAGAGGACAGTTTTGAAGTGGCTCGAAGGGAGCACACATCAGATATGTCAGAACAAGGTTCATGTCCCACTGAGGCATCACGAAAGGAACAGGGGGAAACATATGAGTGATACCCTTCAAAAACCTATTACAACTGGGGACTTGAACAAAGAGGGCTGATCAGGTAGCATTAAGGAGGCGGAAATGGCAGAGAGGTAGCCCTTGACAGTGCCCAGAGCCCTGCTGGGCAAGAGAGAGAAGAAAGAGGAAAACCTCTTAAAGAAGGGCAGAAAAGGGAATCCACAGCCTTTGCTGAGCACCATGCCACAAAGTTGTTCCACCTGCAGGCGTATACCGAATTTGTGGAGAGACGCCTGGCTGCCAGAATCACATTACAAACTTCAGGAGGCAAGTCAAATGGCCTCAACTGTCGCCGCTCAATCTCCACGCATGTAGGTGGTGACTGGACTGGTTTGGGTGGAGGACCGTCCCCTGCTGCTGCGACAGAAGGTCCTCCTGAAGAGGCAGACGAATCGGGGGATTGACTGACATGCTGAGTAGCTCGGGATACCAGTATCTTCGTGCCCAGTCCGGAGCCACAAGGATGGCTTGGGCCCGGTCTCGCCTGATCTTCTTCAGCACTCTGGGCAAAAGTGGTATAGGCAGAACGGCGTACAATAGAGCGCAGCTCCACTCGCGACCAACAGCATCCCTGAGCGAGAGCCGCCCTGGAAATTCCAACGCGCAGAACTGATGACATTGTGCGTTTTCTTCGGTGGCCAATAGATCTAATCCAGGTCCGAGTTCAGACGCCATTCGTGATCCATCATGCAGCAGCGGCTGAGTTCGTCCGCCCTGGCGTTCAGGGAACCTGCCAGGTGTTGAACCACCAGGGTGATGCCCTGATGTTCCAGCCATGTCCAGAGGCGCAGAGCCTCCTGACAAAGGGTCCACGACCCCACCCGCTTGTTTGTTGCATTACCACAAGGCAGTCGTGTTGTCCATGAACACCTGCACTACACTTCCCCGGACAGAGGGAAGGAATGCCTTCAGTGCAAGATGGATCACCCGCAGCTCCAGAAGGTTGATATGGAGCCGGGCCTCTGATCTCCGCCTCTTTCATGTGGCCCCCCCAACCCAGGAGGTATGCAGTGCCCGCCGAGATCAGGACATGGTCGGACAGGTTAGACTGATGCTGTGCCCACTCACAGCAGAGCCCACATTCGCCACCTGGCTTGATTCTCCAGAAGGATGCAGGAGGCCATCAGCCCCATGAGCCGCAGCGTCAACCTGACCGAAACTTGGGATAACGGCTGAAAGATCGGAATCAGAGCCTCAATATCCCGAAACCGCTGTTCAGGAGGATAAACCTGAGTCCAGAACCGCTCCGATGAAAAGGAGCTTCTGAGAGGGACACAGGTGTGACTTCGGCACGTTGATGGAGAACCCCAGCAAGTACAGGAGATTGGCCGTAGTCTGGAGGTGGGAGACGACTGTCTGGGACGAGCTCGCCTTCAACAACCAGTCGTCGAGATAGGGGAAGACTGAAATCCCTGATCTAAGCAGATGAGATGCGACCACCGCCATCACTTTCGTGAACACCCAAGGGGCGCTGGTAAGGCCGAAGGGGAGCATGGTAAACTGAAAGTGCTTGCGGCCTACCGTGAACCGCAGGTAGCGCCGGTGGGCCGGCAGGACGGGGATGTGGAAATATGCGTCCTGCAAGTCCAACGCTACCATTCAGTCTCCAGGGCCTATGGCAGTTAGGACCTGAGCTAAAGCCAGCATCTTGAACTTCTCCCGGAAAAAGCAGTTGACGCTCCGGAGGTCCAAGATAGGGCGTAGGCCTCCTTTGCCCTTCTTGGGTACCAGAAAGTAGTGGGAGTAGCAACCACGTCCTACTTCTGGCCCAGGAACGTGCTCAATGGCTCCTTTGCCCTTCTTGGGTACCAGAAATTAGTGGGAGTAGCAACCACGTCCTACTTCTGGCCCAGGAACACGCTCGATGGCCCCCTTGGCCAAGAGGGCCATAACTTCCTCCGGCAGAAGTTGCAAGTGATCCCCCGACATGCGGTGGCACTGCGTGGCATGGCTGGAGGGGTCGCCTCAAATGGGAGGGAGTAGCCCTTCGAACGATTTGCAGCACCCACCTGTCCGATGTGATGGAGCACCAGTGGAGGAGGTGATGGCGGACCCTGCCCCCCACTGGCGTTGAATGGGCCTGAAAGCTCGGACTAGGAAGGCTTCGAGGCAGATGCTGTGGGAGCGGATGTGGACTGACCTTGCCGTTGTCCCCCGGCACCGCCACGGCGGTCACCACGTCCACGGCCGCTTTGAGGCTGGTACTGCAGCCTGTGGCTGGCAGGACGTGTGAGGGTGACCCTTCCTTGGCCACGAAAGGGGCAAAAAGCAGAAGTTTGCTGGTGCTGGCCCGTGAAGCCCAAGGACTTGGCCGTAGCCCTGGAGTCCTTGAAACGCTCAAGAGCACTGTCTGCTTTGTCACCAAAAAGGCGACAGCCATCGAAGGACATGTCCATGAGCGTGGCCTGGACACGCCCGAGAAATTGGCGGACCTCAGCCAGGCGTGGCGGCGAACCGCCACTGTCGTGGAAATCGCCCTTCCAAGCGAGTCCGTGATATTTAGTCCACACCTGATGGAATAACGCGCTGCATCCCGCCCTTACGCAAGGGCTTGGGCGAGCCGGGCCCGGGCCTCCTCCGGGCACAGGGGCAGCACGTGCGCAACGGTATCCCAAAAAGAGTGGGTATAACGGCCCAAAGGCAAGCGGTGTTGATAGACCGCAACCCCAAACTCAATGCAGAGAACAGTTTTTTCCCAAACTGATCAAACCTTTTGGATTGCCGATTCGGGGCAGGGGTCGGGAATGCGGTCTGGGACGTAGATGCCTGGATCACCAGGCTCTCGGGTGGGATGCACGGACAGAGAGCTAGGGTCGCCCGGAGTCGGGCGGTGGCGTCGGGCCACGTTACGATCCACAGGGGGCACTGTGGAGGGCTTGGACCAGGTGCCCATCATAACGTCCGTGAGGGCCTCATTGAACGGCAGTAGAGGCTCCGAGGAGCTTACGGGACCACTCCCGCCTAGCTTTCAAGGTCAAGGCCCGGCAGTCGGTGCACGACTTGTGGTGGTGGTCGGCCCGAGGTGAAGGCGTCACCCATCGACGCCCGAGACGGCGCCGTTCCGACGTCAGACCCGGACCGGGGGTGAAACTGGGGCCAACGTCGTCTGAGGACGGCGCCGGGAGCGACACCATTGGGGTCGGCGCCAGTGGAGGAGTCTTGAGGTCAACTGGCGTCGACCGGGATCCACTTGCTTGTAACCCACGGGGACCTGCGGCGTCGGGACCGAAGTTGACGAGGTCGCCGGGGCTGAAGCACCCAACGGCGCGGGGCCGAAGCAGCCGGCCTGCTAGGGTCCCCAGCCGGGTCTGCGGGCCCGAAGGCATACCGACAGGCCTCAGCGGAGGGAAGTGAATCCTCATGGCCAGGGGAAAATCACGCATCTCCTCCGGTGTCGCAGGCCAGGGACCGGATGGTATGGGCCTGGGAGCGGCGCCTGCATCTCCGGTGGAGCCGTGCGGGCGGTGTCGCCCGAATCCTCAGCCGCGTCGTGCGAGGGGACTCAGAGCGATGTTGCCTCTTCAACTTCTTTTTTGAATGCCTCGACTTACCGGAGGACTTGGAGCCCAACGAGTGGTGGTGATGACTTGACGAGCGAAGACTACGGCTCTGCGACCGGTCCTTCGACTTCCTCCTTGACCGGGACCTTGAGTGGCGCGCAGCCGACTTCCGGATCTCGAGCAGCTTACGGGACCGCTCCCGCCTAGCTTTCGAGGTCAAGGCCCGGCAGTCGGGGCACGACTTGTGGTCGTGGTCGGCCCGAGGCAGTAGAGACACCGATGGTGGGGGTCGGTCAGCGACATCAGGTAGTGACACGCAATGCATGGCTTGAAGCCAGGCATCCCTACGGCACCAAGAGTCGAAGTCGACTCAAAAAAAGTGATCCAAAACAGATCAAAAAGTTAGTCAAAAAATGACTAAGAGTACTGCTCTTCCCGGATCTGCGCTAGGGCGGCTCCTAAGTACTCTGGCCACGTCATCCCGGCCATCACGACGCCGACGACGGACGCAGAGCCGCAGATGACGCCTACCGACGCGCAAGGGTATTGCTGACGAAAACTTTCCGGATCCGCCTGAAGCCTGGGGATATTCTAAGGTAAGGAATCGAACACTAACCTGTTTTTCAGATGTAAAATATCCCAACATGTCTATATCGGACTCACAGAAAGCCTTGGGATTCACGTCCATCTGAGTTGAACTGAAACATCCATTCTATTTGTCAAAAATCATTAGTTCTGACAGAATTGTAATAGGTGAACCAGAATTGGCCATAACGAGAACCTCAATCTTTCCAAACAACGCATTACGCCTGGGTCATTTAACTCTCTTTGTATCAAAAACAGCATTACATGCAACAGTCAACACTAAATGTATTTGTTTAGAACACATGTCAACAGAATCAGTCATCTCAACACTTAACTCTCACAGATTTTTTTCTACATCTATAAACTCCTTGGACGTGACCAATTTCTTGCATAGCATGCATCTTATACCCATTGAAGGACAGTTAGGATTATTGCTGAGATGTGTCCTAGAGCCACATCTAAAATAAAAGCTGACTACCAGGTTTAGAAATATTAACTGCATTCACAGAATCAGCACCACCATGCCCAGAAACCTTTAAAACATTAAGAACGACTGTTGAAGTAACCATTGACCGATCAATGGTTTTAGCAATATAATTCGGTTCCGCAATTGTTGGTTTCCTACAACTAAAAAGGCGTTCCTGAATTTTCTTGGAAAAACAGTCAACAACAAATTGATCCCTGATGTATATCAGTATGTGCATCATATTTGCATGTGGCTCCCAGCACCCTTAATGCTGAAATATATTTGTCAATGGTTATGGTGAGTTTTGGTACCCGCCTAATCGTGCACTGTTCACTTGGTGCTCCGCACCTTGTATTCTTACGTGTTTATCACCACTCTTTAAACTGTGTGTTTTCCTTATTTTCACATTTATTTTTGGTTATTCAGTTTTACGTTTAGACCATTTTTACATTGTTATTTTCAATATTCATAACAATTTTCTCTTGTATATTCAGTTATACATAAACGTGATTTCATATATACATAGAAATTATTGACATAACATATACTTTTCATTCATTTACAGATGAGCCCAATGCATTTCGGCGCCTGAGTGGTGCCTTCATCAGGGGCAACTCTGAAAAATAAAAAATACTTTGTGTAAGTGTCGTGTGTTTGGTTGAGCCTGGGGGTCTCTATTGTGCTTTATAAGTAACATACCTGAAATCAACAACTATTCAGTGCTGTTGTATCTGTGCATATATTCTCCTTGGCAACTAATGTTCTGTATAAATGACATAAAATAAATAAAGAAGCTCATTTTTTTTTTTTACAACTATTGAAATTTTGTCTTTATAACAGCTATTTCATATGGAAGGATGAGTTTTATGCGCAATTAAATGGAACTTCCATGGGCTTTGCAGGGGCCCCTGCCTACGCGAATACTTTTATGGCTCAGTACGAAGCAGATAACCTGATGTCACTGAGAGAATGGTCACATGTGAAAATGTACTGTCGATTCATCAACGACTTTTTTAATTTGGGATGACACTCAAGAAACTCTCGAACAGTTAATAAGCACATTAAATCTAGTTGATGCCAGAATTCAATTCACGCACAAGATAAGTAAGGATGTCATTGATTTTCTAGACGTCAGAATTACCAAAACAGCAAATGGCTTTGAAACTGCATTATACACTAAACCTACAGATCGGAACAGTGCTCTCAACTACATGAGCTTTCATCCTAAAAGTCTTATCAAGAATCTACCAGTGTCTCAGTTCATCCGGATTAAACGAATATGCTCAGATGAACGAACATGTCAAAGAACACTTGCTAATCAAGTACAAAAGTATAAAGACAGAGGATATCAAGCGGATGTACTAGAAGCACAACTGAATACAGTCCAGCAAATGAACAGATTGGATTTGTTGAAACCCAGCAAGAAAGTAACACAAGAAAGGATGGTATTTGTAACAAAGTACACAACCCTATCCACGAAAATTAAAAACATTGTCAATAAGAGATGGGAATTACTATCCCTGGAACCGGACTTTCACAGCATTTTCAAAGAACTTCCTTTACATGCATACACGAGAGGACCAAACCTAAGGGAGAGACTGAAACGCAAACAACATCCCACACTGTCAACAACATACAAAGGAACAACCAGATGTCTTAATTGCACAAATTGCAATAATGTGATTACAGGAAACACATGTACTCATCCGACAACTGGCAAACTAATAAACTTAAAACACACCAGTGATTGTAACACACAAAATGTTGTGTACGCCATCAAATGCCCGTGTGGCAAGATGTACATTGGCAAGACGGAAAGCAAAGTAAAAACGTGCATAACGGAACATAAAAGCCGAATTTGCAATGAAAATTTAACCTCACCACTGGTGCTCCATTGGAGGGAAGAAAAACATACTATCTCACAGTTAAGATTTTTCATCATAGAACAAGTACACATTAAACAAGGCATAGACAATCATCAGAGGCTGATGCAACGAGAATTGTTTTGGATCAAGTACCTAAAGACTTTAGTACCGATAGGTCTTAACGACAAATATGATCTGGCATGCTATCTGTAGGTCAAATTGAGTCCATACATCAGTGAGAAGATAGAGAAGACTTGCACTATTTATAACCCTTCACACATCAAAATTCCGATGTCTTGCTAGGGCGAAGTATTATATGCAATGAGCATTGTATAAAAGCAGAGAGATTTAAAATGCTACGATAGATAATGACCATATGCGAATAGATATGCGAATAGATAAAATCATGAACAGTGTTAACATGGAATATTAATTTGCACAAATATTGCATATAGTGTATAAGCAACAGATTTGAACCATACTTGATAAGTATCGCAAAACTGTCTGGTTTATTATCATGTGAATAAGTTGATACAATGATCTATATTTTTGGTGTGATATGATAAAAACATTATATACACACAACATTCACGTAGATACAAAATATGCGACATAGAAAGTAGATCTCTTAGAAGGGCATACACTAGAAAGCTGATCAGTGAGGGCTAGCAAATAAGTAAATCAGAACATTCGATAATGAGCTAAGTACGCTCATGATTTTCTCGTGGTATTCATTTAAGTTTGAGTGAATACTATGAATATAAATTTTGAATCATGTTAAAAGACACATGAACAGTTAGACCGTGCCCCTGAGATTAGAACGCAGCATTCACAAGCAGATTTACCTCACCAATATGGCGCTGAAAGTGATCATTCTACTGAGCATTGTTTACATAGTGAGTCCGTCATTTGTTACTATAGTATCGCAACCGCGCGGAGTACGCGAATTTGAAAAGGTGTTTACAACCGGAGTCGAGTTGACACAGCAAACACAGGGCTGCGGTTTTCTCGTGGCGGTAAAGACTTTCAGCATGACAGGTACGGGCAGTCTGTGATAGAGGTGAAGTATTAGGAAAGTTTAGTTTGTGCAAGACAATAACGACGTGGCATTTCCTTTAACTTTTAGACGAAGAGCAACAGTGAAGATAAGGTAGGGCACTTGGTTTTTAGACGCCATGCAGTCTTGTATTTCCCATCATATAAATGGTTTTCTAAGGAGGTTTATGTTTGTTGTTACAGAGTCCACAGAGGAAGATAATGAGGTATGTCTATGAGTTAGTAGAGGCACATTAAGTTTACTATCACGATATAGTAGATGGCTAAAAATGAGCTTCTTTATTTATTTTATGTCATTTATACAGAACATTAGTTGCCAAGGAGAATATATGCACAGATACAACAGCACTGAATAGTTGTTGATTTCAGGTATGTTACTTATAAAGCACAATAGAGACCCCCAAGCTCAACCAAACACACGACACTTACACAAAGTATTTTTTATTTTTCAGAGTCGCCCCTGATGAAGGCACCACTCAGGCGCCGAAATGCATTGGGCTCATCTGTAAATGAATAAAAAGTATATGTCATGTCAATAATTTCTATGTATATATGAAATCACGTTTATGTATATCTGAATATACAAGAGAAAATTGTTATGAATATTGAAAATAACAATGTAAAAATGGTCTAAACATAAAACTGAATAACCAAAAATAAATGTGAAAATAAGGAAAACACACAGTTTAAAGAGTGGTGATAAACACGTAAGAATACAAGGTGCGGAGCACCAAGTGAACAGTGCACGATTAGGCGGGTACCAAAACCCACCATAACCATTGTCAATACCCAGGAGTGACTATCCTGATTAATCGCAGCACCATTGGAAAACCATAGAGAATTTGGGTATAACACGGAGTGCTCCCCACGAACCCAATTTACATAATGAAATATATTTGTCAACACTCTCATCTGCGCTTTGCCTCCTCATGAAGAAGTTATGTCTCTCAAACTTTATATTTAGCTCTTCGTTATATTGTTTTCCCATGCAAGCCAACACCTCCTTGTAAGCATCCCAGTGCTCACCATCACCAGAATGACCAGGTTGTTTAATGCACTGGTATGCCTCCGGGTAGCCATGCGCTATGTAAGTGCGTAATCATTTATTCATTCAGAACTTCCTTGGGGAGGAGCAATAGAAGGTGCATTGCTTAATACTTGCTGAACTACAAGACCCAGACAGCCATATAATAATGTTACCTTGCATGCAGGTGGAAACTTGACAGCGTCAATGGCAACTATATGGCTCTCAAACATTTGTATCCATTGTGGCCACCTAACAGTGGGCTTTCCTGGATATTGCAAAAAGGGTGGAGGCTGCTAAAGTGGCCATATTGCAACCCCACAACAATAAAAAAAAATATTTAAAAAATGAGATTAGGCAGCAGAAAAATCCAAGGCAACTAGTTAAATGAAACAAACACCAAAAATATGTTTCAGAGTAAGAGACGATGAGGAACAGAAATTTAAATAAAAAATAATTTCCTCCTTGCTTCCCTTCTTCTTTCCTTTAAAAGAAAATATTAATCATGTGATTGTCAGTAAAGCTAGACTCTGTCCCCTAAAATTCCAAAGAGTGTGGGGTAAGGGGAGAAGGTACCATGGCCTTGACGGAGGGTTGGGTGCCGATTGATGTGCTAAGGGTCCTGCTGATTGGGACCGTGTTCTGGGGTCTTGAGAGGTGGCATGGGGGTCTCGGACTCAAAGAGGGCCACTGGCCATTTAATGGACTATCCAAACAGATGTATTGTAGGCGGGGGTTGGATTTTGATATGCTGATGACTCTGGTGCTGTTATTATGGTGGGTGGGTGGGTGGGGGGCCTGGGGAGCGCAGAGGTGTATGGTTAATCGCTTGTGATGTGCCAGATGTGTTTATGTTGTTACAAATGCAAATAAAACTATTTAAAAAAAAATAAAATCATGTGACTCTCAGTGTGAAACAATGTTAAGGTGAGCCTGTCACGAGAGGGCAGGCTTGAAACCAGAGAAAATTTAATAGTGAAGGGTGTACCTGTCACCATGAGGACAGGAAAACCAATAGTAAGCTCAAAACAAAGGTGTGCCTGTCACCGTGAGTGCAGGCAAACCCTAATCCTACCTGTGGATCTGGAATCTAGGGATCTTGACAGGTGCTGCGAGCTGTCAGAGAAACACTCAGATTAAGGCCTTGACGAGGTGCCCAAAGCAAAATAGCTGCCATGTTGATGACCTTTACGTCTTGACCTAGTGTTGCCTAGTGATGACACCACGCATTCATGCACCTCAAGTCTACTTTGTTGCCCGTAAATCAGTTACAACAATGAGCCACAATAGCACAGTATTTCAATAGCTGAAGATTTAAGCATGATATAAGAAACATACATCATGAAACAAACAATGCATATAGGCCCTCTCATACTACCTGTGATTCATGACCTGGTTGAAGTCCTTACTCTTTAACTGGATGTAAATATCAGGAATCTCCTCAGCTCTGTACATTACCACCTCGAGGCAGTAGGTTTTTAGTACCCCATGAAGTTTTGGAAGCAAGTAGAAGACAACTGTCATAAATCTGTGAACAGATGAGCAGAACATTTCTGAAATTGTTGAAGTAAAAACTAAAGCATGTGCTGGGCGGATCTTAGCTATTTTACCTGTCAGCCAAAGGAGGGAAGTTCTTTGCCACTTTATTCAAGCACATGATAAATTTGTCCTCCTTTGTGCTTTGATGCTTTTTTAGTTCCTTGATGACAAGATCAAAAATGGGTCCATCTATAACCTACAAAAAAGATATATATAATTTCATGCTGCAGCTATTCTGGAGTCAAACTTAAACAATCTGATGTTAGATGAAGAAAACACGAGCTCATAAGCTAGGTAAAGAAGACTTGACTACTTCTGAACCATTAGTATCATCTGCACACTTTAAGTTTGCTTTCTCATTTGTTTTAAACAAAGAAATCCTTAAACAATTAAAGGGCTAAATGATGCTCTCTGCAGACTTCATAAGAATTATGTGGCACTGATTACAAATGGCACTGTATTCGTACAGCACTTGTTGCAACTAGCATGGCAAGTAAAACTCAACGCGCCCTAGGAAATCATATAGGTACATGATTGCGTGCATGAAAGTATTGCGTGGCGAAGACTATGTGAAGGAGATGTTTTTCAGATCGTCAAGTTGGGTAGAGCATAGTTGTTGCATGTAGAGAAAAACGTTACCAAGATGCTGATTATGAATGAATGAAGTAGCACTTATTGAGCACGTAGCTACACAGAGGCATCCCAGCGCTAAGCGATTAAAAAACGAAGGGAACGGGGGAGTCATTTAGGGGAAGAGCCATGTTTTTAGCAGTTTACGGAAGGCCTGATGGTTGGGTTCCTTTCTTAAGTGCAAAGGAAGGGAGTTCTATAGTTTTGCGGCATTGTAGGAAAAAAGCCGACCACCACTTCTGGCCTTCTTAATCCTGGGTACAATGGCCAGATGGAGTTCATCTGAGCGCAGCCCCCTATTAGCCCGATAGGGCTGAATCATGGAGTGATTGCTAGCTAGTCCATTCCCTCCTAATATCTCGTGAGTGATGCACAAAGCCTTGAAGTGAATTTTCTCCCGCACAGGGAGCCAGTGGAGGGACTTCAGGGCAGGTTTCGCTGAGTGCCGATTCGGGATCCCCACAAGCATCCTTGCAGCGCAATTCTGCACTGTTTGGAGTTTTTCATGTGATGAGCTTGGCGCATTACCTTGGCGCATTACCGTAATCCAGCGTGATAGGATGAGTGCCTGGACCATCAGCTTCCTTGCCTGAAAGGGGAGATGGGGAAGTACTTTGCAAATCATCCTGAGGATGCCATAACAGGAAGCCACAACTTTCCTGGTCTGTGCCTTGAAGCTAAGGTCCTGATCGAGCCAGATGCCGAAACTCTTTATCTCAGTCTTTGGGGCAGGAGCAGGGCCCAAACAAGCTGGCCACATTAAGTCAGCTTTAAAGAGGGAGGGATTGCCAAGAATCATGATCTCAGTCTTGTCGCCATTCAGCTTTAGATACAAGTGATTCATCCACTTGGTGTCTTCTTCAAGGCAGGGACGGAGGCCATTGGAGGCCTGTTCAGGGTGATTCAATCCTACGACCAGTTGGGTGTCCTCGGCATAGGTCACTATATGAACCCGGAAAGGAAGGACGATCTCTGCAAGTGGAGCCATATAAGCATTAAAAAGGGTGGGGCTCAGGGACAATCCCTGAGGGACTCCGCAGTGAAGGGGTAAATATTTTGAAGTATCTAAGTAGCATGTGTCCTGCTAAAGCAGGGAAGAAGCTGTTGATGTGTCAGTGGTGAATATAAGTGAAGAGTAAGGTGGTGTGTGTGTATGTGTGTAGAAGTAGAATGTGTGAGGATCAAAGAAGGGCTTTAATTTTGGTACAGCAATCAGCAGGCACAGCTAAGTCAGTGAGGGTTCAAGAATACCTGCATCCTCAGCATCAGTCCAGTGTGCTCTTTGCCACGGATCCAGTCAAAATGATGCTAGGTCATTTGTTTGTACTACTTTGTGTGGTGCATATGACCATATTGTGCTCTGTGGTACTGGCAAGTGGAAACAGTTAGAATTTCAGCACTTTCCGAAGTAAAAGTTACTCACCTTCAGAAATGCTTTTTCTCATGAAAGGTTAGTAATATGCTGCCACTGACAAAGGTAAGACACAGACTGGTGCATCAGGAGGTGCTGTTGCTGCAGCTGTCAACTCAACAGATTTTGTAAGATTCTTGCTTCCCCCAACTAGTGATTTGGCAGATTGTGCCAGACAGCTCCGCAACAGTGGGTTCATTGGCGCAGAACTTGGAACTGCCAGTTTAGGTAAGTTGAAGGATCCAAGTCCACCTTGCTGGCTTGCGTTTTTTTAATGTAAACCCTCAATTTATGAACTGCTAGCTGAAGAGGTCAATGTTAGTTTCTACTTTTACAGATCATTATCTGTTCATCAGAAGTGGGCGACTCTGGAAAAGGGAAAGCCTTTTCCAACTGTTAGGCTTTTCATTAGAATGAGGTATTTTTCTGAACGAGAAAGAAATCCGCCCCTTGTTGTGTTATATTAATGTTTCTTGCACCAGGAAAGTTACCTCTCAATATAATGTTCTCTAATTAGGATGGGTTGACATTTTAAGGGAGAAGACAACCATGAAAGCCCTCTACAACAAGCCTCGGTGAGCAACAACTCCACTTCTCTCCCCCTAGTTACCTTGGTATGCAAAAATGAGTATTTGCAGCACTTAGTTAAGATGTGGTCTACCCTGAGCCACCACAAGTAGATGCTATGTGGATCCAGATCTGAAATTTTAACTGAGGACATGATTTCTTACCATAAGTCGTAAGTCAGATTTGACAGGAACATAAGTACACTCCCATAAAGAAATAATGTGAAAACTGTTATAATAGAAGAGGCTGCTCCACATCCAGGTCTTAAGAGCATTAAAAAAAACTTATGCCAGGTATCTTAAATGGATCCTAACCTTCACAACCAATGGGAGAAGCATACCCATGGCTAGAGATACAAAAATGTCCCCTGGCACCACCACAAAGGAAATTCCTAATACACGTGTGTGGACCTAGTGTAGAGTTAGGAGCGTACTTACAGATGAAGATCCTGCAAGAAGAAATATCCATCAGCAAGGCTAGGTGGCCATGGAGTTTCCTAATCTGAGATACAAACGCGTTCCGAAATTTAAAAGAAATGTGTTAAGAAGGTGGGCCCTTCATTTCAGGAATTGCACTACACTGGAATTTCATTTCTGAGGTGAATCTTTTGTCCAGCATTTCGTCATATTTGTACGTGCTTATTTTCGTCTGGACAAAGCATGGTAAAAACATGATCTTGAGTACCTTTCCAGAAAATTCTGCTTACAACTGGGAACCAGTGTATCATAATCAGGCTGAGCTGATGTGGTACACAGGAGACGTCCTGCTGAACTGTTTTTAATTTGTTTCACCTTCAAAGCAGATCTTTTCATGAACAAAGTAAGGTATAGACCATTTGCCTAGTACATGCAGGCTAAAACAGGGTTGAATGTTGTCTTATTCGGGTGACTAAAGCCCAGTGAAAGCAAGTCCTTATGGCAGTGTTGATTTGTGGTCAGGGCAGAGTTCAGTGTCCAAAGTTATTTTAAGAATCATTACTGCAAGTGCTGGTAGGGAAAAAGTCTGTAGGCCTCAACATTAAAGGACCTGTGTGCCTCAAAGACTCGCTTGAGAATTTATGTCTTCTGTTGTTCTGTTACAGTGGATTTCTGACTACCCAGTGGAAGATGACAGAAAGGCAGTACCTGAGTGGAGAGCAGCCTAAATTTGAATTAGTTTCAAGTCGTGGCCTGGAAAACCAAATTACTATACGAGACAGGGAAGATGTTAAACATAAACGGTGCATTCACAGTGCTCTGTGGTATGCTGTATTCTCTTGACTGAGGACACATGCTGAAGGATGTTGTCAAGGTGATCTGTGCGCTGCTAAACAACAAGAAAACAAGCATTTACAATGCAACGGTTTCGCCTTCGGAAAAGTTTGAGCCATTGGCATTCTAAATGGCAAACTTTTTATTTATGTGTTGGTTTTGAAAACAGATAAATAAATGGCATTCTCATTTACAATGCCAATACACACACCCACACAAGAGCCCCCCACACACACACACACACAAGAGCCCCCCACACACACCACACAAGAGCCCCCCACACACACACACAAGAGCCCCCCCCACACACCACACAAGAGCCCCCCACACACACCACACAAGAGCCCCCCACACACACCACACAAGAGCCCCCCACACACACCACACAAGAGCCCCCCACACACACACGCAAGAGCCCCCCACACACACGCAAGAGCCCCCCACACACACGCAAGAGCCCCCCACACACACACGCAAGAGCCCCTCACACACATACGCAAGAGCCCCCACACACACGCAAGAGCCCCCCCCACACACACACGCAAAGAGCCCCACACACGCGCAAAGAGCCCCAAACACACGCAAAGAGCCCCACACACACGCAAAGAGCCCCACACACACGCAAAGAGCCACACACACACGCAAAGAGCCCCACACACATGCAAAGAGCCCCACAATTAAGAGTGGAACTACGGATAGATAGATTTTTTTTTTTTTTTAAACGAGATAGAAAATTACTTTCATATGTAAACCTAAGGAGGCATGCAAGACTACTCCCCGGTGACCTACGGTTATACTAACGCCCTGTATATAGAGTCTAAGAAAGGCTAACAAATCAAAGAAGCTGTCTGAAGGAGAACATTTTTTAAAGAAGCAATAAAGCTAAGGATAGAAACATGGTAAATGTTGACTCCATGGCAGGCATGTGGTATTGAAAATAGGTAGGGCAAAGTGTAAAATAATTTGACATGGCAAACATTATCTGCCCTAAATTTATCATACGTAATAAAAAGTAAATCATTAAATACCTGAAGGAAAAACTACACCAGTGTAAAAAAAAATATTTAGATAACAGAAAGCAAGGTTCCAAGTAAACCATCACTAAATGGGTGAACCTATGTGGCACAAATCAAATAAAATTGTTTCAGGAGCACCATTACATATCTCCTTGGCATCCCTTTTATGTACAACTCCCTTAAACATGTATCTACTCCATACATTTAATCACCTTATTATCTACTTAGACTCCTTTGAAACCTCAACCCTCCTGTCTGTTTATCGAAAGCAAAGGTTAAATGGAGGGCAAGGGAATCTACTTTCACTTGCTAGATAGACCTACATCTAATTTGACAAATAGCAGTAGCAAAACGTGGACATTATATTTTGTAGACTCTGGGGGGAGTTAATATCATTGAGGTCATACCAGAGAAAGATCTCCATGTTCAGCACAATTATTTTGGCATTATGGTACCCTCCCTCAAAGGTACTCATCTGCTCCTTGTGCCAGCTCCGATTCTCTTGATCTAACCACGAATGTTTGACAACCCAACTACCTTCACAAAGTAATCACAGCACCAGATAGGTCCTTCTCCTCAACTACTACCTAAGCATCCCTGACATACTTACTGTTATTTTCTTCAGCTTCGTTCTCTGTTCTCATCGGAGATGTTTTAAGGCTGCCTTTTTCTTTAGTCCCTTTAGCGGACTTTTACATAAGTCCATTGACTACCAAAGGATTCTCCACAGGACGGCCTTACTTATATATCCCTCTGTTCTTGCAACCGCTGTAAAATCTTTTCCACTCTTCAAGACCACCGAATCTGTTTCCAGGCTCCTCTACCAACTTCATCATATTCGACGAAAATGTCTCATCGTCAGAGCGCCTCCGAAACTATTCACCTCCTTCTCTTGTGGCACCAATGCTTTATGTCTAGCTCAAGCCCAGCCCACTGCCCTCTGCTCCCCCGTCTCCTCATTTACAATGACCTCTCTTAACCTCCCAAAATGTACATTTCAGTTCACTTCACCTAATCGCCCACCCCTTCCCTCGCACTGTACACCATCAGCTGGCCACTTTTTCTCCATGCTACATTTACACCTTCCCCTGGTGAACTGACGGCCCCACTCCCGCCCCCATCGCCCCACCCTTTTAGAGGTTATCCTAAGCTCTTGGTTATCCTGGACCCTTTCTCCCCTCCATCTATCGCCCCATAGCACCATCACACCCTCCGCCCCATGTGACCTCTCACCTCCTCTTCGCTCTCGCTCCTGAAGCACAGACAGGCCGCGCGTTTCTTGTAGCCGTCCCCATCGTAGGTGCGCGTCTGGTTGGACTTCAGCTTCATCATTCTCTAGCGGCGGGGCACAGGCTGGTGTGAACGTGGAGTCCAAGGGAAAACGGGCAGGGCGTTCTAGGGGCGCGGGTTTAAAGAGAAAGGGCCGACAGCAAAGGCAGGAAGGCGGACTGGGGACGAGTAGGCCGTTATAAACAGGACAGGGAGGATGGGTATGGAGCTCCAGGGGCTGAATGGGGCGGTTACAGAAGCAGGCACAAGGTCGGGAAAGGTGGCAACCAAAACAAAAATAAAAATGGGACAGACGCCGGCACTAGATTGGGGTGTGGGGGTCGTAAACCACGTAGAAGGGCAGGGCTGCGATGATTAACGGACGAGGGCAGATTCAGGCCTGGCGCAATGAATGCCGTAATAAGGGTGACAGGTCAGAGGGAGCACGAAGTAGTAACAGGTTAAGGGGGTTTACTGTAGGCAGGGACGGTCCAGTGGGTGGCGACAGGCCGAGGGAGGGGGTAGGAGCAGCCGGGGGAGCACTGGGCCCGGACAGGTGGTAGTACCTCACTGGAGCCCCACGGGGAGGCCTGAAGGCCCCGGGGGCGCTAGGTCAGGCTCGGCCCTCCTTGCTGCTCTCTCTCCGGCTTTACCGCTCTTAACGCTGCCTAAGCCGCCGCCTGGTCTCCTCCGCCCGTTCCTCCTCGCTCAAACCCGCCATCTTGGGTCGCGCTACGTAAAACACGCATATGCGGCGAGCCCGCCTCACCAGATACTCCTGGGACTCCTTGTTTACTGATCACGCTCAGCCTCGCAGCCCCGGTGGATTTAGGCGCACCGCGCCTCACAGAGCACACTCGCTCCTTGCCCCGGCCGGTCCCAGCAGCCCTCCGCCCGCTCTCGTTTCCTCGGGGAGCGGCGGAGGACTAGCGCTGCGTTCCAAGCAGGGACAGGCAGGCCAGGGGCAGGGGGCACTCACGGCGCTCCCTCGGCGAGGTCGGGTCGGTCTTCCCCGGCTTCGTCACTCCCACGCAGCTTCCTACCAAGCAGGGCGCCGAGGACCAATCCGGTCGCGGCGTTCACGCCAAGCCTCCACACACGCCCGGGAGTCAGCCAATGACAGCGCGGCTCCCGGGACCTGCCCCTGGATGATGCTGAGCCGGCAGCCAATCAGTGCGCGGCCTCGGCGATGACGCGGCGGCGCTGGGCCAATCCCAGCGCGGCGTTACTGGAGGGGCTCGTCTTGCTGGGCCAATAGGAGCGCGGCGGCTTCGATCTTTGCTGCTGCAGCTCCTGGTCACGAACGGCCGCTTTGGAGGGTGTTTCTGGCCCCGGGCCGCGACGGTGATTTGGCGGCAATAGATTTTCGGGGCCCCAGGTCGCGGTTAGACCGTTTCTAACCAGCAGATCAACAGGGGGGATCCTGGGCGCAGGGAAACACCGCGGGCCTCGTTTCACCCCTGAATCTGTGCCAGCAGCAAGCACGGCCCGGCCGGACCAGACACGGGGGCGTTCCCGGCGTCGCGTGACGTAGGCAAAAGCCAAAGAATCTCGGGAACGCCCCCGTGTCTGGTCCGGCTTTGACGGACGCCTCTCTGTTCCAATGGCTAGCCTCCATTTATGGAGCTAGCCAATGAAGCAGAGAGGCGTGTTCAAGTCACCCATACTAGAAACTACAGATTTCTCTGGAGGAGGAGCCTAACGGCTCCGCCCCCCAGCGAAACCTAAAAAGGCCATGTTTAGGGCTTTGTCTTGTATTCCAGCGTAATGGAGATTTTCAAGCAGAGTGGGGTTATGAACCATGTCCAATTCAGGAGAGCAGTCTATAAGCAGGAGGGCATCCACTACTTTGTTGTCCATTTGGAACTTAAATATGTTAGGATGGATTTTGTTCTTCCACAGTTTTCCTAGCGCTAAATGTGGTCAATGACTTAGGTGAATGTAACTCTTTCAAATAATATGCATATGGATGTTTACAATAGTTCTTAGATATTATGCCTCTGCACATATACAATTGCATTGATGTTCTTAAAGCCATAAGCAGGCTGGAAGAAATGTATTCAAGAACAAGTCTATAAACTCCGACAAGTTTGCACTCCTGCTTAAATGAGTTGCTGACCTTGCAAGTGTACACTGTTTTTAATAATGGGTTGGTGCTGTGCCCTACAAAACAAATATTTACAGGAGAGTGTTGCAGCGACATCTCTTTTTAGTTACATCAAATTGACGGAATACTGCAATAAAGCTCAGTGTGCACTGTGTTCAAGCAAAGATACTTTCATTACAGTATCAAGCAGTGCATAAAACGGAATAGACTCAGTCGTTTTTTATTTATGTGTGTATGCCTCTGTGACTTTGTTTTACTGGCTAGGGTTGCTTTAACTGTCTCTCTGCACTAGCTCGGAGAGAAAGCCACAGCAACCTTAGAATCACTCTGTCCTCAGTTTCGTGAAGAAAATTAGAATTTCAATTGGTATGGAGTCCTGGCCTTCCCAGCAAGGTGGTAATACTGTTTTCTTATTTTTGTAATAGGGCCCACTACCTTCTAGAACTATTCACTCATCCTGAATTTTTACAGGATAAGATGTAGTTCCAAAAGGCAGATAATTGTTGGAAGAGGGGAAAAGAACTGGCTTTGTCAAAAAGAAAAACACTGCTTGAATACAAACAGGGTAAAGAGTAACAGAAATTCGAAATATGAGCAACAGGGGGAACAGAAGGAAAAAGGAGCAGAAGTAAAGCCTCTGATGGGAGCAGCAACCATAGAAAGCAAAGTTGTGGCAAACAAAAACTCATTCTGAGCCACTTTAAGAGGAAGTGAGATTAATCTGGAAATAACTAAGGAGAATACAGGAAGGACTACTAAAGTCCATCTTAGATTGGGATGTGCAGTAGGATTTAGTGAGGCAAAAGGATGCATTCTCAATTAGAAAATTAGAAAAAAGAATTCTGGATTCTCACAACAACTTGATTGTTCTATGAATGTAGATCTCAACCCTGGAGCCCATCTAGCCTTATGCGCCATGGACTGCTCAAACGAAAAGAACAAGTTACCTACATTCGGTAACGCCTTATCTAGTAGAGACTATATCTAACCGCATTTGAATTTCCCAGGCGTCAGACTCGATCTGTGAGATTTTTCATGAGCAGTACCTGTTCGGTCTGAAGAGCAATTTCAAATAAGGAAGTCCTGAAAGACCGAATGGGCAAAGTGTCCATTCTGCAAGGACGCTGTCAGCTGCGGTGCAGGTCCTTTTTTTAAAAAAAAAAACGTCTATTCTTATAATTTAGCACAAGTTCTTGCTCTCACCTTAACTGCTTTTAATTTCCAATAGCCTTACGTAATTCCCGGCAACTCCTCGGCCCCGGTCTGACGTGGCTTGTGCCGTTTGTTCGGAGGGCCCCCTGGAGTGTGGAATCTCGTCTTCCGGGCAGTTAGAGCTCTAGCTTCTTGCGCTCACACAGTATTTAGGGGGAGCATATGTGCACGCGCAGCGGACACAGCAAGGACGCTGTCAGCTGCAGTGCGGGTACTTTAAAAAAAAAAACATCTATTCTTATAATTTAGCACAAGGTCTTGTTCTCACCTTAACTCAGGGGTCTTCAAACTGTGGGGCGCGACCCCCAGGGGGGCCGTGCAGCGATGCAAAGCGGGTCGCGCCTTCACAGTGCCACTTCTGCCCTGGCCTCCAGGGCTTCAGCCCCCCTCCTCCCCATCCTGTGTCTCAGCCCGGGCTGCTGCAGAGCAGCTCACGCTCCTGGGGCCTCGGCTGGGCAGTGTCTGGATTCTTATCTCCGGCCCGAGTTTTTCACAGGTCTTTAAAGACCATTAGCTTATTTACATGCCTTTGTTAACTGATTACCAATGGATAGTTTTTTTATGGTTCCAGTACCCCCTGGGCCCCCACTGTGCCTATTCCTTACATTTGTATTTTTACACTTACCGCTGTAGTGTGAGAATGCATTTAATGAAAAGAAATATAAAGTTGGGTTGCCAAAAGAAACATGCCTGCTATGTGTTTAAAGATCCTGCACGGACCTGCTCTTGACACTAAATTGAGTTATAAATAAAAAAGTATGTATTAATTAGTTATGTGACATTTCTGTCTTTATTCTCTTTAATTAATAGTCATGGATCATTGAGGCATCCGTAGAACACAATTAAAAGTGCTTTCTATTTATATTTGCTGTTCTAAATATTCACAGATAAGTGCATAAAATACAGCTGTAGGTGACTGCTTATTTCTGGGCCATCAAAATAATGAGCTGGTAACCCTAATCATTAGACTGGAAGTTTGTTGCAGGATCAGCACATTATTTATTTCCTCCACCCTCGAACCCTGATTAATGCCATTATAGCAATAGTTTAACTTATATCTGAAACCCTACACTTCAAGTTTCTGGGAATGCACCCTGCTTTCAGACTACTCACTTCTCATTCTCGCCTTCACTTTCACGTTCACCCTGCACTCCCAGCGATCACAATGCACTCACACTGATCACAATGCACTCACACTGATCACCATGCACTCACACTGATCACCATGCACTCACACTGATCACCATGCACTCACAGCGATCACCATGCACTCACACTGATCACCATGCACTCACACTGATCACCATGCACTCACACTGATCACCATGCACTCACACTGATCACCATGCACTCACACTGATCACCATGCACTCACACTGATCACCATGCACTCACACTGATCACCATGCACTCACACTGATCACCATGCACTCACACTGATCACCATGCACTCACACTGATCACAATGCTCTCACACTGATCATCATGCACTCATAGGGATTACAATGCACTCACACTGATCACCATGCACTCATAGGGATCACCATGCACTCATAGGGATCACAATGCACTCACACGGATCACAATGCACTCACACTGATCACAATGCACTCACACTGATCACAATGCACTCACACTGATCACAATGCACTCACACTGATCACAATGCACTCACACTGATCACAATGCACTCACACTGATCACAATGCACTCACACTGATCACAATGCACTCACAGCAATCACCATGCACTCACAGGGATCACCATGCACTCATAGGGATCACCATGCACTCATAGGGATCACAATGCACTCACACTGATCACAATGCACTCACACTGATCACAATGCACTCACACTGATCACAATGCACTCACACTGATCACAATGCACTCACACTGATCACAATGCACTCACACTGATCACAATGCACTCACACTGATCACAATGCACTCACACTGATCACAATGCACTCACACTGATCACAATGCACTCACAGCAATCACAATGCACTCACACTGATCACAATGCACTCACAGCAATCACAATGCACTCACAGCAATCACAATGCACTCACAGCAATCAATGCACTCACAGCAATCAATGCACTCACAGCAATCAATGCACTCACAGCAATCACCATGCACTCACAGCAATCACCATGCACTCACAGCAATCACCATGCACTCACAGCAATCACCATGCACTCACAGCAATCACCATGCACTCACACTGATCACCATGCACTCACACTGATCACCATGCACTCACACTGATCACCATGCACTCACACTGATCACCATGCACTCACACTGATCACCATGCACTCACACTGATCACCATGCACTCACACCGATCACCATGCACTCACACCGATCACCATGCACTCACACCGATCACCATGCACTCACACTGATCACCATGCACTCACACCGATCACCATGCACTCACACCAATCACCATGCACTCACACCAATCACCATGCACTCACACCAATCACCATGCACTCACACCAATCATAATGCACTCACACCAATCATAATGCACTCACACCAATCGCCATACACTCACACCAATAGCCATGCACCCACACCGTTCACCCGCTCACCCTGCACTCACAGTGATCACAATGCACTCACAGTGATTACAATGCACTCACACTGATCACAGTGCACTCACACTGAGCACAGTGCACTCACACTGATCGCCATGCACTCACAACATTCACCCACTCACTCTGCACTCACACTGATCACCATGCACTCACAACATTCACCCGCTCACCCTGCTCTCACAATGATCACTCTGCACTAAAAATTTGCTTGCATAGTTCACTCTGTACCTCACCCTGCAGTCACATGAGCACACTTCTCACCCTGCACTCATGTGACACTTCACTCACCTGCCCCCCCCCCTTACTGCTCAATCTGTAGCTCACTCAAACAAGGCCATCACTAACCATGCACTAATTCGTCCCACTCTGCTCTTACAGCTGAACCCAAATTCATATGGTCACCTCACTCACCCTGCAGTCACTCCTTTTACCCTACTCTCACACTGTTGCTTTGCTCGCCGTGCAGTCACATGGGCACTCTTGTCACCCACACAGTGCAGAAGGTTAAAGTGCCTGGTACAAAGAAGATGTACCATGCAGATCACAGAACTGAGTGTGAGTAAACTATGAGTAGCGCTATAAAAAAATGAAATGTTTGTCAGACAGGTGCTATAGAGAGATGAGGTGTATTGTTGGTGAGTGGTAGTGAGGGAATTCATGGAGAAGGTGGAAAGACTGTTGCACCGTGTGCGACCAGTGCTTGGACAAGCCCTGGCTGGGAGTGTTAACCTCCCCTCCCCGAAGTTCGGGTCTAGTGGATACCCTGCTTCTGCCTATTATTTACATTTGTAGTGCGCTACTGTTACCAAAAGGTGTCCTGGGGCTAATAACCATCTGCCTGCAATGTGAGAGAGGGATCCGGGGTTGGGAGAGAAGAGAGGGATGGAAGGAAGGGGGTGAGAGGAAAGGGGCATGGGTAAACTGCTTAACTCTGCACAAGACCGCCACGGTTTGAATGCACCCTTGCTGCTCCCTGCCATAGCCAGGTGAGCTTCTAATGTGGCTGCGCATATTCCTGCGGATTGGGAGGCCCTTCACAGAGGTTGACTAGACATCTTTCTGATGCTAATTGCTGTATTTTGGTTATAAACTGGTACTGATGGGGTGAAATCTTTCCTCAGTATTACTGTGTTTAAAAAAATTCTAAATAATAAAGCAATACTACCCCAAAATACACAGCATCACAAAACATTATTTACATTTTCTACTCACACAATTTAGTCAAGCCTGTCGCATAATTTGGTCCTCACCTTCCTCATAACCTAGAGGTTTAGAAATTGTTGTCAGGAGGGGGTCCTTACGCTTGAAAATGTTGACAGGGGGGTCTCGGCATCCAAAAGTTTGAAGACCTCTGCCTTAACTGCTTTTAATTTCCAATAACCTTACCTAATTCCCGGCAACTCCATGGCCCCGGTTTGACGCGGCTTGTGCCGTTTGTTCAGAGGTCACCTGGAGTGTGGAATCTCGTCTTCCGGGCGGTTAGCGCTCTAGCTTCTTGCACTCATGCAGTATTTAGGGGGAGCATATGCGCACGCACAGCGGACACAGCAAGGATGCTGTCAGCTGCGGTGCGGGTACTTTAAAAAAAAAACGTATATTCTTATAATTTAGCACAAAGTTCTTGTTCTCACCTTAACTGCTTTTAAATCACAATAACCTTGCCTAATTCCCGGCAACTCCTCAGCCCTGGTCCGACACGGCTTGTGCAGTTTGTTCGGAGGGCCCCCTGGAGTGTGGAATCTCGTCTTCCGTGTTGTTATCACTCTAGCTTCTTTCGCTCACACAGTATTTAGGGGGAGCATATGCGCACGCCAAAGGCAAGCCCATCTGCGCCCGTCCGCGCCTGGCCCCGGCCGAGGGCCAGAACCCCTGCATCACAAAGCCTAACACACATCACCTACTCTAGTGAAGACCTACTAGATTGGAAACCTAGGTCAGCGACTCCCGGTTGCCCCAGGATTAACACTTTGATGGAGCCAAGTAAGTGCCCAAACTGCAACTTATGTTTCTCTTATGATCAAATTGAACAGCCGTTACCTTCTACCAATCACAAACAGCAGAGCCTATCATAGAAATCAGGGCCATTCTACTTAATACTCGCTCATTAATTAGACATAATACGGAAATGCGGAGATGATAGACAGTCTCAAGCTAGATCTAGTACTTGTTACGGAAACCTGGGCCAATGAGACACCTGACCCGGACTTATTACAAGCTTTTCCCCCAGACTTTCAAATTACTAGAGCAGACAGACCCAATAAACAAGGTGGCGGGCTTGCGATTATCACTAAAAATTAAATATCAGTTAAGGCATCCTCGCTGGGCACCTCACAGGACTGCGAACTGCTCACGTTTCAGATCCTACTCAACCATAATGACTTCCTGAATGGCTTTTTAATTTATCGACCACCTAAACCTCACCTACCCCTGCTTGACATACTTACTCCATTCTTGGAAGCTAGCATAAACTACACTATCCTTGGTGATTTTAATTACCACCTAGAGAATATTTCAGACGTCCCTAACGTCGAACTTCTCGAGGTAATGACGGGTCTTGGCTTGGAGCAATTGATCAAAGAGAGCAGCCACGATGCCGGACATACCCTTGACGGTATTTTCACTTCCAACCCTAAGATTAACGTACATAAGATACTCCCGGTAGTATGGTCAGACCATGGAGCAATCATACTTACAATCAAATCTACTTCCCATAAAAAAGCAGTGTCCGAACCGCCCGCGATTCATTCTTATCGTAACTGGGCGAAAATCGACCTTGACCACTTTCACAAACTACTTCAGGAGAATGAACCTAACTTGGGACTAGACACCAACTTGGCGGTCCACAATCTAACTGAATGGATCACTCAGGCAGCCAATACAGCTGCACCTCTCCTAACTTCCTCTACTAGAAGGAAAAAAAGTCTGAACCTTGGCTCTCAGACAAGTTAAGGACTCAAAAACAGTTGTGTAGAAGTACAGAAAAACAATGGAGATTAAATTATAATATGGAATTGAAAATAAAATATGCCCAGTCTCTGGCCATAAATAAAAAGCTAATCCAGGAGGAATAATGCAGATACTATGCAGCCAAAATTGCGGCAACTAACAACTCAAGCAAAGAGCTCTTCAAAAATGTTAAAAAACTGGCCAAACTCCCTGACAAAGCCACTACAGGCGTCAACCCAGAATTCTGTAATACTCTGGGCCAAGCCTTTGTCGACAAGGTGCAAGCAATCTATGATAGCTTTTTAAATACCCCTACTGAGCCTCTTCCGGCAAAAACTGTCTCTGTCCACAATCTTCCTAGCTTTTCCTTCTCCCAACCCAGCAGGGATCAAAATTATACAACTATTAAAGAAACAAAATCAGGGGCCACCTCAGATCCATGTCCCCCTAAAATATTCCACCTCTGTCCGGAGAAGTTCAGCACTCAACTAAACGAGCTGTTCTCTGGAATCATACTCCATGGGAAGTTCCCTGTGGCTTGGAAAACAGCTTCTGTGCTTAACTTGCTAAAAAAAAAACCACCTGAACCCCGACGATCCCAATAGTTATCGGCCCCTCTCCAGGATTCCTTTTTTCTCTAAGGTTCTGAAGAAAATACTCAATATCCAGCTTTCTACCTTCATCACCACAAACAATCTGCTAGACCACTCTCAAAATGGATTCAGAAAAGGCCACGGGACTGAATCTGCCTTAATCACTGCAAGTGAAGAGCTCAGGAAATTTCTTGACTGACGGAGGCGGAAAGGCCACCTTGATATTATTAGACTTATCGGCGGCCTTCGATACCGTCAATCATAATATACTAATTAAGAGACTGACTGAGCTGGGTGTCCACATTTCCGCTACAAAGCTGTCATCTTATCTCTCTGAAAGATCTTTCAGAGTAGAAGTAGACGGAACAAGCTCACAAACCTTCAATCTTCATTGCGGAGTACCGCAGGGCTCATCCTTGAGCCCCACGCTCTTCAATGTTTATGTGGCCCCTCTGGCCGCATTGATCAGACAGTTTGGGTTCTCTGTAATCAGCTATGCAGATGACACACAAATTGTAGTGTCAATCACCAACAATGAAGATTAGGTGGCAGAACGTTTCAACATCTGTATGTCCCACGTTAACAACTGGATGCAATCCAATTGCCTAAAATGAAACGGCAGCAAAACGGAAGTCCTACTGCTGGGTGCCAATCCATTAGGTTGGTCTCCGAAATGGTGGCCCACTGAGTTGGGCAAATGCCCTCCACCAGTTTCCAAGGTCAAAAATCTAGGGGTGATTTTCGACTATCGGTTAAACTTCGATAGCCAGATCAACTGCCTTTCGGCAAGGTTCTGGGCTATATTAAAATTTATCAGAAAGATTTGGTCCTTTATTCCCCCGGATGCCCTGAAAACCGTGGTAACTGCCCTCGCAATCTTCAGGCTGGATTATGATAATGCTTTTTACCTAGGGATCCAAACTCAACATCTGAGTAAGCTCCAACGCCTGCAGAATGCAGCAGCCAGATTGATCTTCAACATTCCCAGGCACGAATCGTGTCCCAGCGGCTAGCAGCTCTTCACTGGCTGCCGGTCCGGAAAATAATCGTATTTAAGGCACTCTATATTACGTTTAGGGCACTCCAAGGAAGAGGACTCTCTAGAATAAAACACTATGTCCCGTCCAGGAATCTCAGATCTGCACAACTGCTTCAAGTACCTAGGTTTAAGCAGGTACGTTGGGGAGGAAGGAGTTTTCTGCTAAGAGTGGCAAAACTCTGGAATCTCCTACCTTTCTAAATCAAAAACAGCCCGAATCTCACCTCATTCAGAAAATCACAAAAAATCTGGCTATTCCAAGCAGACCTTTAACTCGCCCGCACCTATCCTGATTTGACCTCTTAGTCCTCAGCGCCAAGACGCCTCCGGGCATTAGTTGCGCTTTATACATTTAAAATCAAATAAAAATGTAAATAAAAATTCCTACAGAGCTGACTGTACAAACAATAATGTTTGGTGAAGATGTGCAGTGAAGCCCACGTTGCTGCCTGACAGATGTTCAGAACAGGAACTTTGTGAATTAATGCAGTGATCACAGCTTTTGCTCTCATGGACTGAGCTTGCAAACCTTCTGGAGGATGCTTCCTGGTCAATGCATAAAGCAAACATAAAGAAATGATGAACGGAGCGCTGAAACTTTTCAGACACTCACCCCCAGTAACAGATCTGGGTTGAATCTATCATTGTTCTTAAGCTCACTTCGCCGCCCCAGTTCAGACACAGCTATATGCAAATCAGTCTTGACCCTGTGCCTCATGGGAATAGTCTAGCCCGAACTGCCAAGCCATGTCTTCCCTGGACCGGTAACAAGCATCCTGGGACCGGTTTCGGGCTAACAAACCCTCATCAGCCAGGCTAGCTTGAATCCAGTGGCAAAGTGAGCAAGGGATCCATGTCTGGGCATACCCTGCCAACTTAGGGCTAGCAAAGCAAACACAAGGAACATGTTGCGTCCCCAAGATTCCAGCCAGCGGGCCTACCGGGACAGTGGAGCCAACAGTGGCGGCAGAGGGGGAAAGGCAGTCCGCAAAAGTGGACTGGAGGCAGAGTGGTGGAGGAAAAGACATGGCGAGTCACACAGTGCTGGAAAGTGCCGGTGCAGGAGGTGTTGGGGCACCGGGTCCCCTGTGGCGGGACGCTCCCAAGTCCCCATCAGGGAAGAAAGGAGCGAACCCTCAAAGAGAAGCAACAGCTCCCTCCCACCAGAGCCCTGGAGGAGAACCTCCAGAAGATGATCTGCAGGGAAATGAGCAACCGGATCACCCATGCGCAAAATACCCACTACCGTGGACACAGCGCGAGCGAAGGCCGCACCCGCCTCTGTAGGGTCCTGCGGTGGGGAAAGCAGTTCCTCCGTGGGCGACGGCTGCAAACTAAGGCCAGACTTGAAAAGTAGAAGGAAGGACCGAGGAGTGGGAACTTGTTTCTCCTCTAGCAAAAATCGCGGTCCCAGGAATGGCAAGGAGCCGCCTTTTGATTGACGCTGGGGAAAAAGCCACCACAGGCCGCCCGTCTCCGGTGAGGACGACACCAGCAGACACCCACCCTTCGGAGAAGAGGGATCGTCCGAAGACGAGTCCGCGACATGACGCCCATCCGGCGCCGTAGATTCCGCAGCCTGAGGCAGGACGTCATCACTGTCCGGTGCCAAGGGAGAAGCCGGACCGGTCTCCCCCACGTCACACAACGCCGGGGACCAGAGCTGAGCCAGAGCCGACGTGGCCAAGGGACGGCGCCGACCGACCTCCAACGCGGCAGCAGGCTGCGTGGAGGGACGAGAGGGACGAGAGGAGTGAAAAGGAGCCCACCGCCAGCCTCGACCCAGAATGGGATGCAGGGGGTCTGCCGACCCATGTGGCGCGGCCAAGGCCGATTCAACCTCCAACCCAACCTCCGATGAGGCAGCCGCCTGCGAGGAGGGACAAGAGGGGCTCGGAGGGGGGCGAGAGGTCCCCTTCCAGCCTCGACCCATAGCGAGACGAGGGAGGTCCGCCGACCCCTGTGGCGCTGCCAGAGTCAGCAGCTGCAGGAGCCGTAGCGGCGTCACCCTAGACAAGGACGTCGCCTGTCCAGAGGGCCGAGAGGGGCTCGAGGATGTGACCCGAGCCCCGGAAAAATCCAGCGACACCACAGGGACTCCTGCTGGAGTTTGCTGCAAGGCAGAGGCGCTGTGGTCCAAAGGAGGGACCCCGAAGGGCAGCACCCCAACGGCACCACATCCTCCAAGCTTGGAGCTGAGCCTGTCGGCGCCGGCAACGGTGCAGAGGGCCCCGCGAAATACAAGGTATCCATCGACGTCCCGTGAGGGGAAGGGGGAGGAGGAAGAGGAGAAGCCAGCAAGGCCTGCAAAGCCACCGCATATGTCTCTATCTGGGCTCTTGACACCCCCTCACCGGGAAACAGTGGATATGAGGACGAAACGCGGGACCGCATCACTCGCGGAGTGCCCACGCCCCCCAACAGGCCGGAAACCAGCACCCGGGGACAAACTGCTAAAATTACCCACCGGGGAGCGACGCTCATGCGGCATAGGCGAGGGATGAGGACGACAACGACAGCCACTTCGAGGACCTTCCGCAGAAGCTGATCGAGGTGATAAAGCAGACCTGGAGAGACGTGCCGAGAGTAGTTTCATCCGCCACTCCCGCAGCGACTTTGGCTTCAACTGTTGGCACGCCTCGCAGTCAGTGGAGCTGTGATCTTCCCAAAAACACCACATGCAAATAAGGGGAGAGTCCGTCGCCGACATAAGGCGTCCACACGACGTGCAAGTCTTAAAGCCCGAAGGCATTCGCACACTGTTCCACACAGATAACACACAACAGTGAACAAAAAAATGCATTAACAGACCCGGAACATAGACCGGATCCACGTTGCACGCGGAAAAGGAAAAAACTGACGTAGGTGCGCTGGGGTGGGACATATGTGACCTCGCTGACGTCCAAACGCGGACGACACCTGGGCGGAGTCGTATGATGCCGTCCCCCCAGTGGGCAAGGGATGCTGCGGCAAAAAGGTTTTCTGGATCCAGTCTCACGCCTGGGGATAATTCTACTTTAAAGAATCTGCGGCTAGTAGTCTCTATCAGATGTCATGATTTCGTAGCGCCACTAGACCGCTGCACTCTTCCGGTTGTATTCTGGCGTCTAGGCCCGTCTTGACCCACTTCCGGTCAAGTGTGTCTTCAGCTTCCTCACAATGAGGTTGTTAGCTTTTGACTTATATTGGTCTGGAAGATGTTGCATTAGTGTCTCAAGTTCATCATAATGAGCCCTATCATACCTGGCTAGCAAAGCTTGGGCGTTGGCAATGCACCAGTAATTTGCCGCCTGTGACGCAACCCGTTTACCAGATGAGTCTAATAATTTAGATTCCTTATCCGGAGGAGGGGCATTGCCTGTTTGGGAATTTGACCGTTTACAGGCATTTCACACAACTAGAAAATCCAGAGGAAGTTGCCCCTTGATATAAGCTGGATCATTTGGAGCTGCTTTATATTTTTTATCAACCCTGGAGTTTAGATCTCTAGCCCGGACAGGGTCTTTAAACACATTAGGGGCATGTTTAATGATACCTTTTAACATAGGTAAAATACTTGTTGACTTTTGTGACTGTGTGAAAGGCTCTACTAAAAAAACTTCCTTCAAAAGGGTCTGAGTGTAATTGTACACCATGATATTTGGCTGCCCTGTCTATGAGTTGCACAAAACCTATGTTGTCATCTGGAGGGGATGGTTTAGATGGGTATCAGTTGGGCTCAGGCATATCTGGGGCATTGCCATAATCGTCCGAGGGGTCAGTTAGTGGGATAGTTTGGATGTCGTCATCATCATCATCATCTTGTGGGTCTACACCCCCCCCACTCAAGTCATCCTCATCATCTTGTGGTGCAGGTGATGAACGTGCTGGAGAAAGTGGTATAGTTGGAAGATCTGGGGGGAGAGGAGGTTCTGAAAGGCGAAGTTGCTATGTCTTTCTTCTTTAAGGGTACCTCAGGTGCTTCTGAGGTGGCCAATTTCCTCTTTCTAGGTATTGCTGTTACATGACCTGTAACCGGGTCAATGGGTAGGGTTTTCTGTTTCCGAACCGGATCTGGTCGAAACAGGTCTTCGGAGGCAGTGTCTTTTTTCGGCATTGTTGACATGGGTTCCTTCTTTTTATTCCCTTTAGGAGGGGTCTTGGTCTCCTTATGCTTTAGTGGAGCTTTCGATTCCGAAATCCTCTTCGGCTCCGAAGCCTTACATGGTTTTTTCGGGGCTGAGGGCTTGTCCTCTGTGTTTTTCGGTGCCGAAGGGCTCAGCATTGAAACTTTCTTCAGTGCCCATGTAACAGGGCCTGGCACTGTGTCTCTTTTCGGCTTTTGTTTTCAGTGCCAGGGGTTGTTTTTAGGAATCGGTACGCGGCTGACTTGATCCCGAGCCACCTGAAGGCTTTTCTTTGTGCTTCGGAGCCGGGCCTGAGGGCGGGGCATCTGAAGCATTATCCGGTTGTCGACCTGAGCTGGAAGGCGAAGGTGTTACCGGAGCCTTACCTTTTGTTTTAGATGGGGCAGAGGGGTTGAGGTATGTAACCCTCTGATCCTCGGCATCTGACTCGTCTTCCTTGGAGATGCTGATGTCTTTATTCTCCGGTTGTTACTCTTGTGGAACCTTGGGGCCTGCATCGAAAATATTTGGCGCTGATGTAGCTGATCGAGACAATATGCAATGTCGAGCCCGGCGATCACGTATAGTCTTCTTTAATCTGAAGGAAGCACAGGCCTCACAGTGTTTGTCCTCGTTTCCGGAGAGAGGCAAAGGTTACAGACCTCGCGGAGAATCTGTGTGTAACAAAAATACTGAACGCAGGCAATTTTAAGTCAACCTTAACTGATCTTAATCCTACTTAACAAAAATTTGTCATGGACCTAAAGTAATGCTCCCCTTTCCTTATTTTGAGATCACCTTCACTTCACACAATTTGAACCTCTGAAGCACTACACCCTAGCGGACCGATTAGCATTTTTAAGTCATTTACTCTTGGAAATTCTGAAGATAATGTTTATGTTCGTTTTTTCAGTTGCTTTTTACTTCTTTGATGTGGTTCTAGCACTTTTCCTGATTTCACTCCCTTCATGCTGACATAATAGGCCAAAACATGTTGATGTAATAAGTGTGGGTGCGTTTTATATATGTTGCAATCAAATTAATTCTTAATTGAGCATAAAAGAAGGATGTTCAAGCAGGTGAGTTCTAAGAAGAATACCACAACAGTTACATTTCCTGATTGTATGGGTAAACGGATGTATTGCAGAACACTTTACAAACATACTGTTAAAACCAATTAGTGTTTGGTGGAACTCAATTATATTAATTCACAAATTCACATAAGCACAACTTACATTCTTTCATATGAGTTACTTACCTTCGGGAAGACTATATCTAACCACAGATTCCTCATCATCAGTATATCCCCAGGCGCCAGTCTGGATCCGGTGAATTTTCACGATGACGCACATGTACACTGCTAAGTGGTGCAGTTGAGCTCCACAATGGCTTTGGTTTGCCCGGGATGTAATGGAATGAGCAACATATCAGCAAGAGCTCTGCGGGCCAATGTCAGTTTCTTGTTGGACACATTCTGCACTCCCACACATGGAGAGCAAATAATCGAGTACCAGTGTGCAGATCTCTAGTTTGGAACTTTTTTAGATAGTAGAAAGAGATCACTCCACAGAACCTGAATGGAGGAGGGCAGCGAAGATTCTGCAGTTAGATAAGAGTATCTGTAGGAAAGTGCCCCTTTTTGATATGTCATCCACACTTTTTGCCCTAGTACTGATGCTTTTCGACTGAAAGTGTCCTGAGTCTCTGCTAATCAAGCCCCTAGTGCCAAAGCACTTTCCCTTAAAACAGTTAAATGCCTAATTGTAATCCAACTGGCAAGGAAAATGTACAACCCTGTAAGTCCCTTATATGCGAGGACATATCTGCATGAGCAGATATCCCCCTGTGAAGTCTGGTTCAATTGCCACAACCACTGGTCATTACAATTTACTCAGCTACATAAAGGATTCACTGAAAATAATGGTGTTTGGTATATAACACCTCCCCTTAATAAATCTGAACTAATGCCAGTCCTAGATTTATAATTACATGCACGCAGAGGGCACCGTAGAGGTGCCCCCTGAATCCTACCAGTCATTTAGTGTGCTAGCTGACTGGACTCTTCCAGCCTGCCACCACAATGAGTTTCTGACCCCTGCTCAGGAGAGCTAACACTTTCAGAGATCCGGAACAATGCCTGCTCCGGAGTAGGTGATCACACCTCCTCCAGCAAGATGTCCAGTGAATTAGGATATCAAGCTCAGAGGCTTCAAAGCCTCTGCCAGTTTTAATACGCAACCCTGGCTTCCTCCAGACCTGGAGAATGCCACCCCCTGCCCGGGGGCCCATTTGGCAGCAGAAAAGGCGGGCGGGACAATTAGCTAGTCAGTAGGCATGTTGCACTATCAGGCAAGGCACACCCCTAAGGTGGGTCACCTGAAGTAGGCACTTGAAGAACGGTTTCACAATCTTGTGTATTCCCAAAGGCTCTGCACATTGGAATAATATATACTGTAGTTTAGACGTAGGACTGAGGTCTACTAGGTCTCTACCGAATATATTAAACTTAATAGTGAGTGCCAGCTAGCTCAGATGTCACTAGAAACTTTCTCGAATTCACAAGAAGGCATTAGTTTCTGACAACCGCATAAACATGAAAACTTTGTTTCCCAAGAATCAGAAATCAAATCTCTAGAGTCGCGGAAACAATAGATAACTATTTTACTCGTTGCATGCTTCGTTTCACCAGAGATGCAGAGAAATAGAGAGACGGGCGTTTTCAATAAAAGTATTTATTGAACAGTCTTTTTTCTCAAGCATTGGAAATAAACTGCTACAATCGTAATACTGGTTATAAAGTACCAGGCATATAATACACACAGTATTATAAAGTAGTACTGTAAAAGCATGATATGGGTTCTAAGCCATAAAGTGCATAAAATATATAAAATACATACAGTAATAAATAATGACTAAAAGCACTCAACTGGTGCTTCTAAAATACGCCTACCCCGGTGTACCTAACCTAAGTCTAGTACTGGGGAAGGAGTAAGTGAGGAGTAGCCTAAGTTTAGTAGTTCTCGGCCAGGAATTTATTCCAAGAATTCTCTAAGAGGTCTAATCAGCTCTGTACCTTGGTTTTAGAATGAAGGAGGTCTTGTATCTCTCTCTCAGGACTCGATTTCCCAGATACCCGCAAGGGTAAGTCGGAAACACTGGAGCTGGATTTCTCGGCAAGAGAAAAGACAGCGTCTTTCTCAGTGCGTCAGCTGGAGGGTCGGCTTCCTTCGGCACTTGCTGCTGCAGGGCGTCGGGCAAGTAGATAGTCGATCTGCTCCAAACCACTGTGTGTTTGATTGCGCAAACCTGAGCATATTTATACTTTGAAGGTGCAGAGTTTGACGCATGTTTGGACTTAATATCGTCACTCAAAGGCAAAATTCTTGGAAAACGCCATAAGTTCTTGGAGAACTTAATATTCAAGCAGGGGGAAATTCCTAGCTGCAGGAGGCGGGTTTTTCCAAGAAATTGTTGTTAATTCTCGGAACCTAGTGGAAGTAGCCATGCCGTATTTGGGCTGTATGACTTAGACCAAATAGGATAGTGATTTCTATGCCTATAAGGATATGATAAAGTATACCTATACAAGGGCAAGAATCGGGAAAATTACACTAGGGGCCTAGATCTGAACACCCACTCCACTATCTTAAGTTCAATTAAGCTAATCTAATAAGCACTGAACATATCTAAAGCTACTGTTTACAATCCCACCCCAAAATACATAAAAATGTGCTTGAAATGGTTTGTACATAAGAATATTGAGTATTTATACAGTACGTATTTCCTAGGAAGTGATGACATTCTAAGCATATAGTATGGTATCTAAATATGCAAACTGAATGAATCATGAATTTACATTTATGAAAATGGCTCTTAAATACAGAAAGAAAGATTGAGACCATTTCATAACATAACATAGCATGTCAAAGGTTATATGAGGACAAATCCACACATATTTTCTAGGCAGTGTTTAAAAAAAGAAAAGAATTTCTTGTTCTCTAAGAATAGTTCTACTTTTAAGCAGATTAGTCTGTGCCAAAAAGGTTCAATAATTTTTGGAGAGAAAAAAAAATCAAATGGTTGCGAAAAACAGAGTTCCATAGTTAAATTTCTATGTTTTGAAAAATTGAAGGCCGAATTTCAGAGTTCAGGGAACGCTGTGTGCATGAATCAAAAGTTATTCTCGGTGTCAGGAGAAAACATTAGATCATCAAGGCTGGTAAAGGAATCGTCTACCTCAGTAGGTGAAAGTGGAACCACTTGATCAAGCAAATCAAATGTGCACAGATGAGAAGCATTGCCGTCAGCGCCAGATGCCACATTAGCAGTGTTCAAATCAGATAGTACCTGTGTGCCTGTTGATTCTCGTATCTCACCCTCAGTTAGACTTACTGGTGAGATCTCAATAAATGCCGTCATCATGATTGGTAGCCGCTGGGGACAACACGACGCATGAGCCGTTACAGGACCTAGCAAGGCGTTGACATCCGATGGTTGGAATGATGGGAGTGTAAGACAGATGTCCAACACGCATTCCTCTCCGCAAAGCAGGCATCGTAGAACAGGTAAAATGCAATCTTGCCAGATTGGTCTGAACGATAGAAACCAGGTAGCGTTCAGATCTCTTAAACGAGCCAAGCCAAGAATCTGTGAAATTCTTTCATGTTGGTCTGGGTATCGTTGGTTGCTGGACTTGCCAAATCGAAGCAGAAGGAATAAAAATAAAATTCCTGCTACGAGTCCCAAGATGAGAGGCAGGCCGCCGAACACAGAGTGCACGAAATTTGGAAAAATGCCGAGGACTGCTTCAAATGGTGTTAACAGTCCCGAAAAAATCGTCTTAAATACATGTGCGATGCCACTGGTATCAGACATGTTTAAGATTGACTTAACATTTCTGCGAAATGTACTGGGCAGTTTGTTGATAATAATGCATGTATCTCTGCAGATGTCCTCGCAACTTGCAGATCATACGTTTCTTTAGACGAGGTCAGTGGCACAGACTTTTGAAAAAGAATGGCTTTTATTCTTCTTAAAGTATCAATTCGTATAGAAGAGATATTCAGTGAAGGCCATATTGTAGTGCCACTGTCTGTCTTCTGAGTTGGATACAATACTTGCATACAACAAGTGACCATGGACGACACACTAACGAGATAAAGTTTTCCTGGCATCATGCCACAGCAGCTGTGATCATTCAACTTAACATAACTGCCATTGGATAGCTGCCTGAAAATGTGTTCTATCAAAGTCGAGGGAGTACCGTGCAGGTGGCAAGAAAGGTTATTTGCAGAACCGTCGCAGGCTCCGTGTAAATTAATAACTTTGCACAAAAGTGTACCACTTAGTGAGTTTTTACAATTTTTTCCACTAAGGAATACCTCATTTCGCTTGTTCCAACATTTGTGTGTGTATGGTAAAGTCCATGTCGACTTAATGTATTCTTTACCCAACCTTTCATACAGGCCTGCTGGCATATGCTGTAGACAATACTGAAATTGGAAAATCGTCACTGGTATCAGGATGGTGCCATGAATTATGCATTCAATAACAGGCTTCTCAGAAACTGTCAATGGTAATCTTTCCAGTTTTTCAATGCTCAGCGCGGTATAGTCTGCTCCTCTTTGTGCCAAAGAGATTTGTTTATCTGTAAGGTTAAATACAGCAAACAATGATGTTTTGTTAATTAGACGCCATGGCACGTAGCCTGAACGAAGGTTTTGCAACGTCCAGCCTACTGCATTATAGAACGTAATTGAGCAGACCCCCCAGGATATAGCGGCATGGATTAGCAAATTTAGCGGCACAAATATGGAAATTTAGCGGCACAAATATGGAAATTTAGCGGCATTTTTGCGACACTTTATTGTACTTATAATCGTTCCTGTTCAACCTTAAATCAATTAAAACTGTTTTAGCAGAGTATTTTAAATTGAAATAAGCGTGTTTAAAGTGTCAGAGTGTTTGTTTGCTATATTCTCCTATGTGGTAACATTTTGGAGCTTAGTTTAATGCAAGCACAATAGCACAGGCTTGCTGTTCATCCTGCTGCCTCTGTGGGAGTGAGTCCTAACCCCAAGGGCTGTACTTGAGGTCCTGGATCCTTGCTTCAAGTTAGAGTGTACTCTCACCGGCTGACCTGAGGGTTTCACCAGTTCCCCAGCAGATTGATGCAGAGCCATGCACCACAGCACTGCGTGACTCCTCATTGTTGGCTTCACCAAATCCAGCATAGAATCTTGATTTCAGTACACCTCAGCTCCTGATCGGTGACTGCACTGGGCCCAATGCAGAGCGACGCAAAGACTTGCTTCACGGCACTGTGTAGTCCCTAATTGTCAGCGGCTTCAATGGATCGCAGTACCAAAAAAACAGACAAGAAGGCATAGTTACAACAAAGAGAGACATGCAAACATCCAAGTTGTGCCATGTGATCTAATACCTTAAGTGCCTCAAAGAGTAAAAATGAAAAATAGTGAAAGACCCTATATCAGGCTGGGATTGCCAAGGATGAAAGGGAGCGAACACTAGTGGCCATCCTAGTGATAGTAGGAGGGCCATTTGGAGATAGAAACAAATTGAGCTAAATAAAGCTCTTAAACACTGGTAAAGAGCAAGTAGCCAAACCATAAAAAAAGATTACTCATGAAAGAGACAATCAGCACAAAAGGAAGCAAGCCCATGTTGTGCCAAGTGCAAAAGGCACAAAGATGATGGACGGAATGCAGAGAAAATCAAACATTCACCCCCGGTCAAGAGCTCTGTGTTAAAACCATTGTTTATCGTAATGGACAAAAGCCACTTCAAAGAGATGTATGGTAATGATACAAATGCTCACTGTAATGAATAACGGGACTCCAGCAGAATACCTGTGAACATGAACATTACATGAAAAGAGAGGCAGACTAAATACATTTATTTAAAGCCAAAAAAAGACTCACTGACTCAACAAAATCGCCACTCTGAAAGGAACAAATGGCACGCGGCACTTCGTAATGTTAAATTGTCTATAATGTCCCAGATACCTATTATTCTGAATCACAGAGACCGCAAAAAGCCTGTGAAAATTAACATTGTATAAGAGAAGCAGAATGTACGGGAGCAGCCTATGTAAGAGGCAACACAAAGGTAAACTGATTGAAATTATATAAAGTCGGAAGAGAGGTCAACGGGTCAACAAAAGCATACATCATTCTGAGACAGGTACTTGCTAAACCTCGCAAAAAATATTCTGTGTAAATTAGATGCAACCATGTGAAAAACCCAGAAGCCCTTCAATAATGCCATACTGAAAGAGTGAAATGTTTGGTGCCAAATACGGCAAACGTCAAGAACACAACAAAGATGTAAATACGCCTGAAGAAAAGTTAAAAATGAATAACCCCAAGCAGTACTCAACTAAACGGAAAGGATCCATACTATGCTTACTAGAAACGAGGGGTATACATTTACCTGTTCATAACGGATGCAGAAGAAGCAGAACCACTCCAAGCTGTAAAACATGCTGTCTGCTCAGAGGAAGAGTATCATAATCTCAGTGTAGGCCTCAAACTTTCGGGGCTGTAAATCACTGCCCACGAGTGTGCGGAAGAAGGTTGATTAATGCACTGCTAAACTCGAATGATTTCTGTAGACTGAATGTCTAACAGCTGTGAAAACAAAAACAGACACATGGCAAGAGGCACAAAAAAAAACACACCCTTCGAAGAAATGTCAAAACCACTTTCTTATCTCCGAATATTATGCAAGCTGCATCCAACCAGACCTACCACGTGCCCAGATTATGTCCACAATGCCATTTAAGAGCAGTTTAAAACTATTCGTTTCGAAACCCTTCCTGCTCCCAGTGACTCCTGCGTGTCCTCTTATCACAGCGGTCTATCTATTTGATGTGAACTGGAGGCGCTAGGTCCTAAAGTATGTTGACAATTGACGCCGATTACCACTAATCAGCCCCCCGAGGTGCTTGCAACACCCGATTTCGCGGGCACTTTTGTAAAAAGCGCGGCCTTTTTGCAAAAGTGCCGATTTCGCGATTATTTTGCAAATCGCGAAATCGCGAAATCCTGGGGGGTCTGATTGAGACTGACCATGTTGTAACATTAGCAAGTCCTGTTCCATTATATCAATTTCAGAGGATACAATGCTGTCAATTGAATATATTCTGGAGGACAGAGTCGTTGACCCATTGTCTACTACAGAGAGAGCTTTCTCAAAATTAATACGATCAATTTCTTGTATTCTTTCTGCAGTTTCAATTTGCAATATTTTCCAAGCTTCGTTGTACGCAGCATATATACCGGCGTATATAAAACGTTTTTGCTGTGGTTTGCAAGAGGCCCCATTAAGAAATCTCGCAAATCATTGCTTTCTTTAAGTAAAGAGAAGTTTTGTTTGATTTCCGGAAGTGTGGATGTCTTTAGCCACTCAAGGCATAGCTTTCCTACACTATATGTTGTTACTATCCCTGGATGTTGTCTCTGGGAGTATCTTTGATCTGGCCTATTCAGTTTTAATCCCTGTGTTTTGATCAGGAATCTATCATGACAGTTATTGGTGTCTGAGGGCCACATTAACCCTTTTTTCCAATCAGGATTAGTTTTGTTTTGTAATAAAATAAATGGTAAGTCTACCTCCTTTTCTGTTGTGTTATTACTTTCAGAAGTGGGTTTACGTAAAGACTGTTTATTCAAATCTTTTATCTTAGCCAGGCCAAGACAAGAAGTCTGTTGAACAGTATCGTTTAAAAACATTATTTGTTCTGGTATAATGCAGGCTCTAAACAAGGCCTCTAAACCTTGTACCTGCCATTCTTTCATGCCCCAGACAGTTTTTTTCTCAATGTTGTCTTTCCAAAAGTTAAAACCTAATGTAGACAGCTGAGCATAAAAGTTTGCAGAATAAATTTGTTTAGTGTTGGTCAACATTGTTTTCATTCCTGTCTTATTTATATTTTTGAAATAAAACGTTTCTGGATTTGTAACATTAAACCCTGAGAAGTACGAAAACTTTTCATTAAATGTTTTTGAGCTGTGTTGGACTTGGCCCTTCTGGCAGGTTCACCCCTGAACTTTTTGCCTAGTGATTTCTGGTCTTTGCGCACTTTGACACTGGCGCGGTGTAAAGTGCGTGCTCTCCCTGAGTGCATGTGTGAGATTGGCCTGCTCTCCCATAGGAATGCATGGGGAATGTCTGTGTCCCTGGTAGTTCCTGATGCGTGAGGCGTGCATGGTCAAGTTTGGTAGGTGCGAACTCGTGAGAGTGAATGCTGCGCAATGGTATGTGCGGCGTGTATGTGTCTTGTGCGGAAGCGCCACTTCTAGACATGGCTGTGTATGTGCTGTGAAGGTGCTGGCGTGTGATTGGCTGGAGCTGGCTGGGATGCCAGGCTCCAGGAGTCTGTGTGGGTCTGCCCCGGTGGTGAATGGAGAGATTAGCATGCTGATGTGAGGGAGGGGCTGCGCCTGTGTCCTGAATGGGGCTGGGTTTTCCCCACACAATGCTGGCTCCGGCCCCTGTGGTGCGACTGATGACCCTAGCCTGCCTGATGAATGAAAGGGGTGGTTGAGCCATCAACAGTGCTCTCAGACCAGCTGCGACTGGTTCTGCCCCCACCCTGCACCCACAGACAAAAGGGAAAAGGTGTATAAAAGAGGGGCTGTGACCCCAGGAAAATGTTCTTGTTCCCAACTTGAATCTTGCCAGGGGCGTCCTGCTGCTGGGGCTCAGGGGAAGGCTTGCCTCCCTGAGCCCTGCCCAGCCCCTGGACTGCTGTGATGCTGGAATACTGAAGGACTTGTTGCTTTTTGTGCCTTCATAGCGCTGGGAGCGCTGTATTTCTTTCCTAGCGCTTGGGAGCGCTTTATCCTGCATATAGTGCTGGAAGCGCTGTATTTCTGCCCACAGCGCTTGGGAGCGCTGTTCATTCGAGCCGGTGCCCACCCGACATTTGCCCGTTCTGTGAGGGGTCCCTGACCCCCAGCGAGTGCCTACCTCGCTTGATTCCGTATTATTTCATCTCGAGGGTGCCACCCCTCTGAAATGCCCCTGAGATTCACCGCCGCGGCCCGAGCGCCGCAAAACAGGAAGTCAGGCGCTACGGTGCCTGACGCGGGGCGGGACTTCCGGTTTGCCGGAGGAAGTCCCGCCCGCCGCCGCGCTGGGATTGGCCAGCGCCGTCAGAAAGACTGAGCCTGGAGCTGAGTACCGGTCCCGAGATGGGGGACCAGGTCAAGACTAACGAGAGAGCAGGCGGGGCTCCCATGAGGTGAGGGAGAGTCCTGGCAGACTGCTGAAAGAAGACGGTGTCCCCCGCCGCCTCCGCCGGTGAGTAGAGCTGCCCGGGGGGTGCGGGAGACCTGGTCGGTGCTTCCTTTCCAGGGCAGCCCCGCTCGATAGAGGGCTGCCCCGACGGTTGTCCCCTGCAGAGCCCCAGTGAAGGGGGCCCTATGTTGTTGGTGCCTTCAAGGCACAGTGCCCCCCCCTCATGCACTGAGCGGCCCCCGATGGCAGCGGGCCGCTCCCACATTTTGGGGCATCAGTATTTAGGAGCCAGTTGATTCTAGAGCCAGAGGGCTCCCACGATGGGCAAGTGGTTGTGCCTAGGAGGCTCCCAGCTTGTGCAGCATTTGTGGTAGAGGAGCCAGAGTGCTCCAAGGGGCCCAGTTCTTCAAGAGCCTAGAGGGCTCCCACGTCTTGGCGCATCTTTGTCCCAGAGGGCTAGTAAGAGCCCTGTCGCAGTTCTGTTTTCAGCTGCCCAGCAATTAGTGGGCAGCTGCACCGTTTAGGTATTTTTGCTTTTAGGGACATGTACTTTGGATTTTAGGAGGGAGGCGCACTCCTGCTTCATCCCTGGCCTTTCCCCAGCTGCGCAGCACTTAGTGCCAGCTGCAGCGTTTAGGCCCCCTGTTCTGTCCCTCAGCTGCCCAGCAAGTAGTGGGCAGCTGCTACGTTTAGGTTTTGGCGCAGTGGCGCAACCTGGACCCTGGACTTTGATGTAAGTTCTGGCTAATGTGATTCTGGCGCATTTATGATTTATGTGCTAATGTGATTTATGCGAAGTGTTCTGTCCTGCACCGCTGAATGTATTGTAGATGCATCATGTGCCTTGTTCCTTACACCGCTGAACGTGTGTTGACGCGTCATGTGTTCCTTACACCGCTGAATGTGTTGTTGATACATCATGTGTTTTGTCCCCAGGTCTATACCCCTAAATGTATGTTGATATTTAGTTGGTTGTTCTTGCTAGTGCAGGTGGTGCTAGTAAGGTCCTGGTTCCCTGCGTGACCTGTTCCTAGGGTGGTTAGGATTGCGTAGGGAGTACTTACCTGATTACCAGTAGTTACTTGTGTTGTGCTACAGTGATTTTCTGTTATGTGCTAAGTGATATTCCAAGGGCTTGATACTGAGCTTGCCCCCTGACCAGAGTCCCAGGACCAGTGGACTCTATTGTGCCTGCCCTGACAAATTGCTGGGACTTGTCTGATCTCTCTTGGGCCCCTGGGGCCTCGCTGAAATGTGCCTCGCCCATTCCCCTCGGCAGCTCGTGCACGGCAGCCCGTCCAAGCCTCGAGCAGCACCGCTCTCCCCTGAGCCGCGCCGCTTCGCTGGGTCGCCTGCATCCTGCCTTCCCCTCCTCTTCTGAGCCGCACACATTGGTCGCCCCAGAGAAACGCTTGTACCTTGCCGGTGGCCCGCTCAAGCCTCGAGCCGCACCACTCTCCCCTGAGTCGTGCCGCTTTGCTGGGCCGCCCGCTCAAGTTTACTAAGGAGGTCACTCGCATTATCCCTGCAACCAGGTCGGGAGGTACTGTCCGTTAGGCTCTATGTTTAAGTTCTAGGCCTACAAGTATTGTATTCTAAGTTCTAAAAGTGCTGATTCCTGACAGTGGTCAAGGTGGCCCTGTCTTGTAAATATCCCTTGTAAATTCTGCCCGTGCCTCTGGCACAATGTAAAGTGTGTGTTTTATCTAATGTATGTTTATTGGAATACAAAGGCTATTTTTATATATACCCTTGTGTGGAGTTTCCTTTGTGGTGGGCCTTGGGTGTTGTTGCTGGGGTGCGTGCGCAAATACTTAACTCATATTGCCTCCAAGTTTAGCCTTGCTGCTCGCGCCACGTTACCTAGAGGGCGAGTAGGGGTTATCTTGGGTGTAACTCCCTTGCTCTGACTTGGGAGTGGTGGTCTCTGACTGACTTTGGCGAAAGCCCTGGCCAGCCAGGGATCCCATTTCTAACAAGCTGCCTTTTGGTGGCGTGGTGCAATGTCCCCATTGATTATATTTAAAAACATTCCTAGGATTTGCAGATTTGTGTAAATAGTGGTGACCATAGTTTGCAAGTGATTGAGTTTTAGTGACCATAGGTCTGAATTTGCCTTCGCGCCTTCGACCTTTAACAATCGCGCACGCAACGCTATAGGCTTGTTTACCCCCAATTGCGGGCTGTGCTGATCCATCTGTATATATTACACATCCGTAATGTTCAAGAGGCAGAATTTCGGTC
Organism: Lissotriton vulgaris; assembly: GCF_964263255.1. Classification (NCBI taxonomy): domain Eukaryota; kingdom Metazoa; phylum Chordata; class Amphibia; order Caudata; family Salamandridae; genus Lissotriton; species Lissotriton vulgaris. Next base: position 1,474,733,709 of record NC_141691.1, read on the forward strand.
GGCAGAGGACATTCATTTTCGTATTGGAGAAATTCTGGTGTTTTTAAGGTGGGGTCAAAAACGTATTCAACGTCTGTTGCAGCAAGAGAGTTAACCCATTGTATCCATCTCGGATGTAAAGCTTTAGCATTTGGAATGCTTGCTTTTGTCACTGTCTCTAAGGCAGGTACAGGTGTAACGATCATTATGCGTTTACCCTGCGCGAGAGCTCTCTTTTGCTACTGCAGTTTGAACTGCTGTCAGAATTTTCTCAGTAGAAGTGAACTTCATTTCAGCTTATGTATACAAGTGTGATTTGTATGCAATTGGTACAGTTTCTCCCTCATTAAAGGTCAGGTACGCGAATCCGCATCTTCCTGGGATGATTCAGATCACAAGCTTGCGAACGTTGTCACGTGTCTGTAACTGTTTTTTAGCTAACATGTCTGTTTGAACGGAAAGCAGTATTTTCAGTGTGTGCTTGAGTCCAATTAGTTGGTTTGAAATCAGGTTTGATTACTTCGTAGAGAGGTTTAACCCTTTCTGGGTAATTTAGAACGCAAGTTCTTCCAAAAATCAGGAAACCTAGAATGGACTGTAAGTTTTTCAGCGTTCTTGGATGTTTGGAGCAGCGCACATTTTTCTAGAACGTTTGCTGCCAGGCTTTTGCCTTCACTTGATAACTCGTATCCTAGAAACAGGACATTGAGATGGGCAATTTGTGATTTCTTAAAATTGAATTTATACCCTTCAGAGGCGAACCTAAGTATTATGGTGTTCACTCTTTCCAAGTGCCTATCCACGTCATCTGTAAGATATATGTCTTCGACATAAGATAATGCCTCATCATCGTACGTTTGTAGTAACTCTGTTACCCTGACTGAAAATAACCCTGGACTATACTTGAATCCTTGGGGGAGACGGCAAAATTGTCGCTGCGTCCCCATTATTGAGAAAGCGGTCAAATGCCTGCTTTCAGGTGCAATGTTTTGACAGAAAAACCCATTCGAAATATCTAATGTGGTTTTATATTTTTTGTGCACAATGTTATTCATCAGTGCTGCACTGTGTGCATTTTGCACTGCAAACGTTTTGCAACAAAAGTTAAAGTGTCTGTACTCCAATACTAGACGATATGAATTGTCTGGTTTGGAGACAGGAAACAAAGGATTGTTCATTGACGAGGTGCATGTTTCAATCACCCCTTGGTATTCAAGTTGATTTAAAATCTCCCGGACTTGTTTTTTAGCTTCTTGCTTAACTGGATACTGCCTCTGTGCAGTAGGTTGATTTTAACTGGATTTTATGGTGAGGAGAGTCCTCATCCCATCCTACGTGATTTTTATATAATGCTGGAGTTTGGGCCACTGCCCATTTTCTGGCATATGTGTATTTTTTATGAATTGGAATGTGATTTAAGAAGGCTGGCATAATTATCTCTTCGCCATGTGGGCACTCCCTGACAAATTCAGGCGGCCAGTCTTGTTCAGCTAGAAGAGAGCTTTAACCAAAAGAGTGCTCTTGTTTTTCTAGTTATGTCCCCCTCCATCCTGAGTGTTACTTCATATAACTTGTGGGGTACAGTAACCCTGGTGTCTGCAGTTTCAACCTGAATGCATTCATTCAAGTCCACTGTCTCCAGATGATCCTTCGGGATCCTGCAAACTATGGTATTTTCTGCTGCGCTGTCTAGCATTGTTTGAGCCCATTCCCCGTTCTTGAGTTGTGTCCTCAAGATCCTCAGCATGTCTGATTTTTATGCTTGATACCTTCTTTTTAGGAATTGAGCTTTTTTACTTTGGTGAACGGGTTCTTTGTCTTTGGACTTGACGCGTTCCTCCTTGTGTTCTGAGAGTCCTCTTCTTTCCGATTTCTGCGAGGAAGTCTGAAAAGATCGAGAGGGACGTGTATCATTATCTCGATATCTGTCAGTTTTTTTCAAATTATCCCTATTCCCTATACCTTTTTTCAGAGGGCTCCTGTTGGGGAGATCTACCTCCCCTTTGGGGAGATCGTCCTCTGGACTGAGAACTTTTCTCTCTAGGAAGAGTCTGTTTAGTGTTTTCCCACTTCTTTTTAGGAGTAGTGAGATAATTTTTAATAAACACCTTATCAGGATTTTCTGTTAATTCAGGTTTTACTGGTTTCCCACTCAAACTATCTCTTCCTAATTCTTCATAAGATTTTTCAATAATTCTAGCAAGCTCATATGGTTGATCTGTTATATCTGTTTCTTTTAACTTTTGGCGGATTGCCACGGATGCTGCTTTACCTTTAATGTTAGCTAATATTATAGCTGAGACCTGTTTGAAATCATTCATTAATTTCATACCTAAATTTAAGGCCGGTTTTGGACCGTATTAATTTTGAACCTCTGGTATCACTGCCATGGACGGTACACCATGTGTTTTTGTGTAGATTGAAGCGAAGACTATACCCCAAGTGTCACAGTCCTCCACATGTGGTGCTATCCCCATTGGTAAACAGATTGTCAGAATTCTGTGTTTCTCATGAGATGTACTATCAGGGAATACTGCCTCCATCTGAGTAATTTTTTGAGCTAACCATAACGGAATTTGTTCCATTTTTGCGGGCAATTTACCAATGACCGATTGTATAGTCTGTGGTGTAATTTTGTTTGTGTTCCCCTGGTGAGGGGTGTGCTGTGGAATCCTGATAGTCGGTTGGACTGTTAGAGTCCGCATGACATATTGTACTAATGTCTATGTATTTTAATTAATTGTTTTAGCTGAGCTAACAGTTCTACATCTGTCACTCTTTCAATGTCAGGATGTGGTGTATAGCTGGCTAGTACCAGCCATGTTGCTCCTGGTCTACCTAGTGGTCCGAGCCTGGTAATGTGATTTTTATGTTTTAGGTCGCCATTAAACCAGAGCTCATGCTCTTGGTAAGTTAGTGAAATTTCAACTTCCTCAAAAGGAACGTATTCCGCTGGAGGTTCCTCTAACTTGTAGTAGTGGAACTTGTGTGTTACTGCATTTGCTGCAGGAAACATAATCCATGAATAGAATACCTCTGTCTGCCGATATTCATGTGCCCCTATTACAAATATAACTTTACCACCTCTCGATGCTACCCCAATTTCTATAAGTTTTATAGTTATGGTTTTCCTTACATTTGCCGGGATGATTACTGCATCCGCGTCATTTTGTTGGAGATTTGTGTCTTCTAAGACCGCTTGAGCTTCTGCTCTAGCTCTCTACCTTTCGTCGTCTCTCTCCGACATTTTTTACGACTGGAAGTTTTGCAGAGCAAAGTTTCGCAGAGCAAAGTTTCAAGGAAACAAAGATTAGGTGCACAATATTTTGGAACACTGTATCCTTCAACGTTGAATAAACCAAAAACTAATACATAGGATTTTCGTCCAACTCAGTTTTGGCGGATATTATCCTTCTACCCACTCCAGACGTCTTTTGGAGTATTTTACGGGAAGAAAGGGGTCTGTGTGAAAAGCACAACTGAGTTACTCTAGTATCTAGCGTTAAATTATCGCCTTAACAAACGTTGGGCGCCATGTAGTGTAGTTCCTATATTCCCAATAGGTCTGCGCATTGGAATAATATATACTGTAGTTTAGACGTAGGACTGAGCTCTTCTAGGTCTCTACCGAATATATTAAACTTAATAGTGAGTGCCAGCTAGCTCAGAGGTCACTAGAAACTTTCTCGAATTCATAAGAAGGGATTAGTTTCTGACAACCGCATAAACATGACAACTTTGTTTCCCAAGAATAAGAAATCAAATCTATAGTGTCGCGGAAACAATAGATAACTATTTTACTCAGTTATGTTATGTTATGTTATGTTATGTTAAAGTGCATTTTTATAGCGCACGGCTACTCTAAAAGAGTGTCCCGGCGCTTTCCACAGGCAACTTACAGTGTAGAATCAACATAACAGGAAAACAGAACCCAAAAAAGAAGGAGAAAGAAAGCCCACCTAAACAGAGTGATTAAAAAGCCAAGTCTTCAAATTCTTCCTGAATTGAAGCAGGTTGAGAGTGCTGCGAAGTGCCAATGGAAGCGCGTTCCACAGCTGGGAGGCCTTAAGGCTGAAAGAGCGCCCCCCAATGCGGGCCTTCTTCACGCGTGGGACCACAGCAGTGAACAGGGATTCTGAACGCAGTGAGCGAGCTGGGCGATAGAAGGCTAGTCTTTTCTTTAGGTATCCTGCGCCTGAGCCAAACAGAGCCTTGTGCACCAGCTTCAAAGATTTAAAAACAATCCGCTTCCGAATTGGAAGCCAATGGAGCGTCTGCAGCAACACAGAAGCCCGTGCTCGTCTATGCAGACCAAAGATTGCCCGGGCTGCCGAGTTCTGTGCCACCTGCAGACGCTGAACCAAATAATCCGGGAGGCCTAAGAAAAGGGCGTTAGCGTAGTCTAGCCTGGATCCAATGAGCGCCTGCACCGTAATCCGTCTGTGCTCCGCAGACAATAAGGTAGAAACTTGCGGAGCATTCTGAGGATGCCGAAACAGGTGCCGGACAGGCCAAGGATGTGCGCTTTCAGAGAAAGTTTGTTGTCAAGCTTAACCCCCAAGTTCTTGGCAACCAAGGACGATTGTGCCGGAGGACACATGGCGGCCGGCCACCACTGCCGCCACTCGGGATCGAAGGCACAGCCGAAGAAAAGAACCTCCGACTTGCTGGAGTTAGCCTTCAGACAGTTTTGCTGGAACCAGCTAAAAACCCTGTCCAAGCAGTCCCGGATTCTCTCCCCATCAAATGTCTGATCTTTTTCACATGTGAAGAGGAGTTGTGTGTCATCGGCGTAGGACACGATCTGGGCTCCGTAAGCCTCAACCGCAGCCGCCAGGGGGGACATAAAGATGTCAAATAATGTCGGGCTCAACACAGAGCCCTGTGGAGCCCCAACACCCAATGGCGGCATCTCGGCGGAGCTCTGGGAAACCCAGACCGTCTGGCGGCGGCCCTCCAGGAAAGATGTAAACCATCTGAGCACCGTCCCCCTTAGGCCGATGTCATAAAGCCTGGCGAGCAGCGCCTTATGGGGAACGGTGTCGAAAGCCGCCGACAGGTCCAACATGACTAGCATGGCCTTGCCACCCCCATCCAAGGTCTCCCTGATGATCTCAGAGACCTCCACCAACGCTGTTTCCGTACTGAAATTCGGACGGAAACCGGATTGGGATGGATGGAGCAGATTGTTAGCCTCTAGGAAGTTCGACAAGACGCCATGAACATGTTTCTCGGTGATCTTGGCCAGAGCCGGGAGAAGTGAAATTGGCCTATAATTGGCCAAAGCCTCGGCATCAAGACCAGGCTTTTTCAGGAGGGGGATCACCATCGCCCTTTTCCAGGCGCATGGGACGCTCCCCTCACTCAAGGAGGCATTGAGGATCGGGTTGACCAGGGGATTCACCACTGCCGCCATCCCGGCCAAAAATTTGGCGGGGCAGGGGTCAAGTGGGGAGCCAGATTTAAGACTGGCTAACAAAGTCCGGGACATATCACTGGAGACAGGTGGAAAGTCCTCCAGGATAGCCATAGGCATGGCCGATGTTCCAAGTCCTGCCCCAAGATCACAGCAGCCCTCCTCTGTGCTATCCGAGAAGGAGGCCTGAATAGCCTTAATCTTGTCGGTGAAGAAGGTGGCAAGATCACGCGCCCACGCATCAGGTGATACAGGCGGAGGTGCATAAGAAGTAGGAGACGTGAACTCCTTCACAATCGTGAAGATCTCCTTACAAGAGTTTGCCGAGGCCTCGATCCTCCTGGCAAGGTATTCCCTCAGTCAATCGTGCATGCTTCATTTCACCAGAGAGGCAGAGAAATAGAGAGACAGGTGTTTTCAATAAAAGTATTTATTGAACAGTCTTCTTTCTCAAGCATTGGAAATTAACTGCTACAATCGTAATACTGGTTATAAAGTACAAGGCATATAATACACACAGTATTATAAAGTAGTACTATAAAAGAATGATATGGTTTCTAAGCCATAAAGTGCATAAAATATATAAAATACATACAGTAATAAATAATGACTAAAAGTACTCAACTGGGGGAGGAGCTACGCGGGCATCCAAGATGGTCGCGTGAGCAGAGAGCTCCCGAGACCCGCGCCGCCCTTCTTTATCTATCCTACAATTATCCTGATCACTTCGACGGGCTTTTGAAGTGCTACTCTCACGGATGCTGACGATCCTTTTTTGGTCGAAATCGGACCTCGGGGACCATTTTTCTGTCGTCTTCAACTTTCTGGCCTGCCCACGGACGCAACCGGGGTCTCGGCTGCCTACTATGGCCGAGCTGTGATGCAACAACAACGGCTGCCCGGCATCTGGCCCACCGGTGGTGTACCACTTTCACTTTCGGTTTCCGGCCTCATTGTCTCTGTCTCCTCCTACTCTGTCTTCGCCTGCTGCCCTCACAGTGCACACTTTCCATCCTTGGGCTGGCAAGGAGGCCTGCGGTATTCCCTCTTCGAACTACACTTCGGAGTTTCTGGACTTTTCTCCGTCCCACTGCCCCATTTGGGTCCTCGGCCGCCACTGACTGCAACATGGCGACAAAACCTGAGGTGGAAAAACGCAAGAAGACTGTAACTCGGGGGGGGGGGTCGATCCAGTCCAATATGATCGAACGCTACACCCAGCCGAGAGGCTCCCCCGGTGTCACCAGTGTGGGCGCTGAAGGACCTCAAACGGACATGTCATCTTCCTCTGAAGTATCGCTCCAAGATCTATTGGCTGCCATCTCTGGACTTAAGGCCGATATGAGTCAGCAATACGAAGCCATCGTGTCCAAAATAGACACGGTGGCTGTGGATGTTACTCTTATTCGAGCCGATCTAGCCAAAACGAACGAGAGGGTGAAGGCACTAGACCTGAAGGCGTCGAGCCTGGTGACGGACATGGCGGAGGCGCAATCTGAGATTGGGAATCTGCGTTCCTCGCATGATCTGCTGCTTAAACGTATGGAGGACTACGACAACAGGGCCAGGCGGAACAACTTACGCCTAGTTGGAGTGCCGGAAAGTGATGGTGCTGCCTCGATCGATATATTGGTCGAAGAACTTATCGTTGCTAAACTTGCTCCGGTTGGACTCAGTAAGTTCTTTGCCGTAGAGCGTGCCTATCGTTTCCCAGGAGGACAAGTGAAACCAGGAGGCCCACCGAGGCCTATCATTGCAAGGCTATTTCACTATCGAGACAGAGACGCTATCCTGCAGGCCGCCCGTAAACACGGCCCGTTGAAATATGACAATAACTCTATCTCCATCTATCCTGATTTCACTCCCCAAGTGCAACGACAACGATCTGGGTTTCTCGGAGTGAAGCGTCGCCTGAGGGACCGGGGACTGAAGTATGCCATGTTGTTTCCAGCCCGACTGCGGATTGAGTTCAGAGAACGTGCCTACTTTTTTGATCAGCCGGAGCGTGCTGCCGACTGGTTGGACTCGCTGCCGACAGATGACTCTGAGAGCGGTGGCCCTGGCGGTGCGGAAGGTGGTGCAATGGCCCAGGAGTAATATGGGCCCCCGGAGGTCCGAATTGAGACTACGTACTATACAGAGTAAATTAACTGTGTGCTATATGTTTATGCCCGTGGCGATGCGGGAACGGGTGATTTCTCCCTTCCTCCTCGGGGGGTTCTTTGTGTAGATCAGATGGGGCGACAGGCACACTGCAGTTGGGGGTGGCTTTTTAGTCAGCAAGGGTGCAGGGAGGGGGGTGTTGTAACGGGTTTCTGTTTGGGGGCTGGTTCCTGGGGACTTGGTTGTGTTTCGTTTTGTTTGTTATGTTTCATTTTTCATGGTATTTCACTGATTGCAATTATTTCGAACTTGGGGTTGTGGAGGGGGGTTGGGGTGGATTGCCTTTGCCGCAATGGGGGGGGGGGGTGAAATGCGGGTTCTTTCTTGGAACGTCAACGGGTTGGGTGACAGGATCAAGCGGGGCATTGTGTTACAATTTTTGAGGCGCCATGCCCCCTGATGTTGTGTTCCTTCAGGAGACCCACTTAATCGGTAATGCTTGTAAGGCCCTCGACCGCCGGGGTTACCGCCTGGTCGCACATGCTGGTTTCACCTCTGGGTCCCGGGGAGTGGGTATCATGGTGAAGTCCTCCCTAGCCCTTGCTATTGACGAAGTTATACTTGACGACCGCGGGCGGTATGCTGCTGTCTCCGGGAGGTGGGAGGGCAAACAAATTGTGCTGGTTGTTGTTTACATTCCCCCGGGGCTGCAGGCTACCACCTATGCCGATCTTGGCAGGACTCTTCTTGGCCTTCCTGATGGATTGTTAATCATGGGCGGGGACTTCAACTCTGTTATGTCTGGTGAATGTGATCGGCTTCCCCCTAGAGTCCTGCCGCCATCCCAGATGTGACTCAATGAGATGGCTGATACTTTTGGCCTGGTGGATGTTTGGCGCTCACTACACCCTTCACTCCTGCAGTATACTTTTCACTCTGGTGCGCATGGCAGCCTCTCTCGTATATATTACTTTTTTATGTTAGCTTCCACTCTGTCCACTGTCCGGGAGGTACGACATCTTCCCCGGGGTATCTCGGACCATTCCCCCTTGATGGTTAAGATTTCGGTGGGTGGTCTACTTGGTAACAGGATCCCCCCGGTCCCTCCCTGGCATTTCCGAAGCCCCCGGCTCCGCTCAGATCTGGTGAAGGCAATTGATTGTTACTTTGATGAGAATGTGGGCTCGGTCACCTCCCCTACTGTTCTTTGGGAGGCCTTCAAGACGGTTATCAGGGGTTCCGCTCTATCACTCATTGCTGCTGAGCGTAGGGTAAAGAGGGAGGCTGTTCTGGCCCTTGAAACCGAGATCACTGCGCTTGAAAGTGAGCTGGGTGGGGATGACACGCCTGCACTGTTGCACACTTTGGAACTAAAACAGGCTGACTACAAAGCTTGTGTCACTGATGCTGCTAAGTTGATGCGAGCGAATCAACTTGGCCGACTGTATGATGTGGGTGACAAAGCTAGCAAGCTCCTGGCATGGCTGGATAAGGCTGAACGAGCGAGTCGTGTTGTGCCTGTCATTGTTCGCGAATCCGGTGAGAGTGTCTCCGACCCTGGTGAAATTGTTGATTGCTTTGTGGACCACTTCCGGAAGGTTTATACTCCGGTTAGTGATCGGGATGAGGCTGATTCCAGGCTGCTACTGCGAGATATAGCCCTGCCTACTGTTTCAGAGGAAGATGGTCTTGTCCTGGAGGCCCCTTTTATCGTCGATGAGATTGCCCTTGCTATCCGATCTTTACGCTCGGGAAAGGCGATGGGCCCAAATGGGTTGCCCATTGAACTTTACAAACTCTGTCCGGACAAGATGGCCGCCCATCTGCGCAACATGTTTCTCGAGGCGGTTGAGGCTGGAAGCCTCCCCCTCGAGCAGCGCCTAGCTACCATAGTGGTCATTTATAAGGATGGCAAGCCTCGTGACCGCTGCACCTCCTACCGCCCCATCTCTCTGCTAAACGCGGAACCCAAAATCCTGGCCAAGGTTCTGGCCAATCGGTTGCTGAAGGTGATTTGCGACTTGATCCATCCGGATCAATCCGGTTTCATCCCGCATAGGAACACGGCCCTTAACCTGCGTAGGCTCCACAGTGTTCTCGCGAGGGCTCCGATTCTCGCCGAGCCGGCAGTGGTCGCCTCCTTGGACGTCGAATGGCCCTATCTCTGGGCGGCTCTCGCTAAGTTTGGCTTTGGTCCTAACTTCATCGCATGGGTCAGGCTCCTTTACGAACGACCATTGGCTCAGGTTGTGGTAAATGGTAGATGCTCTGACCCCTTCCCATTAGGCCGTGGCACTCGTCAGGGCTGTCCGCTCTCCCCGCTTCTATTCGCATTGGCGCTTGAACCCCTTGCTGCGTGGCTTCGGTGGGAACCCTCTATTAAGGGGACTAGATGGTCTCCAGATCTCGAGGATCGTGTCTCCTTGTACGCTGATGACATCCTTCTCTATCTTACTTCCCCTCAAAAGTCGCTTAACGTCCTCTTCGACGTTCTTACGTCCTTTGGTAAGAACTCGGGATTAGTCATCAACTGGACCAAGTCCTGTGTTTACGTTATAGCCGGGGCGTTGCCACCTCTGCCTCGCAGGTTCCCCATATTGGTAGCGACTGACTGCTTCAAATATTTGGGGATCTATGTATCTACGGTCTCTTCGGTCCGCTATGAGCGGAACTTGTATGCTCCGCTCCGCAGACTCAAGCAGGACGTGCGACGGTGGCGTGAATTGCCCCTATCCCCATTGGGCCGAGCGGCGCTCTTCAAAATGATGTCGCTCCCCCGATTTCTTTACGCCCTGCAGAATTTTTTCGATCCTGTCCCTGCTCGCTACTTCCGTGAGGTTGAGAGTTTACAGCAACAACTGATTTGGGATGGTCGTGCCCGTATTGCCTTGTCCAAGCTCACTCTCTCATGGTACGATGGTGGTATTGCGTTGCCGGATATTAGACGCTATTACTGGGCCTCACACCTGAGCGCTATCAACCATGCGACGTACTCTTCGGAACCTGCCCCCGCCTTTGCTTTGGATAAACTATTACTGCCAGGTGGCAACTTTAATAGGGCTCTGTACTCAAAGTCACCCTTTCGGCTCCTTACAGGCCCGACGAAGTGTGCAGTGCGGGCATGGAGAGATGCTACTGTGGCCATGGGCTGGGGTGGTAGGCTGACGCGTATGACGCCACTGTATGACTCGGATCGGTTGGGTAATCTGTGGAAGACGAAAGGATTTGAGAAGTGGGACATGATTGGGATTAGTAAGGTGGAGGATCTGTGGGCACGGGGCGCTGTGAAATCCTTCGAGGTATTGAAACTGGAATACCGGCTCGATGATAGGGAGCACTTCCGGTATATGCAGGTTCGACATGCCTTGTCCTCCGTCTTTCCCTCTGGTACCGATATCCCGCAGTCCTCCCCTTTGGAGGATCGTGTTTTAGACGGCCATGTCCCCGATAGCACTATTTCCTTAATATATAAAAAGCTTGTCAACAACAGGGCTGACCAACTTGAGAAACTTCGTGCTTCCTGGACGGCTGACGGGCTCGAACTCGACGACGAGGACTGGCAGTCAGCTGTATCCTCCCCTACGGAGGTGGCTATCCCGGCTCGGCTTCGTTTTGTCCAGCTGAAGATCCTCCACCGTGTGTATCTGACCGGAATGCGTCTGGTACGAATGGGTTTGGTTTCGGATGGACGGTGCAGGCGTGGATGCGGTATGGATGGTACCTTCCTTCATGTTCTGTGGGAATGCCCGATGATTGCGGCCTTTTGGTCTAGAGTGCATGATGTTATGGGTCGTGTCACCGGGATCCCCCTCCTTCCCGAAGCACGACGTTGCCTGCTCAATGTGTGGGAACCTTCGGATTGCAATGCTGCCCAGACGCTTTGGGTTACTCTGGGCAACATGGTCGCAAAGAGAGATATAGCGCAGCTCTGGGGCTCCCCTAGATTACCATTGCTCAGTGCCTGGAAAGAGAACATGGACTGGTGCATGTTCCGAGAAAAAACTGTATATGAGGCGCGGGGGCGTCCCAAGAAATGGTCCAGGGTCTGGGCTCAGTGAAATTTGTACCACGGAGATATTTGCTCCCCTCCACTTGACTATGAGGTTCCTCTCCCCTCTTCTCCATGATTGACGTTCCGTTTCCAATTTTCAGTATAGCCTTTGCTTTCTCCCTCGTGCTCGCCCCCCCCTCGCCATATGTGTTCCTTTATTTATTAGCGTTCTTTCCCCCCTTCCCCCCCCTCCTGCGACCCTTGCCAGTATGATACCATGTGTTTGTGTGTTGTTGTTCTTTTCGACAAAATTATAAAATTAAACCTTTTTTATCTTATTTGATATGGTGCTATGTTCCATGTGACAATGTAGACTCGAGAGATTGCTTTAACAACGTACTGTCTCCAAATTTCCTTTTCAACCATCCGTTTATCTCATAGCGGCCGGCCCCGCGGGGTTGTAGGCAGACGCTGTGTATTGTGCTTTTATAAATAAAGGTTTAAAAAAAAAAAAAAAAAAAAAGTACTCAACTGGTGCTTCTAAAATACCCCTACCCCGGTTTACCTAACCTAAGTCTAGTACTAGGGAAAGAGTAAGTGAGGAGTAGCCTAAGTTTAGTAGTTCGCTGACAGGAATCTATTCCAAGAATTCTCTAAGAGGTCTAATCAGCTCCGTACCTTGGTTTTAGAATGAAGGAGGTCTTGTATCTCTCTCTCAGAACTCGATTTCCCAGATACCCGCAAGGGTAAGCCGGAAACACTGGAGCTGGATTTCTCGGCAAGAGAAAAGACAGTGTCTTTCTCAGTGCGTCAGCTGGAGGGTCTGCTTCCTTGCTTCTGCAGGGCGTCTGGCAAGTAGATAGTCGATCTGCTCCAAACCACTGTGTGTTTGACTGGGCAAACCTGAGCATATTTATACTTTGAAGGTGCAGAGTTTGACGCATGTTTGGACTTAATATCGTCACTCAAAGGCTAAATTCTTGGAAAACGCCAGGAGTTCTTGGAGAACTTAATATTCAAGCAGGGAGAAGTTCCTAGCTGCTGAAGGCGGGTTTTTCCAAGAAATTGTTGTTAATTCTCGAAACCTAGTGAAAGTAGCCATGCCGTATTTAGGCTGTATGACTTAGAACAAATAGGGTAGTGATTTCTATGCCTATATAAGGATATGATAAAGTATACCTATATAAGGGCATGAATCAGGAAAATTACACTAGGGGCCTAGATCCAATTACAACAGGTGAAACTAAGAATACTGGGTCAGGTTTATGCACAATAAAGGGTATTATAGGGGGTGTAGTCACCCCAGGGGTAGGCAGCCCATTGGCTACAACCTTACACTCCCCTTAATGCCCCTAAATTCAGTATTTAGTTGGCATCTGACACCAGAAACTCAGATTTTCCGACATGGAAACAAAAGGACAAAGAAGAACCAACAACGCAAGAACTGTGGACCCGCTCTGAAATTTGCGCCAAACCCTGCCTGGCTGCTGTTCTCCTGAAAATTGCAAGAAATGACTTGTCTTGTCACCGGACAACCTCCCAAAGCCCCTGGAGTACTGTCCAGTACTTCGCCAACCAAGCAACATCTCCCTTGAGGTGGAGGAGCCATCTCACTGCAATCTGCAGGCACCGACCGCATCTGCCCGGTTCACCATTTTGCTGACCATCAGGTCCTCTAAGGGAGCAACTCGCCAAGAGGAGGTCATCAAGAGTCCAGGAGGTCAGCCCTGTCGCTTCTCCAAGTTTCGAGACGCTGAGCCTTCCCGGAGCCTCTCTGCACCAATACCCGGGGTACTGCAGCCCTTGCAAACACCAAGGCTTCTTGTGTGTACAGATAAACAAAGGAAGAGTGTCCCTCAGAGAAGCGTTATAGCACGTAGGATAAGAGGCCAGGTGGAAGTGGTCCCAAAGGTGGACCAATTTCATGAAAAAATACAAGTTTTTTTCAGGAAACCCTCACTCACCCTAGTGGTGACATGCTTCATCATCGGGTCCACCGGGAGAGATCGAATACCTCCCCGGTGTGCTGCGACGCCAGGAGACTGCGGAGCAGGTTTTGTGAAGGAGAGATGTGAAAAAAGTGAGGTTTAAAAATGCCAAAAGTTGTACCAAAAAATAATTTATTAGCTGGTCAACTTGACATAATAAAAACTAACTATGTGAAGGGGGAACTAGCCAAATAAATTATACTGGTGTCTCCCTGTTACAGAGAGGTCAACATGTTTCTGCCCATGGTATGTGTGACTTTACAGGGCTTTCTTCAGGACCAGTAAGCGAGTGTTACCTTAACAGGTGTGGGCGCGCTAAGGCTCACCCTGCTAAAGGTAGTGAAAGTTAAAAATAGCACTATGTGTAAAAAAGGTGCAAATAAAAAGAACAAACTAATAAGTTAGGGAATTACCTCTTTTGTGAGGAACCTAGAAGTCTGTGGACCAAAAAGTAAGACAAACAGACAAGTAAACAAACAAATAACATAAAATAAATGAGTATTGGTCATTTAGCATTGTTATTGATGCTTTTCAGTGGCGTGATACGTGCTGGCATACTTATCAAAGGCCGTGGCCGAGATGCTTGGGAAGTAAAGAAATAGTTGTGCCGCAAGCCGGAGTGGTGGGCCTCAACTAGCGCTAGAAAATCGAATCCAGCGCGATCTGTTGTACGTGTGGTGAAGCAACAGATTGGCAAGTGGAGACTTAAAGTGTTAAGTCTGACCGTGAGAGAAGCCTGGATATGGCTACCCGTAATAAATCGCTACCTATAGTAGGGCGTCAGGGAAGTTATCCCCGAAGTGTACAGCGGAAAAGCAGAGCTGCAATGTGAATAGCAAATGCTCTGCTGGCCGTGATTTATAATTCTAATCAGGCACGCAAATGTGAGCGACCAAAGTAAACACTTCTCACTTGTCTAAAACATGAACCACGCTCCATAGAACTCAGGAGGGGGGTGGGAGCGACAATGGCACACCCTAGTTAGGGAAGGAAACAACAAACAAACACAAAGGGATTTTAGAAATCTGGCAGAGTTTGCAAGGAATAGACTTATCTGATCAGGAGTTTCAAAAACGAAGAATTCTTACGCCCGCAACGCTCAGCACCCTCTCGATACCTAGCTGTTCCCTCGCTGGATCTCGTGGATCCTGAGCGAAGGGCGAGCCCGGTATTATGAGGGAGGTGCCTGAGCGCGGGCCTATGGGAGCTGTTAGTTCATAGCGAGGCTTGGAACTAAAGTCGCGTAGTCCCGCGAGAGTTGGTGTCAGCGTGGGACTACGTCAACACGATCTCATATGGAGGCTTGGGAGTTGTGAGGCTTGAAACGCAAGCTGAGGGCGTTTTTTTCAAGCGGTTGAGTTGTTGACATACTCACGAGTAAAAGAAGAGCCAGCCTGAGGTGTTGCAGAGAGTAACGTCCGACACCCGCTTATTACAGGTCCAAGACATAAAGAATAAGAATAATACATATTCAGTAAATTGTCCATATCTTGTCCAGGTGCTGGGGGCGGCAGGATGTTCTGCGTGCTGTGTGATATAACCATTAATAGTACTTGAATGGAACACAGTGACCAGTCATTTGCCCAATGGTACTAGGGATCAAGCACGACTGACAATGAGTACACGGGGGCAAAAGGCGGCCAAGTAGGGCAGAGTACATAGTGATAGAGGATGATACACTGGACCTGGGCAAGGCTAGTGTCTTAAGACATTAGTCCAAGGTATTTGGTCATTAAGCCCATGAATGTGGGTGCTGAGTCTATAGACCCAGCGCTGTTCTTTCTCAAACAGGATGCTGTCTCTGTTTCTGGGGCTACTGATTTGCTCAATAATTGTCCAGGTCATATCGTTGGGAGTGTGATTTGCTTGCAAGAAATGTTCACTGAGTTTCGTTGTAGCTTTTTTGCAACGAATGTTGCTCCGGTGTTCACCAATGCGTGTTTTCACTTTTCGTGTTGTCATGCCAACATATTGTTTTGCACAGGGGCATGTTATTAAGTAAACCACATTGGCAGAGTTACAATTAGTGTGAGATTTTTTAATCCATACTTTGCCAGGTTCCAAGTTAAGTTGTTTAGTATGGGTGGTCAGATGGCACACACTACAGTCTGTACAGGGAAAATGCCCAGTAATGGGTGGTAAGTGCCATGGCTCTGTAACAGATCTGGGGAGTGTGGATGCAAAGCTTGGTAATGGCCTGGTATGTACCAATGCGTCTTTCAAGCTCCTACCCTTTTTAAAGGAGAACAGGGGTTTTTCCCAATCGTTCTTGTTGCTTGTGATTATTCTCCAGTTTTTGTTGATGGATTTCTTTATCTTATCTGACAAGGTGCTGTATGTGGTTACACGCGTAAGAGGCATCTCTGTGTTAGTTTTATCAGTCTCTTCAAGAAGTGCTTCGCGGGGTTGGTTGCGTGCCCGAGTCTGGCCTGTATTGAGAATTCTTTGTGGATATCCTCTTTGTTTTAGTTTTTCTGTCAAATCTTTTGCCTGGATTTTACAGTCTGAGATGTTACTACAATTATTTCTCAGGCGAAGAAATTGCCCATAGGGCAGATTCTCTCGCAGAGGTCTCGGGTGAAAGCTGTTAAACTCCAAGAGGTTATTTTTCGCAGTGGGCTTGTGATGGGTCACGGTCGTCAGACATGTGCCCTCTATTATGATCTCTACGTCGAGAAAGACAATAGATTCCTTGCTGTGGTTATGAGTGAATCTCAAGTAAGGATCAAGAGTGTTGATCCAGCTCAGAAACTGAGTAAGGCTTTCTTCATTCCCTGTCCATAGGAGGAGAATATCATCGATATACCTCCTCCATAAGCCTATGGAGGAGGCGAAAGGGTTTGTTGTGGGCAGGATATGTTTGGTTTCGAAATCATATACATACAAACCCGCTACGCTAGGAGCGAAGGTACTACCCATTGAGGTCCCTGTGCTCTGTAGGTATAATTGTCCTTTAAATTCAAAGTAATTTTCTTTGAGTGCCATCCTTGCACATTGTAAGATAAATCCTTTCGGGGTGGTGTACTCCCAGTTGACAGTGTCTACTGCTTCAGCCAGTACCCGTAATGTTTCTTCCTGGGGGATGCTGGTATAAAGACTCTCTATGTCCATGGTGACCAGAATTACAGAGTCTTGTGCAAATGAGATGTCATTGAGTAGCCTGAGTAGACTTTTTGTGTCTTTAAGGTAGGTACTCGAGTTCTGCACTATTGGTTTTAGATAGTGGTCACAGAAAGAAGATAGTGGCTCCAATACAGATCCGATTCCAGACACAATCGGCCGACCTGGGGGTGGCAATATGTTTTTATGAGTTTTTGGCAACGTGTAAAAATATGGAATCGTTGGACCTCCTGACATCAGATATGCCGCTTCATGTGGGGAGATTTGTTCATTAATCTCCGCATCACGTACAAAATTTGCTATCCGTGTTTTCATTTCTGCGGTGGGATCTGTGGAGAGGGGCTGGTAGTTGGTCCGATCGTTAAGGAGTGTCATGCACACCTTTTCATATTCAGAAGTATCCTGAATTACAATCACCCCACCTTTGTCTGCTGGTTTGATTGTGATTTCACTGTTGTTTTTAAGACTTTCTAAAGCTTTGTGTTCCTCAGCCGTGAAGTTGTTGAACTGCTTGGGAATCGTAGCCATTTCAAGATCTTTCACAACGGCTTGTTCAAAAGCAGTAATTGCTGCCGGTATTGTGTGTGGTGGAGGCATAAAGGTAGATTTTAGTCTGAAATTAATACCAAACTCTTGTTCAGTGGTAGTGGTCTGGTCTTTGGATTCAAAAAATGCCTTCAATTTCAGTTTCCTGAAAAACTGTGCAAGTTCGCAATGAAGTTTGAATTTAGCAGGGCGAGAGGTAGGGACAAAACCCAGACCTTTTTCCAGGACTTTTGTTTCTTCTGGGGTAAGAACTTTTTGTGAAAGATTCGTCACAAGGCTTATATTGCGCTTGTGCTGGCTGTTGTTGTCCGGCTGCGAGTGTGTTTCCCCACTGCGTCTCCGTCTTCCCAGGTTACTTGGGTGTTGCCTCTGCTCCGTCCCCGTCCCCGCCCGCCTCTCCCTAAAAAAGGCATCGGTGGGTGGGTTTGTGGAAAATGGGGTTGTAAGTATGGGTTCCAGTTCATCATAGGGAACTGGGGTTGTTGGTAGAATAGTGGCATAGTGACATAGGGCCATTGTTAGGATGCCCATAGTTATGCCATCTTGGTTGTTGGTTGGGGTAGTTGTATTGACCCCTTCCACCTCTTCGTCCCTTTTGTTTTGTGTGTACAGCCTTGACAACACCGACGGCAACACTGACCTACTGATTAAGGACGTTAGGATCGCCAAGGTCATCTCCGAGAGTAGCCCTGAGTCTTGTTTTCTTCCCCTTTCCAGGACACTGAAACCAAGTGAAAGCCTCTGACTCGAGTGACCCACTGGACAAAACATCTCTGCACCAGATCTCTCAAACCCAGGTCCACGTAAACCAACTGTGTCTTCGTGCCCCAGAGACCCGAGCCCCCCCTTTGGATTCTGCCGGGCTGGTCCCCCAGCCAACTTTGCAGCCTTTCTTTTCGCGGGTACTTCTCCATTGACTTTACCACGTATCGCTCGATGATACCAGCACAATCAGCACCTCTTCACCCGGACACACCAGGGTAGGTAAAACCGAACTGCTGTTGGTTTCTTGGACCTTGTCCCCTAAGCCCCTTAAGTCCAGGAGAAGAACCCTGTAATCCGTTTGCAAGTATTTCTATGCAGTGAATGTTTCTCCCATAGGATAACATTATCGAGTTCGAGGCTCATACCTCAAAACCGTTATTCAACTATATTTTATATTTATAAAAACATTCCTATCTCTGAAAGTACTTACCTGATCCCGATGATCTTGATGTCTACAATTAAGTAAAAATCTGTGTTATTTTTATTAATTGGTCTGGAATTTCATATTGAACGTTTCTCTGTTGACTCTGAGTGTACAACAAATGCAGAGTTTGAAGCAGCTAATGTAATAGAAGATCCTGACACTAGGAACAGTACTCCAGGAGACTGTCCTCCCACCCCAAACTTACTAGAGATGGTGATGAGATGCCCTCTCACAGCTACCTTAAAACTGTACTTTGAGTTCCTTCCCCTAATGGTTTTGAGTCAGCAATTCAAAGCTCAGAGAAGAGATTAATGATTAAGAAGCAATTCTTGAAAGACTAGCCAGGAGAGCAGCCCTTGATGCCAAAATCCTGGAATAGCGAAAGAGAGGGCTGAGATGGGTCTAGCGCCCATGAGTGGTGGTAGCAACAAACTAAATAGGGAAAGAGAGGAAACTTTGGATCCCAAAATCCCCAAAGGGATTGCCCCTAATATGTTGAGGGTGATGAAATCACAAAGTGGTTTGCAGCCTTTGAGAGGGCTTGTAAAATGAAGTTACACCTGAGACACTGGTGCTCTCTACTCTGGAAGCTATTCTCAGGAAAGTGCGGGATAGACTCCTGACACTTGATGAGGTAGATGTTAAGTCTTATGACCTCAAGAATGATACACTGATTCAGGGCTTTGGACTCACACTAGGTGTCTGGTTAAAAGGCAGCAAGGTGCAAGACTATGGTAGGCTCTATAATTAGGTTATGAAGGAGCACTTATTAAGTAATTGTACTTCAGAAAGATTGCATCAGCACTTCGTGGACTTAGGGATAGTCTCTCCTCAGGAGTAGGGCAAGAAGGCTGACCCCAGGGTCAAAGAAGGGTGAGCAGAAAGACCCAGACTGGGCGTGTCCAGAAGAAAGAGGGTTGCCAATCCACCCCGGGAGAAAGATGTGGGGCACAAAGGCGAAAAACCCAAAGAGTCTTCTAAAGGCCTTAGTATCCACCAGAAAGAACGTTACCAAAGGAAAGTAAATTGTTAATTCTGATGGATACATATACCACAGATTCCTCACCTTTAGAATAAATACCCAAGAAGAACCTCCCGAAAGGTCAGCCGAATGGGCTCAGGCTATAAAGTCTTGCAGAACCGAACAGGCAAAATGCCCCTCCTGTTGGATCTGGCTGTCAAAGCAGCAGTGCTACTTGAATGTATGCAGTGACACCCATGTTGCGTACTAACATATGTCCAGAAGACCCTACAGAGGCTATGTTTGGCTAATGCGTAGCAGATATTAATGCACAGGACTTGACAGAACCCTTTTCTACACTGCCTTGTTTTTAACCCCACATAACGCTGGTCAGCCACATGATGGTCTTTGGGGATCAATGTAAAAGCTTAAGGCTCTCTAGGGGTCCAACAGATGGATCCTCTCCTACTCTCTCAGGGTGAGGTGCAGCAAAAAACACTGGAAGAGTGATGGATTGTCCAATAGGAAAAGAATCACGATTTTCAGCAAGAAAAATGTCTATCAGCCAGATTCATGAAGGCAAATTGCGATCGCAATAGCTGTGAAAAAGCTATTGCGATCGCAATTTGATGAAAAGCTATTCAAGAACAAAATTTGCTAGTTCGCCAACATAGAATAGCGAATTCGCAAAATAATTCGCAGAATCCTGGTAGTAGCCCATTAGCGATTCTGTAAATGCGAGAAACCACGGATTCTGCGAATAAATCTGCGAACTCGCAAATAAATCGCTATCGCTATTCAAGAAACATCGCAATTTGCGAATACCCCGAAAATCGCAATTTGCGAGGCGCAAATTAAGGAGAACCCAAACCAGGTGGTAACCAGTAAGGAGAAAACATTTTTTTTTGAAAAAACGTTTGCTAATCAGCAACAGGTGCTGGCCTTACCAAACACACTTAAGGAGATGCAGCTGCAGCATTAGGACACTCACAATGCCAGGACTCTACATGGTGGTCAGGCGGCGACGGCTACAGCGAGGAGCACGGAACAGACGTAGGATCCAGGAGAGGATATTCCGCCAGCGGGTCACCCTGCTGGGCCAAACCAGAGAGCAAATATACGCCAAATACCGCCTGAATGGGCCAATGATCATCAAGCTTATCCAGGACCTGGACTCCCTGATGCAGCACCCAACAAGGCGGACCAATGCCGTGCCCACACATGTCCAGGTATTGTGCAGCCTGCACCTACTGGCCTCTGGAAGCTTCCAGGGGATAGTTGCCGTTGCTGGGGGGATATCCCAGCCCACCATGTCCCGCTGCCTCAGGACTTTCCTAGATGCAATGCTGACCCAGCTACACCACCACATCTCATTCCCCACCAGCCAACAGGACTTGGATGAGACCAAGCATCAATTTTACAATGTTGCGCAATTTCCACATATGATAGGATCCATTGACTGTACCCACATCCACATCTGTCCACCAGCACAAACGGAATACATGTACCGCAACCGCAAGTCCTACCACTCCCTCAACACCCAGATGGTGTGCAATGCTAAGACATACATCACGGACATGGTGGCACAGTACCCTGGGAGAACACTTGACTCCTTCATATTCCGGCACAGCGGCCTCCACACACGACTGGCCAGGGGAGACTTTGGTGAAGGACACCTACTTGGTAAGTACACTTGCCCCACAATGTTACACTGTGATGATGTAGCTGCGCAGCACAGTCACTCACCCTATGCTCCTCTCATTCAGGTGACAGTGGCTACGCTCTCCGTGAGTACCTCCTCACCCCATACCTCAAGGAATTGCATAGAGAGGACATTTGGGCTCCTGAAGAGCAGATTCTGCATACTTCACAAGACTGGTGGGGCCATGAAATACGAACCGGATGTCTGCTGCCGCATTGTGGCTGTGTGTGCTATACTACACAACATTGCTACCAAGCGCTGGATACCTGTTGAGATATCTGGCAGTGAGTCAGAAGGGGACCACCGGCCACCTGCACATGCGCGTTATGCACGCGGGGAAAATCCTGCTGAAGGACACAGACGGCGCAACCAAATCACAATGAACTGTTTCTAGTGCACCCACTCCCCTCGCCCAACACTTCACTCATGCATGACAATTGAAATAATGACATGAGTCCGATGTTCAATGCTTGAATGAATATTATTGTTGTGTGCACAATAATAACAAATAATTTGTATCAGTTACATATGAGGAGTATTGCGCCATACTGCTCAATATTACTAACTGGACATGCTTATGTCAGCAGCATGTCCCTGACCATGTACTGAAATGTCATTGGCGCCTCCGGCGCGCAGCTCCCAGTCGCCTCTCAGGCTCCTCCTCCGGCAGGGCACGTGATCCCGCACTGGGCCTGCTGCTGCGGCGTAGGACACCGACCTGTGTTGCAGACAGGCTGCTGATACTCGATGTCCCCTCACTTGTGTCATCCCCTCCTGCATTGGCTTGGCCAGTTGGTTGTAGAGCCTGGACAGCCGAGGTCACCTGCTCGAGTGCACGTAATGTAATGTAATTTTTGATTTGTAGAGCGCATGGCTGCCCGAAAGCGTCCCAGCGCTTGCTTAGGGAACCCGTCCTGGTATCCCCCTGCGAGATAACCCATTACTGGGCATCCCCAAGGTGAAAGCCAGGCATCCCGCTGCGAGGGGCCGTTGTGGAGATTAAGCAAGCTATTGCCCAGAGTTACAGAGTGGGACTCCATGATTGGAATAGGCACCGAGGCGAGAATTGTCAGGTCCGGGGAAATTTGAGCCCAAGACCCGCAGAGGCGGGGAATTGAACCCTGGTCCGGGCCAGACCTCTGCATGAGGGTCTGCCGCTCCAACCACTTGAGCCACACTTCTCCACCAAGCACGTCCTCACAGCATTGTACCATCTGCAGCTGCATTGTCAGGGACCGACGGGACAGCTGGGAGGTGGCATTTCCTATCACGTAATTTGAACGTGTGTACGCCGAGAGGCGTGTGAGTAGCTGGCGGTGGCGGCGGCGGGTGAGGTTGCGCTGGCTGATCATGGCAGCAGTGTTTGCCTCCATGGCAGTGGACATCCGGTCAATGCGATCAGACAGATTGGCAACATTCCTGCCTGTGTTGTGCAGCTGCAGGTGGATTGCACCTAGGTGTCGTGCCTGCAATTGGTGCACGCGCAGCATGCGGCGCTCAATAGAGAGCGCTGGCACACGCACAGTCATCACCCTCCTGCCAGTGCGTGGTGTACTCTGCCGCCGCTCCCCGACATGCCTGCCGTGCTGGCTAAGCACAGTGGGTGTGCGCTGTGTCGCAGGTCTAGCTGCACCTGATGTTGATGGTGCCACTGGAATGGGTCTTGCAGCTGGCAATGTTGGTGTGCCTGATGTAGCTGGCGTTGCAGGTGGTGCTACGCTTGGTGGCACTGGAGCTTGGCCAGATGGTGGTGGTTGTGTGGATGTTCCCTCTTCCTCACCCTCAGGCTCCTCCGGAGCGTCATCTATCTGCAGCCTCTCGCTGTCATTGCTGGTGTTATCTGCGCCACCTGTGATGGAAAGTGGACGTAGATTAATTACATGTATCTTTGATATGTGCAGTTGCTACATGCATGCTGGCTTCCATTCCCTGACTGGCTGTTGCAAAGCGTACATTGGAACATGTCTGGCTGCATGGGATTTTTTGTACATTGTGGTCAGACTACATGTCCCACAATGCAATAGGGATTTTCTGATGTGCATGGGCTGCATGACTGGGGTTGATTATGGGAGGCTATAGGGTCATGGCCATTGTTAGGGGACAGGGTCGTAGTCGCATGGCACTTACCTTGGCTGTCTTGGGTGGGTCGGGATGAGTCCAGACGGATGACCCCAACACATGCCTTAAGGTGCAGTGTGTCCTCCACACGATCTTCCAAGGGTGTGTTGGGAGGGACTGTAGGCTCTCCCCCTCCAGTTGCAAGGCGCTCACCCAGCCTCTCAGCCACCCTCTCCTTGGCACGACCTCGGAGGTCGTACCACCTCTTCTTGAGGTAGTCTATGGACCTCTGTGTGACTCCTACTGCGTTCACTCTAGCGCGGATGCGCAGCCACAGTTGCCATTTCTCGGCCTCAGGCACCCTCCTGGAGTCCTTGCCGAAAAGTTTGTCGTGGTCTTTGCAGACTCCATCGATAAGGGGCTCCAGCTCCTGCTCCGAGAACTTTATCTTGCGCTTTCGCCCGGTGTCACTGGGCCCTGCTGCTGCTTCCTGTGCCATAGCTGCAGTCTGCAGTATTCTAAATTCCAAGACTGGAGGTGGTTTGTGAGGAGCTCAGAGTGGTGCTGCTTCAATGTCTGCCTCAGTGTTCTCAATGGGGGAGGGAACTGCCTGCTTCCTGGTTGTGATGTCATCACTATGTTCGAAATGCGACTTCCTGTTTTTGGGATCTCGCTATTAGCGAGATCGCAAAATTGCGATCTCGCTAATTGCGAGATCGCAATCCCTACACGGAAATGGACCGATTTTGCGATTTTTCTGCGATATCGGAAAATCGCTATCGCCTTTTGCGGCCAGATGCGAATCGCTAGTTATTATCGCACTTTTACATGAATACCATTATGCGAATTCTAAATTGCGATTCAGTATTAATCGCAATTTAGAATTCACATATTTCGGCTTTCATGAATCTGGCAGTATGTCCTCAGCACCAGTTTGCCCGGAAAAAAGGGAGTGTAGGATGGTTGCATCAATAGTGCCAGAAGCTCACTCACAAGGCGGGCCGAAATAACAGATGAGGAAAGAAAGTATTTTCCAGAGTCATGGGATGCACAGAGCAACTGTGCAGTGGCTCGAATGGGGAGCACATAAGGAAAGTCAGGATCAGGTTAGGGTCCCACAGTGGCACACAAAACTGTTTAGGAGAGAACACGCATGTCAAACATTTAATAAAACTTATCACAACAGGTGATTTTAACAAGGGCACTTGGTCTGGAGAAAGCAAAATAAGCCAAAGGGCCATCAAATAACCCTGTCCAATGCAAAAACTTATTGGGTCGAAGGACAGAACAAACAATAAAATATCTCATTGTTTGGCTTGTAAGGCGTCTGTGTTTCCTACTCAAGAACAGGGCACATGAGGAGCTTCGCGTGCAACCAAGATGGCCGCATGAGCACAGGGCTCCCGAGACCCTCGCAACCTCCCGCATCTATCCTGAAAATTATCCTGATTACATTGACGGGTTATTGAAGACGAGCAATAGCTGAGGCGGACACCGTTGTCCAAATTTGAATCGGACTTCGGGAACAGGAATAGCGACAATTTACATATTGAGGCCTGCCCCTCGGTGATGCCCGGAGCTCGAGTTGGTATGGTGCCCGGGCAGTAGTTGAACAACAGCGGCCTGAGGAGACACTGACTTGTACTTTCACTTTTGTTTTTGAGGCTCCAATCTGATCCTATCTGAGAGAGAGCCTGCTACTAGCAGAAACTATTTGATGGCTTAGCGATCACAAGGTGATATCCTGACTGCGTATACTGGGCCTGGACTGACTGTGCACTCTGGTCGCCGCTGAGGTTTTGATCGCAGCTCCCGATACGGCCACTTTCTCTTGAGGTAAGCCACTTCGGAAGGCCTCCTTGTTTGTGAAGGCGACCAAACCGGATGGCGACAAGCAAAAAGCCAAGACCAATCGGAGCGGTGGCTACACCCAAGCAAACATTATGGATCGATATGCCCAATCTAAAGGGTCCCTTGGTGGATCAAGAAGATCACTGGATGGCACTAAAGAGGGCCCGGCCTCATCGTCAGAATTGACTTTACAAGACGTCATGGGCGCCCTTGTTACATCCATCGGCCAACAATTTGAGACTCTCGCCCACAAGCTGGACACTGTTTCGATCGATGTTAATTTGATCCGTACGGATTTATCAAAAACCAATGAAAAGGTTCAAATCTTTAGGTGTGAAAACTTCCAGCCTAACGGGTGATGTGTCCGACGTGCAGACAGAGGTCCGCAACCTGCGGGCCTCAAATGATCTTTTTGCGCGCCGGTTGGAGGACTTTGAAGGTAGGGCCCGGCGTAACAACAAACGCATTATTGGGGTCCCGGAAAAGTCAGAGGATCCGGCAGCTGATCTGTTTGTGGAAGATCTTATCACCAAACACCTCGCTCCTAAGGGTCAGTCGAACGAGCCCACAGAGTACCGGGTGGTAATCCGAAGTTGTGTGCCCCGCCGAGCCCTCTCATCGCAAGAATCTTTAATTTCCGAGATAGAGACGCTATCCTGCAGTCCTCACAGATGAGTGGACCCACGAAATACGAAAATACCACTAAGTTTCTACCCGGACTTTACACAGGCAGTCCAAAAGCAAAGATTTGGATTTCTGGGCGTAAAACGACGACTGAGGGAGATGGAACTGAAATACGCAATGCTATTTCCAGCCAGGCTGCGCGTTGAATTCAAGGAACAAACATATTTTTTTGACCGTCCAGAGATGGCGGGAGATTGGCTCGACAATTTGCCACACCAGCGTGGCCGAGAGGAACATTCTGGAGGAGAGGAAGGCGGCCCGATGGAACAGGAATAGGAGCATGGTTTCCGGCCCCTGAACTTTACTGATAACCCTGACTATGGTTCGATGACTTTTACTGTATGATTTGATATGTCATACACGGGACCGGCGGGGCGATGGGTTGACTCTTTCCTCCTCGGGGGTTTCTTTTGGTAGACTTGTTTGATATAAGGGCGACAGGCACACTGCAAGTTGGGGTGGATATTTAGTCTTACGCAGGGGTGCAGGGTGGGGGGGTTGTAACGGGCTTCTGGTTTGAGGGTGGGGGGTGTTCAAATGGTGTGTTTTGGTTCAATGCAAGGTAACGTATTGTTTTATCATTTGATTTGGATATTGAGTTCCGAGGAGGTGTGGATCTGCTTTCACTTTTGGGATGGGGTAGGGGACTGAAACTAATGAGTTGGAATGTGAATGGGCTGGGGGATAAGATAAAACGAGGGGTTGTGTTACAATTGTTGAAGCGACTTTCCCCTGATGTGGTGTTGTTGCAGGAAATGCATTTGATCGGTAACACTTGTCATGCCATGAACCAGAGAGGGTATCACCTGGTTGCCCATGCGGGGTTCACCTCTGGATCCAGAGGTGTGGGTATCCTAGTTAGGAATTCTCTCCCCTTAGAAATAGATGCAACGGTCCTGGATGATAGGGGGCGATACGTAGCTCTTACTGGAAGATGGGAGGGTAGAACTATATCCTTGATCTCTGTTTACGTACCCCCCGGGTCTGCAATCGACAACTTTTGCTGACTTGGGGCGAATAGTATTGGGACTTCCTGAGGGAACTCTGGTCATGGGCGGAGATTTTAACTCAGTGTCTCTGGCAGGGAGGATCGACACCCACTCAGGGACCTTACAGGGTCACAGAATTGGCTTAGTGGCTTTATAGACACACTGGGGTTGGTGGACTGTTGGAGACTGCTACACCCAGCTCAGAATCAATACACTTTCCACTCGGGTGCACACGGTAGCCTTTTCAGGATTGATTACATTTTGATGCCAGCTGCACAGGCCCCCTCCGTAACTGAGGTTCGACATCTAGCACGGGGAATATCCGACCACTCACCACTGTGGCTTCGGATAGACTCGCGTGTAGGTTCGGAGGGGCGGGTAGCCCCAATTAATCTGTGGTATCTCCGTAACCCTAAGACCCGTGCAGCGTTGGTCAATTCTCTTGACCTGTATTTTGTTGAGAATCTGGGATCAGTGTCTTCTGCAGTATCGCTCTGGGAGGCTTTTAAGACGGTCATCCGAGGTCAGGCGTTGTCATTGATTCCTGGTGGGAAGAAGAGTAGCAACGAGGAGGTAGTTAGACTCGAGACAGAGATCACCGAGCTGGAGCGTGATCTGGAATTGGGCGTCACCCATGAGAAGATGCATGTTATGCGTCTTAAAAAGCTTGATTACAGGGAGTTGGTCATGGATGCCGCGAAAGTTATGGGCAGGGAGCAGCAGGGTCGTTTGTATGATGTCAGGGATAAAGCTGGTAAACTGATAGCATGGTTAGATAAAAAAGAGAGCTAGTCGTGTGGTTCCTGTGATTGAGAGAGTGAATGGTATGCGTGTGACTGAACCCGAGGAGATCGTCCAGAGTTTTGCAGAACATCTCCGGTAAGTGTATTCCCCTGCATCTGATAGGCCAGAGGAAGACTCCCATTTATAGTTGCGCGACATTGCATTGCCCAGCTTATCTGATTCTGATAGAGAGTTGCTAGATGCCGTAATAACCGTGGATGAGGTGGCTCTCGCTATTCGCTCTATTCGTTCGGGAAGGCGATGGGCCCTAATGGTCTCCCCATTGAACTTTATAAACTGCGCCCCGATAAAATTACGCCATATCTCCGTGACATGTTCTTGGAATCACTAGATAGTGGCTCCCTTCCCCGTGATCAGCGCCTTGCGACCATAGTGGTGATTCATAAGGAAGGGAAGCCAAGGGACCGCTGCGCCTCTTATAGGCCTATATCACTCCTGAATGCGGAACCCAAATTTCTTGCCAAGCTGTTAGCCAATCGTGTAATAAAGGTGATTAGTGACTTGATTCATCCAGACCAGTCCGGTTTCATCCCGCATCGTAATACGGCCCTGAATCTGCGACGTTTGCATGGTGTTCTCGTGAGGACTTTGTCACTGCGTGAGCCGGCCATCTTGGCCTCTTTGGATGCCACAATGGCTTTTGATACGGTGGAGTGGCCGTATTTGTGGGCTGTACTTGCAAAGTTTGGTTTTGGTCCTAGCTTCATTAGCTGGGTCAGGCTCCTCTATGAAGACCCGTTGGCGCAGGTTGTGGTGAATGGTCGGGTCTCTGAGCCCTTCCTTCTCGGAAGGGGCACAAGACAGGGTTGTCCATTATCTCCGCTCTTATTTGCTCATGCTCTTGAGCCTCTTGCTGCCTGGATTAGATGGGAGCCGTCGATGAAGGGTATTTAGTAGGCCCCAGACCTTGAAGATCGTATTTCGCTTTACACGGACGATATATTGTTGTACCTGACTTCGCCCCGGAAGTCGTTAATTGTTTTGTTTGATGCCCTCACCTCCTTTGGTAGGAACTCAGATCGAGTCATTAATTGGACTAAGTCGTACTTATACGTCCTCTCGGGAGATGTCCCTCTTTTGCCACGTGATTGTCCCATCCAGGTTACACAGACGGGTTTTAAGTATCTCTGGGTTTATGTATCGTTGAACCCAGCTGCCCGATTTGAACAGAATTTGCTGCCACCGCTAACCCGGCTGAAGCTTGACGTGGTGCGCTGGCGCAAGCTGCCGCTGTCGCCGCTCGGCCGCTCGGCCGTGCGGCGCTCTTGAAGATGATGTCGTTGTCACGCCTTCTGTATGCTCTTTAGAATACTTTCGATGTAATTCCTGCGAGCTATTTTCGGACTATTGAGGGTCTCCAGAGGAAGTTGATCTGGGATGGGCGTTCGCGTATCCCCCTCGCCAAGTTGACGCTTCCTTGGTATGACGGTGGTATCGCTCTCCCTGACATCAAACTGTATTATTGGGCGTCTCAATTGGGGGCTATTAATCATGGCATGTGTGGTCCCGGATTGAACCCTGTGTTTGCCATGGACAGGTGGCTGTTGCCGGGGGAAGATTATTATAGAGCGCTTTATTCTAGATTAGATAGAGGGAAGCTCTCTGGGCCCACAAAGATTGCTGCACGGGTTTGGCACTGCGCAAACAATGCTATGGGATGGAAGGATAGACTGACCCGAGCGACCCCGCTTTTTGCTTCCGAGAAGCTGGGTGACTTGTGGATAACGAAAGGATTTGAGAAATGGGATATGATAGGTATCAGCAAGGTGGGTGACCTCTGGGTAAAAGGCAAGTTTAAAACCTTTGAGGAACTGAAAGCCGAGTTCAACCTTAGTGATGGGGAATATTTTCGATATGCTCAGGTCCGCCATGCCTTGCATTCGGTTTTTACTGATAGTGCAGATATTCCGGAGTCTTCTCCGCTTGAGGATACAATACTGGATGGTTATGTGCCAGATAGTACTATCTCTTTGATCTATAAAAAACTTATCAATAGTAGGACTGACTTGTTGGTGCTACTCCGGGAAGTGTGGACCCAAGATGGTCTTGAATTAGACGATGAGGATTGGCAGTCTGCGATCTCTTCTCCCAAGGAGGTCGCGATTCCGGCCCGTCTCCGGTTTGTGAAACTTAAAATCCTGCATAGAGTCTATGTGACTGGCCCACGCTTGATTAGAATGGGTTATTCAGAAGATGGTCTTTGTAAGGGTGGTTGTGGGCTGCTCGGGACGTTTCTACATATAATTTGGGAGTGTCCGGCAGTAGCTGCTTTTTAGACTGGGAAATACACTAAGATGAACGAGGCTACTGGTATTGATCTGCTGCCCGAGGCTAGGCGCTGTCTCCTGAATGTTTTGGAACCAACTGACTATAATGTTGCACAGACACAGTGGGCATTCCTGGGAAATAGGGTGGCTAAAAGGGACATAGCGCAGTTGTGGGGTTCCCAGAGGCCAGCCACGGTCGAGGCTTGGATGGAAAACATGGATTGGTGCATGTTTAGAGAGAAAACGGTCTATGTGGCTCGGGGGCAACCCAGGAAATGGGGTAAGATATGGGGGAATTGGAACGCGTACAGGTATTGCCTCCGCTCACCCTTATCCCGAGCGAAGGGCGAGCGGAGGCCATACCTGTACGCGTAACCGATACCGACCAAAGGGCGGTCCATGGAACCTATTATATGTTAAAGGGTCCAACCATCCCAGATTCTTCTACGGGAGCCTGGTAGGCTCGACCACATAAGGCCACCTGGTACAATAAAGGGAGAATCTAGACGTGCAGGATTCACGCTGACCCAACAAAAACCCATATTAAATTGCCGGTAAAGGAAATTCGGCGATGAAACATGTTGGTTGTTTTTAATTAGAGCGGGCACACAGCACAGAATAAAGTTGGAGTTGCCAGTGTAGCTCAGCTCTTTTTATGGTGGTGGGACCAGATCTCGAGCACAGGAGGTTTGGTATACCACAGTGGGTCACTAACACTTAGAACATACACAGTTTCTTTTTTTCTTTTTTTCTATACACAGTCTTTATCCCCATTCTTTTATCGGTTGGCAGTTGCTGATGATGAGAACGTGTGGATCCAGGCGAGTACCAGTCTGCCATATCCTCCCCCGGGTGTTGCTCCCATGAGGCTCTGCCAACCTCCCTCCCCCTTTTTTCACTGGAGAAAGGTTTAGTGAGGTGTGGGATTAGCATGTGGATTTCACGCGCACACACAACTTGTTTTACAGTTTTTTATTTTCAAAATGGTGACTTTAATTAGCACACATAGATAGAAGGTTGTAGCATACCCTCTATTTAGTTGATTAACATATTAACAACTAGGGGTTCCCGACCCCATAGTGTGTAGGGGCAGGCCATCGATTGTTTAAGATGTCAAGAGAATGGCCCCAATTCCAACAGACTAATATGAAGCTGTGCTTCTGCCGGAAACGAGATGCCTCTGATCTTAGCCTCCTAACCAAGCAGTGACACAATCATCATCGCCATCAGTTTCCGGTGGAGTAGGGAGAGGGGTCTGCTGGTCCGATTGTAGTCTAACAGCTACCACTGCAGATCTCATGCAATCTTCTCCATAACCTGAATAGATTCCAACAGACTTCCTTGCTGTTGGGCCCACTGAGATTTTAGATTCCATTGCAAAGCCCGCATATAACGTCTGGCATGGTTGACATGCAGGGTGCAAGTGGCTAACAGGTCAAGAAGCCCCAGAACCTTTCTCACCGACACCCAAGACCAAGGATAAAACCTCGGGATCATAGCTAGAATATCCTGGACTCATCATGAAGGAAGGCCATGAACTGCATCATATCCACGAAATCACCTATGAAAGGAAGTCTCTGCGAAGGAATCAGGATGGCATCAGCATATTGACCGTGAACCCCAACATCATCAAGAGGATGGCCACCTGAAGGTGACCCGACTGAAGGTGGCAAGCCCTCAATCAACAAGCCAATTGTTGCGGTAGGAGAAAACTGGTACGACCAACCTCCAACGATAGCCGGTAACCACCTTCATCACGTTTTTGAATTACTGAGGGGAGTTGGTTATACTCAAAGGGAGCACGGCAAATTTAAAATGTTCCACACCCACCTTGAGCAGCCGGTAATGTCTGAGGGACTGCAGGATAGGTATATGAAAATGCTTGTCCTGCAGGTCAAAGGCTGCCATCCAGTCACTCGGAGTCAGGGCAGAAAAAAACTGAACTACTGTGGACAGTTTGAATCTGTCTCTTAGCAGGAAGGAATTTAGATGGTGAAGATCCAAAAGAGGATGGAGGAAATAGCAAGAGTAACAACCCGTCACTATTTCGAAGGCCGGTCGCACTTGATGGTTCCATTGGAAAGAAGAGTTTTTTGTAGCAAGCTGTAAAGGTGCCCTCCTGTGGAAAGAAGTTGTGGTGGTTCAGAAAGGAGAGAAAATGCATAACTGTGCTGAATTATCTGAAGGACCCATGTGGCTGATGTGATGGATTGGAATCCTGAGAGAAAGTGTTGTCTCTTGCCTTCCGTCCAATGGGCGTGAGCCTCTAAGGAAAAAACTAGGGCAGCTTTGAGGCTGTTGCCACAATAGGATTGGGGCAACTTCTGCAGGGGTGGAGGGCCTGGTGCTAACTGTATGCCACCCCATTGAGTATCCTCAGAAAGGCCAACATTGGAAGGGAAACTGTCTTGCAGGAATAAAGAGGCCTAGAATACATATTTTAGCTCAGCTTTCCATAAAACGTTCTAAGGTGGATTCAGCTTTTTGGCAAAAAGGCGGAATCTATCAAAAGAAATATCCCTAAGTGATGTCTTTGCATCTCCTGAAACCCCCTACAGTGCATCCATGCATGGCGATGGAATACCACACTGCCGCCAACTGTGCGCCTCAAGTGATCGGTTTCATCCAGACCACCACAAATGATGTATACCGCCAGGAATGCCAGCAAGATCTTGGTGACCATGTTCCAGAGGGCATGTATATTGTCCCAGTAGGTAAACTGCATTTTACTGACCCCACGGCCAGGCTGTCCAACAAGAACATTTGTTTCCTGAATGCCTTAATCCTCTTTTATTACATGTATGAGGGACTTGTAGGGAAAGAATTAGGGTTCACATTACTAATTGAAGCCTGAACCACCTGACTCTCCACGGCGTAGGATGTTGCATCAAAAAATCTGGTGTCTGTTTGTGGGGCATGGCCACCTGCCTGGTCACCGAGCGGCAAGAGCAAGGCGTAGAACAGGTGCCCATTAGTGTATCAGCAAGGGCTTTGTTGAATAGAAGCAAGGGCTCAGAGGGAGAAGACCCAGACTTCCATAAGGACATTATGTTTAACGTCAAACAAACGCAGTTGTATGTCCAAGACCTGAACTGCACGTCCAATCACCACTCTAAAGGTAGCATTTTCTTTGCGTGGGGGCCCAATAGTGGACAATAACCCTGTATCAAGGGAAGTATCAAGCCAACCGATCTCCTGTAGAGATATTCATCATCATAATGCAGGCCAAACCATCCCCATCATCACCATTATTGTCTGTGGGAGGTAAACTTTGGTTTGAATCTGAACCAAAAGAAATTGTCACAGAGGGCGGCTCCATAGCAGTGGATGTATGGTGTCAAATTACTGTGTACAGAAGCCAGGTGCACTGGAGTGGATTCAGAGCACAACCTTCATTGGTGTCGAGAAGGATTCAATTCAGAGTCCCCATCGGATTCCCCTCCGATGTCAACAATGTCAGCATTGGCATTGATTAAACTGGGAACCACACAGGTCACTCAAAAGAAATGGTGGTCTGCACCAGAGTCGGTGCGGAACCCGAGATGGGTTTGAGGGTGATGGACAGTGTTGAGGGCAGATCCCACCGGGTGGCAACCTGACTGGGATCTCCTGCAGATCCTTGGGGTCCAAAGGCATGCAAAAGGGAACCAAAAGAGTGCCAAAAATATGCAACCTGGCCATCTTAAAGACCTTAATCTGCTGCAGCTGCCCCAATGACCCAGGGAACTCGTGGCACATCAGGATCAGTGCCGCAATCAGCTCCTCAAGTGAGGACTTGGAGCAAGACCAATTGGCAACTTGACACTCTTGCGATAGAAGGGATTGAGTCTCACTTCATCATGTGTTTCCTCTTCGAGTTGAACTTCAAATTACCTGACAATTTTGAATCTGTTCTGGAATCAGCCTTGAGAGCAGGAGCAGGTTTGCACCCTCAGCACCGTACAGCTTCACATTATAACACTGGATCGCTTTCAGATGCATGAGGCCACACTCTTCACCGGAATTGGAGACAGACAAATATGTGGTACGTCACTGACATTTGCTTCGGCAGCAATGGCATGAACTCTATAGTTTTAGGTTGGGACATTGTTCCCTTGCACACTGGATTTGAATTAGAATAGCTGCAAAAAACTGAGACGAAAGGGAGCATAGCTTCAGTTCTGTGTACAAAGGGGCGGAGAGAACTGACAGAAATGAGTACTCTACAATTAGAAGTATCCATCTGAAATAGTAGCACAGCAGATTGATCGTAAGCTTGATGAATATATAAGCATTATTTTTCGCTTGTTGCCTTTCTGTGACACTCGCATACAGAAGACATAAAACACTTGGCAGATATCCATGGCTTTACAAGATTATAAGTGTTGCTCCTTACTCAAACAGCGTACATCAACAGCAAACTTATGTTTACAGCAAAACCACAAAAGGAGCCAAGAAGTAAACAATGTGTAAGAGCAAAACCACAAAAGGAACCATAAAGTAAACAATGTGTAAGTTAATAGAACACTTACTTTATCCTTCTCAGCAACATATCGAAGAACAAGTCCAAGCACTTCAGCAGCTGCTGCGTACACCTCCTTGTACCGTATCAAGGCTAGGTTATTGGTTAAAGCTTGGAAGTACCTACGAACAGGACCACAAAACAGATACTACATGTAAGTATATGCAAGAAACTAATTGCGTTATGCATTTAAATATTATGATTTTTCACAAGAGTTCTCCCATTTACTTACTGGTGTGCTTATACATGGTGAGAGTAAGCCACCTAGACAACTGTCGGGATGACTTTTCATCCAATTCCTTGTGATACCAATAATTCATGTGCCAATGAAAATACATGACTGCTAGACCATTTTGGAAATAATTCCTCATCTCTGAATTGAGGTCTGGAATGGCGTTTGCACAAAAGATATTATTGACACAACCTTCAAACATGCTAAAAAAACACTACAACTGAAAAGATAACTGTTAACTGGCAATGCACAAACACATTAAAGATAATTATTAAGTATCACATAGAGGCACCATGAAAATAATTCTGCTGAATCACATGCACTCATAGGTCAATATACAGACAACTGGTGCCAATAAAATTACATCTCTAATAATAGTATCTTCTCTAGACTTACATGATTGCACATCTCCAGACATCAGGTGGACAACGTCTGGAAAACTTAAAAGATTTTCACTCGGTTTTCTTAGGCTCCTTATTACACCTGTTTTAAATTGACCTCTAAGGTTTTGAAAAACAACAGGAACATAGGGAACTTCTCCCCTTAGAGGTTGAAAAACAACAGTCTTGCTAGAATGATCTTGATGATGATTTTAGTCAGTCAGTAATGCTGGATGGAAGCTCACCTTCTTTACACCCATCTCTTAGAAACTGAAGCATGGTCGGGAAATAAGAAATACAAAACTAAGGGACACACACCTGAATCTCTTCAGGTCCGGTTGGGAAATTGAAGCAGTTAGATTTCACAGAAACCTCACAAAAGAAACTTTCAATCTGCAACACAAGGCAAGTATGCAAAATGCAAATCAGAGAAGCCTGCCCTTTTACAAAGTCATGCAATACACACAAAAAAGTACTTTGGCCAGTAATACACCACACTAGCACAGACTCTTGCTAATTCACCAGATACTTAGGTAGCAGACTGTGAATGTATATCATTCTCACTACCCTTATGTGGGGTGCCTGCAGCGGTTGCCTACACGGATAGCACCCGTTCACCATTAAGGAGTGTGTGGTTGGAAGGGTGTTGTCTTAAATTGTTCCTATATGGGAAGCGTTTCAACATTGTGAGTGATTACCACACAGGTGCTGTCATTGTGTTATGGAATACAGCACAAAACAGTGTAATGGTTGAAGTAGTGTGAGGGATAGGCAAGCCATTTATGGTTTTCGGTAATCTGGCAGCTTCGATCAGGCCTACAAGCCTCTTCATGGTATTACTCATGATCACAGGCTATGAGGCTGGTTATCCCGCAGAATTGTCTATTCTGAGATGTTGTTAATGTTTATTGTCCTGAGAAGACTTAGCTTGGGGGAGGAAGCTGGGGTGGGGGGATGGGGGGGGGGGAGATGGTCAGGCAATCTGCTTGGACGCACTTTGTTATAATCATCCTTTATGCCATTCCAATGTTTCCACCACAGACCTCAGACTGAACACTGATACAGTACAGTAAGGGTGTCCATATCTATTTGTAGGATGGTGTGGGGCATGACGTAATTTATGTGACACTGCCTAATGGATTGATTTGTAAAGAACCCTGTTAGGATGTTATGGAGGCAACTTGAAGTTTGTGGGTGTTTGATACTGGTTAGGGATAGTCTGTACTTGATAGCATTATCTACCTGATGTTGCAGGGCTTTCTATCAAGATAGCCAATTATATTACATATCTACCTTATCTTTATAATTTATTCTATTGCCTCATCTATATAATCTGTTCCATTGGATATTTAAGATGTGAAATGGCTGTCAGTTCTATTGCAAGCACTTTGACAGCCAACTCTATAACGTACCTGAGCTATTCTGGGTAAGTGAGTGGTATTCTATCCTCTAATATATATACTTGTGGTGAGTCTT
The DNA here is from genome assembly GCF_964263255.1 of Lissotriton vulgaris. NCBI lineage: Eukaryota > Metazoa > Chordata > Amphibia > Caudata > Salamandridae > Lissotriton > Lissotriton vulgaris. The sequence continues at coordinate 1,474,769,946 of NC_141691.1, forward strand.
GTTGACAAATACTGTTAGAAACTGAGAGCAATTGAATATTAAAAAAATATCTGTACTTTATTGGATATTCTGATGTGTTCTGTTTGATATTGGTCTTTCTGTAGGAGCAATGCAAACTTTGGTTAGGATGCGGAATTAAAGGATATGCCCAATTACTACTTCAAAACACAGCACATGATTTAAAGAAAATAGATTAATATGCTATCTCCACAATTATCTGTGTAAAAAGTGCTGCCATTGCATTATTTACATGGTAGATTTTTTAAATAAATTTACAGATTTCATGGGATAAAAGCGTTTAGTTACAACTATAACTAAATAAAATCAGTTATGTTACCAGGTCTTTCACGTGAGGAGAGAGGAGATGGGCAGTCTTGAGCCATTTTGGATTCACAGTTGCAGCTGTTATGTTACGGAATACAAGCATAAGTATGATTCATGCCTTCTAGAGGTCCACTGTGGAAACCAAATGGTTTCCTGGTATAGTTATGTAGGTGGAGGAATCAAATGTACCAAATTTAGTGCAGTAAAAGTGGTTAAAAAAAGGTCATTCCCAGTCTTCTGCTAGTCAGTGCAAGCCTACCTATTTACCCAGGTCTGCACATCAGTGTCTTCAAATGTGAGCATAAGCTCGAAAACATTGCCAAAATAAATATAAAGAAGTGGACATTTTTATACAGGTTTTACATATATTATTTACCTAAAAGAGCAACTGACCTGTAGCCACTTTCCTAATGTTGTTAATCTGCCATTTCAAAACTTTTGACTGAAACGTTTAAACTGTGAAATTGTCATATTTATGTTGTGGATACACCCTTTTTCCAGCAATGGGCTACCCATATTCAAACGGTGAAATCATTGTATTTAAGGTGTAGGGATAACATCTACACACTGTGACATTCTAATCTTTGAGCTGTTGGTCATGAGTCTCAAACTGTGAGATCTATATCCTTACATTTTCTATTACATTTTGAAGCTGTAGCCTGCCATCTTCAAACCTTTAGGCCATCATTTTAACTCTGTGAGACAATGAGCTTTATGTCATGGGGCAACACTCTCTAAGCTGTGGGTTCAGCTTTTTCTAAATATGGGCTTGTCATTTTTAAGCAGTCGAATGCCAGTGTCGAGTTCAGGGGCCAAAATTTAAATTATGGTGCCTCGATCTTTAACATGTGAGGACACCATCTTTGGAATGAGGTAACCACCTGAGGGCATTGGTATATTCAACTTTAATATATAAGGATATCATCTCATTATGTAGTATGTTTGTGCTGCATGATTAACCGATATGCAGAGTTGATTTTGCTCCCACAGATAAATGTATTTACCATGCTCATAGATCTTCCTGAAGACTTGAGCTATAGGAATATCATGACTGCGCAGGTCTTCAAGACTGGAACTTACCAAAACGTTAACCATCCAAGAGTGCACAGGTAAAACGAATCTAATACTGGCTACAGGTTACACATTGAGTCTTTTCAGAGAATACCTTGTCTCTACATGTGGCTGTGCACACTAAAGTTGTAATATTTGGCCAATCCTGCTTCTTTGGCCATTTTAAGCATATAATGGAGGAATATATTAATACATACAATCCTCCAGCAGAGAGACTAGTGATTAATATATTTGATAGGTGTTTGAGAGAAAGGCCATTTAGGAGAAACTAATCACCCCTGGCAAAATACATATGACTTATAAGCCAAAATGGTTCACTGTCACCCGTTAAAGAAATATAATCATCTGTTCTGGCTAGAGAAAATTAAATGATTTGCTATAAAAGAAATTAATTAGCTATAAATATGCACAAGATTTTTAATTTTTTTTATTTTTATTGGCATTTATTAGACTTACAAAGTCAACAATAAGCAAACTGACCGTTGCACAACAACATCCATCTTCCAGCTTAAGTACAGTATCTTAGACCTCAAAGATATACATTTGATGATATAGATTGGTACATGCATTCAGTCAATCTGTTACACTTTCAGATATTCAATTAAATACTTCCATTGTTTGATTGTTGGAGCCCTGTTGCTATTCCATCCAATTGATATCCTACATTTAACCAGAAGCAATGCTACTACACAGAACTTTCGCTCTGCAGTCCGTACCTCAGGCACCAGCCCCACTAAACATGTGCGAACCGAACATTCAATGGGAATACCCACCATAACACTCAACGCTTGTACCCAATAGTCCACTACCTTAGGACAATACCATGCAAGGTATATAAAATCTTCTACTTTCGAGTGACACCGTTTACATTTTGAGTCTGTGCTCAGCCCATATCTATGGAGTCGGTCAGGTGTATAATAGGTCTGATGTAGGTATTTATAATGTAGTAAACGTAGGTTTCCATTGGGTGTTAGCAGACCAGTAAGTGTGCAGGTTGTGGTCCACTCCTCTGTAGTGTAGTTCCTATTTTCCCAATAGGCTCTGCGCATTGGAATAACAAACAGCAGTGTAGACGTAGGACTGAGGTCATCTAGGTCTCTACTGACTATGTTAAACTTAATTTAGGTTTGCGCCAGCTAGCTCAGAGGTCACTGGAAACTTTCTTGAACTTCCCTGGCTCAGACAAGAAGGGATTCAGTTTCCGACAACCGCATAAACACGACAACTTTGCTCCCTCAGAATAAGAGTGTATCTCTAGAGTCGTGTGAAAACAATAGGCAGCTATTTCACTCAGTCAATCGTGCATACTTAGTTTCACCAGAATGCAGAGAAATAGAGAGACGGGCGTTTTCAATAAAAGGTGTTATTTATTGAGCAGTCTTCTTTCTCATGCAAGAGAAATGAATTGCCACAATTGCAATACTTAAAGTAAAGTGCGCACAGTAAAAATAGTATTAGGAAATAATACTGTAAAAGCATTGATATGGTTTCTTAGCCATATGATACTTTAAAATGGATAAAATATATACATACATAAATACATTTACTAAAGTACTCAACTGGTGCTTCTAACTAAGCCTACCCCGGTGTACCTGACCTAAGCCTAATACTTGGGAAGGGATGAGTAAGTAGCAGTTTAAGTTAAGTTGGTTAAGATAGTTTTTGCCAAGAATCTGCATCAAGAATTCTCTTAAGGGTTTAGTCAGCTCCGTACCTTGGTAATAGAATGTGGGAGGTCTGGTATCTCTTTCCTCAGGACTCGATCTCCCAGCCACCTACAAGAGTAGGCTGGAAACACCGGAGCTGGATTTTCTCGCCTGGAGAAAAAGACAGCGTCTCTCTTAGTGCGTCAAACGGGAGGGGCGGCTTCCGTGGGCTCTCGCATCAGCTGGGCTCTCGGGCAAGTAGATGGCCGCTCTGCTCCAAACCACTGTGTCTTTGCTTAAGGCAACTGTTGGTAGTTTATACCTGGAAGGTGCCGGGTTTGACGTAAGGTTGGACATAAGACGTCCCTAAGAACTAACAGTTCTTTCTGGACTTCAGGAGTTCTTGTTCAAATCAAAACAAAAGCAGGGGGAGTTTTCCGGGGCTGCTGGAGGCTTGGTTTGTTTAAAGAACGCGTTGTGCTTTCTAGGAGTCGATGGGAGTAGCTGTGCTGTGCTTTGGACTGCATGGGCTATTACTGATCTGATTCTTATGCCTTTATCAGGATATTATTGATTATAACCTCACAAGGGCATAAATCGGGAATATCGAAATAGGGTCCTAGATATAAACACGACACCCACTCCACAGATTGATGTGCATCATTACTAAAAAACTAAGCAATAGTAAACATTCAACGATGCATGTGTGTTTTCCGGCCCACCCCAAAATACATATTTCGCATTTGAAATGGTATATGGTAAATACAGGAAAATAAGTGTTGGTACTGTACGCTTTTCAAGCAGTGTAATCATTCAGATAAATGCATATATATATATATCAGCTGAATGAACTGCAAAAATTACACATGAAATGGCTCTGAATACAGAAAAGAAGGTCGAGACCATTCCATCACATATTTATACAAAATGTTGTATATGTGCTAGAGGCTGAGGTAAAATATTGTCTCTAGTATCCAAAAATTAGAAGCTCTGTTCTCTAAGAATAGTTCTACTTTAAGCAGAGTACCATGTGCCAAAAAAAGTAAATATTTTGGAAAATGGACAAAAATAATTTCGCTCTCAGGGGAAAAATTAGTTCCAAATAATTTCTGTAGCTTTGTTTATCAAAACTAAGGCCGAATTCAGAGTTCAGGGAACGCTGTGTGCTCATTGTTTTTATTAAGAGTTATTCTAGTTGACTGGAGAGAACATTACTTCAGACAGACCCGCAAAAAATTGGTCTACCACATTAGGTGAAAGTTCGACCAAGTTAAAAAATACTGCAACTGTGCAGTTCTCTGCGTGATTGCTATCATCGATGTTTGGATCAGCAATGCTTACAGAAGGTTGTATCTGATTGGTGCTGCTTTCCTTTCGTACCTCACCGCCACCTATTCGTAGTGGTGAAGTCTTAACGAATGCAGTCATCAGAATCGGAAGCCGCTGGGTACAACACGATGCATGAGTCGTTACAGGACCTAGCAAAGTATCGATATCCATTGGTACTGCTGATTGTAGTGTAAGGCAGATGTCCAACACGCATTTTTCTCCGCATATCAGACATCGAAGCACAGGTATGATGCAATCTTGCCAGATCGGTCAGAATGAAAGAAACCAGGTTGTACTCAGATCTCTTAGCCGGGCCAATCCGAGGACCTTAGTGATAGGGTCTCGGTATCGTATTGCTAGGATCGTTCTTCCATCGTTGCTGGAGTCTTCTCTGTGGATTGGCTTGCCATATCGGTGCAGAAGGAGCAAAAATAAAATTCCTGCCACGAGTCTCAAGATTAAGTGTAGGCCGCCAAAGACAAAATGGACAAAATTCGGGAAGATGCCCAGAACTGTTTCAAAGGGTGCTAACAGTCCCGAAAAAATTGTCTTCAATACATGTGCGATGCCACTGGTATCAGACATGTTTAAGATTTGGCTTAGTATTTCTACGAAATGCACAGGGCATATGTCGATAAAAGGGAATGTATCTCTGCCGATGTCCTTGCCACTTGCAGATCATACATTTCTTTTGATGACGTTAAAGGCACAGTTGTCTGTAAAAGAATAGACTTCATTCAGCTTAAAGTATCAATTCGAATAGAAGAGATGTTCAACCGAGGCCATAACGCAGCCCCCACATCTGGATTGCTGTGTGGATATAATACTTGCATACAGCAAACGGCCCTGGAAGTTACAGTTGTCAGATAGGCTTTTCCTGACAGCATGCCACAACAGCTGTGGTCACTTATTAAAATGTAACTGCCGTTAGAAAGTGGTCTAAAAAATGGCTCTATCCGTTTTGCAGGCGTGCCATGCAGGTGACATGAAAGGTTATTTGAAGACCCTTTGCAGGCTCCATGCAAATTAATACCTTGACACAGAAGTGTACCGCTTAGTGATTTTTTTCAATTTTTTCCATTAGGAAATACCACCTTGTTCCCTTCACTATAACATCTGTGTGTATAAGGTAAATCCCAGGTTGATTTGATGTATTCTTTACCCAACCTTTCATACTGGCCTGCAGGTATATACTCTTGGCAGTATTTAAACTGGAAAGTTGTTATCGGAATTGTAATCGTTCCGTGTATTATCCATTCAATGACAGGTCTCTCTGACATGGTCAATGGTAATCTCTCATGTTTTTCAATGCTCAGAATCGTATAGTCTGCTCCTTTTTGTGCCAAACTGATTTGTTTATCAGTAAGGTTAAAGATACCGAATAATGACGTTGTGTTGATTAAACGCCATGGTACGTAGCCTGAACGCAGATTTTGCAACGTCCAACCAAGCTGTACAATAGAACGTAATTGAGACTGACCATGTTGTAACATTAGTAAATCCTGCTCTATTATATCAAAAGCAGATGATACAATGCTGTCCAGTGAATATATTCTGCAGGACAGTCTCGTTAACCCATTGTCCACAACAGAAAGTGATTTTTCCAAATGTATACGATCAATTTCTCGTATTTTTTCTGTTGTCTCAATTTGCATTACTATCCAAGCTTCGTTATCGCAGCGTATATACCGGCCGCTAAGAAACGTTTTTGACGCTGTTTGCGTGGTCCCAATATGAAATCACGCAAGTCAGCACCGTCTTTAAGTAAAGTCAAATGTTGCTTAATTTCAGCCAGTGTGAATTTCTCTAGCCACTCAAGGCATAGTTTCCCTACACTGTATGTTGTAACTATCCCTGGATGTTGTCTCTGGGAGTATCTAGGGTCTGGTCTGGTCATTTGAACCCTTATGTTTTGTTCAGGAATCTATCTTGACAGTTATTCGTGTCTGTTGGCCAGATCAACCACTTTATCCAATCAGGATGTGTTCTGTTTTGGTGTAAAATATGGGATACGTCTATCTTCACATCTGTAGTGCTGTCACTATCAGTCATGGGTTTCGGAATAGATGGTGTATTTAAGTCTTATCTTAGCTAGACCAAGACAAGTAGTTTGTTGAATTGTGTCATTCAAGAATATCATTTGTTCTCGGATCATGCAGGCCCTAAATAATGCTTCTAGGCCTTGTACTTGCCAATCTTTGGAACCCCAGATCGTTTTTGTTTCAATGGTGTTTTTCCAAAATTCGAAACCAAATGTAGACATTTTGTCATAACATTTTTCAGAATAAATCAATTTAGTATTTGTCAACATTGTTTTCATTCCTGTCCTAGGTAACATTTTCAAATAAAACGTTTCGGGATCACTGTTATTAAACCCTGAGAAGTACTGGAATTTCTCTTAAAATGTTTTCGAACTGCCTTTTGGTGGAGTTGGACAGTGTTCCCACTGGTTATAAGACAAAACATTTCTAGGCTGAGCAGTTTTATGCAAATAGTGATCACCATAATGGTTATAACAGTATAACTCTTCATAATTTGATGAACCCTGTAAGTTATCATGTTCTGTAAATTTTGCTGACATTACTAAATCTGACATCATATAATTAATGTTTTCAAAGTCCCAATCATCAGAGAATGTACTTGGTGTCACAAAGTCACTTAATGAAACCTTAAACTGATGTGGATATTTGAAGAGTTCAACCGGGCCAAAAATGCCGTAATCAGTTCTGTCCCATGCTACCCCACCGGGTATTGGATTGGCTGAGATGTTTACTGATGTCAGTTCTCTTTTCTCGATGTGGGAGGATGTGTGAGGCTTTAGGACCTAGTTGATGTTCTGACTTGCTGTGTCCATTGTACTATATTTTCCACCAATGAATTTTCCCAAACATAGAACCATGATGAGCCAAAGCAGGAGAGTAAGTACACCTAACACAATCCAAAATTCGATCCATGGTGAAATCAGATATGTTTCTTTTAGTTGGTGAAAAAGTTCAATTACTTTGTCTTTGAAAGTTTTTGTTGGAGGCGTTTCTTCATGCTCGCTTGGATCTTCAGAGAAGTCGTCGAAATTGATGAAGTAGCCAGATGCAGTTCTGTCAATTGTTGGAATTTTTTCCGGATTTTCATTTGCTTTGGCATTTTTCGTTGTTTCATTAGCATAGTCAGGGGCTACATCATTGTCTTGATGAACTGTTGCAATTTGGGTTTCAAGAGGCACTCGTTCCACGGCATTATTGCATAGTCCTTTGTTACTCACTGCAGATTTATCAAATGTGATTATCTCTCATTATGAGCCTCTTGGATTGTAGCAAATTTTGGTATTCTGCTATTTCTTGGGAGTCCACTTGGCCTACTACTTATTATTGGCCACATGATTGTGGTTTTACCAGGTCGATGGATACAACTCTGTTCTCCTTTTTACCATCAAGGGGCGGTAGTACAACTGATCTTGTTCCGCTGATAGCTAAGACAGGTACTGCTTTTCTGTAAGAAGGCCCAAATTCCTGTAAGAAGGCCCAAATTTCTTCTTTACCGCGATCTTTTCTCTGACCAGATCCCCAATCTTTGGAATCCAGACAGGTCTTGCTGGGACAGGTGGTTTTTCTTCAGTGGTTGTCGGCTGTTGTTTCAACTTTATGTTACTCAGGTTTTTTCTTGTTTCATTTAAGTCCTGTAAAACAGCCAAACGATCTTTGATATCAAAGATTTTTTCTTCTACAACTGAAGTGTGACAATCAAGGTCCTGAATGAGCATTCTAGTTCCGAACAATAGTTTGTATGGAGTGAGACCTTTTAGAGAGTTTCTTGACTGATTATTAAAACTACGTTGGACACTTGTTAAATGTTTGACCCACCCATCACTCAAACCTAATACCCTTGCTGTTATAGATTGCTGTATGTCCCGGTTTTTTATTTCCACACCCGCTTTCCCTCAGGATGGAAGGGAGAAGAGTACCGCAATGCGATGCCCATGCTGTTCATGGCCTCTTTGTAAGCTCGAGAGCTAAACGCAGGACCCTGATCAGAATGTAGCATGCCAATTGCGTATGTGTCGATAAAGACTCGCAAATCTTTTATAACAGTTCTGGCGTCAGCGAGTGCTGGGGGCCACATTTTTAAGTGAATTAAGTCTTTATTAATTATCGGACGCATTTCTCCGACTGGATTTCTGCGCTATAGATAGCCTGATGCTATCTAATAGTGGTATCTGGGCTACAGGCTGGTCCAGTTCACAACTGCGATCTCTGTTGCAGTCCTCACAATTTTTTGCAAATTTGTAAATATCTACGCTCATTCCCAGCCACCAGTACTCTGATTGTAGTTCCATCAGAGATTTCAGGATCTCTTGGTGCCTCAGACCCAACCCCATATGTGCTTCTTGTAGCAAGAAGATTCTCCGGTTCGTGTTTGGAATTACTCTATCCCCCACTCCAGGAATTCGAGCAAACGGAACGGAGTTTGCATCAATTATGTATGTATTACTGAGTGGATAGTTGAGAGGTAATGCTGCATAATCGCCTTTTAATGAGGTTTTTACCGCCAGCATGGTTTCCCCATCTATTTGTTTTTCAGAACGCTTTTCAGTGGCTACGGTAGCCGGTTGAACCGCTTCCGCTGTGGCTGTGTTAGCCAATGAATTCCCTGCAACGTGAACGCCATCATGTCGAAGACTCAGTGCGTGTATCACGTGAGTCTTTCGTAGTTTTTTCTTTAAAAGAACTACTTGTTCCCAAAGCGTTTTATGCTTGATTGGGGCACCTGTGTCATCTTTGTAACCCTTTTTACTCCATGTCTGCATATCACTGTTGTATGACTTGACGCAGAAATACGAATCACACACTATTAGTGTGGGGAATTCGCGATCGGCATTTTCAAGCGCCATCTTTAATGATCTTATTTCAGCTCACTGAGCTGAACAGTTCCTGAGTGATTCAGTTTTGGTAATCATTGGTTTGAATTTACCAGAGCGCCAGCGACCTTTAACAATCGCGCACCAGCATTGTAGGATTTTTTCTCTACATCGTAGTGTTGTACGAATCTGTCCATATAGATTACGCAGGTGTATTGTTCTAGAGGCAGAATTTCAGCTGGCAGAGGATATTCTCGTTCATATTCTAGATCATCTAGTTTTTCAGTTTTGGGTCAAAATAGTATTTCACGTCTTCTGTAGCAAAGGAATTTTCCCATTCTATCCATTTTGGATCTAAGGCCACTGTAATCAGATTACGTGGAATTGTTAATGCCTCAAGGGCTGATTCTGCTGAAAAAACAGCTATTCTTTTGCCTTGGACTAGGGCTCTTTCTTTTGCTACAGCAGTTTTAACCGCTATCAGAATTTGTTCTGTAGAACTGAATTTCATTTCAGCTTGAGCGTACACATATGATTTGTAAGCTATAGGTACCGTTTCTCCCTCATTAGAGGTCAAGTATGTGAATCCGCATCTTCCTGGGATGACTCTGATTATAAGATTGCGTATGTTTTCGCGAGTTTGTAATTTTGTTTTAGCTAACATGTCTGTTTGCAATGATCTCAAAATCTCTGTGTGTTTCTGAGTCCAATTGGTTTGTTTGAAATCTGGTCTTATTAATTCATAGAGAGGTTTAACCCTCTCTGCATAATTTAGAATGTATGTTCTTCCGAAATTCAGGAAACTTAGTATTGATTGTAAATTCTTCAGCGTTTTTGGTGCTTGGAGTACAGCACATTTCTCTAAGAAATTGTCTGCCAGGCTTTTGCCTTCACTTGATAATTCATATCCTAAAAATAGGACAGTTAGATGGGCAATTCGTGACTTTCTAAAGTTTAATTTGTAACCCTCTGACGCGAACCCAAGTATTATGGTGTTCACCCTTATTAAGTGAGTCTCCAGGTCATCATCTGTGAGATAGATGTCATCGACATATGATAATGCTTCATCATCATATATTTGTAGTAACTCTGTTACCCTTGCTGAGAATAATCCTGGGCTATTCTTGAATCCCTGTGGGAGTCGGCAAAATTGTTTTTGCGATCCAATTATTGAGAAAGCGGTCAAATACCTGCTTTCAGGTGCTATGTTTTGACAGAAGAATCCATTAGAGATATCTAATGTTGTTTTATATTTTTTGTGCACAATGTTATTCATTAGTGCTGCACTATGTGAGTTTTGTACTGCAAATGTTTTACAACAGGAGTTTACATATCTGTAGTCCAAAACTAGATGATATGAATCGTCTGGCTTGGAGACAGGAAACAAAGGATTGTTCATTTGTAAGGTGCATGTTTTGATCACCCCTTGATATTCAAGTTGATCTAAGATCTCCCTGACTTGCTTTTTAGCTTCTTGTTTAACTGTGTACTGCCTTTGTGCAGTGGGCTGATTTTTTAACTGGATTTTGTGGTGAGGAGAATCCTCATCCCATCCAACATGATTTTTATATAAGGCAGGAGCTTGGGCCACTGCCCATTTTCTTGCCAATGTGTATTTTTTATGAATCGGAATTTGATTTGATCATTTCTTCGCCATGAGGGCACTCCCTGACAAACTCTGGTGGGCAGTCTTTCTCAGCTAACAGGATGTCATAGCCTTTAGAAAGTTTTTCCCAAAAAAGACCTTTTATTTTCCTAGTTCTATCTCCCTGTATACGTAATGTTATTTCATATAATTTATGGGGCACACTAACTCGTGTGTCTGCAGTTTCCACCTGAATGTACTCATTCGTGTCCACTGTCTCCAGAAGATTCATCAGGATCTTGCGAGCTATGGTCACTTCTGCTGCGTTGTCTAGCATTGTCTGTGCCCACTCTCCGTTTTTCAGTTGTGTCCTCAGAATTCTCGGCATGTTTAATTTTAATAATTGCTACCTTTTTTCTAGGAAATTGTAATGTTTTACTTTGATGAGCAGGTTCCTTGTCTTTGGACTGGACGTGCTCTTCTCTGTGTTCTGGCCGTCCTCTTCTTTCCGATTTCTGTGAGGAAGATCGAGAAAGATTGAGTGAGAAGGATCGAGAGGGACGTGTATCAACATCTTGATATCTGTCTGGTTTTCTTATTTTATCCCTATCTCTAAGGTTGTATCTTTTTTCAGAGGGCTCCCTTGGAGGAGACTTGTCTTCTCGGCCTGGAGATCTCTCTCTACGCTGAGGAGACCTTCCTCTGGGCTGGAAATGTTTTTCCCTGGGAGTGGATTGTTTATTGCCATCCCAACTCTTTTTTGGAGTTTTTAAATTATTTTTAATAAATATTTTTTCAGGATTTTCAGTTAGTTGGGGTTTTACCGGTTTCCCACCCTATCTATCTCTTCCTAGCTCTTCATAGGATTTTTCTATGATTCTGTCGAGTTCAAATGGTTGGTCTGCTATATCTGTTTCCTTCAATTTCTGGAGGTTCTTTAGATCATCCCTTGCCAATTGAACTAATTCTCTATATGCCTTTGTTAATTCTTTTAGTTTAACTAGAGTTCTTCGCTTGACATTGTTTCGTAGTCTGGGTGTGTTGCATAGTTGCATAGGACCGGCCCCGTTGCTTCTGGTCTACCTAGTGGACCGAGCCTGGTGATGTGATTATTCTGTTTCAGGGCGCCATCAAACCAGAGCAGGTGCTCTTGGTAATTTAGTGGGATTTCGATCTCCTCGAAAGGAGTGTATTCTCCCGGAGGTTCCTCTATTTTGTAATAGTGGAAATCTTTTGTCACAGTGTGTGCTGCTGGAAAATGTATCCATGAACAGAATACCTCTGTCTGCCGATATTCATGTGCCCCCACCACGAATATGACTGTACCACCTCTTGGTGTCAGTCCATTTTCTATAAGTTTAAGAGTTATAGTTCTTCTTATATTGACCGGAATGATTATAACACTCTGGTCATTTTCTTGGAGGGCTATGTCTTCCTCTAAGAGTCGAGCTGCTAAGGCTTCTCTTTCTCTCTCTTCGTCACTTTCTGCCATTTTACTGACTGAAAGTTTTTTGTTGCAGATCGAGTTTCAAGGAAACAAAGATTAGGTGCACAATATTTTGGAACACTGTATCCTTCAACGTTGATCAAACCGAAAACGAATACATAGGAATCTCTTCCTACTAAGTTCCAACGGATATTAACCTTTCACCCACTCCAGACGTCTATTGGAGTTTTTACGGGAAAAGGGTTCTGTGTGAAAAAGCACGACTGAGTTACTCTAGTGTCTTGCGTTAGATTACCGCCTTACCAAACGTTGGGCGCCATGTAGTGTAGTTCCTAGTTCCCCAATAGGCTCTGCGCATTGGAATAACATAAACAGCAGTGTAGACGTAGGACTGAGGTCATCTAGGTCTCTACTGACTATGGTAAACTTAATTTAGGGTTGTGCCAGCTAGTTCAGAGGTCACTGGAAACTTTTTTTTTTTAAAACCTTTATTAGTCTTGCAATCAATTACAGGTACTGGCCTACAACCTTCTCGGCCGGCCGCGAAGCAGAGTAAAAGTATAGCAATCAATGTGGAGAGTGAGAACAGTTCAAAAGCCAGGGCGATACGTAGACCAGGAGACAACTCGTGGACAAACGATCAGGTCCGAAGTCAGGATTACAGAGGTTCAGTTTTTACATTTATAAGAACTGAAAAAGTGCCATACAATCACATGTGGTCCAGCAACACAGCACGCAATCAGGATATCAACAATTAGTATAAACACAAACGAAGTAGTGGGGTAAGGCACACAAATCAGGAGATACGTAGGCACAAATCCAATGGATAGCAAACCCTAACCCCACCTCTCAGAACAATACACGTTACAGGAACCATAAATGAAGACGACACTATAGAAAAAGAAAAAAGACTAAAGGGCCATGGAAACAAAGAACAAGCAAACCCCGCCCCCCTACCCCAACCTGCACACCCGCGGAAGGCCAAGGCCTACCCCCCCCCCAGCCGCGTGCCTGTCGCCCTAATGGAACCCGAAATTTAGGAAGAAAAAGAGCAAAGACAAGAAACATATGTGGAGGAGGGCCCTCAAAGTCGCCGCCCGGCCCCGCCCATCACCCCTGCACTTGGGGAGGATTCAGAAACAGAATAGAGTATCATGGAAAACATCAAGTACCCATTACATCAGTAATACAATCCCAATGTAACACATCCAAAGCACCGTCAGTTAACGTGAGGGCCACCGAACCCTAAAATGCATCATCCCTGGCCTCGTCTAGCAACAAAACCACCAAATGACCCCTTGACAATCGATATACAGTACTTTTTGAAGGATCTGGAGGATCCGAGCCAATCAGGCCTGAACAACACCAAGAAAAAGTTCCGCAGTTCGAGTCCATCAGGACGCATGTAGCTGAAATCCAAGGGCGTTGGTACCAAGCCCGCGAGTGTCACAAAGTTCAAGCACAGTAATACCATCCATGAAGGGGAAATCTCACAGTCCGGCAAGTGCCGCAGTGTTGTCGGGACGGCCCGAGAAGAAGAACAGCATCGCGTCTCTAGATTTAGGCCAAGCGCGCGTCCCAAAGAGTCACTCATGCACACAGCCGCACTGTCCTGGGAGGACGAAGGAATCAGGGCCCTCAGCAGTTCCCAAGACACGGGCAAGGCCAAAGTCCTCCCCAAGGAAGTAGATACGGGCACGCCGGCACTCATTTGGAATCGGACCACATCCCCACAGGGCGGTTAAACAGCAATGGCGGCCATCCTTCGATCCAGTTCACAGGCATTGCAAATCAGGGTCTCGCGTAGATCCGTTAGGGCGGCCAAGACATCTTTGGGTGTGGGCTCCATAGTGCGCTGCCAGCACCCCAGCTCCGCGCCTACGGCAGCCGTCCGACCGGGACAGGATCCGCGAGGGAGGGTTACAGCCGCCATCTTTGTCAGTTCGGCCCGTCCCTCTACACCTCACTGTAGGGACCGGCCTCGGCACAGGGCGCCACCAAATGTACGCCCGGAGCACAAAGTGGTGAAGTGGGTTCCCCAGGGAGAGTCACCAAAAGGCTAAACAAAAGACCCTACCACTCCCTGGGGGCCGCCCGCCTGTCTCGGGGGCGATCCTTGGTTATGTCCGGGCGCGGAGTCCGAAGAGGGGGGCCAAGAGCCACATCCCCCCCTCGACTCCAGTATGCCTCGCAGGCCCCCAAGGCTCTTCGAGAAGGGACCGGGCCGATACTGCCGTCAGCGGCACTTCAGGACAACGGCACCCTCCGACCGACTCCCCACCACCAGAGGCGGCCGCTGTTGTTGCAGTCACGACCGGCTGCCAGTTGCAATCGACACCCCGGCTTCTTCACCGCACGGGCCGCAGAGCAATGGATGGGAAATTCTCCGGATTCACAGCACGCAGGAGTCTCAGGAGCAGGTGGTAAGTGAACGCTCTCCTTCTTTTATCCAAATACACCTTCTTAGTTCAGAACAGACAGCAGGATGGGCGTGCAGGCAAGAGGGCTCACGGAGCCGAGCGCCTATGCGACCATTTCGGATGCTGACTTGGCTCCTCCTCCCACTGGAAACTTTCTTGAATGAATAGGGAGGGATGAACATCCCTGGCTCAGACAAGAAGGGATTCAGTTTCCGACAACCGCATAAACATGACAACTTTGCTCTCTCAGAAAAAGAGTGTATCTCTAGAGTCGTGTGAAAACAATAGGCAGCTATTTCACCTAGTCAATCGTGCATACTTAGTTTCACCAGAGTGCAGAGAAATAGAGAGACGGGCGTTTTCAATAAAAGGTGTTATTTATTGAGCAGTCTTCTTTCTCATGCAAGAGAAATGAATTGCCACATTTGCAATACTTAAAGTAAAGTAAAGTGCGTACAGTAAAAGTAGTATTAGGAAATAATACTGCAAAAGCATTGATATGGTTTCTTAGCCATATGATACTTTAAAATGGATAAAATATATACATAAATACATAAATACATTGACTAACGTACTCAACTGGTGCTTCTAACTAAGCCTACCCCGGTGTACCTGACCTAAGCCTAATACTTGGGAAGGGATGAGTAAGTAGCAGTTTAAGTTAAGTTGGTTAAGATAGTTTTTGCCAAGAATCTGCATTAAGAATTCTCTTAAGGGTTTAGTCAGCTCCGTACCTTGGTAATAAAATGTGGGAGGTCTGGTATCTCTTTCCTCAGGACTCGATCTCCCAGCCACCCGCAAGAGTAGGCTGGAAACACCGGAGCTGAATTTTCTCGGCTGGAGAAAAAGACAGCGTCTCTCTTAGTGCCTCAAACGGGTAGGGCGGCTTCCGTGGGCTCTCGCATCAGCTGGGCTCTCGGGCAAGTAGATGGCCGCTCTGCTCCAAACCACTGTGTCTTTGCTTAAGGCAACTGTTGGTAGTTTATACCTGGAAGGTGCCGGGTTTGACGTAAGGTTGAACATAAGACGTCACTAAGAACTAACAGTTCTTTCTGGACTTCAGGAGTTCTTGTTCAAATCAAAACAAAAGCAGGGGGTATTTTCCCGGGCTGCTGGAGGCTTGGTTTGTTTAAAGAACGCGTTGTGCTTTCTAGGAGTTGATGGGAGTAGCCGTGCTGTGCTTTAGACTGAATGGGCGATTACTGAATATGGATCTGATTCTTATGCCTTTATCAGGATATTATTGATTATAACCTCACAAGGGCATAAATCGGGAAGATCGAATTAGGGTCCTAGATATAAACACGACACCTGTATCGTTAGCGGAATGTCTAAGCTAGCATTCCATTATTCCAGTGCACGCAGCGGGTTTCCCGCTATGTCGTCTTGTAATTTAACATATAGTTTGGAAACTATGTGATTTGCTGTGGGAGTCGTAAGCAATAGTTGCAGTGAGGACAATTGTTGCGGTTCTGCGGGGTATGAGGGAAACAATTTCTGTATCGCTCTCTGTAACCTATAATACGTGAATTTAAAAAGCAAGGTTGGGTTGCTTATGAATGATAGGTCCTCGAGGGTCCTAAACTGACCATCCTGATACAGGTCGCCCATATTATCTATACCAACTTGTCTAAGTAAGCCCACTGCTACCTTCTCTTGAGTGACCAAAAGCTCTGGATGGTGATGTAATGGCAGTGCAGCTGCGTACAATGGTAGTTTGTTTGCTTTCTTTCCCATTATGTACCAGGCTTCGTTTGTCGCATCTATTGTATTAATATCGCAAGCATGTAATGGGGGTCTCCGATGTGTTATAATAGCCGTCAATGGTATGGGAAGTGCATCACCCTCTTCTATTGCCACGTGTGTAAGGTATGGATCTCATGATACCAGAAATGTGCGTACTGTTCTTGCGCACATAAATAATAAAGTAAAAATCCGGTACTTTCAACCCTCCTCGTGAGTAAGGTAATGTTAAAGCATGCATTTCTATTTTCGCTTGCTTACCTGCCCATATCAAGTTTAGCATCATAGTTGATATTCTACGAAACACTGCCATTGACGGCTTAATCGGAATTTTATTGAATAAATACAGGAATTTAGGTAGGATTACCATTTTTACTATGGCCGTATGGTCAGCTAGTGATAGCGGCAAACAGTTCCATCTCTTGATTTTGTCTTCCATAGCACTGACCGCTCTACCGTAATTTGTACGGATAACAATGTCCGGGTCTTCGGTTGACAGGACCGACTAAGAATGCAGTGCGGCTATGGCATGACGCCACTAGCTCTATGGGATGGAGAGATCGGCTTACTCTGGCCACCCACTGTTTGGCTCGGACACTGGGCAAGCTTTGGAACATGAAGGGTTTTGACAAGTGGGACTTGATAGGGATTGCGACAATTGGCGACATCTGGGTCAAGGGGAGGATTAAGACGTTTGCGGAACTGCAAACCGAATTAGAGTTGAATAGAACGGAGTATTTCCGCTATGCGCAAGTCAGTCATGCGTTCAAGATGGCGCTACCGGCGGAGGCAGACATACCTGAGCCCTCACCGCTGGAGGATAGGATATTGGATGGTCACTTGCCAGATAGGACTATTTCTCTGATTTATAAGAAATTGATAAATCACAGAGCGGACCTCCTAGTAGAACTGAGAGACAAATGGACAAGAGATGGTATTGAACTAGATGACGAGGACTGGAAATCGGACAGGTCCTCTCCAAAGGAGGTCGCGATCCCAGCACGGTTGAGGCTTGTTCAGTTGAAAATATTACATAAGGTGTATGTCACAGGTCCCCGTCTAATTCGGATGGGACTATCTGAAGAAGGTTTGTCCAGGCGAGGGTGTGGTCAGGTGGGCACGTTCCTCCATATCCTCTGGGAATGTCACTTCATGGTGGAGTATTGGAGTAAGATACATGATGTTATGCGAGAGATCTTGGGGGTGACGGTGTTACCGGAGGCGAGGAGATGCCTACTCAATTTTTGGGAGCCTACAGATCTCAATACAGCGCAAACTAGGTGGGCCACTCTAGGGGCAATGATAGCCAAACGAAATATAGCTCAACAGTGGGGATCTGAGAGGCTGCCCACGCTTGAGAGGTGGAAAGAGAACATGGCCTGGTGTATGTTCCGGGAAAAGACTGTTTATTTGGCGGGAGGCCGACCCTGCAAATGGGCATCAGTGTGGGGGTTGTGGAATCGATACAGGGGGAGATTTGTGTACCACCTGTGGACTGTGTTTTATATTCCCGCATCCCCTTGATCTTTAATTGTAAAAGTAATTCACTTCCCCCCCCCTCTCATTTCCTTCGATGTGATATAATGATATGGAGGACTGTTTACCTCTATACTGAGCACTCATTTTAATGCTTGTTTCAATAAAAAGAAATATAAAAAAAAAACAATGTCCGGATCTCTATGGAACCAGACACCCAAATACCGTATTGGTTCTGATTGCCATTCTAAAGGGTAGTCCAAAGGATGCAGGCGCGTAGTATCAGTCAGTGGGATTATCTGCAATTTAGACCAGTTTGTGCTGAGTCCTGAGTGCGGTCCGATTTTTATAAATTCACGCAGTAGAGGGTTTACATTTTGCACGGGGTCCCGGACATACAGCATCATGTCGTCTGCGTATAATGAAATGTGTAATGGTCGTTGTGGCAATTGAAAAGCTGAATAGTGCCGCCCCTGCCTAATTTTGCACGCCAATGGCTCAAGAGCTAGTGCAAATAGTAAAGGAGACAGGGGACAGCCTTGTCGCGTCCCTCTGGTAATTGGAATTGGATCAGATATGTACTTATTAATCTTGATACATGCCGTTGGGGTAGTATATAACATTGATACCAATTGTAAAAAAATGAGAGGGAAACCCATTTTATGTAAAACTGTGTGCAAGTATGGCCATTCGATGGAATCAAAGGCTTTGGCTGCGTCTAGTAAGACTGCTGCGGCCTTGGTGTTGGGAACTAAATAATGTGATAACGCAAAGAATGTCCTAGTGTTATGCGCCGTTGACCGTGATGGGATAAAACCCGATTGGTCCGGTAGGACCAATAGCTGCATCAGCGGTTGAAGATGTATGGCAATCAGTTTGGCAATAATCTTCGTATCAACATTTATAAGGGAATGGGGTCTGTAGGAATCGCAGTATTCCGGATCCTTGTCCGGCTTCAACAGGGCGATCAACATGGCTTCTCGTAAAGTTGGCGTAAGTTTTTGTTTGTCATTAGTGTCTCCGTACATTTGTACCAGATGAGGAGCCAATAGATCTGCAAACGATTCATAAAATTTGCACGTGAAGCCGTCAGTGCCCGGTGCCTTGCCATTCGGTAGGGATTTAATAACAGCTGTTACTTCCTCAACAGTGACAGGCAATGAGAGGTATTCTCTTTGTGCGTCCGATAACCATGCTATCGACACATCGGCCAAATATTCCATCATTTCCTCTGCATTGGTAGTGGGGTGGGATGTGTATAGTTTCCCGTATGTTAACATGAATTCCCGCAGCATACTTTGTGCATCGTACCGCGGAATTCCCTCAGAGTCGCTAATCACCTGGATTGTATATGGGGTGCGACCCGCACATATTTTGGTCGCTAAAGTTCTACCGGGTCTGCCCCCTTCACCATAGGAACGCGCAATGTGGCGTTTTGTGACATATTTGAGTTCATCATTGGCATATGATTGGTACTCCATTAGGACAGTTCTGAATTCCCCTAACAATTTGGTATTTTGTGTGCGTTCATAGTTCTGCTTCAAGTCACGCAGCTTATTTTCTCGTGTGAAAAGTTGTTTCCTTATATCTTTAAGAATGCCTGCAGTGGTGCTGGTGCTAATGCAAATTCCCCTAATCGTCGCTTTAAAAGCCTCCCATAATAGGCCTGGGTCTTCAGTCGTTGGGGCGTTCAGCTCAAAATACTCAGTTATAGCAGTGTACACCGAGTCCAGTAAAGCGGTAGCATTAAATCTCCAACCAAAAGGAGGGGGAGTATAGTGTGGTATAGTTAACGAAAGTAGTACCGGGTTATGATCGGACAGTGTCCCGGGTAGATGCCTAATCATATTTGTCCAGAGTGACATGTCTTCTGTACCTAGCCAGTAGTCAATACGTGACCAACTATTGTACGCTGCTGTTGTGTGAGTGGCCTCTGTACGTTCTGGATAGCGTGCCCTCCATATGTCAGTAAGGCGCATATCAGACAATATCTTTTAGTGTAACTAAGGTACATTTGTGAGGCTCGGTTGTATTCCCAGATCTGTCCAGGCCATCCTGTAAAGGGATATCAAAATCCCCGCCCCACAGAAATTGAACGTCTCGCAACTCGTTCAGTGTACGCCACACTCTATGATAAAAGTCAGGCTCATCTACATTAGGGCCATAGGTATTTACTAAAGCTAGTCTTTGCCCTCTTATGACCCCTATCACTATAACATATCGCCCTTCTTCATCCTTTAGGACCTCTGTGATGTTAAAAATCAGACCTTTCCTAATTAAAACGAGGACCCCCCTAGAGTAGGAGGAGTAAATTGAACTATGTATTGATTCTGCCCATCTGCGGCCAATATTATTAATTGTGTGAGGAGCAATGTGTGTCTCCTGAAGGAGGGCGATATCCACTTTCTGCCTACAAAATATGCAAAGATTTGGCGAATCTTTTTCGCATTATTTAACCCTCTAACATTCCAAGTCAGTAAATTTATATGCTTTGGCTGTAATGTCTCAGCGAACATCTGCAGACCTAAATATCATACAGGAAATAGAATGACATTTGTAGCATGTACAATCTTTAAATGCTATCTTCCTGAAGTAAAGGCGTTACATATTGTAGTATAACACTGGAAATCTGCGATGCCTCTCAAGTGCATTGGTCTGTAGAACAACAACCAACATCCCCACCCCCTCCCACCACCCACTTCAGCATCCGAACTATGCCAAAGACATACCCTTATAGAAGCAACCTTGGAACCAAACAGTCTTTGGGGAGCACCCACTCGGGGGGTCCACCTGGTGCACATATCTACATCCATCATAATGAATGTGACCAGGCACTTGTTAGCTACACGGATGAGAAATGATCTAAGTTTGGTTGCTGAACAGCACAGACAGTAGGAATGCATAGGTGAGAACACTAGCATTTAAGCACCTATCACCAGTCACAGCTCCTCGACAAAACCCTCAATGCGTTACATTAATAGATGCTAAAACGAGGACAGGCATGTGATCCCAGTACATATTGTTAAGTACAGGCTATATATTCAACAAATCATCCACATGAATGTGTCTATGGAGTTGCTACCATTTGTGTACAATATATGTCAGTAATAGTTAGGTAGCTCTGGGTACAGTTCGGTTGACCTTACAGCACTGTCAGCAACAGTTTTTTGACAGGTTGTAGATAGAGAGTTTAACCTTAGATAGATAGGTTCGACAGCCAGCAAAAGTGTCCCGCCAGTGCGCTCAGACCATCTCTAGATTTAAACATGTTCCCAGCGATCCCCACCAGAGCAATATAGTGCATTGCCATAGGCACATGGCGCTGAGGAAAAGTGTTCTTCTGATCGGCATCATTTGTACGGGGCTCCTTTGTTTTTTCATTGCCATCTCGTGTCAAACACTTCCACGCGACCCACCTGGTCGTTTCTGATGATGCCTGAGGAAAATCTAACTAACACGACAATAGCCATCTTGCAGCCTGCATTTCTGCCCAGGAACTGTCGCACACCCAACCCCCCTGTTCTTGCAGTTCAACAGAAAGCCATGAGACTCTCACACCCTGTGTAAATGATTTGTTTTCCATCTCCTGCTTCCAGCCTGGTAAACATCCTTGATACCATGATCAGGTTATCTGCACAATGGTCTGAATGCTGGGCCTTGATCAGGGTGAATAAACAATGACCTGAAAGACCGGGCTTTGATCAAGCTGAGTGAACAATGACCTGAAAGACTGAGCCTTGATCAAGCCGAGAGAACAATGATTTGTGTACCAAGCCTTGATCCGGTCACCATCTACAAACGTCGTCTGGATCTGGTTATCACCTGCAAACACTGCCCTGATTGAACAATGAACTAACAGCCAAAAGACCGGAATGAAAAAGTATAAAAGGCTTGTAAGCTGCGGAGTAAAGCAACAGCTTCCTCTGTCTTGTTTCTGACGAGCTTGGGACTATTTGAATAAATCTGGGTTCCTCCGGCAGACGAAGGCTCCTGTGTCTCCTTTTACAACGTATGAAGGGTATGGAAGACTTGGGCGATTCCCCCGTCGTCGAGACCCAGTAAGTGGGTTATTCCGGTTCTTCAAATGGCGCCCAAACAGGGACTCCACGAGCACGAAGGTCAGGCCCGGTGGATGTGAGGAGGTGCACGGAGACACTCCGACGGAGGTACCCTACCCGAGGGATTCTTGCAATCCGGTAAGCCGAACGACTAGCCCGCTGTTCCTCTCCACCCGATCTGGGACACATGACCGCGTTCTCGCTGGAGTCCCCTAGCAAATAAATTCTGGAGCAGGACACAGCCCTACGTCTGCAGAAGGGAACTACCCCTGTAAGGTAAGGGTGGACTGATCACCCACCAAGTCTGTATGATTCTGTTATTGACTTCTGCAAATGCCAAGCTGTTATTGACTTTTGCAAAAGCCAAGCAAGCGAGGTGAGTTTTTTAAAACCCGCTGGTGTCTGTTCTGTATGATTCTGCTGTTATTGACTTTTGCAAAAGCCAAGCAAGCGAGGTGATTTTTAAAAACCAGATGGTGTCTGTTATCCGTTTTTTAAGCATGCCAGTCAGTAGTAAGTTCAAGAAATGATGTTGTATGTGTACAAAGGACTCCCAGGTGGAGGCGGCTTGCCCGCTTCCTCCAGAAGAGACCCCTGGCCATACGTTGTATGTTAAACATGGCCCTTCTGCCATAATGTTTTCCTCATTCTAGGTAAAATATACAAAACAAAGTAACGCGGAATTACAGTGGCCACTTTATGGCTCCTTTAATTCCCAAGTTCTCGCCAACTTAGAGGAACAATTCATGTAAAGAAAAACGCGCCCGTCTATGTTTGAATCTGTCCGATTTTGGAGGAAAGAGATAGAGCAGAGAGCTAGAAAGCAGAAGGCTCAAGAAAGAAAACAAGAATGTATGTCAATGGCCGACCATGCCAGAGATAATTTACAAAATCAAATGACAAAATCAGTAGAAGTAGCCGATAGGGAGCATGGGGCCCGGGTACAAAAATGTTATCCAGCTCGTGGGGAGAAAGGAAAGGGCCATATGGAAGGGTGAGAAGAAGGTGATTCCTTGGTTGATACCATGATAGAAAGCCCTCCTGCATATGCCCCAATGTACCCTGCCCTGACGCCTCACACCTCGCATGTCCCCCCCGCCACCGGCCACACCTGCCCCCACTGTCCCTCTTACTGTTCTCCCTGTCACACCATCCCTCCCGATTTTTCCTATGACACCGACCACGCCCACTAACGCTGTCCTCGCTGCGGGAATGACAACAAGTCTCCATCCTCCCAACCCCTGCGGCTCTACCCCTACACGCCCTTTTCCTGCTTTCCCGTGGTCTACAGTTAAGCAGGATTTACTTAAATTGTTGAATTCCCCCCGACTGGCCTCCTTGCGCTCTGCAGTCAGCTTTTCGTCCCTTCGAGAAAAAGACCTACAGAGGCAACAGTGTGAATGTTGAATAAATAACAGGAATATTTATGCCTTTAAAGAAATATGGTCCACCTTTTCCCAGTGGACAATTATGGAACAGACCACATGGGCTGAATACAT
Source organism: Lissotriton vulgaris (assembly GCF_964263255.1). Lineage (NCBI taxonomy): Eukaryota > Metazoa > Chordata > Amphibia > Caudata > Salamandridae > Lissotriton > Lissotriton vulgaris. Next base: position 1,474,793,396 of record NC_141691.1, read on the forward strand.
GTGTACCCTGGTCATGCAAAGATTTGAGAATGCGCTTATGCAGATACCCACCGGATTAATGGACCTTAGGTCATAAATAAAAAGAGGCGATGTTCAAAGAGAGGGGATGTTTGGCACTATGTCTGCTTTAATGGCTTACCGTGGTATGACCGCTTTTCCCAACACCCCTCTAGGAAAAGCTATGCCAATGAGAGAGGCAGCCCATGTCTTTGTTAACGCACTTACTGATGCCCAAAATAATGGCCATGGCCCAAAATAATGGCCATGGGGCTGTTGAGGCACACTGGCGCAGGCTTTGGGTTCATGTTCCTTGGAAAATGTCAGAAGTAATGCAGTTAAAAGGACAATTACCAGATCCCCAGAAGAATCCGGCTGCCTTTTACGGAGAATTAGTTCAGATTATATCTGCAGGTACTCTCCTTCTTGAGGATATAGATTTACTTTTTGGTAAAGTTGTCCCCACTGAAATTAAGCACAAAATTCGACATACTGACCATGAAGTAGCGTTTGGAGGTAAATGGGCTGACCTAGAGGCTATGGAAGAAGCAAGGGTAGGAGGGACTAAACCAGAAGCTGTCATCCTGACTTTGCCCGGTAAAATAATGACGTTTATGAAAACACTTTTGCCGGAAACTGTCATTAACTGGGATAAATTAAACGCCTGTAGGCAGCGAAAAGATGAGAATGTGGCTGACTTCTTTACCCGTTTTGAGACAGAATACAAGGGACATAGTGGTTTGGATCCCCGGACCCCAGGTTCTGGCCCAGTATTTGTTGATAAGTTTGTCAGCAACTTGCTTCCTGCGATCTCAGCAAGGCTTAAGAAAGTTGAAAGTACGTGGTCTACCCAAACAATGACTGGTATCTTGGCTATGGCACAATAACACGAGAATAGGGAGAATCAAGATAGAGACGCACAAGTTACTACTTGTGTAACGATATATTTGTAAGAGACATTAGTTAGTGATAGATTCCTTACCTTAGAATATCCCCAGGCGTCAGACTGGATCCGGAAACTTTTGCGTAGCAGTACCCTTGCGCGTCGGTAGGCATCGTCTGCGGCTCCGCGTCCGTCGTCGGCGCCGTGATGACGTCGGAGTACTTAGACGCCGCCTCCGCGTGCTGACGTCAGTTCTTAGACACAGCTTTTCCGCGCCAGAAACGCAGAGCTATGCTAAAAACCAACACTGGTGCCTTGAAACTAGGGCCCTGAAAGGGGATGACCTTAACCCTAGATATCGGTTCGGCGAACGGGGAGGATGGGTGGGTCGGTAAGGAATCTATCACTAACTAATGTCTCTTACAGATATATCGTTACACAAGTAGTAACTTGTGCATTTGAAAGAGACACGTTAGTGATAGATTCCTTACCTTAGAATAGATACCCCAGCAATACCAACCCCGTGGTGGTGGGTCTGCGAACCAATAATCACACCAGAAAGTCCTGGAGGACAGAACGGCCAAAGAAGCCATCCCTCCGGACTCGACTGTCCAGGCAATAATGTCGTGCAAACGTGTGCAGCGAGGCCCACGTAGCCGCCTGGCAAATGTCCTGCAAGGGCACACCTCGGTCCAAGGCAGTTGTAGTCGCTGTGGCTCGAGTGGAATGAGCCCTCAGCCCCACAGGTTGTTCTTTCTTAGCCAAGGAGCAACACGCCTGGATACACAAGATGATCCACCGCGAGATGGTCCCCATGTGCACCGCTATCCCCTTCTTAGCGCCCACGTAACCAACAAAGAGTTGGTCATCCACCCGGAACTGGCATGTGCGATCCAAATAAAATGAGAGCGCACGTTTTGGGTCTAGACGGTGGAGCCTCTCTTCCTCTCTCGAGGGATGAGGGGGCGGAAAGAAGGTGGGCAAGGTGATAGATTGCCCAATGTGGAAGGCCGTGACTACCTTGGGTAGGAAAGAGGGCCTTGTCCGCAACACAACCTTGTCCGGGTGGACTGAAAGGAAGGGAGGTTTACAGGATAGAGCCTGGAGCTCACTCACTCTCCTGGCAGAGGTGATGGCTACCAGGAAGGCAGTCTTCAAAGTGAGAAGGCGAAGAGGACAGTTGTGAAGTGGCTCAAAGGGAGCGCACATCAGAAAAGTTAGAACCAAGTTCAAGTCCCACTGAGGCATCACAAAGGGAACAGGAGGGAACGTATGTGTGATGCCTTTCAGGAATCGATTAACGATAGGAGACTTGAACAAAGAAGGTTGATCAGGCAACCTCAAAAAGGCTGAAAGAGCAGAAAGGTAGCCCTTGACAGTGCCCAGAGCAGAGCCCTGCAGGGCAAGAGAAAGAAGAAAGAGAAGAACCTCAGAAAGAGGGGCATTGAGGGGATCCACAGCCTTTGCTGTGCACCATGCCACAAATCTGTTCCACCTGCAGGCGTATACCGACTTTGTGGAGGGACGCCTGGCTGCCAGAATGATGTTACAGACTTCAGGAGGCAAGTCAAATGGCCTCAACTGTTGCCGCTCAATCTCCAAGCATGGAGGTGGAGACTGGACAGGTTCGGGTGGAGGACCGTCCCCTGCTGCTGCGACAGAAGGTCCTCCTGAAGAGGCAGACGAACCGGGATATAGACTGACATACTGAGTAGCTCGGGATACCAGTACCTTCGTGCCCAGTCCGGAGCCACAAGGATGACTTGTGCCCGGTCGGCCCTGATCATCTTCAGCACTCTGGGCAGAAGTGGTATAGGCGGAAAGACCGCAACTCCACTCGTGACGAAAAGCGTCTCCGAGCGAGTGCCGCCTTGGAAATTCCAACGCGCAGAACTGATGACATTGCGCGTTCTCTTCGGAGGCGAATAGATCTAACCAAGGCTCTCCCCACTGCAGAAAGAGACCATGCGCCACGTCCGAGTTCAGACGCCATTCGTGATCCATCATGCACCGGCGGCTGAGTTTGTCCGTCCAGGCGTTCAGAGAACCTGCCAGGTGTTGAACCACCAGAGTCACGCCCTGATGTTACAGCCATTGCCAGAGGCGCAGAGCCTCTTGGCAGAGGGTCCACGACCCCACCCAGCCCTGTTTGTTGCAGTACCACATGGCGGTGGTGTTGTCCGTGAACACCTGCACTACACTCCCCCGGACAGAGGGGAGGAATGCCTTCAGTGCTAGACGAATCGCCCGCAGCTCCAAAAGGTTGATATGGAGCCGGGACTCCGCCGGAGACCAGAGACCTCTGATCTCCGCCTCTCCCATGTGGCCTCCCAAGCCCTGGAGGGACGCGTCCGTCACAACTACATGCTCCGGTTGGGGAAGTGAAAGGGATCTGCCGCTGGCCCAATCGCGGTCCATGAGCCACCACTGCAGCTGTCTCGCAGTGCCCTCCGAGATCAGGACATGGTCAGACAGGTTGCCCTGATGCTGGGCCCACTGAAACTTCAGGTCCCACTGCAGAGCCCGCATCCGCCACCGGGCATGATGCACCCGAAGGATGCAGGAAGCCATCAGCCCCAGAAGCTGCAGCGTCAACCTGACCGAAACTCAGGATAAAGGCTGGAAGATTGGAATCAGAGCCTGTATATCCCGAACCCGCTGCTCGGGTGGGTAAACCCGAAACTGCACCGAGTCGAGAACCGCTCCGATGAAAAGGAGCTTCTGAGAGGGACACAGGTGTGACTTCGGCACATTGATGGAGAACCCCAGCTGGTGCAAGAGGTCTGCCGTGGTCTAGAGGTGGTTGACGACTGTCTGGGGCGAGCCCACCTTCAACAACCAGTCGTCGAGGTAGGGGGAGAGTGAGACCCCCAACCGGCGCAGATGAGCTGCGACCACCGCCATCACGTTCGTGAACACCCGCGGGGCGCTGGTAAGGCCGAAGGGGAGCACAGTAAACTGAAAGTGCTCGTGGCCTACCGTGAACCGCAGGTAACGCCGGTGGGCCAGCAGGACGGGGATATGGAAATAAGCGTCCTGCAAGTCCAACGCCACCATCCAGTCTCCTGGGTCCAGGGCAGCTAAGACCTAAGCCAGAATCAGCATCTTGAACTTCTCCTTCCAGAGGAAGCCGTTGACGTTCCATAGGTCCAAGATAGGGCGTAGGCCCCCTTTGCCCTTCTTGGGTACCAGAAAGTAGTGGGAGTAGCAACCACGTCCTGCTTCTGGCCCAGGAACGCGCTCGATGGCCCCCTTGGCCAAGAGGGCCGAAACTTCCTCCTGCAGAAGCCGCATGTGATCCCCCGATACGCAGTGGTGTTGCGGTGGCATGGCTTGAGGGGTCGTCTCGAAGGGGAGGGAGTAGCCCCTCCGGACGATCTGCAGCACCCACCTGTCCGAAGTGGCAGTGCGCCAGTGAGAGTGGTGATGGCGAACCCTGCCCCCCACTGGCATTACATGGGCCGAGAAGCACGGACTAGGAGGGTTTAGAGGCGGATGCTGCGGGGGGAAGGTGTGGACTGGCCTCGCCCTTGTCCCCGACCACCTCCACGGCGATTTCCACGGCCGCCACCGCGCTGGATGTTAGTCTACGGCGTGTGGCTGGCGGCACGTGTGGGGGCGCCCCTTACTTGCCCACGAAAGGAGCGAAAGGCACCTGTTTGCTGGTGCGGGGCCGAGAGGCCCAAGGACTTGGCCGTAGCCCTGGAGTCCTTAAAGCGCTCAAGCGCGTGGTCTGCCTTGTCGCCAAAAAGGCGACGGCCATCAAACGGCATGTGCATCAGAGTGTTTTGGACATCTGCCGAGAAGTTGGCAGACCTCAACCAGGCATGGCGTCTAACCGCCACCATCGTTGCCATCGCTCTACCTAGTGAGTCGGTGGTATCCAGCCCACACCGGATGGAGTATTTTGCTGCATCCTGACCTTCCACAAGGGCTTGGCCGAGTTTGGCCCGTACCTCCAACGGACACTCTGGCAGCACTTCCGCAACCGTCTCTCACAGAGAGTGGGTGTAGCGGCCCAAGAGGCATGCGGTGTTGGAAGACCGCAGTCCCAGACTAAGGGAGGAGAAGATCTTTTTCTCGTACTGCTCGTACCTCTTGGATTCCCTGTCCGGCGGAGACGACGGGAATGCGGTCTGGGAATTGGAGGCCTGGATGACCAGACTCTCGGGGGTGGGGTGGGTGGACAGGTAACATGGGTCGCCCGGGGCCGGGCGGTGGCGTCTGGCCACGTTCCTATCTACGGGCGAACCTGTAGCGGGCCTGGACCAAGTGCCCAAAAGAACGTCGGTCAAGGCCTCATTAAAAGGCAGCAGAGGCTCGGCCGAGCTTGACTGCGGTTTAAGGACCTCAGTGAGGAGGTTAGTCCTCACGGCCGCGACGGGGAGCTCAAGGCCCAAGGCCTTGGCAGCCCTCATCAACACCACACTATAGGTTGCCCCCTCCTCCGAAGCCACAGTAGGAGGGGAGACAAAACCAGTGTCTGGAGAGGTGTCCAGGCCACTGGCCTCCCCAAGATCTCCTGCCCAGTCCTCTTGAGACTGACACTCCTTGGTCAGAGGGTCCTCAGACCCCTCCCAATTCTCCTCATCACCCATCTCCTGATACTCAGGGTTTTCAATCAATGGGGCCTGTTCATATTAGTGAAAATCTCCAAACGGCATCGAAAGCGGCGCCGTTCCGACGCCGGAAAAGGAGCAAAGGAGGCATCAGGGGTGGCGCCGCCCGAGGACGGCGCTGGAGGGGACACCAGACGGACCGACGCCGGGGGGGTCGTATGGTCCACCGGTGACAATCCAGAACCCGAAGAAGGTCCAGTGGGGTCCCGCGACACCGGGCCCGAAGGCGCCGCCGGCGCCGGGACCACTTGACCTTGCGGCACCGGGCCCGAAGGCGCCGGCGGTGTCAGGACCGTGGGGCCCTGCGGCGCCGGGCCCGAAGGAGCCGGCAGCGTCGGGCCGAAGCACCCGACGGGGTCGGGGCCAAAGCCCCTGACCCGCTAGGGGCCCCAGACGGATCAGCTGGGCCCGAAGGCGCCGCGGAGCCCGTCGGAGGAAAAAGGGATCTCATGGCCATGAGGAAGCACTCGATCTCCTTTGGCGTCGCGTCTCGCCCAGGGACCGGAGGGTGTGGGGCAGGTTGCGACGCCCGCGACTCTGAAGGAGCCGCGTGGGCGGTGTCACCCGAACCCCCAGCCGAATTGCGTGAGCGTCGGGAGGAGTCAAAAGAGCGATGGCGCCTCTTCGACTTCTTGTGCTTCTTACCTGACGACGACTTCGACCCGGAGGAGTGGTGTCGACTCCCGGAGCTGTGGTGGCTCCGTCCCCGCAACCTGTCCCTCGACCTCCCGTGGGACCGCATGCGGCGCGGGCCAACTGCCGGGGTTCGAGTCGGCTTTCGAAGAGAGGGCCCGGCAGTTGGAGCAGGCCTTGTCATCGTGGTCGACGACTAGACAAGTTAGGCATAGGTGGTGAGGATCCGTGACCGACATCGCGCGGTTGCAATCCTAGCAGTGCTTGAAACCAGGCATCCCTACGGCACCGATCGGAGTCGCAAGACTTCGAGAAATGATCAAAAATGATCCCAAAAAGTTAGTCGAAAATTGACTAGGGTTACTGCTTTTTCCAGATCTGCGCTGGCTGGCGCGGAAAAAAGAAGAAGAACTGACGTCAGCACGCGGAGGCGGCGTCTAAGTACTCCGACGACGTCATCACGGCGCCCACGACGCCGACGACGGACGCGGAGCCGCAGACGACGCCTACCGACGCACAAGGGTACTGCTACGCAAAAGTTTCCGGATCCAGTCTGACGCCTGGGGATATTCTAAGGTAAGGAATCTATCACTAACGTGTCTCTTTCAGATAAGGAATGTAAGAAGGTTAGGGATCTTAAGACTAAGACACTTCTGCAGCAGGCTTACCCTCCCCGAGGTCCCGATGCACGCTGGAATTTCAGACCTCAACCCAACCCTCTCTGAGGGTTCGCCAGTCTACCCCCTCCAGTCCTCAACGTGCGGAAGCCCTCCAAACAGATCAGTGTGCTTATTGTAAGGGGTACGGCCACTGGATAGATGAGTGTCTCGTGTTAGCTGAAAACATCCAAACAGGGAAGATTCGGCCTCGCGCTCCCAGAGAGGGGAGGCCGACTAGGGACCATGGCCCACCCCATCCACAGGATAAAGAACGCAAGCCCAAGGATGACTCTCGCATCCTGAGCGCCCGTCCAATAGGGTACTAAGCTACACGCACTTATTACAATGACGATTATGATGCAGTTGATGAGACAGGGTCCTACCAAACATAGGACAACCAGGAAAGGGGTATTACCAGAGTGCAAATTCCAGTGGATCAAAGGGGCCCGTATGTTCAAATGTCAGTTGTGGGGAATGATCAGAAATTTCTTTTGGATACTGGGGCCACCAGGTCTTCTATTGCACGTCTGCCAGTCCCTGAGGCACCCCTTTCGGGCAATATGAATGTCTCCGATGGTTTTGCAGGAACACCTGTGACCAGCCTTGTCTCTGAACCCCTTCCTCTCAATATTGGCCCTGCACATGTTGACGCTCCCTTGGTCCTTTCTACAGGTTGCAGTGAAAACTTGTTAGGCATGGATTTACTGAAAGCTCTGTATGCGACCATATCGTGTAGTCCCCAAGGTGTACCCCTAACAATTTCCCCCACCGCAGCTTCCTATATCTATCAGGTCCCCTCCCACCAGAGTTGCAGTCTTTACCTTCCTCCCTCTGGGCATCATCAGACACTGTGTAGGGTGTCTCAACATATCCCCTGATGTGGTACGCATCCAGCCAGGTGCACTTCTCCCCCGCCTCCGGCAGTATCGACTGACCGCGGAAGGATAAATGGGCCTTTTAACAATAAGTAGTGGAGGAGACATGTGGCAATATCTGTAACAGTCCCATTATTCCAGTTCTTAAAAAGACCAATGTAGATGCTCTCTCCCCTAAAATATACAGATTTGTGATTGACCTGAGAGCCCTTAACAAAATAACAATCTCCCAATATCCTGTTGTCCCCGACATTATAGCCCTCTTAACGATGGTCCCTTCTAACGCCACGCACTTTTCTGTCATAGACCTGAAGAATGCTTTTTTTAGCATTCCTATACATCCTGACAGCAGACATTTTTTTAGTTTCTCCCTTGGTGGGCGGAGCTTTAGATTCTGCTGCGCCCCTCAAGGTTTCACCGAGAGCCCCAGTATCTATAGTCAAGCCCTAAAAAGTCAACTAGATTCCTTGGAACTCCCTGATAATTCCACACTATTACAATATGAACTCCTCATTGCTGCAAATTCTGCCCCAGCATGTAAAGAAGCTACTCTCTGTTTGTTACGCCACCTTGCCCGCCATAATCAAAAAGTCTCTTTAAAATAGCTTCAGTTTTCAAGAGAAGGTGACCTATTTAGGTAATCTCCTCTCAAAGGGGGGAAGGCAGCTCACCGCTGATCGTGTAGCCATTATCAATGCTATGATGGCCCCACGAACACAAAAGCAGGTGCAAGCCTTCATAGGCCTAACCTCATACTGTAGATAGTGGATTTCCAATTTTTCGGCCATGGTCAAACCTCTTCTTGCCCTCAACACTAAAAACATTTCAGACAGTTCCTTTCCTTGGACAAGAGAGCATGCGCAGGCCTTCCAAGATTTAAAGAGGGCTCTGTGTACTGCTCCAGTCCTCGGTACTCCTGATTATAACAAACAATTTTTTCTTTTTGTACATGAGACAGACGGCTGTGCATGCGCTGTCTTGACCCAGATGTTCGGAGGTCACCATCGGCCATGTACCTATTTTTCAGCCACCTTAGATTCTGTTGCAAGGGCTCTCCCAGGATGTCTACGGGCGACCGCTGAGTGCGGAGATCGTCATGAACTCCTTCCTGACTCTGATGGTCCCCCATTCTGTAGATACCCTCCTTAATAACACCAAGACACAGAACCTCACTAGCGCACGACTTACAGAATATGAACTGACACTCCTTGCCAGCCACATTAACGTCAAAAGATGCACTGTACTAAACCCCGCCACATTACTGCCACTGGATACTCAGGATGCCTGCTTAGACCCACATGACTGCATATTAAGGACAGAGGAGGAGACGAAGGGACGGGTTGACTTACAGGACACCCCGATAGCAGAACCAGAAGGTACACTGTATGTGGACTGTTGGACTTGGCCCTTCTGGCAGGTTCACCCCTAAAGACCGCCACTGGGACTGCCTCCCTGCCTGGAGGGCCCTGTGAGCTGGCCCCTGGGCCCAGCCTTTGCCCCCCCCTGCCTTTATTCTTAAAAGACTTTGTCCCTGGACCTTTGGGACTTCTGTGGCCCACCAGCGCCTGGGGTGGGGAGTGCTGGCCTCCCCCCCACCAAAAATAGCGCGTTGCGCCGCTGGTGCTGCAATCTCTCACGAGGATTCCCCGGCGTGGGGATCCCCCTTGTTGCTGATTTTCGGCAGGTGCCCACCCTGCGTTTGCTTATATTCGCGGAAGCCTACCCTGCATTGCCTGCTGCAATCTGCCGAATTTGTGATTATCAAAATTACGGGTGCCTGCCCCGTTTTATTATTTATCTACCGGGTGCCTTCCCCGGATTGCCGCCGGCCCAGCAATCAATACGGTCCGCGGCTCTGCCCGTGGCGACCCGGAAGTTCCCGAACCAGAAACCAGAAGCAGGAACCAGCGGGAGCCTACCCCGGGCTCCTGCGTGTGCTGAGGAAAACCCAGCGCTGTAGGGAGAAGTGCTGGGGAGTACGGGAGGACGGGAGCCTACCCCGTCTCCCAGGACGTCCCAGTGCAGCGTGTGAGAACACCTGGCTGCTGTGGGGGCCCAGCAGAGAGAGGAGAGCGGCTCCGGTGTTAAAGGAGAGCCCCGTGCTGCTCGAAGGAGACCGGCGGTGTTTCCCGCCCCCGCAGCCGACAGTGAGCTCCCGAAGTACGGAGAGCCCCAACAGGAGAGCCAAGACGAGGAGCGCCCCTGAGCAGCCGGTGAGTGGGGCCCCTGTGTAATTTGTTGAAGAGGGAGGGCGTCGGGATTACCTGCCTAATGTGATTTCTGCATTATGTGTAATGCCTTTTTACCTATACCTCTGAGTGTCTGTTAATGCTTAGGAGGTTGTTTTACCTAGTATAGCTATACTAGTGAGTTCATGGTTCCCTGCGTGATATCTTCCTAAGGTGGTTAGGATTGCATAGGTGGTACTTACCTTTTACCAGTTGTTACTGGTTGTGTGCTACATTTTGCTATTTGGTGCTAAAGTTATTATATGTTCTATGTGCTAAGCATTATTCCTACAAAGCGCTAATTCTACTAAGTGCTTGTTCTAAAAGTGCTTATTCCTGACAGTGGTCTATGTGGCCCTGTCCCCTGTACATAATCCCCTGTAAATTCTGCCCGTGCCTATGGCACATTGTAAAGTGTGTGTTTATTATCTAATGTGTTTGGTATAATACAAAGGCTATTTTTATATATAACCTTGTGTAGAGTTTCCTTTGTGGTGGGCCTCGGGTGTTGTTGCTGGGTGCACGCGCAAACGCTTAACTTACAAAGCCTCCGGGATTAGCCTTACTGCTCGTGTCACATTACCAATGGGGTGAGCAGGGGTTATCTTGGCGTGTAACTCCCTTGCCCTGACGTAGAGTGGTGGTCTCTGCCTGGTTTTGGCGCCAGCCGTAGCCAACCATTTCTAACATGGACGGATCAAGTCTCAGGGGTCAGATGGTAACACCTCAGCCGCCTACGCCCTCACGACATTAGGGCGAGTAGTAGAAACAGCTCAGATTCCGTAGTGCTCTGCTCAAGAAGCAGAATTGGTGGCCCTCACTAGAGCTTGTGAGTTAAGCAAATGGATGACGGTAAATATTTATATTGACAGCCAATATTCCTTCGGGGTGGCCCACAACTTCGGGAGGTTGTGGAAGGAATATGCTACATACCAGTATGCATCTGTTCTTGGCATGTAGGGCTGCTGACATTCGTATCTGTGCATAGATCGCCGCCTAGTGTTGGGTCCGGATGACTGCACTTTGTTGTCTTGGAAGAGTCTTTGAAGTATCACAAGATAGGTGACTCCTCCCCTGGACTACAGTGCGCATGGGCATCTTCTCCATCCTCAGATTTTTTTTCGCCATTGTGGCAGAGATGGAGATAGTAAAGTAAGAGATGGCCATGCCAGAGATAATGCTGCAGCTGCGACAGGCACCGGGGAGGAGGGCGGGCGATATGAATGTCAGCAGCCCTACATGCCAAGAACAGATGCATACTGTTAAGTAGAATATTCCGTTCGAGGCATGTGGGCTGCTGAATTCATATATGTGCATAGACTGTATAGCAGTATCTCCTCTAGCGGTGGCTATCTGTGCCAGCTGCAGCAGTTTGAAAAAGAGTTTTGAGGACAGCCTGGCCTACAGCAGCTTGCTGTTTTGCTTGCACGTCTACACAGTAGTGTTTTGTGAAAGTGTGTATGGTGGTCCATGTGGCTGCCTTACAGATATCTTCAAGAGGAATATTTCCTAGGAAGCCATGGATGCCCCCATTTTCCTTGTGGAGTGTGCTCTTGGGGGGATGGCTAAAGTGTGTTTTGCTTTTTGATAACATATTTGAATGCATTTAACCATCCATCTGGCTATTCCTGACTTTGAAATAGGATTTCCTTTGTGTTATGGTGCAAAAGCAACACATAGTTGTTTTGTTTTTCGAAATGATTTAGTTCTGTCCACATAATAAAGTAGAGCTTTTTTTACATCTAATGTGTGTAGGGCTCTTTCAGCTACTGACTGTGGATTTTGAAAGAAAACTGGCAGTTCTATTGATTGATTGATATGGAAATTGGATACAACCTTAGGCATGAACTTAGGGTTGGTTCTAAGAACCACCCTGTTGGCATGTACCTGCATGAAAGGTTCTTGAATTGTTAGTGCTTGTAATTCGCTCACTCTTCTGAGTGAGGTAATGGAAACCAAGAATGCAACCTTCCACGTTAAGAATTGTAGTTCGCATGAGTGTAGAGGTTCGAAAGGAGGGCCCATGAGTCTGGTAAGTACTATATTTAGATTCCAGACTGGGTAAGGGGGGTGTCTTGGAGGGATCAACCTTTTCAAACCCTCCATGATGGCTTTAATTGCAGGTACTCTAAACATTGAAAGGTGTTGCCTGTTTTGAAGGTATGCTGCTATAGCAGCGAGGTGTAGTCGTATAGAAGAGTATGCTAAGTTACATCTTTGTAGATGCAGCAGGTAACATATAATGTTTTGTATGGAAGCGTCTAAAGGGTCGATTTGGTTATTGTTGCAGTTAAATAACAAATATCTTCCATTTAGCTGCATAGTACGCTCGTGTGGTTGGTGGTCTTGCCTCCCTAATGATGTTCATGCAATCTGGGGGCAAGTTAAGGTATCCAAACTCTAAGACCTCAGGAGCCAGATCGCTAGGTTCATCTGATTGGGATCTGGGTGTCTGATTTCTCCATGCTTCTGAGTTAGAAGATGGGGTGCAAGGCACAGTCTTTGATGAGGAACTACTGAAAGTTCCAGGAACGTTGTGTACCACGTTTGTCTCGCCCATGTGGGAGCAACTAGGATTAGCGTGAGTGAGTGTTGCCGCAGTTTGCGTGCCACCAGCGGGATCAGCGGTGCTGGGGGAAAAGCATACGCAAATCTGCCTGACCAGTTCATCCATATTGCATTGCCCTGTGACAACGGATGTGGGAATCTGGCGGCAAAGTACTGGCATTTGGAGTTTTCTTTTGTGGCAAACAGGTCTATTTCTGGGTGACCCCACTTTTTGAAGAATGGCTGGAGAACTTGGGGGTGAATCTCCCATTCGTGTAGTTGTTGGCGGTGCCTGCTGAGCAGGTCCGCAATCTGATTGTCCTTCCCTGGAAGGTATTCTGTTAGGAGAAAAATGTTTTGGGGATTCGCCCACTTCCATATGCTTTGTGCCAGATTGGACAGCTGTGGAGAGTGTGTTCCTCCTTGTTTCTGGATATAGTACATTGCGGTCATGTTGTCCGTCCGGATCAACACCGTCCTGCTGTACAAGTATTTTTTAAATGCTTTTGGGGCTAGGAATATCGCTAGCAATTCTAGTTAGTTGATATACAGCTTTTTCTGTTTGGTTGTCCAGAGCCCTTGTACTGTGTATTGAAGGAGATGGACTCCCCAGCCTGTCAGTGATGAGTCCGCTGTCAGTACTAGAACCGGCTCTTGGAACAGTCGCCCTTTGGAAAGGTTTTGTGGGTTCCACCACTGCAGAGAGTTGTGAGCGCGACTGTCTACTAACACTAGGTCTTTTAGTTGTCATTGAGCCTGGTTCAATTGCCGTGCTAGGCATTCCTGTAATGGGCGCATTTGAAGTCTGGCATGGGGGACAATGAATATGCAGGAGGCCATCATGCCTATGAGCTGCATAAAGACTTGAGCTGACAGATTGTTGTGGCAGGAATTTGCGAATGAGTATCTGCATGCTGGCTATCCTCGCTGAGTTTGGATATGCCTTTGCCACTGAGGTGTTTATAGTGGCTCCCAGGTATTGCTGTACGTGGGATGGTTGCAGATGCGATTTTGTGTAGTTGATTGAAAAGCCAAGGCTGTGTAGCAACTGAAGTGTTTGAGACGTTTGTGCTGCACACTGTTGGTACGATTTTGCTTGTATTAGCCAATCGTCCAGATAAGGGTACACATGGATGTGTTGCCTTCTGAGATGTGCTGCCACTGTCGCTAAGCATTTTGTAAACACTCTTGGAGCCGTGGTAACCCCGAAGGGCAAAACCTTGAATTGGTAGTGTTGACCTTCTATTGTGAACCTGAGGTATTTTGTGTCGGCTGGATGGGTGGGTATGTGAAAATACGCATCTTTGAGGTCCAGTGTTGCTAAGAAATCTCCTTGTTGTAGCAATGGGAGCACTTGTTGTAGTGTGATCATATGGAAGTGCTCCGATAGTATATATTGATTTAGGGGTCTGAGGTTCAATATTGGTCTGAGGGAACCGTCCTTCTTGGGAATAAGGAAGTATAGGGAGTATACTCCTGTCCCTTGCTGGTGGAAAGGGACTTGCTCTATGGCCCCCTTTTCCAGCATGCATTTCACCTGTTGTTGTAGCAGGGTGATGTGTTCCGTGGACATAGGACGATGTCTGGGTGGTATGTTTGGAGGTGTAGAAGTCAGTTCTAGGCAATAACCAAACTGGATAATTTCTCTCACCCACCTGTCCGTGGTAATTGCGTTCCAGACAGGTAGGAACTGTTGGAGTCTGCGTCCGACCGGTGTTAGGTGGTCTGGAGGTAGCGTAATGAAATCACTGATTTGTGGCAGTGGAGGCTCTGGTGTTATTGCCTTCACGTCCACTTCCCTTATTATTGTTGCCCCTATAACCTCCTCTGTTTGTGTTTTTGTTGAAGGAACCTTGTGTGTTACTTTTGTATGAGGCAGATGTTTGCGAGGTATTTCCTCATGTAGTTGCTCTGTATGAGGAGCGTCGAAAGGAGCCTCTATGTTGCTGAAATTGCAATGCCCCCATTGATTTTGCGGTTTCTGTGTCTTTTTTCATTTTATCCAAAATGGTGTCGACAGCAGGGCCAAATAGAAAATCCTGATTGACAGGTTGGTTAAGAATGGTAGACTACACCTCATTCTTAAAACCGGAAATACGCAGCCATGCATGTCTGCGTAGTAAGACGCTAGTGTTAATTGACCTAGCTGCGGTGTCTGCTGCGTCAAGCGCACATTTAATGGAGGCGTTTGTTATGAATTTTCCCTCCTGAATGAGATCATCAGCTTGTGCTTTAAAAGGCTCGGGCAGGTTGTAGTGTAGTTCCTATTTTCCCAATAGGCCCTGCGCATTGGAATAACATAAACAGTAGTATCGACGTAGAAGTGCGGATCTTCCAGGCCTCCACTGACTATGCTAAACTTAATTGGGTTTGTTACCAACTAGCTCAGAGGTCACTGGAAACTTTCTTGACTGAATAGGAAGTGATCAGCTTCCCTGGCACATCCAAGAAGGGATTCAGTTTTCCAACAACCGTGCAACATGACAACTTTGCTCCTCAGATAAGAGTCAATCTCTAGAGTTGTGTGAACAATAGACAGTTATTTTACTCAGTCAGTGGTTGTGCAGTTTACTTTCACAATATGTAGAGAATAGAGAGACGGGCGTTTTCAATAAAGGGTAACATTTATTGAACAGTCTTTCTTCTCGTACAAGAGAAATGAATTGCCACAATTGCAAGACTTGTTATTATAAAAAGTACGTACAGTAAGATGAGTATTGTGAAATAATACTGTAAAAGCATTGATATGGTTTCTTAGCCATACAATGGTTTAAAATGAATAAAACATATATACATTCATATATACATTAGGCTAAAATACTCAACTGGTGCTTCTAACTACGCCTACCCCAGTGTACCTGACCTAAGCCTAATACTTGGGAGGGGAGTAAGTAAGTCGCTTTAAGTTAAGTTGGTTTTGCCAAGGTTTGCTTCAAGAATTCTCTCTAAGGGTTTAGTCAACACCATACCTCTGGAATAGAATGATGGAGGTCTGGTATCTCCTTCAGGGGGTCGATATCCCAGTCACCCGCAAGGGTAGCCTGGAAACGCCGGAGCTGGATTTCTAACCAGGAGAAAAGACAGCGTCTCTCTCAGCGCGTCGAGGAAGAGGAGGGGCAGCGTCCGCGGGCAGCTTGCATCTGCTGGGCTCTTGCAGGAGACGGCTGTTCAGCTCCTAAGTTCCCCACACCATCGTTTGCTCGTTAGCAGCGATAGCAGTAGCGATAGCAGCTATGGTATCATCAGCATAACAGCAGCTTCGTCAGCAGCGATGGCATTGAGGCAGCTAGCGTTTGCTTAAGGCAACGTTGGTAATATTTATACCTGAAAGGTGCCTTGTTTGACGTAAGTTTTTGGACATAAGATGTCAATAAAGATGTCACTAGGAAGTGATCGTCTATCAATGCTCATTAGAGTTCTATTACTAATCAAAACATAGTAAGCGGGGCTTTCCCAGGTTGCAGAGTTTTTATCTTGTTGAAGAACTCGGGGTGTTAATCTAGGAATCTTAGATAGTAACTTCTGCTATGTCATTGCACTAATTGGCTGCAAAGGAAGTGGCAGAGAAAGCGATTCTGAAATGTGGCTCTGTTCGTGTGAGGCCAGAGACGAGTTTCTGAATATTGCATTTGATCGGTTATGCCAATACAGGGAATAAATGGATTTATAGCCGTATAGGGGCATAAGGTCACAGTATCGATCAGGGTCCTAGATTAGAACGCTACAAGGTGTTGCATTAGGCTTTCGAGCTGATCATAGTGCGCCCTATCGTAACGAGCCAGTAGGGCTTGTGTGTTAGCAATTCTCCAGGAGTTGGAGGCTTGTGCTGCCACCCTTTTGCCTGATGCCTCCAGTATTTTTGACTCTTTATCGGGGGGAGGTGCTTCCCCAATTTGGGAGTTGGCCCTTTTATGTGCATTAGCCACTACCAGTGAGTCTAGTGGTAACTGCCCTTTGATGTAAGTAGGGTCTGTAGGAGCTGCCCTATACTTCTTTTCTATTCTGGGATTGATTACCCGTGCCCTGGCTGTATCCTTAAATATGTCAGGTGCATGCTTTAGAACTCCCTTTAACATGGGAAGTGTTCTTACACTTTTTTCTGAAGTAGGGAAGGTGTTGAATAAGAAGTCTTCCTCAACAGGGTCATTATGCATATCTACATTGTGGAATTGTGCAGTCCTGTCTATGAGTTGATTGAAGACTATGGTGGCATCTGTAGGTGACGGCTTAGTAGGATAAGAGGGTACATCAGGGTTGGGATGGGTGTTGTAAGGGTCTGTTGGCTCTCCCATGGTTCCTCTTGTGGTTGAGGATCTTGTGGGAAATCATATTGAGGCTGTGGCTCATCCCCCATGTTACCCTCATTGTCCCCCGTGGTGAGAAGGAGAATAAGGAGAGTAAGGAGCAAAAGGTGTAGTAGGCATGATAGGCTAAAAAGGGATGAAGGGTCTAGAGGGAGAAGTCCCAAAGTCCTTTTTTTAATGGAATAGGGGAATGAGAGCCAAAGTCCAAAGGCCTCTTCTTTCTGTGCAGGATGGTAACTTTACCAGTCTCTGGATTAATATATATCTTTGCCTGGTCGTCTGATGGATCTGGGTGGAAGAGTTCTTCCTCTACAGTCCTGGGTTGAGTGTTAGACTTCTTTGGGTCGGTAACACCTGGTTTTTCGACGACTTTTGGTGTTTTATTGGTTTTCTTCGGCTCGGGCCCTTTTTTCGGGTTGACGAGTGTCTTCGGGTCGACCGGAACTTTCGGTTCTACACGTTTTTTGTGCTCCGTAGGCTTTTTTGGATGAGTGTCCTTTTTCGAGTTGATGTTCTTTTTTGGACTGACTGGTGTCTTTGGAGCAGTTATCTTTGGGTCGACAGGTTTTTCCGGCCGTGCTACAGGCTTCGGTACGGCACTCTTTGCCGGGTCGACGGATTTCGCAACAGTAGGCTTGTTCAGGTCGGCTACCTTCTTTGGTTCGGCGCCCTTCGGCTGCGTGCCTTTGTTCGGTTCGACTACCTTTTTGGGGTCGACAGTTTTTGGCTGTTGCGCCCTTGCTTTATTTTTTGGCCTCAAACGGTAGTTTGGATTGCTGTTTCTCAGGCTTTCCCATTTTCGCGTTTGGCGACAATGCCAGGTCAGGGATATGTCAATGGCACACTAGGGCAAGTGGAAGGACTTTTGGCACAGAATTCTCGTACACACGGAGTCTGCAGGGCTGTCGATATAATATGGATGGGTCCCTACCAATGTTCATGGACAGACAACAACGGAAGCTATAGTACAGAACCAAAAGGTTATCGGGTCAGCTGTGGGTAACGCCAACCAATATGGTCCTTGGATATATTTACCGCCCACAGTGTGTAAGCGAGGGGGGCCCACAATCACCAGCTGCGCCACGTCGAGATATATCCGCATTCAGGACCTTAGTAGGCAAAGCAGGCCGTCACACAACGTAGGAATTGTGCCATATGACAACTACCTCAGCAGCCAGTATGGGCATCCAGATCAGCCAACATCGAGTTATTCCGCGGCACCTCACTGATTACTGCCATATGTCCCTCGCATAGCTACCATAGAAACATGTGGTGCCGTGTCAGCATGCAGTGTCAAGAGCTCGTGCACGTATAAGGAGCATAGAGGCGTCGTCCAGCATGCACCACAGCCGTATTCACCATTAGGGGCACATAAAGATACTGGAGGCGACCGTGAGGGTAACATGTCACAGGGCAGCATTTGCCATTATTGTTGTTGTGTTGTGGCTTCAGAGTACGCTTTATGCTACAGCCGCCAGCTATCGGCCGCGCGAGGCGCCATCTTGTTTCGGCCCCACGCGGTCCGCTCAATAAAACTTGATCTTCTCCTATACCCACGCTATCAGCACCCTACAACAGTTGGTTCAGGCTAGCGCCGCATATAATGCTCACCCAGTGTCGCGGGTTATGCATTCCGATGCTGTTTACACTGAGAACGTTACCATACGCACTCCGACTGAAGAACGCCATAGGGCGCCGCCATCTTGCACAGCTCACAGTCCGCCCGATGCAGCCGCTTTTTTCCTCGGTTTTCTTGCTGTAGTAGTGTCAATACAGCTTTGTGGATCGCTCACCTTGGAGCCCAGGTATTTCGATACCCGTGCCTGTACCTGAGCGCTTGTTGGACATCCGCTAAACGCACGTATTCATCGCGGAACGGACCTGGTCCGCGGAGCTGTCTGATCAGGCAGTCATTCCGCTGTGCGCCCTCTAGCGCCCCCCTTGTTTAAAACAATTTAGTGGCTGTCTTATCTTCCACCCCAGACTGTACTAATAAAATTGTACCCTCCATGGAACATGTGGAATCCCTCGCAAAGTTCTTCTTTGATAAAGGCAAAGTGATGAGGGAGAAAACTGAAAGGTGTATCAATCTGAACGAATATTCTAGTGGATCTGAGCATCTTATCTGCCTCGAGTACTTTGTCACTTTCCGAGAAATGTCCGTCACAGAAGTCAAGGAGTGTAAGAAGAACAGCAGAGCTTCTTGTAAATTTGGATATTTTTCCTAAATACAAAAAGAAAAGTTCTAAGTCTTTTTTTTCTTTTAATTCTTTTTATTAACAGTGCAACAAAAGAAAAACATCAGGTGACTAGGCCAATTACACAGTTGTCCGTTATGCAGCTCCACACTACATACAATAAATACAAGATGGTGATCAGGGGATCATAGGGACTCCTGCGCCTCCTCTTCTTCCGGACAGATCGGGGGCGTACAGATGTCACCTCGGTAACCATTCCAGTCTGCCCATACCTTACCCCACTTTTTGGGACAACCCCTAGAAACGTAGACCAACCTCTCCCTGAACATGCACCAATCCATGTCCTCCGCCCATTTCCCAAGCTGGGGTGGTTGTCTAGCTTCCCATAATTGAGCGATGTTGCGATTGGCTACCATGCATGCCAACGTCACCCACTGTCTCTTATACACACACAAATCCGTAGGTTCCCAGGCGGTTACAATACACCTGCAAGCCTCTGGCCATATCTCCACCCGCAGGGCATCCCGCAGTCTATCATGAATCTCTACCCAATTGGTCTGCACCTTGCTGCAGTGCCACAAAATATGCATGAAAGTTCCAAGTTCTCCGCACCCCCTGCGACATTACCCACTCTCCGATCTACTCATTCGATTCAGACGAGGCCCGTGCATATGACCTGTGGAAAATCTTTAACTGAACTAATCTGAGCCTCATCGGTATGGCCACTACGCGTGGAGAGGAGATCGCCTCCCGCCAATCCTCGTCGTCTAACTCCAGCCCATCAGCACTCCATTGCAGGGGTGGGGAATTCATATCTCCCGACACCAGAGACATCTAGATTTCTTAGGAGTGCAAGATGTTTTAATTTGTATTTTGTCCAAAGGACAAGTAGACAGCTTTATGGTAATCCGATACACAGCTGTTTAACCCCGTAGGTCACAGCCATTTAATAAGTTGCTCTGAGCACTTTATTGGCAGTGAAAGGGTGAATGCAAAAGCTGGGGCCTGCACTTTAATTTCCCCATAACAGAAGCACAAGTTAATACTTGTGTAACGATATATCTGTAAGTGATAGATTCCTTACCTTAGAATATCCCCAGGCGTCAGACTGGATCCGGAAACTTTTGCGTAGCAGTACCCTTGGGCGTCGGTAGGTGTCGTCTGCGGCTCTGCGCCCGTCGTCGGTGTCGTGGGCGCCGTGATGACGTCGTTGGAGTACTTAGACGCCGCCTCCGCGTGCTGACGTCAGTTCTTAGACACAGCTTTTCTGCGCCAGAAATGCAGAGCTATGCCAAAAACCAACACTGGTGCCATGAAACTAGGGCCCTGAAAGGGGATGACCGTAACCCTAGATATCGGTTCGCAGAACGGGGAGGATGGGTGGGTCGGTAAGGAATCTATCACTAACTAATGTCTCTTACAGATATATCGTTACACAAGTAGTAACTTGTGCATCTGAAAGAGACACGTTAGTGATAGATTCCTTACCTTAGAATAGATACCCCAGCAATACCAACCCCGGTGGTGGGTCTGCGAACCAATAATCACACCAGAAAGTCCTGGAGGACAGAACGGCCAAAGAAGCCATCCCTCCGGACTTGACTGTCCAGGCAATAATGTTGTGCAAACGTGTGCAGCGAGGCCCACGTAGCTGCCTGGCAAATGTCCTGCAAGGGCACACCTCGGCCCAAGGCAGTTGTAGTCGCTGTGGCTCGAGTGGAATGAGCCCTCAGCCCCACAGGGGGTTCCTTCTTAGCCAAGGAGTAACACGCCTGGATACACAAGATGATCCACCACGAGATGGTCCGCTTGTGCACCGCTTTCCCCTTCTTAGCGCCCACGTAACCAACAAAGAGTTGGTCATCCACCCGGAACTGGCGTGTGCGATCCAAATAAAATGAGAGCGCACGTTTTGGGGCCAGACGGTGGAGCCTCTCTTCCTCTCTCGAGGGATGCGGAGGCGGAAAGAAGGTGGGCAGGGTGATAGATTGCCCAATGTGGAAGGCCGTGACTACCTTGGGTAGGAAAGAGGGCCTTGTCCGCAACACAACCTTGTCCGGATGGACTGAAAGGAAGGGAGGTTTACAAGATAGAGCCTGGAGCTCACTCACTCTCCTGGCAGAGGTGATGGCTACCAGGAAGGCAGTCTTCAAAGTAAGAAGGCGAAGAGGACAGTTGTGGAGTGGCTCAAAGGGAGCGCAAATCAGAAAAGTTAGAACCAAGTTCAAGTCCCACTGAGGCATCACAAAGGGTACAGGAGGGTACGTATGTGTGATGCCTTTTAGGAATCGATTAACGATAGGGGACTTGAACAAAGAAGGTTGATCAGGCAGCCTCAAACAGGCTGAAAGAGCAGAAAGGTAGCCCTTGATAGTGCCCAGAGCAGAGCCCTGCTGGGCAAGAGAAAGAAGAAAGAGAAGAACCTCAGAAAGAGGGGCATTGAGGGGATCCACAGCCTTTGCTGTGCACCATGCCACAAATCTGTTCCACCTACAGGCGTATACCGACTTTGTGGAGGGACACCAGGCTGCCAGAATGATGTTACAGACTTCAGGAGGCAAGTCAAATGGCCTCAACTGTCGCCGCTCAATCTCCAAGCATGGCGGTGGAGACTGGACAGGTTCAGGTGGAGGACCGTCCCCTGCTGCTGCGACAGAAGGTCCTCCTGAAGAGGCAGACGAACCGGGGGATCGACTGATATACTGAGTAGCTCGGGATACCAGTGCCTTCGTGCCCAGTCCGGAGCCCCAAGGATGACTTGTGCCCGGTCGCGGCTGATCTTCTTCAGCACTCTGGGCAGAAGTGGTATAGGCGGAAAGGCGTACAACAGACCGCAACTCCACTCGCGACGAAAAGCGTCTCCGAGCGAGTGCCGCCTTGGAAATTCCAACATGCAGAACTGATGACATAGAACGTTCTCTTCGGTGGCGAATAGATCTAACCAAGGCTCTCCCCACTGCAGAAAGAGACCTTGCGCCACGTCAGAGTTCAGACGCTATTCGTGATCCATCATGCACCGGCGGCTGAGCTCGTCCGCCCTGGCGTTCAGAGAACCTGCCAGGTGTTGAACCACAAGAGTCACGCCCTGATGTTCCAGCCATTGCCAGAGGCGCAGAGCCTCCTGGCAGAGGGTCCACGACCCCACCCCGCCCTGTTTGTTGCAGTACCACATGGCGGTAGTGTTGTCCGTGAACACCTGCACTACACTCTCCCAGACAGAGGGGAGGAATGAGGGGAGGAATGCCTTCAGTGCTAGACGAATCGCCCGCAGCTCCAAAAGGTTGATATGGAGCCGGGACTCCGCCGGAGACCAGAGGCCTCTGATCTCCGCCTGTCCCATGTGGCCTCCATAGCCACATGGCCCTGGAGGGACGCGTCCGTCACAACTACGTGCTCCGGTTGGGGAAGGGAGAGGGATCTGCCGCTGACCCAATCGCAGTCCGTGAGCCACCACTGCAGCTGTCTCGCAGTGCCCTCCGAGATCAGGACACTGTTGAACAGGTTGCCCTGATGCTGGGCCCACTGAAACTTCAGGTCCCACTGCAGACCCCGCATCCGCCACCGGGCGTGATGCACCAGAAGGATGCAGGAAGCCATCAGCCCCAGAAGCCGCAGCGTCAACCTGACCGAAATCCGGGATAAAGGCTGGAAGATTGGAATCAGAGCCTGTATATCCCGAACCCGCTGCTCGGGTGGGTATACCCGAAACTGCGCTGAGTCGAGAACCGCTCCGATGAAAAGGAGCTTCTGAGAGGGGCACAGGTGTGACTTCGGCACATTGATGGAGAACCCCAGCTGGTGTAAGAGGTCTGCCGTTGTCTGGAGGTGGTTGACGGCTGTCTGGGGCGAGCCCGCCTTCAACAACAAGTCGTTGAGGTAGGGGAAGACTGAGACCCCTAACCGGCGCAGATGAGCTGCGACCACCGCCATCACCTTCGTGAACACCCGTAAACTGAAAGTGCTCGTGGCCTACCATGAACCGCAGGTAACGCCGGTGGGCCGGCAGGACGGGGATATTCAAATAGGCGTCCTGCAAGTCCAACGCTACCATCCAGTCTCCTGGGTCCAGGGCAGCTAAGACCTGACCGTTAGACCAACATGTCACCACTATGATAACGCTGGGTTGGAAAAAATTCCCATCAGCCCACCATTATGGTGGAGTATCGTCATGTGGGATACATATCAAACCCAAATCTCTCCCAGAGCACCTGGTAATGATGCGGAGATGGATTTTGAAAATACTTTTCCAAACCACAGTATTTCAAGAGTAGGACTGATGGAGTGCAGTGCTAGTGAAAAAGAAAAAGAAAGTGAAGTATAAATAAAATTGGCTCCCGAGACAAAAAATATGTTTATTAGATATTATCCCAGGGTCAAGGGTTAAAAACAACGCCTAATAGTCTTAAAGAATGACTATATAACGGCGCAGTGCATTGGGGTCGACATGTTTCAGCTTAAAATCCATCTCCGCATCATTACCAGGTGCTCTGGGAGAGATTTGGGTTTATGATATGTATCCCACATGACGATACTCCACCATAATGGTGGGCTGATGGGAATTTTTTCCAACCCAGCGTTATCTTAGTGGTGACATGTTGGTCTAACGGTCTTTTTTGCGCGACACAACACACAAGCAATCATGTGGACCAGGTAACTCTTGTTTGTTTTTTCAATAGGCATAGGGGTTTGAGCTACCGTGGTAGTTAAATATTCCCCTTCGACCCCCCTCATCTATTTTTTTTAGCTAAGACCTGAGCCAGAGTCAGCATCTTGAACTTCTCCTTCCGGAGGAAGCCGTTGACGTTCCGTAGGTCCAAGATAGGGCGTAGGCCCCCTCTGCCCTTCTTGGGTACCAGAAAGTAGTGGGAGTAGCAACCACGTCCTACTTCTGGCCCAGGAACGCGCTCGATGGCCCCCTTGGCCAAGAGGGCCGAAACTTCCTCCTGCAGAAGCCGCAAGTGATCCCCCGATACGCGGTGGTGTTGCAGTGGCATGGCTTGAGGGGTCGTCTCGAAGTGGAGGGAGTAGCCCCTCCGGACGATCTGCAACACCCACCTGTCCGAAGTGACAGTGCGCCAGTGAGAGTGGTGATGGCGAACCTTGCTCCCCACTGGCGTCACATGGGCCGAGAAGCACGGACTAGGAGGGTTTAGAGGCGGATGCTGTAGGGGAAGGTGTGGACTGGCCTCGCCGTTGTCCCCGACCGCCTCCACATCAATTTCCACGGCCGCCACCACGCTGGATGTTAGCCTGCGGCGTGTGGCTGGCGGCACGTGTGGGGGCGCCCCTTCCTTGGCCACGAAAGGAGCGAAAGGCACCAGTTTGCTGGCGCTGGGCCGAGAGGCCCAAGGACTTGGCCGTAGCCCTGGAGTCCTGAAAGCGCTGAAGCACGTGGTCTGCCTTGTCGCCAAAAAGGCGACGGCCATCAAACGGCATGTCCATCAGAGTGTTTTGGACATCTGCCGAGAAGTTGGCGGACCTCAACCAGGCGTGGCGTCTAACCGCCACCGTCGTTGCCATCGCTCTACCTAGTGAGTCGGTGGTATCCAGCCCACACCGGATGGAGTATTTTGCTGCATCCCGACCTTCCACAAGGGCTTGGCCGAGTTTGGCCCGTACCTCCAACGGACACTCTGGCAGCACTTCCGCAACAGTCTCCCACAGAGAGTGGGTGTAGCGGCCCAAGAGGCATGCAGTGTTGGAAGACCGCAGTCCCAGACTAAGGGAGGAGAAGATCTTTTTCCCGTACTGCTCTTACCTCTTGGATTCCCTGTCCGGCGGAGCCAACAGGAATGCGGTCTGGGAGTTAGAGGCCTGGATGACCAGACTCTCGGGGGTGGGGTGGGTGGACAGGAAACATGGGTCGCCCGGGGCCGGGCGGTGGCGTCTGGCCACATTCCTATCTACGGGCGAACCCGTAGCGGGCCTGGACCAAATGCCCAAAAGAACGTCGGCCAAGGCCTCATTAAAAGGCAGCAGAGGCTCGGCCGAGCTTGACTACAGTTTAAGGACCTCAGTGAGGAGGTTAGTCCTCACGGCCGCGACAGGGAGCTCAAGGCCCAAGGCCTTGGCAGCCCTCGTCGACACCACACTATAGGTTGCCCCCTCCTCCGAAGCCACGGTAGGAGGGGAGACAAAACCAGTGTCTGGAGAGGTGTCCAGGCCACTGGCCTCCCCAAGGTCTCCTGCCCAGTCCTCATGAGACGGACACTCCTTGGTCAGAGGGTCCTCAGACCCCTCCCAATCCTCCTCATCACCCATCTCCTGATACTCAGGGTTGTCAATCAATGGGGCCTGTTCGTAGAAGTGAAAATCTCCAAACGCCGTCGAAAGCGGCGCCCAGCGGTGCCGTTCCGACGCCGGAACAGGAGCAAAGGAGGCATCGGGGCCGGCGCCGCCCGAGGATGGCGCCGGAGGTGACAAGACGGACCGACGCCGGGGGGGTCGTAAGGTCCACCGGTGACTTCCAGAGCCCGAAGAAGGTCCAGTGGGGTCCCGCGACACCAGGCCCGAAGGGCCGGGACCGCTTGACCTTGCAGCGCCGGGCCCGAAGGCGCCGGCGGTGTCGGGACCGTGGGGCCCTGCGGCAGCGTCGGGGCCAAAGCACCCGATGGCGTCGGGCCGAAGTCCCTGACCCGCTGCGGAGCCCGTCGGAGGAGAAAGGGACCTCATGGCCATGAGGAAGCTCTCGATCTCCTCCGGCGTCGCGTCTCGCCCAGGGACCGGAGGGTGTGGGGCGGTCGCGACGCCCGCGACTCCGAAGGAGCCGCGTGGACGGTGTTACCGGAACCCCCGGCCGCATCGCGCGAGCGTCGGGGGAGTCAGAAGAGTGATGACGCCTCTTCGACTTCTTGTACTTCTTACCTGACAACGACTTCGACATGGAGGAGTGGTGCCGCGCCCGGAGCTGTGGTGGCTCCGTCCCCGCGACCTGTCCCTCGACCTCCCGTGAGACCGGGACTGGGACCTTACGCGGCGCGGGCCGACTGCCAGAGTTCGAGTCGCCTGTGGGACCGCTCCCGCCTGGCTTTCGAAGAGAGGGCCCGGCAGTCGGAGCAGGCCTTGTCGTCGTGTTCGACGCCTAGACAAGTTAGGCACAGGTGGTGAGGATCCGTGACCAACATCGTGCGGTCGCACTCCTCGCAGTGCTTGAAACCAGGCATCCCTACGGCACCGATCGGAGTCGCAAGTCTTCAAGAAATTATCAAAAATGATCCCAAAAAGTTAGTCAAAAATTGACTAGGGTTGCTGCTTTTTCCAGATCTACGCTGGCTGGCGCAGAAAAAAGAAGAACTGACGTCAGCACGCGGAGGCGGCGTCTAAGTACTCCGACGACGTCATCACGGCGCCCACGACGCCGACGACGGACGCGGAGCCGCAGACGACGCCTACCGACGCGCAAGGGTACTGCTACGCAAAAGTTTCCAGATCCAGTCTGACGCCTGGGGATATTCTACGGTAAGGAATCTATCACTAACGTGTCTCTTTCAGATCAACAAAATGATAAAGCAGTGCTCAAAGTTGGAGCCAGCTCGATATGCTCGTGTGGCTTCCAGGCTCTCCCCTCGTCCTTTTATTTTCTTCAAGCATGAGACAAACATCGAGCTTCTACATCTCCAGTGGACACACAGCAATGGCATGTAAGAGGCTGCCTTATCTGTCTCTTGGCCCCTTGCTCCTTCTTGAACTGTATGACCCCTGCCTTGTATTCTCTGCTCCACTCCTGGGCCTCATCTTCAACTCACTTTGCTTTCCCTTCTCATGCAACCCCTCCTTTGCACTTTGCCTTTCCTTTACATCTTATGTTAAACCCTTGCCTGAACCTGCTAACCCTACCCTACCACCCTCTGCCGCCCTCTCGGACATCCCTGACCCGCTCCTCTTGGCCTCTCATATCTTACATCATCGAGGGCTTAGATTAAAGCTAATTAGTTTCCCCATGGGCTTTCATGCAGGCCTAAGGCCAACCCCAATTCTGTCCTTGCACTAGGCCTCTCATCTCACTTTGTGCCTGCACCAGGGGCATTGTGAACACACCACTGGAGAAACTACAGCAGCTGTGCAGTTTTTGATGTGCCTCTTCAGTCTGCAGGTCTGCAGACAAAGGCCAATAATGGACTTGAAAGAGTGGGAGGGTGGTTGAGTGAAAGTGTGGATGAATAGATGCATGTATGAATGAGTGAAAGGGTGGATGGATAGATGCTTGTATGAATAAGTGAAAGGGTGGATGTACAGATGCATGGATGAATATGAATAAGTGCAAAAGTGGATGACAGATGCATACATTAATGAGTGAAAAGGTGAATGGATAGATGCATGTAGGAATAAGTGAAAGGGTGGAAGTATAAAGGCATGGATGAATACATGCAAGATGTGGATGATAGAAGCATACATTAATGAGTGAAAGGGTGAATGGATAGATGCATGGATGAATAAGTGAAAGGCTGGATTGGTAGATGGATGGATGAGTGGAGTGTAAAGGTGGATGTTTAAATTCATAAATGAATGAATGAGTGAAAGGGTGGATGGATAGGTGCATGGATGAATGAGTAGATGGATAGGTGCATGTATGAGTAAGTGAAAGGGTGGATGTATAGATGCATGGATGAATACGTGTAAGAGTGGATGATAGATGAATACATTAATGAGTGAAAGGGTAAATCGATGGATACATGGATGAATGAGTGAAAGGCTGGATGGATGAATGAGTGGAGTGAAAAGGTGAATGGATAGATGCATGGATGAATGAGTGAATGAATGTAAGGGTGGATGTGTGAAAGAATGGGAGGATAAGTGCAAGGGTGAATGAAGGGATGGGTGAGTGGATGGATAGGTTGAAAGTGGATTGATCAGTGAAAGGATGGACGGTTTATTGAAAGGGTGGATTAATTGGTGAGAGAGTAGATGAATAGATGTAGATGAATAGATGGCTGACTGGTTGGGGGATGGATGGATGGGTGGGTGGCTGAGTGAAAGGGTTAATGGATGGATGGATGGATTGGTGGGTGGACAGTTGAGTGTAAAGGTGGATGGAGGGATTAGTGAAAGGGTGCATGGATATATGAGCGAAACGGAAGATGGATGGGTGAAAGGGTGGATGGATGAACGAAAGCATAAATGGATGAAGTGAAAGGGTAGGCGGATAGATGAATGAAAAGGAGGATGGATGGGTTGGATGGATGAGTGAAAGGATGAATGGGGGGGATGAGTGAAAGGGTGGATGAATAGGAGTGAAAAGAAGGATGTGTGGGGTGAAAGGATGGATGAGCAAAAGGATGGATGAGTGAAAGGAAGGCGGGATGGATCAGTTGGATCGATAGGTTTGGAGATGGCAAGATAGGCTTTACCAGCTACAGTAGAGGTGGAGCTCTTGATGGGCCTCTTCTGTCTGCAGCTCGGCAGACAAAGACTCAAAATTAATTTGAAAGGATGAATAGATGTGTGGGTGAAAGGATGAAGTGGCTGGCTAGATGGATGGATGGATGAATGAGGGACTGGGATGGTTGAGTGACGGGGATGGTGGATGGACAAAAGATGTTATAATGGAAAGGGTGAATGAGTTGATGGGTTACAGGGTGTAAGGATTTGAGAGCGAAAGGATGGATGAGTGTAAAGGATAAATGGATGGATGAGTGGAAGGATGGATTGATAGAGGGGTCGAAGGGTGGGTGAAAGGATGAATGAAAGGGAGGGTAGATAGATGGAGTGAATGGAAGGGTGTATAGATGGAGTGAAAGGGAGGGTGTATGGATGAGCGAAAGGATGGATGGATGGTTGAAATGGATAGGTTTAAAGATGGATGGGTAGATTTGGATATGGATGAGTGGATGGACTGATGGATGAACCGATGGACGAACAGATTGGTGAAAGGCTAATGGATAAAAGAATGAATGGGTGCCAATGTAAAGGTGAAATGCTAGATATCAGTGGGTGAAAGGATGAATGGATAGATGCTTAGATGGAAGAGACAAGAGAGCTATTCTCGAGAGGATTCCAATGACTTTTTGTTCGCTTGCTTGGTGTCATAAGAACTTTGAATCAATGTGGGGGGTATTTAAATTTTCTGGTTACTCACTTGGTCTACATTATGCTCCTTTCTCTGCCTTGGGATTATCAGGTAGGCGAGGTGCTGTTTGCCAGCACATTCTTACTAGACAGCTAGTATTTGGTCTCATAAAGGCCATATTGCCATAGAAATTCCTGGCACTGAACAAAACTACTTTGTAAAAGAGCAGAATGTTGTCACACACAATGAAGCCAGCTCACAGATAGGAAGAGATAGCATTTTAATAAAAACAAAGTCTTGGTTAACTCAAATTTAATTAGCGGCTCAAATGTTAAAGTCACGAAAGTGCACCCATGATATATGTCCTTGTATTAATGCAGATTTACGTTTTTCATGAATTCACATGAATTTCCTCAAGTAGGCCAGGAAACCGTAGTCCTAGAAAATATTTGTGAATTGAATTTTAGCATGAGCAAATATGAATATGCCCCAGCGTAAATCTGTTGAGTGTTTACAAGTTCACTTTTTCTCCAACCACATTTTTCCCAGCCTTGGAAGAAACTTTACTTCTGCTGTTGTCAGGGATAAATTTCCAACCTTTCTCAGTATGGGAAAAGATTAGAGAAAAGCTGGTGAAAACCTCCAAAATTCAAATCCTTCTATAGTATTAGCCTGACATAACCAGAGAGGCTATTATCAGAGATCTTCTATAAAGAGATTGCAGCCATTAGTTGACAGCGCACTACATGGCACCAAAGGACAAGTGGATTTTGTTACACGACAAGTAGATTTATGAAGCTACTTGTCCCATGGACAAGTACATATTTCATTAAATTCCACACCCCTGCATTGTGTCTATTGATGCGCGCCAGCGGGTCTTTCATATCATTGATGAGTGTTTTATATATCAAAGGGATTGTCTTCTCCGGGAGGAGACAATCTAACACCCGGTCTTCAAGGGGGGAAGCGTCTGAAAGTGGGGTACGTGCGGGGACGAGCGTAAGTAATGCATGTCTGATCTGGAGATAACGGAAGTGTTCCCTATCATGAAGGTGATATTGCTGCTTGAGGGAATCGATTGTGTGAACTGTGTCCTTCCAAAACGGTATGAGTCCGGTACCACGAACCCTAGGATGAGCGCAATTTTACATAGAAACAATTGGTTTCTGTACGTTTTTTTCCTTTCTATTCGACAAAAACTTTACTCCATTATTCTGTAGTTGATCAATGAGTTCATTTATTCATCCATTAATTCATGGTGAAATCTCAAAACACGCAGTGTCATCCAACAATTTCATATAACCCAATGCATTTCGGGTCTGAAATGAGACCCTTCCTCCTTCCAGACCAGAATCCTAGGACCGATTTAAAGTAACATCCCTCATCAGCCAGGCTAGCTTGAATCCAGTGGCTAAGTGAGCAAGGGACCCATGTCTGGGCATACCCCGCCAACTTAGGGTGAACAAAGCAAACACAAGGAGATGATGGACGGAGTGCTGAAACTTTTCACTCACCCTCAGTCACAGATCTGGGTTGAATCCATCAGTGTTCTTTAGCTCACTTCTCTACCCCAGGGTCAAGATCCAACGATGGATTTAGGCCCATATCTCTGTACTGGGGTGAATATTTGACATTGTACAGCATTCTGTCTGTGAGAAGCTAGGTTTCTGTTGCAGTAACCCCCCCACTTTTTGTCAGAACTACTGATGCACTTTGACTTGATGTGCCATGGGTCCCTGCCAATCAGGTTCCCAAAGTCTGTGTTCTTTTCCTAAAACTGTACCAAACACAATTGGCACCCTGGCCACAAGTCAGCCCCTGGTAAATGGTACCCCAAGTACCCAGGGTACTGTGACCAGGGAAGGCCTCTAAGGGCTGCAGCACTTATTGTGCCAGCCTTAGAGGCTCTGTACCTTTACACTCGCACCCTGCCTTTTCAGGCTGATGGTTTTGGTGCAGAACAAAGTAAAAAGTCGACATGCCTACAACCCACTGCCCTGGCATATATCAGACACCCCTCTAGCTGGGTGCACTATGCCAGTGGTGAGGGTATAGGTGCATGAGCCCTGTAGAACATATTGCACCAGATAAGACAGTGTGGGTTGTGAGCCCCTTCTTTGTTCCCCTCCCCCCGTGAATCCATACCTCGACTTTAAGAACTAAGAGCAGGCTGGTCTCTAATTGCATCAGGCGCGCCTGATATTTCACAACCCACTAAGTGCAACCACCTGGGCCGAATGAGCGATACCGAAGGTGCCGGATTACACCTGTGAGGAACTGGTCGAAGGACACACCACTGAATTACCTCCCTCCCGGCAGCTGCCACAAAGATGAGCTGTGCACAAGCTGCTTCCTATGCCCAACGCACAGCAACTAGTTATGGGCTGTCTCTGCTCTACCACTCACCAAGACAATCCACCGTGTGGCACGAGCGGGGGGTCATCCAAGGGTGCAGGGGCATCTCCGGAGCCCAATTGCCCTGAACTCTTGGCTAAATTGGACTCAGTACTGGAGCAGTGGAAATAATTGGCACAGCACTAGAGCAGACCTGTATGTCTCTAGAGAACAGAATTGACTGCACCACATCTGACATCACGCTCTTGCAGGCAGCCCATCAAACATTGGCTGAGAGTGTGCATGACAAAGAACTTACGATTGTGGACCTCCAGTCCAAAGCCCGTAACCATAATGTAACCATACAGAGCCTACTGGATCGAGTCTGCACCCTCGAGGACAAACTGGATGATGCAGAGGGGCGGTCACGCCGCAAGT
The DNA here is from genome assembly GCF_964263255.1 of Lissotriton vulgaris. Lineage (NCBI taxonomy): Eukaryota > Metazoa > Chordata > Amphibia > Caudata > Salamandridae > Lissotriton > Lissotriton vulgaris. The sequence continues at coordinate 1,474,825,117 of NC_141691.1, forward strand.
TTGTGAGGGTAATAGGTTTACCGGAGGGAACAGAGGGTCAAGACCCAGTGGGCTACACAGAGTCCTGGATGAGAGGGTTGCTCTCCCCACAATTTGAGGTTGAGCAAGCTCACAGAGTCCCCACCTGTATGCCTCTTCCAGGGGCCAACTCACATCCTTTCTTGTTTCGCCTGATAAATTTGCACGAAAAGGATGCGACACAGAGAGGTGGGGAGAAACCCTGGACCCAAGATACAAAATGTCACTGTCTCCTTCTTCACCAACTACACTGCTCAAGTACAGAAGAGGCACGCCACCTTCGGAGCAGGCAAGCACCAAATACGGAATCTAGACTTCCGCTACTCTCCACTCTTTCCAGCAAGCCTTCGGATAATTCGAAATGGCAACACTCGATTCTTTGACTCCCCGTCCGAGAACAAGGATTGGCTGGATGAAATTGAACTGACAGCTACACCTAGGCCCCAAGAAGAGTCCCTGACACCAAAAAGGGGCCGGCGCAACTGTCGAAGAGGTAAAGGGGGAGATGCACGGTGGATGGCATTGCCAATCAATACCCCAGACCCAGAGCAGATCAGATCGGAATGCCAAGAGGCATTACAGGTGGCTGCAGCTCTTCAGTCTGTGAGATCATCATCAGGCTCCACAACATCATCTTCCAAGTCCTGGGTGGACACCGAATCCACACTGGAGTTGTTGGCTGACTCTGGCTTGCCCTCTCTGCTGGACATTATGCCTCAGACATCAGATGAAATTATTTCATAATGCTGCTTGTGTTAACCCACTAATAGTTATGGGCCACACGCTGTTGCGGTGTCTCATTCATTCCTCATGCCTGACCCGCACCTAATGCCCCATGCCGGCGATACACCATACATATGCGGTGCCACGCTTTGACGCCACTTCATAATGTTACTCATGGGGGGGGTGGGCCATTCTCATTCCTACCTTACATGCCCCCTTTTCGGAGTCAATATCTGACCATGTGTTAATCGCCACAGTTAAGTACAACTGTTTGAGCTGACTCCCGTTTGGGGTTTGCTCTCATGAAGTTGCCCGACTTATTGGGTTGCACGACTTATTGGTTATACATTTGTTTTTCCCCATATAGTTATCGCCTTACCTAGACCTGTTGCAGCGTTGAACACGCACGTAGTGTAAATCTGCTACATAGACCGAGTTTAACAAGTTCACACCGCCCTCATAACTAGTATTAACATCATAACCGGGTACGTAAGGGGCATACATACTCCAGCGCGCAGGTACTCTATGTAAGTGTATTTACAATGTAGGTCTGCCGGAATTGCCCTACTACAGGAGACACACTTGACCAACATAGAGGTGCTGAGCGATCCTACTGGACGCTATGTTTCCCTCAAGGGCAGGCTTAATGGGCAGCTCCTTCCTCTAGGCTCCATTTATGCGCCTATAACAGAACAGAGAGCATTCCTTTGTACCCCTTCCACACTCTTACCCCCTGAAATAATATCTTGTGGCTTCTGGGGGTGGGGGCGAGGGGGGATTTCAATTTGGTTCTGATGTCTCACTCGATTGCTCTTTCCCACCCCTCACCCGCACCACAGCCTCTTCAAACATACACTTCCTATGCAACTGGATGGGGCACTTGTTCTTAACTTGGCCTTTTCTGGCAAGCGCGTAACCCTGACACACAGATATACTCCTTCTACTCACCAGTCCATAATCTACATGTGCGGCTAGACAGCATATTGACCTCAGCAGCACTGATTCCCTCTTATCCAAAACACTGAGTACCTGGGCCATACACACTCCGATCATAACCCCCAGAACATGCTACATCGCTGGGAGGCAAAAATTCCCCCAGTCCCAACCTGGCAGCTACAAATAGCAGCATTGGAAGATCATTCATTGAGCAGTTCCCTGGAAACTGTAGTACTCGACTATTTCGAGCACAATGCTGACTCCACAGACCCCCCGCTTGACAGAATGGGAGGCCTTTAAGGTCGCGACCAGGAGGAACTGCCTGGGTCCCACATGGAACATTCGTAAGCAATTAGACACATCCTTGACTGCTATTGAGCGGCAACTCCTTTGCTGGGAATGATTGTCTATCACCCACCCCGATGCCAAAGCACAATTGGACAACATCCAAGCAGATCGTTCAGAACTTCTGGAAAAGCTGAACTGTCACAACTACCTAGCTCCCTCAGCGCTCACCCACTCAACATCTGATAAGGCAGGAAAACGTCTTGCGTATTTTTAGTAGGCAGGAACACCCACACCATCCCAATCAATCGTTAGATTACTTTCTGAGGACTCTCCCACTGGCTATCTCTGGCAGAATTGCCCTCATAAAGATAGTTCAGAACTTCTGGAAAAGCTGCGATGTCACAACTACCTAGCTCACTCAGCACGCACCCACTCAACATCAAATAAGGCAGGTAAACTTCTTGCGTATTTAATTAGACAGGAACACCCAAACCGTCCCAATCAGTCGTTATTTTTATTACATTGCACTAATATCCTCCCGGTCTTCTAGATGGGACAATCTCACCACGGTACCTCCCACACACCATACAATCCAATACCTACATATAATGGGGGGAATGGAGGCATCTGACTCGCTGGTTTACATTGTTACTTCGCCAACACACAGGTTTTGCCCTAACTCCATTGGGAGGATGACCTGGGGCGTGCTCTCACAGACAGGGAGTGGACAGCCGTGTGGGAGGGCCCAACACTCGTCCCCCGAAATCAGCGCTTTAGACAGATGCATTTCTTCGTCTTACACGGACATACCTCACCCCAGCCCAGTTTAATAAGAACTTCCACTTCACTGACGCAGCTTTCCCTAGATGCCGTTTACCCAACACTGATCAACTACTTATGTTATGGCATTGTCCTGCTTTGGGTGAATACTGGGCTAACGTAGCAGCTACCTAGGCCAATTGCAGTGGGCGCGACATCCCTTTTCACTGGAAGGTATACATTTTACATCTCTTTAAAATGAGTAAGAGAAACAGGGCTACCTCCTGATTTTTGGACCTAGGCCTAACAAATGGAAAACCCCGATAGCCACCCACGCAATAGCCTGGTGCTGTTCACTGCTCAACTGAGCCAGGGTGGAAGAAGTGGCCTTGTTGTGGTACTGTAAATTTGGACCCTGCTGTTCCACAGATATCGAGGTCCAACACTCGTGTTATAAAATACCGTCGTACCATGACGAATTTGGTATCTACGAACCGGTAATGATTAGGACATCATCCCTATGCATTTGCGTCATGATTAAATGATGCTAACACCCTCAAATCTTGATTTCCGTCTCGAACCCGCAGACTCCATTTTGTAAACGGCATCCATCTTATGACTTGCCCTCATATAGTCAATTGATTAAAACCGAGTTTCATCTGAAAGGACACGTCCACCGTAGCTGACTTCCCCATGACCTGGCCGAGCTGACTCCACTGCCTCCAGCCAAGCCTGTTTGGGCAGCTCCTCGCCCAGTGGCCGAGCCAGATATCATCAAGGCACAACATATCATAAACCCTTCACTACATACAGACCCTGTTTTCCATACACACACACACCTGTCCATGATTCTTGTTTATGACCCGTTTTATGATGGGAGGGTGCTCGACCTTATTGGCATTTCATCAATATCTGATGGGAGTTCTGGATCTGGCGGGGTAATCCATCACCAACTGGACATCTGAAATATGTGCTGACCAGCATGACTTCGCTCTTTGTATTATTGTGGAAATATTTGTATTGCCATATCATAAACTTAAGAATTCTTGCCTGCAGCTGTTATTTATGTATATAAGGAGAAGTCTGGTTCTGTAAAAACGAACAGTCTCCTGAGAACTTACGGCCCGTGCTGTCGTACTTCTAGGACACATGTTACTTGGTTGCAGCCAATAAAACTCGATCTCTGACTTCAACTAGAAGACTCTGTGTTTCTGTAAGTCCAGAACAGGGAGAACCTAGAGGTCTTCGGGTGTGGTCCCCTGGCACCACCGGGTCTCTAAAAACCCGGCACCTCAGTTGGCGCCCAACTCGAGGCGATATCAAGCGGTGACGGTCCAAGCCAGATGTTCGTGAGGAGCTTCGTGTGAAAATTCCGGAGGACGGCCAGCCACTTCAGCGACCCCTGCATGTCGACATGGTTCCGAAGGTCTTTGCTGCGAGGTTCCCCGCGTCCCAACGGCTACGAAGGACTGCTGCCCTGACTATCGCCCTGTTTTGGACCCAGTGATCCTTGGTAGAGCGAAACGATAGACGAGTCTTCTAGTGACGTCACCGATCTTAAATACTCAGTTAAGTATAAGTGGAGCGTCTCCCAGTTCTTAGTTTGGTTCTTAGTCTTGGTATCCCAGAGATACGGTTTGTATTGGTACTTGCAAGCACCAAAACCGAGGGATTCGTGTATTCACGAAAATATCGTAATTAGATAATCCCTTGAAGTTTGAAGCTAGACTAGTGAGCGAAGATGCCTGGTCTCAGCAGACTTGGAAACTTGTTTTGTCTTGGTTGCGTAGTCAACTACCCGACTACGAGGAGAGAGAAGTGCTGAACGAGTTAGCACGCAAATGGGTTACTGATACTGTAAGGTATGATGTTCAGTCTGTCATGAAAGTCTTCAGTCAGTGGGATTCGTCCACTCAAAGATATGTATTTGAGGAGATGTGCGTGTACCTCTGGGAAGATTTACAAGACAATGACCCAAAACGCAGAATGCAGGAACTAGCCCGCATGCGATTCAAATTTTACGAAGGCATGATTGTAGGTGCCGATGTTGAAAAAGCAATGGATCTGTTGTTATCTTATAGGAGTCAGGGAAACAGCTCTAGATCATTTAATGAGGATGATGTGTCTGGTAGGAAAAAGGCGCGACAATGCCCCATGAGAGAGGTTCCTCCAGTATGGAGGGAAGGTGATGCGAATGCACAACCACCTGTTCCACCGCATTTCCAGCGAGTATGGGTACATGTCCCCTGGAAAAGATCCGAAGTTTTAGCACTCAAACAGACATTACCTGATCCACGTAAAAACCCAGCAGGATATTACAAGGAGTTGTCACAGACTGCCAGCTCATGTATAATGAATTTAGCAGATATAGACATGTTGTTTGGGAATGTTGTTCCGCATCCTTTATGGAGTAAAATTCGTCATGCGGATCACGATCAAGAACTAGGTGACTCATGGGCTAATATTACTGCTACTGATGCTAGACAAATTGGTGGTTCTAAACCCGAGCCCTTAATAGCAGACCTTCCCGGTAGGATTATCGCGTACATGAAAACGTTAATGCCTGAATTACGTGTAAATTGGGACAAGCTATCTGCGTGCAAGCAGAAGAAAGATGAGAACGTGTCTGACTTTTTCACGAGATTTGAGGAGACTTTCACCGATCACAGTGGTCAGGACATGGCTACCGAGGGTGGCCAAAGATTGTTTGTAGACAAATTTGTACATAATCTGCTTCCTGAACTGTGCAATAAATTGAAAGATTCAGAGAGTGCTTGGGCTGTCTCCACGTCAGCACAGATTTTAGCCACAGCCCAGTACTACGAAAATAGGCGCAAAGACGAGCTAGCTAAGACAGAGAAAAAGACTAAAGAACTAAAGACTAAAGTTCTTCTCCAGCAAGCGTATCCGCCTCGCACTCCTAGTCAGCCCAATTATCATCAACCGCAGCAGTATTCGAGAAACGCGCAAGGAAACGAGTTTTCCCACCAGCGTTCTCCGTATGGCCCGAATCAATGTGCATATTGCAAGGAAGAGGGTCATTTCAAAAGTAATTGTCAAGCTCTTGCGCGACGCTTAAGCGGTGTTTCCGGCGCAAGAGGTAGAGGTGTTCAACAGGCTCCTAGAGGTAGGGGCCGTGGAAATTTCTCCCAGAACACCACTTCTTTTCCGCCTCAGAATTCTATGAATAGCTTTGACCAACAGAATAATGCGTCTTCCAGGTCAGCTCAGTACTATGCAGATGACTATTACGCAGAAAACGAGAATGAGGGTAATAGTTGCTAGGACAGCCATGGACAAAGAGAGGGAGTTGTTTCAGTTCCAGTAGATCAGAATGGACCTTATGTCGAGGTGATTACATCCGGAGTGTCGGAGCCATTTCTGCTGGATACTGGTGCTACAAAAAGTTCGATTATGCACTCAAAACTTCCTGGCGCACCTTTGTCTGGCGAAATGAATGTTTCAGTAGGTTTTTCTGGCGCCCCTGTTAGAAACCCGATCTCCAGCCCTATGCCCCTTTCTGTTGGCCCATGCGAATTAGAAGCACCCCTCATTCTTACAACAGTTTGTGGCGAAAATTTGTTAGGTTTGGATTTACTGAAGAGATTATATGCGACCTTGTACTGTTCTCCTTCGGGAGTACAACTTACGCTTGGTAAGAGAGTGATTTCCCCGATGTACTTGTCAAAAGAAAGAATTCCGACTGAGTTGTCATCTCTTCCAGATGTACTTTGGGCGAATGGTTCCAATGATGTGGGTCATTTGGAGATAGCACCATATGTCATAACATTAAAAGCTAATGTTAGGTTGCCACGTATTCCCCAATATAGAATATCAAACGAATGTGAAAAGGCTTTGTTAGCGATCGTCTATAATCTGATTGCGAAAGATGTCATCGAAGAAACTACAGGCAACATTTGTAACAGTCCTGTTTTGCCTGTCTTAAAGCGTACCGATCCTTCACAGCCCCCTGTGTACCGATTTGTGATCGATCTAAGGGAAGTGAATAAGATCGTTGTACCGCAGTTTCCAGTCGTCCCCGACATTACTGCCTTATTGCCAATGATTCCAGCTTCAGCCAATTGGTTTTCGGTGATTGACCTGAAGAACGCTTTCTTCAGCATCCCGATCGCCGAGCAGAGATATCTTGGGCTTCAGTCTAGGAGGACGAAGCTTCCGCTTTAAACGCGCTCCTCAGGGCTACTGTGAGAGCCCATCAATATTCAGTCAAGCTCTGAAAACACAACTAGATACGATTATTCTACCTGGTGGTGCGACTCTGATCCAGTATGTAGACGATCTACTAATCACTGCAGATACTGAAGAAATTTGCAAGCAAGCCACATTGTCATTGTTGCGTCATTTATGTGACATGAAGCACAAAGTCTCGCTTTCCAAACTACAATTTTGCCGACAAGAAGTAACCTACTTAGGTCACATCTTATCGAAGGAGGGAAGGAGACTGACCCCAGAAAGAATACAGGCAATTGCAGAATTGAGTATCCCAAGGACACAAAGAGAAGTGCGTGCCTTCTTGGGCATTACATCGTACTGTAGACAATGGATACCGAACTTCTCACTGTTGGCCAAACCTTTGCTGGCATTAATGCGTAAAGACACACCCAATCCTTTGCCTTGGTCTGAAGATTGTCAGGCGAGTTTCCATGAGTTGTGTGAGGCATTATGTTCGGCTCCTGTGTTGGGCAACCCCGACTACAGCAAGCCGTTTACATTATACGTCCATGAGAAGGAAGGTTGCGCATTATCAGTCTTGACGCAGCACTTTGGGGACAAACAACGCCCATGTGCATAATTCTCCGCGACTCTAGATCCCGTAGCTAAGGCATTACCGAGTTGCTTGAGGGCCACTGCCGCAGCGGCTGTCTGTATTCGACAGTCCGCTGGGTTAGTCATGAATAATACCCTGACCGTTATGGTCCCACATGCAGTAGATATTTTACTAAACAGAACAAGGACACAACATCTGACTAGTGCTCGACTGTCCAGCTATGAATTGACCCTGTTAGCAAGTCACATTCACATAAAAAGGTGTGATACACTCAACCCCGCTACGTTATTACCTATTCCAGCGAAGACAGATGAGGTCGATAAACATGATTGCTGTTTTAGGACAGAGGAAGAGACAAAAGGGAGAGCAGACTTACAGGACACTCCTCTCTCTGAATGTAATGATAATTTATGGGTTTATGGTTCATGTTTCAAGTTGCCGAATGGTGATACGACTGCAGTGACAACATTACACACGATTGTAGAGACAGCTCGCATCCCCCACAATTCCGCGCAAGCAGCAGAGTTAGTCGCACTCACAAGAGCATGTGTGTTGGCAAAAGGAAAACGAGTGAACGTGTACACTGATAGTCAGTACGCCTTTGGCGTAGCCCACAGTTTTGGAAGATTGTGGCGTGAACGTGGGTTCCTGACGTCGCATGGTGCAAAGATTCAACACGGCCAGCTAGTACACGACCTTCTCGAGTCACTGACCTTGCCCCTACAGGTTGCGATCGTGAAGTGCAGCGCGCATAGAAAGATCCGAGATTATGTTGGTCGAGGGAATGCATTTGCAGACGAGGACCGCGAAAGAGACTGCAAGGAACACAATGAGTCGGATGTATGTTGTAGGTCCTGCTAGATGGACCCCTGATGTGGGTATGTGTGAGGACACCATCGAAAGCGTGAAGTCCATACAAGCTGATGCTACAGAGAAAGAGGTGAATGAATGGAGAGAAAGCAAGGGTAGATTAGACGCGAATGGTTGTTGGGTCGAACTGTCAGAACATCAGCGATGGTTGTTACCTAACGCATATGTGCTCGCAGTGGTAACGATGGCCCATGGAATGGCACACATCAGTGTGAAAGGAATATGTAAGTTGTTGGCCCCAGTATGGCAGTATAGTGGTATCCCAAAATGTGCAGAGAATCTGGTCAGAAATTGTATGGTGTGTTTGAAGCACAATCCCGGTAGAGGAACCCCAACCCCAGCTGGTCATTTTGCACCTCCAACGTACCCGTTCGAGGTCTTGCAGCTCGATTTCATCCACATGGAGAGGTGTAATAACCTGAAGTATGTGCTTGTTGTCGTCTGCGCCTTCTCCAGGTGGGTAGAAGCGTACCCCCTTAAGGACAACACTGCATTGTCAACTGCCAAAGCCCTTGTCAAGGAATTCTTCCCTAGATTTGGCATGCCTAGAATTGTCTGGAGTGATAATGGAAGTGAATTTGTGGGACGAGTAATGAAGAGAGTGTGTGAGTGTCTAGGCATCCGCCAGAAGTTCCATGCTGCAAACCACCCCCAGTCGGCAGGCCTGGTAGAGTGCTATAATGGCACGTTAAAATTCAAACTGGCCAAAATCCAAGCCAGCACAGGTCTCAAGTGGCCAGACGCCCTGCCTTTAGCACTCCTGTCTACCAGGATGATTGTCCACTCCAGGTTAGGACTTAGCCCACACGAGATCGTGTTCGGGCGCCCAGCAAATATATGGGGAGTACCGAGGCCAAGAAAGCTCAGTGAGATCGAGTACCCTGCACTGTTTGACTATTTGCACGAATTGACAACTAAACTGCATGCTTTACATCAACAGGTCCACAGCTCCTCTCCACCGGCATCTGATGATCCAGGCCACGCTATCGAACCTGGCTCCTGGATCCTGATTCGCAACTTCAGACGAGCAAAGAACGAGGAGCCTCGCTGGACCGGACCTTTCCAGGTTTTACTGTCTACCCGCTCTGCAGTACGTGTCCACGGAAAGAAACATTGGGTGCACGGCGCCCATTGCAAAAGGGTCCCGTTGCCCCTTCCATACGACCGATGGGTCCAGCAAGGAGTCGCTGACTCCGAGACTGAGTTTATACCACGTTTTGTCCCCTTCAGCGATGCACGACTAAAAGGAACTGGTACCGACAAAGAGAGCGATTGTATTTTGCAAGAATCTGTGCCACCATCGCTGCAGTTGGACACTACAGAACCTGAAACACTGTTTGAAGATCACACCGTGCCTGGAAAAGAACTATATAATCTGAGGCCAAGACCAAGGAACTAACATACCCGAATTAGTGCGATCTTCCCCTTTTCCATGAACTACTTTTGATTCCACAGCTCTCTCGCCCAGGGAACTAGCTCATTTTTGATTTTCGAACCGCCATCTGGTTCTGCTGCTAGGGCCGCGGTTAAAGTCTGAGGAGTGCAGCCGGGGACGCCTAGGTCAATGGTTCTGGTCAGTCTGAGGGAATTACCCCGGACTGGACAGAGCGCACATCTTGGCAGAAGCAACCTCCCACCGCGGGCAGCAACCAGAGGATGGAGTTTCCGAGGGTAGAGAGCCCTGCTAGACACATGAACTTTGAAAAGAAAATATGTATTGTAATGGCAAGAAGACGAACTCTGGTATTGAGCATCTCAATGTTGTGTAGTATAATAATGTTTTTAACTGGCTATGCTCTGTCCATTTTTCAAGTCCCATTCATACACGACACCCAGCTCACTCCTCCTCCTACTGATCCCACACACTCCTTTCACCCTTTACCTAAACAAGAGTCTGCCAGAAGACTAGAATTCGTAAACAACTCATTTATCCAACTCCTCCACCAGCACCAATCTGTGATGAACACTACGAACTGTTGGATATGCGGACTCATGCCACACACTACGGATAAGGGCATCCCTTACTTTGTCCTGCCATTTAGTTACTTCGGTTCTCTGTGGGCTTTCCAGACCATGTTCCTGTTTTCCCTTGAACCATACGTTCGAGGGGAGAACTCAAACAATAAGGCACTAGTGGCAGGAATCAGAAATATGAGTAGAGATATTGACACAGTTAGAGCAACTCCCAAAGATGAGTTTACACCATACAGTAGATGGAACATCACCAAGTATGGGATTTCCCTAAGTGAGAACCAGAAATCAAAGAAATCCTCCCCAGTCTGGGTAGTACCCCACCGTGGTCACTTATGTCTGCAAGGTATTGGCAGGGATCCCAAAGCACAGTTGGGGAAGAGCATATGCATGGAAACATATGTGTTTGCCTCCCGAACTTCCCCTCCATTCTTGGCGGCTAAAGGCACCTATTTTGTCTGCCATGACAAAGCCTACACATGGTTGCCCTCTGACTTCTCGGGCACATGTTTTATCTCGTTTCTGCTGCCACCCACCTACACGGCCGGGGCAGATTACCACCGGACAAGGACAGTTAGGGGTGTCGTGAGTCAAGACGACACTGCGGGTCAAGAATTTGGAGACTTCGCAAAGGGTTTTCTGCCATTTTGGGGGCCTATGGTGAACAGCAGGAACATTCGACAATTGACGAGAATAGTTGAGTCCGCCGTGACTGAAACGGCCGGAGCCCTTAGCAACTTGACAGCTGAGCTTCAGTCGGATCGACTTATGACCCTTCAAAACCGGGTTGCCCTGGATGTCATACTTGCAGACCGTGGTGGTGTATGTAGAGTGATCCAATCTAGTTGCTGAATTTTCATCCCCGATAATGCTCCGACAGTGTACCAGGCCATCTCCAAGTTACACAAAATCTCTGATTCTCTTCACATAGAAAAAGGAAATTGGTCTCTGCTAGGGTGGTTCTGGGAACTGATCTCTGCCTGGGGATGGAAAACTCTGATCTTCATTGGGATGATCTTAGCCGTTCTGTTTATGTTCTGCCTGTTTGTACAGTGCGCTCCTGCAATATGTGGCCTCTGCGCCACTTCATGTGTAAGGAAGCCTGTGTCAAGGGACGAACTGAGCAACAGAATGATGCTACTGCAGCATCTCCGTGAATTCATCAATACAGATTTGGACTCTGACTAGCATGAGTTATTGCCTAATATGAGGGCAAAAGGAGGGTCTGTGGTACTGTAAATTTGGACCCTGCTGTTCCACAGATATCGAGGTCCAACACTCGTGTTATAAAATACCGTCGTACCATGACGAATTTGGTATCTACAAACCGGTAATGATTAGGACATCATCCCTATGCATTTGCGTCATGATTAAATGATGCTAACACCCTCAAATCTTGATTTCCGTCTCGAACCCGCAGACTCCATTTTGTAAACGGCATCCATCTTATGACTTGCCCTCATATAGTCAATTGATTAAAACCGAGTTTCATCTGAAAGGACACGTCCACCGTAGCTGACTTCCCCATGACCTGGCCGAGCTGACTCCACTGCCTCCAGCCAAGCCTGTTTGGGCAGCTCCTCGCCCAGTGGCCGAGCCAGATATCATCAAGGCACAACATGTCATAAACCCTTCACTACATACCGACCCTGTTTTCCATACACACACACACCTGTCCATGATTCTTGTTTATGACCCGTTTTATGATGGGAGGGTGCTCGACCTTATTGGCAATTCATCGATATCTGATGGGAGTTCTGGATCTGGCGGAGTAATCCATCACCAACTGGACATCTGAAATATGTGCTGACCAGCATGACTTCGCTCTTTGTATTATTGTGGAAATATTTGTATTGCCATATCATAAACTTAAGAATTCTTGCCTGCAGTGGTTATTTATGTATATAAGGAGAAGTCTGGTTCTGTAAAAACGAACAGTCTCCTGAGAACTTACGGCCCGTGCTGTCGTACTTCTAGGACACATGGTACTTGGTTGCAGCCAATAAAACTCGATCTCTGACTTCAACTAGAAGACTCTGTGTTTCTGTAAGTCCAGAACAGGGAGAACCTAGAGGTCTTCGGGTGTGGTCCCCTGGCACCACCGGGTCTCTAAAAACCCGGCACCTCATTGTGAAGGGAAGACATGCTGGGTCTTTGCAAGTTTCCCCTGGCCAGTAGTTGGGGGACTATAGTGTCAGACCTACAGGGCCCGGAAAAGCCAGCGGAGCACTCCCAAGAGAGTTTAGGTAACCAGGCAATCCAAATGTTGCATACTGATGTTGAGCCAATGGAGGCACAGGGAGGGTAGAGTCCCACAAATGTTGCTTAGCCCACTACAACATGCGGCACCCATCTACGATTGTTGGCAGATGATCCCAAGCCCCAATACATTAAGCAAACAGGCCTGAAGCGGTTAGCCCTTCCCTGGATTGGCTTACTTAGTCCTCATTTTGTTGTATCCCTCTCCCACAGTTCAAATATGCGACATAACACTTACAAAGCATAGGCTTGTATACCTCAAAGCCTCTTCTGGTCCTTATTGTGAGAGGAGTGCATCCTTTTAAGGAACAACCCATACCCCCACATGCACAATGCGTCAATGTACAATAGAAACACTGTATCAACATTCTCAGATCTTTAAGGTGGTTAATATGTACTATGTCATTACACAATTGTAATTGTTTGAAGTGAAATGTCAATAAAAATGTTTAATCAAAAATGATGCTATTAAGACAACAGTTATACCCACTCCTGTACCAGAGAAATATTATTACACTAGGAAGTGTCAGAGGCATTCTGCTATACAAGTGGAGAGACACCCTCCATATATTATTCAGAGAAGACATTCCAGTAGGCGGTGTAATTTCTCCTGATAACGCAGAATAGCATGCAACCTCCAGTCCAGTCACAGCAAAAGGACATTCCAGTACAGAATGTCCCATGAATTTTAGGCTGTAGAGAGCAGACACTCCTGGCCAGTGAGGAAAGACCTTCCACACTGATGTCTCCAGTAGATATAATACAGAGTATCCAATTAATTATGGTATTCTACTAGAATATCATCATTCAAATACCAACCTACAAAAACATTGAAGGCAGAACATTGATCACTAAAACACTGAAGGCACATACACAAGGATGAATCCACCATTCTCAGCTCCACATATGTGCACCGTGATATATATATATTTTTAGTTATGTAGACGTGGCGCCAGAAATAGCAAATCTACACATATCAGGAAGTCCCTTCTACAGAGAAGAGACATTCTAACAAGCAGTTCTCCATGGACAAATATACTCTGATGAATGCAGGCAGACCCTGCCACACTACAATAGCAAGAGGTTACATGAAACAAATTCATTGAATTATTGTGCCCTTATATTTCTAAACAAACATCTTGCTATGAAAATGCAAAAATATAATGAAACCGATATGTTGCTTTGTGTCAACCATTTGTCTATTATGTGGCATTTCTCTCAGCTCCTACTTTATTCACCAAATTCTCTTCTAGGAACATTAAAAAATAGATTTTTCTATGAAAACAAGCAGATCCTAACAATCCATGTCCAATTTCCTTTCAACCTTGAGAAATCAAAGGAGCGAGTGCACAGTGAGTTTCGCTCAGTTATTTGTTAGCTGTCTGATCTGGTTTTGAATAAAAAAAGATGTCCATTTCCAACAACTGACTGAAATCCAAGTCCAAGATGGAACACTAGCCTGTTCACTGCTCCCTTTTTATCTCCATGCTTCTGCATCTTATCCCTCTCTTTCTTTCTGCAATCTCCATCTTTCTCACACTCTTTCCATCTTATTGTATCTCTTTCTATATATGCCACTATCTGATCATCCGTCTCTCACCATCCAACTCTCACTGCATCCCTGACTAGCTCACGCCTTCCCCCTCTTTGCTTCTGTCAATTCAGTTCAATTCAATTCAATGCAGATGATATAGCATTTTCAAAATATGCAAATATTGTGAGAAAATAATCTCTGAAGATTTGCTTTTTTAATAATCCATAGTCGTAACAGATGAACTAATGATGTTGCACCTGAAACAAGTTACCTGGGTCATACAGAAGTGTGAAATAATTCAATAAATTGTTATGTCACATAATATGCCATTATTCCTTTTTTTGTTTTTTAGATCTTTTTATTAAGTAATATAAAGCGAAAAATAGGTCAGTGCACCACACTACATCACAATCCTATCAGTGGATAGTCAATAAGCATCAAATCACCAATACATTACAGATATATTTCCCAAAGGTTGCTCTCCCGCCCGGTAACCAGAGCATTAATAATGTAATTGTTAAAAAAGAAACCTAGCCGCACTTTCCTGAATGAGGGAGGAACAAGGGCCACCTCTATCAATCGTTACGCCAAATTTTCTCCCACTTTTTGAACAACCAGAGCTCTCATAAACCACTTTTTCAGCCACCAATCACCAGTACATGTCTGGCTTCCAGTCTCTAAGGCATGGTGCTGTCTCTGTGCCCCACAATCGAGTAATACTGAGCTTGGCGATGGCCAGACCCAGGGTCATTCAGGTTCGCTACATATGATTCAGATCAGTTATGTCCCAAATATTGAGCAAGCATCACGTAGCTGAAAGTGGTATCTCACTGACGCACAGGCTGTTAATACAATTTACCACAGACTCCCCCCAATAGCGCTGCACAGAGGGGCAATCCCAAATTATAAGATAGAGGCAACCCAGATGTCCACACCAACGGCAGAAGTTTGCATCTGTTGAGCCACCAATTTTTACCATGGTGGTGTAGGCATAGTAGAACCTATGTAATCTCTTGAGCTGTACTAAGTGAAACCCAGACCTAATCGCTCTCTCTTTCGGGGAGGCTAAGGCCTCAGGCAAATCCTGGACCTCCAAACCTCCCAAATCTAGGTCCCAGTATTCCAGCAAACGTTGGAGAATGTCAGGAGAATTGTTCATCAATTTACAGTATGTGAATGAAGTCGCCTTGCAGGGCATGTAGCTGACAAGTAGGCTGCCCTCCTAGGGGGGAGGATTCAGGTAGTTCCTCTCCTTGGGGGAAGTACTGCTCGGAGGGCGTGCTGAACCTGCAGGTAACTGAAAATCTCAGTAGGGGCCAACTGACAGTCTCACTATAAGTTGGTGAATGAAATGACTTCTCCCCGAGACCATAGATCACCCACCCCGGAAAGACCAATAAGATTCCACTTGTCAAACCTAAGTTGCCTACCCAGTGTATCCAATGCTTGGGAATCCCCAACGGTGTGGCTTTGGTTATTTTACCCTTCCACCATAGGCCTGCAAGTGCAGTGTACCAGATAGCAACTGTGAGCGCCATAGGTCCCTGGAGTGTCAAGTGTTGTGGCCTAGTATGACGGTCCATTATTCTTAGAATGGATGCAATTTCCGGTGTTCTACTCAACTCCCACATGCTCATTCCCCCTTACAATCAGTGTCCCGCTGCAAAGTCATCACTCGCCTTGTTTCTGCAGAGCATCAAGTGAATTTTGTAAACGTATTAGTGGTATACAACATTGTTAGAACACATGTATTGTGAATGGAGCTTCTATTGTGTGCTCCAAGTATCATTTTCAAGATTTCTACTGGAAGTGCCAGTGTAGTCGTACTAATTCTATGAACCATTGTTCAAAAAGGGCCAGATCTACGACTACTGGCAATTGCCAATGTACAAAAGTGCTGCTGGGGTCAGCAGATCTCCATTCCTGTGTCTGCTTTTAAATAAAGCAGTTTTTTTTTTCTTCAATGCAGCCCGTTTTCCTTAAAGGAAAACTGGATGCATTAGAAAAACAAAAAACGTTTTTGTTTCATTTTTAGAGGCAGGTAGTGGTCCTGGGACACTGCTTGCTCTGAAAAAATGTTTGTGCACCCAGTCACAAAGAGTAAGGGGTCCCCTGCCGACCCCTTCCAGTTTGCGAATCGTTTACCACCCTCTTGAATAGGGTGATAAACTGCAAGTGTTAAAACATTCTTACATAGGGCACAGACTCGCTATTAGGAAGAGACGCCCTTGGAATGCTCCTTCCTAATAGCGAGTCGCTAACTCTAATTTGCGAGTCGCTAGTTAAAATTGGGACTCGCAAAATAGGGATAGTACATGGGCCATAGGTTTTTTGCAAGAGCAAACGGGTCTAAAACCCAATTGCGCATGCAAAAATCCGTCGGATATCTGGCCCTAAAAGTTTTATTTGCGTTGTACATATCCGGAGTGCAGTTGATGAGGGAGCAAGCAGAAGATTTCTCTTACCTTAAGAAATGGGTTAGTGCTAATGATCTAGAAAATGACATTGTTATTCCGATTTGCCAATGTGACCCTAACCATGACCATACATTGCTGAATTTGCAGCATCTATAAATAGCTTTGTTGGCCCTGTTGCAGGGTTATCCCGAAACTTTTTGCCTTTCCCCTAGCCCTCTCGCTGTGATGGAATTGGTGGGTTCAGGATGTTGGACGCTTTGGTGCTGGTTAGCAGTGCAAAGTGTGTGTGTGCTTTCTGCCTTATGTGAGAAGTTGGCCTGATATATAATGTTCACTATTCTAGCGAGCACTTTGTATCAGTCCAAACAACCCTTATGGTGATTGGTTGTAAGTCAACCTTATAGACCAACTATCCTAGTAGCGTGGATACGAGCAGTCTTCGGGCTAAACTCTAGAGGGCGTGTTAAGCCAGCTGTTATACCATCACATATACCCCTTGAACACCAAGTGAAAGGACACCACATAAGTGTTATGAAAATAAACAGTGTATTTATTTAGATCACAACAGCCCTGTACTCTTTATGAGGACAGGGTACTAAGCACACAACAAAACTCTTACGAAAATACTTTAAGTTGCACAATTCACACAAATGTCCGAGGGGCACGAAAAACCATATACTATGAAAGTGGAATGCGAAATTACTAGCAGGTAAGTACTGTACTAATAGGCTTTGGAATCGCTAGGACTACGTTACTGAACCTTCAGATTACTAGTAGGAAGCCTAGGGGACTCGGGTGCAGAGTGTGCACTCTCACACGGGATGCGGGACAAAGTCTATGGGAGTTAGTAAAGGCAAAGTTAGTGTTCTCGGGCGAACCCGATAAGGTAGGTCGAAAACGACAGTGGATCTGGACCCTTGGATAGTGAGGCTATGCTGGGGCACCGAAATGCCGAAGTTACGTAGCCCAGGGTCTGCAGCTGCATAGGTCTGAAAAGACGTCGGGAATCCTCGTTGACGAACCAGAAGCCTGAAGAAAGAAGTTGCTGGCAGGCGACCAGTGAAGATTGTTCGAGTGATCCAAGCCTGGATCGAAGATGGATGACACCTGAAAGCAGAGGGGACCAAGTTCTTGACCACTAGCCAGTGATCAGACGGCACCAGAAGGGCACCGGATGGTAGTCACCTCGACCAGGTGAGTGGGAGACGCTGGGCTCTGCAGTCTCACGGACCAGGAGGCGTTGTCGGCGACCAGGATGGAGGTGCGAGCTGTCCCACGATTGTTGATGCTGTCGACGTCGCTGGACCCAGGATTGGGGCAACAAGTCTTGGCAAATTCAAGCCCACGCGGTGGACCTAAAATGGCGTCTGATGTGGACCAGGAGGGTCCGGGGTGCTCCTCTTTTGGAAGGGAGCAAGGGCCAGTCTGGAGCAACCAGACCAGCAGTGTTGTCGTCGTTGATCGTCGTCGAGAAGGCCACAAGCCAGCGGGCTAGTAGCCAGACAACGCGGTGAGCAGCCAAAAAGCAGAAGGGCCCCACGCAGATCGTGGAGATGCTGGGTGGCTGGACATCGGTGCTGGAGCTGCTCAGGGTCGGGGCTTCTCGGACCCCAAAGCACTCACCAGAGGATCCCTCGGCGGTCGTGCTGGATAGAAGTCGTGCAGTTCTGATGATGGCCGGTCCCTCGAGGTCTCGTCGCACCTACGGTTCTCAGCTTAGCTGTAGAGGTAGGTAGAGGTCAGAGGTGCCAGGGAAGCCGGGTCTCGTCGTGCTGGTCGGTCGGATTCCTGAGGAAGGACGTGCAGCAAACCGCAGAGTTCTTAGATGGTGCCTGCGGATGCAGGGTGACTACTCCTTAGCCACAAGGGAGAAATCTTGAGAAGAAGTTGAGAGTTCCTTTCGTAGAAAGTAGTTTCTTGATTCAAAGATGTTCTAATTTGGAAGGGTCCCCGCTCCTGCCTTTATCCTAAAGAAAGGGGTGGGTACGCGACTAGGTCCTGCCCTAGGGGTGGGACCAGGAAGGGGGGTGGTTACACCCCTCTCCCATGCCGGACTTTCCCCAGGCCAGGGGCTGGTGTGCCCCTGGAACTGGTTCTAGCCGGCAGATGCGTAGTGAGCACCGGGGTGCCACTTGCAGTCACCTTCCTGTAAAGCCCTGCCTACCCAGGATACACAAAACCCTGTCTGGGATGGTTCTAGCACCGCCCCTGACAGGAAACCCTTTGTCCAAGCTCTCCTCGCTGGAAGGACTCCCAGCAGCAGGAAGTCAGACTCGTGTCTGTGGTGGCAGCATCCATTTTGTGGAGCTGAGGCTTGAGTTAACTTTAACCGGGGTTCACAGTTAGAGACATACATGTCGTGTCCCTCTAGAAGGGTGGAATGCTAACCCCGTCGCCAGAATTGGCGAGGGGTTAGTATTCCAATTCGTATGACACCTTACTCGACATGTTTTGATAAAGCAATACCAAAGATAGCATTTAACCGCGAGGATTATAATGCACTTAAGAGTATATGGTATGCGTTATCATGGAACAGCTATTAGGACTTGGTTCCGCAAGCTGCAAACGGGCTCAGCTCAGGCCAGAGCACCATCTCACACGATTCCATGCACTCTGACTTCAGGATTGTCAAGGCCTGCCATAGGAGTGACTGATAGGAATCCGTGTGTCCATTTTAGGGTTAGATATAGGTATACTATATCTAAAGCAAGGGGTGATTACACCACCTTGCCCCAGCTGTCGTGCAGCCAGTTGTGTCAGATTTAGATGGCCATCCAGGGGTGGCATAAGACATGCTTCAGCCCCTGGTAGGCCCTGAGTACACCTATGCCCTGAGTAACAGGGTCTGATAAGGTGGCCCAGTACCAATTGGATAATGCACCTAAGGTACACATGTCAATTTAGTGAGAGAACAGCTAGGCTGTGGGTCTGATTGGCAGGCCCACAGCCAGAGAAAGTCGTAAACCAGTGAAACAAAAGCAAAAAATCTGGGTGATCATAGGATTGCAGACCCTACTCTACTACACCTTACTAGGTATATTAGGTACCCCCCCCCCCCCTTTAGGGGACATCTCCCCCATGGTAGGAAATGTATATGCCATGTGTGGTGTGAGAGGAAAATAATAAATGCTGTGTAATGGTGTACGCACCTTTATTTTCACCATTGCAGAAATATCACTTTTAAAATGGACGTCATTTCTGTCTGCTTGTGCCACCTGCCTGAGGTGGGTTGGCTGTCTAGTATTTAAAGTGACAAGGTGCTCTACACTTCCTCCACAGTGACAGTGGAAGCTGGAACTGCCAGGGACCTTCTAGAAGCTTGTAGCCTTTCTGGTAGGTGAGAGGAGGAGTGTATATGTAGAGCAGTAGAGATGCCATGTGCCCAGACTGAGGGTGGACTGGAATGAGAGGAGACACTCTGCCAGGACGTACCGCCACATGGGCTTGTGTGCTGGCCCCTGAGCCCATCTGTACCCCTCTGCTGTCCACAGGGCCAGTGAGAACCATTGCTGGAGTGAAGACTACTACTTCAGGAGGAGTGCCACTTTATGGGTGATGACTGCTTCTAGGAGCTACCGTCCTGTACTGATGTGTGCCCACTGTCTGCTGATCTTGCCCAGCCTGGCCTGCCTGCTCTGCTGCCCTAGCACCTTGTGAGCGCTATACTTTGACTGCCCATATTCTCAGGAGGTAAGGAGTGTGGGAACTACTTCCTTGTGTGGGACTCCAGATCCTTGCCAGCTCCATAGCGCCTGGGAGGCACTACATTCCTGATTGCAAGAGGAGGAGCTGACGCCTGCAGCGCGGTGCTGTCATAGCGCTATATCTCCATCCCCAAAGAGAGGAGGAGCGTGGATCCTGCAGCTGACGTCTTGTGAGTGAGTCCCCCTGTATGTTCTAGCACCTTGTGGGCACTATATTTTGAGTGACTGGGCTCTTCCTGCTGCCTAGTGCCTTGTGAGGGCTGCAGCGCTATCCAAGTTCCTAAGAACTTTCCCGCCGCCTAGCGCCTCGTGAGCACTATCTTCTGGTTGCCTGCACTCCAAGGAGGTGAAAAGCGTGGGCGCTACTCCCTTGGGTGGGACCTTGGGACTGTGATCTAGCTAGCGCCTCGTGAGCGCTGCCTCCAGCCCCTGCCGAGGAGAATAAGGTGCATGAGTCCTGCAGCGCTGTGCTGTCAAAGCACTATATTTCAATTCCCCTGCATGTGTGCTGCATTGTGGTGCTGCCAGAGTGCTGTATTCGCATCGACTGTGCTCTGCTTGCTGCCAATAATGCAAAGAACAAGGGTGGTTAGGCCCCGTGGGAAGAGGGTAGGTAGGGCCTTTATAATGAACAAACAGGGGAAATTTACCTAAGCCTCTGAAATGATTTAAACAATGAATGTGGTTGGGATAAACACAACTTTATTTGTTTACCCAGACATTTAGTTATGTCCTTGGTTTTTTTGAAGTTTTGTCTTGTTTTATATAAGCAGAAAGGGAAATTGCCATCAACCTCACATATAGCCATATGTGGATTACATTACATTGTGATAATATTTACAACAATTAGAACACAGATTATGTGAAAATAATGTGAAGAAACATAAACATTTACAAAGTGCTCAACATTGTACACACACATGGACAATAATTGACCAAAACAGTTCCTTTGACAATACTGTGGCTCAAGGGAAAAATTATTCAGAAAAAACCCCCCTTGGCCAATCGTGGTGACCTAATCAATGAAACTAAGCAGTTCGAATAAGCCAATGATTCTAAATACTGCTATCGAATATGCAAGCAAACAAATGTCCAAATTTCAAGAGCCATGAAATTTGGACATTTGTTTGCTTGCATATTCGATAGCAGTATTTAGAATCATTGGCTTATTCGAACTGCTTAGTTTCATTGATTAGGTCACCACGATTGGCCAAGGGGGGTTTTTTCTGAATAATTTTTCCCTTGAGCCACAGTATTGTCAAAGGAACTGTTTTGGTCAATTATTGTCCATGTGTGTGTACAATGTTGAGCACTTTGTAAATGTTTATGTTTCTTCACATTATTTTCACATAATCTGTGTTCTAATTGTTGTAAATATTATCACAATGTAATGTAATCCACATATGGCTATATGTGAGGTTGATGGCAATTTCCCTTTCTGCTTATATAAAACAAGACAAAACTTCAAAAAAACCAAGGACATAACTAAATGTCTGGGTAAACAAATAAAGTTGTGTTTATCCCAACCACATTCATTGTTTAAATCATTTCAGAGGCTTAGGTAAATTTCCCCTGTTTGTTCTGCTTGCTGCCAAGGCGCTACAACTGTGCCCAGGAGAAGAGGAGCGGACGTCTGCAACGCCGGGATTCTAAAGCGCTACCAAGGGATCCCGGCTTGTGGGATTCCCCCCTGCCTGCTTGGTTGACAGTGGGCAGCTGCAACGTATTGAGGGGCATTGTACTCCTCAGGAGAAGAGAAAGAGGAGTGAGAGACACTCCTGCCCTGCCCCAGTGCTTTGCCAACTTTGCTTATGCTGTTTTTGCAGCCAACCCTGACTTTGAGGGACATAGGGCATTTGAGCCCCGGAGAGAGGCCAGTTGGCCTGGGGCCAGTTTCAGAGTGTTGTGCCCACGATTGGGGCGAACTGTGTTCATGCTGGCGAGGCCTATTGCCCCATATGATTTCTTGCATAATATTGTTGCATAATGCATTTGTACCTAGGATGATACCTAATGCTTTTCTCTCCGGTTTGCAGTGCTGATTTTGGGCCATTGGTAATTTGAGAGCCCCCGAGTAGGGGCTCTCCAGGCGCAGTAGCGCCAGAAGCGAATCTGCAACCTTGGGGCAGCTATTCCAGGTGTATTTACATAAAGTGTACTGTTACTGTTGCTTATGCCTAATGCACTTGGTTATATCGCTAATGGTTTCTTTCCCCCTAAATGCTTACAGGATGTTTGGGGGTTAGTAGGGATACACCATTGTGCTAATGTTCTGTCCTAATGTGCGCAATGATGAAATGCCTCATGTGTATGGTCCATTCTAATATGATTAGGCCCCATGTACCGCAGGAGGTGCCTTATGCATCTGCTAATGCCTAAGGGGATGTTGCCTAGCGTTTTTACCCTAATGAGAATGCTTCATGCCTACTACGTTTATGCCCACAGGTTGATGCCTAATGCTTTTCCCGCCTAATAGGTTATTCATACTGTTTGTATGCCTAATGCATTAATGCTGGCAATGCTTTTACCCTAATGCTACCTTGTGGGGGTCCTGCGTAAAGTGCCTACTCTAAGGTGATTTAATACTCCCCTGGTTTAGGCCCCAGCTGAGTATTGTGTGCCTAATGATATGCAGCATATGCTCACCCGTTATTGCTAATGTATTCGTGTTTTCAGGTCCACTGTCTTATAATTTTTTCTCATTATTTTCAAGGGTGACTTGCCATTCACTTTTTTTGCTCTTAAACTTGCTAATGGGATTCTGTCAGTACTCTTTATGAGTTTGACATTTAGAATTTTTACTTAGGTTCTGCCTATATAGGGTTTTATAAAGTTTTATAGCTTTGCATGTATCTGTACTTCTGAAATTGGGCCTTCATGGCATTTCATGCTTTTTTCTCTGTCCTGCATTTTTATTATTCTCTAATAAATTAACTTTTTTGCTTTATTTCAGATCTAGAACTTACTTCTTTATGCTTTCAGCGTTTTATTTCTGTTAACTCTGCTAAACTATTTTTTCCCGATGAGAAGTGTAGTCTCTAACTGCTAGATCATCTGGAAACACTGGATCCAAATTTTCTTAGGTAAAATATTGCGGTGATTAAATATTGGGGTTTAGTAACACTATTTCACTTGCATGCCCTATGGTATTTCAGGCATTGCCAAAGATTTATTGGATCTTGTGTTGTCTTTATGTTTTGCAAACTCAGTAGGTGAATGCATCATGACAGTAATTCCATGTTTGTTCATACTTGGCTATTAGGAAGTGTACTCCGTTTTCCATGATGCCTGGTCACACTGACAGATCTGGTTTTGCTACGCTTTCCATGTCTGTCTGCGCTGTGCTTTGCTTACAGTATCCAGCCAATGGGGACCCAGCCCTTGGTTATTGTCAGACTGTCTTTGGGATCTGTCACCGTCAGCTAACATTCCATTTGAGTGTCTTTCCTGTCGAGTAGGTTGTAGCATTTCATTTGACATTCTCTAGTATTTGGATTTCAAAGAAGGTTTATATTTACTTTGGTTAGCAAGCGCAGACACGCAATTTATGTGGTTTCCTTTAGAAGGTTGACTCTTTGATATAAGGAAATGTTCTTCAGCGTCTTCTTTAGCTTCAATTTACTTGATCGATCATGTTCTGGTGAGAATATATGGTTTTGAACTGGGGCGATTTCTCCTAATTTTTCCAGGAACGAACGCAGGTTTGAGCAATTCTTTTTCCTACACTAAATAGTAATGTGTCTCACTATCGTCTGCCAGGCACAGTCGAAGGCATCCTGTGTACCAGTAGATATATAGGTTTTGTTGGATATTGTCTGGTGTTTTGGGAAGACATATCACTAAGGTATTATGCCACAAAGCCATAAAGGAGTATTTGTATAATAACTACTTTGAATAATCACATGCAGGGTTTCACCAATGTTTCAAAACTGTAAAGCCCTCTCGAGCAGTGGACTAATATTCATACTCCCCACAGGCAAGAGTTCCAGGGGCTTTCAGGTTCTTTATAACATGTCTCCGTCTTTCATTCTAAAAAATAATATGTGCAATCACAATTCCATAAGAAAACTTTCATATAATTTGTCAGCATGACTAAGCTAGACCAGCAGCGCACACAAGGTATTTTTATCCCAGCAGGCCCAGTATGACAGCCACTTCTGGATTCGCGATCATTAATGTTTGAGGCAGTAGTAAGTAGATTCCCCATCCTCATATAATTATTTTTTCATTTGCTTCAACCTATGCTCACTGCATTTCCTTTGTTTACCCATGCTACTATACAGGTTCTCTTGATTCATTTCAGATCTGTTTGTTTTGCTGACTCCCCCGAAATGTCCCTATTCATCTCTCAATAACTGTATATTGTTGGGGTACCCTTGATTCCAACAGGCTTGCACAAGGACCCAAGTCCCTGAAAACGTGGGGCATCTTCACAGCTGGGGATGAGCTAGAGAAGTCTGCTCCTCCATGAAGGAATCATTCTCATAATGCTAACAGTATCTTGTAAAGATAAGCAGTCAGGTAAGTGGCCTTTGTTACTTTCCTCATAAGTACAGGCTCCTTCAATGCTTCTACAAACACTATAAGCGAACATTTTATTAGTACTATTATACACCAAGCAGAATGACGCACAAACCTAATGCTGACAATTATTATCATGTACAATTAATGAGTGTTGCTACAAATATTTCCTCCTCTTCTTGCTCTTGGACATTTTTTTTACAGCAACAAAAACACAGAACACACCATCGGCGCTCAGACAAAGCTATCATTAGGGAATTCAATGGAAGTCATCTATTAGATAATGGAAAGATAAAGAAGTATGTCCAGAGGAAACCTATGAACTGCAGGTCTGTGGCAGGGCTCTACTTTAATGCCTTTCAGGTTAGAATATGATTTAGCAGGTTTTGAAAAGTATTGCTGCTGTGCCTTGTTCACAGCCTTGCCTCGTCTCTAATCCAGCTTTAAGCCATGCTAATGCCCAGCGCAGACTATTGTCAGACTAATCAAGCGGAGAATGAACTCCAGTGCCCAGTCCAGCACAGCCTACAGTCCACAGCGGGTTAGGCTGGCAATATCCAGGTGCCCTAACCGGACTTGCCCATTTTGTATCCAAGGCTACTACTAAAGTCAAAGAACAGACAGCCCTGCTCCGATACTCGTCAGGTCCATCTTGGTGCCAAGTCCAACCTGAAGTTATATTGATTACCGGTTACTTCAAGCTCTTTGCCCCTACTCCCAAGTCACTGCCCAGCCCAACACCATTCCCTTGCACATCAACTTATTTTCATTGCCTTAGTTTCCATATGTGTCAACACTGGGGGTTGCCAGTACCGTGCTGCATTTAAATAGCTGCACACTTGCTTACCGTGACCTATGTCTACTGTTGGAAGAACTGTTCAAAAGGTTGCACTGCAATATAAAGATTATTTGAATGATAGACGTATACACCATCACTCGGTGATGAGGAAATAAAACACTTCTCCCAATACCTATGCTTTTGGAATATCTCTCCTTCTATGCAAAGTTCAATTGGCATATATGACTACAGGAATGAGTGAATTGTATGACTTTTCAGCAGCAGTATGGACTGGTGCATATGTTCTGTTGGTTCTGACTCATAGTAATAAAATCAATGAACTTTGAAGTCTTTAGCTAGTGTGCCGCTATGCAACAGTAAAATCCTTGGATCTGAGTATTTCCAAAAGATTGTTGAATCTGTGGGTCTTCACGTTGTCATGATATAACCAGCATCTCTTCTTTTCACTCTTCACTTTTGACTTTAGATCATCTATCAGTATCCATTTGACTAAGTACGCCAGGGCTCCATGTCTGAATTTTTACGTCTTCTGCACTTTCCTCACTCAGACTGTCTGCAATTTCTTGGTTTGTTGTTATTCTCATCATCTATGAATATTCCTGGTTCATATTGTCAATTGGGTCCCACTTAACACAACCTAAGCTCACTGTAGCACCACTGTTTGCCTGTACTAGGAGAGAGTCTATATAATAATTTGTATTTCCTTGTAGCATTTTATTTGCCAGATGTACCACCGCTTAGCACTCTAAGTTGTTTACAGACAACCGAAAATAAATTCTTGAGATCTGTCCTTTCAGTGCCACAGTCTACTCCCTCATATACTATCCATTCTGAACTTGGGGTAGGCTTTATTTCAGACATGATAAGAATGGCTCCTCTAATATGTTGGATGAAGACCTGGCTAAATCAGGAAATCCCCTTGAACCACATTATCTTGAAAGATTGTCTCCATTTAGATAACAACAATAAGATTCAGTGGCGGACATACATTAAAAACAGTCTTTTTAAACTAGGGAGACCGGAGCTTTTCTCCTCACCAGAGTGAATAACATCGAAGGACATTGCACTAATCAAGGGCGCAATGGCACAAATGCTGACTCTGGAGATAGAAGAACTAGAATTAAAAAAAAACACTAAGGGCTAATCTCATTATATCCAGCCCACTAGGACCTGAAATCTATCTTAATGTGGTGAACCGTCCATACCATAGGTTTCTTTTAACTCGTTTTCGTTTTAACATGATTCATCTGAATCTAGGTTACTTTCCCAACTGGAGTACCCCTGAAAATGCAATGCCGTGTTCTTGTGACAATTTTTCCACCCAGAGCACAATGCACTTTTTGATGTTCTGTGGTCACTACACGGAATTAAGGATGAAATTCTTGGCCCCAATACTAAAGGAGGCTGGGTTCTTGCAGGTCAAGCCTGCCCTCTTGTACTTGCAATTATTACAGACCCCCAGGATCATTTTCCATGTTGCTAGTTTTCTAGTGGGCGCTGTCAGGACGAGGAATAGGAAAATGATTGATTGCTCCCAAATGAATTTGGATGTAATCCTGTATAATGTTTGCATTGTGAAACATGGTAGTCAGGGTAACCAAAATGATTGATGTTTTTATTTTTTTTATCATGATCTTAC
This sequence comes from Lissotriton vulgaris, assembly GCF_964263255.1. Lineage (NCBI taxonomy): Eukaryota > Metazoa > Chordata > Amphibia > Caudata > Salamandridae > Lissotriton > Lissotriton vulgaris. The sequence goes on from NC_141691.1 coordinate 1,474,852,344, forward strand.
CTTATGAAATATTTTGGGAAATTTTTAACTGGTTTAATATTCTGCTTTTACTGGGTATAAATAATGTATTTATGCATGCTCTGTATAGTACTATTGTCTTTTTATGATATTGATTTATCGAAATAAAGTATTCTGACTGACTGACTGACTATTCCTGGTTCATATTGTCAATTGGGTCCCACTTAACACAACCTAAGCTCACTGTAGCACCACTGTTTGCCTGTTCTAGGAGAGAGTCTATATAATAATTTGTATTTTGTTGTAGCATTTTATTTGCCAGATGTACCACCGCTTAGCACTCTAAGCTGAATACTTTATTCTTTCTTATCTTAATGGCATGTAATTTACTAGGAGGGATGAATATCTGGCTTGGCACTGGCATGATTCAAATGAGTGGCCATAGAATATATCAGAGGGGAGTGATTAATCTGGCAAACCATCTTACTCAATGAAGTAATCATCTGATATCTGCAGTACTACCTACCATAATGTGCTTGCAAGCCACTCATTCACTTCATGTAGCAAGGATTCTCTTGATTCTGGTGGTGTGGGTTCCAGAACTTTTATACTTCAACCTTTCAAAACTCCCAATAATGGCTGTGTTGGTTAACTCTGAGTTATAGTGATGGGAATGGACAATGTTTTTTCTCTTTCTTCATCTTCTAGTGCTGGAAGGTATTTCCAGGTTACCTTAAAATATTTCCTCCATTTAAGATTGGAGTGTCAGCAGACAATTTGCTGCTGTTTGTCTTCCGTGCCTGCATTACGCAGGGGGTATTCATGCAGCTAGTAAGCAGTAGGACACTTGGATTGCAGTGCATCATGAATGTTCCATCTTTTCCCGTCTTGAACACTGAACAACTACCTCATGACCCAACCCCAAACATTGAGTAGCTATCACTATTTTTCTTTCATTGAGGTTTGGACGATCTTTCATACAACTTTAGCTGTTTGTTTTACCACTTTATTCACATGGTAGGCCTGTGTAATGCATGACCTGTACTTGTATAGAGGCACATCTCGAGACATTCCATCATCAATATACTCCTCAGCTCACTTATCCTTTCAGGAGTTCTGCTGCATTTAAATGTTTTATACTGCGCGTTTATACTTCTATTAATTCCCCGGTCTACTATTATAAAAACAGAGAATTTGAGACTTCATGGTGCATCCTTGAACATTGACTTATCAAGCTGATTTATATCCCCTGACTTGTGAAGCAATTTTGGCACATTTGTTCCCCATACCAATATGCATCGCTCAAGTCGGTTCTCACATATTCCAGTCTTCTATACTGACTCTCTTTTTTGGGTGAGGTATCGCTGACTTAGTTCACTAGTTCTTTTTCCATTCTAGCCATGGAAACACTATAAAAGATCCACTGTCAGCCAGCAGAGCTGTTTTGAGGGGGTACATCCTCACATCTTCACTTAGATGAGAACTGCTGTATTGATTGTGATCAAAAAGACAAAGGGCTGGAGAGGCTTGTAATATGGCTTTTTGCTCAAACATATTTATGAGATAGGACACACATAGTACATCAGGTCCATATTCAGTTGAACTTGTGTAGGCTGTGTATTCGGGAAGAGACAGGCAGACATGGCATCCTATCAAAAATGTTGGGAGCGGGGGGCGTGGCTAGCAGCCGAGAAGCATGGCCGCAGCCTAGAGAGGCTCCGGGCTCCCACTACAGAGCCCAGACAATCCGACTAATTATCAGCGACCTTGTTAGCCCCAAAACTCACGGGACCACGGCGGAAGGTGAGCGGCACCGTCCGGTGCTGTTTGAAGTGACCCACAAACTTTCCAGCGGTTGTGGCAAACACCAGAGAGCAGTGGCCTAGCGATGTGCAGCAGCCGGGGCCCACAGTGGTGAAGGTGCCCAGTAACGTACGCCTACGCGCCGGATCGGAAGAGGGAGGAGGTGCCGGTGGTCCCGGAGCTCCCCCCAACTATCCTTGTAGAGGTGGTGAGCGAGGGCGGCACACAACGGGCCTGGCAGCCGGCGCGAAGACCGGTGGAGTCCTCCTGGTGGGGGTTGCAAGAGATCCGCTCAGTGGCCGGGGCAGAGATTGTGAAGGACCCCCTGCCGCCATTACGAGATTGAGTGCGCTGGAGGACGCGCGCTTATAACTGCTCAATTACAGCTGGCTTAGAGGTGGCGGGAGAAACGCACAGGAGTGGCCAAGGAGGAAACAGCAGTACTGAGGGGCAGAGCGCCCCCCCTCTCTGTCCTACAGTCCGCAGGGGGAGGCTAACTATCGTGGAGTGGCCCGGCAGGGAAAAATAAGCACCGGAGACACTTTGACGGCGCGGCAGTAGCAGGAGCCCCAATTGGTCGGAGCGGCGACCTGATGGACCCCCTGGTTGTGGCTGTGAGTACCACCTGCAGGCCTGAACAGTGTACATACCTAAGCGGGGGCGCCCAAGGAAGGTTAGGTAAAGCGATAACAGCCTCCCACACGCTCCTGCGGCGCGAACCACCAGCGCAGTGAAGGATCTCTGCTGAGCAGCCATCTGGCTCCACTGGGGCACTGATCCGATCTGCAGGATCACTCGACATACCTACCTGGCCCAGAGTCACTTACTGCCTTAAATGATCTGCCCTCACGACCGGACACCCACCTGACCCATAGCGGAGTCGCACCTTTGCTGATCACCTGACTCCCTAAAGCATTAGCAATCTCCCCTCCCCAAGGAAAGGGACATACTCATATTCACTGCTTTGAAGGACTACGGTGAACTATCCTGTAGGCGCTGATTGCTAGGTGTCCAATTCCACAAGCACACCTCCCGTCCACCGCTACCATGAGCGGCAGGAACTCGAAAGGGGGCAATCAGGCGAAACTGGACAAATTTGCGTTCACCAAGTCACAGGGGGAAGCGCAAGACAAGGAAGTCCCTTCATCCGCAGGGGCTGCAGGGGGAGCCACGCAGGAGGTCACTCTACAGGATATCATGGCAACGTTAAATAAGGTAGATTTTAGAATTGGGACTCTCGCAATTGACCTGGCAATAATCCGTGCTGATTTTAACAAACTGTCCGCCAAAATTTTGGACGTCGAGACTACAACGGAAGCCCTCTCCTCCGATACTTCCACCCTTAAGAAGCAAGTGCATCAGCTGGAGGAGGACAATAACTTTCTAAAGGCCCGCCTTGAGGATCAGGAGGGGCGCTCGAGGCGGAATAACATTTGCCTAATTGGCATGCCGGAAGCGGCAGGGGGACCGGCCCTTGACCTCTATGTGGAGGATCTGTTAACAACTCACCTCCAAACTCGGGAGTTATCCAACTTCTTCTCTGTAGAGCGGGCACATCGGGTCCCGGGTGGCAGGCCGAAACCTGGGGCACCCCCGCGCCCTATCCTGGTGCGTATATTCAATTTTCGGGACCGGGATACAATCTTACAAGCGGCCCGGAAGGCTCCACATATCCGCATTGACAACGCTACTATCACGATCTTCCCGGACTACACTGCGGCAGTCAGGAAGCAACACAGGGGATTCCTTGATATGAAGAAGGCCCTTCGGGAACGAGAGGTAAAATACTCCATGCTGTTTCCAGCCAAATTGAGAGTGGAAGATGAGGGAAAAGTGTGGTTCTTCCTCACGTCAGAGGAGGCACAAGACTGGCTGGAGGGTTGGCGTAAAATTATCAAGGCAGGGCCACAATGGTCATCAAGCGCCGCTTCGTAACGAACGACAGGACGACGTGGAGCAAGAATGAATGCAGGTTCCTAAATTCCGACATGCTCAGAATGTGAAGCCACCATTGTGGCTGCGTGAGGGAACTGTGCTCTGCTTCCTCGGATCTGGACCCGCTTTGGTACAGCTTTATGATAGGATATGTAGGTGTATACCTGCGGTTGCACTACGAAGCCACTCTAAGGTATTTCTTGCTATGTTTTGTGGGGATGTCCGGCCTAGCTGCTGGTTAAAGACATTTGAAAGACCATTCCTCAAACTCTCTCCTGTGACATTCGACGGGGGCAATGGGTCACTGACAATGTTGGGATAAAAGGGCTATGTGGTGGCGGGAGCGGTTTTCTCTCTTCCCCCTTCATTGTAGAGTGGGAATGGGTCTTAAGCGCTCCGCTTTGTTGGGGTGGCGGGTAGTTGTAATTCCGTCAAGCTGGGAGGCAGGGTGGGGGGAGGGTGGGGTAAGATGGTCTCTGGGACTTGTTCAAAGTTTTAATGTTTTATGTTCAGGGCAAAGATTGAAGGACAATGTGCATGGTATTGCTGTAAAGGTACGCTGTATTGGGGTTGGTTTGAAACAATATACTACTCATGGCGGCTGGGGCAATGTAGGCAGGCTCTGAAATTGGTACTGATGTCCCCTCTACGACCTCAGTGTCTTCCATGACTTTACTCACCTGGAATGTGCATGGGCTGGGGGATAAAATTAAAAGAGGGCTAGTGTTACAATATCTGAGGTGTTCCGCGCCAGCGGTGGCATTGTTACAAGAAACACACCTGATGGGTTTAACATGTAAAGCTATGGACCGCTGGGGATACAGACTGGTTGCGCATTCTGAGTTCTCATCGGGCTCTAGGGGAGTGGGCATTCTGGTTCGTAAGCAATTTCCACTGATCATCCATCACACTTGGACAGATACATAGGGGCGGTTCGAAGCCATATAATGTCAATGAGAGGGAAATCTGTTCAAATATTGTGTCGGTATACATCGCTCCTTCCCTCCATTCTGTGGCCTTTCCGGTGCTTAGCACATTCCTACTGGGCCTCCCGGAGGGAGAGCTGCTTGTAGGGGGTGACTTTAATGCAGTTCTGGACGGTGCCAGGGACCGCTACCCTTGTGGGACAACAGGGGTGGGTGGCTCCCGTATGACTGGGTTTATTGACGCTTTGGGACTTACAGATGGTTGGAGATATAAACACCCCACGGAACAACACTACACTTTTCAATAAGGAGTACATAATAGCCTTTCCCGTATAGATTACTTTCTTATTTCAGCAGACAGCCTGCCCCACTTGACTTATGTTGAGATACGTCCTCGGGGCATATCAGACCACTCACCCGTCTTCCTATCTTATACGATGCACATTAGAGCGAGAAAGTGAATTTTCCCTATTGCCCCAGGTTATTTACAAGTCCCCAGATCCGCAAGCATATAGTCACGGCTATGAAGCACTATTTTCAAGATAATATGAACTCAGCACAGTCCCCTGGTGTCTTATGGGAAGCATTGAAGGCTGTAGTGAGAGGACAGGCTATTGCCTCTATAACGGGCCATAGACGTGCGGCAAGAGACGAGTTAGATGTACTTGAGGCTGAACTGGCCGTGCTTCAGGCACAGCATGAGCAGAACCCCTCTCCGGAGACGGCGCAAAGCCTTCGTTTTAAACAGTGCGCGCTTAGATAATACCAAAGTGAACAGGTTAAATTGCAGCTCCAAGCTACGTGACATACTGTCTATGAGGTAGGAGACAAGGCAGGCAAGTTCTTGGCATGGTTAGATAGGAGGGAAAGAGCGCAGAGAACGATAGCTCAACTCCGCACCTCGACTGGCTCAATCGTTACTACCCCCGAAGAAATAGTAGGCACCTTAGCTGAATATTTTGAACAAGTCTACACTCCTAACTCTCACATGACAACAGAGGAGGCGCAAACATACATTAAGGATATCGAAATGCCGGCTCTATCGGAAGACGCGGCCCTATCTCTGGAGGCTGACTTTACAACAGATGAAATCCTCTCTACCATTCACTCTCTGCAGTCTGGAAAAGCTGTGGGACCTTATGGGATCCCCATTGAACTTTATAAACGCACATCTGACCTCACGGCACCACATCTCCTGACAATGTTTATAAACAGCTTGGAGGCAGGGGAATTGCCCCGTGACCAGCGAATGGCTACTATAATTGCAGTGCCAAAACCTGGCTAACCCCCAGATGAGTGTTCGTCATATCGTCCAATATCCTTGCTCAACGTAGAAACCAAGATTCTGGCTAAAATGATTGCCGTCTGACTAACCCCACATCTCGAGACTCTGATCCACCCGGATCAGTCCGGGTTTATGCCCAATAGGAACACCGCACTTAACCTGCGGAGGGTACACGCAGTAATGGCGCGAATGCCATGTTTCCAGGAACCAGCAGTAATCCTTTCTTTGGATGCTTGAATGGCATTTGATATGGTGGAGTGGCCCTATTTGTTCGCGGTCCTCAGGCATCTAGGCTTTGGACCCAAATATTGTGCATGGGTGAAATTTCTATACTCACATCCTCTTGCACACGTAGTGGCCAACGGCCATATTTCTAGGGACTTCTCGCTGGGTCATGGTACGCGCCAGGGATGCCCGCTATCCCCTTTGCTCTTTGCGTTGGCATTGGAGCCACTGGCGGCCTGGATTCGCTGGGACCCCATGATTAGAGGGCTAAACTGTACTGCAACATGGGAAGACCGCATTTCTCTATATGTGGACGATATACTTTTATACTTGACTTCCCACTGGCGGTCTCTCATAGTGCTCTTGAATATTTGCGAAATTTTTGGACGGGCATCCGGCTATAACATCAATTGGTCCAAATCAGTTTTATTCGTTCTTAAGGTCCCGCCCCCGCAGCTCCCGGCAGATTGCCCCCTATGGGTTACGGAAGAGTCCTTTAAATATCTGGGTGTGTGGGTGACGCCCAACCCGAGTGCCTTACTCCTACGAAATTTGGAGCCCCCCTTGAGCGATTCCGGAGTGATATAAAACACTGGCATAATCTGCCCCTGACCCTTTTGGGCAAGGCGGCCCTTTATAAAATGATGATGCTATCCCCCAACTGTTGTACATATTGGAGAATACTCTGTTTCCTGTCCCTCTAAAGTATTTTAAAATGATAGATGCGTTAGTTTCGGGCCTGCTCTGGGGTAATAAGCCAGCGCGCATATCGCGTAGCAAATTAATTAGGGGCTGGTATGACGGGGTGTCGCCCTTCCAGATATCCAGCTATATTATTGGGCTGCCCACTTAAAAGTAATACATCAATGGTTGCACACACCCCAAACGAAACCAGCATTCCAGGCAGACAGGTATGAGTTTGGAGAAGCAGGAGTTTTTTCCGCACTCTATGATAAAAGGGGCCCCTCATCCCTCCTTGGCCCGACGGCACACACAGTGGGCCTTTGGTATGAAGCGCATGCCCGTCTTAAATGCAAGGACACTATTACTCAAATGACTCCACTTTGGTCCACACGACGATTGGGCAGACTTCGCAATAGCAAGGGTTTCAGAGCGTGGGACCGAATAGGTATCTCCACGGCGGCGGACCTATGGAAAGGAGGTGCTGTAATATCATTCGACCAGCTTCAAATCCAGTATGATTTAGCGCCCACCGAGAAATTCAGGTATTTGCAGATTAGTCGTGCCCTAGGGTCGGTCATCCCACCAGGTGCGGATGTACCTGAATCCACCCCGTTGGAAGACAGACTACTTACTGAACACATGCCCAAGAAAGCGACCTCCTTCACATATCGCAAACTAGTGAATAACTTACCGGACCCAACACTGAAACTAAAGAGCAGTTGGTCTACTGATTTGGGGGAGTTAGATGAGGCGGACTGGCAAACAGCACTATCCTCCCCAAGGGAAGTGGCCATACCCTCCAGACTCCGTCTGGTACAGCTGAAGATACTCCATCGATTATATTACACTAGGGTCACCTTGCACACTATAGGGAGGGCCACACACCGCCTTTGTCTGAGAGGTTGCGGGGAGGAGGAAACATTCTTTCACATCATATGGCAATGTCCCCAGGTGGCAGAATATTGGGCCAAGGTCGTGAGAACAATGTCGCAGGTGGTGAAGGAATCTGTAGTCCCCGCGCCAAGGCGCTGTCTACTGAACATCTGGGAGCCAAACGATCTTACCCACCCTGTCCAGGATTGGGTGATATTGGGTATAATGTACGCCAAACGTAATATAGCCAAATATTGGGGATCTGGAGAAGTACCCGCACTTGAAGACTGGTGCAGAGATCTTGATGCAGCAATGTTGGCAGAGAGAGTGGTGTACCTGCACCGGGGGTACCCTCGGAAAAGGGACAAAATTTGGGGTGCCTGGAATGAATATAGAGGGTATCTATGCGATCCACCAATGACAAATAGAGAGAGTGATTCAGATTAAGGGACGAGAAAGACTTGGGGACTCGAGAGTTGGACCAATGGAGGCGGATTTATGCCATATTTATCTATTGCAAAATGTACTGACATTGTTATATATTATGCTCTGGCATACCCAATGTATGTACTTTTTATCTGACTTATGCCCTGCTAATGTTAATTAGATCAATACAAATATTTTTTTAAAAAAATGTTGGGAGCATGTGGCAACCATCACAAGGTCAAAACTCTGGATGGCTAGACTGAGATAGCTCTGTACTGCCCACCCAGCAGTTGGTTCCAGTGCTCTCCCAGATAGAGCTGAAGGTAAAAGATCTGGAGACTGGCATGCATTAACAACGATATGCAGGATGCCAGTAGCCCCAGATGTCTCTAGAACTATCAAGCTGATGCAGTCTTGCAGCTTGTAAATTGATCCACTGTATGCCTCTCCCGCCCAGACAGGTGGCACAATGATTCCAGCTCAACTTCAGTACCTCCATGGATATGACATTACTGACCTGTACGAGATGCCGTCCAGTGGTGTGATGCCTGCTACCTTTTTGTGCACCCTTCAATCGAGATATTGAGCCTCCAATGATTTTTTATTGTACTGTTTAATATTCCTGTCAACTCCACACCTATAAGGATTTTGAAGTAGCCCCTTATATTGAGCGGCGACAGTTGACACCTTTTAATCTTCCTCCTGAAGTCTGTGATGTAATTCTGGCAGCCAGGCGTCCCTCCACCAAGACGGTGTTGGCCTGCTGGTAGAACAAGTTTGTGGCATGGTGCACAGCAAAGGCTTTGGATCCCCTTTCAGCCCCTCTTTCTGAAGTCCTTCTGTTCCTTCTCTCTTTGGCCCAGCAGGGCTCTGCTTTGGGCACTAGCAAAGGTTATCTTTCTGCCATCTCCGCCTTTCCTTGGCTTCCAGATCAGCCTTGTCTTTTTAAGTCCCCGGTTGTTAACAGTTTCCTGAAAGGCATTACTCATACGTTCCCACCTGTGCCCTTCATAATGCCTCAGTGGGACTTGAATCTTGTTTTGAGCTTTCCGATGTGCGCTCCTTTTGAGCCCCTTCATAAATGTCCCTTACGTCTTCTCACTCTAAAGACGGCCTTCCTGGTTGCTATCACCTCTGCCAGAAGAGTGAGTGAGCTCCAGGCCCTTTCTCTCAAACCTTCTTTCCTTGCTGTTCATCCGGACAAGGTAGTTTTGAGGACCCTTCCTTCTTTCTTGCCTAAGGTTGTCACGCCCTTTCACATTGGGCAGACCATCACATTGCCCACCTTCTTTCCGCCTCATTCAAGGGAAGAGGAGAGACTCCACCGTCTGGACCCAAAACGTGTGTTCACATTCTATCTGCAGCGTACACAGCAGTTCCAGGTGGATGATCAGCTTTTTCTTGGCTACATCGGCGCTAAAAAGGGTCGGGCTGTGCAAAAATGGACCATCTCCTGGTGTGTTGTTTTGTGCATCAAAGCATGTTACTACTTGGCCAAGAAGAAGCCTCCTGTGGGACTGCTCGCCCATTCCACCAGGGCTACTGCAGCCACTACTGTCTTGGGACGAGGAGTTCCCTTGCTGGACATTTGTCAAGCAGCTACGTTGGCTTCGGTGCACACGTTTACCAAACACTACTGCCTTGACAGTCTGGTCCGGAGGGACAGCTTTTTTGGCCGTTCCGTGCTCTGGGACTTTTTGGTGTAATCTCGTTTGCAGACCCTCCACCAGGGCTGGTATTACTGGGGTATCTATTCTAAGGTAAGGAATCTATCACTAACGTGTCTCTTTCAGATGCAGAAGTTACTAGTAGTTTAACAATATATCTGGTAGAGACATTAGTTAGTGATAGATTTCTTACCGCCCCTCCCATCCTCCCTGTTCTGCAAACTGATTACTAGGGTTAAGGTCATCCCCTTTTAGGGCCCTAGTTTTATGCACCAATGGTCAGTTTCTTGCATGGCTCTGCGTTTCGGCGAGGAAAGTCGTGTACAGAACTGACGTCAGCGTGCATTGGTGGCGCCTAATTAGTCTCCATGACGTCATCTCGGCGCATACAACGCCAGCGACGGACACGGAGCCACACAACGCCACCTGCTGATGCGCGGGGTACTGCTATGCAAAAGATTCCGGATCCAGTCTGACGCCTGGGGAATATTCTAAGGTAAGGAATCTATCACTAACGTGTCTCTTTCAGATATAGAAATATTCCCCTAATAAAGCTAAAGGCAAAAACTCAAACCTACTCTTTTCAATCAATAAATATTAGAGATACCCCATTCGTAAGTGTGCAGGGATGCAATTGTGATAATCTCAGGAAAACACAATTGTGGAGAAGTAAACATGTTTTAGTTAAAATTATAAGTTACCTTTAGTAACAATGTGCCTGATGAATACTTCTACCGGATCTCACGAAATAACAAAGCAGTACTTCCGGAGGTGAGCCTAAAGAGATAACTTACTCAAAATGTAACTATATGACCCAAAAGGACATCCATTCTGGAAAACTCAAAGTTGAAAACAATGTACAGTAAGGAGTAGAATCAGATTACTCGCTACAGTCTAACCCTCTAACCTACTTGCCCACTAAGAACACTTCAGGGCAATTCCAAAGAATGGATTCGACCAGACAAAGTAGGACTGAGTCCACAACAGCACTGATCATTCATATACATTCGTATTTCTTTTTCATTTTAAAAGGAAGCAGCTGGATTACAGTCCATTTCTTGATCATCCTACCCTTAATACGAACCAGCATATACAGAAAGGATTGACCAGCTAGGACATTGTCAAAACCAACAATGTGAAATGCTAAATCTGAAAAGAGTGATCGTATTCCCCAGCCCTTATATTCTTCTTCAGACAGATATAAAAAACAAAAGACTAAGGAGAAAGACAACAAAGGGTGTAAACCCCACATTAGAAGCTATAATATAATGGATAGAAAGAGGCAGCCCATACAATTCAAACTCAAAACGCTTTAAACACGAAGATCAAATACACAGACACAAAGGGAAACAGCCATAAAGTAAATGTGCATGAACCTATCAGAAACCCCAAATCAGGTCCCATAGAGGACTAAAAATTTAAACAGAAAACACAGAACAAGAATAAGCACCCCCGTCATCTCCCACCTTATTAACCAGTTTGCTTCAAAGGCAACACTAGCATATCGCAATTGGTAGCTTTCACATCTTCGCCCTAATAAAGCGCAACCCATTACTATTAAACGCAGTCATGACAGAGGCAGCGTACAGTCAAAATAACCGATACTGTAAGGGAAAATCAGATCTGCCCATGTCACCACTACTTACTATGATCATCAGACAATCCAGGATGAAGGTTTGTATGAGGAACCTAATCCTGTCATAAGGATATAGCTCCATCATCAACAGAAGTAGAAGCCCAAAATGAAAGAGCCACAGAACTGTGTGCCACCTCTTCTCCAGCCAAATTGTGTCAATAAAATTACTTGCACTTGTTTTAATGAGGCGCCTTCCTATCAGAAAGCGGAAGAATGGGGGAAGCTACAAAAAATAGAATTGAGGTTCCAAGTGAATTCTTCTAAAGATCTCACAATGCAACAGAAGGACAGCACATAACACCATGTTGTAGTGACAGACAAGACAACAGCCATAAGGGAGTCCCACTGAAGCAAGACTATAGGTTGAAAAGCAATTAACCTAGACTAGAATACAAGATTCGTCCAAGAGGCAGTAGGACCAAAGAATAACATTTTCATACAGTAGAGTAAAGAATAAAATGCAACCAATTTCTGCCAGTAATAACATGAAAGTACCCTCTTAACATAGAGAAATTCAACTTACCGGAACTTTCTCAGATCAAGAGCCTCAACTGATCAAGCAATACTTTAAAACCAGCAGGTGGGCAGGAACAGATATATGTACCCGAGAAACATAGGACGAATCCCCACAATAAGCAGAAGGCTCAATGGCCCTTTAAGAATTGAGAGTCATCCTATAGAAACATTTTCCCCATCAGGCACATGCTCTCCCATGAGGTTGCATTAAAACAGCCTCAGTGGGGAGGTTGGTGATGAGGAAGTAGAAAAAAGTTGCTTTCGATCCCAGTATGCCTCAAGGGCACAACAGCCCTGTTAGCCTCTGCAATACATAGACTGATATCTAGGCTGGTGTTATCTGTAAGGTCATAGTGAAAGCCTTTAGATCTTCCATGCTGCAACTGGGACAATCTAGCATAAGAATCAAACCTCCAAGATCAGACAGTGGTGGAACTTCACATAGTCCCATCAAGGAAGCCTTTCTGCCAAACGTGAGAACTGTATCCATCATATGTGTTTAGATACACATGGAGAGATCAGTGGAGCACAATCAAGGATCAAAAAAGGACCCTTTAGGCCTGGATACCAAATCTAGTGAAAAGGCAGCACCTAATAAGTTGTGGGCAACCCCAAATCCGCCCCAAACTACATCTGCAAACTGTCTACTCACATAGCCCATACGAAGGGGAACGAACATGTATACCATTTTCTAAAGAGCATAGGAGTAGTGCGCCAACAGGCATGTGGCTTTGTATGAACAAAGAACCAATCTCCTTGATGAGACTAAGTTCTTGCCTATCACCTCGATCAACTGAGAATCTCTGCCTCTAGAGGGGATGCAAAAGAGTTATTAGTTTGGGAAACATCAGGGGGCCCATAGTTCCAGATCATCAAGAGACAAAAGAAATAAGACCGATATGTTGGGGTTCCTGGGCCCAGATGATGACAACAAGCAAATTGGCAGTTGATGCCCTATGCAGAGGCCGGCTTATCCAAGGCAAACCTAACAGTGTTCAAGCTGGAACATCTCTGTAAATATGTTTGTATTAACCCCTGCAACCAGCAAAGGCAATTCAAGAAATTCAGCCACCTTGCATATGACCACATTAAAAGACAGTTTTCACCAAAGGCAAGTTTTTAAAATTGAAATTTCAGCGAGGAGCAATGACTGAAGTATGTCAACAGGTGCAGAAAAAAAAGACATCAGAGCACTGGGGGGAGCCATGCACAGCTTCATGACATCACATCCTTGAAGGCACAAAGTCAAGTTGGGGCTGTGGCACTATCCACCGACATAGGAGAACTGTTTCAGCTTTTCCAGTTCCACTTTGGCACCTGAAGGATGATTCATGAGGTGAAGAATCTGCAGGGAAAAGTATCTATTGGAAATGCACAAAACACTACAGAAAACCATAATCAGTAATAAGAGAGTTTACACAAGGGCAAAGGGAGTTCGATAAAAGGTATATGCCCAATAAAAGAATTTAATGCATCATAATTACTTCAGCGTCATATTTTCAACAAGTCTGTCACTGGGTCACTGTTTCGAAATTGTCCCAAAGACCCACGAGGGAAAGTTGAATAAAAGACTGCAGGTAAGCATGAGTAGATGGGATAGACAGTGTGGCTGAGATCTTCCAGAAAATATGTATCCATTGGTCCAAACAGATTGCAAGCTCATTTGCTTGAAATATAGCTAAACTCAGCAAATGTATTTTACAAGTAACTCCTATTGTTTACCATTCCCATATACAATTCTCTGTACATTTGTAAACCAAAAAATATATTTTCCTTACTTATCGTTATTAATGCCACACTTCGGATCATATGGCGGCAGGTTGTTGGCAAGGACTAATCCGAGAAGCTGAATTCCAACAGAATTGTCTTTTGCATTGGGATCACCACTGGAAAATCTTTCAAATATTAAGCTAGAAAAGGATAATAAATGTAATTACTGTGAAATTCTTGCAGCTCTTAACAATGCCAAAAATTAGAAATTCATATAAACACCGAAAAATATATTAATTGTTTAGTTATTTGTTTGTGGCATTTATGTAGAACAAATAGTAGTCAATCTTCATTAAAGCTTATCAAATTAAACACAATGACTTTCCACTTCAACACTGCATTCTAACATGATAGCTTCCATTTGAAAGAGCAAAAGATTATGACATGCCCATATTTCCACACTTTCCCTTGACCACACACCTGGGAAGAACCACTGATTTACTCCTTTAAAGAGGAGAACACAGAACATCCACTAACTAGAATAGGGATGGGCACAAATCCTACCATGCTCACTGAAAAGGTGACAAACAAGACACACACAGGGAAGGAAATATAGCTATAATTGTGGAAATATACCTTCAGTATTGGTCTATTTCATTCTTCACAACAATACATGATGGACGGAATGCTTTCAAAAGTATCGGCTACTGGCAATTATTGGAGACACATTATATTATTTTAACCCAATGCTCCATTCCAGATGGGATGTGACAATATGGAAATGAGCCTTGATGTTGATTGCTCAATTAAAACAAACCCCACATTGAAAGGCCAAGACCCTTTTGAACAGGAATACATGCAACACTGACTGGGTTCAGCCTTGTTCAAACTCATCTGTAAACTGCAGCTGGAATCTGATGGCACTGTGAGTATACAACACATATCTAGGCATACCCGATGCACAGCTTTGGTTGTTATAATTTGACACCCTAAGTACCAACATTGAGCACTTTCTAAACTAGGGACTGGGCAAACTGAAATATTAATAAACCTCTACAGAAAGGAGTTTAACCAGGACAAGAACATTCCTCAACTCCCGGAACAAACAGCCTTCACTGAAGGTCACCTGGGCCCAGGACAACTTTCATAAAGTCTGATGGAAAACAGTACCCTATGAGAGCTCTGCACTCAGTCTACAGGCAGAAGGGTGAGGATTCCAGCACTTCAGGTGATGTAGTGTAGGTGAAGCCTATCTTGTGGGTTTTGTAAATCAGTCGTTGCATTTTCACCCAAATATACTACACATTCCATCTTCAAAGCATCCATAACCACTGTCAACAGCAGGGTAGGAAGACAAAAGAGTTCTTTGAAGGGATCACCACTCCTGTAGACAAATTAACATCTTCAACAACTAAATCTTGTATGTTACCGTACCATTATATTGATGCCAGCTTTCCTGCCACTGCGATGGGTTTCATTTGAAGCTGAGCAAGAGGGAATAAAACAATGAACATGGCCATCAGACCCAACATTTGACTGATAGACCTGGTCTGGAGGACCTGGTTGCTGGAAAAGTGGGACATCAAATGCTGAATGTCAGCTATGCTATCTGGCAGAGAAAAAGGGGCTGTAGAGTAGTGTCTAGGATCCATCCATTGAATTTCATTCTCTAGGAAGGAATCAGAGAGAACTTTTCTACATTGACAGACAAACCTAAACTGTGTAAAAGTTTATTGCATTCAGAAGATGCAGCATAATCTGGCTGGAAGAAGACTTGATCAACCCATCATTCAGTTCTGGGTAGGCATGAAACCCTTCTCTGGAGAGATAAGCTATGACCACTGTCATTACTGTGCAGACGCTGTTGGTGCAGTCGAAATATCAAAAGGGAGGATCACAAACGTGAGTGTTCACCCCTGCAGTTAATTGCAGAAAGTGTCAGACATTTTCAAATTAGAACCCGAAAAAACTAATTTGGGGTACATAAGAAGATCACCCAGTCTCAAACTAGAAGAGCACAAAGGATCTGCTGAACAGGACAAATTCGAATTTTGTTTTCCCAATATTCATTAAGAGAACAGAAGTGGAGGATAGGCATGTACCGCCTACTTTCTTAGGTTTCATAAATGTCACCTGTAAATCTTTCCCATCTTCCTTTGAACGCAAAGTACTCCCTTCACTGCGTCCCTCTTAAGAAGCTTTAAAAGTACTACCATGAAGATGTATGAAGGGGGTGGAGAAGCAGCAGCAGAGAGCATGGGAGAGAACCTCAATTATGTTTTTTAAGGGCCCACTGGTCTAAATTAATCGTCTTCTATTTGCGAAAGAAATGCCTCACACGTCTGCCTACTGCGGTGACATGGCACTTCCTGCCAAAACACTCAGAAAATTGTATAAGATGCGGGTGTAACCCTGATTACCTGTAAGGTATAGAAAGACAATCTTTCCAGCACTCCAAAACTGTCTTTATTATCTCCAGGTTATGTCTGAAGACAGCTCTTTTATCATGGAAAGCATTCTTCATCAGGAAGTCTAGCAATCTGTTGGCTAGGATCTCATCTTTAGCAACACCCTATCAAGAGAAAAAACATATATTACTATGCTCATTCATGTTTCCAACTTACATTATTGAATAACACATTTTGAAACAAAGAAAATCTAGTCTGTATTTGAAGGCCAAGGTGAATACATTGAGAGCAATTCCTTCTTGGGGGTATCATATTTTCAGGTAGCACTATGACAAGACAGAGGTAACACAGTATAGTTTAATTCTGACTCTTCATATCGCACTTTATCAATCTCTTCTTCTGCCCACGTACTGTGCGACCCAAATTCAAGAAGGATTTTACTCCAGATGATGACTGATAGACTGGACATCTGTTGACCTTATAAAGTATACCTCACTAACACAGTAAGGAGGTTCACATTATTAACTTCAGAGCTGGAAGTATACTGGCATTAAATAGTCTATTTATGTGAGGTGTTTTCATCATATCAACTTCAATTCAGTCGCATTTCTGTGTCTTGTTTTAAAAGTCTTCAAAAAAGTTTTCAGCATATCATTTCGGCAGCATTAACAATAACAACCAACACTGTAAAGCCACAATGTGTTTCACACAGTAGTCTACCCTTCCTCTCAGGGTTTTAAGGACATGTTGAAACTGGACCACAATGTTTTGCATCTATTCCTGTAGATTTTTAAAAATGTTAATCCAGTATCAGTAACAAATAAGATAATTGATAAATTCATAATTACGATGAATGACTACATGATGGTCCAAATTTTAACAGCTCTAATCAGAACCACAACTAAATATTTAAATGCACCGGATTTAATCCTCTCTTTAGTTATGCACATAAACACCCCTTTAGTTATACACAAACACATGTTCAAATGAAAACTTTATCCAAAACTATAATTCCATCTCTTCATTACAGTTGTAAATTGGAAGTCAGGATTCAAAGCACAATTTATCTGTTTGCGCTTATTGCACATACTAATTCCAAAAGCATGCCACATACAAGCAGTCATTTTTAATGTTTGTGAAGAACAAGTTACATACCTTCAGCAACGCTCTTCAAATATAAAATATGTCTAACTGTTGGCTTCTCACCTTTTGACTATTCCTCAGGTTTCATGCTGGATCCAGGAACTCTTCAGCAATACTTCTGCGAGCCAACAGGTGGGCCCATGCAGCTCTGGACTCATGCCATTCAGTTTGGGAAATGACGTCCAGAACCCACATAGGTGCCATTCCCACATGGTGAGTCCAGTACGTTAGTTTATGTGCTACCAGATGCAAATCTGGAGCTACCTCTTGTCTCTCTGAGACCCCTTATCTCTCAAATGTTACATGTGCAAGGGAAATGTAACTTTCCAAAACAACAGGTTTTAAGTCCTGTAAGGACTGCCACAAGCAAATGCCTATGAAAGAATCTAATCATGTTTGCCTGTGGTGCCTGGGGTTCAGTCAGGACTCGAAGGCCTGCAGTGACAGTGCGTAGATGAATTAGGATGATGACAATGCCATCTTGGCAGCCAGGTATCGCTAGACAAAACATGTACACGTCTGTCGTTGGTACAAATGTGACTTGGTGTGGCACACAGCAGATTGACCTCCTCTAGCTAAAGCTATATGATGTGCTTTGTTTTGTCTCTCACCAGGCAAGGGTTTGCTCTGGGCACAGTTAAAGGGCATATTTCTGTCTTATTTGGAATGCAGGCTCAGACTTCATTATTTAACTCACCAGCTGTGTTGTGTTTTTTGAAAGGCCTAAAACATCTGCTTCCTCCATCTCCCTTTGTCATTCCTCAGTGGGGCCTTAAAATGGTCCTCACTTATTTGTTGTGTACTCCCTTTGAGCAGCTTCATAGCTGTCGTTCGCGGCTTCTCACTCTGCAGACTGTGTACCTCATCGCCTTAACATCGACACATCGACGTGGTGTGTAAGTGAGCTTCAAGTTCACCTCCTTCTTCCCAGTCGAATTGATGCCGTGGAGATGAGCATCTTTCTTGCAGAAAGCTGTGATGCTGTTCCACGTCATCAGAATATCACCTTACCTGCGTTCTTTGCTCTATCGCACCCCTGTAAGGAAGAAGAGCAATTCCATCATTTGCACTTCATGCTTGCCCCCCAAAAGAGCACAGAGGTTTTACTTTGAGAGTACCAGAGAACACAGGATGGACGATCAACTCTTTGCAGGGTTTGTCTGAGCGAACAAAAGTCAGTCCTGGGTTCCGGTTTGAGTCCATTCACAGACCCACCTCCAAACAGATATCAGAAGAACAAGTTACTTATCTTTGATACCTCGCTTTCTGGTAGAGACTCTACCTATTGCAGATTCCTCTCCAACCCTCCCGTCCCCCCACCTCTGTGACTTGGACTCTATCTATTAATAAGATTCCAAGTTTGGAAATTGGTACACTAGTGACAGCCACTTGTTGTTGGAGCTCTGTGTCTGAGGGCGTGGACAGCCTCAAAACCAAAGTAATTGAGCTGGAGCTAAGCCTATATAGGTTCTGAACGGAGCTGCATGGCACCACCTACCAGCGGCACTGCTGAAAAGTTTCTGGATCCAGTCTTACACCTGAGGAATAATCAAAAGGTGTGGAATCTGCAGTTAGAAGTCTCTTTTAAAAGCAAGCAATACTTTCAAGTAAACTAAAACAATATATAAAACAACATATTTCAACTAAAAGGAAGACAAACAATCAATCAATGAACTTTATTTTGCATTAGAAAAATGCATAAAAAGTACATAACATTATAATTCCGATAAATATCCATCACAACCGATCAGTCTCTGTACAATATCGAAATAAAATACAATATCCATTATTAGCAACGATAAAAGTTATTAAAAGGTAATAGTTCATAGATAAAACACCTAATTAGATAGTAAAAAAAGCATACAGTGCAGAGTAGGGGCACAATTTGACTTGAACTTCGGGTGGGGGTAACGCCTAACACTAAGGGGCTAACCCTTCTTGGAATGAGGGGCGCTATCCACAGAGCAAGTATGAAAGAATATCAAAGTTTGCATTTTAAAAGACAGGCCCAAGACACATAAATCATGTTTCTGATGTTTTATAGGCTACTGACAGTAATCTTTGGACAGGAGATTGAGCACAATCAAGAATAAAATGCAACTTCTGCAGATTAAAAAACAAACATTTTGGAACTGTTTTTCACAATTTGTTTTCCAACGAGACAACCCTTTTTTAGGTCTCGCCTATTAATCCCGCAAGGGATAATAGGACGAGAGTATAGAGGCCAAACCAAGGTCTAAAACCATCGCGGATTTCCTACGGTTCGTGTGGTGCACTCGTGTGGAAAGCGTGTCCACATCAAAGCCATCAGCCTCCCTCCCACAGGTATCTGAAGCTTCCCCCAGCGGCCTCAGGCATTCACCCCAGCGCGCGCTCGGCCTCACTTCTCTTTCCCCCTAATTACATCCCTGCTGTTTCACTCACTTTCATGGCCGTGAGGCCGTGCTTCAAAGGGATCCGCTCCCCGCTCGCCCGCCACCCTAGTTTTTTTTAATGAATTGCTTATAAATGCTGTGTGTAGTTCCCTCATGCTTGGTATTCTAAGGTCAAACAGACGAGAGAGCAATGCGTCCAGCTTGCAAATAAATGCTCCTAGATGCCTTATTTTGCCCGCAGGCGCTACATTGTACACACTTCTAATTGCAAAGCACATCGAGCTTGGTAGATGCTGGTCGTGTCTGTTTGCATTTCACTGTGTTGCTTGTTATTTTATTTTTTCCACCTCATGTTCTCCCGGAAATATTATAGCACTCTCACAGACTGCTTAGAGCGGCCGTTTGAAACTTGTGTTTATTTATTTCAAACAGCGCATTAACTTTGCATTGTCACACGAAGTCCAGCCATTATGTTTAGTATTACAGCGTGCATAATTCCAATATGGTGCTGACTGATACACTGTACGAACAGGCAGTAAATTCTGTTGTTTTCTTTTGAGGTCTATTAGGGCACTTTATTTACGCTTCTCTTCAAAAACTGACACACACACTTCTAATACGGACACCTCCGAGTTTGAGCCGGAACACGATTGCGTATAACACATCCGCCGTACTTCTCACATACTAGGTAAGCGTTACATATACCCGCTTATTATGAGTTTCAATATCTCTTACAAACTCTTGTTTAATGAGATTTTCGCATTCCTTTCAGACCTCGAGAGTTGGTTTCTGATTCACGTTATTCACTGCATGCTTCTTTATCCGTTCCTGCACTACTCTTTCACATTTCCCTATTGATTTATTTAACATGCAGCGGTAAACTGGGTTCGGATGCAGAATTGCACGTTTCTATCATCACGTGTTTTTAAATTTTGCTGAGACCGTATTTAGAATCTTATGACACGTGGGAAAGTCTTCGGTTACCTTGGTTTTCATATCATTATTCACGAGCACCACGTTTTAACGAATACGTTCACTCGTATCACTGAGGCACTTTTTTATGTATTCGTCACATCAATACTCACACGACATGACATCGTGAAACTCTATACTTCAGCTGGTACAGGACTGAAGGGTCCAAACGCTTGAATATTATTTGTTTGTTTTCAGGAAATGCTGACCCCTGATGAAGGGTCCAAGAATGATGATCAACGTGACATGTCATATGTTTAGTGACACCATGAATCAATAATACATGATACATACGCATCTATGAGAATATATCATAATGATGTTTGGAATATGAAATAAAAATAACATTAATTCAATAAGAAGAAAAAACGGATAACTGTGGACCTTATTTGATGTTAAAATTGAGAAAGGTTTCTATAACCTAAACCGGAGAGCAAAAAGGGTACACTAAGGATCTTTTAACTTAGTGCAACATTTGGATTTTCGATTGAACTCCCCTAGGCTAGAGGAAGACACCCAACGTTCACCCAAGGCGTTTACTGAACTTAAAGCCCGTGCACGCGCTTGCTGCCATTTGCTTCCCCGAGCCGCCTGCATCATCGCATCAAACCCGCCCCAGCAATGCCGAGAGCTTCACACTTCAAAGGAATGCTCTCCCCCGCGCCCTCTGCCCAATGCCTCTCTCCCATTTGCTCCCCGTCTCTCCGTGCTTACTGCAATGTGTCCCCCCCCATAGCGCTGTTTTTGACGCTTCCGACTTCAAAGGCTGGGCAATTGTAAAGAGCTCCATTGATTAATTATTCCTTGTTTTACCTCTTGTCATTCCTACCAAACACCCGCACAAACGCACTAAAGACATGCAAGCCTTACTTCTTTCAGAAATGGTTACTAATTGGAGTTTTACATCGTACATCAAGGTAGCCCAGATTATTCAGAGGCCCTCTTTTTTTTATTTTACAAAACACCTTTAGTTTCTGACAAAAGTGCACTTGTTTGTTGCAAACAAAGTGCGCATACACGGATTACTTTCTTATTTTACAACTCTGTAAAAACTCCTCTACATTTGTGTGCAAACAATCAGCAATATTAAATCAGTATGTCAACAGAATTCTTGTGGAGAAGCTGTCACACATGAGCATTTCTCATGGATGACAAATCATGCTTGGCTGCTCCCACTGAAAACAAAGGCGCTGTAGAAGTCGGGGAGGCACAGTACGCTGCTTTTAGCCAATGGGGATTCATTTCCATTTACAACACCAATTGCGTCACAGACATCTCTGGGCTGGTGAAACTGGAGAGAACGGAAACCTAAACGAACATTTGGCAAGAAAAATCAAGCAACACTTAAAACTTGATATTTTTCTTGCAAAACATCCACTTTCTTCTTCCACGATGCTTGTGTTTTCTGATACTTATTGTGTGTCTGTGTTTACCTGGGTACATGCTCCCCAGTGGAAGACGCTGTACGGATTTCACGTTTGTGGGGTGGGCATAGTTACACTTTGCAAAAGAGACTCTTTAGTTTTGCCATTTACATGTTGTGGTCTGTGACTATTCCAGTAGGAGTGTTTGTAGCCGGGTGCCCTTCATGTAATTACACTGCCAGCAGGCTCCTTTCTTCCCGTCATATAGACATGGACTTTGTACTCAGGCCCCTGAGTCAATGCACGCCAACTCTCTTATTTCGAGGGAGCCTTCCATTTTTATTAACTCACAAAGGTTTTACTTCCAACAGTATTTTACATTCTACGTTCTCTCACTTAAAAATATCAATGCTTCTAATTAAAGTTAACCGGTAAAGGGTATTCCTCCAAATGTTTCTTTTTTTTAAAAAATCTCCCTCGTTTGTGATTCAAAACGGTGAACACTAGGCAGTCCACCAGAAACTGCAGTACAGTATCTTTTCAGAGATCCTACTAGTGTACCCAAATACAAGTTCGGGTTAAAGACACATAGGTACGGAGATTCCTTTTTAAGGAGAGACGTTCCATTTTAATACTTTAGTAGGTACATATTGAGTCGTTTAAACACATTTTGAAAAAAAAACAGTTTTAGTGGGATGACTTGCAGTAGAAAATGTTTACTCACATACCACTGAGGGCCACACAATTAAACACCACATAATTACCCTGCACTCAATGCAACATACACTCAAAATACCACTCATTGCCACATGTTTACACGCCACATAATTACACTGTACTCAATACAACATACACTCCAGATACCACTCAGTGTCACATAATTACACACCACATAATTACACTGCACTCAATGCAACATACACTCCAAATTCCACTCAGTGCCACATAATTACATGCCACATAATTACACTCTACTGAATGCAACACACACTCCACACAAAACCACTCAGTGCCACATAATTATATGCCACATAATTACACTGCACTCAATACAACATACACTCCAGATACCACTCAGTGTCACATAATTACACACCACATAATTACACTGCACTCTATGCAACATACACTCCAAATACCACTCAGTGCCACATAATTACTCCATCTATCTATCGCCCTCACTATCAATCTATCTATCTATCGCCCTCACTATCAATCTATCTATCTATCGCCCTCACTATCAATCTATCTATCTATCGCCCTCACTATCAATCTATCTATCTCTCGGCCCTCACTATCAATCTATCTATCTCTCGGCCCTCACTATCAATCTATCTATCTCTCTCTCGGCCCTCACTATCAATCTATCTATCTCTCTCTCGCCCCTCACTATCAATCTATCTATCTCTCTCTCGCCCTCACTATCTCTCTCTCGCCCTCACTATCTATCTCTCGCCCTCACTATCTATCTCTCGCCCTCACTATCTATCTCTCGCCCTCACTATCTATCTCTCGCCCTCACTATCTATCTCTCGCCCTCACTATCTATCTCTCGCCCCTCACTCTATCTCTCGCCCCTCACTCTATCTCTCGCCCCTCACTCTATCTCTCGCCCTCCCTCTATCTATCGCCCTCCCTCTATCTATCGCCCTCTCTCTATCTATCGCCCTCCCTCTATCTATCGCCCTCCGTCTATCTATCGCCCTCACTCTATCTATCGCCCTCACTCTATCTATCGCCCTCACTCTATCTATCGCCCTCACTCTATCTATCGCCCTCACTCTATCTATCGCCCTCACTCTATCTATCGCCCTCACTCTATCTATCGCCCTCACTCTATCTATCGCCCTCACTCTATCTATCACCCTCACTCTATCTATCTATCGCCCTCACTCTATCTATCGCCCTCACTCTATCTATCGCCCTCACTCTATCTATCGCCCTCACTCTATCTATCGCCCTCACTCTATCTATCGCCCTCACTCTATCTATCGCCCTCACTCTATCTATCGCCCTCACTCTATCTATCGCCCTCACTCTATCTATCGCCCTCACTCTATCTATCGCCCTCACTCTATCTATCGCCCTCACTCTATCTATCGCCCTCACTCTATCTATCGCCCTCACTCTATCGCCCTCACTCTATCGCCCTCACTCTATCGCCCTCACTCTATCGCCCTCACTCTATCTATCGCCCTCACTCTATCTATCGCCCTCACTCTATCTATCGCCCTCACTCTATCTATCGCCCTCACTCTATCTATCGCCCTCACTCTATCTATCGCCCTCACTCTATCTATCGCCCTCACTCTATCTATCGCCCTCACTCTATCTATCGCCCTCACTCTATCTATCGCCCTCACTCTATCTATCGCCCTCACTCTATCTATCGCCCTCACTCTATTAGCGCACTCACTCTATCTAGCACACTCACTCTATCTAGCGCACTCACTCTATCTATCTAGCGCACTCACTCTTTCTATCTATCACATCACCACAGCATCAATCAGCACCACCACAGCATCACTCAGGTGCACCACAACATCACTATGCCCTACCACAGCATTACTGAACGACACAGCATTACGTGTCGCCACCACAACATCACTTAGTGCCACCACTGCATCAATCTGCGCAACCATTCAACAACAACTGGTTCAAATATGTATGTATGAATGTATGTGTATGTATGAAACTTATATAGCGCTGGACTTACCCTGGGGCATCTCCGCGCTTGCTTAGGGAACCCGTCCTGGTATTCCCCTTTGAGATAACCCTGGAAGGGTATCCACAAGGCGAAAGCCAGGCATCCCGCCGCGAAGGGCCGATGTGGAGATTAAGCAAGCTATTGCCCAGAGTCGCAGAGTGTGAACCCGTGAGTCGAGAAGGCACCGGAGCGAGAATTATCGAGTCCGTGGGATTATTGAGCCCAAGACCCGCCGAGGCGGGGAATTGAACCCTGGTCCAGTGCCGAAACTCAAGCTCCAGGTCTGCCAGCTCTAACCCCTGAGCCACACTTCTCCACCCTAAAATAACCAAATATGTTCTCTCAATGTTTCAAGCTTTATTACAAATGTCACAAAAAGATGTTAATATTTCACTTCTGTTCTTGGATTTTTGTCACAATAAAATACACTGAACATAATCTTCACAAAAGTTATTTACAAAACTTTAAGCTATTGCCATTATAAATGACAATAACTTTTATTTAAGTATTAATTATTTAAAAAAATTAAAAGCCATTTTTATTTTTAATATCAATATATCTAAGTCACGTAAATACAACACATATTGCATTACAAATGCTATAGGTGTCATCTTTGCAAAAGTTATAACTATTGGCATTGTAAATGACAAAGCTATTAATTTCGCTATTTTCCAAACCAACACATACATAAAAAATGTGTCATTTACAATACCAATAGCTCAAACTTTTCTAATGTGAGACCTATTGCATTGCAAATGCTTGTTACCAATTGGCCCACAATTCTTTCTGGGATAGGACAATGTGCTCATGAAATATTTATCATTGCAAGTCCAAAACTTCGCTCATGCCCCACTCCTGACTAAAGGTATGTTTTCAGTCTGCCAATTGGGACATTGTAACACATACATGTTTGAGGCCAGGCAAATCTGGGCTTGTCTCCATACACTAAGCTTAGTGTCAAAACATTCCTGATGTTTTGGTGTAAATAAATCAATAAATGGGATGAAAACCTCCACTGATAAGTTTGTATTTGAGGGGCCTATGAGAGTAATATTACCATTTTTACAATTTCATAAAAATACATATTATAATAAGCTAATGCAGAATAAAAGTTTTCCACCCATCAGCGCATTTTATTTTTGTAAAACATTTTTTATTAAGAAAAAACAAGCATCAGCATTAGCATGACACAGTACAGAGAGAACAGTGTGATGGCATCACCTACTGTACCAAAGATATCACAAAATACAATCATACATAATGGACGGTCTAGGGTGACGGGGGTCAACCATGGTAGGGGTCAAGGGAGGTTGACATATTTCTCCACGATAGGAGTTCCACGGGCCCCACAAACGAGACCATTTTTTGGGACATCCACGTGCTACATATACAATCTTTTCTCGAAATATTGCCCAGTCCAAGTCTTTTTCCCAATCCTGTGCCATAGGCAGTACCTGTGCCCCCCATCGCTGGGCGATATTTCTCTTGGCCAGCATTAGCCCCAGTGTTACCCACTGCGTCAAACAAACATTCAAATCAGTTTGTTCCCAGATGATGAAGAGACATCGATGGGCCTCCACACGGAGCTGCACAGACAGAACAGTATTGATGATGTCATTGATGTCACACCAGTAGAGCTGGATCTGTGCACATTCCCAAACTATTTAAAAGAAGGTCCCCAGCTGGCCATATCCCCACCTGCAGACGCCCTCCTCAACTCTTCCCATTTCTACCAGTTGGGCCCCGTTACATAAATACGGCCATCAGCACAATTTTGTGGCATATACAGCGAGTACAAAAATACAATTTTCATAGTTTCCAGACAACTACTGTAGTTGCTGTATGCCATCAACAGAACATGGGGCTGTAATCAGCGATTCTTCTAAGATATACTGATGTGGAGTAATATTAAAATAATGCCAGGGAGGGGCGTGGCCAAGATGGCGGCGGAGTAGGACGCCTTTTCGAGCCGCTCCGGCGCTGATCCTACAAAGCTTCTAATAGCACGAATCTGTGGGACCCCACCCGCCCTAAAAGCGGCGGGGAAGTCCGCCTGACGGAGCGGTTGGCCTTGGTGTGGTCGCCGAGGCGGTGTGATCCCGAGTTCGCTCCTGAGATCGAACGCGCCCCACGGCCTGTGAGACCCCGGGCTCTCCTGACATCGAGGCCCGGCGAGGTTGATGGGCGGGGCCCTGGAACTGCCCTGAGGAAGTCGGAGCAGACGGAAAGCGGAGAGTAACCACATTCCGGCGACAGGTAGACCTGGCGACAGACCCAGCTCGACCCCCCCTGCCCTTGGGGTATTGCTGCACCGGTTTCCAGCACGACTGAGGCGCACAGAGGTCGGAGGCACCCGCGGTCGGCACCACTCGCCACCGCACGTGTGAGGCTGGACACTGCCGGCGTCTACGGAGCAAGTGGAGGCGAGCGCTTGAACTGAAAGGCGAGGCCCGCCGTTGAACTTGGCCACGAGGCACGGACCCTGAGCACTGTGGGCCGCCGAGTCTACTGTGGAGTGAGGCCGCGGAACTGGCCAGCGATTACCGGCGCATCTTGCACGAGGGCCCAGAGGGCGTTGGAAAGCGGGCGTCGGCACTGGGGCTTTGCCTGCCTGGGCTCCGGTGGGGCCCAAGGATCGAGTTGCTGTGTGCGGGGGGCTGGGCACAGTTGGAAGCTACAGAGCGCGCCTTGTGGTACGTTTGGACTGCCTGAGGGGCCCGCCACTATCCTGAGCCACGTGGCGCCGGGCCGGAGCACTGTGAGCCCCCATGTCTAATGTGCCACGCAAACGGGGCCAAGGGAAAGACAATGCATCGAAATCTTCTCAGCAACCGGCTTCCCCTGGAGCGAGTGGGTCCTCGAAACAATCGGATGATGAGGCCCCGGCGACGAAAGCCTTTATGACCGAGCTGTTTGCCTCCATCAAGGAGGACATCTCCGAACTCAGGGCGCAGCTAGCCTCCGATCTAAGGGAGGTGCGGAGAGATGTGGACGGCATAGGAGAGAGGGTGGCGACCCTGGAAGACCGAGACTTGAGCGTAGCTACCGACGTTCACCTACTGCAGCAAGACATCATTCGCCTCACCGAGCAAAATCTGGACCTACAATTGCACACGGAGGACTTAGAAAACCGCTCCCGTAGAAATAACATCAGAATACGGGCGGTGCCGTGGGACGGCGAGGCTGGGGACCTGCGGGGGTATGTCCAGGAGCTGTTCCTCCAGGTGCTGGACGAGGAAGATACGACGGAGATTCGGATGGACAGAGTGCACAGGGTAGGCCTGCCACGGCGCGGGGGGGGCCCCCCCCCAGACATCCTAGTGTGCGTACACGATTTCCAGCTGAAGGAACGGATTCTACGCAAAGCCAGAGCCATCGAGTCGCTACAGTTCCGGGAGCATCGGCCTCAGCTATACCAAGACCTGGCGGCGTCTACCCTGCAGAAGCGGCGGGAGTTTCGACCGGTGACGGCTTTTCTGAAAGAGAGGGGCATCGCCTACTCCTGGGGGCACCCTTTCAGGATTATTTTCAGGTGGCAGAATCGCCTCGCTCAAGTCCGCACGCTTCAGGCAGCGAAAGAACTTTTGGGCCTGGAGGATGTACCGCCTTCGCAGGCCGCGACGGCTTCCCCGTCCCGAAGGCGACGTCGTTCGTCTTCATGGCAAAAGACATCCTAGTGTGCGTACACGATTTCCAGCTGAAGGAACGGATTCTACGCAAAGCCAGAGCCATCGAGTCACTACAGTTCCGGGAGCATCGGCCTCAGCTATACCAAGACCTGGCGGCGTCTACCCTGCAGAAGCGGCGGGAGTTTCGACCGGTGACGGCTTTTCTGAAAGAGAGGGGCATCGCCTACTCCTGGGGGCACCCTTTCAGGATTATTTTCAGGTGGCAGAATCGCCTCGCTCAAGTCCGCACGCTTCAGGCAGCGAAAGAACTTTTGGGCCTGGAGGATGTACCGCCTTCGCAGGACGCGACGGCTTCCCCGTCCCGAAGGCGACGTCGTTCGTCTTCATGGCAAAGGGTGGGGGGGTCACCCATCAGACAACGACCGGATCTCTCTACCAGCCTGCAAGAACGGGATGCGGCAGTCGCTTCGGTGGCGTCAGTCACGGTGACCGACACACAGCATAGCTCTGGGGCGGCGTGATCCCCGGGGAATGGCGGATCGGCGCCGGAGGGGCCCGGGCCGTCTGGTTGAGGGAGCTGAAAGTACTCTTGGAGGAGACGCCCTCGACTATGGCCATAGGGAATAGTATCTTTGTTCCCCCGGCCTGCTTCTTGAGTGGGAGGCTTCCTACGGACTTCGGCCTACTGGTCTTGATGAGTATTGTTTTTGCACTTTTGTTTTGGCCTTTGCACTTTATTTGGTTTGCATATCTTTTGGGGTGGGGTTGGGATGGGGGTTGTTGGGGACGGTGGGGGGGGACCCGTGACGGAGGGCCAAAGGGGATGTTTGTTGTGTGCCTGCTGATGACTGCGCCCTTTACGGTTGGTGATGTGTTGCCACGGATGTTCTGGAAGCAACTAGTTGTCTCCTGCTTGGGGGAGGGGCTGGATGCGGGGTGGATGACACTTGGCATACTGAGAGCGGGTTCTGGGGTTTGTATCTGCTATGCCGCTTAGCATAGGGACGTGGAATGTTAAGGGCATGAATTCGCCTCAGAAGCGGCAGAGGGTTCTGAAGTATGTGATGGACCATCACCTTGATGTAGTTGGCTTGCAAGAGACGCACTTGGCACGGAAGGATGAGTTGAGGCTCCGCCATAAGGCATACCCCATTATCTACAGGTCCTCTGCTGTCACGAAGCACCGGGGGGTGGCGATTATGTTCAGGGCTACGTTGCATTTTCAACCAGTGGAGGTCCGCAACGACAGGGAGGGTCGCTGGCTGATGGTTAAGGGGCACATTCAGGGTAGGTTGTGTACATTTGTGGTGGTGTATCTGCCCAATGCCGGTCAGAACAAGTATCTACAGGACTTGCTGGTGAAGGTGGGGGAATTTGCGGAGGGGCTCTTGTTTATGCTGGGCGATTTCAATTTGGTGTGGGACAGGGATTTGGACAGCTCGGGGGGTCGCAGAGCGGACACAGGGGTCTTTTCTGATTCCACGCAGCAAGGGGTGGGGGAGTTGGGTCTCGTAGATGGATGGCGATTTTTTCACCCTGCCGTGAAAGACTACACATTCTTTTCACACGTACACCACTCCTACTCTCGCTTGGACCACATCTTCCTTAGTCAATCCCTCAGAGGGAACATTCTGGATGCCGCCATTCTCCCAATCTCGGTGTCGGATCATAGCCTCTTGGTGCTCACTCTTCGTTGGTCGCCGCCCGACACCGCGAGCCGAAAGTGGTACTTCCCGGCGTCGGTGGTTAGAGATGAAGTTTCCGACTGAGCCTTACGCCTGGCCATCCGTGATTTTTTCGATTGCAATCCCCCGTCGGACACTTCTCTGACGACCACGTGGGACGCCTTCAAGGCGACGATCAGAGGGAAGTGCTTGGGCCTCAATTCGCAACTTAACACCCTGCGTAGGAAGGAACGGGATGCGCTGGAAGCCGAGGTGCTTGAGCTCGAGAGGGCTCATAAGACCAACCCCTCGAGGGTCACCCTGCGTCCACTGACGGCGGTTAGGGGCAAACTGAAGGCACACTATGCAAACAGGGCTGAGCTCACTCTCCTGCGGTTGGGGCGGCAATCATACTCCAGTGGTAATAAGATTGGCAGACACTTAGCCCGGCAACTGCGGGACAAGAGGGAACGAGAATACGTAGGGGGGATCAGAGACCCCGCAGGAGTACTCCACCACCGTGACGGGGAGAAGGCGGACATATTTGGCCGCTTCTATGCCGATTTATATACGGGCGAGGAACTGGACGCTGCAGCGCAGCGGGAGTTCCTGCAACGCTTGCCCCTCCCGCAGGTTTCTAGTGCGTGGAACGACCTGTTAGAGGCTCCGATCTCGAGAGAGGAAGTCCTCTCCGCCATTAAAGCCTTGAAATTACATAAAGCCCCCGGCCCGGACGGGTACACCGCAGTCTTCTATCAGACCTACGCGACTGAGGTGTGCGACTTCCTGGTCGCCCTCTTTAATGACATGGCTACGTCCGGAGTGAATACCGGGACCCTGGCGGAGGCGGTGATTACGGTCCTGCCGAAGCCGGGGAAGGATCCGGAGCACTGTACTTCATTCCGTCCCATAGCCTTACTCAATATTGACGCGAAGCTGTACTCGGCGATACTAGCGCGACGCCTCCAGGACCTGCTACCGGCGATTGTTCATCCGGATCAGTCCGGCTTCATCAAAGGTCGCCAGACACACGACAATACACGTAGGGTTATTCATCTCATTGAGAAGGCGGACAGGTTCCGCATCCCGGCGGTGTTGGTGGGCCTGGATGCGGAGAAGGCCTTTGATCGCGTGGACTGGAACTTTCTATTCCACACGTTACAGGCGTTTGGTTTCTCCGACGGATTCATCACCATGGTGAGGGCAAACTTCTGTAGCCCACGTTCGAGGGTGGCGGTGAACGGCCACTTGTCGGCCTTCTTCCAGCACTCGCGAGGCACGAGACAAGGGTGCCCCCTCTCTCCCTTGCTATTCGCGCTCAGCATTGAGCCCTTGGCGATGGCGATCCGGGAGCATGAGGGGGTGAAGGGCATACCATTCACAGGAGAGCAGCACAAAATTTCTCTCTTTGCGGACGATGTCTTGCTGTCGGTGGCCGATCCCGCTAACTCTCTACCATGCGTTCGGGATATCTTGCTGAACTTCGAGGGAGTAGCTGGCTTCAAGGTTAATTATGGCAAGTCTTATGTCCTGAATTTAACCTTATCGCAGACCGAGGTCGCTCAGGTGAGAGCGACAACACCGCTAGCCTGGGCCTCTGGCTCGATACTTTACTTAGGAGTCCACCTCACTCCTACGGTAGGTGGCTTATTTGCAGCCAACTTCCCGCCCCTATTGGCCAAGACGCGAGCCGAACTGGAGAAGTGGAAGCCCAAATTCCTGTCCTGGCTAGGTCGGGTGCATGCCATTAAAATGGTCCTTCTCCCCAAATACTTATATCTTTTTCAGGCCTTACCGATTCCTCTAAGCACTTCCTTTTTTGCCCAGCTCAAAACATTGATTTTAAAATTTGTTTGGCAGGGAGGTCGGGCACGGCTTTCGTTTGCACTCCTGCGACGGTTGCGAGCTGACGGGGGGGTCGGCCTCCCGGATCTACACCTCTATTATAAAGCTGCCCAACTAAGAGTCATGGTGGAATGGTCACAGTAATTTTCCGAAAAACACTGGTTGCATATGGACCGGAGCGTGGCTGGCCGGTCCGTCTGGGATCTAGCCTGGAAACCAAAGCGTGACCGCCCGGTGAATGCGTACATCAGTACGCCCACGGGGACTACACTGAAAGTCTGGGATACCTTGGCGGGGGATGAGCGATGGACGACCTTCCCGTCTCCGTTCACCCCATTGCATTTCAACCCGGCGTTCCCGCCGGCACTCGCCGAGGGTCCCTTTGATACCTGGAGAGAGGGAGGATGTCGAGCGCTGCTCCATCTGTTCCACGGCACTGACCCCCTGACATTTGAGAATTGCATGCGGGACTACCAAGTGCAGCCGACTGAAAAATACAGACATTTACAACTACTTCACTGGGCCACGTCTCCAGGAGTGCGGGAGGCAGCCACGAGGCCTCCCTCCGAATTTGAGGCCTTCCTGCTGAAAACGTCTTCCATGAAGGGGGCCATCTCCTTTCTGTATCAACTGCTGCTTCGATCTGCCCTTTCCCCTAGACCGCGCTACATGGAGCAATGGGAGGAGATGGTGGGGAGGGATATCACGGATGGCGAATGGTCGGCGTTGTGGAGGGACATGACGCAATTTAACCACTCAATACTCCTGAGGGAGGCGCACTTAAAAACTCTTACACAGTGGTATATGGTCCCGGCCCGGCTTCACCGTATCTACCCGGCTGCCTCGGACAGATGTTGGAGGGGTTGTGGCCTACTGGGGGACTTCCGCCACATTTGGTGGGATTGCCCGATCATCAAACCCTTCTGGGACGAGATCCTATCCCATATTAAAGATATCTTGCAGTATCCTATCGATAACTCTTTAGCGTTCGTGCTCTTGGGCTTGAGAGATCCTGGTCTTGAGCACCAGACGCGCGCAGACAAGAAGATTCTATGGCTCTGCCTAGGCACTGCCAAGCTCACGCTGGCGTCAGCCTGGAAGCGGAAGGAGGCGCCGGCGATCTCCCTTTGGCACGCTAGACTGTGGAGGCTCCTGAGTCTTGAGAGAATGGCGGACATCTTCCTAGGCAACTACAAACACTTTAAGCATGTATGGGGCCCCCTGGTGTCCTTTCTCTCTACTGGTTTACCCTCGGCAGTGTGCCCAGCATCTCTGAGGGCCTCACATCTATTTCAGCTCTAAGTTTGTGTGAGGATGAGTGGGGAATGAATGAGGCACCGTCACGGGAGGGGAAGGGGGTGGGATACGGGAAGTTGAGTTTGTGTACTGCTATCGGGACATCTGTGCTGCTGGGACGAGGCTTAGATCGACGGCTCTGTGACACTGGACCTTCTGCTGGCTGAACTAACGGAGTACCCCGCCTTGGGGCTACGTGTACGCCGCCTTGTAGTTGATGGAGCCTATTATTTGTTACTTCTCTAGCAATGCATTATTGCCTCGTCTTCATTTACTGCTTTCCCACTGTGTGGGACCATCTGTGCCCCCGAGGCGGTACCTTTTGTTCACTGTTTTTTTCCTTTCTGTGTTTTGCAAAATAAAAATTTTACAAAAAAAAAATAATGCCAGGACAGATCCCAAACCCAATGAAAACGTACCTAGTTTTGACTGGTCACACTAAACATTTCTGCTGTTAATATTCAGAAAATTGAGTTTATGATATGTAGGCCAAGTGTTGCTTTGAGGTATGAGGTTGTCTTGCTCTTTATAAACATAAAAGTGCCTCCTAGAGAAACGCTCACATAGTTATTTGACTGCTGCAATGTAAGGTGGGTTTGCTTGCTTCTAGAAAGAAATTACCAGCAGTCTCATCATGTGTAAAATGAATATACCCAACTCTGGCTTTCTAAGGCAGGTTTGAAATGACAGATGAAAATGGCAGGGTAAAGGAGGCCCACTTTTGATTGTGAGATGTTACACATATGACCAACATTTGCATGGAGTAGTTTCTTACCTGTAACTCCAGTCTGTAGTAGGAGTATCTCTGTTTTGGTCATAATCTTGTGAATAGTCCCTCCCATGTGCGGGGACCCCGGCACAATCGAAATAGTCTCTTAAGTTGTCTTCTTCTGCAGTCCTGCATAGACACTTAAGAAAAAATCAAAGACAAATAATGCAGCCTAAAACTACAAGGCTAAATTGGCCAGTACTTCATCTAGAAGTGAAAGCGATTGCCAAATGATATTAAATTTTACACATTTTGTAAAGTTTCACATCTAGAGAAACTCCCCTTCACAAAAATCCTTTGTCATGATAGAGAGGAAGGGTTGGACAGACAAGCCCCATAAGCTGCCATTATGTGTCTGGAAAAGGGATATTGTGCCTTCAAGGAACTCTCCAGAGACCCTCGCTATCCCAGGATGCACAGCCAAAGGCCTTTTACTTTCAGTTCTTTTTCCGGCTCATGCTAGCAGGACCTTGGAGCATTGAGCTCTACCTTTTTGCGTATAACTTCAATTATTGGAGCTTTTCCAGTGTTTTGAGTGTTTCACTCGACGTCTGGGGTCTTCCTCTTCCAGTTGCTGTGTTTTTTGACCAGTTTTGCCACTCTATATTGTCGAAATGCCAGCTTTATTCGACAAGTGTCCTGAGTGTGGTAGGAAGAAGGCTAAATCTGACCCCCACATAGTGTGCACACTCTGTCTCCCTTCTAGCCATGTCCCTGACTCCTCGGTATCCCAGGATGCACAGCCAAAGACCTTTTACTTTCAGTTCTTTTTGAAGGTGTATAAAGCCAGGCCTATAGCATTCAGTACATTATCGTTTCATCCACCGGGCAGGAGGGCGGGTGCTTATCACTATAACAGAGATACCTCTACTACAGAACTGGAGTTACAGGTAAGAAACTAGTCCTTCTGTAGTAGGGGATCTCTGTGTATAGTCATAATCTTGTGAATAGAATGGCAAGCCCATCCCAACAACCACAGCGGTGGAGGAAACAGACAAAACCACTACTGTGGAAACAGATTCCTCAACGAAGCCTGCCCAACCTGAGCGTCTGCCCTGGCATCAGAGTCCAGGCAGTAGTGTTTGGCAAAGGTATGGACCGACTTCCACGTGGCAGCTCTACAGATATCTGCAATGGGAACATTGCGTAGCAAAGCTGTTGTAGCCGCTTTGCCCCTGGTGAAATGAGCCTTAGGATTACCCCCTAAGGTCTTGTTAGCCTTTTGGTAACATAACTGGATACAGGACACAATCCATGTAGAGATGGACTGTTTAGATGTGGCAAGGCCAGTCCTGACCAAATCATAATTGACAAACAATTGGTCTGACCTACGAATGTCCTTGGTCTTATCTAAGTAAAACTTCAACACCCTTCTTACATCCAGGAAATGAAGAGACCTCTCCGTCGGAGAGGAAGGATGCTGCAAAAACGTAGGTAAAGTTTTTGTCTGATTGACATAAAAATCAGTAATCACTTTAGGCAGAAACTTAGGGTGAGACCTCATGACAATCTTAGAAGCATGAAACACAGTATAAGACTCTTGGCAACACAAGGCCTGGATCTCATTCACCCTGCGGGCCGATGTTATAGCCACAATGAAGGCAGCCTTTCAGGACAGATGCTGTAGAGAAGCCTTATGAATAGGTTCAAAAGGTTCCTTCAACAACCTGGACAGCACCACATTCAGTTCCCATGAAGACACGGGACGTCTAACAAGGGAAAATACTTTCTTCAATCCCTCCAGAAAATCTTTAATTACAGTAATCTGGAAGAAGGATGTTTGTGAAGGGCATTTCATATACGCAGATAACGCTGCGAGGTGAACCTTAATAGAATGGAAATTAAGGCCAGATTAAGCAAAATGCAAGAGATATGGAAAGATTATATCTTCCTTGCAGGAGGTAAGATCAGCGTTCTTGGACGTGCACCAGACGCAGAACCTCTTCCAGTTGTAGGCATAGGAAGTCCTAGTGGAAGGTCTCTTTGCCTCCTTGAGTATCTCCATGTAGCTGTCAGGCAAGCTCAAGTGTCCATACTGTACTATCTCAGGAGCCATGCCGCCAAACTCAATGATGAGAGGTTGGGGTGCACCATCTGCTCCCCGAACTTCGTTAGAAGGTCCGGAAGACATGGAAGCCGCAGGTGGGGTTGGAGAGACCGATGGAGCAGGTCTGTGAACCACCACTGTCAAGGCCACTTCGGAGCAATGAGGATCATTCGCGCTCTGGATTGAGACAGCTTGAGGAGTACTGCCAGAATCAGGGGAATGGTTAGAAAAGCGTAAAGAAAGCTGTTCGACCAGCTGATCCATAGCACATTCCCCAGAGTCCCTGGTTGATAAAACCTGGAGGCGAAGTCTCTGCATTTACTGTTTTCGGCGGTGGCAAACAGATCTATTTCTGGAGTGCCCCATCTTTCAAAGATGTTTCCTAGCACCTTGTCGTTTAGAACCCACTCGTGGTTTTCCTGGACGAGCCTGCAGAGTGCTTCCGCCTGAGCATTCTGCACACCTGGTAGATGGGTAGCCGTTATCGCCAGTCCTCTGGCTAACAGCCAGTGCCAGATCGCCTGTGCTTCCTGGGACAGTGTGCGCGATCTCGACGCCCCCTGCTTGTTGAGGTAATATATTGTGGTCGTATTGTCCGTCTGTACTAGCAAGGAGTTGGTCCGGAAGGACGGATGAAAAGCCTTCAGCGCCAAATGCACAGCTCTGAGTTCCGGAAAATTGATGTGGTACGTGGATTCCGCCTGGGACCACGTTCCTTGGATCTGTAGATGGTCGGAATGCGCTCCCAGCTGTGGAGAGAAGCATCCGTGACAAAAGTCTGTATGGGAATGTCCTTGTGGAACGGAACTCACTTGAGGAGGTTTTCCGCTGAACACCACCATCTCAGGGACTGTTGAGCATGTAGAGACAGTTGGATCCTGTCGTCCCAGCTCCCTCCTTTCTGGTCCCATTGATCTTCCAGACATTCCTGCAGCGGTCTCATGTGGAGGCGTGCATGTGGTGTGAGGAAGATGCAAGAGGCCATCGACCCCTGAAGAGAAGACACTGCGGGGCGTGGCCAAGATGGCGTCGGAGTAGGACGCATCTTTGAGCCTCTCCGACGCCGCATCGAATTAGCCTCTGATAGCGGGGTCCCGGGAGCGCTGCACGGCGCTGTCTTGCAGGTGAAGACTGGCGGAGAGCTCCGGTGCCGACAGCGGGGCGGCTTGGTGCCTGCGCATCCCCCCGGAGCCGAACTGAGCTGCGGCCTGTGGAGCAGCGGCCTCGCGTGCTGGGAGGTCCGGCCCGGCTGGAGCGTCGCCTGGCCCTTCTGGGGCCCACCCTGTGCTGACGGCCCCGGCGTAGGCCTGGAGAGAGCGGAGTGCACTCTGCCTGTGGCGGCGCTGGTCACAGCGCGAGGTAGTGGAAGACTCGTCGGCAACGGCGCTGAAGGGCCGAGGACGGGCGGACCGAGCTCCGGCGGAGACAGCCGCCATGACACATCTGAGGTGAGCCGGCGCGACTGTGGAGTGAGCGGAGCCGGCGGATGGCGTGAAGAGAGTCGCAGCAGCCGTGACCTGGCCCGGTTGTGGATCTGAGGCGGCGCCCTCGACTGGCTGGGAGGTGGCTTGACCGGCGGCGGCTCTATCGACCTACCTGCATCCTGTGCTGAGGTGGGCTCACCCTGAAAGTTGCTGGGCATTGAGCGATGAGCCCCATGGGCTGGTCCAAGTGACCAGGGCGCTGTTGCCTGGAGTGGACGGACTCGGCGGGTGGGCCGGCACCGCCATTTTGGAGGTTCCCTGGTGGGCGATTGGCCTGCTTATCTCAGGCGCGGACTGCTGCCGGGGGGGATGCCCGGAGTGGCCCCCCACGATCACAGCTGGCTGAGCAGTGGGGCCGCGGTGGTGACTCACGCGTCCAGGCATAGCGGAAGGGACTCGGCTGGAGAACGAGGGGACCGAACTGCTGGGGCCGGGGACCTGCTTCTCCCCGCGACAACACTTGAGACGGCCTCTTGGAGGGACCCTGCTTGGTGGCTGGTGGGGAAGTGCGCCACGTTATTGAGGTATCCTCATCCTGGGGGAAGATCGGTGCATGGAGGAAAAAATTTGGTGACTGCCTTCAAGGACGCTCCTCGTCCCATGGGTGCTGCCACGTGGGTGCCTACTGAAACAATTCACTAGCTTCCCTGAGAGTCCTTCGCATATCACAATTTCTGCGACCAGGGACGCTCCCTCAACGCTGCTTGGCTTTGCCCGGAGGAGCACTTTGCACGCACCGACGGTCGGGACGACTAGCTGCCTGAGGTGGGTGTCCCGCCGTGCGGGCTGGCGCCGCCATCTTGGTGAACCCCTGTTTGGCGCTCGTCCTCGCGGTCTCTCTGGCTTGCACTGCTGGCTGGAGACGCCCACCGCGTTCTCCCCACACCTGCGACCGGCTGACCGCTACACCTGTGGGTCTGCCCCTTGCACCCTAAAGTAGACGAGGGGGCGCGGCTGGAGGACACGGAGATCGGATGGTGGCGACCTGCATTCACGGACCACCGGGAGGAGGTCTCTTCCCGCGACGGCCCACGTGGTCCTGTGGGCGCTGGAGGTGGGTGCCTAACTCCAGCACCGACGTGCAGTAAACGCCCTGAGAGGAGGAAGCCGCCCTGCCGCCTGGGCATGCCTGCATGAACACGGGAAGAGGTGAACTGCACTGCCGACAGGAGGCCCGACACTGTGAGTCCCTTGTCTGTGACTTGTCCTCCCGACAGCGTCTGCCTAGAGCTTGGTGGAAGGAGTGTGAAGGAGTTCACGGCCATGTCCAATTCACAGCGCAGAGGTGGGAATAAGGGGAAGGAGGGGGCCTCCAAACCACCGCAGCAGCCTGCATCGCCGGGAGCCAGTGGTTCCTCTAAACAATCGGATGATGAGGCGCCGGCGACCAAGGCCTTCATGAAGGAACTCTTCGCTACTATCAAGGAGGATATTACCGAACTTCGTACACAGCTGGCCTCGGACCTCAGGGAGGTACGGAGGGATGTCGATGGGATCGGCGAGAGGGTGGCGACGCTGGAGGACCATGACCTTAGCATGGCGAATGATATGCACCAGCTCCAGCAGGACATCCTACGTCTCACGGAGCAGAATCTGAGCTTACAAACCCACACAGAGGACTTGGAAAACCGCTCCAGAAGGAACAACATCCGTATTAAGGCGGTACCGTGGGATGGTGAAGCGGGGGACCTGCGTGGGTACGTCCAAGCCTTGTTCCTTCAGATCCTAGAGGATGAAGAAGTGCGGGATATCCTGATGGACAGAGTGCACAGAGTGGGGCTACCCAGGAGAAATGGGGGCCCCCCGCCCGACATCCTTGTCTGTGTACATGACTTTCAGATGAAGGAGAGGATATTGAGGAAGGCTAGAACCATTTCCTCATTACAATTCAGGGGCCACCACCCCCAGCTGTACCAGGATCTAGCGGCGACAACCTTGCAGAAACGGAGGGACTTCCGACCTGTGACCGCCTTCCTCCGGGAGCGCGGGGTGTCCTACTCCTGGGGTCACCCTTTCCGGATAGTCTTTCGGTGGGAGAATAGACTGAGGCAGATCAACTCCCTGCAGGAGGCGAAGGAGCTGCTGGGCATCGAAGAGACGACACCATCGCAGGAGGCGCGTGGCTCGCCATTCCGTAGGCGGCGGCGCTCTTCCTCATGGCACAGGGTGGGCCCATCCCCGGAGCGGCGGCGACCGGATTCGGCGGCTAGTGCACAGGAGAGGGATGCAGCGGTAGCATCGGTGGCCTCCGCCACTGTGGCGGACTCCCAGCAGAGCTCTGGAGCAGCTTGACCCCACGTCAGCGAGGTGGCGTCGGAGAGGGCTCTTGGCCTGAGGTCCTCGGGGTACTAAGGTACTTTTGGTGAAGACACCCCGGACTTCGGACCTGGGGGTCCCAAGGTGGACTCCCCTGCCCCTACCACAGTCCAGTGGGGGACTTTTGAACCGTGACCTGCTGGAACTGAAGACTGCGAGGTTCAGGTTAAGTGCCTTGAATGGCCCTTTGTTGTTCTTTGTTCTTGGGGGGGTGCTGGGGGGGTTTGTGGGTGCTCTGATTATGGGTGACATAGCGGGGTTTTTTGGGTTGGGGTTGGGTGTCCGGGGAGTGGCGGCGACACTGTGTGGTGAATGTGGGATGACAGGTTTATTATCGTTACTTTCATTTATGTTTTACGTAGGGTTCTGGGAACTGCCCTTGTTGACCCCTCTGTGCCTCGGGGATGTGGTTGCCTCATGGACCTCGCGGGGTGGCCGGGAGGACCTCCTGAATTGGCTGTGGCTGGGTTTCTTCTCTAGAGGCCCCGCGGTTGTTCCTTCTCTTTGGGCTTGGCTGATGGGGCAAGTACGAGTCTGGAACGGGCCTCGTGGCTGTTTGACGGTGAGCATGGCGTGGAATCTGTGTGAGCCCTTATGCATGTTAGCGTAGGGACTTGGAATGTCAAGGGCCTTAACTCCCCACAGAAGAGGCAGAAGCTCTGGAAGTACATCATAGATCACCATCTGGATATAGTGGCCCTCCAGGAAACCCATCTGGCTAGGAAAGATGAACTGAGGCTTCGTCATCGGCAGTTCCCCCTTATCTACAGGGCCTCTGCGGCCACGAAGCACAGAGGGGTGGCCCTACTCTTTCGGGCTTCCCTTCATTTTCAGCCCCTGGGTGTGAGTGCGGATAGAGACGGCCGTTGGCTCCTGGTGAAAGGTCTGTTGCGGGACCGCCTGTGTACCTTTGCTGTTTTGTATGCCCCTAACGCGGGTCAGAATGGCTTTCTGCAGGATTTGCTGGACAGAATGGGGGGCTTTGTGGAGGGTCACTTAATAATGCTAGGCGATTTTAATATGGTGTGGGACGGAGGGCAGGATAGCTCTGGGGGCCGCAGGGCGGACACGGGCGTCTTTTCGGACAAAACTAAGCAACAGTTGAGAGATCTAGGGTTGTTTGACGGTTGGCGCTTTCTTCACACTCAGGCCAGAGAT
Source organism: Lissotriton vulgaris (assembly GCF_964263255.1). Lineage (NCBI taxonomy): Eukaryota > Metazoa > Chordata > Amphibia > Caudata > Salamandridae > Lissotriton > Lissotriton vulgaris. Next base: position 1,474,893,165 of record NC_141691.1, read on the forward strand.
TACACCTTCTTTTCCAACGTACACCACACATACTCCCGTATTGACTATGTCTTACTCAGCCAGGCTCTTCGGGGAGATATACAACTGGCGAATATTTTTCCACTTTCGCTATCAGATCACAGCCTTGTTGTTCTGGGATTGCGCTGGGCCGCTGGGGGGGATGGTTGGCGTAAGTGGTACTTTCCGGCGGCTCTGGTCCGGGATGAGACGTCGTGTAAGGCACTACGTAAGGCGATTGGTGATTTCTTCCTCCTTAACCCACCTTCGGACACGTCGGTATATACCACGTGGGACGCGTGCAAGGCCTCCTTGCGGGGCACGTGCCTCGCTCTCAACGCGAACCTGAATAAACTGCGGCGCGAGGAGAGGGAAGCTCTGGAATTGGAATTGGCTACCTTGGAGCAGGCTCACAAGGCGAACCCATCCAGGGTGACCCTACGCCCCCTAACGGCGGTCCGAGGGAAACTGAGGGCCCATTACAATAACAGGGCAGAATTCACCCTTCTGCGACTCAGGCGTACCTCCTACTCCCAGGGCAACAAGATCGGGCGTCATTTGGCCCGACAACTACGGGACAAACACGAGAAGGAATATGTCGGGGGTATTCGCGATCAGGCGGGCTCTATCCGGCATAGAGACGCGGACAAAGCAGCCATCTTCGGGCGCTTTTACGCGGCACTCTATTCGAGTGACGCTCTCGACCCCGACGCACAGTCCAAATTCCTGGAGGGCCTGTCACTCCCGAAGGTTTCTAATGAATGGAACGAATTGCTATCCTCCCCCGTCACCCGTGAGGAGATCTTGGAGGCCATTAAAAACCTGAAGCTGCACAAGGCCCCCGGGCCTGATGGCTACACGGCCCTCTTTTACAAAACATTTGCTTCTGAAATATGCGACTACCTGGTTTCCCTCTTCAACGCAATGGCGATTGAGGGCAGGACTTCAGACTCTATGGCTGAAGCGCTAATCAGCATTATTCCTAAATCGGGGAAGGATCCTACCCTTTGTTCATCCTACCGCCCGATAGCACTCCTCAATTTAGACGCCAAACTGTATTCCTCCATCTTGGCGACTAGGCTGCAGGACTTGATGCCTGCCCTGATCCATCCTGATCAATCGGGATTTATCAAGGGCAGACAGACCCATGATAACCTGCGCCGCGTCATACACCTCATAGAGAAGGCGGAGCGCTTCCACATACCCGCGGTGCTCGTGGGGCTCGACGCGGAGAAGGCTTTCGACCGCGTCGACTGGGGCTTTTTACATCGGACTCTAGTGGCTTTCGGCTTCTCGCCCGCGTTCGTGAAGATGGTTGAGGCTAATTACAGTGGACCCACGTCCCGTGTATTGGTCAATGGCCATAGATCCACGGCTTTTCGCCATTCCCGAGGGACGCGCCAGGGTTGTCCCCTCTCACCCCTTCTCTTTGCTCTGAGTATTGAGCCATTAGCGTTAGCAGTCCGGGATAATGAGGGGATTTTGGGTCTTCCCTTTACGGGCGAACAGCACAAGATCTCGCTCTTTGCGGACGATGTTCTGCTGTCCATCAGGGATCCAGCGCTGTCGCTGCCACATGTCCACTCAGTGCTCTCGGCCTACGAGGAAGTGGCGGGCTTTAAGGTAAATTTCGATAAATCCTACATCCTTAACCTGACTCTCTCGGCGGGGGAGGTGCACGCGGTCGGACTGCTCACTACTCTTTCCTGGGCTTCGGAGTCCTTGCTCTACCTGGGCGTACGACTGACCTCTACCGTGAATGCCCTGTTCCACGCTAATTTCCCCCCGATGCTATCCTCCGTGAGGGCTGAGCTGGAACGCTGGAAGCCTAAATACATCTCGTGGCTAGGCAGGGTGCACGCCCTTAAAATGGTGCTCCTTCCCAAACTGTTGTATTTGTTTCAGGCGTTACCTATTCCGATAGGGCTAGACTACTTCCGCCAATTGAAGACCATGATGCTCCGGTATGTCTGGCAGGGTGGCCGAGCAAGGCTCCCATTCCACGTCCTGAGGCGCCCACGTGCAGAGGGGGGGGTGGGCTTTCCGGACATGCATTTATATTACAAAGCCGCCCAACTGAGGGTCATGGTAGAGTGGTCCCAAAAGCACTCGGAGAAACACTGGCTCCACATGGACCGTAGCGTGGCGGGCCGCTCCATTTGGGACTTAGCCTGGAAATCCAAGACGGACCGCCCCAGGAATGCCTACATTAGCACCCCCACGAGCACGGTGCTGAAGGTGTGGGACACGGTGAGCGGTGACGACCGCTGGACCACGTTCCCGTCCCCTTTCACCCCAATTCATTTCAATCCGGCTTTTCCACCGGCTCTGGAGGAGGGACCGTTTGACAGATGGAGGGAGGGTGGCTGTAGAGCACTCACCCATTTGTTCCACGGCGCCGTACCCCTCACTTTCCACAACTGTATGAGGGACTATGGCGTCCTCCCGACGGAGCGCTTCAGGCATCTCCAACTCCTGCATTGGGCTACATCGCCTGCAGTGGTGGGCGCGGCTACCAGGCCCTTGTCAAAATTTGAGTCCTTCCTACTCCACACTACTACCATGAGGGGTGCGATCTCCTTCTTGTATAAACTGCTATTAGACTCTGTCGTGTCACCACGCCCACGATATCAAGATCACTGGGAAACCACGCTGGGGAGGGACATCTCTGCTGTCGAATGGCGGACCCTATGGAGAGACGTGACAGCGCACAATCACTCTGCTGATCTCAGAGAAGCACATATGAAAGTCATCTTTGATTGGTACCTATATCCCTCCAAATTGCACTGCATTTTCCCAGCTACTTCGGATAGGTGTTGGCGGGGCTGTGGGATGTTGGGAGACTTTAAACATATTTGGTGGGACTGCCCTACCATCCAGCCGTACTGGGCTGAGATTCTATCCCACATTAGAGACATCTTGGGTTACCCGATACCGAACTCCATGGACTTTGTCCTACTGGGGCTTAGAGACCCGCTACTTGAACACCAGACTAAGGCGGATAAGCGGGTGATGTGGTTGTGTTTGGGTGCGGCCAAAAAGACCCTAGCGGCAGCGTGGAAATCCCCGTCTGCCCCGGCCATTTCCTTGTGGCATGCCCGACTGTGGCGTCTGTTAAGCATGGAACGCCTTTCTGACATTTTCCTGGGGCACTTTAGGAACTTCATGTATAATTGGGGCGCACTTGTGAGATTTCTGTCCCGAGGTTTGCCCTCAGCTGTGTGCCCGCCAACGCTGCGATCTCTCCATCTTTTCCAGATTTGATTTCAAGAATGCCTGTCTTGAGTGCTATGAGTGCTAGTCGCCGCCACTGGGGGGAGGGAGATGTTGGGGTGGGTTGTGGGTGGGGGATAGTTGGGGTGTTCGTCTTCTGTTCTCCTTTCCCCCCTTTCTCTCGCTGCGACTAACTGTGCCTGGGGAGGGCTGCGATGCCGCGTGCGGACTTTGAACGTTGCCTCGCTCTACCACTACCTATGTTGGACTAGAATCCCTATTATGGATGGACTGTGGAGCTCTATTGCCCTTCCCCTTTGGATAAGTCCCTCCCCCTTCTTTGCGCCCCCTGTGTGGGGTTTCGTGGCGGTGTGTCGCCTCTGTTATTTTTTCCCTTTACTATACTGCAAAATAAAGATTTCATAAAAAAAAAAAGAGAAGACACTGCCCTCACTGTCGTTGATGGAACGGACATGAGAGCCTGAGCCTTCCGAAGGATCGATAAGCGTCGCTCCTCCGAAGGAGACACACTTGCTCTGGAATATTGATGGAGGCTCCCAAGTACTGCAGGCACTGAACGGGAGTCGAACGGACTTGGACATGTTTCTGTGCAAACCAAGCTGATTCAATATAACGGCTGTCCTGTTGAAATCCAATTGCGCTTCCTGGAAGGTGGAACCTTTGATCAACCAGTCGTCCAGGTACGGGTAGACAAACACCTTGTTCTTTCTCAGGCGCGCTGCCACCACTGCCATTCATTTTGAAAAAGTCCTGGGAGCAGACTTCAGACCAAACGGTAGTACGGTGTATTGATAGTGATTGGTGCCGACCAGGAAGCGCAGGAACTTCCGGTATTTCCATGCAATGGGCACATGGAAGTACGCATCCTGCAGATCTATTGCGCAAAGCCTCTCTCCTCGGTGTAGCTGAGGATAAATCTGGTGCAATGACAGCATGCTAAATTTCTCCCTGCGAATCCATTTGTTTGCTTGTCCTAAATCCAGAATGGGCCTCAACTTGTTTTTGTCCTTTTTGCGTACCAGAAAGAACCTTGAGTACAGACCCTTTCCTCTTTGAGACAGAGGGACGTCTTCTATCGCCCTTTTTCTTAACAGGGTATCGGCCTCCGCTTGAAGTTCGTGCAGCTGGTATTGCGAACGAACCGGTGAAATAGCTGGAGGAGGGCTGACAAAGCGAAGACTGTATCCATTGCAAACAATATTCAGCACCCACTTGTCCTGAGTACTTTTTCTCCACTCTGTTAAGTAATTCTGTCTGCTTCCCCCACTGGAGCCGGTAACAGACGAGGGGGAAGTAACTCCTCAGGGCTTAGACCTAGCCGGGCCCTTATTCGCCGAGGAGGACTGCAGGCCGCCTCTGCCCCTTTGACGTTTCTAGAACGGCTGGCGCTGGTATTGCTGTTGTTGCTCTGCTGTTGGCCAGCCTGGCGACCTTGCCCTCGCTGATACCTCTGGTAAGAGTAATGCCTCTGGAAGGGGCGGAAGGACTGCCGATTTTCCTTCGGTTTCTTTAAACCGACAGCTTTCAGCGTTTCCACTTCCGCCTTCATGCGGGCCATCTCCTCATCCGCATGAGTCCTGAAGAGGGTAGCTCCAGAATATGGCAAATTAGCTGTTGCGCTACTGGTTTAAGCGATGTCTGGCGCAACCAGGAGTGGCGTCTCAAGTTTATGCCATGGCAGTATCCATGAGCAGCCAGGAGAGAGGCATCTGCCGCCGAACTGATGACCTGATTCGAGACCATCATGCCCTCATTCAATATCTCCTGGAAGTCTTCTCTCTTGTCCCTCCGAAGAGCTCAATGAACTGCTGCAGTGACTCCCACAAGGAACGGTCATACCGACCCAAGAGCGCTGATGAACTCGCCGCTTTCATCGAGGTGGCAGCTGTACTGCAGACTTTCCTTCCTGCCGAATTCATTTGACGGCTCTCCTTGTCGGGAGGGACCGTAGACGAAGGGGCAGTTGAGTGCTGCTTTTTGGCCGCTGTCACGATGAAAGAATCCGGGACAGGATCTGTTCTTAGGAACGCTGGATCCGAGTTCGAGGGTCTATACTTCTTCTGAAGTCGAGACGGCACTGACTTCACTGAGGCGGGCGTCAGAAACAGCTCAATGGCGGCTTCCTCCAGTACTGGCACCAAAGGCATGAAGGGGCGAGAGAGGTGCCTGCGCTGCAATGTTTCAAATATCACAGAAGTGGAAGGGGTGGGCACAGTCAATGTGATACCCAACTTCGCTGCCCCACGCAGCAGCACCTCCTGGAAAGTCACAATGTCATCCACTGGCGACACTCTCGTAGGAGGGGAGTCCAACAAAGTGGGAGAGTATCTCCTGTCACTGGACAAGTCCGTGTACCTGGACCGTGACCTTTCCCTTCGCCGACGATGACGTGACCTCATTGACGATCTATGCTCCCTACGAGAGCAATGCCTCCTTCGGGATCTTGACCTCCGCTTTCTGGGCCTTGCAGGAACCACCGGCAAGGGAGGCTGCGGAAACGGAAGAGGCTAAGCCGGAACCAAAGGCTTTGGTTGTGGAGGCCGAGGCAGTGGTGGAGGAGGAAGAGGTGGAGGAGGAGGAAGCGGTGGAGGAGGAGGAAGCGGTGGAGGAGGAGGAAGTGGTGGAGGAGGAGGAAGTGGTGGAGGAGGAAGTTGAGGAAGAGGAGGAGGCGTAGGAGTCCTGGGCCTTGAGGGCGAGTAGGTCCTGGAATATTCAGAGTCTGATGACCTAAGAACTCTCCTCTTCTTACGAACAGACCTCAGGGAGGACGCTCTGGAGGCAGACCTCTCTGAGCACGAGTGCCGGCGCCGCCGCGACCGGTGAATCGCCGATGATGAGTACGATCAGACTCTGACCACAGAGTCTCTAGACACCATTCTGGGTCTCTACTTCCTCTTCGACGTCGACTTTTCCCTCCTCGAGGTCGACCTCTTTGACATCTCTCTTCTCGATGTCATTCTTTCTGACGTCGACAAACTCCTCGACGTCGAGTGTCTTCGCCTCAACGTCGTACTTTCTCTTCTGGACGTCGATCTTCGTGTCGACGTTGAAGGCGAATGGCGGTGTCGCTTCGACGGCGAGCACCTGCCTCTTCGGGACTCATCACGACGTCTATGGTGTGTCGACGCCGGTGAAGTCCTCGACGTCTACCTCGTCCGAGGTCTCGACGTCCTACCCTTCGACGCTGATGTCGCTTCGACCCAGAGCCCTGGGTCGACGGGGAGCAGATGGTAGTCATACCTCTCGACGCCGACGTCGAAACCATCGACGTCGACCGGGACCGGTGCCTTTTCTGGGCCTTTTCTTGACTGGGGAGCTCCCCAGAGGCCGATGCATGGGCAGAGGACGATGACAGAGTCCCTCCATGCCCAGAAGTCCCACCTGGTTCTTGATGTCTCCTCTGCTCTAGGCCTTGGAGACAAATCTTCTCCCTGTCACGCAGGGTCCTCCTGGAGAAAGAGTGACAGATATCACAGGAGTCAGGGACATGGCTAGAAGGGAGACAGAGTGTGCACACTATGTGGGGGTCAGATTTAGCCTTCTTCCTACCACACTCAGGGCACTTGTCGAATAAAGCTGGCATTTCGACAATATAGAGTGGCAAAACTGGTCAAAAAACACAGCAACTGGAAGAGGAAGACCCCAGACGTCGAGTGAAACACTCAAAACACTGGAAAAGCTCCAATAATTGAAGTTATACGCAAAAAAATAGAGCTCAATGCTCCAGGGTCCTGCTAGCATGAGCCGGAAAAAGAACTGAAAGTAGAAGGCCTTTGGCTGTGCATCCTGGGATAGCGAGGGTCTCTGGAGAGTTCCTTAAAGGCACAATATCCCTTTTCCAGACACATAATGGCAGCCTATGGGGCTTGTCTGTCCAACCCTTCCTCTCTATCATGACAAAGGATTTTTGTGAAGGGGAGTTTCTCTAGGTGTGAAATTTTACAAAATGTGTAAAATGTAATATTATTTGGCTATCTTTTTCACTTCGAGATGAAGTGCTGGCCAATGTAGCCTTGTAGTTTTAGGCTGCATTATTTGTCTTTGATTTTCTCTTAAGTGTCTATGCAGGACTGCAGAAGAAGACAACTTAAGAGACTATTTCGATTGCTCTGGGGTCCCCGCACATGGGCGGGACTATTCACAAGATTATGACTATACACAGAGATCCCCTACTACAGAAAGTGAAGGTCCACCATTTTTGTGGTTTCATACTGCTTTCAAAGTTTGATGTGCATGTACATACATGTTCGTGTTTTGGTAGAAGCAACCTTAAATAGGTTTTACATTCTGAAGAAGTGGGTCTTCGGCCCTAATCTCAACTGAATACCCCGGAACTAGCTCCAGCCTAGCCTACTCTCCAAACACCCTACTTTGCACTTCATCAGATAACTGGGTGTTTTCTTCAGCAATATATACACCACACTATGGATGCTTCACAGAACCAAAAGCAAACACCGATGTAGAGAATAAGAGTCTACAAGGCCATAGGAGGGAAATGAGGTATCAGAAAGTCGGGTCAACCTCTTGTACCTTCAATTTCTATGCATGTCCGATCCTAGGTATCTATTTCAGAATATGTTTTTCGTGTACAGGCACAAAATACCATAATGCCCCCTCTTGTCAGGGAGATGCTGGGTACCTGCCTATATGTTGTAGTTCTCATTAAAATTAAAATTTGATCGCTCACATTTTCTACTCACACTGTTAGGTGCTGTGACCCCAAGACAAGATAAAAGCGCCCATCTGGTCAGTCGTTCACGACACCCAAACACTTCCCATATAGGATCACAACACATATAACACTCTGCCAACCCCACTCACCCATGGTGTGCCGTGCTACCCGTCGAAAAATGCACTTTGGCACCCTAGAGAGGGGTATGAAGCAGTATATATGCAATATATACTATACTGCAATAAAACTCTTTACCCATGCTTGTGTCCATAATCCTGTACCCTAAACTCGGTGTTCATAGCCCTGAACACTTTAACATTCACTTTTATGGCTGAAGCCATATCCACGCACCCTGTACCCACAGACCTGTAGCCATAACTGTGCACCTGTAACACTGATCCCTGTACCAATAACCCCATACCCAAAACTTTGCACCCATAAACTGCCATTTTTTATCTTGTATTTTTTTCTGTACAAATAACCATTAACTGCTTACATCTAGCCCTATACAGAAAACACAGGACGCTTATTCCTGCATCCATAACCAACAGCCCTGTACACATAGCCCCCTGTACACATAGCCCCGTTTCCTTTGTTCTTAATCCCCATATTCTCTATCCTGCATTATTGTTTTATACACATACCCTTGAAGACCTAGCTCTGTACTATAGCCCTGTACTCTTAGTACTTCGTTACTGTCTCTCACATCACTCGATTAAAGTCTTAGGCACTATGTCCAAAGTCAAAATTAAAGTGCCTCTGGTGACTCACAGAAAACACCAAAATGCTTGCCTCAGAGAAGCCTAACAAATACAACAACACTGCCAACCACAGGTTCCCCCAAAATGCAGCGTGCTGCCTGCCTGGTGCTTCAACACCATACACTGGGGGGTGAAGCTCTATACAAATGCTACAATACAACAGTGTGGGTAAAAATGGGGAACGACACAATGAAATAAATCTTTGCTGTGCAGGTAGCCACAGGTCCGGTAGTTCATTCAACCACTTCAAAAGAGCATCAAGGGCAGGAAAAAAACAGGGCAACAGGGCCGAGAGCACCCACAAAACATCTTACTTCAGACGACAGTTTCCTGTGATGAAGGAAGAGAACCGGTTACGAGGCTCATAAATTTAACTTGATGTCAATTAATTATTTCCTACATACAATTTAAATTTAAATACTGTGTTCTGTTATGATTGGCTCCGAAACCTGCATTCGCCTCTAACCTTATGCGCAAAGAATTAAGGGCATAGTAGTGACCTTTGATGTAAGAAAGTAGAGAGAAAGAATTCTCCATCTAGTGGCTGAATGGAACAAGAAAACCTGGGATTAATCCGGCTTCCCCAATTCACTAAACTGTGATATCCTAGGCTTATACTGAATTACAGAGATTCTCCATTTTCTTCATTATCACATGTTAAAACACCTTCAAATATATGAGTTTAGGATGTTCAATATATAAAAGCATTGCATGCTTCCCTGAATAGACCAAAAGGTTACTACATATACAACTCGAATCTAGGAACATAGGGAATGCATTACAATTGACTAGTCTCTTAGTTCAAATGAAGCATTGTCATGGGGAAGCAGGGGGTATGAATGCTGCTTTTAATACATTTGATGTACTAAAGTAAAACGCTTCTGCATGTTAAAGCAACACATCTTTAAATTATGAAGACGTTTTATCATATATATACATGATGTATATTCTACTACCTTGTAAGTGGACTGATTAGGATAGGAGATAGGAGAAAGGGTACTGCCAAGGAAAATTAAACTAAAACAAAGTCTCTTCAAACTTTAAATGGCTTTTGAAGACCAGAAAAACACTCTGAATGAGGCAACGGGAGTGAAGCCCCTTTTGCCCAGTAGGCTAGAGTTTGTGCTCGCACCTTTTGGGCATAAGCAGTGAAGTTTGTAAAATCATTTCGCTTCATTGTGCACAGGCTGAGCTATCTTTTCTCTCTACTCATAGCTTTCGGGCCTCAATAAATTAGAAACAATCTAAATTATCAATGCTTTTATTTTGTGCCGACATAAAATGCACTTTACAAAAGTACAAGAGAAACCCGAGAATATATAGGGAACAAGGGTACGTAATATTTTTAAAGGAACAAGGGTCCCTATTCAACAGTCACACATTCAGAACAAAGAAAATACTAGAACCACACACAAAGTCAATGAAAGCAAATAAATCACATGTATTAACAAATAAGTCAAATTGAGGATGGAGACTGAAAAAACAAAGCACGAAAATCACAGAGAGAGACTCAGGCAATTATCTGTAACGCAAATCAGACTCATCACAAATAAACATACAGCAACAATACTGCCCTATATTAAATTATATGAACATAAGTTACTTACCTGTAAACTGTGGTTCTCCAGTATTGGTGTCTTTCATAGATTCACATGCTTGAATATTCCCCGTCGTCGAAGTGGGAGTCCCACGGTACATAAAATAGCAGTAATATATGCATATAGAAGTAAAATTATTATAATTATATAAATACATATACATATATAAAATACAGTAAAATATCCAGAAAACTCAAAAGTACCATAGAACTGAATAGGCCCATAGAAGCTTAAGGGAAAAACTCAACTTAGTAACATATCAGTGTCATTATGTTTTGGTCCAAATTCCAGCCAATGAGGCTGTAGCTCCCTCTAGAACCTTCTCCTCAGAAGCCCAAGACCTCAGATTTTCGTAGCACAGAGTAACCAAAAGTGCCTGAGGAGAAGAGAGCCTCTGAGGGGAGGACGGGAGGGTCGCATGTGAATCTATGAAAGACACCAATACTGGAGAACCACAGTGTACAGGTAAGTAACTTATGTTCTTCTCCAGTATTAGGAGTGTCTTTCATAGATTCACATGCTTGAATAAGAGTAGAAAGCAGTAATCATCATATAAGTCATAAAGGTAACAGTAAATTCAAGCATATAATAAACATATCATATTTAAAGAGAGAACCTTTTATGACTGGAGGCGGGTAGCAACAGAGGCTCACCTTTAATGGAAAAGATTCCACAGCACCGCTTGTCCGACTGCTGCATCAGCGGCGTCTGTTGACTGCAGACAGTAGTGCTTCGTAAAAGTATGGCTGCTCGACCACGTAGCAGCTCTGCAAATGTGTCGCAGAGGTACCCCCGCAAAGAGGGCAGTAGAAGCTGACACAGCTCTAGTTGAATGAGCACGTACTGGAGCTGGAAGAGGCTTGCCAGCCCGTTGATGACAAAATGTAATGGTGGAAGAAATCCACCTAGTAATAGTTTGTTTGGTAACAGGTTGTCCTTTGCAGGTCGGGCCATAGGCCACCAACAGTTGATCAGATTTCCTGATGGATGCAGTGCGCTGAATGTAAAACTTAAGACAACGTTTTAAATCCAGGGAATGTAATGAACGTTCCGCAGGAGTTTGTGGATCAGGAAAGAAAGTTTTCAAAATGACTGGTTCATGGGAGCGTGGCTTGGCGGGCGAAGATGGCGGTCGCAGCCTCGTAGAGCTCCCGCCGGCCCGGACACAATTTGCTCATTTATCCTGGCCCCCGAGCCCGCAGTTGGTACCACGCGAGTGGCATCGGTTCCAGGGAGTGTTCTGACCTCTCCGGTGTCTTGATCCCGCGATTCCATCTCTCCCGGGGACCGGAGGCGACGAGCGGCCTAGTGACTGGCTGTGGGCCTGGGACCTCGATTTTCAGGACGCCGGGTGGCGGTCGCTGGCAGGCTGCTGGAGGTCGCATCGGCGACGCGGATTCCGGCCTGGCCTTGCAGCTCCAGTTGCCCACGGATAGCAGAGGTGTCCTGTACTCCAGTGCTGTGCCTTGGGAGAACATTTACAGGCGACACGGCGTGGTAGAGGCCTGCCCCGCCCTTGTGAGGCCGGCACCTCGAGTTTCGCGACGCTGGGACTGGCCTAGCCTGAGAGCAGCACTTATCGCTCCTTATTCTGAGGACACCGGTGCCGGCGTCCCAGCCCAGGCCTGAGGCTTCCTGCGCCCATCGCTGTGGGTTTGCTCCCGAAGATCTACCGAGGATTGTCGCGGAAGGTGTCCGCCCTGCCCGAGGAGAGACACCGCTAAGCCTGCGAGCGGCCATGACTAGGGGTGGTGGAGGAGGCCCGCCTAAGCAAGGCCCTATCGATAAATTTACGGGGCCCAGTGGTGGATGCGGGGCGCCCAGCGGCAGCGGCGGGACAGGGCCGGACAATGCAACGATCCTGGCTGCCATCACCCAATCCCGGGACATGCTCGATGCCAAGATCGGGGCCGTGGGAGCGGACGTTACATTGCTGCGCCAGGACCTCCGCAATGCAGTGGAGCGGATCACTGAGACCGAATCCCGAATCTCGGTGACAGAAACGGCCATTGGCGCGCTGAAGCAGAGAATGGCGGAGGTGGAGCGTACCCAAAAGACTCTCGCTGCCCGAGTGGAGGATGCCGAAGGGCGCGCACGGAGGAACAACCTACGCTTTTATAGGTTTTCCGGAGCGGTGTGAGAAGGATGGTATGGAGCAGTTTTTGACCCGATGGCTGGAGAGCTGGCTCCCGGAGGGGGCACTGTCCGCTTGTTTCGTGATCGAGCGGGCGCACAGGCCTTGACTCAGCGGCCGCCAGAGGGTGAGCGTCCTCGGCCTGTTATTGCAAGACTTGAATTACCATGACCGCGATGCCATACTGCGAGAGGCGAGGAACAAGGGCTCGCTCACCTATGAAAACCACACCATTATGATCTTCCCTGATTATACGAAACTGGTGCAGCAGCAGGGACAGTCCTTTGTGGCCGCCAAAGCCAAGTTGCGGGGCCTGAAGCTCCAGTATTCTCTTCTGTACCCGGCCCGCATGCGGGTGGTGTACCAGTCCCGGACACATTTCTTTGATTCGCCCGAGGAGGTCTTTCGGTGGACTGACGAAGCAGTGAGAATCAGGCCGCATGCCCAGCCTGGGCTAGACCCGGGCGTGTCACGGGGATCATCGCCGGAGCGGACGAACCGCCCAAACCGAAAAGGACGACATCGGAGGTCCAGATCACGTAAACGGTCAGCCTCCGCTAGTGCGACACAGACCAACGGCACGATAGACTCTGAACATTCCGATGCTGGCAGTTGAACTCTGGTGGGGCCTGGACCCTGGTTTTGTCCGGTAATGTGTTGCCCTACTATGTGATGGATCGGCTGGTGGGACTGTTGTATTGGGGCTTCGTTAATGCCAGACTGTATGCGCTCGAGACATTTTGAGGCTACCTGTGAGAATGCTGTGGGGCTCGGGAGGCGACTTCTATGGGCCTTAGACCCTCACGGGTTGTGAGTGTTGTCGGGGGGGGGTGAGTGTGTGATGACCGGGGTGTTGGGATCCCTTGGTATGGCGGGCCCTGGGTCCTCCGTTTTGGACCCGGGTCTCTCCATGCCGCGACAGATACTTCAGTGTTCTATGAGGTATAGGGGTGGGGGGAGCGGGGTCGGGGGGGGGGGGGGGGGGAGTTGATCTGTTGTTGTTGGGGGGGGGTTCGGGCCGGGGGTGGGATGGGGGGAGTTGGGGCTGGAGGGATGGGACCACACGTGTATATTGATGTTGGATCGAGTGGATGGTGGGGTGCGCCGGGGTGGCGCGGAGGGCCTGATGGGGGGGGACTGCTTAGATGATGGCTGATCAGACTGCTGTGCCTCCTAATAAGGCCATTCGCGTTGTAACGTGGAATGTGAGGGGGATGCTCGATAAAATCAAACGTGGAGCTATATTGCGCTGGGGGAAGAGGGAGGCGGTAGACGTGCTGTTGCTCCAAGAAACTCATATGCTGGGCTCCAAGGTCCTTAGCCTCCAGAGATTCGGCTTCCAACAAGTTTACCATGCAGGCTTCGCGAGGGGTTCACGGGGGGTGGCTATCTTGGTGCATCGCAGGGTGGCGTACGTTCATGAAAAGCAGTGTATTGACCCTCAGGGTCGCTATGTTTTTATTAAGGGACTGATGGGTGCCGAACCAGTGGTCTTTGGTAGTGTCTATGCCCCTCCTCCCATGCAGTGGGCCCTGTCAGAGAGACTGTTTACGTTGTGGGATGAAATTCCAGATGTGTTGCCTGTGGTTGGGGGCGATTGGAATGAGGTCATGGATGTGGGCTCGGACCGCCAGAGACGCGTGCCTGTGGCTGTAGATCCCCCCCCCCCCCCCGCCACCGCGCATACTAGACTGCGTGCAACGGCGGATAGCTTGGGCTGGGTTGATGCGTGGCGCCATTTTCATCCTGCTGCGCGTGAGTTCACGTATGTGTCGGCGGTGCATGGCTCCTTCTCGAGACTCGACTATATCTTTATGCCTGGTGCCAGTTTGAGCCGTGTGAGGGACGCTGCAATCCTACCCAGAGGTCTGTCTGATCACTCCCCGGTTGTGGCTACCATAGACCTCCCCTCGAAACGACAGCCGTTTCGTTGGCGGATGTCTTCGTGGCACCTGCAACAGCCTGAGTATGTGCATCACGTGCGTGAAGCGGTTGATAATTATTGGCGCGATAACCTTGTGGGGGACGTGGATGCAGTGGTGGTATGGGAGGCGCTGAAGCCCACGATACGTGGAGTTGACATCGCTTGGTGTGCAGCCGCACGGCGGAAGCATCGGGAGGCCATTACGGCCGCCGCCGCTCACGTGGAGGCGTTGGAACAGCGTGGCCGGGATGGGGGTGATGAGGACGCGGTACGACAGCTCTTGCAGGCGCAGCAATCCTACGCCTCGGTCCTGCATGATGAGGCCAGGCAGGCGTGGCTCGCCACGCATAGCAGGATTTATCAATGGGGCGACAAGTCCTGTACGATGCTCCACAGATTGTGTCAGGCTACCTTCCAGCCTCTCACGTTGCCGGGTCTCACGGCGGAGGATGGTTCGGTGGTGACGGACCCGGCCCGTCTCGCAGCTAGCTTCGCCTGTTATTATGAGACAGTATGCCTCCCGGGACTCCCTGGAGACGGAGGAGATATCGGCTTATCTCGATGACCTGCTACCGCAGGCCGTCTCCGATGAAACTAGAACTGCGCTGGACGTCCGGCTCACGGCTGAGGAACTCGGGGAGGCACTGGGACAGCTGAATACAGGGAAGGCGCCGGGCCCGAGCGGCTACCCGTGCGAATTCTACAAAAAGTTCCACCTCCAGCTGGGACCTCAGTACAGGCGCGCGCTTGAGGCGGCCGGGCCCAGGGGGAACTACCGCCCGATTGGCGCCACGCTGAGATCGTGGTCTTTCTGATACCGGGCAGGGCGCCGGACAGGCACGACTCGTACCGGCCCATTTCACTTTTAAACATCGAGGCCAAAATCCTAGCAAAGGCCTTGGCGAACCGATTGCTGCCCTATATTACAGACCTGGTCCATCCTGACCAGGCCGGCTTCATGCCCCGTAGAGCAAGTCGCCACAATATCCGGCGGGCGCAGGCGGCGGTTGATGCCATGGGTGCTCGGGATGAGCAGGCGGCGCTCCTACTAGCGGATATGGACAGGGCATTTGACTCTGTGAGTTGGGCATACTTGTTTACACTCCTGGCCCGCCTTAACCTTGGCCCGGTGTTCCTGTCGTATCTGAGACTTCTATACACCAACGTCACGGCCTCAGTCCGGGTGGCCGGGGCCATGTCCGAGCGCTTTCGGATTGGTCGGGGCACCCGGCAGGGTTGCCCATTGTCCCCATACCTGTTCGCCCTTGCGATGGAGCCCCTGGCATCCCCGGTGCGTGCTGATGCCCAGATACGCGGATTTGTCTGGAATGGTGAATTGGTAGATAGGATCGCACTCTATGCGGATGATATCCTTTTCTTTCTCACCGACCTACAACGCTCGGGTCCCCGGGTTCTGGAGGTCATGCGCGTATTTCGCGAGATCTCCGGCCTTCGACTCAACCTCCACAAGTCGACCCTATGGGTACTGGGCGGTGGAGTCGTGATCGACCCCTGGGCTGCGGGACTGCGGGTGGCGACGGATGGACTGAAGTACCTTGGCGTATTTCTTTCGGAGTCGCGCGCCGTGGCTTGGGATCGTGGCATCCTGCCGGTGTGGGAACGGGTCCAAGCCGATGTCAAGACTTGGTCCAGAATGCCCCTTACTATCTTTGGAAGATTGGCCATCTTCAAAATGGTGGCGCTTCCGCACCTGCTGTATCAACTTCAGAACTTCCCGTACCCTATCGGCCCGCAGTGGTTTCGCCAGGTCAACTCGACGCTGGGTCGTTTCCTATGGGCAGGTGGAGCGGCCAGAGTGGCGTTGAAAGCGTGCTTCCTGTCTACTTATTGCGGAGGCCTGGCCACCTCTGACCTCCTTTCCTACTACCAGGCTTCCCAACTGCTTATTCTTAATGAGTGGTGGTACAGTGACAGGGGGGACCCGGCGTATGCCCTAGAACGGTCGCTTATGGGCGATAATACGCTCCACACCATTCTGTATTCAGCCCGCCTGCGTCGTGCACTACAGTCGGTTACCAGGGTGGTCTTCGCTGTGTGGAGGCAAGCCCTACGCCGCATGGGCTGGTGGGGCAAGTTGACGGCTGAGACGCCGCTCTGGCACAATGGTCTGCTCCCGGAGCTGGCGGCCCTGGCCGGTTTTGAGGGCTGGGAAGCGATAGGTATCACGCTATTGGGCCAGGTCATGTCCGGCACTACCCTCAAATCGTTCGAGGAACTCCGCACGGAGTTCCAAATGCCTCAGTCCTAGTTTTTCCGCTATTTGCAGCTGCGCCATGCCCTCACTCCGAGCATCGCCAACCTAGACTCCCTACCAGAGTTCAGCCCAGTCGAGGCAAAGGTTTTTATGGGGGACCTGGGGAACAGAAAAGTTTCCCAGATATACCAGACGCTGGTCATCCATTGCTCCTCTACCCTGCATTCTCTTCGGGCGGCATTGGAGGTGGACGTCGGCCCCCTAGATGAGAACGATTGGAGGGAGGCGCTAGAATCCCCGCGTGGAACCGCCATCGCTGTACGGCTCCGACTCATCCAATTCAAATACTTGCACCGGGCCTACTACACCCGTGAACGATTGTGGAGAGCTGGGTTGATTGCATCCCCGGAATGTCTGCGCTGTGGGACGGTGCCTGGATCCCTGATACACACTGTGTGGTCGGCTGTCTGGTTTTTGGAGAGGTGTGTGGAATTGTCTGACCGAGGTCCTAGGCTTGGACTTTCCCCGCACCCATCGGCTAGGATTATTGCACGTCATGGAGGGCATTGGTGGGAACATATATAAGCGTCATCTGCTGCTTTTGGGGCTTGTTGTTGCCAAACGGGACCTGGCCCGGGCGTGGAAGGCTGTGAGGGCCCCTCCCCTGTCTGCGTGGAAAGCTGGGCTGGACTACTTCATGGGCCTGGAAAGGCCGATCTTTGAGGTGAGGGGCTGCCCACGGAAACACTACAAAATTTGGAGGCGGTGGGCCGATTACCGGGGTCTGTCGCTGGATCCCCCAGCGGAGCGAGAAGAAGACATTTGATTGTACAGACATTGTTGGCCCGAGTCTGCGACACTCCTGTCGCGCTACACCTACACCTATTCTCTGTTGCTATATGTACACGTGTGGGAGGGGGGTGGGGGGGGGGGGGGTTCTGGGTGTTGGGGGGGCCGGGGTTGGGGGGTAGGGTGGGTTGGGGGTTTCTTCATACTGAGCCTATTCTTGATGCCTACTTGGACACTTGCTACTCATGTGATTTACTGTACCGATATTGTTGTGGTGATCTCCGGCCTTGGGGGTGCCACGATTTTATTGCTCACTTGCTCAATAAAATTGGTTGTGAAAAAAAAATGACTGGTTCATTGAGATGAAAATCAGTGGGAACTTTCGGAATACATTTAGGATTAGTACTGAGTGTAACAGCCTCTTTTTAGAACTGGAGAAAAGGAGGGTGAATTGTGAATGTCTGAATGTCACTGACACGCCTAGATGACGTCAAGGAGAGCAATAGGGCGGCATTTCCACGTGAGGAATTTCAAGCTTGCTGAATGGATGGGTTCAAAAGGAGGTAGGACAAGCTGAGACAAAACCAGATTTAAGCGCCAAGCAGGCGGAGGACGCCGAATGGGTGCAAACATACGAAAAAGGCCTTTGAAAAACTGTTGAATGATTCTAGACGAATACAGTGAGGTAGAACCATCATGACAGAAGCGAGAGAGAGCCGCCAGAAATACCTTCAGAGTGGAGTGGGAAAGTCCTGACTTTGCAAGGGATAGGAAGAAAGTCAGGATTTGCTCTGGTTTGGCGGTCATCGGATCCAAGGCTTTGGTGTGGCACCAGACACAGAAACGCTTCCACTTCAACTGATAGGTTTTAATGATGGAAGGAGCACGGGCGTGCGCCAACACCTCTCTACAGTCAGCGTCGATGGTCAGACGCGCAAATTTATGGTGTTCAGGTTCCAGGCATGGAGCTGGAGGTATGCTGGATCCGGATGGCAAATCTGCCCCAGCTGCATCGTGAGGAGGTGAGGCAGTGGATGAAGCGGAATTGGCTCGTTATGGGAGATGAAAGCAGCTGATCCGAGAACCATGGGTGCCACAGCCACTTTGGTGCGATCAGGATGATGTGGCAGGGTTGAAGCCTCATCCTGTGCAACAAGTGCGGAATCAGCGGAAGTGGAGGGAAGACGTAGCTGAATGCGTTCAACCAGCTGATCGAAAAGGCATTTCCGCTCGACTCTCTGTGGGGATGAAGACTTGCAAAGCGTTGGCATTTCCTGTTGGTGATAGTCGCAAAAAGATCCATCTGTGGCTGGCCCCACTAGCGGAAAATGAACTCGAGAGTTGGTTGATTGAGTTCCCACTCGTGGTTGTTCGAGAAAGACCTGCTGAGTGAAACCGCCAGAACATTGGAAGCACCCGGCACATGGATGGCTGTGAGATGTATTTGATGACGAATCGCCCAATTCCATATCTCCTGTGATTGTTGGGAAAGCAAAAGGGACCTTGTGCCGCCCTCTTGTTCAGGTAATGCATGCTGGTGGTGTTGTCTGTCCTCACCAGCAAAGATTGACCTTGAACAATCCGTTGAAAAGACTTCAGGGCAAGGAAGATCGCCAGAAGCTCTAGGCGGTTTATATGCCAAGTGCGGTGGACCGCAGTCCATTTCCCTTGTACTGGCAGACCTTCGAGATGCGCTCCCCAGCCCTCCAGGGACACATCGGTCGTAAGCTTCAGAGTCGGAGCAGCGTCTTGAAAAGACCGACCTTTTGAAATGTTCGGAGGGTGAGCCCACCACTCAGCTTCCTGAATGCGGGGCGTGAGAAGGATCCTGTCATTGAAAGACCCTGAAATCTGTTTCCACTGCTTGCCTAACTCCTCTTGGACGACCCTCATATGTAGTCTGCAGTGGGGAATCAACTGTATGGCAGAGGAAGCCATGCCGAGGAATGATTTCAACATCCGAACTGAAACGTACAGTTTTGAATGCAGGGACCGTACCATCTGGAGCATACGGTCTTGTCTTTCCTGGGAGACAAAAACCAGGCGAGAATCAAGTGAGGCTCCTAGAAAATCTCGCCGCTGAGACGGGCAAAAGTGTGACTTCTGGCAATGGATGGAAAGGCCCAAGTCTTGAAACAGGGAGATGCAAGACTGCGTATGCTGGATTGCCAGTTGGAGGTTCGGAGCCTTTATGAGACAATCGTCCAGGTATGGATAAAACTGTATGCCTTGTAGGTGCAGAAAGGCAGCTACCGGGGTCATGATCTTGGTAAAGACCCTGTGCTGAACAGAGGCCAAACTGCAGGACTTTGAATTGGAAGTGCAGGTGTCCAACTGTAAAACGAAGATATTTTCTGTGCCTGGGGTGGATCGGAACATGAAAATATGTGTCCTGGAGGTCGATCGTGGAGAAGAACTCTCCGGGATTGAGGTAATGTAGTACCTGGAGCAGGGTAAACATTTGAAAAGTTTTGGACATGATGAATTTGTTTAAAGCTCGTAGATCCAAAATGGGCGCCATTCTCCGGATTTTTTCTTTACTAGAAAAAAGCGGGAGTAAAACCCTTTGCCCTGCTGGCCTTGTGGTACTACCTCGATGGCACCCTTCCTGATCATTAATTTGACTTGAGTCAAAAGGTCCTTGAAATGGGGAGGAGGTGGGCCAGTAGGAGGGCGAGGTGGAGGAAATTTTGTGAATTCCAAGGTGTGTCCTTTTGAAATCAGATCTAGGACCCACTGATCGGAAGTAATGTTGGACCAATTCAAGATGTAATTTGAGATTCAACCTCTAATTTTTTTTTACAGTCGGTGGAGAAATAGTGCTGGGACTGTCACTGTTTCTTCGCATTTGAACCACCTCTGTAGGTAGTTTTCCTTTGGTATGGTCTGGAGGAGGTCTGACGACTCTGGGACTGGTAAGTTTGTCTTTGTCGATTGTCATTGTAGGAGCGATATTGGTTTGAGCCACGGAAAGTGGAATAGTTGCCTCCTCTACCACGTGCTCCTCGAAAGGGGCATTTCTTAAATTGAAGAGACCCCAACGCCTCAACAGTATCGGTGTCTTTCTTAATTGACTCGAGGACCTCGTTGACATGCTTTCCGAAGAGCGATTCTCCATCATAAGGAAGATCGAGGACTTTAGCTTGGACTTCAGGGCGAAATGCTGTTGATTTTAACCAGCCTTGACGCTATAAAACTATTTACAACAAGGGGTGGTGAGGGACAGAGTCTCTGAATTAAGCAGAAAGCTCTCACCCAGTCAAGAGATCAGGGCTAGATCCAACACCGTTTTTTAGCTCACTGCACCATCCCAGTTTAAGAACCTGGCTGTATGCAAATTAGTCTGTTCCTGTCCCAGTGCATGATGGGAACAGGGCAAACCAAACTACAAAAGCCAATTCTTACACTGGGAAGGAAACAAGCTCCCGGGGACCGGTTTCTGGCATTACAGCCGTCTTCGGCCCGGTTTGCTTGAATCCTGATGGTGCAATGAGCAAGGGTCTCACATCTGAGAATACCCTTCCACGCTTAGGGTGGACAAAAATATTTACAACAAGGGGTGGTGAGGGACAGAGTCTCTGAATTAAGCAGAAAGCTCTCACCCAGTCAAGAGATCAGGGCTAGATCCAACACCGTTTTTTAGCTCACTGCACCATCCCAGTTTCAGAACCTGGCTGTATGCAAATTAGTCTGTTCCTGTCCCAGTGCATGATGGGAACAGGGCAAACCAAACTACAAAAGCCAATTCTTACACTGGGAAGGAAACAAGCTCCCGGGGACCGGTTTCTGGCATTACAGCCGTCTTCGGCCCGGTTTGCTTGAATCCTGATGGTGCAATGAGCAAGGGTCTCACATCTGAGAATACCCTTCCACGCTTAGGGTGGACAAAAATATTTACAACAAGGGGTGGTGAGGGACAGAGTCTCTGAATTAAGCAGAAAGCTCTCACCCAGTCAAGAGATCAGGGCTAGATCCAACACCGTTTTTTAGCTCACTGCACCATCCCAGTTTCAGAACCTGGCTGTATGCAAATTAGTCTGTTCCTGTCCCAGTGCATGATGGGAACAGGGCAAACCAAACTACAAAAGCCAATTCTTACACTGGGAAGGAAACAAGCTCCCGGGGACCGGTTTCTGGCATTACAGCCGTCTTCGGCCCGGTTTGCTTGAATCCTGATGGTGCAATGAGCAAGGGTCTCACATCTGAGAATACCCTTCCACGCTTAGGGTGGACAAAAATATTTACAACACGGGGTGGTGAGGGACAGAGTCTCTGAATTAAGCAGAAAGCTCTCACCCAGTCAAGAGATCCGGGCTAGATCCAACACCGTTTTTTAGCTCACTGCACCATCCCAGTTTCAGAACCTGGCTGTATGCAAATTAGTCTGTTCCTGTCCCAGTGCATGATGGGAACAGGGCAAACCAAACTACAAAAGCCAATTCTTACACTGGGAAGGAAACAAGCTCCCGGGGACCGGTTTCTGGCATTACAGCCGTCTTCGGCCCGGTTTGCTTGAATCCTGATGGTGCAATGAGCAAGGGTCTCACATCTGAGAATACCCTTCCACGCTTAGGGTGGACAAAAATATTTACAACAAGGGGTGGTGAGGGACAGAGTCTCTGAATTAAGCAGAGAGCTCTCACCCAGTCAAGAGATCAGGGCTAGATCCAACACCGTTTTTTAGCTCACTGCACCATCCCAGCTATAAAACAGCAGCTCCCGCCAACTGTCTAAACCCCGTAGAGGAGATATCAATGGCGCAGTCAATGATTTCCGAGGAGATTTTTTCGCCCTCCTGAATGATGGTTTGTGCCTCTGCGCGAATATCGTCTGGAAGTTGTGGAAGCAATGCCGCAATCTCGGACCACATTTGGCGGTCTTAACGTCCAAGAATGGCCAAGGAATTAGCTGCCCGTACAGTGGTGGCTGCCATGATAGTAATTTTTTTCCCTATGGAATCCAGCTTTCGGCCTTCCTGATCTGGAGGAGAAATAAGGGGTGTTGAAGGATTGCGAGACCTCTTTTGAGCCGCCTGTGTAATGGCGGAGTCCGCCTTGGGTTGTGACACCAAACATGCTGGAGAATTTGCTGGTGCTTTATATTTTTTATCCAGTCTTGGCAGGACAGCTGGGATCGAATTCGGTCACTCCATCAATTTGAGACCTTCCTCCCAAATTTGGTCAATTATAGGGATAGTGTGAGCTTGCCTTTGAGGTAGGTCCTTAAAATCGTAGAGAAAGCAGTCAGTTTGTTGGACGTCCAAAGTGAGATAAAACCTCTTAGCAGCGCAAACCATCAAATTGTGGAAGCTGCCAAATTCCACAGGAGGCGAAGCCAATGGCGACGCTGGTGGAGTGGAAGGCGTGTGAGCCCTGTAATCATCCCAGTCTTGAAGGACATTGTCGTTATCATCATTTGGATCCGTATTTTGAGGATCAGGATAGTCATTGTCTGTATCAGGCAGGGCATGTACCGGTGATCGTGACGGAACTGGTGCAGAGGCTTGTGTTTGCGGAGGAGGTTGCGGGACTGGAGAAGCAGGCCGAGATGGAGGAAATCTGCAGTTATAATCATCCAGCATGTGTTGCAGATTCCTAACCAAAGACAGTGGTATCTGTGTCGTTTGGTCTGACATAAGTGCCTCTGACCAATCTACTGGAAAAAGTTCTGTCCCATCTTCGACGTACTCTTCCTCCTCCTCATCATAATCCTGGCACTTAATGTGCAGTTCCGATGGACTAGTTGCTTGACCAAATGCGTTATCATGCTCCGAACCATCATTGGAGTCCTCCTCCGCAGACTGAAATAACTTATCAGGAAGTGTAGATCCACTCTTAATTGGACTCAGTTGAATTTGAGGTATGCGTCGCAGCGTAGAAGCAGTAACCACTGTGAAGGTGGTAGCTGTGGCTAAAGAGTGGTGCAGCGTCGAGGAGCCCGTCGACGTGGCGATGGAAGAGTCAACCGCCGTTTGAGGCGTCTGCACTGTGTCCACAGGCAAGGATTCCGTTGACGGAAGTGTCTTAGGCTTCGTCGACGATGATTTCTTCGCCGTCGATGGCGCAGTCGACGAGGCAATGGACTTGCTCGTCGACGAAGATGGTCCCGTCGACGAAGGAAGGACCGTCGTCGACGGTAAGGCAGCCGTCGACGAGGCAGTAGTTGACGGGCGACGACCCGCTGACAATGTAGAAGTCTTGGTCGACGACGAAGAGTGCGTCGACGAAAGGCGAGTCAACTGTTGAATCTTCGTCGACGAGGAGGATTTAGAAGCCGTAGGCGAGATCTTCAAAACAGAGGCAATAGGCCTCACCTCATGTGATGTCGTCGACGAGGTGGACGTCGTCGACGTAGTTCTCGAGGACATAGAGGAAGTCGTCGTCGACGTGGAGACAGCATCCACGGATTTCGTCGATGTCGTCGACGGACGTGTCGACGAGCCCGTCGACAAGCCAATGCCCATTTTAGAGAATGAAGGCATGGCCTTGGAAAATGACGACAGAGAACCAGGTCTCGTAGGCACATGTGGAGGCAAATCCTGTGGGAAGACAACCTTAGAAACATCAACAAGTCTCTTTTTCTTCAGAAAAGGAGAAGGTATCTCAGTCTCCGACCCACGTTTCTGAGAGGTCTTGGAATGAAAAGAGGAGACACTCTCATCCTCCGAGACCACAGTGTCCGTTGTCTTCAACTTCTGAAGCCACAGAAGGAGACGGGCCTCTCTGTCCCTTAAAGTTTTAGGTGGAAAAGTACGACAGTACTTACAGGTCTTCACTTCATGGTCAGGGTAGAGACAGTAAATACATTTACTGTGTGGATCTTCATGAAAGAGACGCAGTTTTCCACAGGATGGACAAGATCTGAACAAAGATTTCCTTGAAGAAGACATTAAGAGTTGAAAGTACAGCTAAATAAGTTGAAAAAACTGAGCAGAGCTCAGGGAGACTCCCTTCACATGACGTGCGGTAGAAAATCTGAGGTCTTGGGCTTCTGAGGAGAAGGTTCTAGAGGGAGTTACAGCCTCATTGGCTGGAATTTGGACCAAAACACAATGACACTGATATGTTACCAAGTTGAGTTTTTCCCTTAGGCTTCTATGGGCCTATTCAGGTCTATGGTACTTTTGAGTTTTCTGGATATTTTACTGTATTTTATATATGTATATGTATTTATATTTATATAATTATAATAATTTTACTTCTATATGCATATATTACTGCTATTTTATGTACCGTGGGACTCCCACTTCGACGACGGGGAATATTCAAGCATGTGAATCTATGAAAGACACCCCTAATACTGGAGAAATACCAAGTACATGGTCAGTGCTTAAGAGCCTACAACGTTTTGACCCCATAGTAATGCAAGGATCATTATCAAGACATTATATAATGATGCCAGAGAATATTACTAAATGGTAATAGGGTAGTAACGTGGAAAATACCACCAGAACGTTGCGTTGGGACAGGGTCCATCAGTAGTGGAACTGCATAATCCGTAGCCTGATCGCATACTGGGATGGTTGAAATCTTAGAGGGGTGGTCCGGGTAATGAGGAGCGCAACCCAGTCAAGGACCGGGTATGGGAGGTAAGATTGCAATACAACCGTGATTTAAGGCAAGATATATATACAACAGAAAAATTATCCACATCCAATTATTTTACAACAGGGAATGATAATCTTAGTGCCAATGTCCAACAATGTGGAACACGCCCTTAGTGCAGAACTGGTTGCATCAACAGTACGATCCTGATGCAACCGCTAGTCACGTCGGGAAACAATCAGACGAGCCAAGACTGTCTGCATCTTCAGCTGCCTTAGAGTTGTGCGTGCACTAGCTCGTTAAGTAGATGGGTCAGAAATAATGAAAATGAAAAGAGGACAAAAAGAGTTTGTTTTTGAAGGGAGGTTGCGACCGATATGGGGGCAGTGTTGGCAAGGAAGACCCATGAAACCTACACAATGCCAGACCAGCATACCTGAACCACCGCCTCTCATTCCACGCACCCAACAGACCTCCCTGCTCTGCCCAACTGTCACTGGCCACTGTCCCATGGATCAGCAAGACCAATACCGGAGGAAGATCCTTCTACTACCTCGCCACCAAGACCTGGAACACCATGCCCCCTGTCTTTAGGCAATCCCCATTGCTGTCCCAATTCAGGAAGGAACTCAAGATCTGGCTCTTCGAATCAACCCATAGCTCAGACGAATATGCAGCCCCCTTCCTCCCACCACTTTGAGACCCTCACAGGTGAGTAGCCATAATTTACAAACCCCTGATGGATTGATGGGAGAAACATACTAATGGATGCATGGCAGAAGGCTTCCTAATATAAAAAACAAAGAGGTATAGAAAACTCCAGTTGTGCAAGTATATAGAGAACAATTTAGAAAGAGACGGGATTATTAAACATAAAATAAGCCATATAAAATTGCACTCTACATATTCAACCTACTAAAATGTATAACTTTGTAGAACACAAGGTGTGAAAGGCAACAGTGGGGAAAAAACTGCAAACTAATTAGAGAGGCGTGGCGATGCGCGAAGCATACTAATAAATGCATGGCACAAGGCATACTAATGTAAAAAACATGAGGTATAGTAAATTATAGTTATGCATGTTTATCGAGAGCAACTGAGGAAGAGGCAACAAAATAAATATAAGAAAAGCAATGTAACGTTGCTCTCTACATAATCAACCTCGTAAAACTTGTGACCTTTGTAGAGTTACCAGGTGTGGAAGGCAACAGTGGAAAAAACGTAAATTAATTAACAGAGGCATGGATAATATATATAGATAAATCACAGTCTCAAAAAGGGAAACTAGAGCTGTTATGTGATCAAGATGTAAGTGCAGCAAGATCATAATCCAACATGGTTGGTTACCAAAGTATTTTCATTTATAATCAGGTACCAACCTTACTTCCTGGCTCTTTGTACTGGTTGACACTTTCGGCAAGAATCAAAAGGAAGTTATCATCGATTACTTTGCCATGAGCATTATATGATATAACATCACCAATGTAAGTGAATTGACATGTTTATGCTAACAATATGTAAAGAACCTGCGAATTGAAATCAACATTGAGAAAGTGTATGTGAAATTTATTTATGGCAAATACCTTTATCTACAATGTAGCCAATTTATGTTGTTGGCCCTTTTCGTTTTTAGCTGAAGTACTGCACTATAGATGTAATTTGCATCAGTCTAGTAAAGGACACTAAGTGACTAATCAGTATGTCTGGACCTTGGCTAGATAGGGAGTTGTCATGGATTATGTAGTTTGTAAATATGCAAAGGGATATATAATCAGATAAGTGTGAAAATGTACATGAATATATATGCACTGTTATGTATAACATCCTTTCTTTATAAAATTCTTTGCAGAGTTCCACCAACGACTCCTGAGGAAGGCAGTTCTCTCACTGCCGAAACGCGCGTCGAGTCCTTTGTATAACTTTCTAATAAATGCAATTGTCGTCCTTGTATAATATTGTTAAAATCAGTTAGGGTCTACACTGTTTTTAAGATGTATTTGCTTTTTAATGAATGTATTTGATGGTTTTGCTCCAGTAATATATATGTAACTGTTTTACTGTACCATATAGTTTGACTTATTATTTTGAGTCTCTATATGATTTTTATCTATGTTTAATTAAATTTATTTTTTTAATATACACGTTATCTTTTGGCAATTCTTCTTCTCCATTGGTCTCAGCATGTATGGTCACTTATTATGGATGGCCTAGGTTTTTGAATTCATATTGGTTTACACCCTGCCCTAGGAATCTGTGTATTATCGATACCCAGGGGGTCCTTGTTTTTCTCGCCATTGGTTACCAAAGTAGTCCATTGGTAATCATGTACAGTCTAGATTTGCGCAGTTACCAAATTGGATGGAACGGGGTCATGCAGTAGGGATGACCAATATTCCATTGTGTTCAGTCCAGTGTTTAGGGTGTGTGTGCGCAAAAATCCATTTAAGTTCCTCCTTTTTCAGTGTGGATGAAATGCTTCCCCCTCAGTACGGTTGCTGCACCACAGCAGTCACTTGCCAATGTAGGTCGTTCTCCTTTGGATTGAGTTCCACAAAATGTTCAGCCAGTAGGGCAGTCATGAGCTTACATCTGGGATGACTTCTAAATTGGCATATTCTGACTCGGACTTTTGGTATTGTCTGTCCTATGTATAGCAGGTTACATGGGCAGGTAATGGCATAGACCACATAGGAAGTGTTGCAGTTTGAAAATTGCTGCAAAATGACACTCATTTTTGTGAATTAATTCACGAGTTCCAACTGTGAATTCACAAACTCTGCAAATACCGTATTTAAATTGGCCTACTAAGGAGGCTAAACCCCATAAATCATTGAGCATGTGGTCACTCTTAGTAGGGGGCAGATTAGCTCTGACAAGGTGATCTTTGATGCTCTTAGTCTTGTAAAAATCAAAGTCAGGTCGCTCAAATGTAAGGTCACCTATCCAATGTCGCAAAATGATTTTCATCACTTGGTTTGATACAGAAGAAAATGTGGATACACATAAGTGTCTGTATCTTTCTTCTGTTTTGGTGTGAGTAATACCTCTCTAGGACAGTCCCAAGCTCTCTTCATAGATCTTTTCACTCGTTTACAGGGATATCCCCTGGACAGGAGCTTTTGCGATAATAATTTTTCAGCGTGCTTGAAGAAGTCTTGTTTGTACAGACAGTTTCTCCTTCTACACAAAAACTGTGAGTAAGGGAGCGAGTCCCGCAGTGCTCTGGTAGTGGATAAAGTAGTCTAGCACGGTGTTCCTCTCTGTGGCTTTTCCAGAAGGGATGTGTATAATTTTCCATCCCATGTTTTAACCATCAAATCAAGGTTGGGTATTTCAGCTTTGCTGTGTTGGAGAGTGGATGTAATGACTTTGCAGTTGGCATTAAACCAGTTGAGAAATTCTGTCTCAGTTCTTACTACATAAAATGCACTGCACTTCCTTCTCTCACATTTTGTTTCTCAATCAGTTTAACAAGTGCTAAAATTCGTTAATTCAAGTGTTGAATCATACTCTCTACTACCTCTGGTTTTTTGTTGGGATGTCACTGACTTCATAGGTAGAAAGACAACAAAAACATTCTGATGCAACATTTTTGTATCAAAATGCCATTCTCATCAAATTTCATTTATTTCATTTAATCTTTATTTCGGCTCTTTTTGGCCATAAAAGATACATTACAACACAATACATTATACACAGTAAATACAACATATCAAATGGAAGCAGAATGTATACATTTCAACAATTAGGACATAAAAATCATCCCTGTTAAAATAGGCATAATAATTAAAAATCGAGTATATTTACAGTTTTCATCACCATCATGTCTCATGACAACCTAGTCAAAGGGAAATCCCTGGGTGTAAGAACATGAGCCCATATTTGTCAAAAAGGCATCCCCAAGAGAACCAATAATGGATACTTGATAGAAATGAACTAAAGACTTGAGACCCTTGAAAAGTAACTGAAATTTAAACAAATTTTTCTTGCCTACAGAACATATCCAGTTCCAAAGCAAAGAAAAATCGATATATGCCCGTTCATGAGAGCGTTTTAAATCACATAAAGGTAAGAAAGAAGGGGATTGAACTGTGTAAGCTAGGTCGCCACCCATAGAGTGACAATGGCTAATCATGACCCCCTTGCCTATATAGATATCTTCAAATTTTGACAAAAAGAGGGGATCCCAGCCCACCTGATCATAGAACAGGAGAAAGCCTCATCATCTCGGAGGTAAATATAGGAAACCGCAAATGTTCTGAGGGATATAAAAATATAAGATTCAGGACAAATCAATGAAATTAAATTAAACTGTTATCCCATAGGTACAACAAAAACCTATAGTGATCGTCTGGAGAAGGCTTCCTGACGGCTGTTTTCCCAAGGAAACTTACAAGATTTACGGGGTAAGAGGGACACCAAAATAGGTAGCAACACTATATGACAGAAAGATGAATGGTATGGGAGAATGAATGAAAGCCCTTAACTGCTTCCACACTAAAAAGAAACGGAGGGTAAGGCCACATATGGCAAAAGCCACCCAAGTTCTTAGAGGGTGAGGAGAATAGCTTGAATATAAATCCTGCTTAAAATAATATGTGTCATAACAGAATGAGAATATGTTATTTTTGACCACCTATGTACCTGATGAAATATGTTTTGGTGAAACTATGAATAGGCCAAACTGAAGGGAAAAGAAGGTCCAACCAAAACATCAAAAAACAAGAGAGTCTAGATAAGGTGGAATTGACCAGTTTGGGGATAAGAAATAAGATGTTGTACACTAGAAATGTGATCCATACAGAAAAATCTTTTAAATATAAGTTTAGAAGTCGGTGACCCCAAAGAGACGGCATGTTCTGATGAAGGTGTTACAACATCAAGTACTATAACACCGAAACGCGTCGACGCATTTTGATACTAGGATCCAAACAAGGTCAAGGAGGTAGCAGATATCCATACATTTTTGATACTGTCTACTGTACCAACAGCATCAAAGAAAAGGCCAGTGGATCTATACTAGTAGTGGCGGGAGAGTATCAAGGCCACAGTGTTAGGGGGTTTGTGAAAAGGATCCAATCGTTTTTGTGTACTGTATCAATGTTGATCATTTGTTCTCCTTTGCTATATATTTTTGATGATTGTGACATTATGTTCTTTTATGTGTAATGAATTGTTATTAATTGCTTATTGAAATGTTATTGTACTTGTCCAAAGATTTTTTCTTTGGATTTTTAAATTTATTTCTCTGTGACAAGAGGTTTTATTTCTATAAAAACATTAAAGATTTTGTGAACGTTCACTTTTAGTGTGGAACTCCTTATCTAATGTTTTATTTTTATATGAATTTTCCCCTTAATGTACCTATAAAGAATGTTTGTATGATTGGTTAGAACCCATACAGCAACATAACACGCACTTACTTTAGTGTACACCCAGGGATTTCCCTTTGACTAAACTGTCACCGTACCCTGTTCCCTGGTGATAGTGGGGTACTCTCTCTTGTGTTTACTTCATGACAACCTAGCCAGCATCTTATGTACACACATTTGCTACCTATAGATCAAGAGCCATGCTTTTCCGTGTATACCCAACATTCAATAGGAATCTGCTAACGCAAAACACTATAAGGCGTCTAGTGTCAGTTTTAACAATCCTATATGCTTCCTGGTATGATCGAATACCTAAGGCTTTGCACAGGGGTTTGATCCATCTTCTCCTAGCTCGGTCATAGGCAGTACAAAAAAACAATATATGACTGTCATCTTCTCTTACATTTAATTCACAGCAAGTACAATTTGTACTTTTTGATTGCCCTAGGACCGTGTCCCATTTCGCTAGTACTACTTTTGTTTTTAGTATGTCATATCTAAATTTTAAGTACAGGCTTTTTGCTAGAGCTAGTTGTATCTCATTTAAAAATTCCTCAAACAGTGGAATATCCTTAAAATCAAGAAAACTGCGTGTAATGGATCCACATGGATTATTATTTTGGTAAGTGTGTGTTATATAGAACCAAAACTGATTATTAACCTTGATCTTACATCTTTGTGTCAAGCATGCTGGATCATCCCAGTAATGAGCAAGACCTATCCAATGAAACCAATTATTAACATGCTTAAGCCAGGGGTTTGTATTATAAACATCCAGACTTTTGACTTCTATGATACTTTGTCTATAGTCTGTGAGTTCAGGAGTACTCCAGAGTCTGACCCAAAACAACAGTGGCCTAAGTAGTGCAATATGATCCGTTCTTTTCATGTTTAAATCCAAAAACATTGGTACAAGTGGGGTGCGTTTGGGCAATTTCAATAGCCTTCTAAAAAAGTTATTTTCACAGGTCGTAAAGATGTTACATGCTTTTATGCCCCAGATTTCTGCTCCATATAAAGCACTAGATTGAGCCTTGAATTTGTAAACTTCTAGTGCTTGTGAAATGGACTTACTTAAACTTGCCCCATGGCGCTTTATAATAGGTAAAGAGCTCTGGTTATATATAGTTTTACTCTTTTCAATTTGCGTACTCCATGAGGTTTTTGAATCTAGGGAAACACCCAAATACGAAAAATGTGTGACCAGTTCAAGCCTTTGGTTATTTAAGAGGAATTGCCCATTAAAAGTTTTATGCGGATTTATAGACATACATTTGTTTTTTTTCGCATTTATTTCAAGACCCTTTGAGTCACAGTATGTCTTAAAGGTGTTCAAAAGGGTTTGAAGGCCCATGGGCGTTTGCGAGATCAGGATTGTATCGTCCGCAAATAAAAGGGAGGGGACCCTCACACCATTCAACTTTGGAGAGTCATTACTACACCTATCTAAAATTTCTGGGATGTCGTTGACAACTAAAGAAAAGAGTGTAGGAGCCAACACAATCCTTGGCGGACACCACGTCTAATAGGTATGGGTTCAGTTAATTCCCCTTTTGGGCCCCAACGCACTCTAGCAAAATTATTGTCATGTAATCTTACTATCTGCTGGAGTATACAGGTTGGTAATCCCAATGCAAACAAACAATCCCATGAACGATCCCGCAAAACTAAATCAAAAGCTGCCCTAAGATCAACAAAAGCTACATAAATATGTCCTTTTAGCCGAAAGACATATTTCCAACAAATGCAACAAAACCTAAAAACCTGATCTATCATACTTATGTTCCATCTAAAGTCTACTTGAAACTTAGTAAGAATCGCATTCTCATCAATCCATGTTTCCATTCGATTTAAAAGATGCCTTGAAATTTTTTTTTGTAAAATGTCCAAAAGACAAATGGGACTATAGTTGGAAGGATCATGTCGATCCCCCTTTTTAAAAACTAATATAATTTCTGCTCCCCACCAACTGTGTGGTAAATTCCCACCGGCAATTATTATGTTGAAAAGCTTATTTATATATGCAGCCCAAATACTGGTCTCATGTTTATATAAATCCCCAGGTATTTTATCTAAGCCTGGGGCTTTACCATTTTTCACAGCAATTAATGCTAACTCGGTTTCCTTGAGACTAAACTCTACAATATTAGTAGAAGACACCAGCCATGGGCTATTTCCAACAGCTGGATTATCACTACCAGGGGCTTTATACAAGTTGGTGAAATGATCAACCCAAGTTTGCTCATTGATAAACACGTCGTCCGGTGACCTTCCTCCAGTATTCTCATTGGCAACTAGTTGCCAAAAACCCACATTACCCTTGGATTTAACAGCTGTAAGCATCTTCTCCCAACATTCCTCATCCCAATCAGTTCTAGCCAGCACTCTCCTGTATTCTTGTCTTAGGGTCCTTATTACGTGTGGTGTCTTAGTCTTTATTTACTCTAAGAGTTTACTCTTGCAATTACGACATTCTTTATTATACCATTGTTTAGTACCAGTGGAACTAATTTTATGCAACCTTTTTTTAAGCGGCATTTTCGTCACAAGTGGTACCAAGGCATTAAAAAATTCATTATGCAAGTTAATAAAGACCTCACCCTCTACTGATTGGAGTAGATATTTATCAAAAGTATCCACAAAAAGTGAGTAGATATTGGATAATGCCTCCTTGTTGCTTAGTATACTAGCCCATTTAAGGGATCTCCTGTTGTTACTTATTAAAGGGCCAGTGGTAGTTGGATTATCCATAGTATTTTGTTTCATCAGAATCCTAGAACTAGAGACTAAACTGTAGTCCATTGACAAACGTAGTGGGCGATGGTCACTTTCATATCTAGGGTCAATTACAAAGTCTAATAAGAAGTGCCAGATATCAAAGGAGACCAAGATATAATCAATCCGACTTTGATGATTATTTTTAACGAAGGTTGGTGCTTTCGGGGAGTCAGATGGAAAACATCCATTACAGGCCCTCAAACCATGTACTGATACTAGTCTCATAATCTGGGTAGCTAGAGTCGTACAGCTCACACCCTCTATGTATGATAAGGGGGGAATATTATTGGCTCTATCCTCATCAGAAAAAACATCTCCAAAACCAATGATCGGTTCGAAATTACAATTAAAAATCACCACATACTATTATACCAGTAGGCACCTCTACAAGATCAGTAAGCAGTTTGTCCAATTTATCGAAGATTACAGATTCCTTTGATAACCCACAAGAGCGATTATAAGCATTGAACAATACAATACGCCTTCCATCATTCAGCTTCACTAAGAGACCCAGTATATCAGCGGAGTCTGTGGTTAGTTGTGTAATTTTTACATCCAAGGACACACTAATCCAAATCGTAAGCCCCCCGAAGGTCTACCACTGACTGATGGGATTGCCGCAATGTCCTGTATCCCATCCTATGTGGCATTTCAAGGGACCAAGTCTCTTGTAGCAGGCAAAAGTCACAAGAGTCTATGTAGTTGGGCCAATCAGGATCAGAGAGATTTTTGGTCAGACCAGCTATATTCCACGATATTAAAGTTGTTTTTTGAATTGTGGTTGATCTTGTCCTTCCTGATGCTGATTTTTCCCCTGCTGGTGGTGCCCCCAGTATCGAAACCACACTGTTACAAGCCCCTAATATAGGCCCTGCCACACAAGAAACTGGATCACCAGTCACCTGCCCTATTTTCAGAACACCTCCAGCTTCAATAACATCTCCCCCTTGGTTGAACCTAGATGGTATCAAATCATGAATCATTTGCTCTACAGCAAGTGTAGGCTTCAATATTGTATCACAATCATCGCTATGTATAACAGGTACTAGGGGGTTGGGGTAAATTGCGCCTGAGCACTCCAGCACTGGATGTAATGTTTTTTGCCCCGATTTACAACCACCCACAATTACCTCTGTTTGCGTTAGATTGGTATAACCAACTAATCGTTGGTCATTCTGTGGTCTTCAATCGCAATTATCCAAACCAGAGAAGACATCAAACCTGTTTGCTGTCTCCAAGGGTGTAAAGGGTCTCAAATGTTCCATCCTCCTATTAGAATTTCTAAAAGACATAGGAGGTACCTTGTTCCACCCAAAGGGGTCAGCAACAGGATGATAGTGTGGAGGTTCTAGCGGGAACCCAGAATTAAGGGACAATAGTGGAGCAATCTGATTGGGTAACTGAACACCAATGTGGTTAGGAGGAAAAACCAGGGACCTAGGATAAAAGTAAGTCAAGGGGCGCGGTATGACAGAATTACTACCTCCACCCTGGGGCCAATTCAAAATATAGGTAACGGCTCGGGGGTCCCGAAAATTAATAACAACTAGATCGCCATCTATAGCCTTAACCCTGCTGCCCAGCCAGGGGAGTCGTCTAACATGCACAATATCACCATCGATGTCGTGTGATAATGGTCTATATTGAACTAACCAGTGCATGATCTTGTTTTTGAGTTGGAAATACCCCTCCCTCTTATTTGTTGGTAAGCTAGGGACCCCCATCAAAACAACCACATACAGGGCCGCTTCTGGGGGCAGTTCTACTTGGGGGATTCTACGAGTTGGTGGCCTAGTGTATCTAGTTGAACCCCTTGTTGGTTGTTGGGAAATCCCCATTGGAGGTTTTGCAGATCCCATCGCCGCTATGCTTACTAATGTAGGAACTGAACTAGTGGTTTGTTTCGGGGGTAGAGCCGTTTGGTGCTTAGAAATAGTTAATGTGGTCGATTGATCAGTAGCTTTTGAAACACCAGGAATACATGTAGGCACCATAACTGATGGTTCCAAAACCCCACTCCCCACAACCTTAGGTGGACCCTGATGATTGTTAACTGCCGCCTCATTTGCTTCAAGTTTTTTCTCCACCCTCCTCAGTCTCTTGATGATAGGTAGGATGAAGGACCTAATTAAATGAGACATATTATCAAGTGAAGCAACGGTAGAAATATCCATTTGAAGAGTATCAACCGGTATATCTGGTGGAGCAATAGTGTTCCCTGTTTGAACAACTGTTGGAGAAGGTGGCACGGCAATCGGGGATGCCCTGTTAGATTGTTCAACAACTGAGTTTTTAGCAATATTATTAGTATCTTTAGAAGATTTTCCAAAATCCGAATGGCTGACTTTTGGCTTTTGCAAAGCCCCCCCTTCCTTCTTTTTTTTGCAGGCGGTGGACCATGACTCTTAACCTGTACAACTTTCCTCTGCTTGCTTGAAACTTGCTTTGGCCGTGTCAGAGGCCGAGTAAGCAAGTTAACATCAGGCAATACCGGTCTAGGGGGTGAAATATGTATTGCAGGTTGGACAGTATGACCCAAGGGTGTTGGAGTGGAGTCACGGAGCAACAGTGGAAAGCTTTCCAAGCATAAAGGATCTTCATTGGAAGAAGAACCCCCAGTCTTTGGGTGGAGAAACGGCAGGAGCTTTGTTCTTAATACTTTCGATAGAGCGACGACGCTCTGCTCTACGAACTGCCAAAGTTTTCTCCTTATCTTGATCAACGGAAGCCTTGGTGAAGTAGTTATCTAGAGGGCCATTGACACTACACCCAGCCTTCTCATTCAACAATTTCCCCGGACTTTGAGCCATCACAGTACAGAGTACATACACAACAATATGTCAAAATGGGTGGGCCCTGCCCGGCCTCACTCGGTCTCTGAGGGCCTCAGAGGGCCCGCCCTTTGCCCGGGCTTAGCCCCGCGCTTCGTCCCGCACGCGTCCCGCTGCGCGGTTTGGGTAGCCTGTTTTTAACACTCCCAGGCAGGTGGGCGTAGCCGCTGCGGGAAGAGGCTGCAGGTGTGTTAGGAACTGCCTCGCAGTCCCGCAGCGGTGTGGGCGGTGTGGGCGTGTCCGGCAGCACAGCCGAGGAGCGGGTGCCACGACCAGGAACCAGCAAGGCAAGCAATCCAGCGTTTGTCCTATCAGCCCGATGAAAATGCCCCGTAAGCTGAAGTCGGTGAGTAGCACCCGCGAAGCGGGTGTTACGAACTGTTATAGTTTTGCCAGGCAGGGGGGCGTAGCCGCTGCGGGAAGAGGCTGCAGGTGTGTTAGGAACTGCCTCGCAGTCCCGCAGCAGTGTGGGCGGTGTGGGCGTGTCCAGCAGCACAGCCGAGGAGCGGGTGCCGCGACCAGGAACCAGCAAGGCAAGCAATCCAGCGTTTGTCCCATCAGCCCGATGAAAATGCCCCGTTAGCTGAAGTCGGTGAGTAGCACCCGCGAAGCGGGTGTTACGAACTGTTATAGTTTTGCCAGGCAGGGGGGCGTAGCCGCTGCGGGAAGAGGCTGCAGGTGTGTTAGGAACTACCTCGCAGTCCCGCAGCGGTGTGGGCGTGTCCGGCAGCACAGCCGAGGAGCGGGTGCCGCGACCAGGAACCAGCAAGGAAAGCAATCCAGCGTTTGACCTATCAGCCCGATGAAAATGCCCCGTAAGCTGAAGTCGGTGAGTAGCACCCGCGAAGCGGGTGTTACGAACTGTTATAGTTTTGCCAGGCAGGGGGGCGTAGCCGCTGCGGGAAGAGGCTGCAGGTGTGTTAGGAACTGCCTCGCAGTCCCGCAGCGGTGTGGGCGTGTCCGGCAGCACAGCCGAGGAGCGGGTGCCGCGACCAGGAACCAGCAAGGCAAGCAATCCAGCGTTTGTCCTATCAGCCCGATGAAAATGCCCCGTAAGCTGAAGTCGGTGAGTAGTAATGTTATTTGATTACTGGCACAGTTATATGCCTTTCCGTAGTTACTATTATTAACTTCTATATGTGGACAGCGATTCATTATGTAATATAAGCGCAAGCTGGAACTTTGACAACTTAAATTCACACTCAAACAAGCAAGTAGACCCCTCATGAATGTGAAAAATAGTGCCTGAAACTGTGATTTCCTAAGTTAAGTCGTAACTAATACAGGCCAATGCTAAGAGAGAAAATAAGTTGTGCCATATTTGATTCAATATTAACAACTTTGTTCTGAATATAGTGAAAGCCTTGAGGAATCCACGATTACAAATAAACCAATTTTGTATATTTGATGTGATATATTTGACCCCCTCAAGGTTGCAAATTGGTAACTGTACTAGAAGCAACAGTTGTCCTAAATGTGGAGACAACCTTAACATAGGTTAAGAGAATGCCCAGAGATAAGGGACCAAACAATGGCCACAGCTACACTTACCAGAAACAGGTTTGTAAGTAAAACTGCTAAGTTGTGATATGCTCTTCATTATCACTGTTGAGTGTGGGGAGAGGCCATAACTCATGAGAGGTGAAGCTTCGAGTGGGCCATGATGACCATCCCCCTCCCTCAACAGTGGGTCTTAATAGCATATCACACACTCAAATTCTGCAAATATGGTTTATGCTATGTCATTTTTTAATATGTCTTTGTTTAAAAAATATGTAATCAAAGCCAGGGTGCAAGAAGTTAAAGTTGTGCCAAGTTGTAAAATCACTTTGTGATGGCTGAGTGGCAATTAGGAGGGTTGTTTCCTTGGGCAAAGTCATTGTAACATGAAATCCATGAGGCTGCAAAATGTCACGTCAATTTGGCTATATTCTGGTAATAATCTGGACATTGACCGTTGTACTGTGAATGGGAGCTTAATAGTACATTTGCACTAAATGTATTTAGTGCAAATGTGTCTAAACAAGCCTTTTGGATCCTTTCATTATGACTGCAGCAGTGGGCTTTGGCCATCTATAGGGTTTGGGCGCAGGGGCTAATGGAGGGACAGGCTCTTTGGCTAACACCTATTGTCCATGGCCAAAGGCATGTGCAGTGGGGACTCCCTGGCCAAAGCAGACTGGCACAGGCTCGGCAATCAACTGCCGGAAATGGCATATGATAAATACAAAAACTCAGAAACTCAATGAGAAAAACAAGATCAAAGTAAAGTTATGGCTAAATTTAGTAATAACACCTTAGCACATGTTAAAAAAAAACTTAGATAGCCTCTTAAAAAAACACTGTTAAAATACAATTATGGTTACAAACTAAAACCAAAAAACTACTGGTATTCACAAGTTATGGTCAACTCCACAATAAAAAAAACGTACAGAACAACAGTGAAAACCATCTACCTTAATTTTACCTTTGTTCAACGGTTCTTAGCCTTTAGACTTATGAGGACACCTAATGAATGACTAGTGAACATCAGGCACCCCCACCTAAGCTATTTGTACGTTTTGAATCTAAAAAAAATACAAATACTACAGAAACAAGTATGAATCAAACAAATACATCAATTATGAAATATTTTGTTTAAGAAACAGAAAACATAAGCAAAAATCAAAATTTTAAATTCAATTTCTTTTCATTTCTAAACGACAATCGATATGACAGGCTCTAACATCTTGCTTTGCCTTTTTTGCTTATAATGTATACGATTTCCTGCATGCATACTAGTTGTTTAATTGAGATCATCAGTTGCGCATACTACCAAATCAATTTTTAGCTTCCAATTTCAAATTCCTTCACATTTACAGAGCGTTTTAAAATCTTCAATTTTGCATTACATTTTTTATGAACTTCTAATATTATTTCATTTTTTAAACAGTTACAGATCCCCCAAGAAGGTGTTGCGGACCACAGGTTAAGAACCCCTGGGTGTGTGTTTGTGTGTGTACACACACAAATATACACATACCTATATAAGTGATATTTCACTATGTGCTGAGACACTGTCCTGTGTTACTATTTGCTTATTGTTTGTGCGAAGATGAATACAAATATTGTAATAAAAAAAGTCTTTGCTGAAAAGATTGTACCTCACTGCAGCACAAGGTGCCACTGAAAAAGACTTTGCTAAGGTATCATTACTTATACCTGGATTACAGACAGCCATGAACAAAGTTGGTCGAGGAATATTCACCATGCTTACCACCACAAAGAGGAGATACAAGACTATCAATCTATCTCTCTGTCAGAGACTACACTTTAATGCATTAAAACAAAGGGAGAATCACATAGCAGATGAAAATAATGAATGCAAATGGTATGATAAAAACTTCACTTTTTCAGGGGCTGTACTAGCAGTTAAACCTAAGCACAATTTAACAGAATTTCAAGTACAGCGTTACATTTTATGGACACCCACGATTACCACTAATCAACTTTGGCTATGAAGCTAGTCATAGGAAAAGTTACAAACGGCCACACTTACAAAAGACACAACTTTCAACAAAACTCATACAAAATTACTCTTACCGATGGAGTTGCAACACTCGTCCAGGAGAGGAGGGTAACCACTATCTCCACAACCATGTAGTGAATTCCTTCTCCTCCATTATTTCCCGAAACAACCAGCTGCAGTAAGGGCCCAAGCCACTGTCTTGCATATGGCTGGAAAACCTCGGGTTGCAAAATAATTAAATGTTGTTAGTTTCTTCAACATAGGACCATCTTTATTAAGAATAATAAAAACCAAATAAAATATATTGATTTATTTATGCACTGTAATACAGCACACTCAACACAAGGGCATCAGAATACATGAAAGGATGGTGATGCAGTGCTACACCAAATTACATATAACCAATAAAATGTTATAAACACTAAATGTGATGCACGAGGTCAAGCAGTTAATACTGCGGGAACATGAGGTAAAGAGGAAACGAGAAATCATATTTAAACGTGACTGACCACCTACACAATTGGCAAAACGGTATAAGAAGCTGAAGATAAAGATGGAGCGCAAATACAGTTAGGCATAATGAACTTTAAAGAGGTTGGAAATCACGAGGAGAATACCCAAGAGGGCAGAAAGAATGAAGATTTAGAGTAAAGAATTAGGATGCATAGGATACAGAGTAAGAATGAGAGAAACTGCGAAATTCGGTAGATAACAGGTGTATATGAGTAACAAAAGACGGGTGAGGTAGGGAGAGGGTTGGAAGATATTCAGCAGAGAGAAAGATTTACATGATTAAAATGTGTTAGAATTTCTTTCCTGGAGGGGTCTCCTTGACTCGATTAAAATGATGATCGCCCCCTATTCCTATTAACATCCTTTCTATGTTACCCGTACATATTCCTGCCCTGTATTTCAAACATATTGATTCCTCTCTTTCCAAATTTCTCTGGAAAAATAAAAAATCTAGAATTTCTCTCCTAGCTCTCCGTAAGCCTAAATCAAACGGTGGTGTTAAATTTCCAGACTTCCGTCTCTATCACAAATCCTTTTCTCTCAGTCAGGCATCACAATTGTTATCGTCAGAAGTTTCCCCATTTTCGGCTCCATATTGAACAAATTTTCTTATTACCCTTTTCTTTTGAGGAGGTATTGCGTTTCTCCTCCAAATCTTCTCATGATACCCTTCCTTTGTTTAGACATACTTCCTCTCTTCTTAAGCCTTTGCTCTCTCCGTTGGTCAATTCACATGAATCCTTCCTACATTTACACATTTCGTACAACCTACTTATTCTTTTCAATAATAGACCTATTTATTGGGCATCTTGGAGACAAAAAGATATTTGCACAAGTTACTACTTGTGTAACGATATATCTGTAAGAGACATTAGTTAGTGATACATTCCTTACCTTAGAATATCCCCAGGCGTCAGACTGGATCTGTAAATTTTTGCATAGCAGTACCCTTAAGCGTCGGTAGGCGTCGTCTGCGGCTCCACGTCAGTCGTCGGTGTCGTGGGCGCCGTGATGACGTCGGAGTACTTAGACGCCGCCTCCGCGTGCGGACTACAGTTCTTAGACACAGCTTTTCCGCGCCAAAAACGCACAGCTATGCTAAATACTAACACTGGTGCCTTGAAACTAGGGCCCTGAAAGGGGATGACCTTAACCCTAGATATCTGTAGGAAGGTGGATATCTGACTATGGTTACCCCCAACTTTTTTTGCCTGGTGTTTTGCTGGTTTTTCGACTTAGTTGACCAGAGACCCTGCTATTCAGGGCCCCAGGCCTACTGCTCTCTCTGTAAAATGGATTCCATGTACCTTAGGTGCATTTACCAATTGGTACTGGGCCACCTTATCAGTCCCTGTACAGCATACCTTAAGTATCCAGGGCATAGGTGTACCCAGGGCCTACCAGGGGCTGCAGCATGTATTATGCCACCCCTGGCTGGCCATCCAAATCTGACACAACTGGCTGCACGACAGCTGGGGCAAAGTGGTGTAATCACCCCTTGCTTTAGATATAGTATTCCTATATCTAACCCTAAAATGGACACATGTATTCCTATCAGTCACTCCTATGGCAGGCCTTAACAATCCTGAAGGCAGAGTGCTTGGAATTATGTGAGATGGTGCTCTGGCATGAGCTGAGCCCGTTTGCAGCTTGCGGAACCAAGTCCTAATAGCTGTTCCATGATAACACGTACCATATACTCTTAAGTGCATTATAATCCTCGCGGTTATTTGCTATCTTTGGTATCGCTTTATCAAAACATGTTGAGTAAGGTGTCATACGAATTGGAATACTAACCCCTCGCCAATTCTGGGGACGGGGTTAGCATTCCACCCTTTTAGAGGGACACGAAATGTATGTAACTGTGAACCCCGGTTAAAGTTAACTCGAGCCTCAGCATCACAAAATGGATGCTGCCACCACAGACACAAGTCTGACCTCCTGCTGCTGGGAGTACCTCCAGCGAGGAGAGCTTGGACAAAGGGTTTCCTGTCAGAGGCGGTGCTAGCACCATCCCAGACAGGGTTTTGTGTATCCCAGGCAGGCAGGGCTGAGAGGAAGGTGACTGCAAGTGGCACCCCGGTGCTCACTGTGCATATGCCGGTTTGAACCAGTTCCAGGGGCACACCAGCCCCTGAGCTGGGGAAAGTCCGGACAAGAGAGAGGGGTGTAACCAACCCCCTCCTGGTCCCACCCATGGGCAGGACCTAGTCGCGTGCCAGCCCCTTTCTTTAGTATAAAGGTAGGAGCCGGCCCCCTTCCCAAATTGGATAATTCTGAATCTTGACTACTTTCCACGAAAGAACTCTTCAACATTTCTGAAGACTCTCCCTTGTGGCTAAGGAGTAGCCACCCTGCACCAGCGGGCACCATCTAAGCGCATGCGGTTTGCTGCACGTCCATCCTCCGGATCAAGGCTGCCCAGCTCGACGAGACCCGGATTCCCTGGCACCTCTGACGTCTACCTGCATCATCAGCTCAGCTGAGATTCGTGGGTGTGACGAGACCTGAAGGGACCGGCCATCTTCAAAACTGCACAACGCTTATCCAGCACGACCGCCGAGGGATCCTCGAGTGAGTGCTTTGGGGTTGGAGAAGCCCTAACCCTGAGCAGCTCCAGCACCGAAGTCCAGCCCCCCAGCATCCACGCGATCTGCGTGGGGCCCTTCTGCTCTTTGCTGCTCACCGCGTTGTCAGCTACTTGCCTGCTGGCTTGTGGCCCTCCTGACGACGAACCACGACAATTACCTCGCTGGTCTGGTTGCTCCAGACTGGCCCTTGCTCCCTTCCAAGAGAGGAGCACCCCGGACCCTCCTGGTCCACTCCAGACGCCATCTTGAGTCCACCGCGTGGGCTTGCCTTTGCCAAGGTTTGTTGCCCCAATCCTGGGTCCAGCATCGCCGACAGCAGACACCTTCGTGGGACAGCTCGCACCTCCATCCTGGTCGCAGACAACGCCTCCTGGTCCGAGAGACTGCAGAGCCCAGCGTCGCCCACTCACCTGGTCGAAGTGACTTCATCCGGTGCCATCCTGGTGCCCACCTAATCACTGGCTAGTGATTAAGAACTGAGTCCCCTCTGCTTTCAGGTCGTCTCCATCATCGATCCAGGCTTGGATCACATCGAACTTCATCACTGGTCGCCTGCCAGCAACTTCTTCTTTCAGGCTCCATAGACTGTAACGAGGATCCCCGACGTCTTTTGAACCCTATGCAGCCGCAGCCCCTGGGCTAGGTAACCTGAGCATTTCGGTGCTCCAACGTAGGTTCACTATCTAAGTGTCCAGATCCTTTTTCGTTTTCAGCCTATCTAGTCGGATTCGTCCGATAACTGTAACTTTACGAGATACTAGTATCCATAGACTTTGTCCCGCATCCCGCGTGAGAGTGCATACTCTGCACCCGATCTCCCTAGACCTCCTGCTCCTAACCTTAGGGTTCTGTAGTGTAGTCCTAGCGATCCTGAAGCCTCTGGATCTCGTTACTTACCTGCTAGTATTTCGCATTCCACTTTTGTAGTATATGGTTTTTCGTGCCCCTCGGGCATTTGTGTAAATTGTGCAACTTAAAGTATTTTCTTAAGAGTTTTGTTGTGTGCTTAGCTCCCTGACTCAAAGAGATCAGGGTAGGCTTGTTATAAATAAATATCCTTTTATTTTCATAACAACTTGTGTGGTGTCCTTTCACTTAGTGTTCAAGGGGTATATGTGATGGTATAACAGCTGGCTTAACACGCCCTCTAGAGTTTAGCCTAAAGACTGCTCTTGTCCATGCTACTAGGATAGCTGGTTTATAAGGTTGACTTACAACCAATCATCAATAAGGGTCGTTTGGAATGATACACAGT
Source organism: Lissotriton vulgaris (assembly GCF_964263255.1). Taxonomy (NCBI): domain Eukaryota; kingdom Metazoa; phylum Chordata; class Amphibia; order Caudata; family Salamandridae; genus Lissotriton; species Lissotriton vulgaris. The sequence goes on from NC_141691.1 coordinate 1,474,936,881, forward strand.
GATCACTAGAATAGTGAGCACTACATATCAGGCCAACTTCTCACAATATCGGTTCGCAGAACGGGGAGGATGGGTGGGTCGGTAAGGAATCTATCACTAACTAATGTCTCTTACAGATATATCGTTACACAAGTAGTAACTTGAGCATCTGAAAGAGACACGTTAGTGATAGATTCCTTACCTTAGAATAGATACCCCAGCAATACCATCCCCGGTGGTGGGTCTGCGAACCAATAATCACACCAGAAAGTCCTGGAGGACGGAACGGCCAAAGAAGCCATCCCTCCGGACTTGGCTGTCCAGGCAATAGTGTCTTGCAAACGTGTGCAGCGAGGCCCACGTAGCTGCCTGGCAAATGTCCTGCAAGGGCATTCCTCAGCCCAAGGCAGTTGTAGTCGCTGTGGCCCGAGTGGAATGAGCCCTCAGCCCAACAGGGGGTTCCTTCTTAGCCAAGGAGTAACACGCCTGAATACACAAGATGATCCACCGCGAGATGGTCCGCTTTTGCACCGCTTTCCCCTTCTTAGCGCCCACGTAACCAACAAAGAGTTGGTCATCCACCCGGAACTGGCATGTGCGATCCAGATAAAACGAGAGCGCACGTTTTCGGTCCAGACGGTGGAGCCTCTCTTCCTCTCTCGAGGGATGCGGAGGCGGAAAGAAGGTGGGCAAGGTGATGGACTGCCCAATGTGGAAGGCTGTGACTACCTTGGGCAGGAAAGAGGGCCTTGTCCGCAACACAACCTTGTCCGGATGGACCGAAAGGAAAGGAGGTTTACAGGATAGAGCCTGGAGCTCACTCACTCTCCTGGCAGAGGTGATGGCTACCAGGAAGGCAGTCTTCAAAGTAAGAAGGCGAAGAGGACAGTTGTGAAGTGGCTCAAAGGGAGCGCACATCAGAAAAGTTAGAACCAAGTTCAAATCCCACTGAGGCATCACAAAGGGCACAGGAAGGAACGTATGCGTGATGCCTTTCAAGAATCGGTTAACAATAGGGGACTTGAACAAAGAAGGTTGATCAGGCAGCCTCAAAAAGGCTGAAAGAGCAGAAAGGTAGCCCTTGATAGTGCCCAGAGCAGAGCCCTGCTGGGCAAGAGAAAGAAGAAAGAGAAGAACCTCAGAAAGAGGGGTAGAGAGAGGATCCACAACCTTTGCTGTGCACCATGCCACAAATCTGTTCTACCTGCAGGCGTATACCGACTTTGTGGAGGGACGCCTGGCTGCCAGAATGATGTTACAGACTTCAGGAGGCAAGTCAAATGGCCTCAACTGTCGCCGCTCAATCTCAAAGCATGGAGGTGGAGACTGGACAGGTTCGGGTGGAGGACCGTCCCCTGCTGCTACGACAGAAGGTCCTCCTGAAGAGGCAGACGAACCGGGGGATGGACTGACATACTGAGTAGCTCGGGATACCAGTACCTTCGTCCCCAGTCCGGAGCCACGAGGATGACTTGTGCCCGGTCGCGCCTGATCTTCTTCAGCACTCTGGGCAGAAGTGGTATAGGCTGAAAGGCGTACAATAGACCGCAACTCCACTCGCGACGAAAAGCGTCTCCGAGCGAGTCCCGCCTTGGAAATTCCAACGCGTAGAACTGATGACATTGCGCGTTCTCTTCGGTGGCGAATATATCTAACCAAGGCTCTCCCCACTGCAGAAAGAGACCTTGCCCACCGTCCGAGTTCAGACGCCATTCGTGATCCATCATGCACCGGCGGCTGAGTTCGTCTGCCCTGGCGTTCAGAGAACCTGCCATGTGTTGAACCACCAGGGTCACGCCCTGATGTTCCAGCCACTGCCAGAGGCGCAGAGCCTCCTGGCATAGGGTCCACAACCCCACCCCGCCCTGTTTGTTGCAGTACCACATGGCGGTGGTGTTGTCCGTGAACACCTGCACTACACTCTCTTGGACAGAGGAGAGGAATGCCTTCAGTGCTAGACAAATCGCCCGCAGCTCCAAAAGGTTGATATGGAGCTGGGACTCCACCGGAGACCAGAGGCCTCTGATCTCCGCCTCTCCCATGTAGCCTCCCCAGCCCTGGAGGGACGCGTCTGTCACAACTACGTGCTCCGGTTGGGGAAGGGAGAGGGATCTGCCGCTGACCCAATCGCGGTCCGTGATCCACCACTGCAGCTGTCTCGCAGTGCCCTCCGAGATCAGGACATGGTCGGACAGGTTGCCCTGATTCTGGGCACACTGAAACTTCAGGTCCCACTGCAGAGCCCACATCCGCCAACGGGCATGATGCACCAGAAGGATGCAGGAGGCCATCAGCCCCAGCGTCAACCTGACCGAAACCCGGGATAAAGGCTGAAAGATTGGAATGAGAGCCTGTATATCTCGAACCCGCTGTTCGGGTGGGTAAACCCGAAACTGCGCCGAGTCGAGAACCGCTCCGATGAAAAGGAGCTTCTGAGAGGGACACAGGTGTGACTTCGGCATATTGATGGAGAACCCCAGCTGGTGCAGGAGAACCGCCGTAGTCTGGAGGTGGCGGACGACTGTCTGGGGCGAGCCCGCCTTCAACAACCAGTCGTCGAGGTAGGGGAAGACTGAGAACCCTAACCTGCGCAGATGAGCTGTGACCACCGCCATCACCTTCGTTAACACCCGTGGGGCGCTGGTAAGGCCAAAGTGGAGCACGGTAAACTGAAAGTGCTCGTGGCCTACCGTGAACCGCAGGTAACGCCGATGGGCCGGCAGGACCGGGATGTGGAAATACGCATCCTGCAAGTCCAATGCTACCATCCAGTCTCCTGGGTCTAGGGCAACTAAGACCTGAGCCAGAGTCAGCATTTTGAACTTCTCCTTCCGGAGGAAGCCGTTGACGTTCCTCAGGTCTAAGATAGGGCGTAGTACCCCTTTACCCTTCTTGGGTACCAGAAAGTAGTGGGAGTAGCAACCACGTCCTACTTCTGGTCCAGGAACGCGCTTGATGGCCCCCTTGGCCAAGAGGGCCGAAACTTCCTCCTGCAGGAGCCGCAAGTGATCCCCTGATACGCGATGGTGTTGCGGTGGCATGGCTTGAGGAGTCGTCTTGAAGGGGATGGAGTAGCCCCGCCGGACGATCTGCAGCACCCACCTGTCCGAAGTGACAGTGCGCTAGTGAGAGTGGTGATGACGAACCCTGCCTCCCACTGGCGTCACATGGGCCGAAAAGCACGGACTAGGAGGGTTTAGAGGCGGATGCTGCGGGGGAAGGTGTGGACTGACCTCACCGGTTTCCCCGACCGCCTCCACGGTGGTTTCCACGGCCGCCGCCGCGCTGGATGGTAGTCTGCGGCGAGTGGCTGGCGGCACGCGTGGGGACACCCCTTCCTTGGCCACGAAAGGAGCGAAAGGCGCGGGCCGAGAGGCCCAAGGACTTGGCCGTAGCCCTGGAGTCCTTAAAGCGCTCAAGCGCGTGGTCTGCCTTGTCGCCAAAAAGGCGACGGCCATCGAACGGCATGTCATCAGAGTGTTCTGGACATCTGCCAAAAAATTGGCGGATCTCAGCCAGGGATGGCGTCTTACCGCCACCGTCGTAGCCATCGCTCTGCCCAGCGAGTCGGTGGTATCCAGCCCACACCTGATCGAATACTTGGCTGCATCTCGGCCCTCCACAAGGGCTTGGCCGAGTTTGGCCCGTACCTCCAACGGGCACTCTGGCAGCACCTCCGCCACCGTCTCCCACAGAGAGTGGGTGTAGCGGCCCAAGAGGCATGCGGTGTTGGAAGACCGCAGTCCCAAACTAAGGGAGGAGAATATCTTCTTACCATAATTCTCATACCTCTTGGATTCCCTGTCCGGCGGAGCCGTCGGGAATGCGGTCTGGGAATTAGAGGCCTGGATGACCAGACTCTCGGGGTGGGGAGGACAGGAAACATGGGTCGCCCGGAGCCGGGCGGTGGCGTCTGGCCACGTTCCTATCTACGGGCGAACCCGTAGCGGGCCTGGACCAAGTGCCCAAAAGAACGTCGGTCAAGGCCTCATTAAAGAGCAGCAGAGGCTCAGCCGAGCATGACTGCGGTTTAAGGACCTCTGTGAGGAGGTTAGTCCAACACCACGCCATAGGTTAGCCCCTCCTCCGAAGCCACGGTAGGAGGAGAGACAAAACCAGTGTCTGGAGAGGTGTCCAGGCCACTGGCCTCCCCAAGGGCTCCTGCCCAGTCCTCTTGAGACTGTCACTCCCTGGTCAGAGGGTCCTCAGACCCCTCCCAATCCTCCTCCTCACCCATCTCCTGAAACTCAGGGCTGTAATGCAATGGGGCCGGTTCGTAGAAGTGGATATCTCCAAACGGCGTCGGAACCGGAGCAAAGGAGGTATCGGGGACCTGACGGACCGACGCCGGGGGAGCGTAAGGTCGACCGGTGACGATCCAGAGCCCGTGGAAGGTCCAGCGGAGTCCCGCGGCACCGGGCCCAAAGGCGCCGGGGCCGCTGGTCCTTGCGGCGCCGGCGGCATCAGGCCGAAGCACCCGACGGCGTCTGGGCCGAAGCCCCCGACACGCTACGGCCCCCAGACGGGTCCGCTGGGCCCGAAGGTGCCGCGGAGCCTGTCGGAGGAGAAAGGGACCTCATGGCCATGAAGAAGCGCTCAATCTCCTCCGGCGTCGCGTCCTGCCAGGGACCGGAGGGTGTGGGGCGGGACGAGACACCCGCGACTCCGAAGGAGCCGCGTGGGCGGTGTCACCCGAACCCCCGGCCGCATCGCGCGAGCGTCGGGGGGAGTCAGAAGAGCGATGACGCCTCTTCGACTTCTTGTGCTTCTTACCTGACGACGACTTCGAACCGGAGGAGTAGTGCCGACTCCCGGAGCTGTGGTGGCTCCGTCCCCGCGACCTGTCCCTCGACCTCCTGTGGGACCGGGACCTCACGCGGCGCGGGGCCGACTGCCGGAGTTCGAGTCGCCTACGGGACCGCTCCCGCTTGGCTTTCGAAGATAGGGCCCGGCATTTGGAGCAGGCCTTGTCGTCGTGGTCGACGCCTAAACAGGTCAAACACAGGTGGTGGGGGTTCGTGACCGACATCATGCGGTCACACTCCTCACAGTGTTTAAATCAGGGCATCCCTAAGGCACCGATCGGAGTCGTTAGACTTCGAAGAATGATCAAAAAAGATCAAAATGTTAGTCAAAAAGTGACTTTGGGTAACTGCTCTTTCCAGATCTGCGCTGGCTGGCGCGGAAAAAAGAAGAACTGATGTCAGCACGCGGAGGCGGAGTCTAAGTACTTAGACAACGTCATCACGGCGCCCACGACGCCGACGGACGCGGAGCCGCAGACGACGCCTACCGACACGCAAGGGTACTGCTACGCAAAAGTTTCCGGATCCAGTCTGACGCCTGGGGATATTCTAAGGTAAGGAATCTATCACTAACGTGTCTCTTTCACTAGTGGCAAAGGGGCGGCCGGATGCAGCGTGCCAAGGAGGCATTGGGGACCGTATGGATTCCAATGGAGATCTCAGTTTTGGAAAAGATGCTGGAGAGTCAGTTAGGGAGGCTTCCTGAAGGTAACCACCAGTTGGAGAGGTAAGTTTGGTTCTTGGGTGATGCCTGGACACCATTGGTTGGGCCACGCAAGGCAGTGGGGCATCGGGTGCAGGGGTGTCTTTAGGCATCAGATTGTCTTAACAGCTCTGTTCACAGTCGGGGGGCCTTCAGGTTGAGGCTGCAGGTGTCGACTTAAAGCTTGAGGGGGATCACCGGATCCCAGGTTAGGATCATTAGGGGACCCCCTCGTGGTGTTGGGCCACTCGAACTCAGGTAGTGGGCATCAGGTGGAGAACCATGGAGCCGCCTGGATCCGGGTTCTGGTCTTAGAGTCTTTGTTGTGCAAATCAGGTGCTCACGGGAGACAGAGTCTGTAAGGTGAGTGCCTGTCAGGTCCTCTATGCCCTCGGGGGCTGCTGGACATGCTGGGATTCTTGCTGTAGGCAGGTCAAAGTTGGGACAGGTGGTTAGGGCTGGGGCAAAAGCAGTAGGTGTCCTCTTCTTCTTTAGTCAACATGGCTTGTGGGTCCTTCTTTCTTCCTCGAATCGGAGGAGGCAAGGTTCAGGGTACACCCCCTATTGAGCCACCCTCCAAAGGGAGGGAGCATGAGCCTCTACCTAATTGGCTGAGTCCCATCATCTGATGGAGGGGACTGATGTGTGTTTCACCTCCCCTCCCCCACATGAGGGGTGAGGTGGGTACACCTCTTTTCCTAGATTGGTTTCCCTGCTGATTCTCCCACCCAAAGTGAGGACCAGAACTGTGGGAGTCAGTTGCTGGGGGCAGCAAAAGTCAGGGACAGCTTCCAAAGGCAGCAGACCTTTGAAGCTTCCCCTTTCGTGGACCCAGCCCATCCTGGAGGAGGGGGCATAACACTTCTGCCCAGGAAGGGCTTTGCTATTGGACCCAGAGAGTGGAGGCTCTCTTCCCAGGGGTCCAGAAACCTGTATGGTGGTGGCAAATAGTGGGCAGCCATTCAGGAACCATTCCAGGGCGAGTCTATTTTCAGGGGGCATCTAAGATGCCCTCTGAGTGCATTTTACATTAAATTCCACACTGGCATCAGTGAGGGTTTAATGTGCTGGATCTTTACTACGAAACTTTACAGTTTTTAGTAGAGCCATTAAGGAGCTGTGGAATTCATAATGACCAACTCTCAGACCATATACTCTTTATGGGTTCACTACACTTATAATGTGTAAGAGTTGACTTAGACACTGTAGGGGTACAGGGCTCATGCCTCTGTACCCTCTCCTTAAGGCTAGTGCGCCCCGCTAGAGGGGTGACTTACCTATGCCTCAGTTAGTGGATTGCAAGCATGGCACACAGGGATACATCCCCCAACCTCAGATACAGTTCGGGGCAACGACGGAGAGAGCGTGGCCTCCCTTACTTTGAGCTTGGTCCAGGTGAGGTGAGGTAATTTCTCCTGTCAAGAAGGGTGATTGATACACCAGCTGACATGGAGGAATAAGAGTATATATCCTTTATGATGTCACTGTTTTTGTTTTCTCTATTACTTTGAGTGTACTTTTCACTAGCAGTAGCAAAGGTTTTTAAGAACAGAGGCCCTGAAGAAAGCCAAGGGAGTTAATCCCCGACCTGGCAGAAACATGTTGGCCCCTAAGCAGTCATTTGTTTACACTGTGATTTTGCACTGTTCTGGTTTTTAAACAGAAAGAGGCTTACAGACATTAAAGTTTCCTTACTGTGGAGGCGCTAGGGGGCGCACAGCGAGATGGCTGCCTGAGCAGCAGCTCCGCCGGGCGATCGTCAACTTTGTGGGATTTCGCCGGTATCGCCCCGGCCGCCCGCTCCCCGAGCACTTCAACAGATGGGGGAAGTGCTGCTGCATTAGATGTGGAGCAGAAAGCCCCCCGACCGGCGTGGATTACAAGTTTAATCGCCGGTAAAAGCTATGGAGCGTCCGAGTGCCTGACAAGATGGCCGACGCTGGGGGACGGATGCGCAGCTAGAATGGAGCAGGCAGACTTCAATCGTCCATTTACGCCACAAACAGCGTTTCAGAGGTAGGGTCTTGATCCCTGGACCTTCCGGTGCCGCTACCCTGCCCTTTCATACTACAGGGTACCGGGGACCCCCTCAATGACACCGAGGCTCATGCCTGACAATATGGCGGCTGCTTCCGAGAAAACGCGGGCATAGCTGACCCCTCTCCAGACATCGCGCATATGCCCCGGCCTTGCCGATCCTCCGGAGTGGCTGCGGAGGTGATTGCTGTCTGTAACGCAACCAGCGGGGACTGCAGGATTGATCGCTGGCGAAAGTTGAGGCGCGTCCGAGTGCCTGACGGATAACCAGCGCTGGATGACAGACGCGTGACCAGAGTGAGGCGGGCAGTCTACGCTCATCCGTCTGCGCCAACTACAGCACTTCAGGGGTAAGGCCTTGCTCCATAAACCTTCCGGTGTCGCTGTCCTGCCCCTTCAGCCTGCAAGAGAACAGTGCACCTCTTCAATAGCGCCGAGGTTAGTGCCTGACAGAGTTGCGATGGCTGGCTGGTAACCACATGTATATCTGACCCCTCTCCAGTCGGCGCGCAAATGCCCCGGCTTTGCTGATCCACCAGAGCGGATGCGGAGGTTTGCTGCCTGACGCGAGACTGTACCTGCACGGAGGGCATACAGGCTACGCTGGCTGACTAACGACATTGTACACAGTGTGCGAGCGAGGTGCCCGCTGCAACCACACGCCACCTCGAGGGACGGTGAGGCCCGGAAGCTCATTAACACGGTGCGCTGCCACAACCTCTCGCACATTCTGTATTGCTGAGTGGCCACTGGCCGGCCACGTTGAGTAAAGCTGCTGTACGGCGGGGCGACCAGCGATCAACCACACCACCTCACGCCCAGGCAAGTGTCAACTCTGCCCCCTGCGCAACGCTGTGGGACGGTATAACACACGACGGACGTACCAATTGTGGGGATCACCACGGCGACGGCGACCAGAGTTACGAGGGCATCGGGGCCCACGAGCAGGAAGACAGTATCCCCGAACACCACCATGGGTAAGCCGGACAAGCAACAACAGAAACTGTCATTTGAGGCCAAAAAGGCGCAGAAGCCCACCGACGAAGTTGTGGATGATGGCGATGGTGCAGGGCCTGTGCCCAACAATAACATAGAAAAGATCCTATTGGCGATTCAGTCGAATCTGCAGGACATTAATGGCAAGCTGGATAACCTAACTTGCAGAATGGACGGCATGGCGGCACGGCAGGAAAAGCATGGCGAGCGTCTGGATGAGGCCGAAACACGCATCTCCGCGGTCGAAGATGAGGCGCGAGCCTCCACCTCAAAGTGCGCAGATATGGAACGACTCCTGGAGGTGATCAGAGCGAAGGAGGAGGATTTGGAGGCGCGCTCGAGACACAACAACGTACGGATCGCGGGCCTGCCGGAGACCACCAACACAGGACGGATGGAGACCTACGTGGAAACGCTATGTAAGGACCTGTTCGGTGCTGAGGCCTTATCGCCCCTATTCATCGTGGAGCGAGCACATAGATCGCTGGCCCCGAAACCACCTCCTGGCGCCACGCCGAGACCGATTGTGGCGCGAATCCTCAACTACCGCGACAGGGACACGATCCTTCGACTAGCGAGAGAAAAGGGGAAGATTCAGCATCAGGGAAACTCCTTGGAGTTTTATCCTGACCACACGGTTGCGGTCCAACAGGCCCGGAAAGAATACACCACAGTGAAGGCCAAATTACGTGATTTGAACATTGTGTACTCGATGATGTATCCGGCGCGCCTAAGGGTGGTATGGAAAGAGAAAGCGATTGTACTGGCGACACCAAAGGCAGCACAAGAATTTGTTAAGAAGGTGCAACGCGAGATGAGGGACAACTCGCAAAATGAACAGCATCGTGACTCGGACTGAAGGCATTGGATTGATTCTTAGTCGGCCAATGGTGAGTTTATTGTTCTGTCCGAATACATGCGTTCTAGCATGACCACTGTTGTCCACACTTGTAGGGCTCACATGACTCTGATCTCCTGAGTGAACAACTGTGGTGTTGATACAGCAAAGACTGCGTGATTGGATGGAGGGGGCCTCTTGGGGCAAAGAGACTACTGTTCGATAATGTGGGGGTAATACTGACTTTGGATTGTAAATGCCCCGCGATCCATGCCCCCCCATTTGTGCTGTACTGACCAACACTGACAAGCAACAATGGTGCCATTTGGCGGTTGTACTGTGTGGCTCGGTTCACATATAGTGGGCCGCTGATTCCTATGTGATATACTTTGCTTACTATGCACTAGCTTTAACGCGCTTCAATCACAGCCTACCTTTGCGGTTTCTGATACACTGTGTGTGGCGATCGGCACATGTGGGGGGCGGAGGGGTATATTCTTTGCTGTTCAAATAATGGACCTACATTGAGGTCGCACTGCTCCAGGCATGTTGTTAATTCTGCGGCACTGTTGATGTGTGCTCGGGGGCGGTGGGGGGGAGCGGCGAATGATCACCTAAATTGCGTGCCATACAGCTTATTTAGTATCGCCCACACCCGTACACCGGGTGGAGAGTTGTGCCCCTGGTGGACCTCTGTGAGGGTATAACCCAATAAGAGTTTGGTTCTGGGCACTGTAGTTATGGTTGTGAATTTTACGGTATGGTGCACTGAATGGGGATGGCTTCGGCAGGTTGGGGTTGCTGGAGTGGGTGGGATAAGGGGTGGCGGGTTGTTTGAATGTATATATAGACCGACAGAGTATGACGTATCTCTTCACGCTGGTTCCCCGTTGGTTCTGGCTACCGCTGTACCGATTAGGACTCCTACTGGGGAGAAGCTGGCAATTCCTATACAGTTGACAGGGGGGACGCTGTCATGCATTGTTTTACTCAAATTTGATGGGGTCAAGGGATTCGGGTAGAAGCAGCTTAAACATTCTCACTTGGAACGTTAGAGGATTCTCGCAGCCACGTAAAATAAGACAGATCTTCGCCAGCCTGACAAGGTGGAATGTGGACATAGCATTCCTACAGGAATCTCACCTGACACCACACACACACACTCATTTGGGGTCAAGGTGGGCGGAGGGGGTTTACAGGGCCTCATACTCTTCCTACTCTAGAGGGGTGATCATTTTGGTAAAGCGTGGGGTGGGGTTTGAGACTCACACTGTAACACAGGACCCATCTGGTAGATTTGTGCTGGTATCAGGTACATTGAGAGGCCAGCGAGTAACGTTGTTGAATGTGTACGGTCCAAACACGGACGCCCCGGACTTCTTCCGGGAGGTGTGGGAACACTTGCAAAAACACAATAGCACACACATATTATGTGGGGGTGACTGGAACATGACCCTCCGTGACGGCTTGGACCGATCATCTAATTCCGTAGAACAACACAAGCAGTCGCGCCTACTGGTGGGTCACATGATGAAAGACCTGGGTTTGGAGGACCTTTGGAGGTTGAGAAACGCTGACGCATCTGGGGCTACGCACATAACAGCTTCACATAACAGCTGGTCCAGGCTGGATTACTGGCTAGGCACCAAGGACCTGGCGCTGTGGGTTCGTCACCTGCAGGTGCTGCCCCGCACACTTTCGGACCACAATCCCGTCCTATTGCAGTTGGAAATTCCACGATACATACCCCCTCCCTTCCAATGGCGCTTTAACTCGCGTGCCCTAACTGACACGGTCTATGCAGACACCATTAAAAGGGCGATAAAGGATTATTTTGACCTTAATGCTCCGTCGACTGACGACCCTTGCATCCTTTGGGAGGCATTCAAAGCCACGATCAGATCAGAGGGGTCTGTATTAGCACCACTTCGGGGGTTCTTAAGGATATTAGGGCCCAAATACGTAGATGCGAGCAGCAGATGAGGGACCTGGAATCCCTGTATGAGTCCACTCAAGATGTCTCCCACCTGGCTAAACTACGGGAAGTGCACACTGAGCACGCAGACTTTCTTGAATCCGAAATGAAGTACCTGAACCGTACGCATGTGGCTAGAGCCTTTGGAGAAGGGGGTAGGCCGGGAGCATTTTTGGCTCGGAAAATATGTACAGGTCGAGGTCCAACTGCGATACTTAGGGTGAAGACCAAGGAGGGAGAACCACAGACTCATGCTGCAGACATATTGAAATGCTTTGTTAATTCCTTTGGGTCACTCTACAGGTCCCAACCCACAGCCCCGGCTGCTGACACATATGACTACCTGCACGATGTGGCGATTGGTTGGCTGTCGGATGCGCATAGGGAATACTTAGCTAGGCCTATCACGGCGGATGAGGTAACTGAGGTAATAGGTTCGCTGCAGAATGGCAAAGCACCTGGCCCGGATGGGTTTACCTCGGAATTTTATAAACAGTATGCGGACATTCTCGCACCACACCTAGTGGACATGTATGGCACCTCATTTGAAAAGGCGGTGCTCCCCCCCACGCTACGCGAAGCCATGATCATCGCTCTCCTCAAACCATCTAAAGATCCGGAGGAGTGCGACTCGTACCGACCACTGTCACTAATAAACGTTGATTCGAAAATCCTTGCGAAACTTATCGCAAAGCGGCTGTCACCCCTGATGACCAGTTTGGTCCTGCCGGACCAATCTGGCTTCGTGCCCTCCAGATCAACCACGCATAACACTAGGACTCTATTTGCACTCTCGCACTACCTACAGCCTTCGGTCAAAGCGGTGGCGGTCATGCTCGACGCTGCAAAGGCGTTTGACTCCATTGAATGGCGATATATGATCACCGTCCTAAATAGAATGGGGTTTCCTAAGCGATTTGTGCAGTGGGTCTCCCTGCTTTACACGAAACCACGTGCCAGGGTTAGAATCAATGGATACGTTTCGGATCAATTTGCAATTGAGCGAGGAACGAGGCAGGGCTGCCCACTCTCGCCGCTCTTATTCGCATTGGCACTGGAACCTCTGGCCTGTCTGATACGACAGAACTACAAAGATTCGGCGCTACACTTCATAGCCAGGCCGCTTCACATATCATTGTATGCGGACGATATGCTACTGTATGTCCGTGACCCTGAGACTCACCTGAACACACTACTCCGGGAATACATCAGATTTGGGGGACACTCGGGTCTAGCTATAAATTGGACCAAATCCTCTATAATACCCCTCACTGACACCACCTCCCCCTTTGTAGTGGATTTCCCGCTCGAGTGGCAACAAGACCCGATCAGATACCTAGGGGTCATGTACCATAGAGATCCGGAAGAGGTGCTGAGGGCGAACTACGGCGTGGTACTCTCGAAACTGGAGGACAGTATCCAGCGCTGGATACATCTGCCCCTCTCACTAGCCGACAGGATAGCAGTTGTTAAAATGAACATATTGCCCAAACTGCTATACCTGTTTAACAACATCCCAATCACGCCTCCGCAGGCTATATTCCGTCGGATAAACTCCCTGGTGAGGACCCTGATTTGGGCTGGCAAGCAGGCCCGTGTGGATCTGAGGACTCTTACACTCCCACTTGCGCAGGGTGGTTTCAGTGTGCCTGATTTCCTCCTATACTACCTATGTGCGCAGGCGCAATACGCGGCGTATTGGTACCATGCGATTCCATACCTCACCCATGTGGCTATAGAGGAGAGTGATGCACATCCTGTTCCCCTCACAGCAATAATCTCACATACATGCCCCCCGCTACATGCTAGGGATATTAACACGGTGGATACTACGGTCAAGGCTTGGCACAGACTAGGGCAGCTGGCTCATAAGACCCCACTGTATGCGCCGGCCATGTTGCTACACCATCATCAGGAGCGGTCAGTCACTGGGGAGGGTGTCGGAATGTCCCTACTGAGCAGAGCTGGTATTGACAGGATGGGGGACGTGTTTCAGGGTGGCGAGTTCGTGGGCCTTGACAAACTGGGATATGTTCAGAACCAAACATCCATGTTTCGCTTTACATATTTCAGACTCACTAGAGCCTTGAGGGAACACTACCCAACGTTCCCTTCGGAACCTGAATGCCTTGCACCACTACAATTATTGATCACAACTAACGATTTATCACACCTAGTGTCTAGACTTTATTCAGCTGCACAACTAGAACTAGCTGGACACACGTCGAAGGCAAAGGGGCGGTGGGATGCACTACTAGACCATTGACTGATGAAGAATGGGCTAGCACTTGCGCCCTGACACAGATACTGACACCCAATGGCAATTTGAGGATTATTCATTTTAAATTCCTTCACCAAATTTATTACACGCCGACAAAACTGCTTCGATTCGGGTTACAGGAGGAAGATAGACGCAAAAGGTATAACAGGGAGGGAGCGAACTTTGCGCATCTGGCATGGGACTGCGCCAAGATAGAGAGTTACTGGGTGGAGGTCACTGCCACATTGTCTGTTATTCTGGAGGAGGAGGTGCAATGTACGCCCAAAGTCTGCTTGCTGGGAATAGTACCACAGTTCAGGGCTTTGAAGCGCAAGTTTTGTGCAATAGCATTATTATTGGCAAAGAGGCAGGTGGCACAATGCTGGCACAGTCGCAAGGTGCCGAAGGTGAAAACATGGTTGCATGACATGTCCACCTGCCGAGACAAACTACAAACTTATGAGGAGTTATTACCGGCAAAGTCCAGACCAAAAAGTATTTGGGGTTATTTGGAGGAGTATCTTGCTTCCCTACAGGATGATGAGGAGATCCGACCCTTGGATTGAATTGATTGGACAAATGGATGGGTAACAGCAGGTATATGAGCAGGGTGGCGGCGGGAATTTGGAGGGAACTGTAACTATCATTACAACTGAAGTGTAGCATGTGAAGGTTACACTGTACGGTCTAAGTTGGGGAGTGTTGTTATATTGTTCTTGTTATAAAAAGAGAAAAAGTAAGACTCACTTCCTTTACCAGCTGGTAGCCATACATAAGACACGCGACAGAGCTCTGCATCGTACTGCAGAGGTGTTCATATGTAACAATCATTTACAATGTTGGTTACTGATATTAACGTAGCGAGCCGGCCCCAGGGTTGTAGGCTCATGCTGTGTCAACTGCTTTGTGATTAATAAAGGTCTTACACAAAAAAAAAAAAAAAAAAGTTTCCTTACTGTGAGTTCTCTATTCCTTTTTAACTTCACGTTCCCTACACTTTCACTCTTTGCACTGCACTTGATCCCATTTAGTGATCCCACGCATGGTCAGCATGTGATTGTGGGTTTGACCCCAGTCCTGTCAGGCGGATCTGGAATTAGTCTCAAATGATCTAGAGACAATCCAGCCCTGTACTGTGGATGGCCAGATGAGAAAATTAGATCACTAACAAGATTTTGATGGTAATCCATCTCTGGATCTTGGGTCTCACCTACTTTTGCTGGTGGTCATATGCATTGGTTTGTAAACTCTGTAAGATGACTATGTACTTATTAAATCTAGTACTTTCATGACTTAATAATTAGTATAGTCTTTAGAGCCCCGTTGTCTCTTTTGTGATTCCAGACCCCCAGGTTTTTGTGTATTCAAACACAGGGATGTGTGCCATGAGGACTCTTCACTTTTCTCTGCACCAAAACACGTAGCCTGCAGTGGCAGTGTATGGGTGTGTGTGTGTGTGTGTGTTAAAGTGTAGGGCCTTACAGGGTGGCAGAAAAGGTCCTGCAGCCCTTAGAGGCAATTTGTGGTCACAGTGCCCTTGGTACCCATGGTACCTTTTACAAGGGGCTTACCTGTGGCCGGGGATGTGACAATTGTGGATACAAAGGTACAGACTAGGGCAAGAGCAGAGGCCCTGGGAACCTGATTGGCTGGGACCCAGGGCACATCAAGTCAGGTTACATCAGATGTCAGGCAAAAGGTGGGGGGTAACCATGCAAAAAGGTGCACTTTCATACACAAGTCTCTCTGAAACAATGCTGTGGCTTATTCACCAACAGCTAAAGGATGAACCATACAACCCATCACTATTTGTCATATGACTGCTCAGTCTGGATCTGTGGAAAATGTTCATTACAAGTTTATGTTGATGCTTCATGTATGCCCCCAAACTGATGCGCTCAGGTCTGAGACTGGCTTTCCTGTAGTGCAAGAGCACAAGAAATTTGATGAATGGATTTATATGTACACTGAAGCGAGGTTTAAGCCCCTTGGATATATGTTGCAAGGAAGACCAGCATGGATAGCATTAAAATAAAAGTTAAACAGCAAATATCACAAAAGTTTCTAATCTTCAGATGCCATATTCAAACCCAGACACACAATGTATTTGGGGAAATGGTTGTCAAAATATGGGTCTACCATTCTTGAAGAATGCCAGGGATGAAGGAGGACACATTCTTGGAAGTGAGATGTAAAGGTAATAAAGATGTGTTTTCTTGGCGTACATGACATGTGGAAAACAAAAAGGGCATCAAAGGGAAGGTTACATCAAAGGGAAGGTTGTACCATCTATATTGAGGTGAAAGTCAGTCCTATCACTTCCGGTGATAATGAACACAATTGCTCTTACGAATAATCATGAATCGTATGGCACCCATTTAAGTCAGAAACATTGTTTTGGTCCAAATCAACCCTTGGGTACATTTAAAAAGATTTATAATCTGCAGAATCCTCCATCAAAAGCATTTGAATTTATTACTGAAAATGGTTTCAGCAAGAGGGAGGGGGTCATGAGACTGACTGAAGAAACAGTGCGATGCAAAAGGATTCGAAAGAGAAAAACAATCATTGTGAACTTTTCTGCAGGCCTAATTAGGAGACGGAAATGAAAGAGCAATACTGTTCTCCAAAGTTCAGTGGCAAAAATCTAACTACTTACCCCGTCACAGTAATTCTGTAGATTTTCCAGTTGCTTATAACATTTCTAGATTTGGAGCAAATAACACTTCCTGAATTCTAGCTTTTCATGTCTCAGAAAAGACCAAACAAGAGGCCTTGGCAAATGTAACAGTCGTGCTATGTAATATTGCAATATAAGGTGAAGAATGAGGATATGGTATGAGGATATGGTATAAGGGTTAGGAGAAGGACACGCAGTAATAAATAAGGATGCAGTGTACGGTCCTGGACTCACAAAGAGCTTCTTGTCTCTCAAGCAGGAATCACATGAATTTGGAATAAAGAGAAGCCGGGTGTTGCAGAACATAATAAAACTATTACATTCTGATAAAGTCAAAATAAAGTGAGAAACACAATATGTTTTAGCTCATCAGGTCTCAGGTGGCTCTATATTGTTTTAAATATTATCCACACTCAAATGTGGATTACTAACTTGAGTTGCCAACATAATATGATCTAACACGATTTTGCTTTTTTGAACTCTGCACTGAAATAAAAAAATGAATGTATGAGTAAGTGCCGTAAGATACAGAAGAATTTTTAATGTGCAATTTAATTTTAAACTGTCTATACTGGGCATTGAAACTTATGTGTATACAACATGTTTTATTTTTTTCCATCAATGATTAGAAATATAACTTACTTCTTCTGAATTAACAACAAGCTTTGCTATAAAGAGACGAATGTTTAAAGGCGTTGATGGATTTGCCAACTTGCCATGCAGAAACTTCATCCAAGGTGGAAGATCTTGAGGAACCACACCCTAAATGAAAATAAAAAAAGATAATATTGAAAAAATGACTTATGCTAGAGCAAAAAAAAAAAGTTGCTTTGTTATAAAAGGCTACTGCTTTTCTTGAAGTCAGACACAACCTAGAACATGCCTCGTTTTCCATGCACCATCTACACATCCATACATCTAAGGGCTGTTTGACTCTATTTACCATTATGTGACATCCTGGAATGGGTCGTGAAGCATCGGACTGTCCATGGTAATTGGGGATTGGCCCATGGCAAGGAACCTAGAATGCTGGGAATGGCTCTGGTCCATGGAACCCTATAGGTCCAAATCAGGTGCTGACAAGTTTTGAGGCAGAGTAAAGGCTTTCCATTAAATTCTAGGTTGTTCTCGCACCCAGGCAAAAGTAATCCCACTGGATCTCTATGCTTCGAGGTTCACATATAAAAGAGTTTATAAAAACTATTGGAATGACGTTCAGGAGTTTCGATTAACCCAACAAGGTGCAGCATGAGCGAACCTGCATCTTGAAATGAAATAAAATTAATGTAAGTCTTTTTAGTCCCCCATCGGCTATTTGCTTGGGTCTTGCTGCCCTGCAACTGATCATTTTATCCAATTTGACAAATGGGAGTTGTTTATTGAGGACACATACAACAAGATAACTACTTTGTAATACCCCATACCTGCATGCTGAAAAAAAGAGTTTACAATTACAACCAAAGAAACATTAGGGTTAATAAAGAAGTCACGTTCATCTAAGGACACCAGGCCCAACAGGATTCCCATTAACGTAGTGAAAGTCAACCTGAATCTTTGGGCAGAAGGCATAAGTAAACTGTTTTTGTTTGTTTCACAGTCAGGTCAAACTCTTCCATCTTGGAAAGCTGCCGTAATCCATCCAATTTACGAGAAAGGCCTGAAACTTGAACCAAAGTCAAACTGTCTCATTGCGTCCATGGCTTTTAGCGATAAAATGGTAATCGAGCTGGATAAACTTTACATTAATAAAATCAAGTCATTACTTGGCCTTCGTCGTCGTTCTTCTCATTGTACTTCATTAGCCCTAAAACAGACTGTTATTTATGTGATTGTCATAATGCCATAAAAAAGTCACTGAAATATTATATATATATATATATATATAAAATGAGTTGCAATCATTAGTTGCTTCTAACTCTATAAAGAAAAGTGCAGGCATCAGTAAGGTTTTAAGCCAGAATAAGTTACTTCCTCTATCACCCTTAATAAAACTGACACAGTCATCTTGGGAAGGCCTTGTAAAGCAAGCTATGGAATCAACTTCGCCACAGACTAATTTAGCCCACTCACATGCTTATAAACACTCAGATTACATCTCAGCTAGGGTCTTATGGGGGGCCTTTAAAGACCTCAGCTGTGGTCTTAATGGGAGGCCTTTAAGGTGACTATTGGTGGTGGTGGGGGGCACGTATATGGTCACCAACTATGAGGTGATTCAATCATTGTCATGGTCTTGACTCTGGAGTGCCAAATAGAGGGCACAGATTGTCAGGCTCTAGACACACAGAAGACGTTTGAGAGAACCGATACCGATTGCAGGGTGAGCTCTATGAGGCATGTGAAACTCTATATCATCATGACGAAGATATAAACAGAGAGCCAATATGAATAGGGAAATATGCCAGGCCGGCTACTAGCATAATTGGTCAATAGAGCGAAGAGGAAATACCAGGAGTGGGGCGGTGGCAGCGGGCAATCGTCCTATCCACAGGATCCCCTGTGTTGGGCTTGGACCAAGTGTCCAGAAGGACGTCCATGAGGACTTCATTTAACAGCAGAAGGGGTTCAGAAGAGGAAGCCACAGGCTGAAGGACCTCTGTCAGGAGGTTATTCCTGACTGCCACCACAGGAAGCTCGAGGCTGTGGACCTTGGCTGCCCTCCTCACCATCAAAGCTTAGGAAGCTCCCTCCTCCATAGTCACAGTAGGGGGGAGCACGCGGGCTAGTTTCTGGTGTAGTGTCCAGATCACTGAAGGAACACCAGGAATGAACACATTGAACACCACAAAAGCTGATCATCCACATTTTGGTCTCCTGTGCAGTACATGTAGAAGTTCAAAACGTTACTATGGACAAGCCGATGAAGCCTCTCTTTCTAATGGGGTTGCAAAAAAAATTGGGCAGGTTAATCAAATTAATTGACTAATGGGGAAGGGTAATTCCAACTTTGGTAGGAAGGCAGCCCTAGATCTCAGCACCAACTTGCCTGAGAGAAAGTGGTGTAGGTAGATAGCATAAAAAGCACCTGTAGATCACTCATGCGGCACGCAGAACCGCAGTGATAAGAAAGATCACCTTTATTGACAGAAGTTGTAGTGCGCAACTTCCCCTGTTGCTGAGGCAAGAGGCCCTCCCATAAGAGAATGTTATAGGCAGGGGAAACCCAATAAACCCTAGTAGGCTTGGGCACTGTACGATTCAAGTCAAAGAATGCTACAAAGGACTTGTTTCAAAATTATTTAGTTTGATTAGTGAGTTGTACCAAAGTAACACACTCAGTAGTATCCACAGGATAACAATCTTATTGCACAATTGTAAATAAATTAATGGAAGGGTAAAGGAGAACACACAGAGCAAAAGAGTTATATTTCAAACAAAGTTTTTACTGCAAAAAGGTTTTGGGGAGATAAATACAAACAAATCAATGAGAGCAAAAAGTCATGAACAAAGATGGACAATGTTTTCTCTATAGTTCATAACTAAAAGCTTCAACTCCTTGTAAATGAAGCAAACAACCCAAATTAATCAATAAAAAGTGGTTGTAAGTTGGGGTCAAAAAAAACATTAAAGGAGATGATGAGGTGTCGACGTTTCGGTCTTGGCTGCAGTCGTCAATAAGACCATCATCAGGACGATATTTATTCAAATGCTGAAAGAACTCCCTTAAAAATTGAACGGTGAGACCATATCCGTTGGTCTAAGAAAGACTTGCTGTCCACGAATGAATTATTAAAAATTGAAAGGTGAGACCACATCCGTTGGTCTAAGAAAGACTGGCTTTCAAGTCAAGTCGAGAGAACAATCCGATCGTTTTGAAACAGCAGCTCGAACGGCATATGTGTATCCTGACTGGGATGGAGAAATTAATCGAGGTCCGCTTACCAACATCTGCTCAGCTCGTCCACCGTGTTGTTCAGGGATCCTGTTAGGTGGACGGCTGCCACAAAGATCGTTTGCAGGTCCAGACATCTCCAGAGAGGCAAAGCCATCTGACACTAGGCTGCCATGCTTGTTGCAATACCACATGGTTGTTGTGTTGTTCGTAAGGACCAGTATCAGGCTACCCTCTATAGCCAGCTGCAGCAGGAAAGCTTTCAGAACCAGGCACATTGCCCAAATCTCAAAAAGGTTGATGGGAAGCGGACTCTCTGCCAGAAGTCCAGAAGCACATCTGTTACAACTGTGACACCGGGGTGACTAGAGGAGAGTAGACAATTGACAGGTGGAGCTCATCTTCACATAAGATATTGAACTGTCTCCTGCAACCTTAGGACAGAGTCTGACATGCGGCTGTGATGATGGATCCACTTAAACCTTAGGTTCCATTGCAGGGCCAGCCTATGCCATCTTGTGTAGGGAACAAGGTGTGTGCATGAGGGTAGGTGCCTATGATGCCTCAAACATCCTCACTAAGACCCAGGACGAGCCCAAAATGACAGGATAATATCTTGAATGTCTCGAACCTGCTAGGACAGTGGAAAGGTTTTGGATACTACTGTGTCCAGGATAGCCCATACAAAGGAATTCCTCTTAATAGGGGACTCGTTGGGACTGTGGCTGGTTGAAGGGAAAATCGAAGAAGAACAAAAGCTAAGCTGTTGTAAGCCTGCTTTGAGTACTGAGTCTAAGTACAAATATGTATTTCCTGACCTCCAAAGATGCAACCACTGCCATCACTTTCATGAAAACCCAAGGGGCCACAGTAAGGCTGAAATGTTGCATGTCAAATTGAAAGTGTTCTGATCCTACTTGTGAATCCCTGGTAGTGTATGCAGGGCTGTAAGACAGGTGTATAAAAATATGAATCTGAAAGTCCAGGGGCAGTATCTAGTGCTCTCGATCCGAAGCAGAGAAATGTGCACCAGAATAAGCATTTTGAATGTGTCCTTCAGAAAGGCATTCAATGCAGGGAGGTCAATGTGAGAAGTTGGCCTGATATATAATGTTCACTATTCTAGTGAGCACTTTGTATCAGTTCAAACAACCCTTATTGATGATTGGTTGTAAGTCAACCTTATAGACCAGCTATCCTAGTAGCATGGATACGAGCAGTCTTAGGGCTAAACTCTAGAGGGCGTGTTAAGCCAGCTGTTATACCATCACATATACCCCTTGAACACCAAGTGAAAGGACACCACACAAGTGTTATGAAAATAAACAGTGTATTTATTTAGATCACAACAGCCCTGTACTCTTTATGAGGACAGGGTACTAAGCACACAACAAAACTCTTACGAAAATACTTTAAGTTGCACAATTTACACAAATGCCCGAGGGGCACGAAAAACCATATACTCTAAAAGTGGAATGCGAAATTACTAGCAGGTAAGTACTAATCTCATAGGGTTTGGAATCGCTAGGACTGGACTACTGAACCTTCAGGTTACTAGCAGGAGGCCTAGGGGACTCGGGTGCAGAGTGTGCGCTCTCACGCGGGATGCGGGACAAAGTCTATGGATGCTAGGAATTACAAAGTTAGTGATATCGGACGAATCCGACTAGGTAGAGCTGAAACGAAAAAGGATCTGGACCCTTGGACAGTGAGGCTATGCTGGGGCACCGAAATGCTAAAGTTACCTAGCCCAGGGGCTGCGGCTGCATAGGTCTGGAAAGACGTCGGGAATCCTCGTTGCAGTCTATGAAGCCTGAAAGCAGAAGTTGCTGGCAGGCGATCAGTGAAGAGATTCGGATGGATCCAAGCCTGGATCGAAGATAGAAGACACCTGTAAGCAGAGGGGACCAAGTTCTGAATCACTAGCCAGTGATTAGATGGGCACCAGGATGGCACCGGATGGAGTCACCTCGACCAGGTGAGTGGGCGACGCTGGGCTCTGCAGTCTCACGGACCAGGAGGCGTTGTCGGCGACCAGGATGGAGGTGCGAGCTGTCCCACGATGGTATCTGCTGTTGACGTCGCTGGACCCAGGATTGGGGCAACAAGTCTTGGCAAATGCAAGCCCACGCGGTGGACTCAAAATGGCGTCTGGAGTGGACCAGGAGGGTCCGGGGTGCTCCTCTTTTGGAGGGGAGCAAGAACCAGTCTGGAGCAACCAGACCAGTAGTGTTGATGTCGTCGTTCGTCGTCGGGAAGGCCACAAGCCAGCGGGCTAGTAGCCAGACAACGCGGTGAGCAGCAAAAAGCAGAAGGGCCCCACGCAGATCTGGTGGATGCTGGAGGGCTGAACTCGGTGCTGGAGCTGCTCAGGGTTGGGGCTTCTCGGACCCCAAAGCACTCACTCGAGGATCCCTCGGCGGTCGTGCTGGGCAAGCGTCGTGCAGTCTTGAAGATGGCCGGTCCCTCGAGGTCTCGTCGCACCCACGGATCTCAGCTGAGCTGTAGATGTAGGTAGAGGTCAGAGGTGCCAGGGAAGCCGGGTCTCGTCGTGCTGGTCAGTCGGATTCCGGAAGAAGGACGTGCAGCAAACCGCAGTGTTCTTGGATGGTGCCTGCGGGTGCAGGGTGACTACTCCTTAGCCACAAGGGAGAAATCTTGAGAAGAAGTCGAGAGTTCCTTTCGTAGAAAGTAGTTTCAGGATTCAAAGATGATCTAATTTGGAAGGGGGCCTGCTCCTATCTTTATACTAGGAAAAGGGGCTGGCACGCGACTAGGTCTTGCCCATGGGTGGGACCAGGAAGGGGGGTGGTTACACCCCTCTCCCGTTGCCGGACTTTCCCCAGCTCAGGGGCTGGTGTGCCCCTGGAACTGGTTCTAGCCGGCAGATGCATGGTGAGCACCGGGGTGCCACTTGCAGTCACCTTCCTCTAAAGCCCTGCCTACCCAGGTTACACAAAACCCTGTCTGGGATGGTGCTAGCACCGCCCCTGACAGGAAACCCTTTGTCCAAGCTCCCCTCGCTGGAAGGACGCCCAGCTGCAGGGGGTCAGACTTGTGTCTGTGGTGGCAGCATCCATTTTGTGATGCTGAGGCTTGAGTTAACTTTAACCGGGGTTCACAGTTACATACATGTTGTGTCCCTCTAGAAGGGTGGAATGCTAACCCCGTCGCCAGAATTGGCGAGGGGTTAGTATTCCAATTCGTATGACACCTTACTCGACATGTTTTGATAAAGCGATACCAGAGATAGCATATAACCGCGAAGATTATAATGCACTTAAGAGTATATGGTATGCGTTATCATGGAACAACTTTTAGGACTTGGTTCCGCAAGCTGCAAATGGGCTCAGCTCATGCCAAAGCACCATCTCACACGATTCCAAGCACTCTGCCTTCAGGATTGTCAAGGCCTGCCATAGGAGTGACTGATAGGAATCTGTGTGTCCATTTTAGGATTAGATATAGGCATACTATATCTAAAGCAAAGGGTGATTACACCACCTTGCCCCAGCTGTCGTGCAGCCAGTTGTGTCAGATTTAGATGGCCAGCCAGAGGTGGCATAATACATGCTGCAGCCCCTGGTAGGCCCTGGGTACACCCATGCCCTGAGTTACAGGGTCTGATAAGGTGGCCCAGTACCAATTAGATATGTACCTAGGGTACATGGAATCCATTTTAGAGAGAGAGCAGTAGGCCTGGGGCCCTGAATAGCAGGGCCCCAGGTCAACTAAGTCGGAAAACCAGCAAAACACCAGGCAAAAAGTTGGGGGTAACCATAGTCAGGTATCCACCTTCCTACAGTCAAGTATAAGCCTAAAGCCTCAGTTGGAACAAGGAGCAGTGCCTATAGCATCCCCTGCCTCTTTCCGAGTCCAACACCTGCTGAATGGAACCTTTGGCCAGCAGGAGATGGACTTCTTGCATCAAGATCGCAGCACGGTCTGATGGAATTCGCTGTGGTGGGCAGAATAAAAGGTGGAGACGGAATGAAAGGCAGGGTGTAGTCCCTTTCATATGTAAAAAGCATGGGTTTGACATGATGGAGGGATCGCGAGCCTGAGTGGCAAATCAAAGCAGCACTGAGACTGCTGCAGCAGGCGAGGAAGAGTTGGAGGATTGCTGTCCTGCTGAAGTGAATAGCATCAGCTACCAACATTCCTTCTGCCCTCAAAAGGGCGGAGTTTGCTATTGCACAGGCTGTGATGGTTGATGGCTGCCAGAAAGGTAGACCTCTGGAATAGTCTCTAAACTTCCTGGACTGCTGGTGGAATTGTCTAGCTGGGGACATTAGCCCCAAGGATTGAGTAGTGATGCTGCTACGTTTGAAACGTTAAAGCCCCGAGTCAGCTTTCTCTCTGAACAGTCTTGAGCCATTGAAGGGCATGTCCATAAGGGATGCTCAGACATCCCCTGAAGACCCAGTTAATCACATTATATCAAGCACTCAATGATGCCAAAGGCACATCTTATGCAATGAGTAGTATCCAGACCTACCCCAAACATGGTTTGCAGTGCCTTGGCCATCCTGGATTGTATGGGGCAGTGAGTTACTGAGTTCCCAGGGAATGCCATCAAGATCTCACTAGCCAGGTCTCCTAATGCCTAGGTGTTCATGACCAGAAAGCACACCACATTCAACAATCATAAAGCCAGACTAGCTAAGGTAACTTTTTCTTGCCAAAGGCATCCATACATTTCAACTCCCTTCCCAGCATATTTGAAGGGAAAGCAATCAGACTGACTTTACTTGTGTACACCTGCTCCACAGGGATTTCAACAAGTGGATGTCTCCTACAAAAGAAAGGGTCGCTTGCAAGTTCTGTCTGGCCATAGGCTGGCTGACAGGAGGGGCAGTGCATGGCTACGAACAAGCGGCCATGAGTGTATTTGTAATGACATTAAATGCTAAAAGTAGGTCAGATGAAGTTGGCTCTGGTTGAAGAATTTCAATCAATAAATTGTCTTTGATTTGTAGAGCAGGCAACTGCTCCTGCTACTTTTCACACTACTAGAGTGAAAGAAGCACTTCCACTGGAGGGCAACGTGGAGAGTTCAGCCAGTCTTTAATGAGACCATACAATTCCAATAGCATTTTGCAAGTCTAAGTATAGCCTTTCATCAGTGTAATGAGGGTGGAGCAGACCGTCCGCCTTGTCTTCATCATAAGTGTTCTGAAGGACATTGGGCATGCCCTAGACCTCATCAGAGTTAGGGTCGAAAATGGCCTCTATTCTCTGACAGTACTGGCATCAAGGTAGAGGCTGAGGCTGAAGATCTGGCTGCAGAACTATTAGTTGCACCGTAGTTATTTCATAGCAAAAGACCGGCCTAGGCCGGGACGATGTTTTCAGGGATCAGACCAGAGCATCACAATGGGACCCAGTGGTGGGGTTGGCATTGGCACAAAAGGAACTGCCATGGACCCTTGGCCGAGGATGAAAGTCTGGACTGAATTTGGTAAAGTCCTGGAAATGGAGCCTGAGAAGGCAGCCAGCATTCGGGAAGAAATCACTAGCAGAAGTCCATCTCAGGACCGCTGCAGCATAAAGATGCAGCAGGATGAGCAGAAAGTATTTGCAAAATTTGCAGCATAGTCTCCTCGAAAGCTGCTATTTGCAGCGAAGTTGACGTCAGGCCTGAGAAACTTAGGAGCAAATGTGGAACCAGATCTGAGTCAGAAGACACCAAACTCTTTGAATGACATCCTTGAGATTTCTCACCAGACACCGAAGAAAAGGATGGGGATGGGTCCCTTTTGGCTTTCCTGAAGTTCTAGTGCTCTTTCAACTTTAATATGCTGGAAAACTTTAAGTGAGAATGGGATGTCATGCAGGACTGACCTCATGACTATGACTGATCCTGTGACTTGTGACAGGACATCTTTTTCGAAAGTGACCTCTTCTTATTTTTGGTGGCATAAAGCTTTGCCTTCCGCAAGCAGATTGCCTTTGGGTGAATGTTTGTTCACTTACTGAGCAATTATGAGTCATGTCCACAACTCAAGCACAACAGGCATACACTGTGAGGGACCTTGACTGAAATTTGAATCCCGTTGCCATGGCACAGCTTGAGTTGTATTGTTTTAGGTGGACACATGCTCCCTGGTAGACTATTTGTGATAATATTGGAGTCATCTTAACGCGACAAATTTGGGAACGGTACTCCGGATACACATCAAATGGCACAGGAAGAAAAAAAGTGACATTAGTGCACAGGATGGCACTTACATTCATTTCTGCTCAGTCACTTCTGAGGTCATAGGTAGTCAGTGCAGAGCCACAGGACACCACTAACTGCCATGCAGGGAGCCTTATTAAAATAACTCTTGAGATACAGCATGGTTCCTGTGCATAGTCTGAAGGCAAGCAATCTGCACTTAGAAGTATCAATCAGAAGGTATCAATTGGAGATTGAAGTAAAAGATATTGATCTGAAAGGCATTCACGGACCTCAAAAGAGATACTAGGTGTGGAACCCAAAGACAATGGTACTATTAATTGCATGACCAACAAAGACACCAGCCTCAATTATCCAACGTGTCATGTACAAAACAGAGCTCCGGTAAAGAGGGGATACATAAAACACATTCTGTGAACATTTGAAAGGAAAATATTATTTATCCTATAAGCATCCGTTCTTGGCAAACAAGTTACTTACCTTCGGTAACGATATATCTGAAACAAACAGATCTGAAAGAAACAGGTTAGTATTAGATTCATTACCTTAGAATATCCCCAGGCGTCAGACTGGATCCGGAAATTTTTGCGTAGCAATACCCCTGCGCGTCGTTAGGCGTCGTCTCTGGCTCCGCGTCCGTCGTCTGCGCCGCAATGACGTCGGAGTACTTAGACGCCGCCCATGCGCGCTGACGTCAGTTCTTAGACACAGCTTTTCCGCACCAGATACGCAGAGCCATGCTAGAACCAACACTGGTGCCATGAAACTAGGGCCCTGAAAGGGGGTGACCTTAACCCTAGGTATCAGTTTGCAGAACGGGGAGGATGGGTGGGGCGGTAAGGAATCTAATACTAACTACTGTTTCTTACAGATATATCGTTACCGAAGGTAAGTAACTTGTTCATCTGAAAGAAACAGGTTAGTATTAGATTCCTTACCTTAGAATAGATACCCCAGCAATACCAACCCCGGTGGTGGGTCTGCGAACCAATACTCACAACAGAAAGTCCTGGAGGACGGAACAGCCAAAGAAGCCATCCCTCCGGACTTGACTGTCCAGGCAGTAGTGCCTCGCAAAGGTGTGCAGCGAAACCCACATAGCCGCCTGGCAATTGTCCTGCAGGGGGACTCCCCGACCCAGGGCAGTAGTAGTCACCGTGGCCCGAGTGGAATGGGCTCTCAGCCCAACTGGAGGCTCCTTTCTAGCCAAGGAGTAGCACGCCTTGATGCATAAGACGACCCACCCAGAGATGGTCCGCTTATGCACCGCCCGTCCCTTCTTCGCACCCACATAACCAACAAAGAGTTGGTCATTCACCCGGAACTGGCGTGTGCGATCCACATGAAATGAAAGCGCACGTTTTGGGTCCAGACGATGGAGCCGCTCTTCATCCTTTGAAGGGTGCAGAGGCGCAAAGAAGGAGGGCAAGGTGATGGACTGCCCGATGTGGAAAGCAGAGACTACCTTGGGCAGGAAAGATGGTTTCGTACGCAGCACCACTTTGTCCGGATGCACAGACACGAAAGGGGGTTTGCAAGATAGAGCCTGGAGCTCACTCACTCTCCTGGCAGAGGTGATGGCACCCAGGAAAGCTGTCTTCAAGGTGAGAAGACGGAGAGGACAAGAATGAAGCGGCTCAAAGGGAGCGCACATCAGGAAAGTAAGAACCAGGTTCAAGTCCCACTGAGGCATCACAAAGGGAACAGGTGGAAACATGTGTGTGATGCCTTTCAGAAAAAGTTACTATAGGAAACTTGAACAAAGAAGGTTGATCAGGCAGCCTCAGGAAGGCCGAAAGAGCAGAAAGGTAGCCCTTGATAGTGCCCAGAGCAGAGCCCTGCTGGGCAAGAGAAAGAAGGAAGAGAAGAACTTCAGAAAGAGGGGCAGAAAGGGGATCCACAGCCTTTGCTGTGCACCATGCCACAAATTTGTTCCACCGGCAGGCGTATACCGACTTAGTGGAGGGACGCCTGGCTGCCAGAATAACATTACAAACTTCAGGAGGCAAGTCAAATGGTCTCAACTGCCGCCGCTCAATCTCTAAGCATGGAGGTGGAGACTGGACAGGTTCGGGTGGAGGACCGTCCCCTGCTGCTGCGACAGAAGTTCCTCCTGAAGAGGCAGACGGATCGGTGGACCGACTGACATATTGAGTAGCTCGGGATACCAGAAACGTCACGCCCAGTCCGGGGCCACAAGGATGACTTGGGCCCGGTCGCGCCTGATCTTCTTCAGCACTCTGGGCAGAAGTGGTATAGGTGGAAAGGCGTATAACAGACCGCAACTCCACTCGCAACGAAATGCGTCGCCAAGCAAATGCCGCCTTGGAAATTCTAACGCACAGAACTGATGACATTGCGCGGTCTCTTCGGTGGCGAATAGATCTAACCAAGGCTCTCCCCACTGCAGAAAGATGCCTTGCGCCACGTACGAGTTCAGACGCCATTCGTGATCCATCGAGCATCGTCGGCTGAGTTCGTCCGCCCTGGCGTTCAGAGAACCTGCCAGCTGGTGAACCACCAGGGTCACGCCCTGATGTTCCAGCCACTGCCAGAGCTGCAGAGCCTCTTGAAAGAGGGTCCAGGACCCCACACCGCCCTGTTTGTTGCAGTACCACATGGCGGTGGTGTTGTCCGTGAACACCTGCACTGCACTCCCTCGGACAGAGGGGAGGAATGCCTTCAGTGCCAGACGAATCGCCGCAGCTCCAGAAGGTTGATATGGAGCTGGGACTACGCCGGAGACCAGAGGCCTCTGATCTCCGCCTCTCCCATGTGGCCTCCCCAGCCCTGGAGAGACGCGTCCATCACAACCACGTGCTCCGGTTGGGGAAGGGAGAGGATTTGCCATTGACCCAATCGCGGCCTGTGAGCCACCACTGCAGCTGTCTCGCAGTGCCCTCCGAGATCAGGATATGGCCAGACAGGTTGCCCTGATGCTGGGCCCACTGAAACTTCAGGTCCCACTGCAGAGCCCGCATCCGCCACTGGGGGTGATGCACCAGAAGGATGCAGGAAGCCATCAGCCCCAGGAGCCGCAGCGTTAACCTGACCGAAACCCGTGATAAAGGCTGAAAGATCGGAATCAGAGCCTGAATATCCAGGACTCGCTGCTCGGGAGGATAAACCCGAAACTGCGCCGAGTCCAGAACAGCTCCGATGAAGAGGAGCTTTTGGGAGGGGCACAGGTGTGATTTCGGCACGTTGATGGAAAACCCCAGCAGGTGCAGGAGATCTGCCGTAATCTGGAGGTGGTTGACGACTGTCTGGGGCGAGCCCGCCTTCAACAACTAGTCGTCGAGGTAGGGGAAGACTGAAACCCCAAACCTGCGCAGATGAGCTGCGACCACCGCCATCACTTTTGTGAACACCCGTGGGGCGCTGGTAAGGCCAAAGGGGAGCACGGTGAACTGAAAGTGCTCAAGGCCTACCGTGAACCGCAGGTAACGCCGGTGGGCTGGCAGGACGGGGATGTGAAAGTAGGCGTCCTGCAAGTCCAACGCCACCATCCAGTCTTGCGGGTCTAGGGCAGCCAAGACCTGAGCCAAAGTCAACATCTTGAACTTCTCCTTCCGGAGGAAGCCGTTGACGTTCCGTAGGTCCAAGATAGGGCATAGGCCCCCTTTGCCCTTCTTGGGTACCAGAAAGTAGTGGGAGTAGCAACCACACCCTACTTCTGGCCCAGGAACGCGCTCAATGGCCCCCTTGGCCAAGAGGGCCGTAACTTCCTCCTGCAGAAGTCGCAAGTGGTCCCCTGACACGCGGTGGTACTGCGGTGGCATGGCTGGAGGGGTCACCTCGAAGGGGAGGGAGTAGCCCCTTCGTACGATTTGCAGGACCCACCTGTCCGATGTGACGGTGCGCCAGTGGAAGAGGTGATGGCGGACCCTGACCCCCACTGGTGTCACATGGGCCTGAAAACTCAGACTAGGAAGGTTTTGAGGCGGATGCTGCGGGAGCGGATGCGGACTGGCCTCGCCTTTGACCCCGACCGCCTCCCCGGCGGTTTCCACGGCCGCCACCGAGCTGAAGGTTCTGTTGAGGCGGCGTGTGGCTGGCGGCCCGTGTGGGGGCGCCCCTTCCTTGGCCACGAAAGGAGCGAAAGGCACCCATTTGCTGGTGCGGGCCGAGAGGCCCAAGGACTTGGCCGTAGCCCTGGAGTCCTTAAAGCGCTCAAGCGCGTGGTCTGCCTGGTCACCAAACAGGCGACGGCCATCAAACGGCATGTCCAGAAGTGTAGCCTGGACATCGGTCGAAAAATTGGCGCACCGTAACCAGGCGTGGCGTCGGACCGCCACTGTTGTGGCCATCGCTCTGCCTAGTGTATCGGTGGTATCCAGTCCGCACCAGATAGAGTACCGTGCTGCGTCTCAACCCACCACTAGGGCTTGGGCGAGTTAAGCCCGGACCTCCTCAGGGCATTGTGGCAGCACGTCCGCAACCGTGTCCCACAGGGTTTGGGTGTAGCGGCCCAAGAGGCATGCGGTGTTGACTGACCGCATTGCCAGACTAAGGGACTAGAACACTTTCTTGCCAAATTGTTTAAACC
The DNA here is from genome assembly GCF_964263255.1 of Lissotriton vulgaris. Classification (NCBI taxonomy): domain Eukaryota; kingdom Metazoa; phylum Chordata; class Amphibia; order Caudata; family Salamandridae; genus Lissotriton; species Lissotriton vulgaris. Next base: position 1,474,967,716 of record NC_141691.1, read on the forward strand.
TCTTGGATTCCCTGTCGGGAGGAGCCGACGGGAACGCGGTCTGGGAGTTAGAGGCCTGGATAACCAGGCTCTCGGGGGTGGGATGGGTCGACAGGAAGCTTGGGTCACCCGGAGCCGGGCGGTAGCGTCTGGCCACGTTCCTGTCCACAGGCTGTCCTGAGGCGGGCCTGGACCAGGTGCCCAACAGAACGTCAGATAAGGCCTCATTGAACGGCAGCAGAGGCTCGACCGAGCTTGACTGCGGTTTGAGGACCTCGGTGAGGAGATTAGTCCTCACCGCCGCTGAGGGGAGCATAAGGTTTAAGGCCTTAGCCGCCCACATCAGTACTACGCTATAGGCTGCCCCCTCCTCCGTAGCCACGGTAGGAGGGGAGATAAAACCAGTGTCTGGAGAGAGATCCAGGCCGCTGGCCTCCCCAAGCTCCTCTGTCCAGTCCGCTTGGTCCTGACACTCCCGTGTCAGAGGGTCCTCAGACCCCTTCCTGTCCTCTTCGTCACCCAATGCCTGGTAGCCAGGATCAACAATCGGGGCCCGTTCGTTAAAGTAGAATGTACCCATAGCTGTCTCATACGGCGCCCAACGGGGCCGTGTTGACGGCTGAACGGGAGCGATAGAAGGACTGGGGCCGGCGTCGACCGAAGTCAGCGCCGGTGGTGACACCCTTGGGGACGGCGCCGGCGAGGTCGTAAGGTCAACCGGCGTCGACCCAATTCCGGATCCGGCCGGGGCCTGCGGCGACGGGACCGAAGTCGCCGGCGGCGCCGGGGCCGAAGCCGCCGGCGGCGCCGGTGCCGGAGCCGCCGGCGGCGCCGGTGCCGGAGCACTCGTCCCGCTAGGCCCCGGAGCCGGACCCATTGGGCCCGAAGGCGCCGTGGGGGACGGTGGAGAAGAGAGCGGCCTCATGGCCATGAGGTACTGCTTGATCTCCTCCCGCGTCGCATCTTGCTCAGGGACCCGAAGGTGTGGGGCAGGATGCGGCGCTAGCGACTTCGGCGGAGCCGCGTGGGTGGTGCCACCCAAAACCCCAGCCGCGTCGGGCGAGCGTCAGGGGCAGTCGGTGGAGCGATGACGCCGCTCTGACCTCTCATGCCTCTTACCTGAGGAGGAATCAGAAGACCAATGCCGCCTTCCGGAGCTGCGAGGGCTCTGTCCCCGCGACCGATCCCTCGACCTCCCATGGGACCGGGACCTCGAATGGCGCGGGGCCGACTGCCGGAGCTCGAGCCGCTTGCGGGACCGCTCCCGCCTAGCCTTCGACGTCAGGGCTCGACAGTCGGAACAGGAACGGTCGTCGTGGTCGAGGCCTAGGCATTGCAGACACCGGCGATGGGGGTCTGTATTCGACATCAGTCGACTACACTTCGAGCAGGGTTTGAGCCTGGGCATCCCTACCGACCCCTGAAGAGTCGAGAACGACTTGAAGAAGATCAAAAATTATCAAAAAAGTTTAGTCAAAAAGTGACTAAGGGGTAGAGCTTCTCCGGATCTGCGCTAGCTGGCGCGGAACAAGAAGAACTGACGTCAGCGCGCATGGGCGGCGTCTAAGTACTCAGACAACGTCATTCCGGCGCAGACGACGCCGACGACGGACGCGAAGCCAGAGACGACGCCTAACGACGTGCAGGGGTATTGCTATGCAAAAATTTCCGGATCTAGTCTGACGCCTGGGGATATTCTAAGGTAAGGAATCTAATACTAACCTGTTTCTTTCAGATATGTAGTGTTGTAGATTCACATGCTGTGCATGCTCCAGCCATCCAATGTTGGGCTCGGATGTGTGCAGGTTGTTTTTCTTCGAAGAATTCTTCTAGAGTCTGACTCCACCTCTTGCTTACAATGCACATGGTCATTGGCTCCATTGTTAGATTGTTTTTCAGCATGACGGGTGAGGATGACTGGAGCAGAGTGAGACTGGATAGAGAGATGACCATGCAAGGGGAGTAGAAAGTAATACTAACTGGTAACAGCCAGGGGTGTTTGGGGGGCATCTGAACCTACAGCACCTACCAACATTTGCTTATTGGCAGGCTAATAGGTCTATACAGTAGTACTTTGTCAAGACCAACTAGCTGCTTAACAAATATGAGCTTTTGGGATGCTCCTAAGGAAGGCCATAGAGGCCCGTTACCTTCTGGTCAAATGGGCCATTGTTGGAACAGCCAAAACTCTTTTAGATTTTGCGTAACAAGTTTGGATGCACTTAACTATCAATCTGGCTATGACCTGGTTTTGAGAAGGCCTTTCTGTTGAGTGGTGCAGAAAAATCTATAAACAGTAGCCTGGTTTTTCGAAATGGTTTTGTTCTATCTATATAGTACATTAAGGCTTATTTGACGTCTAAGGTATGAAGAGCCCTTTCGGCAACTGAGTCAGGCTGTGGAAAGAAAACTAAGTTTTATACACTGGTTAAGGTGTAAAGAACCACCAGAGGAAGATTTTAGGGTTGGTACAAAGGACCACCTTATGTCTATGAACCTCAAAGAAAGGTTAAAGCCTGGAGCTCACTAACATACCTTAGTGATGTGATAGCTACAAGAAAAACTACTTTCCAAGAAAGAAACTATAAGGGACATGACTGGAGGAGCTTGAACAGGAGATCCTTAAGTCTAGTGAGGACAATATTAAAATTCCACACAGGGGCCCGGAGGCACTCAAGGAGAAATTACTTGTTTTGAGCCCCTGAGCAGCGATACATGTGCCTATTCTGGAGATATGAAGGCTAGACCACACGTTTGGAGGTGCAGAAGGTAACAAATGATGTTCTGAACGATCGCTGCCAGGGGTCAATGTTGTTTGAGAGGCACTAGCAGACAAATCTGTTCCATTTGGCAGCGTGGCAGGCATAATTAGTTGGCCTGCATGCTTCCTTAAGAATAATCACGAAGTCTGAAGGTAGATTGACATAACCAAATTCTAAGAACTTAGCAGCAAAATATCAAGGTTGAGACTCTTGTGGTCAGGTGTCTCTCCATGGTTCTGCCTGAGAAGCTCTGGCCTGTTGGGGTGCCTCTCATGGGAATTACCAAATAATTGAGTAAAGTGGTGAACCATGTTGGTGTAGCCCAGGTGTGGGCCACTAAAAGTGGGGTGAAAGAGGTCTGCAGTAGCTTTCTAGCCACAAATTGAATGAGGGGGAGAGGTGGAAAAGCATAGACAAACATCAATAGTGCATTGCTCATGGACTGTGGGAATCTGGATGCAAAGTTTGGGCTGCTTGTGTTTCCTGCTGTGGCTTAGAGGTCCATGTCCAGAAATCCCCTTTGCTGGAAGTAGCAAAGCAGGACTGGCAGGCGGAGTTCCCACCTGTGGACCTGCTGCTGCATCCTGCTGAGAAGGTCGTCAAAGTTGTTGTCCACTACAGGGAGAAATTCTGCCAACTGGTGGATCCTGTGGTGAAAAGCCGAGCGCCAGATGGACTGAATTAACAGAGAAAGCTGAGGGGAGTAGGTGCTCCCCTACTTTTGAATGTCATACATGGCTGTCACCTTGTCTGTCCGTATGACCTTGGCAACAATGTGGGGAAGGAAGGTCTTGAGGTCTAGATGGAAAGCTAGCAGCTCCAGATACTTGATGTGGAGATTTCTCCGAGTGGGACCACACTGGTCCTGGACAGTCACGTCTTGTAGGTGCCCCCCCCTGTCCCTGAGGGATGCATCTGTTGTGCTGGTGTCTGCAGAAAAAAGGCTTGAAAAGACTTTCTCCTGCAAAAAGTTGTTGGTGTTCCACCACTACAGGTGTGATGAAAGTAGGGCTGATCAACACTATCTTTCCAATGACCCTCCGTTTGAGACCACGGATGAGTTCAGCATTCCTGCAGCGGATACATGTGCAATCTGGCATGAGGCACTATGGCAATGCATGAGGCCATCATAACTGTCCCTACTGAGACGTGTTAATTTGACTGAAAAAGAGGCAGCAACGCTTGGAAAGACTAGAGTTTTGCCAGATTAGAATGTTCCTTGCCAACCTCTGCGTTGAGGATGGCTCCCAGATAGGGTTACATTTAAAGGGGTGGAGATGAGACATTACAGCATTGATGGTGAAGCTCATTTTGTGCAGCAGGCCTTTTATGGCTGGGGTGTGTGCACAGCACTGCAGTTCTGTTGCACTCTTTATCAGCCAAACTTCCAGATATGAGACTACTTGGATGCAGCCGCCTTTGCAGTTGAGCTGCTACTACTGCAAGGCATTTAGTAAAAACATGGGGTATCAGTAATGACCCTGAAGTGCAGCACTTAACTGGTAATGCTGACCACTTATCACAAATTGGAGGTAATGAAGATGCTCCGGATGAATTGGAATGTAGAGGTAGACGTCTTTGAGTTCAAACGCTGCCATCAAGTCACCTTGCTGTATTAGAGGTATGATATCCTGAAGGGTGACCATGTGGAAGTGTTCTGAATGGATGTGCTCATTTAGAGGTCTGAGGTCCATAATGGGCCCGAGGAATCCATCCTTTATAGAATTAGGAAGTAGAGGGATTACCCCCCCCCCCCCCCCCAACAGGTGTTGTGTGCGGAGGTGGAGAGCAATGGCAAGTAATTGCTTGGCTGGAGTGTCTCTCTTAGCTGCTATTTCCACAATAGGCACTCCTGTAGTAGCCCTTTGTGGAAGCTAGTTGGGTAGGCTGGAGTTGGAAAGACTCAGATGCTTCAGGAGACGTGAACGTCAAACCTCAGCAACATGCAGAGCAGCAAAAGGACCCCAGTGAGGAATGAGTCTGTAAGGCTACCATGGCGTTTGCCGTTTCCATATCTTTTTTATTTTCTATAGCATTTCATCAACCTGAGGCCCAAAGAGTTGTTCCCTCATCAAAGGGCAGGTTGAGGAGATGCTGTTGAATGGACGGCTTCAAGCCAGAGACGTAGAGCCAGGCAGGCTTGAGGAGGCGGCGGCGTTAATCACCTGAACAGAGGTGTCAACAGCATCTAGGGTGCACCTGATGGTTGTGTTGAAAACCCTTTTGAGACCAACTCGCGTCCAAGTTTACGGAATGCCTCTGAGAGGTATTGGAAGAGCTACTCCATTTTGTCCCAGTGGACCTGGTCATATCTAGAGAGAAAACCAATGGAATAGGCGATGCACCAGTGGTTGGCAGACTGCAACAACTTGTTTACCAACTGCGTCTACCCTTTTACTCTCTTTGTCCAGAGGAGGAGCATCGCCGGTGCCCTGAGCATTCGCCCTTCTATTATCGGTATGAACCACTAGGGGATCTGGTGAGAGTTAGCCTCATATCTAGATAAGGTCTGAAGGGGAAGCTTTGTATTTTGTATCAGCTGGTAGGGGGCTTAGACCAGCTCCTTGAAAATATCAGAGGCTGGCTTGAGCATCCTCTTCCGCATAGTCAGTTACTACACGGAGCATTGAGTTGAACAAAGTGTCCCCAAGAGGAAATCTTCCTCAACAGGCTCTTTATGCATCTCCACATTGTGGTCGGCAGCACCCCCACCTAGAACCTCATGGTAACAGGAAGTGTCATCTGGCAGGGAAGGTTGAGCAGGGGGAAGGCTGGGCAGTGTAAAGGTCGAGATCAGTATCCGCAGGTGGTTCTACATCATATGAGTCTCAAGGGTATACCTGTGGGGGTACGTCATAAGTGTCCTGCTGTGTCAGAATGTGGAGTGTAGGAGAATAGGTCAGGTGGTAAAGAAGGAGGTGAGGAAGGTGATGGTGGGGTCTAGGTGAAGTGTGCGAGGGTGGAGAAAGTCAGGAATCAAGAAGAGGACAGGTGGCTTTATCGAGATTCTTTCACCGCTCTGGATGAGAAGGGTGCTACAGAGCTTCTTCAAAGCTGAACTGTCTCTTAGGAGGCAGAGAATCTAGCATCGGAGGCTGTGTAGTATGTGGCCAGTTTGGGGGTGGATGACAATTTTTTTGTCGGGCACTGAGCTGCTCCTGCAACTTCTGGAGGACCTGATCGTCAGGTTCATGGGCAGGTCTGCCGGTCAGAGTTGAGTGGTATGGCGCCGGCACCGACTTGTGCTTCGAGGCCAACAGTTTTGGACCTGATGGGCGGGTCAGTGCTGAGCCAGGAGCGGGCAGTTCCAACGTTCCAATGTTTAGGATTTTCTTCAACACCAAGTTGAATCTGCGGGTGGTATTTGAAGTGGACTGTTGGTGCTGATCATAGTCTGAAGGCAGTGGTGGCCCTGAAGCCTGACTCTGTGAATCCCTAGCGGCTGAATACCCCTTGTAGGGTAGAAGTACGAGTTACTTACCTTCGGTAATGATGTATCTGGTAGAGACGATTCTAGCCGCAGATTCCTTCACGTAGAATTATCCCCAGGTGTGAGACTGGGTCCAGAAAACATGATTTTTGCCACAGCATCCCTGCGCGCTGGGGGGACGGCACCATGCGACTCCGCCCGTGTGTCGTCCGCGCACGTGACGTCAGCGAGGTCGGTTAAGTCCCAAACCCACATCACTTTTCTTCAGAGAACTTTTCCACGCCACAACGCGGAGCCATCAGACAAAACGGGGAGAGTATAGGAACAGTGTGCGAAAGAAAAAAGGGAATGGTGGGGAACACCACCATAAGGAGCAGTGCCAAACACTGCAGTACCCAAAGGCAGGGAAAAAATAAAGGACAGAGCATAGCCCTGAACAGCAACCCTGCCAGCAACAAAGATAGCCCCCCTGGAGTCAAGAACACATAAAAAGTGTCATGAAAGCATAACTCGACCTCAACCCCAACCAATTACAATGAAGGGGAACTAGTCTGGGACAAACAAGGCGCAAAAAGACTCCCAGACAGCCCCAACACAGAATGGGACAACTCCTATAAAGAACAAGAAGAGAGGCCAAACCACAAGACCCCAACCTAGAGGATAGCAGGGTGGACAGGACCCCTAGCAATGAAAGGGGCAAGAGAAGGAGTGGGTAGGCCCCAACCTGGGGCAACTAGAACACAAATGCACAGAAGTACCTACAAACCAATCCTTCAAAGTGCCAAAAGGGGAGGAAGGAACAAATAAACAGGATGAACATCCTGCCAGAAAAGAGCAACAGAATGCATGCACTGAAGACAGAGCCACCCACAGGGAGGCAAATGCAGAAGACCAAGCCAAAGGGTCCCCGCAGAACGGGGAGGAAGGGCGCGTCGTGAAGGAATCTGCAAATAAAATCATCTCTACCAGGTACATCGTTACCGAAGGTAAGTAACTCGTACATCTGATAGAGACTACTAACCACAGATTGCTTCACGTAGAATAGATATCCTAGCCATACCCAGGGGGGAAGGTGGGTCTGTGAGAGGACCCCACCCGCCTGGTCACAACAGAGGGACCCACAGGGGCCGGGTCCCCAAGACAGGACGAGGAGCCCCGTCCCCCAGGCAAGGGGAACCCCCGCAAGCAGAAGACCACCAACCCCGAAGGGCATCCGGGAGAAAGGGAAGAGAAGAGGTAGCCCGTCCTCACTCAGTAGAGGAACAAGGCAAGGCGAAAGGAGGCCAAAGCACCCCACACCCACACAAGGCAACAAAACCTCCGCCCAAGGCCAAGGCAAGAAAGAGGAGAACCGAAGGAAAAGAAAAATCTAGAGACTCCAAGGAGAATGTTGTGTATCGATTTAGATTCCATATACATTTTCCCAATTCATGCCCTTATATAGGTACAATTCACATTGCCCTTACATAGGCATAAAAATCCAGTCCTTATTTAGGCATAGCCCATGCTACCCAAATACAGGCACGGCTACTTCCATCCGTTCATCTACGTCACAACGATTTCTTGGAAAACCAGACTCTTAAGCTGAAGGGACTTCCCCTTGCCTGGATATTGATTTCTCTAAGAACTCATTTATTATGCATGTACATCTATTGCTTAGGGGTTCATTCATGACGTTCATATGCCCGACTTTTACGTCAATACTGGCATTCCTAAACACCTTCAAGGTATAAATATACCTTCACTTGCAATGGCAAAGCACGGTGTGGTTCGGTGCAGTTCGACTACCTACTTGCATGACGCAGCTCGTCACAGCAAGTGCCGAAGGAAGCCATCTCCCCAGCTGACGCACTGACCAGACGCCGCCTGACCTCACAAGGACGGGATAACCAGGACTACCTATTCAGATACCCTTGACTCTCGATCCCTTGGAGAGCCCCCCGAAGGAGGCGCAGACGAGCCACGCAGGGCTACAAACTCTAGTGACTGCTGCTTGTACCTGTCCTCCCTCCTAACAGTCTACTCTTGAATCCGGAGCCCCCAAGTTTATCGCTGTGTCGCTTACAGGTCGACACATCCAGCCCGACAGCTCATGATACGCCGCTTCCACCTCAGGGGCTCCCTGAAGTCTGCATAGGAAATCCGTTCCGCATTACAATCCTTGGCTGCCCCCCTTTCGCCCACTCCTCCCCTAAAACCAAACAGACTAAACGTACCCTCTTCCCTATCTCCCCCTGTCCCACATGTTAGCTCCAATACCCCCACTCTTTCTTTTAGTCAAAGCGCCCTCCGCCAACAGCCCTGCCCCTTATGACCGCAAACAGCCCCGTTCCGCAGAATCTAGCTGCCCCGCCTACCAGGCTACAGAATAGCCCCCTACCAAAGTCCCTCTCTACACTAACCCTCACGATCACCACAATCAGTATGCCTCCCTCCTGGACACCCTTCCCCAATCCTCTCTCCTCACCCTACATAAATCAACACGGCCAAAACTCCTTCTCGATCTCCCTCCCGCCCATCCTCTCTCCGAAATCTAAAAAATCCCTCAAACATAAACTAATCAGGCAATTCCCTGAATCCCTTTTTGCTGACTTATATCACTCCTCCGTAATAGGCCAAATAAAAATGGACCTCCTATTCCACACAATCAGGCCCGCATTTTGAATCTCCACCCTGAAAGATAGTGTCAGGGTTAAATAATTTCGTAAACCGCACAGGAGCAGAATGTTGCTTTTTCCCAACTCTCCCCAAGCTACCTCTCTGCTAGGCTTATCTTTAATGACCTACGCAGGTAAGTACCTAGGGGGGAAAGGGGAGTGGGAGAGAGAAGAGACCGCCCGTAATCTTTTTTAGTACTCTGCCTTTTCTTTTTCTTTCTCTTTCTTCTTTTCAAGGTTGCAACAATTACATTACTAAATATCAACTTATTTCACAATTAACCTTTTTTTTTTGTTCACACAATTATTCACTTTATTCATTGCCTATCCAGGATACTCTTTAGGGCTAGCCTCTCTTCTGAGTGATGTGATTTAATAACAACGATGTGTGTTTTCTTCTTTTCTTATTCACAGGTGTGACTGAATTCTGGCATCTACTTTACAAGGAGACAACAAGGTAAGTATTCATAACAGTTACTGCCTTCTACGCCTTGCCTGTATCTAAACCTACTTAATTCTTTTTTGCTCTCATCTTTCCTTAATTCTTCCTTTGTTTGATTAATGATAGTGGGAGGCGATAACTGTGAGATTGGTTCTTGTGAGAACTTAAATAAACAAAGACAAATATAATTCCTTGAATTCCAGGATTCTAATAGAGGTGCGACCTTAATCGAGATGTGAATAAACACCTAGTCGGTTTACTCCAAACTAAATTTGACACCTTTTACGTGGTAATCCTCACATGCTTTTACCAATTCGACTTTCATTGGCAATAAGCTAATTTATTCTTTCACTCAACAATTACGGACCTTAAATCTTCCAAATATCGGCACACTGCACACCTGTCAGTCCAAGAACTCTACTCCAGAGACCTGCGCACTAATTTAAGGCCGTTTTAACATGCGCAATAGTCAACTGCTTGAAAACACTACTCTCGGGTAGTTCCGCACTGCCAAACGCTCTCAAATAGTCATGCGCCAAGGAAATAACTAAGAACACTTTTCTCTGGAAAGGCGCACTAGCTGTAACTCAATTACACATGCGCAATGAAGAAACCTCGAATGCTACTCACTTCGTCATGCGCTGTGACTTCTATCCTCAAGGAAAAGACTTCGGTGACACTAACCTGTGGTCTTCTTGACTTTGGGTGCCCGACGTGGAAAAACCAAGGCTAAGTGACGCCAACTAACTAACTAATCGCGACGAACCTAAAGTAAGTCCTAACAGGTGAAAAATCTCGGTGAAGTGCGTCACAGAACATTGGAGCGCGCCTCACCTGGGACTCCAAATCAAGAGGCAAAACAACTAGACCGCTAAACTGCGGGTGTGCTGGCGGCCATCTTGGATTTCCAGCGCCGAGAGCACACTCGCCAACTCCAGACAGGGCGAGCTCTAAGAGCAGTATACTTTAGGAAGGGGGCAGATATAGTGGCCACAACAGGGCTGCGAGGAGGAAACCTCCCGTGAGCCCTGACAGATAGATACCAAATCACCAAATCGACCAAAACGTCCGACAGCTGCAAGCTCTCATTCTTCACCCCCTGCTACACTGGGGGATCACCTTGATGACCGTCTATTCCAACGGCACAGTCCTGATCCAAGCCAACCTAGAGGTTTTTGACCGACTCTTCCCCTCTCTTCTAACTAACAGCTCCCACACCCTACCCCCCACCCACCTCTCCCCTTCCTACGAGGAAGCCAATCCCCCATCCCGAACTCCCCCTCCTCCCCACCTCCTGTTATCATAACCACCGAAGCGCATCCTCGGACCATCAACTATCCCCCCTCCTCTAACGATACGCCACCCCCTCACCCTCCCTCCCCCTTCCTCCTGTGCACCCCCCAGTGCGGAACCACCCGCATGCAATCACAGACGTCCACAATCCACTCCCCAAACCTCTCCTTCCCTGTCTTCCACCCCCTAGCAAGAAAAAGAGACTTCCCCATTCTGTTCCCTTACCCCCTACATCACACCCCATAACCCAAACTGACTCATCCACCAACAACAAAAGCCATCACAACTCCCCCAACGCTCCCCCTCGCCGAAGAGATCACCCCCAGCGGGAACCCTCCCCCCGTCAAGAAGAGTCAGACAGCCGACTTGCCCGCATTAAAAGACAACTCACCACCTTATTACAGGGCCTGAATCTTATCCTAACCAACCTTGCGACACTCCGCAACCCCCACCCCAATCCCGACTCCAGTCCCATCTCCCCCACCACTCCCCCCTTAGGCCTCCTTACCCCCCAACCCGGAATCAGTCAGCTCACCCTCTCTGTTCCCAGGCCTCGAGCCCAAAGAGGGCTTTGAAAGCCATGTCCCCCGAGGAAGCAATCAAGCTGGCGGCCTCTTACATCATCCCTCCACCTCACGACCTGCATTCCACAATCCAGGTTATCACGGGGATCAGACCTAATCACTGTCCAGAACCCCCCCCTACGGAACTTAAAATAGAGAAGCTCCGCACGAACTGCTTGCTCATTAACTGCAGGTATGCCACGAAACATGCCACAGAGCTGGCAGTATCTATTCTCAGCCATGACATTGACATAGCCTTCGTCACGAGACCTGGCTCGATGTCTCCTTTCCTCCTATCCTGGATAAACTCGTACCCCCGGGCTTCTCCATCATCAATATAGACAGAAAAGGCCAAAAAGGCGGAGGCGTGGCAATTATTCACAACAAAAACCTATCTCTGTCTGAAAACGATACCATCACTTACAATTCTTTCGAAGGCCTTTCCGCCAACATTAAAACCTCCGACAATAATCTAGTGCACTGCTACCTCCTGTACCATCCCCCAGGCAACTCCATCATGTTCACGGAACACCTATCTGACCTAATCGCGCACTGCTCTCTCCGAGATACCAATAATATCATTCTAGGCGACCTCAACCTCCCCTGGAATCATGAGAACAGTGTTCCAGTTCAAAACCTTAATGACCTACTCCATTCCAACAACCTCATCCAGCACTGTTCGAAGGAAACCCACAACAAAGGAGTAATCCTTGATGCCATCATCGCCAAACAAGACACAATCACTATAGATCACATCCTCCCGGTCGACTGGTCAGACCATCACCGTATCTTTTTCCACCTCCCCCAAAAGATCTTGCCTCTTCCCTCCATCTCAGTCCCCCCATCATGGTCGAAAAACTTAGCGCAGATCAACACAGATGAGTTATTGGAGAAAATATCCTCCCTCCTACCCATCTCCCCAGAAGGCCACTCAACGGAAGAACTCGCATCCCATTACAATGTTACCATGTCCTTCATCCTAGATGAACTTTCCCCCTTAAAACTGAAAAAACCCAGGAACATACCCTCCAGATCCTGGTTTAACAAGGCCATAAATGAGGGAAGAAGGCAACTCAGAGCCTCAGAACGTCTCTGGAGAAATAATCCCTCCTCCAGTCCTTTCGATGAGCTCAAAGCAGCTAGAAGAAAGTACAAACATATCAATAATGAAAAATCCAACTTTTTCTGCACCGCGCTGGACAAGGCCAAAAACAGACCAAGAGAACTCTTTGACATCATCAAAAAACAAACGTTAAAGCCAGCGACATCCCTCGACCAGCCTTCTAAAGCCTTATGTGACAACTTTGCCAACTTCTTCAACTAAAAAATCACCATGATCGAACTCTCACTGGACACTAACATCCATCCCCCGACAAAGACTGCTCCCCAATACTTGAAACGCCCACGAGAAGGCGACTGACAACACCCTGGTCCTCCTTCGTCCCCATCACAGAATCTGAGCTCCTCAACTTTATCTCCTCCTCCAAGCCTTCATCCCACAACCTTAACCCCATTCCCTCCCAAATGGTCAAAGAGTTGAAACTCTCCCTGGCGCCACTGTGGTGCGAGATCATAAACAGTTCCTGATAAACTGGCATCATACCAGACTACCTCAAAGTCGGTTAAGTCACTCCACTTCTGAAGAAACCTGGTCTAGACTCAACCGACCTGAATAACTTCAGACCTGTCTCCAATCTCCCTTCCTTGCCAAAATCCTAGAAGATTGCATCCTCCATCAACTGAACAATCATATTGACAATATCAAGCTGCTAGACCAGCACCAATCAGGCTTTAGACAAGGTTACAGCACCGAAACTGCAATCCTCAACATCACGGACGACATCTTCAACTCCCTCGACTCAGACCACTGCTGTCTACTCATCCTCCTAGACTGCAATCCTCAACATCACGGACGACATCTTCAACTCCCTCGACTCAGACCACTGCTGTCTACTCATCCTCCTAGACTTGTCAGCAGCCTTTGACACTGTTGACCACAGTCTTCTCATCAAAGCCCTCAAAGAGCGGGTAGGTGCAGACGAAGTGGTCCTCAAATGGTTCTCCTCCTTCTTCCAAAACCGCTTCCAAAGAGTTAAAATCCAATCCTTTTCCTCCGAACTCCTCCCTGTGAACAGAGGTGTCCCTCAAGGATCCATTATCTTCCCTCAACTGTTCAACATATATATGGAACCCTTTACCGCCATTCTGAACAAAGCGAACATCCATTTTAATCTATATGCTGATGACACCCAAATCTACTTAGAAACCTCCTCCTTTAATGACACCCGAAGACTCAACAATACTCTCTAAGAAGTCCAAGAATGGCTTTCAACGAACCAACTCACGCTTAATCAAGGAAAAACTGAGATCCTCCTCATCTTTAACAAGGAAGAAAACCCGGAAATCGTTGATTGGTTGAAAGCTATCGATGCCCTCAATGGAAACCTCACCCTGGCAACCACGTGCAAATCACTGGGAATCACCCTGGATCACAAACTTTCCATGAACAATCACATCAAGAACTCCGCCAAGAACACTTTCCTCAATCTGAAACTCCTCAAAAAAATCAAACCCCACATCCCTCCTACCGACCTCAAATAAGCCACCCAATCCCTGGTGTTGTCCAGACTGGACTATGGGAACGCAATCCTCTCCGGCTCAGCTCGCTCCCACCTAGCTCCTCTCAAAACCACCCTCAATGCAGCAGCCATAATGGTCTCCGGAATCAAAAAAATTTGACCACATATCCCCGCACTCAGAGATCTAAAATGGCTCCCAGTAGATATGCGAGCTAGCTTCAGAACAACCTGCCTCACACACAAAGCCCTGCACACAGGGTAACCAGAATACCTTGCCTCCAAACTCAAGAAAGCCAGTCAATCAAGAAACCTCAGAAATTCCAATTCCCTCTTACTCATTCCCCTGTAAACACGGAAACAAAAGTCTGCAGCCCGCTCTTTTGCAGGAAATGCTCAAAATATCTGGAACGCCATCCCAGTCGACATCAGAACCACCCCCTCCTTTCCAAAATTCAAATGCCTCCTAAAAACCCTTTACGTCAACGGCACCTTCCCAAACGCAATCACGTGACACTCTCGCCGCCCCCTCCAGCAGTCACCTAATATCGCGCTCTCACCGGGCAGCCTCAGACTTCGCGCAACCTCTTCCTACCCCTTGCACTCCCCCCGAACTCGCAACCACTGGGTCGGCACCGCAAAGAAAAAATTACAGCACAAAACATGCCTCCTCGAGGCTTCAAGACCATCTCTTGACCCCTCTACCTCATGGCTTCGTCTCGGATCCCTCGACCTCTCTACCTCTTCGACACTCCTTTGACACTCAGCAGAACTGTAAATTTGAACTCTTCTATATTTTCCATCCTTGTCACTGTTCTGTATTTTACCTCTTCATCATGTTGTAAAGCACTCCGATACCCTTGGGTCTGGCTAGCGCTATAGAAAACCTCAAAATAAATAAATAAATAAAAATCCTCCTGCCGAGAATCCATTTCCAGTATTTCCGACACCCCTTGCGGGGTGTCTAGAGATCGAGTCCAGGAAAAGAGATACCAACCTCTCTCATTCTAAGGTATGGAGCTGATTAGAACCTAGAGAAACCTTTGGCAATTCTTGGCAGAACTAAACTATAACTAAAGACAGCACCTACTTCTTCCTTAGTACTAGACCTAGGTTAGGTACATTGTGGTAGGCGTATTTTAGAAGCACCAGTTGAGTATTTTAGCCTATGTTATTTCTGTAAGTATTTTTATATATGACATAGCAACAGACCATGCTATAACAGTATTATTTGATATTACTGTTCACGCTGTACATTTTATACTTTGCATTCTGTCTAACGATTGTAGCAGTACATATATCTTGCATAAGAAATAAGACTGTTCAATAAAACCCTTTTATTGAAACGCACGTCTCACTAATTCTGTGCAACTCTGTAGAAACTAAGCATGCACGATTGACGGAGTGAAATAGTTATCTACTGTTTCCACAACTCTGAAGATATTGTTCCGATTCTCGGTGGAAACAAAGTTGTCATGTTTATGCGGTTGTCAGAGACTAATCCTTTCTTGTTTATGCAAGAAAGTTTCTAGTGACCTCTGAGTTAGCTGGCACACACACAAATAAGTTTAATATACTCGAAAGAGACATACTGACCTTAGTCCTATGTCAAATCTATAGTGTATATTATTCCAATGCGCAGAGCCTACTGGGAATATAGGAACTACACTACAAGAAGAGGCAAAGCAAAGGCAAGCCTCCCCTCACCGGAAACACACCCAGTAAAGAGGGCCACCGAGCCTAACAGAGACAGAAGGCAAAGAACAGACAGAACGGAGCCGTCTGCAATAAGCAGGCAGAAGCTGAAAAGGGGCAGCTCTAGGTCACCCAGGAAGAACTATCTAACGCTCCGCAGTGACAAACTGCACCCGAAAGGGGAGAAAAACATAAGAACCATCTCATCCCTAGGGAGGAGAGGTAGAACTGAAGGCAGGCCCACTGGAAGAAGCGGACAAGGTAATGATGACTTTCCCACTAAAGCACCGAGAAGGCGCAATGGTGAAAAAGACAGTAGGTCGGCACAGGCAAGCACAGCCAGACAACGAGAGCACCACGGAAATATGCAGCCAGGGCAAGCCAGATGTCAACCGAAGACAGAGAGCAAGCAGGCGAAGAAGGGTCCGGACACGCTCCTGGGAGAAGTCTGCACACACAGTCCAAAAAGAAATGGAACCAGACAGAGCCAAGACGCCAGGCTGCAGACAGCAGGCCAGACCAGGCGAACAGCACAGCGACACCGGAGAAGGACACCCCGAGGCGTAACCCAAGCCATCCGCAAGAGGATTGCAATTGCAACATACCTTACCGCCACGGAGAACAGAGGCCCGAAGGCGATCACAACTCACCAGCGCATAACAGAGCTATATAACAGCTATCACTGGCCCACATAGTGCATGTTACGTCCCGAAACATGGGAACCTCTTGGGGACAAAATCGCAGCAGAGAACAACAGAAAATACCTGCGGAAACCCCGTAGTAGGTTTGTCAAGCAGCCAAGGAGAAAAAACAGAAGGCCTAGTCTCATGGCCAGCATGGTGTAGAAAACCCAAAGCAAAAACAAACAGTGAAGAAGAAGGGCCGGCCAGCAGCCAACAGAACCACAGTCCCAACAAGGAGTACTCGAGTGGCCACAAGCACACAGAACACACAACTGGGGCGACCCGTCCCCAACAGAACACCTCCAAGAACCAGATCAACTCACAGGTCACTGAGGGGGAGAAGGAGGAGGAGGACGTCGACGAAGCCCCACCAAGAACCTCTGAATGGCTGAGTCCACAGGGGCGTGGAACAAGAGAGCGCTCTCGAAAGGAAAGTCCACCAGCCATTCCTGAACGTTATCCGGGAACACACTGTATCAAAGCCAGGCATGGCGACGAAGGGCAACCAAAGAAGCCATGGCACGACGCAGCTCCTCTGAGATGTCCAAAGCGGAGCGAAGAATAAACACCGCCAGCTCCCTGCCATCCAACACATGGTGCCTCAAATCAACACAGGCACCCTCCTGAGAAGAGGCAGACATAAGGGACTCCGCCGAGTCCCACAAGCAAGAGGTGGCCCTAGCCAAAACACACAGCGTGTTAAGGGCACGCAGAGCAGCACTGGTCGAGACGAACATATTACGCCCCCAGGAGTCCAGCCAGAGTGCCTCCCGTAACGGAGGAGACAACAGCGGAGGCAGAGAGGGAAAGGCATTCTGCAAAACAGGGCCTCTGGTAGAGGGGTGGAGGGAAAGACACACCGGATGGTGGTGGTGCAGAAGGTGTTGGGGAACCGGGTCACCAGTGGCGGGACTGCCCCAAACCCCAAAAGAGAAGAATGGAGGGAACTCTTGAAGGGAAGCAGCAGCTCCCTACCACCAGAGCCCTGATGAAGAACCTCCAGAAGATGATCCGCAGAGAAATTGGTAGCTGGATCACCTATGCGCAAAATTCCTACAGCCGTGGAAACAGCGCGAGCGAAGGCCACACCCGCATCCGTAGGGCCACGCGGAGGGGAAAGCAGTTCCTCGGTAGGCGACGGCTGCAAGCTAACGTGGCCACCCCCCAAATTAACCGGAGGAAGGAAAGGCCAGGACCGGAAAGAAGGAAGAGGGACTGAGTAGTGGGGACTTACGGCTCCTCCGGCAAAGGCCACTGGCGCGGAGACGGCGTGGAGCCGCCCTCAGACGTCGGGGAAAAAGCCACAACGCGGTGATGAAACCAGTAAGCGCCGAACCTCTGGAGAAGAGAAGGCATCCGAAGACGAGTCTCCGTCACAGCACACGGCGCGGGAAACTGGCGAAGGAGTGGCGCAGGAAAGACGCCAACCTGCGTGGAGGGACGAGAGGGACCCGGGGAAGTCCCTAAAGTCCTCCGCTGAACCCGGTGGCGCCGCCAGGGCCAGCAGCCGCCGAAGCAGCGTCACCTCGGCCTCGGACAGGATCGCCGCCTGACCAGAGGAGCGAGAGGGGCTCGGGATGCATCCCGAGCCCTGGCGACCTCCCCCAACACCACAGGGACTCCCACGGGAGTTTGCGGCGAAGCAGAGGCGCCGTGGTCCGAAGGAGGGACCCCTGAAAGGCTGCACCCTAACGGCACAACATCCTCCAAACTTGGATCCGAGCCAGTCGGCGCCGAAGCCACCGGCGACGCCACAGAAGGCCCCGCACACTGCAAGGGATCCGATGACGTTCCAGGAGGGGAAGTAGGAGTAGAAGCCAGCGAGGCCTGCAAAGCCGCCACATATGTCTCCATCTGGGCTCCAGTCGCCCCCACACCAGGAAACGGCGAATAAGGGGACGACACGCGGGGCCGCACCACCCGCGGAGAGCTCATGCCCCGAACAGGGCGGAACTAACCCTATGGGACAAACTGCGACACTTACCGACAAGTGAGCGACGTTCTTGTGACCTGGGAGAGGTACAATGTCGACGAAGGAAGAAACGGGTTCGAGAACACTCTGCAGTGGTCGGGCGGTGTGATGACGCCGACCTGGACATGCGAGCTGAGAGAAGTTTCATTTGGTGCTCCCGCCGGGACTTCGGTTTCATCTGCTAGCACGCCTCACAATCCGTGGAGTTGTGATGTCCCCCGAAACACCACATGCAGATGGGGCGACATCAGGAGTCCACAAGACGAGCACGTCTTAAAGCCCGAAGGCATTCACACACTGTCCCCACACACACGCAATAAAGTAAAGGGATAGGCCTAAACAGGCCCAGAGCACGATCCGGATCAGCGTTGCACACGGAAAAGCAAAAAAACTGACATAGGCGAGGCGGGGTGGGACTTATCTGACCTCGCTGACATCACGTGCGCAGACGACGCAGGGGCGGAGTCAAGTGGGGGCGGAGTCGAGTGGGGGCGTCCCCCCAGCACGCAGGGACGCTGTGGCAAAAATATTTTTTTCCGGATTCACTTTAACGCCTGGGGATAATTCTACATGAAGGAATCTGTGGCTAGTAGTCTCTATCAGATGCTCGAGGCAATGTAGACAGGGAGGGGGAAGCTGCTGTACTCACAACCTGTCGAGCCGATGGGAGGTCTTCAATCTGGCAGATGGAGTCGGAACTCTCTATGGGAAAGAAAGCCGCCTTGTCAGCAGCCGAAGTTTCGGAATGATCTTCCCCCTCAAGGTTCTGGGTACCGAAGAGGTCTGGAGTTTTCTCTTCGCTCCTGCACGACATCTCCAGTCGACAGGCCTGGGAGTCTCGAAGGGTCTTCTATGACCAGAAGGACCGACATGCGTCACATGCAGTCTCGTCATGCTTGGGTAAGAGGCAGAGATTACAGAACTGGTGGAGATCGGCCCAGGAATACTTTGCTCGACACCAAGGGTATTATTGAAAGGACATCTGTTCCATCACAGCAAAACATGTTGAGAGCGGACCAAACAGAAGGAAAGAAGCCCCGACAGGCAAGCCCCACCAGAGGCCTGAGTCCACCTGCGTACTGTCCCGAAAGGTAATTGGAAGCTTAGAGCCAATACAAGAGGAAAGGGGCAAATGAGATCAAAAACAATACTGGTGAAGAAACTGGGCCCCAGAATCGAAAATGCAAATGCTACTTACCAGTATGCATCTGTTCTTGGCATGTAGGGCTGCTGACATTCATATCTGTGCATAGATCGCCGCCTAGTGTTGGGTCCGGATGATTGCACATTGTTGTCCTGGAAGAGTCTGTGAGAAGTTGGCCCGATATGCAGCGTTCGCTATTCTAGCGACCGCTATGTATCGTTCCAAACGACCCTTATGATGATTGGTTGTAAGTCAACCTATAGACCAGCTATCCTAGTAGCGTGGATACGAGCAGTCTAAGGCTAAAGACTCGAGAGGGCGTGTTAAGCCAGCTGTTATACCATCACATACCCCTTGAACACCAAGTGAAAGGACACCACACAAGGGTTATGAAAATAAACAGTATATTTATTAAGAATCACAACAGCCCTGTACTCTTTATGAGGACAGGGTACTAAGCACAAACCAAATCTCTTAGGAAAATACTTCAAGTGCACAATTAAAACAAGTGTCCGAGGACACGGAAAGGTTAAGGTCTCGGGCGGACCCGATAAGGCAAGACGGAAGCGAGGGACTCGGGACCCTAGAGTAAAGAGGCTATGCAGGCACCGAAATGCCGAGTTACCTAGCCACGAGGGCTGCGGCTGCACAAGTCTTACAGGCGTCGGGGTCTTCGCTGACGAGCCAGGAGCCGGAAGAAAAGGAGTTGCTGGCCGGCGACCAGTGATGAATAGTTTGTGGAGATCCAAGCCTGGATCAGAGATTGATGATACCTGAAAGCAGAGGGGACCAAGTTCGTACTACTAGCCAGTAGTCAGAGGGTACCAGGAAGGCACCGGTTGGCCGTCACCTCGACCAGGTGAGTGGGCGACGCTAGGCTCTGCAGTCTCACGGACCAGGAGGCGTTGTCGGCGACCACGGTGGAGGTGCGAGCTGTCCCACGAAGGATGATGCTGTCGGCGTCGCTGGGCCCAGGATGGGGCAACAAGCCTTGGCAGATCTCAGGGCCACGTGGAGGGCCTAAGATGGCGTCTTGAGTGGACCAGGAGGGTCCGGGGTGCTTCTCGCAAAGATGGAAGCAAGGGCCAGTCTGGAGCAACCAGACCAGCAGTGTTGATTGTCGAATGTCGTCACAGAAGGGCACAAGCCAGCGGCTAGTGACCAGACAACGGGCTGAGCAGCGAGCAGAAGGGCCCCACGCAGATCGTGGAGATGCTGGGAGACTGCACTTCGGTGCTGGAGCGGCTCAGGGTCGGGGCTTCTCGGACCCCAGAGCACTCACCAAAGAATTACTTCGATGGTCGTGCTGGTTAAGAAAGCGTGCAGGTTTTGATGATGGCCGGTCCCTCGAGGTCTCGTCGCACCCACAGATCACAGCTGAGCTGATGACGTGGGTAGAGGTCAGAGGTGCCAGGGAAGCCGGTTCTCGTCGAGCTGGGCCGTCGGATTCCTTGAGGAAGGACTTACAGCAAACTGCAGAGTTCTTAGATGGTGCCCGCTGATGCAGGGTGACTACTCCTTAGTCACAAGGGAGAAATCTTGAGAAGAGTCTCGAATGTCCTTTCGTAGAAAGTAGTTCTTGATTCAAAGATGATCTACTTTGGAAGGGTCCCCGCTCCCGTCTTTATCCTAAAGAAAGGGGTGGGTACATGACTAGGTCCTGCCCTAAGGGTGGGACCAGGAAGGGGGGTAGTTACACCCCTCTCCCCTGCCGGACTTTCCCCAGGCCAGGGCTGGCGCCCCTGGAACTGGTTCTGACCGGCAGATGCGTAGTGAGCACCGGGGTGCCACTCCGCAGTCACCTTCTCGCAAAAGCCCTACCTACCCAGAATACACAAACCCTGTCTGGGACGGTGCGAACACCGCCCTCGACAGGAAACCCTTTGTCCAAGCTATCCTCGCTGGAAGGACTCCCAGCAGCAGGAGGTCAGACTCGTGTCTGTGGTGGCAGCATCCATTTTGTGGAGCTGAGGCTTTAGTTAACTTTAACCGGGGTTCACAGTTACGTACATGTCGTGTCCCTCTAGAAGGGCGGAATGCTAACCTCGTCGCCAGAATTGGTGAGGGGGCAGCATCCCGATTCGTATGACACCTTACTCGACATGCCGTGATAACGCGACACCGAAGTTACCGATGTGGTACGCGTTATCATGGAACAGCCATTGGGTCTTGATTCCGCAAGCTGCAACCGGGCTCGGCTCGGGCCAGAACCTAGTTCACACGAGCCCACGCACTCTGCCTTCAGGATTGTCAAGGCCTGCCATAGGAGTGACTGATAGGAACTCGGGTGTCCATTGTATGGTTAGATATAGAGCTACTATACCTAAAGCAAAGGGTGATTACACGACTTTGCCCCAGCTGTCATGCAGCCAGTTGTGTCAAATTTAGGCGGCCAGCCAGGGGTGGCATAATACATGCTGCAGCCCCTGGCGGCCCTGGGTACACCTATGCCCTGCGTTACGGGGTCTGATAAGGTGGCCCAGTACCAATTGGTAAATGCACCTAGGGTACATATCGTAATTTAGAAAGAGAACAGCCAGGCTGTGGGTCTGATTGGCAGGCCCACAGCCAGAGAAAGTCGTAAACCAGTGAAACAAAAGCAAAAAATCTGGGTGATCATAGGATTGCAGACCCTACTCTCCTACAGAGTCTTCGAAGTATCACGAGATAGGTGGCTCCTCCCCTGGACTACAGTGCGCATGGGCATCGCCTCCATCCCCAGATTGTTTTTAGCCATTGGCAGAGATGGAGTGAACTATGTGAGTGATGACCATGCTATGAGCATATATATATATGAATACTGCAGCTGCTACAGGCGCCGGGGAGGAGGGCGGGCGATATGAATGTCAGCAGCCCTATATGCCAAGAACAGATGCATACTGGTAAGTAGCATTTGCAGTTCGAGGCATGTGGGCTGCTGAATTCATATCTGTGCATAGAATACATAGCAGTCCCCCTCTTATCGGCGGCCGCCCGTGCCAGCTGCAGCAGTTTGAAAAAGTGTTCTGAGAACAGCCTGACCAACAGCAGCCTGCTGTTTAGAGTGCACGTCTACACAGTAATGTTTAGTAAAAGTGTGTGTGGTAGACCATGTGGCTGCTCTACAAATATCCTCTAAGGGAATGTTCCCAAGGAAAGCCATAGAGGCCCCCAACTTTCTGGTGGAGTGGGCTCTTGGTGGAATAGTGAGAGTGCGTTTAGCCTTAGCGTAACAGATCTGAATACATTTCACGATCCACCTAGCGATACCAGCTTTGGAAATAGAATTACCCTTGTGGTGTGAGGCAAATGCAACGAAAAGTTGCTTGGTCTTTCGAAAATCCTTTGTCCTGTCAATGTAGTACATTAAGGCTCTTTTAACGTCAAGGGTTTGGAGCATCCGCTCCGCCAGCGACTCAGGGTTTTGAAAAAACACTGGCAACTCAATTGTCTGGTTTATGTGGAATTGAGATACAACCTTGGGTAGAAATTTAGGGTTAGTGCGGAGCACCACCCTGTTAGCATGTACTTGGAAAAATGGTTCTTGGATGGTGAGTGCCTGCAACTCACTAACCCTCCGTAGCGATGTAATTGCTACTAAGAAAGCCACCTTCCAAGTCAGAAACTGAAGCTCACAAGAGTGCAGTGGCTCAAAAGGAGGACCCATCAGCCTTGTAAGAACCACATTGAGGTTCCATTCTGGTGCTGGTGGTGTCCGTGGTGGAATGACCCTTTTGAGTCCTTCCAGAAATGCCTTGATAGCAGGAACCTTGAAAAGTGAAAGGTGTTGCCTATTCTGGAGGTATGCGGCCATAGCAGACAGGTGAATGCGGATGGAAGAATACGCCAAATTGCATTGGTACAGATGGAACAGGTAACAAATGATGTTCTGAATGGAAGCATCCAGCGGGTCAATGTCGTGGTTTACACAGTAAACGACAAACCGCTTCCATTTAGCCGCATAACATGCTCTAGTAGTGGGCTTCCTTGCCTCCCGAATGATGTCCATGCAATCGGGGGGAAGATTGAGGTAGCCAAACTCTAGGACTTCAGGAGCCAGATCGCCAGGTTGAGCTGTTGCGGATCTGGGTGCTGAATGTCGCCATGGCTCTGCGTCAGAAGGCTGGGTGTGAGATGAAGCCTTTGATGCGGTACCACGGAAAGTTCCAGAAACGTGGTGTACCATGGTTGGCGAGCCCACGTTGGAGCAACCAGGATGAGAGTCATCGAGTGCTGCCTGAGCTTACCGCGCCACCAGCGGTATCAGAGGTGCTGGGGGAAAAGCGTACGCAAATCTGCCTGACCAGTTCATCCATATCGCATTGCCCTGCGATTGCGGGTGCGGGAACCTGGCGGCGAAGCTTTGGCATTTTGCGTTCTCCCTTGTGGCGAACAGGTCTATCTCTGGATGACCCCACCTTTGGAAGTACGGTTGGAGTACTGATGGATGTATCTCCCACTCGTGCATTTGGTGGCTGTGCCTGCTGAGCAGGTCCGCCATCTGATTGTCCTTGCCTGGGAGATGCTCCGCCATGAGGAATATGTTCCTCTGAATGGCCCACTTCCACATGCTCTGAGCCAGATGAGACAGCTGCGGAGAGTGTGTGCCTCCCTGTTTCTGAATGTAGTACATGGCCGTCATGTTGTCCGTCCGGATCAATACGACCCTGTTGCACAGATGTACTTTGAATGCCTTTAAGGCCATGAAGATCGCCATCAGTTCCAGTACATTGATGTGCATCTTCCTTTGCTGTAGTGTCCATAGTCCCTGCACTGTGTAGTGGAGTACATGCGCTCCCCATCCCTGGAGAGAAGCGTCCGTCGTCAGGATAATCTGTGGCACAGGCTCTTGGAACGGTCGGCCCTTGCAAAGGTTTTGTGGATTCCACCAATGCAGAGAGTTGTATGCACGACCGCTCACCAGTTGCCCATGAGCCTGAGTCCACTGACGTGCTAGGCACTCCTGAAGCGGACGCATATGTAACCTCGCGTGCGGGACGATGGAGATGCAGGAGGCCATCATGCCTATCAACTGCATGAACACCTTCGCTGGAAGCGAGTGCTGAGGTCTGAATCGTTGGATCAGCGTCTGGATACTGGCGATTCGCACTGAATTTGGCTGCGCAGTGGCTGCCAGAGTGTCTATTGTCGCGCCCAGATACTGCCGTATATGGGCGGGTTGGAGATGGGATTTTGGGTAATTCAGCGAGAATCCCAGATCGTGCAGGAGATGAATGGTGCGGGACACGTGGTCGGCGCACTGCTGTTCTGACTTTGCCTGAATGAGCCAGTCGTCCAGATAAGGATAGACGTGGATGTTCTGGCGTCTTAGATGCACCGCTACAGTCGCCAGACACTTTGTAAAAACTCTTGGCGCTGTGGTGACCCCGAAAGGCAGAACCCTGAACTGGTAGTGCTGGTCTTGAATTGTGAATCTGAGGTACTTCCTGTGTGAAGGATGCAGGGGGATATGAAAGTATGCATCCTTCAGATCCAGCGTAGCCAGGAAGTCTCCCTGTCGAAGCAGGGGGAGGACTTGCTGCAACGTGAGCATATGGAAGTGCTCCGATAGAATGTACCAGTTGAGGGGCCTGAGGTCCAGGATGGGCCTGAGGGATCCGTCCTTTTTGGGGATTAGAAAGTACAGAGAGTAAACCCCTGATCCCCTTTCTTGCAGTGGCACGAGCTCTATTGCCCCTTTTTGCAGCATGGCTTTGACCTCCTGCTGCAACAAGTGCAAGTGCTCGCCGGACATAGGACGGCTTCTTGGAGGTATGTTTGGTGGAGTGGAAGTAAGTTCCAGACAGTAACCGTACTGGATAAGAGATTTGACCCACCTGTCCGTGGTGATGGATTTCCACGCGGGCAGGAACTGCTGGAGTCTCCCCCCGACCGGTGTTGTGTGGTCGGGGGGCAGTGACAAGGCGTCACTGTTTGTTGGTGGTGGAGGACCTGGAGCTGTTGTTTCCACGTCCTCTGCCTTTGACGTTGTTGCCCCTGTAGCCACCTCTACCCTTGTTGGTGTATGAGGTTTGGGTGTTGCTTTTAAAGTACTGCGTGGATTGTGATGCCTGACCCCTTGAGGTGCCTCTGTTTTTGGAGCGGCGAAAGGAACCACCCCGAAACTGCTGGGATTGGAGGGCCCCCATAGACTTAGCAGTGTCCGTGTCTTTCTTCATCTTTTCAAGGGTTGCATCCACTTCAGGGCCAAACAGGTGGTCTGGATTAACTGTTTGATTTAAGATGGTTGTCTGTATGTCTGGTTTAAACCCTGATATTCTAAGCCATGCATGTCTACGCAGTAACACACTAGTGTTGATAGCCCTGGAGGCGGTATCAGCCACGTCCAGTGCACACTTAATGGAAGCGTTGGTGATTAGCTTCCCCTCCTGAATTAACATTTCAGCACCCTCTTTGTACTGATCAGATAAGTGCTGCAGAAGTGTTTCTAGGGTGTCATAGTGCGCCCTATCGTAGCGTGCAAGTAGGGCCTGCGTGTTTGAAATGCGCCAAATATTAGCTGCCTGTGCAGCAATACGTTTTCCTGAGGCTTCAAAGATCTTCGATTCTTTATCTGGGGGAGGAGCATCACCCGTGGTTTGCGAGTTTGCCCGCTTGTGCGCGTTGGATACAACCAAAGAGTCCAGTGGCAAGTGTCCCTTGATGTACGTTGGATCAGTGGGCGCTGCCTTGTATTTTTTGTCAATACGAGGATTGATGACCCGCGCCAGAGTGGGATCCTTGAAAACCTCAGGCGCGTGCTTCAGCACCCCCTTGAGCATAGGCAATGTCTTGACAGTCTTTTCAGCCACTGAGAAGGTGTCAAACAGAAAATCGACATCCACTGGGTCCGCATGGAGGTCGACCTCATGGTTAGCCGCAGCTCTCTCAATCAGAGCGTTGAAGGCTGCTGAGTCCTCTGTTGGAGAAGTTTTTGCTGCAAAAAGTTGTGGTTCATGACCTGACTGAGGGTCCTCAGGGTCGCCTCCAGCAGACCAAGGTTCATTGACCTCCTCCGGATCCGAGTACGCTGGATAATTGTACTCGTCCTCCTCATCTCCGTCGCCTTCCCCAGCGATAGAGTGAGCTGGTGAGAGTTCTAAATTTTGTGGAGATGCAGGCTCCACAGGGGCAGAAGTACCCGCAGAGCCCAGCTTCTTTTTGAGTGGAATACGAAAATGTTCCAACACCGGCTACGGGGTGATCTTCCTTTTAAGGAGAGAGAGTTTGCCTGTGTTGGCGTCGACGATAACCTCTCGACGCTCCTCGTCCGCGAGTGGCTGGAGCCGAGGCTGCGACACCACCAATGATGCTTTCGGCGCCGACACCAGCTTCGAGGGCGCCCCGGGCCCGTGCTTTGGAGCGAAAGCCTTCGGCGTCGTCTTCGGCGGCAGCGTGAAATGGATTGGCGTCTGCGCCTTTGCCGGTTTCTGTGGAGGCTTCGGCACCACATCCGTCGGTCCGGGAGCCAATGCGTCCTTCTGAATACGTTGAAGGGACTCCGTGACCTTCTTGGTCAAGGACGGTGAGGGCTGGACCGGCTCGAGCGATTCCCCCGAGTCCGGAGTCGGTCGGCGATCAAAGGCACGGTCTTCGGAGCCGACACATCACCACCCTTGGCCTTGTCGACCGGAATCGGCGCAGCCAGAGCTTCGGGGTCGTCTTGACGAGTCTTCGAGGCTCTTTTCGGGTCGTCGACCTTCTTCGGCGCCGACGCGGCCGCGTCGGTCGTCTTCGTCTTCGGCTTCGACACCGGGGTCTTCGGGTCGGCCATCTTAGCACGGCTCTTGATGTCGGCGGCCATTTTGGACGTCTTAGGCGCTGAGGCCTTTGGAGCCTTTAGTTTCACCAGTGCGACTTTCACTTTCGGTTTCGACACCGCTGGTGTGGACCCTGATGGCTTCACTTTCGGTTTCTGTACCGGGAGTGGCGCATCACCAATGTCCGTGGCCGGGCCCGGAGGCGGGCCGTGGGACGAGTAGTAAGGTCTTGGGTAAGGCCCGAAGGCGATCCCTCGACCTGGGCCGTATAATGGGGATTGACCCCTGAGTCAGTCTGAGGATGCTCCTCCTCTGAGCTATCCTCCACGGTGGCAATGGCCCCGTCGTCGTCCCCTACCTCACCGACGACTTCCTCAAATTCCTCGTCCCCCGCGTCGTAGTTGTCATCCTCCGACGCCAGGCTGGAGTCCGAAACTTGTAGGACGGTGTCGTCATCAACGTCTTCCTCAAAGATGTTGTCCGGCGGGGGCGCCGATAACTGGGCCTGGAGTCTAGCGGCCCTACGAAGCTTGAGAGTCTTCTTGCACCGGAACTTGGAGCAGGCCATACACCTGGCCTCATCGTGGTCCGGCGACAAACATTTGTTGCACACTGGGTGCACGTCGAGGTGTGAATACTTTGAGGTGCACACCGGGCACCTCTTAAACTGAGTCCGTTCCATGTTGAGTAGTCTGGAGCGTCGTGTAGGCCCGTCCGCGCCGACAGCACGCGGAAGGGCAGCAAGTGTTCGGAGCCGATAAATAAACAAACCCGAACGAATGACAATACCGACGCAAACCCTAAAGACCTTTTGGTCTCAAGTTAGAAAAGTTAAACAACTATCGATTCCGACAGAGGGAACCGAAACACATCCGAACCCAATGGCGGAAAAAAACAATCTGGGGATGGAGGCGATGCCCATGCGCACTGTAGTCCAGGGGAGGAGCCACCTATCTCGTGATACTTCGAAGACTCTTCCAGGACAACAATGTGCAATCATCCGGACCCAACACTAGGCGGCGATCTATGCACAGATATGAATTCAGCAGCCCACATGCCTCGAACCAAGCACCACGACAAAGTCAATCTAGAGCACCAAAGCACACGTCGGAACCTGATAGCGGAAAAAAAAAACCAATTTAACAATGAAGCCGATGACCATGTCCATTGCAAGTAAGAGGTAGAGTCACACTACTATGTGACTCAAGAAGACTTCATCAAAGAAAAACATTTTGCACACATTCAAGCCCAACACAAGATGGCAGGAGTATGCATGGCATGTTTATCTACAGCCACATATGGCTTGGACATGTATTGCAAGTACTGGGGAAAGAAACTGACCCTTGTCAGTGGGAAGTATAAGTAAAGCAAGAGTGCTCTCAAAATGCTACTATAGGGTGCACACTGCACTTCACCAAAACTGACCTCTTCCACCCTGGGTGTGATCTGATTTTGCTGCATGTGCTTGATTAATCCGATCATGGAAGACATGCACTCATGCTGATTGAGCTCATCCATCTCCAGCTCCATAAAGTCTCCAAGATTTGCCGGTTCAGCTTGCTCCTATGAGAAGAAAGCAACAAAATGGACATCTTTACAAATGAAAAAAACACTAATTGGCAAAGTAAATAGGGCAGGCATTCATATGGTAAAGCGCGCCAACAAATGCATGAACAAATGCTGTTGTGGTGGTAATGACAGAGGTAATGGTGATGTGGTAAGGATAGTGGTGGTAATTTTGACAATGGTGGTGGTTTTGATGGTGGTAGTAAAGGTAGTGGGAGTTAACAGCATGCATGCAAGCTCTGACAATATTTAAAATGCCTACAGGAAATTACAAATAGGATTGATTTCCATATAAAATAGATGGTTGAGATAACGAACTAATTGAGAATATTTTAGATGTAAAATAGCCCTTTATATACATTAAAATGCAAGCACATCATTGTAGGAGGAAGAACAATGTACTTGCCTTCGATAACGCTCTTTCTGTTGGATTTACTAAGCAGATGCCTCCATTTGTGAATAACCCAATGCGCCATACTGGATCTAGATTTTTCTCATCATTTCCCTCGTGCCAGTAGGTGGCGTTGTAAGGCTCTGAATCCACATATACTTGCCTTGCAAGCCGGTGTTGGTTTCTTTCTTGACTCTGTTGCAACATCGGACATGGTCCCAAGACAGATAAGAGTTCATTAACACCGTGTATATATTTAAATTAGGATCTTTTGAAGTGGGAAAACAACATTCATTATACAGAAAAGGGAGGTAGATGGCTTGATGATGAATCTGCAGTTATTCACCAGAAAGAGCATTACTAAGCGTAAGTAACTTGCTTTCTGATATATACTCAGGACAGCAGATTCATCACCTTGTGAATCGATACCAAAGCAGTACCCTGCCAGATAGCGGGTCTGTGCAATAGTCAGACAGTAAAGTCCTGCAGGACCAAAAAAGCAAAGCGCGCCACCTGGTCCCCTTAACTCCACACTATGCCCCTCCCTACCAAAAGACCTACAGATGTCTGACAGATGTCCAAGATAGGTGCTCCACCCACCAATGCGGTTGTCACAGCCCTGGCAGAAGAAGACCTCTGGAAGTTGCTCATTTGCCATAGTGTAGCAAATCTTTATCCAGACGACTATCTATGATTGTTGTTTTCTGCACTGCTGGTATATGGTTGCAGGAGAAGTAGTACTTGCAACTCATTCAGGGGACAAGTTGACCTTATAGCTCAGAACAAAACTGCCTTTACAGACAGAAAACACAATAAACAGGTATGCATCAGCTCAAAATGGTGTGCACATCATGAATGTTAGGACCAAAACAAGGTCTTAATGTGGCATCAAAAAGGGTTTGAGTAGAAACATGTATTAGCTGCTCAAAACATGCATTACAACAGGTGATCTGAAGAACAATGGTTGGTCAGTTAACCGAAGAAAGGCCGGAAGGGAGACAAATAATCTTTAACAGTAGTCTCAACAAGTCCTTGCTGTGCTAGAGAAAGGACAAAGAACACATCAGATTGCTGGTCCTGAAAAAGTTTGATGTGCTGAGTAGACAAAGCGACAATTTCTTTTCCAACGCCAAGCATAAATGGTTTTGATAAATGGACTTCATAATGACATGTACAACCACAAGTAGTGTTGTCCGTGAGGCCCTGCCCTTGTTTCCCTTTGAAAGATGGGAAGAACGCTTTTTTTGCCAAGCAAAGCGTCTGCAACATTAACAGAATGATGTGGAGCTAGCTTTCTGCCAGAGACCACTGTCCTCTGATCTCCAGCTCTCCAGTACAGCCTTCCCACCTTGACAATTATTTAGTTATGACCCTCATGTCTGGGTGGGTTAGGAAGATCGGTATGCCACTGGTAGAATGGCGGACTGACACTACCACTCCAGACCATTTGCAGTCTCCTAAAAAACTGGATGGAATTCATTAGGTTCCCTTGGTACTGAACCAACAGATTTCAGATCCCACTGTAGAGCCTATATGTGCCACTTGGTGTAGTCCATTACAAAGATGCCGGAGTCCAAAAAGTCTCAGAGCCTCTCTAACTGAGACTAAGGACAAAGGTTGAAACATCGGGACTCATTGAGGAAGCAGAAAAGCTCAAAACTGCACCCTATACAGAATGGCTCAGATGAAGGGGAGCCTCCATGAAAGAGTAAGGGGTGACTTCAGCACATTGATTAAAAACGTCAAGGATGTCAGGAGTT
Source organism: Lissotriton vulgaris (assembly GCF_964263255.1). NCBI lineage: Eukaryota > Metazoa > Chordata > Amphibia > Caudata > Salamandridae > Lissotriton > Lissotriton vulgaris. Next base: position 1,474,998,368 of record NC_141691.1, read on the forward strand.
TGTAGTCATCTGGAGGTGGTCCACGACTGACAGAAAAGACAGCCTTCAACAGCGACCTGTTGAGGTATGGGAAAAGTGGTATTCCCAACCTCTGAGGATGGGCAGCAATCACTACAATCTCTTTTGTGAACACCCGAGAAGAGGGGGGGGGGGTCGTGGCGGGCACTTGTGAGGTTGAAGGGGAGCACAGAGAACTGAAAATTATTGTGGCCAACTTGGAACTGCAGGTAACCCGGGAGGCTTCTGCCTATGGGCCTGTTCGTCATCGGGCCGGTGCTGCAATGCCCGACGGACACCAGCGAAGGGGCTCTTTGGGGTAGATCTTTTTGGTGAAGCCATTTGGTGCGTGTGGGTATGTGGAATAAGTAATGTAGTGAGTGCAATGTGGTATTAAAATAGGCTTATTGAAACCCTATTGCCTACATTTTATTCCTAGGGTTCACTAACCTGACTAAAAACAATGGCACCCTAGCGGGGTGCAATGATCTTAAAAGGTGTGTGCGGTGTTTAAGGTCGACATGTTTCTTGCCTAAGGTAGCCCCTAACGGGTCTTGTAGCAATTCATCAGGACCAGTAGTTTAAAAGAATTATAATACGTCTTACACTACTGCAAAGTTGATGCCAAAAGTACTAGGAATGCAATAGTTGCCAGCTTTGCGAGTGAATACCAGGTCCGATTTACCTGGTAGTGAACGACCAAACAGGAAGAATGGAGATAAAAACAACTCTAAGGTGCTGCGTGACAAATACTCAGCAGTCGTAGACAGATAACAGGAAGTGATGCCAGTATAGATCAGGTGATGGCACAGGGTTCAATGACCATAGGGGACTCAATTTGTGGCTAATTTGTGATGCGACAATATGGGATAGGGATATTGAGGTAGTCCTCAAGTGGAATACTGCTCCTTTTATTAGTCGGGTTCAAAAAATGTTGGCATGACCCGCTAATCGCATTAGAAAAGCGGGGACTATTGCGGCATATACTGCTTTCATGCGTGTCTCCGTAGCAAGAAGAGGAACTTCCGTACATAATCACAAGACGTTTGATTAATCGCTCTTAGCAGCAAACACCAATGACCAAGACAAGACAACATATATTGTGACGGGACAGTCGCTCTCAAACGTGTCCCAAAGTGGAATGTGCCACCTTAATCATAATATTGCACGATCACCCCGATGCCCATTGCGATCCGAGAAAACAGGTAAGACTAAAACAAGACAAACCAACACAGATTATAATGCCAACAAGTGGAGTGGCATGGAGTAGCTAGCCTCGCCCCAATCGAGGCTGGGTGCGGTGGCGCTTGAAGTGAAACAACATGGAGTGCATGATGTCCAAAACTCGAGTGGTAACACCAACTCACACTAAATAGTGCAGGTCTGTGTTGACAGGAGAGTTTAAGCAGAGCAAACCGTTAATCACAACCTGAAAATGGGTAAATAATGGTACAAGGAACAGGCATGTGATTAAGATGACAAAAATACTAGAGTCTATTACTAACAACGGAGGTTGGGGAATAACTCAAGGACGCTTATGTTGGGGGCTGCCCCAATGATGTGAAATCCCCCTCTGCAGTACATGGACTAACACCCTCACGGTGGTATTGATATATATATATATATATATATATATATATATATATATATATATATATATATATATATATATATATATATATATATATATATATATATATATATATATATATATATATCCAAACAAAGTGCCCTGAAGAAATGAGACATAATTAGCCTTGAAAGTGAAACGCACATTGAACTTACTAAAGTGAAGAGTTTTGCTCAGATCACGGACTCTGTGTCTCATCATGCATCAGGGGACACTGCATTGAGTACACGCCCACTGAGGGCTGAAATGGAAATAAATAAAGCCGGAAATTAAATGGATGCGAGCCTCAATGAGATGTTTTTGGCAGCCCATGAAGAAGGGGCCTATGGCCTTGAAACGCGTCGGCATTGTAATTAATGTTGGAGCAGGAAAGCAGGTTGCATCATAATGCCAGATGGCCTGAATGCTGTTGTGTGCCCTCTCATTGCTTCAAGGCACTTTGTTTGGATATATATATATATATATATATATATATATATATATATATATATATATATATATATATATATATATATATATTCACCCTCATGATTGGTCACAAACACTTGAGGGGCAAGGCACTTAGATCCCAATCTGAGTCGAACTAGATATAAGTGGTTGATGATACTGTCCCAACGGTACAAACTAAGTGTAACTTAGTACTTTTTGAGTTGATGTTTATAATGTTTGTGCCCCCTCAACTACTCCTGTTGCCCTCGGGCGGGGTTGCCTCTGTGGTATGTTTTTACAGAGGTGCGTGAGGGGATCTAGTTGGACATTTGTTTTTTTCTAGTCCCACCTGATTATGTGTGGCCCCACTCATAGACTGGTTGGGCTGGCATCAGCAAAGCATGTTGATGTTCTGATTACTCTAGCTCACCCCAGGGGATATAGTCATGGAGTCCTGTAATGTGGGAGGAGAGCCTAAACACCCAGTTTTGCTTCTTCCTAAAGAGGGCTTCCTTGCTTATTTGGGGATGGGATTCCAGGATAGTCCAGTGTAAGTCATTGACGGTGTGACACATTGTAGTAAAATGGGCACACATCTTGATGTTTGTTTTCTTACATCTAATGTTACTCTTGTATTCCGTTATTCTGGTTTTTGCAGGACGTGTTGCCATCCCCACGTATTTAAGTAGACATGGGCAGGTGATCAGATGGAAGCTCCCAACCGAGGGTTATGTATAATTGATCGGTGTGCAGTTCCTAAGTGTAAGTGAGAGTGTTCGGGTCTCTTTGGCGGAGATCTTTTTGGTGAAGCCGTTTGGTGCGTGTGGGTATGTGGAATAAGTAGTGTAGTGAGTGCAATGTGGTAGTAAAATATGTTTAGGGAGTGTGAGGGCACTTTTTTCACAGAACTGGACACTTACACTTAGGAACTGCACACTGATCGATTATACCTAGTCGTCGTTTGGGAGTACGCGTGCAGGACCCGCTTAAAAAGCTCCTGGTTCCTCTCGTGAGGAGAAAGCATTTTGAACTTGTCATTTTTGAGGAAGACGTTTAGTGGGCAAAGATCTAAAATTGAAGCCCTCGGTTCTTCTTTAGCACCATAAAATAACAGAAGTAGCATCTAATCACTATTTCTGATTTTAGCAACCTCTCAACGGCATCCTTGCCCAAAAGGGGCTGGACTTCCCTTTGGAGAATATACAACTGGTCCTCCAGGAGTCACTGTGGTGTATAGAGGAAGGGTGGACCAGGAAGGTAGGCCATATTCAGCCTGAACAATTTGAAGCACCTGTCTGTTCAATGTGACTCTTTGCCACCCATGGAGGTAATAACATATCCTATGTCCAACATAGTGAGAATGTGCTAAAGAGGACAAGCTAAAGGTGTTTGGACATTTCAGCTGGGGAGGGGTGAGGGTAGCCGACTGGGTATTGTAATGCTGCTGAGGGTCAGGATGTTGTCCACCTGTTCCCCCACCCCTACCTGAAAAGCACCGAGCGGTCTTGACACTGCATCTACTGGATGCCCCTTGAAGAGCACAGTCCTGTTGGGGATACTACCACACAGCATTGAAAGCCCAAGGAAGCACGCTGCAGTTCCGCTTTCTTTGAAGTGCTCTAGGGCCAAATCGGCTTTGTCTCCAAAAAGGCATGTTCCATCAAATGACATGTCCATCAATGATGCCTTGATGTCACTGGAGAAGCCTGTGGACCTGATCCAGGCATTGTCGTGAAGCACCATGCTGTTACCAAATACTATATCCAGGCACTTGGTGGTGTCCAGCCCCAATCTGATGACATACTTTGCAGTGTCTTGTACAATTTAAGCAATCAAATTGGCAACAACAGGGAGCACAGATAAGATTTCACTTACCATGTCCCATAAAGCATGCGAGTAATGTTCTAGAGTTCTGGAGTGGACTAATTTGAGGGCTAGGCCGGCAGATGAGAATAATCTCCTTGCAAAGGCTTCCATGTGGTTAGATTCCCTATCTGGGGGCTTTCTAGGTAAAGAGTTAGGGTTCAGCCTGCTCGTGGAAGCTTGCACCATAACACTGTTGGAAGTAGGGTACTGGAGGAGGGAAGATGGGTCCTTGGAGTAGGTCTTTACCATTTGGCAATTTGCTTATTCACAGACAGGAAAGCAGTCGATGTGCTCATTTAAGTATCTATTAAGTATCTATTAGAGCGTCATTGAATGGGAAGAGTGCCTCAGAAAAAGTATGCCCAGTCTGCAGAACATTGGTTTTAGCTCTACTGAGGACAGTTCCACAGCCCTTCTAACTAAAAATGCAAAAGATGCTAACTCTAATGTGGAAGGGATAGGTGGAGAGTTCAGGCCGCGACGTCAGAGCACTTATCAAGCCCACTGGCATCTTGAAGATCTAAAACCAGATTTCTTCTTCGTAAAGTTGTGAATCGTCATCTCGATCATCGCCATCATGGGGGATCTGGATCCATAAAATGTGTCTATAGTAGTAATTAATGTCCCATCCGAGTCGCAATGGGGCAACATTAAAGGTGTTTGCAGTCGAAGTGGAAGCGACTGTGGTAGAGGTGAAGCTATTTGCTTCAGAGTTTGAAAGGACAATCAGTTCTTCCTCTGACATCTATTTGATGCATGGGGAACCGAGTAGGGTCTTGGCGCTGGCTGACAAGTTGAACAAGCATCCACCTTGGAGTCATGGCAGGCCCCAAAGCGGGGTCAAAAGGCATATTGGCCTGGGGATGGATCTGCCAGTGGTAGACAACTGGAGGCCTTCTAGGAAACTTGGGCCCATAGGAACACCAGAGGGAGCTGAATGAATAAGTTACTTACTTTCGGTGACGCCTTATCTGGCAGAGACAGGATCTAGCTGCAGATTCCCCCAACTTTGAATTATCCCCAGATGCCAGACTGGATCTGTAAAATCCTCTACGGTAGTGCCACTGTGCATCGGTTGAGGGTGTTGAGCAACTCCATGGTGACGCTTTCCACCGGATGTGACGTTGATAAGAGTCCACATAAGCCCTTCCCTGACATCACGTAAAAAATGATAACTCCCATAGGAGTTTTAATCATGACTACAGCCTGAACTGCTGGACAGAATAACACCAAATTTGGCAGAAAGGCAGATTTGGTTACGCAGATCATGCTTTCAGTTATTTGGTGTAAATCTGTTCAGTAGGTTGAGAAATGATCTTTGAGCCCTGGGGACAACTACACCCGGCTCTTTCTTATTAAAACAATAGAGGGGGGCAGTGCGACGCCATGATCTTGGACTTCTAGAAGCCCTGGGGACTACCACCTCCAAGGGGCTTTGTTTTTAACCCCTTCGCTGCTAGGCCTTTTCCCCCTCCTATGCTAAGGCTTTTTTTGGCGTTTTGTGGTAGTGCGCGCTTAGGCCCTTGTAACTTTTTGAACACAAGGCCAAATTTGCGTCCTTTTCTTCCAACATCATGTGGATTCTAAAGGCGTCCAGGGTTTGTGGATTCCCTTGGAGGGGTCCCAGAAATTAACCAAAATATAGTGATTTTTTTGTTTTTTTCAGAAAAATGGGAAAAACGGGCTGCAAATGAAAGCCTCTGGGTTTTTCCCTGAAAATGTTATCAAAAAAGGGTTTGTGGGGCTGAAATCTCCATTTTCTCAGCTTTTAGAGAATGACAGTCTTTTGTCAGAGAACTGACATTTTTCACACAGTTTTGGCATTTTTCTGGGACATAGCCTATTTTTGCTATTTTTAGAGCTTTCGACCTCCTTCCAGTTAATGGTAGAAATGAGTTTGAAAGCAATAATGGATCCTGGAAAGCTGTACATTTTCGAAAAGTAGACAAAATTCTGAATTCAGAAAGGGGTATTGACATTCAATACCACCAGCTTTTGCAAGAGAGGTTACCTGGGTTTTGAGCCCCATACTAGACGGCCATCTAGGGAAACCTACCAAACCCATACATTTTTGAAAAGTAGACACCCGGGGCCTTCCAAGGAGGTATGGCTTGCGTGGATCCTCCAACGTTCCTGTACCCAGAATCCCTTGCAAACCTCAATTTTTGCTGAAAAAAATCAGTTTTTTCACACTTTTTTTGTGTCGGAAAGCGTGGCGTCACTGGGCTTACACAAATTTCCTCCAACCCAGCGTTCCCCCAGGTCTCCCGATAAAAATGGTACCTCACTTGCATGGGTAGGCATAGTGGCTGCAACAGGAAACGGTTCAAATCGTACGGTGGTGAATTTACAATACCCAATTGCAAATCGACCTTGATTTTTGGGGGGGGGCACCTGAGTTTTTGGCCCGGGGCTCGGTGGTATTCTTTGGAAAGTACCAAACCCAAACAGTTCTGAAAAGTAGACACCCGGGAGAGTCCAGGGAGGTATGGCATGCGTAGGTACCCCAATGTTTTCCTACCCAGAACTCCTTGAAAACCTTAAAATTAGGTAAAAATAACAGTTTTCCAAACATTTTTGCGTGTGAGCTCCATGCCGGCAAAAATGTCCTACCACCCAGCGTTCCCCTTTTTCTCCCGAGTAAAAGGATACCTCACTTGTGTGGGTGCCCCAAAGCAGAACAGGCCAAATATGAATTTTGAAAAAGTAGTATTTAAGTTTTACAAGTTAAGCCCCCCTGCCTTAGTCACAGGCCTTGGGCCCACCCACACAAGTGAGGTATCATTTTACTCGGGAGAACAAGGGGAACGCTGGGTGGTAGGACTTTTTTTCCGACACGGAGATCCCACTCAAAAAAAATTGGAAAAGTGATAATCAGCTTCCTATAAACTAAATTTAAATCCCTGGTGCTAGTGGGGGCATTTCCGCCGCACGATCGCGACGCTGTGCGCGATCGTGAGGCAGAAATGCCCTGCACAGAGACACCAGGGGAGAGGAAAATCTCTTTCCTCTCCCCTGATGCTTCTTCGCTGCCCCAAACCCCCGCCGGAGTCCAAAAACCTACCTTTTCCACCGGCGCTCAGGAAGCAAATGGCTTCCCGAGCGCAGGGAATCCCTGATGATGTCAGCGCGCGCTGTGCACGCTGACGTCATCAGGGATTCCCGGGGGGGGGGGGGGGGGGGGGGCGGGGGCGGCGGCGCCCCCCCAGCAAAACAACCAATATCGGAGAACCTCGGGGGGAGCGCCAGCGCTTCCCCCGAAGGTGGGGCTGATGACGAGCTGGCCTTGTCATCAGCGCAGCGCAGGTAAGCGCCATGATGAGCCCAGCTCGTCATTAGCCCCGAAGGGGTTAATAAAGGAAGGGGGGGGGGCGCATGGACCCCCCTCCTGGGCTTCTAGAAGCCCCCGGTTCCACCACCTCACTGGGGCAATTAAAAAAAGTGGCAGGGTGCCGTATGGACCGTGGTCCAGAAAGGGCTTGGTCCCCAAGGGCAAAGATTATCTGTACCACCTCAGGGTGGAGACACCACTTATGGTTGGCTCGATGACACAGGCTCAGGCTGTTAACTCTTGAATTCAAAGAGCCAGCCTTGAGGTTCTGTAAATTGCGAATTCGTTCGTGCTCAGCCTCCATTTTGTAGCCGCCGCCATTTTGTGTTGCCCTCACTCAGGCAGCACGGCGAGCGCAATGTTTTTGTCGTTTCTGCATTTACGTGTCAGGTGGCTTCTTCGCTCTTGTTTACTGAGTGTCAGGGTCTGGCCGAGAACACTAATTCCTGTCTGAGCTGATTAATCCCCGTCCGGACCATTTGTTGGTTCACACCATTCTTTCCTGTAGGTTATCTTATCTGCTGTCCTTCGCTACACGTCTCATGCATTCTCCTGTTTCATGACTGTCCTTCTAGAGCATACAACTGTGTTTTCTCTACTCGTAAACTGGATTGTGTGGATTAGTTTGTAATTTACTTAAGGGGTCGAGTGACAAACAACCACGGGAACTTGGGTTACCTAAGACTTAAAGCATTGACTATAACATTTGCCTATGCCTCATGCTCTTGTGTGTTTGTATTTTGCATTGTATTGTACCGTGTAAGCCTGTGCGCCACGGAGTTAAGTTGCGGTCTCTTTTGAACCTCGTTATATCAACGACTTCTAAGACCACTGTACTAGCTGCAGCTAATAAATACAATCTTCTACGCCAGACGAAGAGTCTGTGTCTCTGTATTTGACAAAGCAGGTGAATTCTGGGGATTTCAGGCGTACCCTGCGCTGCCGGGCCTTAAGGCTACGGTTCTCCAACTGGCGCCCAACGTGGGGCGACTGCAGCGGTAGCAGTTGAGTCCGGAGGTCGTGAGGAGCCCCGCAAGAAAATTCCGGAGGAAGCGCACCACGTGATCGACCCCTGTATGTCGAAAGTGGACCGAAGGTCTTTTACAGTGCGGCTACTCCTTTCTGACGGCTGCTGACGACTGCTGCCCTGATGGCGCCCTGCCTTGGACCCTTTGATGACGTTTGGTAAAGCGAGACGATAGACGGACCTTTGCTGGTGTGGGACGATTCTTAGCTAAGTATTTGGTGGGTCGCTCCCACAAACTTTGTTTTGTTCCGTTTTTGGTTTTTATTCAGTTATTGCAATACCTGAAGCCAAGGGGTGAGTACGTTTGTGCTGTTTTAATAATTCATACCCCTTGTTGTTTGTGAGTAGTCTAGAGAAGTAACGATGCCTGGACTAAGTAAGTCTAAAATAATTTGTTGTTTAGGTTGTACTAGGGATTTATGTCCGATTCCTCCAGTTGGAACTCCCACTTATGAGCTCTATTTGAAACATGGTATTGGTCCCATTACCTTTAATGAGACATGGGTCCGATACACGGAAAATAGTTGAGTTTTAAGATGGCCCCAAAATGGTAGTTTTGACCCCGCCATATTAGATGATTTGGAAGAGATTCTGTTTAGAAGGAAAGCCCGGCCGGCAATGTTTGACTCTTTTCGCCTTTGGCGTAAGGAAGCCAAACAGAAAGAAATTAAGCAAGCGAAAAAAGATAAAAAAGCACAAGACATGTCAATTATACAGGCTGCGCAGCAGTTTAAAAATAATGAAGTAGATGGTGCGAATGAGATATTGGAACGACAACATCGCATGGCGACAGATAGATGCTATCCGATGTTGCCTACTTCTCCTTCAGATAAAAGTAAGGAATTGGAAGAAGATTCCTTAATGTCTTGTTTATTGAATTCACCTCCGCCCTATGCCGAAACTCCTAATACACCTCCATTACCCCTCCTGTTGTTCAACAAGTGGTTGCTCCATTTTCGGTTGTTCAGCAAATGGCTCAACCTACTAACGCTCCTTTGCCTGCCTCTGCTCCGCCTTCACATTCTGTAATTCAGCCCCCACCTTCTCTACAATCCCCTGCTCCTGTTCTTCAGTCGGCTACGTTTCAGTCTCCGTTGCCTTCTACATCTGTAATGCCTCCTATTCTCTTAAGGGATTCTCCTACCTCACAGAGGAGAATAGCAGATGCTGTCTCGAACTTCTTTTCTCCTCTTCTTGGGTCTTTGAATCTGTCTCCAGCTTTCTCTAGACGACAATCTCGTTGTCAACTTCCTCTTACGGACGAGAAAGTAGTTTTCGGATCTCTTGCTCGTAAATGGATTGAGAAAGGACTGGAATATAGTAGAGAGGACATTATGAGTTCTTTTCATCAGTGGGTGGAGCCCACTCAGAGATATGTTTTTAATGTTATGTGTCAAACTCTTATTAAAGGATGGGACGATATGGAGCTAGATTCAGTTCCTTCAGAGCTACTGAAGTTACAAGCTGATTTCGATAAACGGTTTATTGTAGGACCGCAAGTTGTAGACGCGGTGAATAAACTTGTTGCGTTTCGGGCCATGTTTCTGTCCCTGACTCTCTCGGAGACTGATTCTGTTAATAGACAGGGAATTAAGAATTATCCGATGCGTGAAGTTCCTCCCGTATGGAGAGAAGAGGTAGTTGGTCCACCACAGATACCTGTCCATTTCAAGCGTATATGGGTCCACGAACCTTGGTAAAGGTCTGAAGTATTGGCGCTTAACAGACTCTTCCGGACCCCCATAAAAATCCTGCTGGGTATTATAAAGAATTGTCTCAAACAGTTGAGGCTTGTATTATGAATTTGGCTGATATCGATATGTTGTTTGGGAATGTTGTTCCGCAAGCATTATGGGCACGAATTCATAGAGAAAATCAAGATGCTGAATTAGGTGGTGATTGGGCTGCTATTAGAGCCGCTGATGCAGGTCAAGTGGGTGGTGCGAAGCCCGATGATCTGATTACTGCCTTACCTGGCAGAATAATTGAATTGATGAAGACAATGATGCCTGCGGTGCGAGTAAATTGGGATAAGCCAGCTGCTTGCAAGCAGAAGAAAGACTAAAGCGTTTCAGATTTCTTCACTCGTTTCGAAGAGACGTTTATTGACCATAGTAGTCAGGATCTGAGTGTAGAGGGTGGTCAGCGATTGTTTGTGGATAAGTTTGTATATAACTTACTCCCTGAATTATCGAATAAATTAAAAAGTTCTGAAAGTGCATGGGCTGTTTCTTCCCCAGCCAAAATATTGGCTATTGCACAGTATTAGGAGAATGGAGTTAAGGAGGAGAAAGATAAACAAGAGAGGAAAAATAAAGATCTGAAAACGAAGGTTCTTTTGCAGCAGGCTTATCCTCCACGTCCTGCACAGTCTCAGTTTTCTCAACCTCCACAGTTTCAGAAGGTGTTCCAGAAGCCTGAGTCTTTTGTACCGCGATCTTTGATAGGTCTTAATCAATGTGCGTATTGTAAGGAAGAGGGACATTTTAAGAATAGTTGTCCAGTTTTATTGCAGCGTAATAATGGGATATCTGCTCCACGAGGTCGTGGTAATTTTCAGTCAGGATCTAGACGTAGAGGACGAGGTGTGTCCTCTCAGGAGCAGCGTTCTTTCCCTCCATCTTCTACGAATTTTCTTGACCAGCAGAGAGTTCAGTCTGCGCAGTATTATAATGATGATTATCGTGTTGAAGATAGAATTGAAGATTTCCATACTGAATAGGACAGCCAAGGACGAAGTAAGGGAGTTGTGTCGATTCCAGTAGATCAAAAAGGACCATATGTTACTGTCAATGCTATGGGTGTTTCAGAGCCGTTTCATTTGGATACTGGTGCTATGAGAAGTTCTTTTATTCATTCTAAACTCCCTGGGGCACCTTTGTCTGGCTTAATAAATACTTCTGTAGGTTTTTCTGGCGCCCCAGTTCGTAATCCAGTTTTTTGTCCCTTACCTGTTTCGATTGGTCCCTATGAATTGGATGCTTCCCTTATTCTGACAACCGGTTGTGGTGAGAATTTGTTGGGTCTGGATTTGTTGAAAAGGCTACATGCAACATTGTATTGTTCTCCTTCTGGTGTGCATCTTACGTATGGGAAGAAATTGACATCTTCTATGTATTTATCCCGAGATCAGTTTCCACCTGAGTTGCTCTCTCTTCCTGAAAGTCTCTGGGCTACGGGTCCGAATGATGTGGGTCGTCTTGCGATCCCACCGTATGTTGTCACAGTTAAAGAAAATGTTAGAATGCCACGCATTCCCCAGTACCGTATTTCTAGCGATGGTGAGAGAGAGCTTCTGGCTATTGTTGATGACTTTATTCAGAAGGGCGTGGTCGAAGAAACGAGAGGCAATGTTTGTAATAGTCCTGTTCTCCCAATTCTTAAGAGAGCTGATCCTTCACAGCCCCCTGTTTATCGATTTGTTATTGACCTTAGAGAAGTCAATAAAATTGTTGTACCACAGTTTCCTGTTGTTCCAGACATTACAGCCTTATTGACGATGATTCCTGCTTCGGCAGCTTGGTTTTCAGTAATAGACCTCAAGAATGCTTTCTTTAGTATTCCTATTGCTGAAGAAAGTAGGGATATTTTTGGTTTCTCGCTAGGTGGCCGAAGTTTTCGATTCAAAAGAGCACCTCAAGGTTATTGTGAAAGTCCCTCCATCTATAGCAAGGCTCTTAAGTCACAACTTGATGCTTTTTCCTTGCCTCCAGGTGCTACGCTCATTCAGTATGTGGATGATTTGTTGGTGGCTGCTGATACGGAAGACATGTGTAAGAGTGTGACTGTTGCATTGTTGCATAATTTGTCTGCTTTATATCATAAGGTGTCACCCTCTAAGTTGCAATATGCCCGCCAAGAGGTTACCTATTTAGGTCATCTCTTGTCGAAGGAGGGACGGCAATTGACCCTCAGATCATATTCAGACTATTTCTCAGATGTCTGTACCTACTACGCAGAGAGAAGTGTGTGCCTTTTTAGGTATCACTTCCTACTGTAGACAAAGGATTCCTAACTTTTCACTTTTGGCCAAACCATTGTTGGCACTTACGTTGAAAGATACGCCCCATCCGCTCCCTTGGACGGATGAATGTCAGAAAAGTTTTGTTGATCTACGTACTGCTCTGTGTTCTGCTCCGGTGTTGGGTACCCCAGATTATAGTAAGTCCTTTACACTGTACGTTCACGAGAGAGAGGGTTGTGCATTGTCAGTCTTGACACAGCAATTTGGTGATAAGCAGAGGCCATGCGCCTAATTCTCCGCTACATTAGACCCAGTAGCTAAAGCTTTGCCCAGTTGTCTCAGAGCTACAGCAGCTGCAGCGATTTCTATTAGACAATCTGCTGGATTAGTGTTAGATAACACACTCATTGTTATGGTTCCACATGCAGTGGATACCCTGTTGAATAGCACAAAAACACAGCATCTCACGAGTGCTCGTTTGTCTGGATACCAGCTGACACTTTTAGCGAGTCATGTGCATATCAAAAGATGTAATACATTAAATCCAGCCACACTGTTGCCACTCCCAGATGAGAAAGACGTTCAGGAAAAACATGATTGTTTTCTTCGTACGGAAGAAGAAACGAAGGGCAGGATTGATTTGAAGGATACTTCGCTCAAGGACCCGGATGGAATCCTATGGGTGGACGGTTCTTGTTTCAAGCTTCCAAATGGGGAATCTACTTCTGCTTATGCTGTCACTACATTATGTACAATTGTTGAAACGGCACTTGTCGAACATAATTCAGCCCAAGCAGCTGAATTAATAGCCTTGACTAGAGCGTGTGTGTTGTCAAAGGGAAAGAGAGTGAATGTGTACACAGATAGCCAATATGCTTTTGGCGTTGCACATAGTTTCGGTAGATTATGGAGGGAGAGAGGATTCTTTACCTCTCACGGGACAAAGATTCACCATGGTCAATTGGGGACTGATCTTCTTGAGTCACTTACTTTACCTACACAGATAGCGATCCTAAAGTGCAGTGCACATAAGAAAGTTATAGATGATGTTGGTCGTGGAAATGCGTTTGCAGATGAGGTAGCAAAAACTACAGCTAGAGACGCTACTAGCCGAATGTATGTGGCAGGTCCCGCGAATTGGGTTAGGGAAATTGGAATGTGTGAAGACACGATTGAGGGTGTGAAAACGATTCAGGGAGAGGCTACTGAGAAGGAATTAAGTACTTGTAAAGAAAGTACGGGAATGTTAGATTCGATGGGTTGTTGGACGGGGTTGTCGGAACATCAGCGATGGTTATTACCGGACGCTTACGTGTTGCCGGTTGTGACTATGGCCCATGGTCCAGCTCACATAAGTGCGAAAGGCATATGTAAGCTTTTGGCTCCTGTGTGGCAGAATGAAGGAATTCCGAAATGTGCTGAGAATGTGGTTAAGCATTGCATTGTTTGTTTAATGCATAACCCAGGAAAGGGTACCCCAACTCCGGCAGGTCATTTTGCTCCCCGTCATATCCTTTTGAGGTGTTGCAGATCGATTACATTCACATGGATCGATGCAACAACCTCAAGTATGTTCTGGTGGTGGTATGTGCCTTTTCCCATTGGATAGAGGCCTACACCTTGAAAGATAACACTGCTATGTCTACTGCTAAGGTGCTACTTAAAGAGTTCTTTCCTAGATTTGGTTTGCTGCGAATTGTCTGGAGTGACAATGGAAGTGAATTTGTGGGTCAAATTATGCAGAAGGTGTGTTCTGCTCTTGGTATCAGACAAAATTTCCATGCGGCAAACCATCCACAGTCAGCGGGTTTAGTTGAGTGCTACAATGGTACACTCAAGCTTAAACTAGCTGAGATTCAAGCTAGCACAGGTCTTGCCTGGCCTGATGCCTTGCCCCTAGCTCTTTTGTCGACCAGAACTACTGTACACTCTCGTATGGGACTTGGCCCATATGAAGTGGTATTCGGACGCCCAGCTAATGTATGGGGTGTCCCTCGTCCCAGGAAGTACTCGGACATACCATATCCTTTGTAATTGACTACTTGCATGACTTGACTGCTAAACTGAGTGTTATTCGCCAACAGGTATAAAGTGCTTTACCAGGGGCTCCCACAGACCCAGGTCACACCATCTTGCCCGGCGACTGGGTCTGCGTCAAGAATTTTCAGCGGATTAGGAACTTGGAGCCTCGCTGGTCAGCGCCTAGACAAGTTCTGCTTGTCACTCGCACAGCTGTGAAAGTGGTCGGCAAGAAAAATTGGGTTCATGGCATTCACTGTAAGAAAGTGCCTCTGCCATTACCCTTTGATCAGTGGATCCGCAGTGGCATAAGAGAATCTGAATCTGCAGCGATTCCTTGTTTTGTTCCTTTCAGTGACGCTCAAATTTATGGAACCCATTCTGAGAAAGTTGACGACGACATTCTTCAAGCCGCTGTGCCTGCGCATCTTCGAATAGACACTACAAATGCAGCGACCTTGTTTAAGGACCAGACTGTGCCGAGCAAAAAACGCTACAATCTGAGGTTGAAAGTTGGCCAGAAGAATTGAACACTTTTTGACATTTTCTTTTTTCCCTTTTTTCCAAAGACATTTCTTTTTGCTTATGTGATATTTAGTATTAGATGTGCCATCCGTCAACGTCGCAGGGTCACGGTAGGAGACTCAGACTGTAACCTAGTTTTTGTTCTTTTAGTAAGTGGCTAGTGCCTCAGGATATACAGAAGTGAGTAGCTGAGTGATTGAGGAAGATTGCCGTGAGCGACATTTTTTTTAGATAAAGATGGATGGTACAATAATTGTAGGTAGGGAAAATAGGAAGCATGAAATGAGATCGAAGTATTGTAAATTATTGTGTAGTCGTTTTGGCGTAACTTTGTGTGTTTTTATGTTTTTGTGTATTTTATTAGCTTGCGCAGGTTAGATCGTACCTGTTCTACAGCAGAAAAATGTTGTTAATTCTACGACTTCTTTACCTACTCATCTTTCTGTCCTTTCACATAAAATGCATCCTCTACCTCCGCATGAGCAGATAAGGAGAGCCGAATATATGAATACGTTTGTCCAGCTGTTACACCAGCATCAGTTGGCTATTAATATGACTGATTGTTGGGTGTGCGGACTCATGCCACACAATACACATAAGGGAATGCCATATCTGGTTCTTCCTTTTTCATATGAGGGTTCAGCTTGGGCCTACCTGGCTATTTTTTCGGCCGAATACCACAACAGATTTAGAAGTTCCGTTAAAACTTTTGGGAATGGATTGGATTTTAGCCACAGCTCTTTGATTAAGGGTATAGTGGTGATGGCTAAGATCGTAGAGAAGAACAAGATTCCATTAGATGAGAAGAGAGCTTATGAGGGATAGAATGTTACCCATTATGTTTTCTAGACTTGGCGACAAAACTAGACAGGGTGGGTCTTCTCCAGTATGGACCGTACCCCATCAAGGTAATTTCTGTCTCCAAGTTAATGGCAAAAAGACTGACAGCAAACAAAGTTGTCTTTCCTCCGTTGGTTCTGTTTCAAGGAACATATTTCGTCTGTAATGATAGAGCCTATACGTGGCTCTCTTCTAACTTTTCTGGAACTTGTTATATAGCTTTTCTCCTTCCCCCTACATATACGGGTCGGTCAGACCATCATAGAATTAGATACAGCCGAGGTATATTTGATGCCAAAGACACGGCAGAACAAGAGGGAGGAGACTTTCTTAAAGGATTCCTTCCCTTTTGGGGTCCAATGGCCAACAGCAGACACATCAGGCAATTGGTTAGCGTGGTTGAGACCACGATCAATGTTACTGCAGGTGCGCTAAGTAATATTACGGCAGAGCTTCAGGCGGACCGTCTTATGACGTTGCAGAATCGAATTGCACTAGACATGATCTTAGCAGACCGAGGGGGTGTCTGTAGATTGATCGGATCTAGTTGCTGCATTTATATTCCAGATGATGCTCCAACAATATACCAGGCCATTTCCAGATTGCATACCGTCTCCGAGTCGATTCATCAGGACGAAGGAGATTAGTCTCTTATGGGATGGTTTTGGGGAATACTGTCAACTTGGGGATGGAAGATCCTAACGTTCCTTGGAGCAATTTTGGCGGTTGTTTGTGTATTCAATGTGGTCCTGCAGTTTGTGGCCTACTGGCTACTCTATGTGTTCCACAGTCCGTAACTCCAAAGACAGAGAATATTAGGATGATGGTGCAGCAACAGCTTGAGGATTTTATGAACATTGACATTGATTCCTACTCAGATTAGCATGAGTTGGTTTGTCTTTGCCTGAGTAATGGCAAAAGGAGGGCCTGAGGTTCTGTAAATTGCGAATTTGTTCGTGCTCAGCCTCCATTTTGTAGCCGCCGCCATTTTGTGTTGCCCTCACCCAGGCAGCACTGCGAGCGTGATGTTTTTGTCGTTTCTGCATTTACCTGTCAGGTGGCTTCTTCGCTCTTGTTTACTAACGAGTGTCAGGGTCTGGCCGAGTACACTAATTCCTGTCTGAGCAGATTAATCCCCGTCCGGACCATTTGTTGGTTCACACCATTCTTTCCTGTAGGTTATCTTATCTGCTGTCCTTCGCTACACGTCTCATGAATTCTCCTGTTTCACGACTGTCCTTCTAGAGCATACGACTGTGTTTTCTCTACTTGTAAACTCGATTGCGTGGATTCGTTTGTTATTTACTTAAGGGGCCGAGTGACAAACATAACCACAGGAACTTGGGTTACCCAAGACTTAAAGCATTGTCTATAACATTTGCCTATGCCTCATGCTCGTGTATTTGTATTTTCCATTGTATTGTACCGTATATAAGCCTGTGCGCCACAGAGTTAAGTGGCAGTCTCTTTTGAACCTTGTTATATCAACGACTTCTAAGACCACTGTACTAGCTGCAGCTAATAAATACAATCTTCTACGCCAGACGAAGAGTCCGTGTCTCTGTATTTGACAAGGCAGGTGAATTCCGGGGATTTCAGGCGCGTACCCTGCGCCGCCGGGCCTTAAGGCTACGGTTCTCCAGCCTGATGGTTGGCAACCAGCGAGATCCCTTGTGTCTGAGCCCAGGTCCACAGTGTCAGAGCTTCCCACTATAGAAGGAGATCCTGGTTGTTCATACACCACATCGCCATTGTGTTGTCTATCTGAACAGACTGGCCAAAAACAACTGGCAAAAAGGCATTGAGAGCCAGACATAACACCCACAGTTTGAGCAAGTTGATATGTAGACCATAGGCCTTCGATCAGCAACTCCCCTATTTACGAACCTCACTTTAAGGTGGAGGCATCCGTCAACTCTGTAGCCACCTCTGGTGGTGGTTTGCAAAAAGACTTTTCACAAAACAGATTCTCCTCTACTAACCACCCCTGGAGATGTGTTGTAGATTCTGGGAGCAATCTTGACTATATCCATCAGATCAACCCAAGTTCAGAAACATTTGAGACAGAGTCCACACTGGGGGGGGAGGAGGAAGAGAAGTGTGTGTGTGTGAGTCTGTGCGTGTGTCTGTCTGTGTGTTGATGTCTGTCTGCCTGTCTGTCCAACGGTTTACAGGAAGCCATGAGTACCAGGAGGTACAGAATCCGAATACCCTGGGAAGAGGGGAAAGCTCTGAAAGACCTAATGTCCAATACTGCCCCTCTGAACAAAGGATGCGACTTGGGTAGCTTGACAGAGGAACCCAGGTTGAACAGCAGGAGTTACGTGGTGTTCAGTTTCTCTGACACCAGCTGCAGTGAGCCTGTCTTGAGCAGCCAATCATACAGGCACTGGAAAACGGAGATCCCTTACGCACACAGATATGAAGACTGTTAGTGCTGATGTTAATCCAACCTGAATGACCTCAAACACGTACTGGATGCAACTTACCCTTTAACACAGGTACTTTCTGTGCAACTGCAAGATCAGTACAATGAAGTGCACAACGCAAGTCGAGGAACACCATCACATCTTGTAAGTCTATTGCTAACAGCAACTGAACAAGGAACAGCATCCAGAACTGCTCCTTGTGAAGGAAGGAGTTCAAGACCTGGAGGACGTGAATTAGATGCAGACCACTGTGCTGTCTGGCCAAAAGATTTGCAAATGTGTATAATTGTACAGGTGTTTGTAAATTATAAATACTGTAAGAATAATTCTCAAGCTGAAGAATCTGCAAATAAAGGCTTTGTATGTTTATGCTTTTGTCCATCGGTTATTGTTGATTACTGAGGACTTCCTGTTAATGGATGAAAAGTTTGTAGAGAGACTGATACATTATTCTTTGGCAAAGCGCTTGTGTTAATGAAACATCAGTTTTTTCAAAGAATGGATGCAATATACCTGCCCAATCTCCTGTTATACAGCCAAATCCACTGCCCTTTTTTGCAAAGCCATCATCTCCTGCTGGAGAAGGAAGATGTTTTTGTATGAGTGCTAAGAGAAAACTTGGGGAACAATGGGCAGGGGGATTGTTGGAAGGGAAGGTCATGGCCCCTTTCTGTAATGCATAGGGCCCATTGGGCCAACATGATAGTCAGCTAGGCATCCAGACGGTTTGATTTCCTTCCCCCATAAAGGCCACATGTGAACCAGTTGAGTTAAGCCAGGTGTGTATCTTATAGCTAAAGAGGAATCAAAGGCCTTAGTAACCAAATCCACAGTGTCCAGACCTGCTTCATAGCATCCTGCTCATCTGGGATTATCTCTCAGAAGTTGTCATTGAAGTAGTCCGGGAGACTCAGCTCCAGGATCAGCCCTAGATACCACAGCACAAGGGTATACCAGTTAAGTAAGCAGATGGAGTTCATGGGTCTGAGCTCCTCATTCCCAATGCTTTCTTTGCCATTGTCTCCAATTTCTTACATTACCAGTTCCAATGTGCATTTGGGAAGCACCTGGGTTCTGGTTTGTAAAGTGTGATACCTGGGGGCGCTAGAGGGCGCACTTGCTGAATGGCCGCACTTGCGTGAGGCTCCAGCAGCCCGGCATAGATATCCGCTTTTTATCCTCCTTTCCCTGCTCACACCCGCCCGAAAATCCCCACGGAGGGGCGGCAGAGGCCACCGCACGCTCAGTGCGACTTTGGTGCCTGTGCCCCCTTGGACTCCGGAGTTGTGACCTGCGGAACCCCCGGCCGACGAGAGCATTGCCGAGCCGGAGCCTGCATTCGGCTCCTGGACATACGCAAGCCCGAGGCTTGCCACGAGGCAGGTGGGCCTCCGGACCTTGGAAGGCGGCGGCCGGTATTTGCGGTGGGGCCCGCGTCTGGGACAGACTACAGGGGTACGTGCGGTACGCTTTGCTTGCGGCGAGGGGGCTGAGAAGTTGCGGTGCCCCCGCTGGCTTCGCCCTGCTGCGGGCCCCGCCGATGCTGGGACAGGCACGACCTACAAGCGCCATATTGGACTGGTGGCACTCCCCTGCAGAAGGCCCGAGCATCCCGGCAGCCTGGCCATACCACTGCCACACATAGCCTCACGCCTGACCCCTGCCGCGGCACTGGTGTGCTAGAGACTCCAACGATTTAGTGCTACTGCCTGAGACCTCGAGGCGCTGCATATTTGGCTGGTGTTCTCGCACTTTTCCCCAGGTGACCGGTATCCCTCCGGACTATGTTATATCTCACATTGTGCCGCCCTGCAGACATCCGCCGCACTTCCCACGCTGCCTAGCGCCTTGTTTACAGCGAGGACACCACTACATTGCGTTTTGTGGGGCCGGGGTACTGTCCCCTTCATTTGCCTCGCTCCAGCTGCAGTGCGGATAGCGCCTAGACGCTGAAGCTTCATATTTCACATTAATGACATGGGGAAGCCGGACAGTCGCCAGCCCAGGCTGCAGTTTGAGCCCGCGTCACAGAAGAAGGCGAAGCGGCATACGGGGGACGCGGTGCCACCCCGGAGCCCGGTCACGGAGGCCTCCACATCGACCCCGCCAGCCCCAGATATCGCCACCATGCTGCAGGAGATGCGACGGGGCTTTGCAACGGTGGTTGACAAAGTGGACAGACTTTCATCCAGGATGGATGGGATAGTCCAAAAGATGGATGTGCATGAGGAGCGCATAACTGAGGTGGAACGCAGGATTTCCGAAAATGACGACACCACCCCGACACATGACTCTCGCCTTGCTAGAATGGACAATGTGCTAAGGGTGATTGCTGCCAAAAATGAGGAGTTGGAGGCTAGGAGTCGACGGAACAATGTTCGCGTCACGGGCATTCCGGAGTCGACCAACACGGGAAAGATGGAGCTGTACATAGAGAGACTATTCACAGCGGCAGTAGGGGCAGAAGCTCTTTCAAATCAGTTTATAGTGGAACGCGCCCATCGCTCCCTTGGACCTTAGCCCAAACCTGGAGCCCCGCCGCGACCCATAATCGCGCGCCTGCTCAACTACCGGGATCGAGATGCGGCGCTCCGAGCAGCCCGGACGAACCAAAATCTGACGTATGATGGCGTGCCCTTCTCCATCTACCCTGATTTTACCCCGGTGGTCCAAGAGCAACGGCGCAATTTCCTTGCGGTCAAGAGGAAGCTTCGAGACCTGAACATTGACTATGCCCTTTTGTACCCGGCCAAGCTGCGTGTCAGCCACCAGGGTACACAGCACTTTTCTCTCAACCCCCAACAGGTCGAGGACTACCATAAGACTTTGCCTAAACGACACAGGAGACCTGCGGACGCTGAAGACTTAAATGCATCTGGTCCCGAATGATCACTGGCTGGCTCTCTATGGATCTTGATCCTGCACTCCACTAGACCGTCCTTGCTCCCCTCTCTGCGCAGGGGATTCCATTCTTCTCAGTGGTGGCTGCGGCGGCCCCTGGGGTGCCATGGACGGGTGTTGGACTGCAGGTGGTAATGTATGCTGGGCACCCACCCCCTTACTCCCTCTCTGCTCCGAATGGAGACCCCTGGGGTGGACTTGCACGGAGTGGGACGACTGGGGGTGGTGGAACGTGCGCCTCAGATGACCCCTACTGGGTGTTCCCCAATGACATTGACTTTGATTCTTGTTTGTTGGTTATTTCTTTGCATTGTTTTTGCATGTGGGTGGGGGGCGGGCTTGGGGTGCTGGCGAGTTGGGGATGCTTCAGTGGGTGGGGGGTGGTGGACTGTGTACCTGGAGGAATGGGAATGCACTTGGCGAGGTATGGCTCCCTTTCGCAGAGCCGAACTGTTTCGCCCTGAATGGTTGCGTTCTGTGCAAGGTTTTTCTTTATTCAGGTCCTGTCCTTTTGTTGGGACTCTTGGGAGGGGGGGGGGGGGGGAGAGAGGGGGTATGCTGGAAGTTCTGTTGGGGTTCTGGTTATAACATGTGCATGATGGGTTTTGAACTCACTTATCTGCCCTGCGGAGGGCGCCTTGGTTGTGGCCGGGGGATGTGGGGATGGGATGGATGCGGAGTGCGTTGTCTATGGCTGGGGAATGATGCAGATGGTGAGGGTGCTCCATCGGTGTTCGGCTCCTGGCTCCCTCTGGATATCACTGGGCCGGTTCGAATGGGCGGTTGCCTGTTTATTGCTAATGATGACTGGGCCGTTTTGCTCGCTTTGATCCTGTATTCATTGTTTCGCACTTATACATGGGTGACACACGCTTAAATGTGATTACTTGGAATGTGAGGGGGTTAGGTGACCATAGGAAGAGACGTCAATTATTGAGTTACCTTGATCGCCATAACGTCCACATTGCTTTCCTGCAGGAGACGCACTTTGCACCCCATAGATCACACGCCTTTGGTAGTAGGTGGGCTTCCCACACGATCTTTGCTAATTACTCCTCATATGCACGAGGTACGGCCATTTTGGTTAAGAAGTCTACACCTTTTCGACTTGCTGGATCCAGGGCTGACCCCCAGGGGAGGTATTGTTTGTTATGGGGCAGACTGGGACATATGTCGGTGACACTAGCATGTTGTTATGGGCCTAACGTAGATGACCCACAGTTCTTTACTGCTTTATGGGCTGCGATTGTGGAGACGGGACCACAACACCTCATATGGGGGGGGAGACTTCAACACGACCCTGCACCCCCCCTTGAATAGGTCACACCCCGCCCCCCACCATTACACCAATGGGCGAGAAGTCCTTAGAGCAACCATTGACGGTAACAATCTCATAGACGCCTGGCGTTCACACTGTGGGCCTAAAGGGGAAGGTACACACTTTACAGAGCAAGCTAAGTCATGGGCGCGGCTCGACTATTTCCTCCTTACCTCACATCTCTACACGGCACTGGTTCACGCGTCGCACCTCCCCAGGACATATTCCGATCACTCCCTCGTTTTTATTACGTTGTCTGGCTCTGAGCTGGGCCCCCCGGTAACGGCGTGACGTATGCAACCCTCTATGTTATTAGACTCACACTTCCAAGAAGAACTCAGGGATGAATGTCTCGATTTCTTTAAACGCAATAAGGACTCCGTCCAGGACGTTGAGACCATATGGGACGCGTTTAAGGCCACACTCCGGGGCTTATGTATTTCGAAAGGCTCGGGAGTGCTCAAGAGCATACTAAATAGACTACACGGTCTCGAGGCTGACCTACGGAGTGCAGAGGACAGCCTCAGAGCAGGCCCTGATAATGCAACCCTCGCTACTATACGTGAAAAACTGTCAGAGTACTCCGAGGAGGCTGCCCGCGAGGTAAAGTTTAGGAACAAGTACTGGGTGGCCAGGCGATATGGAGAGGGTGAGAGACCTGGGAAGGCGCTGGCGGCGATGGTTAAACTAATGCGCTCGCCGACTGTTATACTGGAGCTTCAGACTGCTGAGGGGCTAGTACTCAGGGACAACACAAATTATGAACGAATTTGTGCGACACTATGGTAAGCTATACTCCTCTAACAGGGCTGGCGAACTTTCACTGGACGATTATTTGGCAGATGTCTCCTTGGGGTGGTTGAGCGATGCACAGAGAGCCTTTTTAAGCGCTCCGTTTGAATTGGATGAGGTCAGAGAGGCTATCATGAGTATGAAGTCGGGTAAGGCCACTGGGCTGGATGGCATCCCCATTGAATTCTATAAAACGTTTATTGACTTCATGGCGCCAGTGCTGCGGGACGTTTATGAGGATGCGCTAGAGGTGGGCCATCTCCCTGCATCCATGAGAATTGCCCTTATTACATCCCTGCTCAAGCCAGGTAAATCCGCTTCCAGCTGCGACTCCTACAGACCGTTGTCCCTGTTAAATTGTGACGTGAAAATTCTTGCAAAATTGATTGCAGCCCGCATCAGCCTCCTCCTGCCTGATCTAATACTTCCGGACCAGGCCGGATTTGTCCCTGGCAGGGCGACATCGCACAATCTCCGTACCTTTTTTTCGGTCTATGACTCCGTCCACGAAGACCTCCCAATGGCTGCCATTTTCTTAGACGCCACCAAGGCATTCGACTCGCTCGAATGGGACTATGTGTTCAAAGTTCTAGAGCGAATGGGATTCCCGCTTATATTTATTTCCTGGATTAGATTGCTATATACGAATCCGACAGCCAGGGTCCTCATCAATGGGAAACTGTCTTCGGACTTCCCGATCTCCAGAGGGACGAGGCAGGGTTGCCCCCTGTCTCCACTCCTCTTTGCTATAGCCACTGAACCCCTGGCGGCTAAACTGCGGCAGCATCATCGGGACAGTGCACTGCGCTGTTTTCAGAGACAAATACTCGTCTCTATGTATGCTGATGATATCACCCTTTACCCTGGCAACAACCTACATCCCATACTCCGGGAATTTATACGGTTTGGTGCCCTTTCGGGAGTCCAAATTAACTGGAATAAGTCGTGTATCTTTCCCCTTACTGCCTCGACTAGTCAGTTTCCGCTAGAGTTCCCACTTGACTGGTGTACGGGGGATTTTAAGTACTTGGGTATACAGGTGGAGAAGAGTAGAGAAGAGCTGATTCGTGCTAATTATGGCACTGTGATGGACAAAATCAGTGGCAATATATCCAGGTGGATAGCACTCCCCCTTTCCATGGCTGGGCGGGCCTCGTTAGTTAAGATGGTGATACTCCCTCAGCTTCTGTACCTTTTTATGAACATCCCGTTTCATCCCGGGCCCCATTTCTTTCGGCTACTGCGCTCGGAACTTCTCCGACTGGTGTGGGGTGGGAAGACACCCAGACTCAAATGGGAGACCCTAGTTCGGCCATTCTCACAAGGGGGCTTTGGCATTCCTGATTTTGAGCTTTATTATCGGGCTGCTCAGGCCCACTATGCATATTTCTGGGTGTGTCAGCAGAGATATATGCCTCAACTGGCGGCCGAACACTGGTTAGCCCACCCGACCCCCATTGACGGCGCTCTTTATTCCACGGTTGACGGCAGGGACAAGACTCCTAACACGGTGTCTAGCACGGTAACGGCGTGGAATTCCATTACTCTGCGGCTTGACCTACATTTCCTATATGCTCCCCTATTGCCACTGACCTACCACCCACAGCTCCCGCTCCTACAGGAGGCTGGCTTCCAAAAATTGCTGAAAAGCATACATGTCGCTACATGGGGGGACTTGTATCGTGATGGCACCTTCCGTACCAAGGACCAGCTGTACGAAGGCATACAACCGACACCTCTAGACTTGTTTTATTATATCAGACTAAGGCACGGGCTACAGGCCATTACGCCTGACTTCCCCTGTGAGCCCCCAGTGCTTCTCCCCCTGCAGAACATGCTGCTTCACGACAATCCCAATAAGCTGGTATCCACACTCTATCAATCTGTCCGTGCCAACATGACCTACACTGCCCTACCCGCTAGGCACAAATGGGATCAGGATCTAGCCTTGACTCGTACAGATTCACAATGGGAATTCAGCCTGCAACAGACCGAGCACATTTCCTCCAACAGCCGTTATAGGATAATTCATTATAAATTCCTACACAGACTTTACCACACTCCAGCGCGCTTACATAGGTTCCAGCTGAGGCCTACTGACACGTGCGACAGGTGTGGGGCTCCTGGGGCTGACTTCCTTCACGTTGCATGGGGCTGTGCCGAAGTGAACAGATACTGGACCCAGGTGTTTCAAGCGCTGTCCAAAATGATACACATGAGGGTGGACCCGTCCCCATTGTTGGCCCTTCTGGGGTATGTTGCACCACTTCAGGCGGCTCACCGTAAATATGTGGCACTGGCTATGCTTCTGGCTAAACGCAGGGTGGCCTGCAGATGGGGGAGAGGGAGGGCGCCCAAGTTTAAGGATTGGATGAGTGACATGATATACTGCCTGGAACAATTGCATACTTATTCCGAATTGTTGCCACCTACCTCTAGGCCTACTGATATTTGGGCCCCATTACAATGTTATTTGATAACTGACCCACTGGAAGATAACAACACTTGAGGATGGGAGAGTGGGACACTCCTGTGTTGTTTCCTGGCCCTGAATTGAGAGTCCGGCCTAGCTTGTCTGGCATGCTGTACTTACTGCCCCCCCACCCCCTCCCCTCTCTCTCTATCCCCCCCCCCCCCCCCCCTTCTCTGCTCGTTGTGTGTTGCCCGCACTCCCACAATATCGTCCAGGTGTCTGCCGGCCTACTACCTTCGATGCTGCGCCCTGCCATTACTTCATTTGTAGACTCAGAACTTGCCAGCTGCATGCCTCCCACGGACTGCTCTGTCCGCCCGAGCACGGGTGTGCACCCCCCCCCCCTCCCTGTGTTCACCTGGTCATTGCACATGTTAATGTTGTCAAAATTTTTTTTTTAAAAGCAAGACACTTTGATTTCGCTATGTAGAAGCTGCACTTGTCACTTGGAAACTACTGTTTGACGCGATTGTATTCGCACCATTACATTTCTGTCCTTGCTTGTTCTATATATCTGCATTGATAGCGGCCAGCCTCCGGGTTGTTGGCGAGACACTGTGTGCTCCTGCAAGTGCTCAATAAATGTTTTGCACCAAAAAAAAAAAAAAAGTGTGATACCTGCACCACTAGGCATTTTGGCAATGGGTGAGAAGTTAAGAAGCCCTTAGTGTCAAAAGACAACATACAGGCGATCTCCGTTGGCTCAGCACCAAAACCAAAGACGGTTTGGCCCAGACTTCCTTAATAGCCTCCATCAGTGCCATGTTAAATGGGAGCATGGGTTTCAAGGAGGCTAAAGGATTGCCATAAGGAGATTTGCTTATTTTCATTCATTGGTAGAGGTAATTCCAGCACCTCTGCTGCCCCAGTAATGAATGACCAGAATTGATGCTACCTCTGCAAAGGGCAGTCCCTAAGGTCATTCAAGCTCAAGAAAGGTGTGTCCCAGTCAGTCACATTTTGAAGGGTCAAATAATGAGTTGCATCCGTGTAGGTGGGACAGAGCAAACTGGCTGCCTGACTGTTGTCTTCATCATTGTGCTGTATAGTCTGAGGCATCTGAATGTGATCTACGTCTGTTCTGAAAATGTTGTCCACCTTTTTCCAATACTCATCCTTGGGCAATGGTCTGGGCTGAGACTCGTCCCTATACTGGACCTTCTCCACTAACCTCTACAGTGGTCTTATCTAAGCTGATTAGTATGGTCTTTGTTTGAGGTACAGGGTGGAAACCCTGAATCTGTGCCAGAGTTCGTGCCTTTCTTAGTGTTGGTGGAGGAACTACTGGCAGGATTCGGGTTGATGATGCAGCTGCCAGCTGGGGCCAGTAGAGTGCCTCGAGGATTAGTCGACTGGCATCTGGAAAGGACCTTCCAACCACTTATCAATTCGAGGCCCCATTGGTTCTTTGGTTCATAGGGCCCGAAGCCAAGCGACAGGGAACCAAAGTGCACAGAAGAGCACCAGCATAATCTGTGTGAAAGCTATGACCTGCGCTGGGTCAGCGCGATAAACTGAGGGTATGCTTGAGGATGGCTCAACGTTGAAGCAGGAAATTGCATCAGAGCTAGGCCCAGAGCCAGGGATGGTTGCTCATCCAGGAACTGCCAACTAACTCTTGCTCACTCCATTACTGATGGCAAGGAGCATCACGGAGAGCTATTTCCGGAGCAGGAATGGTACCTAGGCATGAAGATGTTTCGCCAGTACCTCTTTTTGCAATTCCCCTTTTTTTTTTACTTGGAAAAGGGTGACTATCTTGAAATGCTCGACTAGCTGGAAAGCAAATGAGCCAAATCTGGAGTGCACTGGCCACATGAACTACTTTGGCCACCAGACATTGAGTTTTTGTTCTAAATGTCACAAGAAAACCTTGTGAGGGTCCAAAAAGGACATCTGTCTATTGTAGGAGCAACTAGGCTTGAACCCTGACCTCTTAAATGGTGACATTCTGCCTAGCACTGCACTTCATTTGGAAGTTTTGTGCAAATGTTCCGTGAAAAAACACTTTGGAGCTGCGGTAAACCGTGCAGAGAAAAAGTGCTCTGACATCATGGCGTTGAGGTAGCACGACATGGCTCCGGTAATATGTCCTGGGTGGAACCAGACGCTGAAGCGGAACTGAATGCTAATGCCTGGTGCTGGAGAGCTACTGCTAATTCTTCTGAAACAGCTTTGGGCGTGTGAATATTCTAAAGGTGTGGAACTTGCTAGCAGAAGCATACATCAAAAGTTCACTCAACTGAACGGTGAGGAGTCTGTGGTTAGAAACAGGAATTTCTTTGAATTGGAAAAAATGCCTACCGATTCCTATTATTTTATCACCCCCAGTCTTTGCACTCTCTAAATAGCCCATCGAGATTAAAGGAGAACACAACATACCTTTCTCTTACTGTGAGCTGGGTGAGCTGAGGGGTCCTGTGAGCTGTACGAAAAGCTTTGGACACCAGTTGAGAAATCAAACTGACTCATTTCTTCACTCAGACTGCTGTCTGCCATATAAGACTGAGACGACAAGTAACGTGGCTCCTCTAGAGAAAAGATTTAAAAGGTATACATTGGTCAACCTTAAGGAACACTAATTTGGTAAACACATTGCCATTTTCCAGTTTGATGTAAGTTGTGATAATAAAAAAAAAACCTCACAATTCAAAAGTCATACGTTACACAAAGAAGCAATATAACACATTCCACAGTTGAGTAATACAAAAGAAAGGCCTGCTTATTTAAAACATTTTGCAATAGCCTTGGAGTGTAGACCCACCCATTAAACACAAAGCCCCAATCAAGATTTTGTTTTCAACAGCATGAAAGTGAAGCAGCACACCCTGAATAGTTCAGAGCTGACCAAATCTTGACGTACAAGTTACTTACCTTTGGTAACGATGTATGTGGTAGAGATGATTCTAGCCGCAGATTCCTTCACGTAGAATTATCCCAAGGCGTGAGACTGGATCCGGAAACTTTTTTGCCACAGCATCCCTGCGCGCCGGCGGCGGGGCGACATCACGCGACTCCACCCAGGCGTCGTCTGCGTTTGTGACGTCAGCAAGGTCACATAAGACCCGCCCCGGCACGCATACGTCCGTTTTCTTCGGAGAACTTTTCCGCAGCACAAAGCAGAATCACCAGATAAAAAACTGTGGAAGCATGGGGACAGTGTGCAAAGAGCAGAAAAATTGGAAAGAAGCAGTGACTAACAACATCACACAGAATAGTGGCAACACTGTAGAACCCAAAGACAGGAAAGAAGAAAGAGCCAGCAGAGCCCTGCGCAGCCACCCTTTCAGCACATAGACAGCCTCCCATTCCCCAGAGGCAAGGAACATGCATAAGTCATGGTACACGTAGTAAACCTACCACTCGAATCTAGAGAAAGGAGACCAGTCCCAAGACAGACGGGGACAACAACCCTCCAAGCCACCCTAACAGAGAGGGCAAACACCCACAATTGACAAGAGCAAGACATGGCCAGATGAACCTTAATCAGGGATAGCACTGGAAGGAAGGGAAGGGAGGGAAGGACAGGGATAGAAAGTAATCTCCCCCAAACCTGGTAGACAGAGCAGCAGGGCACCGGAGCACTGGAACCCCATCCTCCAAGAACCAAAGGAGGAATGAACTGCCCCCAGACGGAGCGACCCGTCAAGAACAAGGTAGGCACTCACAGGAGACACAACCCTCCACGGGGAGGCGAGTACCGAAGACCAACCCAAGGGTCCTCGCAGAATAGGGGAGGAAGGGCGGGCCGTGAAGGAATCTGTGGCTAGAATCGCCCCTACCTGATACATCATTACCGAAGGTAAGTAACTTGTACATCTGATAGAGACTACTAGCCGCAAATTCCTTCATGTAGAATAGATCGCTAGCAATACCACCTGGGAAGGAGGGTCTGCGAAAGGACCCTATGTCCCTGCCAGGCAAGGGTAACCCCCACAAGCAGAACCCTACCGACCCCAAGGGTATGGGGGAGGGAAATAAAGGCCGAAGAGGCTCGTACACTCACATTAAAGGAACCAAAGGCAAGGGCGAAGTGGCTGAAGCATCCCATCCACAACAAGGCAACATAACATACGCTGAAGACCAAGACAGGAAAGCGGAAGAAGAAGCCTAGAAGGCCCAACGAGGGTGTCGCGTTCTAATCTAGGACCCCGATCAATACTGTGACCTTATGCCCCTATACGGCTATAATCCATTCATACCCCTATATTAGCATAAACGATCAAATGCAATATTCAGAAACTCGTCTCTGGCCTCACACGATCAGAGCCACATTTCAGAATCTCTTCCTCTGCAGCTCATTAGAGCAAATGACACAGCAGAAGCCACTATCTAAGATTCCTAGATTACACTCCGAGTTCTTCAACAAGATGAAACTCAGCAACCTGGGAAAGCCCCGCTTGCTATGTTTTGATTAGTAATAGAACTCTAATGAGCACTGAGAGACGATCACTTCCTAGTGACATCTTTATTGACGTCTTATGTCCAAAAATTTACGTCAAACAAGGCACCTTTCAGGTATAAATATTACCAACGTTGCCTTAAGCAAACGCTGCCTCAACGACATCGATGATAGCGATGGTGTGGTGAACATAGGAGCAGAACAGCTGTCCCCCTGCAAAGCCCAGCAGATACAAGCTGCCCACGGACGCTGCCCCTCCTCCTCCTCGACGCGCTGAGAGAGACGCTGTCTTTTCTCCTGCCGAGAAAATCCAGCTCCGGCGTTTCCAGCCTACTCTTGCGAGTGACTGGGATATCGAGTCCTGGAAGGAGATACAAGACCTCCAACATTCTATTCCAGAGGTATGGTGTTGACTAAACCCTTAGAGAGAATTCTTGAAGCAAACCTTGGCAAAACCAACTTAACTAAAGCTACTTACTTACTCCCTCCCAAGTATTAGGCTTAGGTCAGGTACACTGGGGTAGGCGTAGTTAGAAGCACCAGTTGAGTACGTTAGCCTAATGTATATATGAATGTATATATGTTTTATTCATTTTAAACCATTGTATGGCTAAGAAACCATATCAATGCTTTTACAGTATTATTTCGCAATCCTCATTTTACTGTACGCACTTTTTATAATAACTAGTCTTGCAATTGTGGCAATTCATTTCTCTTGTATGAGAAGAAAGACTGTTCAATAAATAATACCTTTTTATTGAAAACGCCCGTCTCTCTATTCTCTGCATATTGGTGAAAGTAATCTGCACAAAGCTGACTGAGTAAAATAACTGTCTATTGTTTCACACAACTCTAGAGATTGACTCTTATTCTAAGGAGCAAAGTTGTCATGTTTATGCGGTTGTTGGAAAACTGAATCCCTTCTTGTCTGTACCAGGGAAGCTGATCACTTCCTATTCAGTCAAGAAAGTTTCCAGTGACCTCTGAGCTAGTTGGTAACAAACCCAATTAAGTTTAGCATAGTCAGTGGAGACCTGGAAGATCCGCAATTCAACGTCTATACTACTGTTTCTGTTATTCCAATGCGCAGGGCCTATTGGGAAAATAGGAACTACACTACATGGCGCCCAACGTTTGGTAAGGCGATAAAACTAACGCAAGACGTTAGAGTAACTCAGTCGTGCATTTTTCACACAGACCCCTTTCTCCCGTAAATACTCCAATAGACGTCTGGAGTGGGTGAAAGGTTAAAATCCGCCCGACCTTAGTAGGAAGAGATTCCTATGTAAAGCTCTGGTTTATTCAACGTTGAAGGATACAGTGTTCCAAAATATTGTGCACCTAATCATTGTCTCCTTGGAGACCTGCTCTGCAAAACCTTCATTTATAAAATGTCAGTAGAAAACAACGGAACTGATGCCGCAGTAAATGCGACTCAGCAGGGTCCCAATGGTACAGGGACTACTGAGCCGGGTGCAATAATCATCCCGGCACATTTAAGAAAATCTACAACGTCCAAACTTATAGAAAATAGACTGACCACACAAGGTGGCACAGTCGTCTTCGTGATAGAGGCACACGAATATCGGCAGACAGAGGTATTCTATTCATGGATAAAATTTCCAGCGGCAAACACCGCAACACACGAGTTCCACTATTACAAAATAGGGGATCCACCGGAAGAGTACGCTCCTTTCGAGGAGATTGAAATTCCAATAAAATTCCAAGAGCATTTGCTCTGGTTTAAAGGCGCCCTAAAACACAATGATCATATTACCAGGCTCGGTCCACTAGGTAGACCAGGAGTAACGTGGCCGGTTCTAGCCAGCTACACACCACATCGAGACATTGATAAAATGTCAAGTGAAGAACTCTTAGTTAAAATAAGAGAATTAACAAAGGCATATAGAGAGTTAGTAAAATTATTTATTAAAAATAATTCAAACACTCCTAAAAAGAGTTGGGATGGAAATAAACAATCCACTCCAAAGGAAAAGTTTTCCAGTCCAGAGGAAGGTCTCCTCTACGGAGGGAAAGAACTCCGACTCGAGAACACCAGTCTCCCCAGAGGGAGTCCTCTGAGAAAAGATATAACCTTAGAAATAGGGATAATTTGAAGAAGCCTGATAGATATCAAAGTACTGATACACGTCCCTCTCGATCTTTTTCGCAGAAATCGGAAAGAAAAGGACGGTCAGACCCAGGAGAGTACACCAAGTCCAAAGAAGAGGAACCTGCTCAAAGTAAAAAATTACTATTTCCAAGAAAGAAGGTACCCAGTATTAGAGTAATCGAACATGCCGAGAATACGGAGGACACAGTTGAAAAACGGGGAGTGGGCACAGACAATGTTAGACAGTGCAGCAGAAATCAGTATAGCCCGCAAGATCCTGATGAGTCATCTGGAGACAGTGGACACGAATGAATACATTCAGGTTGAAACTGCCGACACCAGAGTTAGCGAGCCCCATAAGATATACGAAATAACACTGCGTATAGAGGGTGATAAGACAAGGAAAATAAGGGGTCTATTTTGGGATAAACTCTCAAAAGGCTATGACATTCTGTTAGCTGAAAAAGACTGGCCCCCAGAGTTTGTCAGGGAGTGCCCTTGTGGCGAAGAAATGATTATGCCTGCCTTCTCGAATCACATTCCGATTCACAAAAAATATACTTATGCAAGGGAATGGGCAGTAGCCCAGGCACCAGCATTATATAAAAATCATGTAGGATGGGATGAGGACTCTCCTCCTCACAAAATCCAGTTAAAAAATCAACCAACTGCACAAAGACAGTATCCCATTAAGCAAGAAGCTAAAAATCATGTCAGGGAGATGTTAGATCAACTTGAATACCAGGGGGTGATTGAAACATGCACCTCTCAAAAGAACAATCCTTTGTTTCCTGTCTCCAAGCCAGACAATTCATATCGTCTAGTTTTGGACTACAGACACCTTAACGCATGTTGCAAAACTTTTGCAGTACAAAATTCGCATAGTGCTGCACTAATGAATAACAGAGTTAGGAAAAAATATAAAACGACATTAGACATATCTAATGGTTTCTTTTGTCAAAATATTGCACCAGAAAGCAGATACTTGACCGCTTTCCCAGTAATGGGGGTCTCAGAAAAATTTCTGTAGGCTCCCACAGGGATTCAAGAACAGCCCAGGACTATTCTAAGCCAGAGTAACAGAGTTACTACAAATGTATGATGATGAGGCATTATCTTACGTAGATGATATCTATCTCACAGACGACGACTTGGAGACTCACTTGAAAAGAGTGAACACCATTATACTTGGGTTCGCCGCAGAGGGTTACAAATTCAACTTTAAAAAGTCTCGAATTGCCCATCTGACAGTATTATTTTTAGGATACGAATTATCAAGTGAAGGAAAAAGCCTAGTGGACAACTCAGTAGAGCTTACATTCTAAATTACGCAGAGAGGGTTAAACCTCTCTACGAACTAATTAAACCTGATTTTAAACCCATCAATTGGACTCAAAAACACACAGAAATTTTGAGATCACTGCAAACAGACATGTTAGCAAAAACAAAATTAGATACACGTTATAACACACGTGATATTGTAATCAAAGTAATCCCAGGAAGATGCGGATTCACGTACCTGACCTCTAATGAGGGAGAAAAGGTACCAATTTCAATTAAATCTCACTTGTACACACAAGCGGAAAAAACATTCAGTTCCACAGAAAATACTGTGAAAGCAGTACTAACGGCATTAGCCAATGAAAGGGAACTAGCACACGGCAAAAGGATTAATATCCTCACAGCGGAATCCGCCTTCGAGGCGCTATTCAGCCCAGTAAATCTGCCTACAGTGTCACTGGATCCGAAATGGATACAGTGTGTAGATTCTCTTGGAGCAGAAGATGTGAAATACTATTTCGCCCCGCAATTCGAAAAACTGAATGATTTGACTTATGAAGAAGAATATCCTCTGCCAATCAAACTTCTGCCTCTCCCACAGTAGGCCTGCATAATCTATACAGATAGATTTGTACAGCATTTCAACGTAGAGAGCAAATCCTACGATGCAGCCTGTGCGATTGTTAAAGGTCGTTGGCTGTGCGGTAAATTCAGACCGAAAATAACAAAAACTGAATCAGTGAGAAACTGTTCGTCTCAGAGAGCTGAAATCAGATCTTTAAAGATGGCGCTTGAAAATGCAGAACGTGAATTCCCGACACTAATCATGTGCGATTCTCATTTTTGCGTCAACTCTTACAATAATAAGTTGCAGAGCTGGATTCAAAATGATTACAAAGATGACACAGGTGCCACAATAAAGCATAGAATGCTTTGGAAACAGGTAGCTCTTTTACAGAAAGAACTACAAAAGACTCACGTGATACACACTCTGAGTCATCAACGTGATGGCGTTCACGTTGCAGGGAATTCATTGGCTAATACAGCCATAGCGGAAGCAACTAAACCGGCTTCCGTAGCCACAAAAAAGCGTTCAGAAAAATACATAGACGGGGAAAACACGCTGGCAGTCAAAACATCTGTAAAAGGCGACTGTGCAGCACTACCCGTGAACTATTCACTCAATTATGCGTACGTAATTGATGCAAACTCTGTTCCTTTTGCTCGAATCCCTGGAGTGGGGGATAGGGTAATTCCAAACATGAACAGGAGAATATTTTTAATAGCAGATGCACACATGGGATTGGGTCCTAGGCACAAAAAGATCAAGGAATCTCTGACTGAATTACAATCAGTATACTGGTGGCCAGAAATGAGCGTGCAACATCAAATATATGTAAAGAACTGTCCAAATTGTGACAGGGATCGCAGTAGTGAACTGGTTCAGTCTGTTGCCCGGCTACCAATTAGAAACAGCATAATGCTGTCTACATGCCAGCCAGCGTCCTATTAATCATTAAGACTAAATCCACTTAAAAAATGTGGCCCCAGCGCTCGGCTGACGCCAGAGCGGTTATAAAAGATCTGCGAGTCTTTATCGGCACATACACAATTGCCATGTTCCATTCTGACCAGGGTCCTGCTTTCAGCTCTCGAGCTTATAAGGAGGCCATGGCCAGCATGGGCGTTGGCTTGCGGTATTCTTGTCCGTCACACCCCGAAGGGAACAGTGTGGTAGAAAGAAAAAACCGGGACATAAAGCAATCTATAACATCGAAGGTATTAGGTTCAGGTGCTGGGTGGGTCAAACATTTAATAAGTGTCCAGTTAAGTCTTAACAGTTTGCCAAGAAATTCTCTAAAAGGTTTCAGCCCATACGAACTATTGTTCGGAAATAGAATGCGAATTCAGGATTTAGATAGTCAGGTATCAGTGGTAGAAGATAAGAAAACAGACTTTGACATCAAAGATCGTTTGGCTGTTTTACAGGACTTGAATGAAACAAGAAAATCCTTAAGCAACATAAAGTTAAAGCAACAGCCAGCTACCACTGACGAGGCACCACCAGCCCCAGCAAGGCCTGTCTGGATTCCAAAGATTGGGGATCTAGTCAGAGAAAAAATAGCGGTGAAAAAGGAATTTGGGCCTTCTTACAGAAAAGCAGTACCTGTCTTAGCAATCAACGGAACAAGATCAGTAATACTACCGCTCCTTGCTGGTAAAAAGGAGAACAGAGTTGTATCAATCGACCTGGTAAAAACACAAGCATGTGGCCTATAATCAACAGTAGGCCCAGTGGACTCCAGAGAAACAACAGAATACCCAAACTTGCAACAATTCAAGAGGTTCAAACTGAAAGACTAATCACATTTGATCAGCCTGCAGTGCACAGAGAGGGACTATGCAATAATGCCATGGAACTCGTGCCTCTTGAGACACAGATTGAAACAGTTCGTCAAGAAACCCCAGTCTACAATGATGTGGCATCAGAATGTGCTACCAAAAGACAAATTGAAAGAACAATCCCAACAATTGACAGAACTGCCTCTGGCTACTTCATCAACTTTGATAACTTTTCTGAGGATCAAAGCAGCCCCGAAGTGATGCCAGAAACAAAAAAGACTTTTAAAGAAAAAGCAACAGAACTCTTTCATCAACTCAAGGAAATTTACCTCATTTCTCCAAGGTTAGAGTTTTGGTTTGGTCTAGGTATATTTTTCCTCCTGCTTTGGCTCATCATGGTACTTTGTTTGGGAAAATTCATTGAGGGAAAATACAATACAATGGACACAGCAAGTCAGAACATCAACTTAGTCCTAAAACCACACAAATGATCCCACGTGACGAAAAGAGAACTGTCAACAGTAAATGTCACAGCCATTCCAATACCCGGCGGGGTAGTATGGGACAAAACTGACTATGAAATATATGGTTTCATTAAGTGACTTTGTAAAACCTAGCACATTTTCTGATGATTAGGATATTGAAAGTATTAATAATATGATGTCTGATTTAGTAATGTCAGCTAGATTCACAGAACATGATTATTTACAAGGTTCGTCTAATTATGAAAATATGTATTGCTTCTCACATTATGGAGACCATTACTTACATAAATCTGCACAACCTAGAAATGTTTTTAAGTATAACCAATGGGAACATTGTGCTACACCACCTAAAAGCAGTTCTAAAACATTCTATGAGAAATTCAAGTACTTCTCAGGGTTTAACACCAGTGATGCAGAAACGTTTTATTACAAACTGTTAGATAAAACAGGATTGAAAACAATGCTGATAAATACTAAATTAATATATTCAGAAACATTTTATGAAAAAATGATGACATTTGGTTTTGATTATTGGAAAAATAACATTGAAACAAAAACAATCTGGGGTACAAAAGACTGGCAGGTACAAGGCCTAGATGCATTATTTCGAGCCTGCATGATCCCAGAGCAAATATTGTTCTTAAATGACACAATTCATCAAACAACCTGTCTTGGCCTAGCTAAGATTAAAGACCTTAACAAACCGTCTATTCCAAAACCAATACCTGATAATGCAACAACAGATATTGAAATAGACGTATCAAAAAATTTACATTTAAACAGAACACATCCTGATTGGAAAAAGTGGTTAATCTGGTCTACTGACACGAATAACTGTCAAGATAGATTCCTGAATAAAACACGGGGGTTAACAGTGACCAGACCAGACCCTAGATACTCCCAGAGACAACATCCAGGGATAGTAACAACATACAGTGTAGGGAAGCTGTGCCTTGAATGGCTGGAATCATCCACACTGGCTGAAATTAAGCAACACTTGTCTTTACTTAAAGATCGTGCTGATTTGCGCGATTTCATTCTGGGACCACACAAACAGCGTCAAAAGCATTTCATAGCGACCAGTATATATGCGGCATACAACGAGACTTGGAAAGTCACACAAATTGAAACAGCTGAAAAAATACGAGAAATTGATTGTATTAATTTGGAAAAATCACTTTCTGTTGTGGACAATGGGTTAATGACTCTGTCCTCCAGAATATATTCACTGGACAGTATTGTATCATCTGCCATAGATATAATAGACAAAGACTTGCTAATGTTACAGCATGGCCAGTCACAATTGCGTTCTATTGTACAGTTAGGCTGGACGCTGCAAAATCTTTGTTCAGGCTATGTGCCTTGGCGTGTAATAAACACGTCATTGTTTTCCATCTTTAACCTTACTGATAAACAAATCAGATTGGCACAGAAAGGAGCAGCCTATACAATCCTGAGCATCGAAAAACTTGAGAGATTACCAATGACAATGTCAGAAAGTCCTGTCATTGAATGGATAATACACGGGATTATCACAATTCCGATAACTTTCCGATTTAAAAATTGCCTTGAATACATACCTACTGGCCAGTATGAACGATTGGATAAAGGATACATTAAATCAGCATGGAAATTACCATACACACACACATGCTATAGTGACAGCAACAAAAATGTATTTCTTAGTGGTGAAAACTGTAAACATTCACTAAGCGGTATACTTTTGTGCCAGGGTATTAATTTACACGGAGCCTGTGAAGGAAATTCTAACAACCTTTCATGCCACCAACATGTCACACCTGCAACGCAGATAGAGCCTTTTTTAAAGCAGCTCTCGAATGGGAATTACATTCTGATAACGGATCACAGCTGTTGTGGCCTTTTGCCAGGGAAAGCATATCTCGTAAGCGTAACTTTCATGGACAAATGTATTATGCAAGCATTGTTTCCAAACGGCCCTGGAGACTCCGAGACTCCCTTATGGCCTTGTCTGAATTTCTCTTCTATACGAATTGATACTTTAAGCAGAATGAAGTCTGTGCTTTTACAGACAACAGTGCCCATCACGTCATCAAAAGAGACGTATGATCTCCTAGTTGCAAGGACGGCTACGAAGATACATGACCTTTTATCAAAAAATTGCCCCGTGCATTTCACAGAAATGCTTAGCCAAATTCTTAACATGTCTAGTGCCATAGGCATCCCAGGCGTATTTAAGACCATTTTTACGGGACTGCTAACACCATTCAAAGCAATTCTGGGAATCATTCCTAATTTTGTCCATTCAGTCTTTGGCGGCATCCCCCTTATTTTGGGACTTGTAGCAGGGATTTTATTTTTGACCCTCCTGTTCCGATATGGCAAGCCAAAACTCAGACATGACTCCGACAAGGATGGAAGAAACAATCCTAGCAGTACGCTACCAGGACAGAATAACTAGAGTCCTTGGATTGGCCATGCTGAGAGATCTAAAAACATGACCTGGTTCCTTTCATTCAGACCTATATGGCAATCCTGCATCTTACCTGTGCTTCGATGTATGTTATGCGGAGATGAGTGCGTGTTGGACATCTGTCTTGCACTTCCATCAGCAGTACCAATGGATATCGATACTTTGCTAGGTCCCGTAACGGCTCACGCATTGTGTTGTCCCCAGCGGCTACCAATCCTGATGACGGCATTCGTTGAGACTCCTGTGCTACGACTAGGTGGTGACAGTGGAGCGAGAAACAAAAGCAACATCACCCAGGTACGACCATCTGTGAGCATTGCTGATCCAGACTTTGATGATAGCAATCATTGTCACACCTGCCAAGTTACAGCACTATCGAACTTGGCCGAACTGTCACCTGGTTTTGTAGACCAATTTTTTGGGAGCCTGTCTGATATGGTGTTCTCCCCTCAACAGAAACAATAACTTTTGAAAAGCATTCCCATGAACTCTGAATTCGGTCTTCAGTTTTGATCAACAAAAACTGCTGAAAAGCGTTGGAACTCTATTCCCCCGTTCAACAAGAATTTTTTTTGAATTGAACACTTTTTAAAAATATTTACCTTTTTCTGGCACAAAAATTCTTTGCTTAAAGTAGACCTATTCATAAAGAACAGAAGCTTCTATTTTTAGGTAAATCTAGAGACATAACTTTACATCAGCCTCTAGCACATTTTATAACAAATGCATTTATATGTGATGAAATTATCTCGCCCTTCTTTTCTGTATTAAGAGATATTTCATGTGTAATTTTTTCGCAAAATCGTTCAATGATTACATATGCTATAATTTTGAATGATTTCTATGCTTAAAGACGTACAGTACCAAAATTACCACGTATTTCAGATACGCCATTTCAAATGCATATATGTATTTTGGGGTGGGTAATGTTACACATGCATCTTTTGCTATAGTTTTTAGTAAATTGATGGACATAAATTCGTGGAGTGGGTGTCGCGTTCTAATCTAGGACCCCGATCAATACTGTGACCGTATGCCCCTATACGGCTATAATCCATTCATACCCCTATATTGGCATAAACGATCTAATGCAATATTCAGAGACTCGTCTCTGGCCTCACACGATCAGAGCCACATTTCAGAATCTCTTCCTCTGCAGATTCCTCTGCAGCTCATTAGAGCAAATGACAGCAGAAGCCACTATCTAAGATTCCTAGATTACACTCCGAGTTCTTCAACAAGATAAAACTCAGCAACCTGGGAAAGCCCCGCTTGCTATGTTTTGATTAGAAATATAACTCTAATGAGCACTGAGAGACAATCACTTCCTAGTGACATCTTTATTGACGTCTTATGTCCAAAAATTTAGGTCAAACAAGGCACCTTTTAGGTATAAATATTACCAACGATGCCTTAAGCAAACGCTGCTTCAACGACATCGATGATAGCGATGGTGTGGTGAACATAAGAGCAGAACAGCTGTCCCCCTGCAAAGCCCAGCAGATACAAGCTGCCCACGGACGCTGCACCTCCTCCTCCTCCTCGACGCGCTGAGAGAGACGCTGTCTTTTCTCCTGCCGAGAAAATCCAGCTCCGGCCTTTCCAGCCTACTCTTGCGAGTGACTGGGATATCGAGTCCTGGAAGGAGATACAAGACCTCCAACATTCTATTCCAGAGGTATGGTGTTGACTAAACCCTTAGAGAGAATTCTTGAAGCAAACCTTGGCAAAACCAACTTAACTAAAGCTACTTACTTACTCCCTCCCAAGTATTAGGCTTAGGTCAGGTACACTGGGGTAGGCGTAGTTAGAAGCACCAGTTGAGTACGTTAGCCAAATGTATATATGAATGTATATATGTTTTATTCATTTTAAACCATTGTATGGCTAAGAAACCATATCAATGCTTTTACAGTATTATTTCGCAATCCTCATTTTACTGTACGCACTTTTTATAATAACTAGTCTTGCAATTGTGGCAATTCATTTCTCTTGTATGAGAAGAAAGACTGTTCAATAAATAATACCTTTTTATTGAAAACGCCCGTCTCTCTATTCTCTGCATATTGGTGAAAGTAATCTGCACAAAGCTGACTGAGTAAAATAACTGTCTATTGTTTCACACAACTCGAGCGATTGACTCTTATTCTAAGGAGCAAAGTTGTCATGTTTTGCGGTTGTTGCTTCATGTCTGTACCAGGGAAGCTGATCACTTCCTGTTCGGTCAAGAAAGTTTCCAGTGACCTCTGAGCTAGTTGGTAACAAACCCAATTAAGTTTAGCATAGTCAGTGGAGACCTGGAAGATCCGCACTTCTACGTCTATACTACTGTTTATGTTATTCCAATGCGCAGGGCTTATTGGGAAAATAGGAACTACACTACAAGGGAAAAGAAGGCGAACCCACTCCAGAGGGAGAACAGCCTGCCTAGCAGAACAGCGCTGGCATTCAGCCGCCAGAATAGCCCGAGGACAACGGAAATCCAACTAGGCGGCGTCTGGCAAGGAAGTACACAAGAGCTTCCCAGCCTTTAGGGCAGGAGCAGGGAACGGAGGAAATGCCCTGGCACACCACTACGAGTGGCCGCGCACACGACCTCAAGGAGCAAAAGCAACCTACACAATGCCATTAAGAACAGGTATCCTAAGGCGACCAGAACCCTTCAGCAGAGCGCAAGCCATATGACCTAGGGTACAATAAGCCCCAACATGAGAACCCTCTTTGGAAGAACTTCCGCAACAGAGGAACAAACAAAAGAGCCACGGGGGAAAAAACACCCCCGCGAAAGGCTTGACAAACAGCCTAATCAAGCAGAAGGCCTAATATCAGGGCCAAGTCTGCGCAACAAGTCCAACATGTATACATAATCAACAAAGGGGGCCGTCCAGCAGCCAACAATGCCAAAGTCGCAAGAAGGACCAAATGGCCTGAAAACGCACTCCACAGCCAGAATAACCAGCCTAAGAAGGCCCAGAATCAACCTGACTCAGGAATCACTGAGGAGGGGACGGAGGATGATAAGGCAGAGGAGAACGGATCCCTGCCAAGAGCCTCTGAATGGCGGAGTCGGCCGGGGCATGGAACAACAGACTGCCATCAAACGGAAGGGCAATGAGTCGCTCCCGAATATTCTCAGGGAATACTCCATCCCGAAGCCAAGCATGGTGATGGAGAGCGACCGAGGAAGACATGGCCCGGCCCAGCACCTCTGAGATGTGCGGAGCGGAGAATAAACGCCGCAAGCTCCCGGCCATCCAACACATGATGCCTCAAGTCCACTTGACCACCCTCCTGGGACGCTGTGGATCCCAAAGACTCAGCAGAATCCCACAAACAGGAGGAGGCCCGAGCCCGCACACACAAGGTGTACAGGGCCCGCAGGGCAGCGACAGTCGAGGTGAACATGTCACGCCCCCAAGATCGGGATGGCGGAGTGAACAGTGGTGGCAGGGAGGGAAAATCACTCCGTAAAAGAGGACTGGAGGCCAAGGGGTGGAGGAAAAGGCACGCCAGGTCACGTGGCGCTGGGAGATGCCAGTGCAGAAGATGTTGAGGCACCGGAGCCCCCGAGGCAGGACGCCTTCAAGCCCCTGTCAAAGAAGAGAGGAGGAAACCCTCAAAGGGGAGCAGAATCTCCTTCCAACCAGAGCCCTGGAGGAGGACCTCCAACAGATGGTCCGCCGGAAAATGAGCCACTGGGTCACCCATACGCAGGATGCCCACAGCCGTAGACACTGTATGAGCGAAGGCCGCACCCGCCTCCGTAGGGCCCCGCAGCGGGGAAAGCAGTTCCTCCGTGGGCGACGGCTGCAAACTTAGGCGGCTGTCCCAGAGGCCAAGCGGGCGGGCAAGGGCCAGACCTGAAAGTCAGAAGGAGCCAACGAATGAGGGACCTGTGGCACTTCCGACAAACACCTCTGCCGC
The DNA here is from genome assembly GCF_964263255.1 of Lissotriton vulgaris. NCBI lineage: Eukaryota > Metazoa > Chordata > Amphibia > Caudata > Salamandridae > Lissotriton > Lissotriton vulgaris. The sequence continues at coordinate 1,475,040,909 of NC_141691.1, forward strand.
AGGAAGGGCGGGGAGCCGCCCTTCGACGCCGGTGAAAAGGATACCACACGGCGACCAGTCTCCAGGGAGGATAACACCAAGATACAAGCTGCCTTCGGAGAAGGAGCGTCCGAAGATTAATCTGCGGTACGACCCCTGTGTGGAGCCATAGTTTCCACTGCCTGAGGCGGAGTTCTGGCACCATCCGGTGTCGCTGGACAAAGTTTCTCCCAGTCGCCCCGTACCGGGGATCGGAGCGGGGGTGCAGCAGAACCTGCCCCGGAGCGGGGCTGGAGCTGAACCGGCCCCGGAGCGGTGCCGACCCGGCCTCCACCTAGGTAGCCATCCGCTTGGGGGAACGATACGGCCCCGGGGAATGACCTGAGGCCCTCTGCCATCGGCGGCCCGGAATGAGGCGCAGATCGCTCAGCAACCCATGAGACGGTGCCAGGGACGATTTAACCTTCAACTCACCCCCCGTCGAGGCGGCCGACTGCGGGGAAGGACAAGAGGGGCCCGGAGAGGGCGAGGGGTTCTCACCCAGCCTCGACCTGGAGCAAGGCGAGGAGGGTGCACCGACCCCTGTGGCTCCACACGGTCCAGCTGCGGCCAGCTCCGTAGCGGCGTCACCTCGGCCTTAGACAGGACCAGCCTGTCAAGGGACGGAGAGGGGCTCAGGGATGAGACCCGAGCCCCAGCGACACAACGGACTCCCGCAGGAGTTTGTGGCGAGGCAGAGACGCCGTGGCCTGAAGGAGGTACCCCAGAGGAGCCACACCACCACACCCTCCAAGCCTGGATCCGAACCAGTCGGTGCCGGGGCCGGAGCTGCCTGCGGCGCCGCGGAGGGCCATGCGCAAGATGAGGGGTCCGTCGACGCCCCAGGAGGGGAAGGAGCTAGCGAGGCCTGCAAAGCCGCCGTGTAAGTCTCCAGTTGGACTCTCGACGCCCCAACACCAGGAAACGGTGGATAGGACGACTCGCGGGGCCGCATCACCCACGGAGAGTCCACGACCCCGGAAGACCAGAACCCAGACCCCGGGAACAAACTGCAACACTTACCCACCGGGGAGCGACGCTCACGTGACATCTGAGAAGGGGGAAGAGAGCAACCACGGCCGAACCTGAAGCCGTCCGCCGAAGCAGACCGAGGGCAGGACGTCAACCTGGAAAGACGCGCAGAGAAAAGGTTCATGTGGCGCTCCTGCCGCGACTTCGGCTTCAAATGTTGACAGGCCTCGCAGTCGGTGGTGCCGTTATCCTCCCCCAAACACCACATACAATTGAGGTGTGGGTCTGTCGCCGACATAAGACGCCCACAAAACGTACAAGTTTTGAAGCCCGAAGGAATTCGTACACTGTTCCACTAAAATAATGGAGAAAAAAGGGTCCCGAAACAGGCCTGTAGCAAGGACCGGATCCGTGTTGCACACGGAAAAAGAAAAAACTGATGCAGGCGTGCCGCGCGGGTCTTTTGTGACCTTGCTGACGTCACATATGCGGACGACGCCAGGGCGGAGTCGTGTGTTGTTGCCCCGCCCCCGTCACCTAGGGATGCTGTGGCAAAAAAGTTTTCGGATCCAGTTTCACGCCAGGGGATAATTCTACGTGAAGGAATCTGAGGCTAGTAGTCTCTATCAGATAAAGTCGCTCTGTAATGCCCACATCCTCACTTATATGTTATAGCTAGGTGAAAATGTCAGTTACGAAATCCTATTTTAAACAAGCAAAACCACAGACATTAATCAGTTATAGGTAAAGTAACTTCAACTTGCGCCCCACCGTACCCAGTGTTGTCATCAATTAAGTAATTTCAGATATTGCAATGATGTTATCAATGGAGTTAGCGCATGTTAAGAGTGATGTAATATGTGCAGAAATTAGCAGTGTGTCGGGCCCCCCTCCCAGAGTTTCTTGGGCTAATTCACTCCATACCCTGGCATCTGATCCAAACAGTGTTGCGGGGGCCCCATCCTCTGAGACACTGCTGTTTCCTGCCCAGAACAGTACGGGCATTCCTGCGGCACCGAAAAAGAAAAATAACTCTGGGACATCCCCACCCGGCCTTGGGAATGGGGGTAGGGTATCCCTAACCTGGCTTCCAATATTTTTTTTTATACTATTTTGTAGGACAGAATAGTAAGTACCAGAGTTCTAAAATAGCTGCCATCACATCTTGTTGATGTGGCGACAGTCAACCAGATCTAAGCTTAAGATCTGTTGGCTCCGTGGATCCTCTGCGGCGTGAAATATACAAAGTTTTTGAGCCTTCATTTCTCAAAAACTACTGAACAGATTTACAACAACTACAAAATGTACGCTTTCTGGAACAAGAGCTAGCTTTTTTCTAAAACGGAAGAGAGCCCTGCCGCGTTGTAGCGGACCTTGGCTGACACCTGGTTGGACTTTGGCTGTTTGGGGCATGAGGAGCGCCGCACGAGAACTATTGAGCAGCAGGCAAGATTGGGACTTTGCTTTCCACCCACTGAGAATTGACATTTGTGTTATTGGGACATGGCTTGGCACCACTCACTGGAGATGATTACATGGCACTACAGGGACCGACATGCAATAGTACTGTTGACGCCCACTGGGGCGGGTCCACATGGTATTTAGTGCCGCGTCAGGTGCAGCTATTGTTTCTTTAAGCCAGCCCATGATTAAGTGTGTGTAGCACGAAACGCGTCGGGCTTGGGGCTAAATGACTTTGGGAGAAGTACCTGTTTTCCTGCTGCTGCTTGTTGCGAATAAAGCGCATACTCCTTCCTCCTGCGTGTGGTTCTTTTCGAGGGAACACCTCTTTTTGTGTATAATTAAACGGCCAGTCCTGCCGTGAAAAGAGCCATGCCGCGTTATAGCGGGCCTTGGCTGACACCTGGTTGGAGTTTGGCTGTTTGGGACATAAGGAGCGCCGCACTAGAACTATTGAGCAGCAGGCAAGATTGGGACTTTGCTCTCTACCCACTGGGGATTAACATTTGTGTTATTGGGACATCGCTTGGCACAACTCACTGGAGATGATTACACGGCACTACAGGGACCGACATGCAACAGTACTGTTGACACCCACTGGGGCGGGTCTGCATGGTATTTAGTGCCGCATCAGGTGCAGCAATTGTTTCTTTAAGCCAGCCCATGATTAAGTGCGTGTAGCACGAAACGCATGGGCTTGGGGCTAAATGACTTTGGGAGAAGTACCTGTTTTCCTGCTGCGGCTTGTTGCAAATAAAGCGCATACTCCTTCCTCCTGCGTGTGGTTCTTTTCGAGGGGACACCTCTTTTTGTGTGTGTGTGTGTGTGTATATATATATATATATATATATATATATATATATATATATATATATATATATATATATATATATACACACATACACATGTATACATTGAAAAAATAAAGGTTAAAGGAGTGTTCCAGTTAGGTGAATATGTCAGAAACAACACACAGAAATAAATTCACAAATTACAGTTAGCAGAGCTAACTATAACTTGCACCCCCGCCATGCACTGCTTATAACCTCACATATTACATCACTCATGACATGTTCTATGAAATCATTTATGAGATCACTGATCTCTCCAATTAAATCACTTATGACATCATCCAATAAGTGTGCTAGTTTGTTTTATAATTTACACAGTGGCAGGTACCTACAATATTACTTTTCAACCTAATTTTGGACAGCCTGTGCCCAGCTAACGACCACAGTGTTTACAAAACGCATGTGCTCCTAATGCATCATAGGTGTTGCGATACTGAGCAGGTTATTGATCTTTGCACTGAAGAGTAGCTCTGTGTGCATGTGATAGTTGACGACTTGTGTTCAGCATGTTACACACAAGTTTACGTATTACATACTAATTATTGTGAATAGCTTTGCGTTATTAGTCAGAATTGTCACAGATTGACATAGAAGGCTGTGTGCACCAGGTACTAACCTATGTACATGTGCTTCCTTTGCTTTAGAGGGTGGCCTATCTAAAGTTTTTGCCACAGTATGAAGGCTGCAGATAGTATAATCATTAGCACTTTCAGAACTTGTTATTTTAAGTGAATAAAGTCTTTTTTGACAAGTGTTGCATAGAGTACACACTGTTCTTAGTAGATAATTGTAATACTCTGAGGTGTATTGCTCGCCAGAGTACAGATTAAAGTCTCTCAACAGAGTAAACACGGTTTACAGTATCCAATTTTTTATTCATATCAATTTCATTTCTCAATGTAGGTTTGGTGACTGTTAGGGGTTTGATACAGATAAAAGCTGTCTGTTATAAGGCATTAATTTTTGAGCAGACGCTGAGTATCTTGAAAAACTTGGCTTTCTTGAACAGTTGTATCGTATTGAACACCATGCCATATGAGGGTTTTCTATATATCTGTGGTGGATTGTTAATATGAACTAGGCTACCCATGAAGTGTATGGTATAGGATCAATGTTGCACATAACACATGCTTTCTACACCTAAGTGATGTTGTATCTGTGATGACAATAATGATGCTTCATATTATTCTGAGATATTTTGTACTTACTTTCTCTAATGCCATACTAAATTACAGAGTAATGAGTACTAAGGAAGCTTGGATCATTATTATTATTATTATTATTATTATTATTATATGAAATTTGTAATGCGCTCAGCTTACCCGGGGGCATCCCGGCGCAACAGACCAAAGAAGGAGGAACTCGATAACTCACTACTGTGGAAACAAGTAGGTTTTAAGAAGTTTCCTAAATATTAGGATCTTGTGCTCTGAGCGAATCAATGTTATCATTGATGCCATCACTTACGTCATTTGAAATGCCATCAGTGATGTCATAAATTATATCAAAGAACATGTCATGAGTGATGCAGACCCTTCACATGCAGCCAAACCCGCACTATGCAAGTCACCGGCCTGCTTTCAGCATACTGCAGGAGCAAGCATCGTTCTTGCCCGCAGGGAGCAAATATTATGCTGCTCACTCTAGGTGGGATCCATATCTTGATCTGTCACACAGATCAAAATGTCTGCTCCCAGCTGGGGGGAGCATTTTCAAAGCTCACACCATCTGGGAGCAGACTGTGTTTGCTCATGTTTATTGGGAGTTTCAAAAATGCTCCTGCCAGGTGGGAGCAAACACAAGTTTTCCTGCCTCCTTGCCCCGCTCCTCACATCTGATGAATCAGGCCCGGGGGATAGAGTCCCCGGGTCTGAATTCAGCTCGGGAGGGGGTCAGTGTGACCACTCCCCCACATCAGGAAGTTAGATGGGAAATGTAGTTTTTACAATTTGTTCAATTCCAAATACGTTGTTTACATTTTGTTTCTATATGGTTCACGATACAAATTCAAATACAGATATAATGTTTTTGGTAGTTCGGTATAGATCGATTTAACCAAATTGCCCACTAGAGAGCTAAAATAAATGGACCCATCGTTTTTTGAATAAGAATAGATTGAACAGTTTGGCTAAAATGAAATACCTCATACGTGATAATTGTGTATAGACATACACGGTTGGCAGGAAAATGACTTTCACCCCTAACTTTGTTTGATTTGTATTGTGAACCATATAGAAACAAAATTTAAACAACGCATTTGGAATTGAAAAAATTGTAAAAACGACATTTCCCATCTAACTTTCTGTCAACAAACAGGAAGTGAGATTCGAATCTTTGGCGGGTCCCTCGAAATATAGGAGGAGTATGTACATTGCCATTTTGACCGTGATCAAGCAACTGCTGTTGCGAAACGCGTTGGTTTGTACTTATGCTGGAGTATTGACAAAGAAAATAAACAACTGGGAAAGTAACCTGTCCTGTGAGTGCCGACTCATTCTCTTGGTGAAAGGGATTCGTGTACAATAAATTGAAAGCGGGGCTCTGCTTAGGAGTCTCGGCACCGGTGGAGAGAGCGCCAGAGGATTGTAAAACTGAGCCAAATTGTTGTATATATATATATATATATATATATATATATATATATATATATATATATATATATATATATATATATATAATGGCGACAGCACTGAAATAAACCGGCATCTACTACCTTGTGGTCTGTGTCTGTTCTTGCCCCACGTCTGGGAAAACTGCAGCGTGTGGGGAACAGAATATGTATATATATATATATATATATAGCCACACGATCCAACCAATATAGGTCACAAAAGCAGCAAGCACTCGATGTGAGAGATGTTTCTTCAAAATTTATTCATTTTCCAAACCATTTTAAACCAACCGCTTAGTTTCATTTCATCGACATAGATGATGGTACTTTTCATGGAAACGGCGGCCATCTTGTAGTGTAGTATTTACAAGTATTATCCTTTGGTTCAAATGGCTTAAATAAAGTGCTCAAGTGCAGAATTAAAAAAGTTGACTTTGACAAACTTTACATTAATCTTGTGCACACTGTGATTCTGTATCAAATTATCTATTCATATATATACACATTTGAAAAAAGGGATCGTTTTTTGATTTTCAAAGTTAGGTATGTAGGGGTGTATCCCCTATTTTTGCATAGAATATTTACATTTCAACATGATTTCTTTCATTTTCTTATTGTTTTTTGAGGCCCTGTATGGGCTTGGATCCCAAAATCCTATATGATACAGATATTTACATACTGGTATGACTCATCTGGGATGGTGCAAGCATAGACAAATATATACATATATTTACAGGGAATTCATCTTAAATCTACTGATACAGAGAGGAAACCTTATCTCATATGTACAATAGACGCCAAGAGTATAGCCTCATTCTATTTTACAGGTGAACCCACATTTCTGCATCATTATTCAGGCCCCGCGGTACCATCGTTTTTAGGTCCAGAATATACTTTGACTGTGATGCGCAGTGTCTTTTCCCTGTCACCACCACGTTCTGATTTTGTGACTTGGTCAATGCAGTAGAACCTAAGTAAATCCCTATTGCTTTTATGGAATTCAGCAAAATGACGGGCTACCGGATAGGTCTTATCATTGTTCGCGATAGCCCTCATATGCTCCAGGATTCTTAGTTTGGTAGGTTTGATGGTACTACCTATATAGCGTTTATTGCTAGGGCATTCGAGGCAATATATTGTAAAATCAGAATTACAATTGAGATGTTTCATGATTTTTCTGTTGAGTTTACTCTCTCCTGTTCTACCAGGATATTCTTTTACTTTTTGGCTATGCTTGCAGGCTTTACATCGTAAGCACGGGAAAAAGCCAGTGATCTTGTTGGTGGCTACAGTTGTTTTGGAGGGGGCATAATGGCTATGAACCAGGTGATCTGAAAGTGTCTGGCATTACCGGTAGGTGATTATGGGTCTCTCGGAAATATATCTTTTCAGGGTGTTATCTGTTTTTAATATGTGCCAGTTTTTCTTAAAGGACTGAACCAGATCTCCCGATTTAACATTATAGGTGGTGATCATTCTGACCTGATCGTTTTCATTTTGCGTCTCTTTCACCAACAGGAGATCCCTTCTGTTGACGGTATCTGCTTTAGCGGCTGCCTGATTTAAAAAGCTTTTCGAGTAGCCTCTAGCCTGAAATCTACTGCTTGCATCACTTTGGGCATCTCTAAAGTCTGTTTCGGCTGAGCAGTTCCTTTTTAGGAGCAAAAATTCGCCATAGGGTACGTTTCTGACTAGACTTTTCGGATGGTGGCTGGCCGCGTGTAATATGGCGTTGCCAGCCATAGGCTTCCTATAGAGTCTAGTATGGAGATGGTTATTATCCACAAATACTTCTAAATCCAGATAACATACACTGCTTTCACTTATTGTACTAGTGAATTTTAGGTTCAGATTGTTATTGTTAAGCGCGGAGATGTAATTCTCAGCCGAGGTTTTATCTCCGCGCCCCACAATAAAAAGATCATCGATGTATCTAGTCCACATCAATATTCTTTCCTGCCATTTTTCATTGTCGCCTCCCCAGGCCTCGTGCTTCTCCCTCCAGCCTACGAATAGATTCGCGTAGCTGGGAGAGAAGCACAATCCCATGGAATTTCCCCTTATTTGCCTATATAGTTGTCCAGAGAATAGGAAAAAATTATTGTATAGGCAAAAACGCATCATACACAAAATCATTTCGCTATGTGTCCGAAATTTCTTTTGTCGCACTTAGTCCTTGTTCATGATCAATGCATGTGTAAAGATTTACAACATCAAATGTTATTAATAGCATGTCGCTTTCCCAGGTTATAATGTCCATAATACGGAGGAAATCCTGCGTGTCTCTCACAAATGAAGGTAAATCCTTCACAATAGGGGCCAAAAAAGCATCAATGAAGCGGGAGGTGTTCTCAAGTAGGCTGCCAATTGCCGAAACAATCGGCCTCCCTGGTGGTCTTTTGGCATTTTTGGCAAATGGTAGAAAGTGGGGAGGACCGGGGAATCACATATAAGGAAAGAATATTCCTCATGGCTGATCATGCCATCGTTTTTCCATTGGTTTAGTAGTGTGCTATATTCTATGGTACTTTTTATATATTGTTCTCTTTTTACCATAGCATAGCACTCTTTATCTCCCAATTGCCTTTGTGATTCCTGTTCATAATTCTCCTTGTTAAAGATAACAATATTCCCGCCCTTATGTGAGGGCTTGATCTCAATTGTTTTGTCGTCTCGCAGGGCTTTTATTGCTTCCCACTCCTTCCTTGTAATGTTGGATGTTTTCATGTCCATTTTTCTATTAGCCATTCTCTCCAAATCTGCCGTTACCGCTTCACTGAAAACGTCAATCGCATCATGTGATATGTTTGGCAATTTCCTTGATTTGTTCTTAAGATTACTTGGATCTCTGACCTGTATGATCGGTGTTACAATGTTGTTCTGCACAATCTGTTCCTGATCCAGTAGTTCCTGTGTTGGAGTCAGCAGGATATTTAGAAGATTGTCCTCTGTTGTATCCTCCATTGTTGTTTCCACCGTTTCTGGATTTGTCGAATCCTGTCTTGTGCTTGGATGTTGTAAAAAGATTTTCTTAAACTTAAGTTTCCTGATGTATTTGAACAGGTCTTTTTTGGTATCCACAAGGTTGAACTCACTCATCGGGCAGAAACTCAATTCTTTTTGCAGTACTTTAATTTCATCAGTTGTCAAGTTCCTTTTAGACAAGTTGATGATATTGTTTTCTTGCATTTCAGTTATCTTCTTCTCCGATTGGAGGCACTTTGTGTCACCATCGGGGTGGTTGTATCCTGTGTACCTCCCCTTGTGCCTCTTCCCCCTCCTCGTCGTCCTCTTTGATTTTGTTGGGGGGGTGGTTCCTTAACTGTGGTCTTTGACGGGTTTCCTTCATAACTTGGAACTCGTCGAAAAAAGGCTTTTGTTTCTCTTTTTCTTTTTCTTTGCTGCCTGAGGCGGCATTCTGCCCCCCATCAGACCCTTCCACTTCAGATTCTTCAGTGTCAATTGCCGTTGTTTGTTCATTCCCTTGAGCGAGTCTCTTTCTCGTGGCATCATATTTGCGGGCAAATGTTAGAATCCTGCCTGACAAATAATCCTGTTCGTCCCTTTGGAACTTAGTCTGTTTCCTTTTGCGTATCCCCAATTCATAATCCTTCTATCTCTTAGCCATAGCTGTTCTCAGTTCATCACTGGCTTTTGTATCCTTCTCTTTAGCGATAGTCGCCTCCAGGTCTGCTATATCCTTTATACACTTATCCCAGTCGCTCCAAGCATACTTAATGAGCATTCTGACCACTCCCTTAGATGACTCCGCGGTGTATTCCGCCCAGTCTTTTAATAGGGCTGGGTCCGGGTTTTCATAGGACGGGATTGTGTAAATCCGCAAGCCCCTGGGGATTCTATTGCAGTCAATATATCTTTCCAGCGAGGTGGCCTCCCACCACTTTCTTACTTCTCGTTCTTGTAGCCTCTCCAGTTGTTGAAACAGGCTTTTCAGGCTAGATGTTAGCGCTGTTGGCATGGTGATATTGTTTGTACTTGTCGGTCTATCTGTTGCGAACATGAACATCAGATTGGCGGCCGCCTCCCTTTCCCCCGTGAGTTCCCCCAGGGTTGCCATTGCAACTAGTTCGTCAGTGTGCACACGTTGAAAATTCACTTTGTTCGGGGCGGTTGAAGACCACTCATGTTTCTTCGGGGGTTTGGAAAATTATTTCGACATCATTCGGGACCAAGGTAGAGCATAAGTTTTACATTTGGCGTTTAGACGAACACACTGTTCACTCACCGCATTCGTAGTTGGCGTTTGTTGGGCACCCACTCTCCGTCGGCGTCCTCCGTTCGTCCCACGCGAAATGCGGGTGATCAGTGGTTCTATTCGCAATTGTGATATTCTTTCGTCGGAGGTTGATATTCCTCCCTCCTCATTTCCATTTCAGCTCCATTTCCTCGGGGCAGACGGCCAAAAAATGTTTCGCACACAGGTCCTTCACCGCCGTCGCTCCAAACGTCCCGGGTGCTTGAAACCAGCGCTGGTGAGAGGCTACGATATAGCCACACGATCCAACCAATATAGGTCACAAAAGCGGCAAGCACTCCGATGTGAGAGATGTTTCTTCAAAATTTATTCATTTTCCAAACCCCCCTTCACCCCTGACAGACGCGTTTCGCCAGTTAGCTTCGTCAGTGTCAGTTTGTGCAAACATACAGAAGCCATTTTAAACCAACCGCTTAGTTTCATTTCATCGACATAGATGATGGTACTTTTCATGGAAACGGCGGCCATCTTGTAGTGTAGTATTTACAGGTATTATACTTTGGTTCAAATGGCTTAAATAAAGTGCTCAAGTGCAGAATTAAAAAAGTTGACTTTGACAAACTTTACATTAATCTTGTGCACACTGTGATTCTGTATCAAATTATCTATTCATATATATACACATTTGAAAAAAGGGATCGTTTTTTGATTTTCAAAGTTAGTTATGTAGGGGTGTATCCCCTATTTTTGCATAGAATATTTACATTTCAACATGATTTCTTTCATTTTCTTATTGTTATATATATATATATATATATATATATATGAGGTTCAAACAGTATTTGTGTGTGGCACTTCACCTTGGGAGCAACCTTTGTTTGATGTTTAGTGGCCCGCTCTGGCCACAAAGCTGCCCCCTGCGGACGTGCAGGTCCGGTTTTTCTACTCAATCAAGAGCAACCTTTGGTAACGGAGTCACCTCGTTCATCCTGGCATGAGTAAGCAGCAGATGCGGCGCCTTTTGTAACTTATCAATACTCACCTAGGAAAGTACTGTGACAGCTGCATTCAAGCTCTAAACTACATTAACCAGAAGGCTTGATGCTACATGCCCTGGGAGGCGGTACTTTGAACATTTAAATCAAATGAGGAACACCAGGCAGCTGTTCTTTCCTGTTTGCCTGCCACTGAGGAAGGGAGAAAATGTCTCTGGAAACGCGTTTGGTGAAAGGCTGCAAGAAATGTAATGTAATGTAATTTTATTTTTGTAAAGCACGACTTACACTCCACGGAGCATCTTGGCGCTGACCACTCATGTCTAGAGGTGTTTGACCAGGGAGCTAGTGGGGCACCGGTAGTACAATGTCTGGTGTCTCTGGGGGTTAGTTTTAGACTAGGGCTAAACAGGCTGTGTCTGTGAGTTTGAAAAACCATGTCTTTAGAGCCTTTCGGAAAAGGGTCTCTGACGGGATCTGACGCAATTGGAGTGGTAGTTTATTCCAGGCCCTGACTACCCGTACTCCAAGGGATTTTCCTCCTTTCGTAGCCAGTCTAAATTTGGGGGTCACCAGCAAGTTCAGGTTGGAGGATCTAAGTGGGCGGGAGGGCACATATCTTCCAAACCTTTTTGACAGGTAGGTAGGGCCCAGCTGGTGGTAAGACCTAAAGGTGATTACTAAGATTTTGAATAGCACCCTTTTGTGGATGGGCAGCCAGTGCAGGATCTTATGTGCTGCTGATGCTGATGACTTCCTGGGCCATCTCAGCACAAGGCGGGCGGTGGCATTCTGGACCATCTGCAGTCTATGCAGTACTGCTTTACTGGAGCCTGCATATAGACTGTTGCAGTAGTCCAGACGAGATGTAATAAGAGCCACCGCCACCGTCTTTCTGGCTGTCAACGGGAGAAGGTCGAAGAATCTTCTGAGGCCTTTGATTATGCTAAAGCAGGACCCTGCCACAGCACCTGCTTGCTGCCTAAATGACAAGGCCTTGTCAAACCTAATCCCAAGGTTGCGGGCCATAGTGATGGTGTTTGGGGGGACTTCTGCATCCTGTGGCCACCATGATTTGGGGGAAAAAAGGTTTTGTTGTCCGAATGGTAAAATTTCGGTCTTGCCCGAATTACATTTAAGATGGTGTTTTCTCATCCAGTCGAATGTGGCAGTAAGACAGATTTTCCTCTGCCTTTGTTGTATTGCTGTCTAGCACGAGAATGAGCTGAGTATCATCAGCATAAGATATAGTGCTGATGTGAAAAGATGTAATAAGCTCCATCAGGGGGGTCATGTACAGATTAAATAGTACTGGGTTCAGACTAGAGCCCTGTGGTACCCCTGTTTTTAATGCTTTCTCCTCTGAGCGGTATTTCCCTAGTACAGTGACTTGCTTTCTGTGGCTGAGAAAGTTTTCCAGCCAGTCAAGAGCAACTCCTGCTATTCCGGATTCTGCTAGGCGGCCAATTAATACGGGGTGTTAGACCGTATCAAAGGCCGCCGATAAATCGAGCAGCACCAGAACAGCCTTTTTTCCTTGGTCCATAGCAGTCTTCAGGGTCTCCACAGTGTGCAGTAGTGCCGACTCCGTGGAGTGTTTAGCCCTGAACCCCGCCTGGTTGGTATGCAAGATGTCATTTTCCTCCAGATACCTAGTCAGTTGCTTATTCATTGCTGCTTCCGTAAGTTTAAAGAGAATTGGGAGCAGCGAAATGGGACGGAGGTTTGAAAGCATAGTGGGGTCTGCTAGGGGTTTCTTCTGCAGAGGTTTGACAGCGGCTAGTTTCCAGTCAGGTGGAATGACGGCAGTGGCCAGGGATGAATTTATGATGGCATTTATGCTCGGGTTTACTGTGTCCACTAGAGCATGTAGCAGCAAGGGAGGGCAGGGATCAAATGGGGAACCGGATTTGCTGGATAGAATGGCCTGGCGGGTTTCTTCCAGACTAACCTGAGTGAATTTGGTAAGCTGGGTTTTCTCAATGTCAAGTCTTATGGGCTCTACGAGGGGGAGTACTGGTGGATCTGGGCAGTCTTTAGTGAGGTCGGATATTTTCTGTTCAAAGTAGTTGAGTTACATAATGGAAGCGAAGGGGGGATCTCTTGTCTAAGGATCTTAGGATTCATGAAGTCATTGACGATTTTAAAGATTTCTTTTTGTTTGTTGTGGGAGGAGTTAATGGCTTCTAAAAAGTAGTTTTTTTGGCACTTTTAATCATTGCATGGTACTGCCTTCTAGATGTTTTATAGATGTGAAATGGATGCAATCTAGTGCGCTGTGCTTCTGCTATTGCCGTTTTAAATAAATATAAGGTTCAAACAGTACTTCGTGTGTGGCACTTCACCTTTGGAGCAACCTTTGTTTGATGTTTAGTGGCCCGCTCTGGCCACGAAGCTGCCCCCCTGCGGACGTGCAGGTCCAGTTGTTCTACTCAATCAAGAGCAACCTTTGGTAACGGAGTCACCTTGTTCATCCTGGCATGAGTAAACAGCAGAAGCGGCGCATTTTGTAACTTAATACTCACCTAGGAAAGTACTGTGACAACTACATTCAAGCTCTAAACTACATTAACCAGAAGGCTTGATGCTACACGCCCTGGGGGCGGTACTTTGAACATTTAAATCAAATGAGGAACACCAGGCAGCTGTTCTTTCCCTGCCACTGAGGAAGGGAGAAAATTTCTCTGGAAACGCGTTTGGCGAAAGGCTGCAAGAAATGGATGCAATCTAGTGCGCTGTGCTTCTGCTGTTGCCGTTTTGAATAAATATGAGGTTCAAACAGTACTTTGTGTGTGGCACTTCACCTTGGGAGCAACCTTTGTTTGAGATATATATATATATATATATATATATATATATATATATATATCCACAACAAACAAAGCGCCACAACCCGGTTTCTGGAAAAAAGGCTTTATTTCTATTGGCGCAGGGAACAGCATGTGTGAGGCACCTAACTTGTTTCAGCCAATTGCCTTTCTCAAAGGTGTTGCCCCATCAGTGCAATGTCCCTGGTGTAACTAGTCTCAAGATCACATGTCCCACTCCTACTACACTACATTTCCCATAATTCATCTGGGAAGGTGGCATAATGTCAATTAAATCAAAGTGATGTTTTACCGCCTTGCCAATCCCGACATTTTTATTTATTTATTTATTCAATTTATAAAGCGCACTGTCACGTTGCAGGCATCCTGGCGCTAAAGTAGCCCGAGGGAGGAGTGAGTCAGGGTCAGGGTCCGGCGACTAGGTCTAGGGGAACAGCCAGGTTTTTACCCTTTTTCTGAAGGGAAGGAGCTCTCTGATTTGCCTAATTTCTCAAGGGAGTCTATTTCACAATTTAGCCGCTGCCAACCCAAAGGATCTGCCCCCCCCGACCTAACCTTCCTAAATCTAGGAACCTTCACCAATCTTGCCGACGAGGAGCGCAGCATTCTTGTGGGGGCGTACCAATTAAATTTGTTTTGCATACGCACAGGCCCAGTCCCATGAAGGGCTTTAAAAACAAGGCAAAGAGATTTGAATTGCACTTTCTGTCAAAGGGGAAGCCATTGAAGTTCGGCCAGAGCTGCAGAGGCAGAAGAATTTCTAGACCACCCTAAGACTAGTTTGGCAGCTACTGACTGGATCCTTTGCAGTCTGTCCAACAGGAAGTTAGGAGATTCAAGCAAGAGAGCATTACAGTAGTCAAGCCTACTAAGAATCGTACATCTTGCAACTTGGGCACGTACCTGAGAAGGTAGTAACAGGAACATTTTTCGAACGGATCTGATGATCGCAAAACAAGAGGCAGTTGTTTTAGTAAACTGAGCTTCCAGAGTAAGCTTATCATCAAATATAATGCCCAGATTACTGACAGTTGTTGCCAGCTGAACTGCGGAAGAAGTTCCCGGAGGCCAAAATTTGCAGGGAAGGATAGGAGAGATCCTATTTGCAGTGCAAAAGATCACCTCAGTCTTTCCTGCGTTAAATTGTAAAGAATTATCTTGCAGCCAGCGGGCCGTGTCCTGCAGACAGTTGTGAAATGCATCCACTGTTATCGAAACCTCACCCTCAAAGGAGAGGATCATCTGTGTGTCATCGGCATAATTTATGATGTTAATATTGTATGCCTTGATGACAGCAATCAGAGGTTTTAAATACACATTAAATACAATAGGGCTGCTTGCCGATCCCTGAGGAACACCATGAAACACGTTGGAGAAGGCAGATTGGAAGGGGGGAAGAGACACCGTCTGCTGTCTATCCTGCAAAAAGGATAGAAACCAACGAAAGGCAGAGCCTTTCACCACAATCTCGCTCAATCTTCTCAGCAGGATCTCATGGTTGACCGTATCAAAGGCGGCAGACAGATCAAGCCAAATCAATGCAGCTGCCTGTCCCCTGTCTGCCCGCTTCTGAAGCTCATACATGACGGTCAACAAAGCCGTCTCGGCCCCGTGAGCCAGCTGAAATCCAAACTGGACCTCCTCCAGCAAATTGTGTTGTTTTAGGTATTAAGACAGAGTGATACTAACAGCCCGTTCTTCGATTTTAGCAGGGAACGGCACCAAGGAAATAGGCCTATAGTTTTTTGAACATTCAGGATCAAGGGAAGACTTTTTCAATAAAGGAGAAACCAAAGCTTGCTTCCACTGTGGGGGAACTACACCACTAATTAGTGACTGGTTACAGATCAGACGCAGAGATGGGAACAGTTCTTCCTCGTACTCCTTCCAGATCTTATGTGGTATTAGGTCCAGGGGTAATCCAGAGGAGATACCCAGTGTCAAACTGCTGAAGTCCTCCACCGTTAAAGGCGTAAACTCACAGAGTTGTTCAGAAACTTGACAACTAGGGCCAATGTCCACATCCTCTGGGTCACCCACTTCTTGCGCTACAGTGCACTCAGCCGCCAGAACTAGGTTCCCTGCCGCTTGCCGGCCACCCTCAAGATCATCAATAATCAGCTGGATCTTTTCCCGAAAGAACCTGGCCAGGTTCTCACAAAGTTCTAGTGAGGGGGCTATTACATTCTTGGAGAAGTCAGGACTGGTAAGACTATGATGTTGCAGGTAAGTGCGGCAGGTGGGAGAAGACTGGTGCACAAAATAACTCGACCTGCTGTTTCCACACTGGCGGAGATAGGTGCAGTGTGTGCCAGTAGCACATAGATGGGCTACACTGACTCAGACCCAGTGATGCCACTGCCACGACCCATGCACCACACGCACCGAGCGCGACAGCAGTGCAGAGAGCGGGTGCCCTGCCTCAGGTTCTACGTATTTGCCAGCAGACATGCTGCTCCAGGGGCTGCAGGGAGCTGTGCCTGAGCTTCCAGAAGGGCAGGGACGACTAATTTAAGTGATCTGGGAAAAGAAGATAGAGCGTTGTGAAAAGCGCAGAGAGTGAGAGGAGGAGTCCCGAGGCAAGATTGGTTTTGGACAACTATATATATATATATATCAAAGAATCCACAGTGTCGGCGAAGGCAATCATGTCCCCACCGCAGCCACGTAGACACAGACCAAATATTCGTGCAGAGTATTATTTATTTGTTGCAAACTGCTGTTTTCTTGCCCTTGGGGTCCTTTTGGGACCCCCTGAGAAGGGCTAGAGGGTTGGGGGGTCTACACCCTGCCCCCTTTTCGTGTTTTCCACTCTTGTTTTGGGCTCTCTTGAGCCTCAGTTCTCCTGAAAAACAAGATGGTGGCCAACACTTCCTGGTTTAGACAGTTTGGAATGTTGACAGTCGACTGCCAGCCAATCAGAAACTCGCTCGCACACGTAAGGGTACGCGCGCGCGTACCGTACGCGTACAGTGAGCGCATATAGATCTATAATTTGATCAAATTCAATTTTCTCAACAATTGCTGGAGGGATTTTCACCAAATATAGAAAAGGCACTACTGCATACCTGTCCCTACCATTTTGCCAAGTTTGGTGCAATTCCGTTCAGCCGTTCGGGCTGTAGCCGTGTCTAAAGGTCCCATAGAAAATGCCATTTGAAAAATTTCAAATTCAATTTTCTCAAGAACTACTGGAGGGATTTTCACCAAACATAGCAAAGGCACATCTGCATACCAGGCCCTACCATTTTGCCAAGTTTGGTGTAATTCCATTCAGCCGTTCGGGCTGTAGCCGTGTCTAAAGGTCCCTATGGAAATTAACATGGGGAAAACATGTTTTGGGACCCCCCTTTCGGCCCCCGCTTGACGAATCCCCCCAAAACTTTCAGGGAAGGAGCGGAGCGCAGAGCTGGCCAAAATTCTGGAAAATTACACACAGATTCCTCAATCGGCGCCAAAGTTATTCCCAATAGAATGGTGAGCGCATATAGATATATAATTTGCTCAAATTCATTTTCTCAACAACTACTGGAGGGATTTTCACCAAATATATAAAAGGCACTACTGCATACCTGTCCCTACCATTTTGCCAAGTTTGGTGTAATTCCGTTCAGCCGTTCGGGCTGTAGCCGTGTCTAAAGGTCCCATAGAAAATGCCATTTGAAAAATTTCAAATTCAATTTTCTTAAGAACTACTGGAGGGATTTACACCAAACATACAAAAGGCACTGCTGCATACCAGTCCCTACCATTTTGCCAAATCTGGTATAATTCCGTTCAGCCGTTCGAGCTGTAGCCTTGTCAGAATGTCCCTATGGAAATTAACATGGGGAAAACACATTTTGGAACACCCCTTTTTTCTCGGCCCAAAAAAGCGCAAGCGAAGCGAGTGCAAGGAGTGATTACATATTTTCATTATGTGATTTACAGCCCTGAAGAGTCAGAGGCTTTGTCCTGATGACGAAACATGTGTCGGCTGGCGTTGTTTTTTACTTCTGAAGAATACCATCTACATAAACAACTTACCTTGAACTACCGGTGTCCCCTTTTTTACGAGTACTTTGATTGTATCTATACTGCTTATTCGAAAATGTGTACCCAGTATTTGTTGTATACCCGGGATTGTCTAGTGAACAGCCTGAACCCTATCAAGATTGCTGCACATCGTGTATTCTGTTTAGTGCCAAGAGACGAGCAGAGTCCAGCACTGGGACATGTGTAGCGTTCAACAGGATTTGTCCAGCGTGAAACGTTTATGCACTATCCAATGTGCTGCAGGGGGAGCTGTGCAGTGTGTCACATGGGGTACCCCGTATTCAACAGTAGTAACAATGGTGTGTCCAGTACTGTGCAGTACTGAAAGGTGTGCGGTGTGCAGTATGAAAGGGGGTGGCCAGCGCCCAGCACTATGAGCTGTGCAGTGTGCACATTCCAGTGTTTGTCCTAGTTTTCTTTTGGATGGATGACAAAGGGCGCTCGACAGAGACGCAGAGTCTGCCGGGATCCCCCTCTCCTCCATGTGACCCCCTGCGCCTCGGAGCTCTGTGCCTCCCCTTCACCAAAATAAGCGTGGCATGAATGTAGCTCTACTAATCTCGACTCCAGTCCAAGAATACCGGAGATTGGGCTTATCCTCCTGCACTCGCTTCCAATAAGGTATTTCATTGTGATGCTACTTTGCCTTCGTTAAAACTTCACACAGTTATTTTTTTTTCAATAAACTGGAATTACTGAACCACTTGTTCTCCAATATTTGGGCCGCTGCTTTCCCTTATACAAAAACACTAAAGTGTTGCATCGCCCCCTCCGTGCGTTGGGGTGCATCCAGCAAGACAGAGCTGGCGAAACAAGTCCTCAGAAAACAAGTGCTGACCTAGGAAAATGAAACTGAAGGCCAAATTGGAGACGCCATGTGTGTACACCTCACTTGTCCATGCGCGCACATGGTTTGTCTCCCTTTGCGCACCAAACCAACAACAATAGTCTTGCAAAGGCGAAGCAGCGCATGCGCTGCATTTGCTAGGCAAGACCTAAAAAGGGCCAGTGGGGAGAAGGGGTCAAAGGGACCTCCTTGTGTATTAAAATGAAAATTAAATATAAGTGTATTCGGATATTCACAGATACTGGACCCTCCCTAAATATCAGGATTCACAAATCATGCAAAAAATAATGCATTTTGAATACTACTACTGAGCTTGGTCAACAGCCACATTTGGAAGTTGTCCGCATGCGACTGGGTGGTCCTGAGGTGGTATGCAGTGCATTGCAGAGTGTAGGGCTTGCTGACTCAGTGAATTGGGTGCAGAGGCTGGCCAGAGGTAAGGCCTAAGGTCACCTCTACTGCACACATCCAAAGACTGGGAGCAGTGGTGTCGGGCCACCTGTGGTGGGTTGAAAGCTATGCTTGACTGGAAGCCAATGTAGGAGAGTAGGGTCTGCAATCCTATGGTCACCCCAGATTTTTGCTTTTTGCTTCACTGGTTTACGACTTTCCCTGGCGGTGGGCCTGCTAAACAGACCCACAGCCTAGCTGTTCTCTCTATAAATTGACATACATGTACTTTAGGTGCATTTACCAATTGGTATTGGGTCACTCTTGTAAGTCCTTGTACAGTGTACCATAGGTACCCAGGACATAAGTGCACCCAAGGCCTACCAGGGGCTGCAGCATGAATTATGCCACCCCTGGCTGGCCATCTAAACAGACAACTGGCTGGTAACACAGCTGGGGCAAGGTGGTGTAATCACCCTTTGCTTTAGATATAGTATGCCTATATCTAACCCTAAAATGGACACATATACTCCTATCAGTCACTCCTATGACAGGCCTTATCAATCCTGGAGACAGAGTGCTTGGAATTATGTGAGATGGTGCTCTAGCATGAGCTGAGACTGTCTGCAGCTTTCGGAATCATGTCCTTTAGCTGTTTCCATGATAACGCTATACCATATACTATTAAGTGCATTATAATCCTCGCGGTTATTGCTAACTTTGGCATAGCATTATCAAAACATGTCGAGTAAGGTGTCATACGAATTGGAATACTACCCCCTCGCCAGTTCTGGCGACGGGGGTAGCATTCCAACCTTTTAGAGGGACACGATATATGTAACTGAGAACACCGGTTAAAGTTAACTCGAGCCTCAGCATCACAAAATAAGTTCAAGTTTGACATTTGTATAGCGCCCTATATACCCAGAGGGTCTCAAGGCGCTTGAGGGAGGGAGGTGCTTTACTTATCGAATATCCAAGTTTTCAGTTGTTTTCTGAAGGAGAGATGGTTCTGTGTAAGGCGGAGGTGGGTGGGGAGAGAATTCCAGGTTTTGGCCGCTAAGTAGGAGAAGGATCTTCCCCCCATGGTGGATTTGTGGATGCGTGGAATTGCGGCGAGGGCTTGAGTGGATGATCGTAGTTGGCGGGTGGGGGTGTAAAAGGGCAGGCGCGTGTTGAGGCACTCGGGTCCTAGGTCGTAGAGGGCTTTGTGTGCGTGGGTGAGGAGAAGGAATGTTATTCTCTTGTTGACGGGGAGCCAGTGGAGGTCTTTCAGGTGACCGGAGATGTGAGCTTGGTGTGGGATGTCTAGTATGAGTCTGGCTGAGGCGTTTTGGATGCGTTGGAGTTTTTTCTGTAGTTTGGCTGTGGTTCAGGCGTAGAGGGTGTTTCCGTAGTCCAGTCGGCTAGTGACCAGTGCATGGGAGACCGTTTTTCTTGTTTCAGTGGGGATCCAACTGAAGATTTTTTAGAGCATGCGTAGGATGTTGAAGCACGATGATGAGACGGCGTTGACTTGTCTGGTCATCGAGAGGGAGGAGTCCAGAATGAAGCCCAGGTTACGTGCGTGGTCCGTAGGTATGGGTGCGCTTCCCAGGGCCGGTGGCCACCATGAGTCGTCCCAGGCGGAGTGGGATGAACCTAAGAGGAGGACTTCTGTTTTGTCCGAGTTCAGTTGTAGACGGCTGTTCTTCATCCACTCGGCTACTTCTTTCATTCCTTCGTGTAGGTTGGTTTTGGCGGTGTTTGGGTCTTTGGTGAGGGAGAGGATCAGCTGTGTGTCATCGGCGTAGGAGATGATGTTGAGGTTGTGTTGGCGCGCGATGGATGCGAGGGGACTCATGTATACGTTGAAGAGGGTGGGACTGAGTGATGATCCTTGTGGTACGCCGCAGATGACTTCGGTGGCCTCTGATTTGAAAGGGGGGAGGCGGACTCTCTGGGTTCTTCCGGCGAGGAACGAGATGATCCAGTCCCATGCTTTTCCTTGTATTCCGACGTTGCTTAGGCGTTTAATAAGGGTGTTATGACAGACTGTGTCGAAGGCTGCGGAGAGGTCAAGTAGGATGAGGGCGACAGTTTCTCCGTTGTCCAGAAGTGTTCGAATGTCGTCTGTTGCTGCGATGAGGGCGGTCTCGGTGCTGTGTTTGGCTCGGAAGCCGAACTGTGAAGGGTCGAGGGATTTATTGGATTCGAGGAAGGCGGCAAGTTGACTGTTGACGGCTTTCTCAATGGCTTTGGCAGGGAATGGGAGGAGCGAGATGGGGCGGTAGTTCTTGAGTTCAGTGGGGTCTGCTGTGGGTTTCTTCAGGAGGGCGCTGAGTTCGGCATGTTTCCAGCTTTCCGGGAAGAGAGCGGAGTTGAGGGAGCAGTTGATGACATCTCGGAGATGGGGTGAGATAATGGAGTCTGCTTTGTTGAAAATGTGGTGGGGACATGGATCGGTTGGTGATCCTGAGTGGATAGAGTTCATCAGGCGGATGGTCTCTTCAGTGGTGACTGGGTTCCAGACGCAAAGGTTGTTAGAGGGGGGTGGGTGGGGTGGACTGGACTCCGGGCTGGTTAACGAAGCTGTTATGTATGTCTGCAATTTTGTTGTGGAAGAAAGAGGCTAGGGAGTCGCAGAGGTCTTGGGAGGGAGTGATGTTGTTCGTGCCGGCGGCGGGGTTGGTAAATTCTTTGACAATGTTGAATAGTTCCTTGCTGTTGTGGGCGTTGTTGTCGAGTCGGTCCTTGAATGCTGATTTCTTGGTGGATCGAATCAGTTGGTGGTGTTTGCGGATGGCGTTCTTGAAGGTGGCCAGGTTGTCAGAGGTTCGGTTTTTTCACCAGGCTTTCTCGAGGGTGCGACAGATCTTCTTGGATATCATGAGGTCCTCATTGAACCAGGGGGCTTTTTTGTGATCTTGTTTGACTTGTTGTTTTTTCAAGGGTGCTAATTCGTCAGCGCTGTGGGTGATCCATTGTGTGAGGTTGGTGGCTGCAAGGTTTGGGTCCGATGATTTTGCAGGGGGGTTTTGGTGCAGTGATGTGAGGAGTTGGTCGGTTGTCATTTTGTTCCAGTTTCTGCGGGGAATTGGTTGTGGGGGGTTGTGGGTCGTAGTCTTTTTGTAGTTGAAGTGAACGCAGCTGTGGTCTGTCCAATGGAGAGATGTGGTGTGTTTGAAGGAGATGTGCTTGCTGGAGGTGAAGATTGGGTCTAGCGTGTGCCCGGCACAGTGGGTATTAACAAGTTGTCTGAGTCCGAGATTGGCGAGATTGTCCAGGAGGGTAGCGGTGTTGCCGTCGCTGTTCTTTTCCAGGTGGAAGTTGAGGTCTCCCAGTAGAATGTAGTCCTCGGAGGGGAGGGCGTGAGGGCTGATGAAGTCAGTGATGTCTTCGCTGAACTGTGCGCGAGGTCCTGGTGGTCTGTAGATGAGGGTGCCTCTGAGTGTGGTCTTGGGGTCGGTGTGGATCTGGAAGTGAAGGTACTCGGCGGCTGCAAGGTTATCGTCGGAACTGGTCGTGATGCGGATGGTGTTCTTATGGACGATGGCGATGCCTCCTCCCGATTGGTTGATGCGGTCCTTTCGGATGATCTTGTAGCCGTCCGGGATGGCTATGGCGATGTCGGGCGCTGATGAGGTGTTCATCCAGGTTTCTGTGAGAAAGGCGACGTCCGGTGATGTGGTGTCGAATAGGTTCCATAGTTCGATGGCGTGTTTGTGGACCGAGCGGGTGTTGAGCAGGATGCACTTCAGGTGGTTGGGGTCGGAGCTCTGTTTGGAGTATGAGGATTTGGTGTGGGTCAATGTCAAAAATGGATGCTGCCACCACAGACACAAGTCTGACCTCCTGCTGCTGGGAGTCCTTCCAGCGAGGGAGGCCTGGACAAAGGGTTTCCTGCCTTGGGAGGTGCTAGCACCACCCCAGACAGGATTTTGTGTATTGAGGTAGGACCAGCTGAAAGGAATGAGACATGCCTGGGGCACACCAGGTGTCCCTGTGCATACCCCGGTTCAAACCAGTTGCTGGGGCACTCCAGCCCCAGCTCCGGCGCGAAACCGGACAAAGGATAGGGGTTGTAACCACCCCCCTTCCTGGTCCCACCCATAGGAGGGACCTAGTCACAGTACAGCCCCCTTTAGGAGAATAAAGGTAGGAGCTGGTCCCATTCCAAATTAGATCATCCTGATTTGAAACTCTACAAAGAAGAAACTCTAGACGTTGACGTTCTGCTCCACAGAAAACTGAAGAAATCTCCCTTGTGGCCAAGGAGTGACCACCCTGCATCTGCAGGCATCATCAAGCATTCTAGCAGTTCACTTTGTCGTCCTTCCCGGGGGAACCAGACTTCAGAGCCCGACGAGACCCGGACTTCCAGACCTCTCCGACCTCTACCTACATCTGCAGCACAGCTGAGATCTGTGGGTGCGACGAGACACGTGGGACCGGCCATCTTGGAGAAAATGCACTTCGCTTCCAGCACGACTTCAGAGGCATCCTCGAGAAAGTGCTTTGGGGATTGAGAAGCCCCAGCCCCAAGCAGCTCCTGCACAGACGACCAGCCCTCCAGCATCCACGAGATCTGCGTGGGGCCCTTTTGCTTGATTGCTGCTCGACGCGTTGTCTGGTCACTTGCCGGCTGGCTAGTGGCCTCCTAGACGACGATCCAAGAAATATACACCACCTGTCTGGTTACTCCAGACTGGCCCTTGCTTCCTTCCAAAAGAGAAGCACCCCGGACCCTCCTGGTCCGCACCAGACGCCATCTCCACTCACCGCATAGGGTGCCTTTAACCAAGGCCTGTTGACTCCGAATCCGGATCAGACACCGCCGACAGCGAGAGCCTGCGTGGGACAGCTCGTGCCTCCATCCTGGTCGTCGAAGACACCTCCTGGTCCACGTGGCTGCAGAGTCAAGCGTCCACTCTTCACCTGATCGCGACAACAGCATCTGGTTCCTTCCTGGTTCCATTCCGGTCACTGGCTAGTGACTGTGAACATTGTCCCCTGTGCTTTCAGGTCTCCATCTTCCTTGATCCACCCTTGGATCACTCCTGACATCTTCCTCCTGGTCGCCTGCAGCATCTTTCTTCAAGGCTCCATAGACTTTGACGCGGAAACCGACACACTTTCACACCTATGCACCCGCAGCCCGTGGGTGAGGTAACTAGAGCATTTCGGTGCTCAGGGTAGATTGACTCTCCTAGTGTCCAGGTATCCTGTAGTTTTAGTCTCAACCAGTCGGAACTGTCTTTTACTTACCTTTTCGTAACTTATAGTGTCCATTGACTTTGTACTGCATCTCGCATGTGAGTTCACACTCTGCACACGCGTCCTGTGGGCTTCCTGCTCCTTACCTAAGGTTAGGGTAGTGTAGTCCCAGCGATCCTACAGCCTCTGGACATCTTCATTTCCCCTATCGATTTCCTTATACCATTTACTTAGTATATGGTTTGTAGTGCTCCTAGGGCACCATTGTAATTTGTGCAACTTATCGTATTTTTCTTAAGAGTCTTGTCATGTGCTTAGCCCTCTGATCGCATAAAGAGTTCAGAGGTGTTCGTTAGTAATAAACATATTGTTTATTTTCATAACAACCTGTGTGGTGTCCTTTCACTTGGTATTCAAGGGGTTATATGTGGTAAAACAGCTGGCTTTACATGCCAAAAGAGTTTAGCCTAAGACTGCTTTGTCCATGCTACCATTAGGATAGCTGGTCTATAAGGTTGACTTACAACCAATCACCAAAAGGATTGTTTGGACTGATACAAGGTGATCACTAGAATTAGTGAGCATCTTAGATCAAGCCAACTTCTCACAGCCAAGACCTGCCGCAAAACCCTGCTGCACATGGCCAAAGGCTATGTGATTATGGTGTTGGTCATCAGTGGAGAAGCGAGCGTACAGAGTGGAGTGTTGGGGCAGGGAAGAGCAGGGCCTGGCCCACCAGTCAAACCCCCTGTGTATGGCTGAAGGTTGGGGGCTGCAGGTGCCGGCTGCCTGTGGAGAGTTGGACACTGGCTAGACAGAAGCTAGAGCTTACATCACCCCCCCCCCCCCTTTGTGGATGGCGAAAGTCTATGTGCTGCAGGTGTGGGCCACACAGGAAGAGTTGGGTGCAGTGCATTGATAGAGGCCAAGACCTGCAAGCACACCCCCATTCCCCTCCCCAGCTGCTTATGAACAAAGGCCATTTACTGCATGTATTGTCTCGCCACACGTTAACCCTCCAGTGTTGTGCTAGGCGCAGGGCCTGGCCAGAGGCAGTGATTGACCAAATGCAGATGATGGGGTGCTGGGCCTGAAGGCCATGCCCTGTGGCCAACCTCAATGCACAGGCCTTTCACCATGTGCAGTAAAGATTGGCCGCCCATGGCGTGTTGCACTTAAGCCTTGGCCTGAGTCCAAAAGTTGTGCCTGCGGGGCATCGGCAAATGTTAGGGTGTAGTGCTTCGCCATCCCCAGGCTTCAAAGGCTGTGGGTTGAGTACAGCAGGAGTTTGCCGCCTGCAAAGGGTAAAGCACTGGGAATTCTAGCGGACATATATGATCAAAATGCCCCAAACATTCAAGGCAAAAAACGGGTTAAAGTGAAGCTATGGTTAACAAAAAACCTTAGAAAGGCACATAAAAAACCACAGCAATAGTACAGTGTGGGTAAAAATTAAAACATAACGACTCTGAAATTCGTTCGTTTTGTCTCGGAGCACAATCGAAAACACACACAAAAATAAAAACCATAACTCGCACAATTTTCCATTTTGTCTCCAGTGTAGTTTAGCAACAACATTGTAATTGTAGCTAAGTTATTGCCTAATAATACTCTTTTTTTAAATATTGAAAATAACAAATATTCAAAAGATAGTAAAAATGTTAGATTTTTATGTTTTAGTTTTCACAGTTCATTGGCAGCGTTTTAACCGGGTTGAGAGACAGCCATTCGAATTGTATGCAGGTTAATGCAGAAGCTCTAATTTGGGATATCTTAGGGGGTTTTCTGTGCCTTCTAAGGACCCCCAAGCCAAGAACAATGCAGCTAAGACATACCTGGATCACTAGATACATCTCTCGCTAGTTTCCTAATAGTAACATACTTTCTTTTCTTCTCTATAGGAACCTGTGAAGACAAAAGTTCAAGTTACAAACAGAGGCAGTAGTTTTGGATGAAATGGTTATAAAACATGTTTTTTATGTGAAGCTATGGATGAAAGGGAGTGTTAGTTGTATTTTCACTTTTAATTATTAAATACACTATTAAGGACAATTAAGTGAGTCACAGATTTTGTAGCGCAAATTTGAAAATTAAAGTAATGGACAATTCTTTGAAAAGCATACTCCGCATTACCTGCAGGTAGATGTTAATTTTAAGGGCCAGCCTTTACGTCTCCTTAATGGCCCAGATTTGCACTCACTGGACCACATCAATGATTAGAAGTACAAAGGGAAAAATACAAGAATGTCACCTGTCCTTTTAGACACTCATAAAAGCCCAGTTGCCTGTCATAAGCATGAGAAGCATTCATATAAGGGAATTTATTTGCAGTCTCAAAAGTCTATTATCAACTCTTATGCAGCTGATATCACTTTATGATATATTAAACACAGACCCAAAACCATTTAAAAAAGAAATTATACATTTTGCAGATTGCTCTGGACAACATACACATTGGGGGCAGAACTGGAGGTTCAGAGAAGGGCATCCTACCAATCCCAGTAGCCAGGCATTCCACATACTTGGATTTCATTACAAGACTGGAGGCTACCATTATGCAATTAACTTTTATTGCTAGTCCAACATGCAGCCCTTTAAAGGATATTGTTACATCAAAAACATTAGAATGTTCGTGAGACCATAAATATCCAGTGCATGATCTCATCCTTCTCTTTTATTAGCTGCTCCACAACGAGAGAAGTATATGATCTTTATTAACAATCATTACTATATGTTTCATCTCTATTGACAACGTTTTTTAGGTCTCGTCCTATAAATCGTGCAAGTGATAATACGACGAGAGTATAGAGGCTCATCCAAGCTCTGAAACCATCGCGGATTACGTCGAGTGCATGTGCTCATGCACGCGCTTTTTACCGAGCCGCCTGCCTCCGAGAGCTTCACTTTAAATGCATTTAGTCCCTCGCCCCCTGCTTCACAGTTTTCACGGCCGCCAGGCCGTGTCTCGCATTTCTCCTCCCCCCCAAAACCCCTGCTGTTGCTGCCCACGAGCTTGTTATTCAGATACGAGCAGTTGTTCCTTTTTCCATCATCGGATCCGTCAAACCCACTGCAATTTTCAGCACATCAGAGACAAGGCTGTGTTATTTCCTACAATATGGAATTAACAAAAAATATGTAGTGCCCCTTTTTAAAAGAGTAACAAACACAGCATTAAAATTGAGCAGATTTTTTATACATGTCAAACAAAAATGGTGAAAAACGCTTTAAAAACAATAGACCATCTCTTGCAACTCCTTAATATGTTTAGCTGATTCATTGGTGTCTGCATCAATACCACGCCTGTGCGGTAGCAATTGGCTAGCGGCCTAGCGCCTACACGGCTGCATTAATTGAGGGCAACACGTGTTAAAACACCCACAAGCCTCCCCTTTAGAAACCGAAAACAGGCATCATCCTTTAACTCTACAAAAGTTACCAGTCCGTACCAAACCAGAATAACCCAGAAACGCATACAAAAAAGCCATTTTCAAGGAAACTACCTCTGGCTACTTGTGTAAGAGACCTCACACCTAGTAACCAGCGACCACTAAAAAGAAAGGTTTGCGCCGCGGAAGCTGCAGTGTGGTGAAGGTGGGCTGGTGTGTGCAGGATGGACATTTCAACTACACCCCCTGGCCTCTCATTGTCCCCGAAGCACATACATCCGACATTTTTTCGGTCCCTTTGTGCTGTTTTCTGATGTTTTGAAGCAAGTCTGCCAGTTTAATCAGGCCTCCTGTCAGCACACTCGCTTATCAGGACAGTGTGACTGGACATGGCTGCTCCTATCTCTTCCTCCCAGGCGTGGATTGTGATCATTCCCTGGCGGCTGCTGCAGGGCGCCCTTTCCATGATCACTGTGATGCCTCCCTGCCTCGCCAGAACTGTCTGCCTACTTCCCCATCTCCACTAATGGCAAGGAGAACTGATTGGTAATCACTCCCTTGGCAGCTCTCTTCAGCTGAAACAGAAAAGCTCCATCAAACTATGCTACAGTGAGGGGTTAATCAGCTACTCCTTGCACGGTATAGGAGTGTGAACAACTATTTCAGGTCGTCGACTAGGCTCTGGCAATCATTAACTTCCTTGCTCCAATTGAAGTGAGGGAAGCATGCAGAGGTGTCCCTTCTTTTAGTCAGTGAGCCTCTGTGGATGCCTCTGACGTGTAAACGGCAGCGCGCACTCTGAAGTAGCCTTATACATGACCTTAGTATCGGTAATGCCCTGTCCCACCAGATATTGCAACGTATTGGCAGCAACTGAGTTATGGGATCGGGACAATCCCGCCTGTATGCATTCTTATTGAATTTACACAGCGTATTACCTCACAGGTCTGAATACTCGGGCAGGCTTGTCGCATTTTGCTTTTTCCGTGCCGTGGTAACAATAATTGATGGGTGTGCATAAGTGAATTGGTAGATTAGGTTTTGATTCCCATGCGCTTTTTAGTTGTACTCTAAAGTCTTCCCCACCAACCCCCATTTCCGCATCATATTCACGCTGTATCTTCGTTAATGTTGTACTTGGCTACATTTTGGAATAATTGGAATGTAGAAGCAGTACTTATATCAGTCAAACCTGACGTCACCCCAATTTTGAAAGTCATTTAAAACGGGGCTAGGGTGTAGCAAACAACCCATGGGTGTAAAAAAAAAAGTATTCCTTTTTAAGACCTATCCACATTTCTTGACCCAGTACAAAGCGTCGTGAGGGAAGGTCAGGGCATGCATGGTACCTTCACGGCCGCGAGGCCGTGTTTCAAAGGGTTCCGCTCGCCCGCCTACTGCTTCACACTTTAAATGAATGCTCTCCCCCGCCCCCCACAGCAATGCCAAGAGCTTGTTTGTGGCAGCGTTTAGCTGAGGTGAGAGCTGCTTGCAAAATATCTTCCTTCCCACCCTCGCCATCTCCGGAGTTACCCGCGGCTGCATTGCAAGCCTGTGAGTGTCCAGTTGCTTGCATCATGCCACCCTGCATACGGCTCACTGATCTTTTATGCAAATGAATGTTGAACTGGGATTGAATGAATTGGGAAAGGACTAAGATGGGCCGCAAGGATGACCTGTCCTTTATAATACCGGGGCTTTTCGTTAAATGCATCCATGTATTTGTTTAGCTGTCATGGTGCTTCATGCAGAGTGACATCCCCTCCTCTGTATCTGCATTTCCCAACGGCCCGAGCTCACCCTCCAGAGACACATCTTGGCAACACGCATGCGTGGGCCCGCTGTGCACTGTTTGCTGAGAGAGTACTGTGTGTCTCTTTTTTGTGCCTTTCTGCCCTCTGTTAGACTCGTTTTTGTGTGCCTTTCTGCCCTGTTAGACTTGTGTGCTGGCACCCTAACACACCCTCTCACTCACCCTAACACACCCTCTCACCCACCCTCACCCTCACACCCCCTCACCCTCCCACCCCCTCACGCCCTTACCCTCACACACACCCTCACTCGCACACCTCCTCACCCCCCTCACCCTCACACCCCTCTCACTCTCACCCCTCACACCCCCTAAACCCTCACACCCCCTAAACCCTCACACCCCCTACACCCTCACACCCCCTAAACCCTCACACCCCCTACACCGTCACACCCCCTACACCGTCACACCCCCTACACCATCACACCTCCTCACCCTCACACCCCCTCAGCCTGACACCCTCTCACCCTCACACCCCCTCAGCCTGACACCCTCTCACCCTCACACACCCTCATCCTCCCTCACCTCCTCACCCTCACACCCCCTCAGCCCCATCACCCTCACCCCCCTCACCCCAACACCCACACCCCCTCACCCTAACACCCACACCCTCACAACCCCACACCCTCACCCACCCTCACATACCCTCAGCTTTCACCCCCACACCCCCAGCACCCTCACCCCCAGCACCCTCACACCCCCTACCTCTCATTCACCCTCCACCTCTCATTCACCCTCCACCTCTCATTCACCCTCCCTCTCATTCACCCTCCCTCTCATTCACCCTCCCTCTCATTCACCCTCCCTCTCATTCACCCTCCCTCTCATTCGCCCTCACTCGCCCTCACTCGCCCTCTCTCGCCCTCACTCGCCCTCACTCGCCCTCACTCGCCCTCACTCGCCCTCACTCGCCCTCACTCGCCCTCACTCGCCCTCACTCGCCCTCACTCGCCCTCACACGCCCTCACACGCCCTCACACGCCCTCACACGCCCTCAAACACCCTCACCAGCATAGCATAACAAAACATAGCATAACAAAACACAGCAGAGCATAACAAAAAAAGCATAGGATAACAAAACATAGCATAGCATAACAAAACAAAGCATAGAATAGCAAAACATAGCATAACAAAACAAAACATAGCATAGCAAAACACAACAAAGCATAGCATAGCATAACAAAACACAACAAAACATAGCAGAACAAAACATAGCATAACATAACAAAACATAGCATAACAAAACACAACAAAACATAGCATAGCATAACAAAACACAACAAAACATAGCATAGCATAACAAATCAAAGCATAGGATAGCAAAACATAGCATAACAAAACACAACAAAACATAGCGTAGCATAACAAAGCATAAGATAGCAAAACAAAAACATAGCATAACAAAACATAGCATAACAAAACACAACCACACAGCATAACAAAACAGCAAAACACAACAAAACATAGCATAGCAAAACAAAACATATAATAGCATAGCAAAACATAGCATAGCATAACAAAACACAACAAAGCATAGCATAGCATAACAAAACACAACAAAACATAGCAGAACAAAACATAGCATAACATAACAAAACATAGCATAACAAAACACAACAAAACATAGCATAGCATAACAAAACACAACAAAACATAGCATAGCATAACAAATCAAAGCATAGGATAGCAAAACATAGCATAACAAAACAACAAAACATAGCGTAGCATAACAAAGCATAAGATAGCAAAACAAAAACATAGCATAACAAAACATAGCATAACAAAACACAACCACACAGCATAACAAAACAGCAAAACACAACAAAACATAGCATAGCAAAACAAAACATATAATAGCATAGCAAAACATAGCATAGCATAACAAAACACAGCATAGCATAGCATAACAAATCAAAGCATAGGATAGCAAAACATAGCATAACAAAACAAAACATAGGAAAGCAAAACAAAACAGCATAGCATACAGCATCACTCAGCACCACCACAGCATCACTCAGGGGCACCACAACATCACTATGCACTACTACAGCATCACTGAACGCCACAGCATCACTCGTTCACCATCACATCACTCAGCACCACCACAGCATCATTCTGTGCAACCATTCAACAACAACTGGTTCAAATATGTTCTCTTAATGTTTCAAGCTTTATTATAAATGTAACAAAAAGATGTTAATATTTCACTTCTGTTCTTGGATTTTCGTCACAATAAAATGCACTGAACATAATCTTCACAAAAGTTTTTTACAAAAGTTTAAGCTATTGCCATTATAAATTACAATAACTTTTATTAAGTATTAATTATTAAAAACAATTAAAAGCCATTGTTATTTGTAATATCAATACATGTAAGTCACGTAAATACAATACATATTGCATTACACATGCAATAGGTGTCACATTTGCGAAAGTTATAACTATTGGTATTGTAAATGACAAAGCTATTAATTTCGCTATATTCAAATACAAAACATAAATAAACAATACCAATAGTTCAAACTTTCCTAATGCGAGACCTATTGCATTGCAAATGCTTGTTAAAATATTGTTTACTTTTCATTACTATCGCAAGTGTGGAATGCTATATAATTAGGTATTTATACCGTAGAGGAATTCGTAAGCCCATCTAATTTATGGTAGGGTCAAATACATACATACATACATAAATAAATAAATAAATAAATGAATGTAGATTAACGCAGAGCATAGATTTGACACGGCCGACCGTGCTATTTTTTTAGAGGCGTTGAGACATCCGCTGTGCTTTCTTACTAAAGATAAAAATAAAGCACGAAGTTAAAATTACAAAAGTAACTGTGGTGTTCGCGTTCTAGACACAGCCAGCTTGCGTGTGACGTAACACGTGCTGGCAGTGAACGTGGGACTACGCTTACGTGAACGGCTGTTCGCGCCAGTCAGAGCCCGGCAGAGCGTGATGCCTACCAGACGCCCGGCGCTCTTCCGCAATAACTATTGTAATTAAATAAAGCCCTTTCCTACCTACTTCTGTCTCAGAGTGATCCTTTGGGAGGGAACTTGTGCACTTCTACAGTGGCGACGAGGAGTGGGATCTGTCCACTTGACCAGAGAAGGAAAAGAAACAAGAACCAGGCAAAACCAAGGAAGTAGAAGCACAGGGAAACCCAGGACAAGGTCACCCACGTCACCAACCTGCAGAAGAAGGAGGGGAGCGTAAAGGCGCTGCAAAACTGAAGGGAAGAGCGTGGCAGTGGCGCGGAGAAACACTCAGGCGCACTGAGAGTCAGAGAGCCAAGAAACTAGGCGATCTACACAGAAACACGGTAGGAGCGCGCTACCACATCACCTAAGGCCCTGGCTGAGAAGGGCGTCCACGAGGGAGCGGGAAGAAGCGCGTCCAGCTCCGCCACGCCGCAAGCAGAAGGCGCCAATGCACCTGGTAGCCCCAGAAGTCAGGGAAGGAACGACAGTGCGCCAGGCAGCCCCAGGAGCCAGGAAAAAGGGCCAGAGAGACAGGTCAAGATGAGCAATCAGGCGTCATCACTCACAGCACCGATCCAGTTTCTACCCAGGCCAGGAGAACCACAGATGAAGTGGGAGGACTGGAGGGAGTACTTCAAGAACTACTTGGAAGCCCTAGAGGATGAATCAACGGACTTTTCCGCCGATGTGGACGCAGCGGGGTAGAGAGGTGTGGGGTAGACTCCCGGTCACCTTCTCATGTCCGTGTCGGCCCGGGGCTCAGTGTAGGAGAGTAGGGTCTGCAATCCTATGATCACCCAGATTTTTTGCTTTTGTTTCACTGGTTTACGACTTTCTCTGGCTGTGGGCCTGCCAATCAGACCCACAGCCTGGCTGTTCTCTCTCTAAATTACAACATGTACCCTAGGTGCATTTACCAATTGGTACTGGGCCACCTTATCAGACCCTGTAACTCAGGGCATAGGTGTACCCAGGGCCTACCAAGGGCTGAAGCATGTATTATGCCACCCCTGGCTGGCCTCCTAAATTTGACACAACTGGCTGCATGACAGCTGGGGCAAAGTCGTGTAATCACCCTTTGCTGTAGATATAGTATACCTATATCTAACCCTAGAAATGGACACACAGATTCCTATCAGTCACTCCTATGGCAGGCCTTGACAATCCTGAAGGCAGAGTGCTTGGAATTGTGTGAGATGGTGCTCTGGCATGAGCTGAGCCTGTCTGCAGCTTGCGGAACCAAGTCCTAATAGCTGTTCCATGATATCGCATACCATATACTCTTAAGTGCATTATAATCCTCGCGGTTAAATGCTATCTTTGGTATTGCTTTATCAAAACATGCCGAGTAAGGTGTCATACGAATTGGAATACTAACCACTCGCCAATTCTGGCGACGGGGTTAGCATTCCACCCTTCTAGAGGGACACGACATGTATGTAACTGTGAACCCCGGTTAAAGTTAAACGAAGCCTCAGCTCCACAAAATGGATGCTGCCACCACAGACACGAGTCTGACCCCCTGCAGCTGGGAGTCCTTCCAGCGAAGGGAGCCTGGACAAAGGGTTTCCTGTCAGGGGCGGTGCTAGCACCGTCCCAGACATGGTTTTGTGTATCCTGGGTAGGCAGGGCTTTACAGGAAGGTGACTGCTGAGTGGCACCCCGGTGCTCACTACGCATAGGCCGATCAGTACCAGTTCCAGGGGCACACCAGCCCCTGGCCTGGGGAAAGTCCGGCATGGCAGAGGGGTGTAACCACCCCCCTCCTAGTCCCACCCATAGGCAGGACCTAGTCACCGGGTCAGCCCCCTTTTTTAGTATAAAGATGAGAGCGGGCCCCCTGTTCAAATTAGATCATCTTTGGAATCAAGACACGACTTTCTGCGAAAGACATCAAGATTTCCTTCTTCAAGATTCTCCCTTGTGGCTAAGGAGTAGTCACCCTGCATCAAGCGGGCACCATCCTAAGAACACTGCGGTCTGCTGCAAGTCCTTCTTCACGAATCCGACGACCCAGCTCGACGAGACCCGGCTTCCCTGGCACCTCTGACCTCTACTCACCTCTACAGCAAAGCTGAGAACTGTGAGTGCGACGAGACCTCGAGGGACCGACGATCGCCAAGACTGCACGACTTCTTTGCAACAAGCCCACCGTGAGCTCCACTGGTGAGTGCTTTGGGGTCCGAGAAGCCCCAACCCTGAGCAGCTCCAGCACCGAAGATCAGCCCTCCAGCATCTCCACGATCTGCGTGGGGCCCTTCTGCTCTTGCGTGCTCACCGCGCTGTGTGGCTACTAGCCGGCTGGCTTGTGGCCTTCTTCACGACGCCCGACGACATCACTGCTGCTGGTCTGGTTGCTCCAGACTGGCCCTTGCTTCCTTCTTCAATAGAGGCACCCCGGACCCTCCTGGTCCACTCCAGACGCCATTTTGAGTCCACCGCGTGGGCTTGAATTTGCCAAGGCTTTGTTGCCCAATCCTGGGTCCAGCGACGCCGACAGCTTCATCCATCGTGGGACAGCTCGCTCCTCCATCCTGGTCGCCGACAACGCCTCCTGGTCCGTGAGATCTGCAGAGCACAGCGTCACCCACTCACCTAGTCGAGGTGACTACCATCCGGTGCCCTCCTGGTGCCACCTGACTACTGGCTAGTAGTCTCGAACTTGGTCCCCTCTGCTTTCAGGTGTCATCTTCCTTCGATCCAGGCTTGGATCCATCGAACTTTCTTCACTGGTCGCCTGCCAGCAACTTCTTTCTTCCAGGCTCCTGGTCCGTCTACGAGGATTCCCGACGTCTTTTGAGACCTATGCAGCTGCAGCCCCTGGGCTAGGTAACTTCGGCATTTCGGTGCCCCAGCATAGCCTCACTATCCAAGGGTCAGGATCCACTTTCGTTTTCCTCCTACCAGGTCGGGTTCGCCCGAGAACACTAACTTTGTCATTACTAGCTACCATAGACTTTGTCCCGCATCACGCGTGAGAGTGCACACTCTGCACCCGAGTCCCCTAGGCCTCCTAGAAGTAATCTGAAGATTCTATAGTCAAGTCCTAGCGATTCCTAAGCCTATTAGTACTGTACTTACCTGCTAGTAATTTCGCATTCCACTTTCAGAGTATATGGTTTTCCGTGCCCCTCGGGCATTTGTATATACTGTGCTAACTTAAGTATTTTTGTAAGAGTTTTGGTTTGTGCTTAGTACCCTGTCCTCATAAAGAGTACAGGGCTGTTGTGATTTTTAATAAATATCTTGTTTATTTTCATAACACTTGTGTGGTGTCCTTTCACTGGGTATTCAAGGGGTATATGTGTGGTAAACAGCTGGCTTAACACGCCCTCTCGAGTCTTTAGCCTTAGACTGCTCGTATCCATGCTACTAGGATAGCTGGTCTATAAGGTTGACTTACAACCAATCATCAATAAGGGTTGCTGGACTGATACATAGTGTTCACTAGAATAGTGAGCACTGCATATCAGGCCACCTTCTCACACTCAGCTCACGCCCCGCTGGCCTCTCCTCACAGGATGGTCGTGAGTGCCCTTCCCACTGGCAGTTCTCTCCTTTTTGTGTTTTTTTTTTCAGCTGCGGCACGCATGGCTAGCGTCCGCCCTCGTCGACATTGTAGGGTCGGGCCTTAGGCCCTCATGCTGGAAATAACTGAGACACAGGACACACTGCTTACTCGGTGCAACTGGCCTTGAGCATGTGCGCTCGGCCACTTTTATTAGAGCTGTGTCACCTGACCAGTGACATCAGTGGTGGGTGGGTGGGGGGGTGGCTTGGACGCCGAAGGGAATGGCGGCGTGAGCTCGGAGCTCCGCGCCCGATCCCCACAGAAATCCTGAAAATCGGAGCGGAAAAACACACGACGGCCCCGGAAAAATGGGGCGCTGATGGGTGAATACAGCAGGCACACGGAGAGGAGAACCGCCAACGGAGCCGATTAACAGAGATTTGGCGCCGGAGGAACATTACGACTCGAAACCAAGAGGCTCCCAAAATGGCGGCTGAGGTGTGATAAGAGCTGATCGGCAGCGAGCGCAGTTCTCCCCCTGAGGGAGCCGAAGCCCCAACTCCGGATCATACCGCCAAACATGGCTAGGTGACCCAGCACGGGACCTAGATGGTCAACGACGAGAAGGTTACAGCTCACCGAGCCGACTAGCCTGAGAGCAGAGACTAGACAAGATGACGGAGTGACCCGGGCTGGTGCGTCATGCAGGGGAGCGGAGGCCGGAGAAGCAAAGACCTGTAGCTCGTGAAGAACTAAGGAGTGGTGTTGACCAGCAAGGCCGAGACGCCCTCGCTGACGGCCCGGAGGGTGGCTGACTCACGACCCCCCCCCCCCCCGAAAGAGACGAAGGGGTGGGACACTGAACCCCGAGCCATCGACCATCGGCCATCGCCGGCGGAGAAGACGACCGCTGGCAGTCCTAGAGAAGTGCCCCAATCGCCCTTAAGAAAGTAGAGCTGAAGGGGAGACCACACGGTCGTCCCAGCAGTACACTGGGAAGCCCGATCTGTGCATTGCACCAAGCGGGGACAGAAACAGCAAAGGCGCGAAGACGCAGATCGCGGGCCCGCCCTGTGGGTAGGCCGCATGACAGTGCTGAGTGGAGAGCACCTCCAGACCAACACCGGGCCCTAGATCGGTCTTGACCCGAGTGAACCATGGCGGTTTGCAG
Organism: Lissotriton vulgaris; assembly: GCF_964263255.1. Lineage (NCBI taxonomy): Eukaryota > Metazoa > Chordata > Amphibia > Caudata > Salamandridae > Lissotriton > Lissotriton vulgaris. The sequence goes on from NC_141691.1 coordinate 1,475,078,195, forward strand.
AAGGACGCAAACACGAAGCGGAACGACGGGCTGAGCGGTGATCCAACGGTGACCCAGAGACGGTAGGCCCTGAGGCCGGAGCCCCCGAGGCGCCAACAAGCGAGTGGCTGGGAACGCGACGGTCCCTGCAGCTGGGATCCAACGCTCGAAAGGAGGACCGGGTGACAGCGGAGGGCCCGATTGGCGATTGTGGGCACTGAGCACATCGACGGAGTAGGTGGCTTGGCAATATGGTGAAAACGAAGGGAAAGACTGAGGGAGCGGCGGCCTCCGACGCGGCGGAAGGGGATCCTGCTGGACCATCGGAGCTGCAGCAGTTGCAGGACCGCATCTTGGAGGCTATAGCGGCCACAAGAGACACTTTGCAGCAAGATATAGCGCAGGTGGTCTCAGGACTGGGCCTCCTGCGAGCGGACCATGACAAACTTAAAGATAGGGTCAAGGATGTCGAAGATACCCTTAAGGAACTGGCTCCTGCTCATAAAACTGTAGAGGGTAGACTAACAGATGCCCTAGACCGGATCCAGGTCCTAGAAAGACGAGTTGAGGACGCCGAAAATAGGAGCCGACGTAGTAATGTCCGTATCTTATGAGTGCCGTAAAAGGCGGAAGGGGACGACATGGTTGAGTTCCTCGACAACTGGCTCAGGACAACGGTGGCGCCGGAGGGCCTGTCACCCTTCTTCACCCTGGAGCGCGCACACCGGGTCCCTTCTGGGCCGCCCAAACCGGGCCTGCCCCCGAGACCGAATATAGCTAAATTGCTGCATTATAAGGACAGGGACTGTGAGAAGGTGGCCTGATATGCAGTGCTCACTATTCTAGTGAACACTATGTATCAGTCCAGCAACCCTTATTGATGATTGGTTGTAAGTCAACCTTATAGACCAGCTATCCTAGTAGCGTGGATACGAGCAGTCTAAGGCTAAAGACTCGAGAGGGCGTGTTAAGCCAGCTGTTATACCACATATACCCCTTGAACACCAAGTGAAAGGACACCGCACAAGTGTTATGAAAATAAACAGTTATTTATTAAGAATCACAACAGCCCTGTACTCTTTATGAGGACAGGGTACTAAGCACAAACCAAAACTCTTACAAAAATACTTAAGTTAGCACAGTATATACAAATGCCCGAGGGGCACGGAAAACCATATACTTGAAAAGTGGAATGCGAAATTACTAGCAGGTAAGTACAGTACTAATAGCCTTTGGAATCGCTAGGACTTGACTATAGAATCGTTAGATTACTTCTAGGAGACCCAGGGGACTCGGGTGCAGTGTGTGCACTCTCACGCGAGATGCGGGACAAAGTCTATGGTAGCTAGAATTTGCAAAGTTAGTGTTCTCGGGCGAACCCGACCTGGTAGGGAGAAAACGAAAGTAGATTCTGACCCTTGGATAGTGAGGCTATGCTGGGGCACCGAAATGCCGAAGTTACCTAGCCCAGGGGCTGCAGCTGCAAAGGACTCAAAGGACGTCGGGAATCCTCGTTGACGGACCAGGAGCCTGGAAGAAAGAAGTTGCTGGCAGGCGACCAGTGAAGAAAGTTCGGTGGATCCAAGCCTGGATCGATGGAAGATGACACCTGAAAGCAGAGGGGACCAAGTTCGAGACTACTAGCCAGTAGTCAGTGGGCACCAGGAGGGCACCGGATGGTAGCCACCTCGACAAGGCGTGTGGGTGACGCTGGGCTCGGAGATCTCACGGACCAGGAGGCGTTGTCGGCGACCAGGAAGGAGGATCGAGCTGTCCCACGAAGATAGAAGCTGTCGGCGTCGCTGGACCCAGGATTGGGCAACAAAGCCTTGGCAAATTCAAGCCCACGCGGTGGACCTAAAATGGCGTCTGGAGTGGACCAGGAGGGTCCGGGGTGCCTCTCTTGAAGAAGGAAGCAAGGGCCAGTCTGGAGCAACCAGACCAGCAGCAGTGATGTCGTCGGGCGTCGTTCAGAAGGCCACAAGCCAGCCGGCTAGTAGCCAAACAACGCGGTGCACAGCAAACAGCAGAAGGGCCCCACGCAGATCGTGGAGATGCAGGGAGGCTGATCTTGGGTGCTGGAGCTGTGCAGGGTCGGGGCTTCTCGGACCCCAAAGCACTCACCCGTGGAGGACACGGTGGGCTTGCAGTAAAGATGTCGTGCCGTCTTGGCGATCGTCGGTCCCTCGAGGTCTCGTCGCACTCACGGTTCTCAGCTTGGCTGTAGAGGTGAGTAGAGGTCAGAGGTGCCAGGGAAGCCGGGTCTCGTCGAGCTGGGTCGTCGGATTCGTGATGAAGGACTTGCAGCAGACCGCAGTGTTCTTTAGGATGGTGCCCGCTTGATGCAGGGTGACTACTCCTTAGCCACAAGGGAGAATCTTGAAGAAGAAATCGTGAAGTCCTTTCGAAGAAAGTCGTGTCTTGATTCCAAAGATGATCTAATTTGAACAGGGGGCCCGCTCCCATCTTTATACTAAAAAAGGGGGCTGACCCGGTGACTAGGTCCTGCCTATGGGTGGGACTAGGTGGGGGGTGGTTACACCCCTCAGCCATGCCGGACTTCCCCAGGCCAGGGGCTGGTGTGCCCCTGGAACTGGTTCTGACTGGCCTATGCGTAGTGAGCACCGGGGTGCCACTCAGCAGTCACCTTCCTGAAAATCCCTGCCTACCCAGGATACACAAAACCATGTCTGGGCCGGTGCTAGCACCGCCCCTGACAGGAAACCCTTTGTCCAGGCTCCCCTTACTGGAAGGACTCCCAGCTGCAGGGGGTCAGACTCGTGTCTGTGGTGGCAGCATCCATTTTGTGGAGCTGAGGCTTCAGTTAACTTTAACCGGGGTTCACAGTTACATACATGTCGTGTCCCTCTAGAAGGGTGGAATGCTAACCCCGTCGCCAGAATTGGTGAGGGGTTAGTATTCCAATTCGTATGACACCTTACTCGACATGTTTTGATAAAGCAATACCAAAGTTAGCATTTAACCGCGAGGATTATAATGCACTTAAGAGTATATGGTATGCGATATCATGGAACAGCTATTAGGACTTGGTTCCGCAAGCTGCAGACAGGCTCAGCTCATGCCAGAGCACCATCTCACACGATTCCAAGCACTCTGCCTTCAGGATTGTCAAGGCCTGCCATAGGAGTGACTGATAGGAATCTGTGTGTCCATTTTAGGGTTAGGTATAGGTATACTACACCTACAGCAAAGGGTGATTACACGACTTTGCCCCAGCTGTCATGCAGCCAGTTGTGTCAAATTTAGGAGGCCAGCCAGGGGTGGCATAATACATGCTTCAGCCCCTGGCAGCCCTGGGTACACCCATGCCCCGAGTTACAGGGTCTGATAGGGTGGCCCAGTACCAATTGGAAATGCACCTAGGGTACATGGAATCCATTTTAAAGAGAGAGCAGTAGGCCTGGGGTCCTGATTGGCAGGGTCCCAGGTCGACTATGTCCAAAACCAGCTAAAACACAGGGCAAAAAAGTTGGGGGCAACCATAGTCAGGAGGTACCTTCCTACAGGGACCTTCTGCTTCAGAGGGCTCGGGACACTGGTCCGTTTTAACTGGAGAACAGCAGAGTGACATTGTACCCCGATTTCACCTTCGAGACGCAGCGACTGCGTGCCTCCTTTCTATCGATTAAAAGGGAGCTCCGGACTGAAGGCATCCCATACTCCTTGCTTTTCCCAGCTAAGCTCAGGGTGGTGGTCGATGATAAGACACATTTCTTCGGCACGTCGGCGGACGCATGGGCGTGGTGGGAAACATATAAGGCGAGCACTGATGGAGCCAAGTCCCGAGAAGAACGGGAACGGGCACCATCGGGCCTAGGGAAATCGCAGAGATTGCGCAAAAGACGACAAGGCACACGGAAACCATCGGCGTCACAAACTGAAGCGGAGCTTCACGCTGTGGAAACGCTGGCGAGATCCGGAGATTCCCAGTCACAGCAGGGCATGGACACAGAGACACACGCCTCAGCCTCGGGCTCGGAATCGGACCTTTCGGGAATACAAAGAATCAAGGACCCGTTGGTAACACCGCAGACGTCGGAGGAGATCCTGAATATTTGACTCAGAGCTGACAGGTAGTGGGCAGGATTGCCAACGAGAACCTCCCGAACTAAAGAGTATTATGACCGGGGATTACGAACTGGGTAATAAGCCTGCTGCTAATCATGGGGGGTCCACGGGAGGGTGCGGGGGGAGAGCCTGCGTAGCTACCTTCCGGTCTTGGCCACGCTCCACTCGCCCTTAAGGCACTCACGGTTACGACCGTGCAATAGCAACACAGTTTGAAAGGTTGCATAAGTTTGGATGGGAACTGATAGACTAATATTGGGGCCTGTTCTGGGGGGGAGGAGGGGCACACTGTTGGGGACTTTTTCCACAATTGGCGACTGTAGATCCCGGGAAGCCTGGGAGATGAAAAGTTCGAAACATCCAGAGGGAATTGGGGGGGGGGGGCAGGGGTCCACCATCCGCGAGGGAATGGGATTCTATGTGAGAAAGCGACTTGAATTATGGGACAATGGCTAATGCTAATGTATTGAAGTGTATAACCTGGAACGTGCGGGGGGCTTCACACGATTCTAAGGAGGCATAAGGTACATGCCTGCTTAATTCGAAGGGGGGTCCATATCGCGTTGCTGCACGAAACACACCTCACAAAGCAGGAGGGGGCAGCACTGCAGAGGAGATGGAGGGGTCAGGTCTTTCACACTTCTTATTCAGAATATGCTAGGGGCGCTCTGATATGGGTTAGGGCGGGCACACCCTTTCAGGCAACACAACATTTAATAGACCCGGAGGGGACATACGTAGTGGTGGAAGGCAGGCTGAGAGGTAGGGACATAGTACTATGCAGCGTATATGCCCCGAACACGGAGCAGCTGGCCTTCCTAACAGGTTTGTCGGGGACACTGGCACACTTCCTGGCGGGCCCGATCCTGATGGGAGGGAACTTTAACTCAGTAGCGGACACAACACTGGATAGGTCCCACCCACCATTAAGGGACTCCCCTGTTCACCGACTTACAAAGGGTAGATTAGAATGGCAGGAGGGATGGGGTTTGACTGTTTGGCGTGCACACCACCCAAAGGAACGCGATTACTCGCACTTCTCCAGCCTCCAAGACCTCCACGTCCGAATTGACGCGATATTATGCTCACAGGTCGTGTTGCCGGCCATAACTTGGTCAGAGTACCTGACGAGGACAATCTCGGACCACAAACCGTTAATAGTCAACTTGGCCTGGACGATCGAGGTGCCTCGAGTGCCGACCTGTAAGTTAAGACCAGAGACCCTAGAAGACCCGTTGTTCCATGCGGCACTGGAGGAGGGGATAACCCAATACTTCACCGATAACGAGGGGACGGCGGCCACTAGGGCGATGGAATGGGATGCTTTTAAAGTGGTGGTGAGGGGCCAGTGCATAACTAAATACATGGGCACGCGGAAGGTGCTGCTAGAGGACCTCAATAAGGCAGATTCCAAGCTGCGGGAAGCGGAGAGGGTGCAGCCTGGCCGTCCCGAACTCCAAGAGGATGTTAACTCAGCTAGGGAGGCGGTGGAAGTGGAGCGACTTCGAGCCTTCGACCACGGGGTGTATATGCTTAGGACCCACGTAGAGGGGGACAAAGCCGGAACGTTGCTAGCATGGCTGGCAAAACTCCACGAAGCGATGCTCCCCTATACTAGCCATAGAGGATGAGGTGGGTCGCATCCACTACTCCCAAACGGAGATCTTGGATGGCTTTCAGAAGTACTATGAGGGCCTCTACAAGAGCGAACCGGGGGATCAAGAGAATGAGACCGAGGTCTTTCTAGATGGCCTCCTATTGCCCCAGCTAGACGAGGAACAGGCGAAGGTTCTGGGGAGAGACATTGACCTAGGAGAGATCAGGGGAGCGGTGAAAAGGATGGCCCGCAACAAGACACCAGGATTAGATGGGCTGCCCATAGAATTTTATAGTAAGTACCTAGACATCTTGGCGCCAAAACTCCAAACAATATATAAGGAAGCCAGAGCAACGGGTCGCCTGCCCCAATCAATGCGGGAAGCGCTAGTAATACCACTCCTGAAACCGGGTAGAGAGAGCTGTAGCCCTGCATCTGATAGGCCACTCTCTATGCTAACCGTTGACTACAAGATATTGAGTTCCATATTAGCAGCTAGACTACTACAGCATATGCCGACTTAGTACACGAAGACCAAAATGGATTCATTCCCGCACGGAACACGACGATTAACATCAGGAGACTCACCTCGCACGCTGAGGGCCTAGCGCCTCTAGTCCTATCAGTAGACATCAAAAAGGCTTTCGATAGTTTAGAATGGGACTATTTATATAAGGTCATGGAACGCTTCGGACTGGGAGAAGGGTATATTAATTGGACGCGAGTCCTGTATACGGCGGTAGTGGCAAGAGTGAGGATAGGACCCCTAGTCTCGCACCAATACCCGGTGGAAAGGGGCACCCGACAGGGGTGCTCCTTGTCCCCCCTATTATTCGCGCTAGCGATTGAGCCACTAGCGGCCGAGGCACGGACGGGAAGACATTTTGAGGGGATAGATAGCAGGGACGGTCAGCAATTTATTTCGCTGTACGCCGACGACCTGCTGTTATTCCTAGAAAATGACACAACAGCGCTGGAAGGTGCAGAGAGACTGCTGGGGCGATTCGGCAAAATATCGGGCCTAAAGGTCAACTGGGCGAAGACGTGCTTGTTCCCATTACGGAGGGACGCGGGTCGTCCTGACCACCGGCCCATGCTTAACTGGGAACCGAATTGTCTTAAACATTTAGGGGTATATATATACCATACGGCTGCGGATATGTTAGAGGGAAACGTGGGCCGCTGTGTGCGAGCGCTGAAAGGCAGCATGGCCTTTTGGGCCACGCTCCCGCTATCCGTTGCTGGCCGTATATCCCTGCTGAAAATGGTTGCCCTGCCGCGATTACTATACTACTTTCATACACTCCCGATCTGGATCCCTAGTTCCTTCTTCCGCCAACTCAAGTCTCAGCTGACTACGTTCCTGTGGGGGGCAGGTAGATGCAGAGTGGCGCTGGCGATGCTCACCCGCCCGAAGGACGAGGGAGGGCTTGCGGTACCGGACTTCGAGCTTTATTATCTCGCCGCTCAACTGCAGATATACATGCAGGAGGTGGTGCGGGTGTACCGGGGCCCTGAGAGTGGTGGGATGAGAGGCACGCCACGGCATGTCCTGGCCTATATAGCCCTACAGCAGAAGATCGCTATTCGAGACCTGACACTTGAGCAACAAACGTTCCGGCTTTGCTGGAACCGGTCTCAAAGGCGTGCGGGGATAAGACATCCATATGCCCCGGAAATACCCCTGGGCATGCTGACGGCGCGGCCCCACGACGGTGACTGGTCGCAGCTGCAGCACTGGGAAGATGCGGGAATACAGGTTGTTGGAGACCTCTATGAAGACGGGGTGCTCCTTCCATATCAGGAACTTCAGGAACGGTTTGATCTGCCACAAGGGGGCTACCTTCTGCACTCTGCTGTGGTTGGAGCAATGCAGGCGCATTGGAGAGGGGGTCTGACAGAGCCCGAGACGTCCATGGCTTGCCAGTATGCTATGATGGCGGCTGGGACGGTTAAGGCTGTGACGTGCCTGTATTCTAGAATGCTCCGCGAAAACCTGTTGCCCCTCACGGTGTTGAAGTCCAAATGGGAAGCTGACCTGGGTAAGGATATTCCTGAGACAACTTGGGCCCGGCTAGTGCGCCGAGCCCGAAATAGCACGAGAAATGCAAGATTCCAGCTCATTCATTTTTTACGTGCTGCACAGGGCCTACATGACCCCTGGCAGAATCAGAAAGTACTTTGGGGTGGCTGAGTCGGCGTGCCCCCGGTGTGCAATGGAGGGAGCGGAGCTTGAGCACATGCTGTGGTCCTGCCCGGCCCTCCGGGAGTACTGGCAGGCAATAGGGGAGACCTTAAACGAAGTAACGGAAAGAACCATTGAGTTTGATTCGGCGGTGTGCATTCTGCACTGGTTCCCGCACACGCCCAAAAAAAAAAAATTCAAGTCAATTCGTTGATATGGGGTTGATAATAGCCAAAAGGGAAATAAGACAGTGGAAGGCGAGGACAGGCCCAACTCACAGGAGATGGTATAACGAATTCCTCAAGTGGGAAGCTTGTGATAGCACACACAGATATCAATTAGCACGTCGGAATGCAGACGTTAGAGCATTGTCATGGCGGCAGCCTGGGAGGCGCTAGTACAGGCCCTTAGGGATAGCATGCTAACGGAGGATGAGGAGACCCTCAGCACGGACAGGAATTGCACCCAGGAAATACCGAGCACATCACACACCTAGACAATATATGGCCCAAGGTTGTACCCTAGATTAGTCACAACAAGAGACCCCAAGAGCGGATGGTGGGGGGGGGGGGGCACGTAGCACTGTTGAGGGACAGTTTAAGAGGGAGTTCACACAGTTTATTTAGGTTAGGAAAGAAAAGTAGACATGCACTCTTTAATGTGATAAAGATGATCCTAACAAGAACAACCAGACAAAGGAGGGTCGATTGATTGCCACCGCCCGACCTCCGGGTTGTGGGCCTGCAGGCTGTGTATAACAAGACACAAAAGTATATCGTTAAATGACCCGAGCAGAACTGTAAATGTGTGGATACTGGTATGTGAACTGTATGTCTACAATAAAAATTACTTTAAAAAAAAAAATCAGTGGTGGGTGGGTGTTTAGTGTAGTTATATACAAACACTAGAATGCTGACTGTGACTCTGGGTTCTTACATACACCAGGTGGAGAGGGTCTCTCCAAGATCAAGCTCAAGCTCAATGGCTCGACGAGCAGGCTCAAGTGGCCAGACGCTGGAGTGCCCCAACAACCCTCCAATCGTCCCTCGAAACTACACCCCCCCCCACCACCCCCCCACCCCCACACACTGGGCGACAGCAGGACTGGAGCTCCAGCAACAAATAACTGAGGGGGAGACTTCAAGGGGGGTGGTAGCGGTCACCGGGGAATAGCCTCTAAGAACCAGCGAGCGCGAGCAACACACGAATAACAGACCGCCAGTGGCAACACACCCCAGATTCGCCTACCAGCTGGAACAGGCCATGCTGTTAGTCGAGTGGATCACAAGGGGGTAAGCAGCGTTGAGTGGGCCCCTTGTGACACCGAGCGGCCTGAACGTATGGAAAAGCTCTGAATCAGACAAAAGGGGGCCCCTCCGGAGCCTAGGTGAAGGGAGCAGCATGTCTACACACCTGGCAGACTACCGCAAGTTTATCCAGACGTACAGTGCCCCTGAACGGGGAACACCCAAGGACAGAAGAGGGTTTAGAACAGTCCCAGCCCTCCCCCGCCTCCTTCTCCCCCTCAAGTACAACAACGCCCACATGCAGAAGGGGAGCAACTTACGCCCACACTAGACAGTGAGAAGTACACAAGCAGGACACGAAGCAGCCCTGGCAGTGCGCCCACAGTAGAGTTGAAGAAAGCAGGCCCTTCCAGCCAGTGGCCGCTGGAACAAACTACATGGGGACCACAAGCCAACAAAGAAATCGATCGGTAAATTACAGTGGCTAGCTCATGCCTGAGTGGAGCCACTAAGAGAATGCCACAGGCATCCCAAGGCCGCAGAACAGAAGGGGGAACGAGGACCATGTAACTAGCCACAGTTATGGGACGCCCAAAGACAACCGGGGGACCCCAGCCACCCAACCAGACAAGGTTGATGTCCCCAACCCAAGAAGCCCAGGACTCAAACCCAGACTCCAATGCTGCCATGTCAGACAAGCTTGATAGGGTCCTAGCGGCCGTAGAGCATTCACGAGTCACCATGGAGAAACGATTTGGTACCCTAGCCACTGATCTCAACCTGCTGCGGAACGACCAACGGATGCTAGCGGACATGGTAGCAGATAGCGAAAAAGCCTTGTTCACACTGCAACCCCAGACCAAAGAACAGCAGGACTCCAAGAAAGACTTACAGGCACGAGTAGCGACAATTGAGGAAATACAGATAACCCGGAAGGGCGCTCCAGGCGAAGTAACCTGCGCATTTTAAATCTGCCCGAGGGAGTGGAAGGAAAAGATCCCATTGAATACGCAGAAACCTGGCTCTGGTCCTTCACACCACCGAAGGAACTCGCCGCTTTTTTCTCGGTTAAAAGGGTGCACCGTGTGCCAACAAGACGTCCGCGACCCATGTTAGTAAAGGTCCTCAATTTTCGGACAGGGAAGCCATACTTCGAGGGACAGGGATGCCAGACTTCGTGCTGCCAGACAAATTAGCCCCATCACGGTGGAGGACAAGCAAGTCATGCTCTTCCCCGTCTAGTCCACGGCAGTGCAGAGGAGAAGGTCGTAATTTCTCAAAGTGAAGAGGCTGCTGAGGAACCAGAATGTCCAATACTCCCTTCCGTTCCTGGTGTGGCTCAAAATTATTCATGACAACGACACAACCTTCTTTATAGACCTGCAGGAAGCTACGGACTGGATGGAACTGAACTTATGAACTAATCTAAACCAGAGGAACATCCGAACACTCAGGCCAAAAAACAGCCAGGCCCCCAAGGAGCAGAGCAAAAAGCGCCCAAAGCCAATCGGACACGCAGCAGCAGAAAAAGTCACTGAAATTACCAGAGCTGGAGCAAATCACAGCGGAGTGTCGAAAGGTTATCCAGGTGGCGGCGGATCTGGGGGACACTTCTCAGCCTCAGACAACTAAGATAGTCCACACTGTGAGAAGTTGGCCTGATATATGATGCTCACTAGTTCTAGTGATCACCTTGTATCAGTCCAAACAACCCTTATGGTGATTGGTTGTAAGTCAACCTTATAGACCAGCTATCCTAGTGGTAGCATGGACAAAGCAGTCTTAGGCTAAACTCTTTTGGTATGTGAAGCCAGCTGTTTTACCACATATAACCCCTTGAATACCAAGTGAAAGGACACCACACAGGTTGTTATGAAAATGAACAAGTATTTATTAACGAACATACACCTCTGAACTCTTTATGAGGTCAGAGGGCTAAGCACATGACAATCTCTTAGGAAAAATACGTTTAAGTTGCACGATTTACAATGGTGCCCTAGGGGCACGACAAACCATATACTAAGTAAGTGGAATGTGAAAGTCAATAATAGGAATGGAGCTGTCCAGAGGCTGTAGGATCGCTGGGACCACGCTATCCTAACTTGAGGTAGGTAATAGGAGGCCCACGGAACGCGCATGCAGAGTGTGAACTCACACGCGAGATGCGTACAAACGTCTATGGACAGTACACTTTTAAGAAAAAGGTGAGTACAGACGTTCCTGACTAGATAGGACTAAAACGACTGTGGAACTGGACACTAGGAGAGTCAAGCTACCCTTGAGCACCGAAATGCTCGTGTTACCTCACCCACAGGCTGCGGGTGCATAGGTGCCAAGTCGTGTCGGGTTCCGGCATTGAAGTCTATGGAGTCTGGAGGAAAAGATGCTGCAGGCGGTCAGGAGGAAGGTGTCCGGTGTGATCCAAGGGTGGATCAGTGAAGAGAAGAACCTGAACGCAGAGGGGACAATGTTCAAAGTCACTAGCCAGTGACTGGAGTGGAACCAGGAGTGGAACCAGATGTCGTCGTCAGGATCAGGTGAAGGTGGACGCTTGTCTCTGCAGCCACGTGGACCAGGTGGTGTCTTCGACGACCAGGATGGAGGCACGAGCTGTCCCACGCAGGCGCTCGCTGTCGGCGGTGTCGGATTCGGAGTCAACAGGCCTTGGCAAAGGCAACCCACACGGTGAATGGAAACGGCGTCTGGAGTGGACCAGGAGGTCCGGGGTGCTCCTCTTTTGGAAGGGAGCAAGGGCCAGTCTGGAGCAACCAGACCAGCAGTGAAGTTGTCGGAGTTTGTCGTCTAGGAGGTCACCAGCCAGCCGGCAAGTGACCAGACAATGCGCCGAGCAGCAACCAGGCAGAAGGGCCCCACGCAGATCTCGTGGATGCTGGAGGGCTGGTCTTCGATGCAGGAGCTGCTCGGGGTCGGGGCTTCTCAGTCCCCAAAGCACTTGGACGAGGATGCCTCTGAAGTCGTGCTGGAGCGAAGTGCTGCTTCTTTCCAGATGCAAACAAAACAGGTGATGGACCGAATGTGGATCAATGTCACACATTCATCCCAGTCCAAAGATCTGGGCCCAAATCCATCGTTTTCTTGCACTCCACACCACCCTGGGTAAGACAATGGCGATATGCAAATCAGCTCTGACCTTGTGCCCCATGGGAACAGTCCAGTCCGAACTACAAAAGCCATGTCCTTCCCAGAACGGAATCAAGCATCCGAAGACCGGACCGGTTTCGAGGTAACACCTCTCATCAGCCCGGCTAGCTTGACTCCAGTGGTGTGGAGTGCCTGGGACCCACGTCTGAGCATCCCCAGCGCACTTATGACAGAATTTGCAAACAAAACAGGTGATGGACCGAATGTGGATCAATGTCACACATTCATCCCAGTCCAAAGATCTGGGCCCAAATCCATCGTTTTTTTTGCACTCCATACCACCCTGGGTAAGACAATGGCGATATGCAAATCAGCTCTGACCCTGTGCCCCATGGGAACAGTCCAGTCCGAACTACAAAAGCCATGTCCTTCCCAGAACGGAATCAAGCATCCGAGGACCGGACCGGTTTCGAGGTAACACCATGGGGCACAGGGTCAGAGCTGATTTGCATATCGCCATTGTCTAACCCAGGGTGGTGTGGAGTGCAAAAAAACGATGGATTTCGGCCCAGATCTTTGGACTGGGGTGAGTGTGTGACATTGATCCACATTCGGTCCATCACCTGTTGTGTTTGCTTCTTTCAAGATGGCCGGTCCCACGTGTCTCGTCGCACCCACGGGTCTCAGCTGTGCTGCAGATGTGGGTAGAGGTCGGAGAGGTCTGGGAGTCCGGGTCTCGTCGGGCTCTGAAGTCTGGATCCTTGCAGGAAGACGACAAAGGGCAGCCGCTGTACGCTGATGGTGCCTGCTTGTGCAGGGTGGACACTCCTTGCCCACAAGGGAGATTTTCTTCAGTCTTCTGTGGAGCAGAACGTCGAAGTCCAGAGTTTCTTCTTGTAAAGTTGATCAGGATAATTTAATTTGGAATTGGACCAGCTCCTACCTTTATCCAGCTAAAGGGGGCTGTACTATGACTAGGTCCCTCCTCTGGGTAGGACCAGGAAGGGGGGTGGTTACACCCCCTATCCTTTGTCCGGTCTCGCGCCAGATCTGGGGCTGGAGTGCCCCAGGAACTGGTTTAGACCGGAGTATGCACAGGGACACCTTGTGTGCCCCAGGCATGTCTCATTCCTTTCAGCCCTGTCCTACCTAATACACAAAATCCTGTCTGGGGTGGTGCTAGCACCTCCCAAGGCAGGAAACCCTTTGTCCAAGCCTCCCTCGCTGGAAGGACTCCCAGCAGCAGGAGGTAAGACTTGTGTCTGTGGTGGCAGCATCCATTTTGTGATGCTGAGGCTCGAGTTAACTTTAACCGGGGTTCACAGTTACATACATGTTGTGTCCCTCTAGAAGGGTGGAATGCTACCCCCGTCGCCAGAATTGGCGAGGGGGTAGGATTCCAATTCGTATGACACCTTACTCGACATGTTTTGATAATGCTATACCAAAGTTAGCATTTAACCGCGAGGATTATAATGCACTTAAGAGTATATGGTATTGCGTTATCATGGAACAGCTATTAGGACTTGGTTCCGCAAGCTGCAAACGGGCTCAGCTCATGCCAGAGCACCATCTCACATAATTCCAAGCACTCTGCCTTCAGGACTGATAAGGCCTTCCATAGGAGTGACTGATAGGAATATATGTGTCCATTTTAGGTTTAGATATAGGGAACTATATCTAAAGCAAAGGGTGATTACACCACCTTGCCCCAGCTGTCGTGCAGCCAGTTGTGTCTGTTTAGATGGCCAGCCAGGGGTGGCATAATACATGCTTCAGCCCCTGGTAGGCCCTGGGTACACCTATGCCCTGGGTACCTATAGTACACTGTACAGGGACTGATAAGGTGGCCCAGTACCAATTGGTAAATGCACCTAAGGTACATGGTTGTCAATTTAGAGAGAGAACAGCTATGCTGTGGGTCTGATTAGCAGGCCCACAGCCAGGGAAAGTCGTAAACCAGTGAAGCAAACAGCAAAAATCGGGGGTGACCATAGGATTGCAGACCCTACTCTCCCACACACACATCTTCACGCCCAAAAGAAGACCCCAACAAATCCAGTAGCTCCGACAGGAACTTGCCAGTAGTCACACCACAAACAGCAGACCCACTTATATTAAGTCCACTTGTAGCAATACGCACATTGCACCTCCACACTAGTAAAGCCTCATCGCCTAGCCCAACGATACATAATGCACGTCACGGTCTGGCACGGTACGGCCCCCCCATCGGCATACATGCAGTCCTATGGGACCTATTTTACGCGGAGGTCTCAGAAGTACACGCGAGCCAGACGCACCCCCCTTACAGAACACTAGAGGGCACACGTATTTACCGGTGTGGATGTGCTGTCCGTTGCAGCAGATCCCCAGTATTGGGTCTTCAACCTTAAAGAGTTTTGGTTCAACCCCTCACCGCACCCCGACCCCACACCCACCTCGACATGAAGGGCTATACCACTCACAGGCACACCCAGTCCTTGCACCGTGCACATCCACCCACCCATGGAGCACCAATCAGGACCCCCGGGACCCGCCCCACCATTGTGCGACTCGCAAACCACCATGACCCCCCCGCCCCGACGGACTTTAAATTCCTCACTCTAAAAGCGGAGGGGTATACACACAGCATGGAAGCGTTACACTATCCATGCGTACATCAAGCGCAGGTCATACTTTCACAAGAAATACACCTTACAAAAGGAGAACTCGAAAAGCTTCAAAAGAATTAGCGGGCACATTCTGCGCCACGATCTACTCAGTGGATGTGCGGGAAGCACTTATTTAGCTCAGGCCTGGGACCCCTTTTTAAAGACCGGCAGAAAGATAGAACCGAAGGAAGAGACTCTCTGCTGGAAGGTCTACTGAACGGCCAACCAATATTAATAGGCAGCACCTATGCACCCAAAATAGAGCAAACAGTATGCTGGGAGACCTTATCGAACAGCTTGGCCCAATTCACAACCTCACCGTGAATCTGGCAAGGGGACTACAATTGCACATTAGACCTCAATATAGACAGATCACAATCACCCTGCCCGACTGCACACGCCCAAGCACAAAGAGCCCACTTCTGAACGTGGATGAAATCACTGGTCGCTAACGGATGCATGACGGCACGCACACCCGACAACTAAACTATATTCTTTCCACTCTATCCCTCATGAATGATCTTCGAGTAAGGCTTGACTGGTTCTTGTGCACATACATGATTCTCTCTATAATCCAACACTCGGACTACCTGGGCAGGGTGCTTTCCTACCATGATGCACATGTCATAACCCTCAAATTGCGCTCGCCTTTGCCACCAATCCCCACTTGGCAGCTCCCACGACCCTGTCTTGGGGATCCGCTGTTCCAACATGAACAAAGGGAAAACGTACAGCACTATTTAACTGATAACACAAATACCACACGCTACAGGGCACTGGAGTGGGACCTGCAGTAGGCAAATTGCTGGAGTGCGTAAAACACTAGAACAGATGATACAAACAACTGAGCAGCGTTAAGCGCAAGTATCCAAAGATGCAGACACACACGCGATCCTCATATACAATTAGCAGAAGCTAAGACCAAGTATGCAGAAGCCTGCGCAGATCTGTGCAGACACAACTTTCGCACCCATGCCGCCAGAGCCCACAGAGGGGGGGATCTGCACTCGAACGCTGCTTGCCTGGCTTATTTGGCAGAACCTAGACACACAACCCATCACCAGCATAAGAAATGCGGCAGGTGACATTAGCTACGCGCAGACGGAGATTATGGTAACCTTTCACAAGTACTACAAAGACCTGTGCAGAGAACCGATGCCTGACAAGGAGGACCACATCCATAAAGTTTTACACTCCATCACCACGACGCAGATCACAGATGATGACAGGGCCTGCATAGACGTACATCTCACGCCGGCAGAAATTAAAACTGTGATCCATCACATAGCCAAAAACTAAGACCCCAGCCACTTTGGCTTCCCACCAGAATACTACAATGCATTCTCTTCCCAACTAGCCCCGCAGTTTGACATGGTCTATAAAGCCGCCTTAGAAACGGGAACACTCCCTAAATGAATTCAGGAATCTATATTAGTGACTTTCCCCAAGGCAGATCGGGATCCCTTACTCACGTTGTCATACCTGCCGAACACTCTGCTCACAGCAGACTACAAAATATTGTGTAGGATCTTAGCAAATAGACTCACAGGGGTGCTGCTTCCCCACTTAGTACACCCCGACCAATGCAGGTTTGTGCCCAGGAGGAACACCTCAAAGAACATCCGCTGGCTATTACACGTCCAGGACTGTGTGCGGAGCCTGTTGCCGCACGCCGCATGACCGGTGCTGGACCTCGAGAAGGCTTTCAACACCTTGGCGTGGTAGTACTTATTCTCGGTTTTGCAGCGGGTGGGGATAGGCCCTCATCTTATAGCGTACATCAAACTGCTTTACAATGACTCAACGAACCGGGTCCACATAAGTCAACACATTTCGCCCCCTCTCCGGGTGACCCGCAGAACACGTCAGGGGTGCCAACTATCCCCTCTACTGTTCGCCCTCGCAATGGAGCCACTGGGGATTAGGCTCAGATAGGGAGGCAAACGTTGGGGGATTCCACTAGAGAACTGTACCCACAGTGTATCTATGTACGCAGATGATCTCCTAATATATACCACGGATGTCACCGCGGACCTCAAACGACTCTGGGCCACACTTCATGATTTTGGGAAAGCGGCGGGACTGAAAGTGAATTGGGTTAATTCCACTATATCTCCCCTTCACCCAGACGCACCCATATGGGAAATAAATGCGGGGGGAGGCCAGGCTGGCTTGGAACGGGGACGCCCAAGATACCTCAGAATCAGACTATACCACACCCGATGGATCTCCTTGGGGGCAACCACTAGAGAGCCCTGAGAGGTATTAAAACCCAGATCAACTTCTGGCAAATGTAACCCTTAGGGATGGTGGCCCTATCAAAGAAGGTGGTGGTCCCCCGTCTCCTCTAGTACTTCACAAATGTTCCAGTGATCCCCCAACAAGACTTCTTCCGAGAGCTAAATTCCTCACTCATTTCGCTGATATGGAGAAGAGGTCGTCGCAGAGTGGCTCTGGCGACAATGCGGCTCCTGAGGGACCGAGGCAGTCTTGGCGCCCCGTCCTTTGAGGACTACTTCCTCGCGGCGCAGCTGCAGTGGCTTTTGCGATGGACATCCGGGCGTCACCTAGAGGAAACAGATATACAATCAGGGTCTCTGACAACCCCTGCGATACATCGAATCCTCCTCCCAGGTACCAAACCGAATCCAACCCATCCCATTCTGGTGGAAGTGGCTAGATCCTGTATGCTGAGACTCCATTGTCCCTCTCGCGCTACACCAATATACTCTCCCACTGCTGCCTCTGGTGGGTGTCCCCAAGGGGCGCGAACATTATACATCCAGGGACCTGCAATCCTGGACAGATTACAGAGGTGTAAGCGCTGTTCATAGAAGGACAGCGGTCTTCCTTTGAAACCGTCACAGAAGGGAGCGGGCTCCCTGCAGGTCAGTTCCTCTTTCACAGACAGCTCATATCCGACCGTAGGAAAACATGGGACTTGACAAATGGAGAACGAAAAAAGCACCCCACACTGCACGAGATACTGAACATGGGCACCGGGCACCACCTCATCACATGGATCTACAGATCCATCACAGACCTCACAAACGCGCCTCTTACACGGTTCCGAACAAAATGGGAGGTGGAATTCAGTCAGGCACTGCAGGACAATGAATAGCTCATAGTCCGAGAGCACCATAAAAAAGTTTCCGCAACCAACATTTTAAAAACATTCAGTTCAACATACTACTCCTAGCGTATCTTACACCGGCACAGCTCAAGCGTTTTGATCGTGTGTCATGATTTGCTCCCTGTGCTCTCATACCCACCAACAGGGGGCCACATAGTGGGACTTTCCATTCATGCATATCCTGACTTCCAGCCATTTGGACACTTATTGGGAACTGACATCCATTCCCAATCTATGCCGGGTTTTGTGAAAGCCAGCCTGCTTATGCTTGAAGCCAGCCTACTCATGCCTGAAACTCCATTACCCAGAATTCCCTGCTCACTGATTTGTCTCCACCCCTGCAGGCCAAGGATGAGTGGAGGAATTCAGCTCACCTGTGGCTGGCTGCTGCTAACCTGCTCACACCTGGTGCATATGATTACGGTGAGCTCTTTTGAGGCCCCAAAGTAGGAGCATGCAACCAAACTTTGTATTTTGCTGCCCAGAGGCGTCTGCTATTTAGCTACGAGTCTGAGATGGGACCGGGAGTATAACGCAGCAGGCTCTGCATTTTCTCGGTGTGAAAAAAAAGCGGGCAGGTGACGTATACTTAACCCCGAACCCACCACCTTGGCTGCCGGCTTGTTTTGCAATGAGACGCTATTGAGCGCTTACTCAATGGGTATGTTTGTGGCTATTGTGATGCACTGTTAAAACCAATTAGGACTGCAGCTTAATTCCCTACGAAACTTTGATGTAGACCAGTTAGGATCCTTCATGGTCCTGACTCCTGTTAACCTTTTGTGTGTCTCTCACCTTCGATTTTGTAGAGACACCACTGTTGGATGTACTTTTACTCTGCAGCACCAGATGAGGCCGTACCTTACAATTATTTAGGTGAGTCCCCTCCGCACTCACTGGTTTGGTGTGGTCACAGAGGATTCCAAGGGTGTTCAATTATGCTTTTATGTTGCTTTTCCTAAAATGAAAGTCAGACTGTGTTCTCTTTGAGATCATCTACTATTGCGATGTACCAGGTGAAACACAGTTTCTTTAACTCCAGCTATACACATGTTTTTTGAATACTGTTCCATGGCTAAATGTGCAACTGATGTGAAATGTTATGTGTTCTTTTGTTTAAATCAGGTGGCCCCACTTCCCTAGTGGAGAGTTCCCTAGGGTCTAGCCAGTGGTAGGTAGCAAAGCACTCATCCACTCTATTGTAGATAGTTTTTCTTTATTTAAACATTAATATTTTCTCTCACGGTCGTGAAGAATCGCCATTGATCATTGCATGACAAATAAAAGGCGAGAAACATGTTGACCATCGAGGAGTAGAGTATGCATTTTATCACACTAAAACAAAATACGCTACCCCTCACTTACCATTTTATCCAGGCAGGGTCCCTCACAAAATAAAGCCTTGAAGAGGACTCCCTCACCTGTTTTAATATCACAAACATACATCTACACCGCACTAGGCCCCTCACCCCCACTGCAGCGTTACGGCAAGGAACAAAAGATCTCCGAAAAAGAGCACCTTTAAGGGTGCCCAGCGGGCATTGCAGCGCTGGCCCGAAGAGGAGCAGGCTCAAATGATGAAGCATGACACCTGGCTTGTTGGGTGTGTGAGAGCCCTAGTTCCAAAAGGAGGAATTACCCTCATTGATCACCTGTAATATATCGCCAGGACTGACTAACTATGGCACTTGAATGGTGATTATCACATCACTTAGGAACTCCGTACCCTTTCTTTGTTAAAAGCTCTTTTGAGGCCCCAGCTCCCTTCAGCCCAGGGTTGGTCATTGTAGCTGTTTACCGGTGAGACCGATCCTTGTTTCCAGTGCTCCTAAGCTTTTGCTATTCTTGTTTCCTGAGCTTTAGTTATGCCTTGTTCCTGACCTGCTGCTGTTTCCCTTGTTTCTGAATTAGCACTGCCTGCAGTGCTTTCCAGACCCCTGAGCCTTAGTATTCCTTGTTCCTGAACTGCAGCAGTTTCCCTTCTCCTGAATTAGCACTGCTTGCAGTACTACCTTGTTTCCTGAGTTCCTGAGCTATAGTTATTCCTTTTTCCTGTTGCACAAGTTACTTACCATCAGTAACTATATATTTGTAAGAAACAGTAGTTAGTGTTAGATTCCTTACCTTAGAATATCCTCAGGTGTCAGACTGGATCCGGAAAGTTTTGCGTAGCAGTACCCCTGCGCGTCGGTAGGCGTCGTCTGTGGCCCTGCGCCCGTCGTCGGCGCCGGGATGACGTCATCGGAGTACTTAGACGCCGCCCCCGCGCGCTGACGTCAGTTCTTATACGCAGCTTTTCCGCGCCAGGAACGCAGAGCCATGATAAAAACCGACACTGGTGCCATGAAACTAGGGCCCTCAAAGGAAAGAACCTTAACCCTAGATATCGGTTCGCAGAATGGGGAGGATGAGTGGGGCGGTAAGGAATCTAACACCAACTACTGTTCCTTACAGATATATTGTTACCGAAGGTAAGAAACTTGTGCATCTGAAAGAAACAGGTTAGTGTTAGATTCCTTACCTTAGAATAGATACCCTAGCAATACCAACCCCGGTGGTGGGTCTGCGAACCAATGATCACACCAGAAAGTCCTGGAGAACAGAAAGGCCGAAAAAGCCATCTCTCCGGACTTGGCTGTCCAGGCAGTAGTGTCTAGCGAACATGTGCAGCGAGGCCCACGTAGCTGCCTGACAGATGTCCTGCAAGGGCATTCCCTGACCCAGGGCAATAGTAGCCGCCGTGGCCCGAGTGGAATAGGCCCTCAGCCCAAAAGGAGGCTCCTTTTTAGCCAAAGAGTAGCATCCCTTGATGCACAACACGACCCACCGAGAGATGGTCCGTTTGTGCACCGCCCGTCCCTTCTTAGCACCCACGTAACCAACAAAGAGATGGTCGTCCACCCGGAACTGGCGTGTGCGGTCCAGATAGAATGAGAGCGCACATTTTGGGTCCAGACGGTTGAGCCTCTCTTCCTCTTTCGAGGGATGCGGAGGCAGAAAGAAGGTGGGCAAGGTTATGGACTGCCCAATGTGGAAGGCTGTGACTACCTTGGGCAGGAAAGAGGAATGCGTTCTCAAGACAACTTAGTCAGGATGGACTGAAAGGAAAGGAGGTTTGGAAGAAAGAGCCTGGAGCTCACTCTCTCTCCTGGCAGAGGTAATGGCAAACAGGAAGGCAGTCTTAAGAGTGAGAAGACGAAGAGGGCAATTGTGAAGGTGCTCGAAAGGAGCGCACATCAAATAAGTAAGAACAAGGTTCAAGTCCCACGGAGGCATCACAAAAGGAACCAGTGGAAACATGTGAGTGATGCATGTAGGAGAATAGGGTCTGCTTTCCTATGGTCACCCCACTTTTTGCTCTTCTAATTTTCGACTTAATGTGGCTGTGGGCATGCTAATGAGACCCACAGCCCAGCTGTGCTCTCTCTAAATTCAATGCCATGTACTGTAGGTACATTACCAATTGGACATTGGGTCACCTTATGAGCCCCTGTACAGTGTACTATAGGTTCCCAGTGCAAAGGTGCATCCAAAGCCTACCAGGGGCTGCAGCATATATTATGCCACCCCTGGTTGGCCACTCACATTGACACAACTGGCTGATCACTCAGCTGGGACAACGTTGTGTAATCACCCCTTGCTTAGGTGTAGTATCCCTATACCTACCTTCACATATAGACACATATATACCTATAAGTCACTCCTATGGCAGGCCTTAACAATCCTGGAGGCAAAGTGTTTGGTTTTATGTGAGATGAGGCTCTAGCATGAGCTGAGCCTGTCTGCAGCTTTCGGAACCATGTCCTTATAGCTGTTCTATGATATAGCCATACCATATACTCTTAAGTGCATTATAATCCTTGCGGTTAATGCTAACTTTGGTTTGGCTTTATCAAAACATGTTGTGTAAGGTGTCATACGCTTTGGAATACTACCCCCTCGACAGTTCTGGCGATGGGGGTAGCATTCCACCCTTCTAGAGGGAGAAGACATGGTGTTCCTACTATTCCCGGTTAAAGTTAACCAGAGCCTCAGCATCACAAAATGGATGATGCTGCCACAGACACAAGTCTGACCTCCTGCTGCTGGGAGTCCTTCCAGCGAGGGAGGCTTGGACAATAGATTTCCTGTCTTGGGAGGTGCTAGCACCACCCCCAGACAGGCCATAGTGTATTGGGGCAGGGAGAGCTGAATGAAATGAGACACTGCCTGGGACACACAAGGTGTCCCATGCATAGCCCGGTTCAAACCAGTTGCTGGGGTACTCTAGCCCCAGCACTGGCGCGAAACTGGACAAAGGGAAAGGGTTGTAACTACCCCCTTCCCTGGTCCCACCCATAGGAGGGACCTAGCAGGTAATCCAGCCCCTTAGATTAGTATATAGGTAGGAGCTGAGTCTAGAGACTTTAGATTTATCCTGACTGAAACTTGAAACGAAACTCTGGACCTTCGACGTTCTACTTGAAGATAAAAGACTGAAGAATCTCCCTTGTGGTCAAGGAGTGACCACCCTGCACAAGCAGGAACCATCAAGCGATCAACGGTTTGCTTTGTCGACACTCCCGCCGGAGTCCGAGCACAGAGCCTGAAAAGACCCGGACTTCCAGACTTCCTTCAGCCCGATCCACAGCCACAGCAAAGCTGAGACCCGTGGAGGCGACGAGAGATGTTGGAAGTGGGACCAACCATCTTGGAAAGCCTGCGAATTGCTTTCCATGCAACTTCTGAGGCACCCTCGAAGTTGTGCATTGGGGACTGAGAAGCCATAACCGAGCATCATCTTCACAAAAGACCAGCCCTCCACACTCCACGAGTGCTGCGTCGGGCCCTTTTGCAATTTCCTGCTCGACGCGTCTGTCGGTCACTTGCCCGTTGGCTAGTGGCCATCTTGACGAAGAAAATTTGAATCTACACCGCTGGTCTGGTTGCTCCAGACTGGCCTTTTCTTCCCTGAAAAGAAGAAACCCATCAGACCTTGCTGGTCTGATTAAGAAGCCAACTTCGATTCCTGCGTGGGTTGCCTTTGCCAAGGCTTGTTGACTCCAATCCGGAAGCCGACACCGCCGACAGCGAGAGACTTTGTGGGACAGTCCGTGCCGGACTCCTGGTCGTCATCGACGCCTCCTGGTCCACGTGGCTGCAGAGACAAGCTTCACGACATCACCTGATTGCTTCACGACATCGCCTGGTTCCTTCCTGGTTCCTTCCTGGTCACTGGCTAGTGACCCAGACTCTGTCCCCTCTGCTTTCAGGTACTCTTCATCCTTGATCCGCCCTTGGATCCAACCGGACACTTCTCTCCTGGTCGCCTGCAGCATCTTTCTTCAAGGCTCCATAGGATTCAGCGACGAAACCCGACACACTTTGACACCTATGCACCCGCTTCCTGTGGGTGAGGTAATGAGAGTACTCCAGTGCTCCTGTGGGTATTGACTATCCTAGTGTCTAGGTTTCAAGGAACTTTCATCGAGTCCAGTCAGAAGTGCCCTAAAAGAACTAGTTTCTAATTCTTTTGTTCCCATTCTAATTCTTTGGTAACTTGCGTGTGAGTAAAGACTCTGCATACGCCTCCCGTGGGCCTCCTACTTCCTATCCTTTGGTAGTACAGTGTAGCCCCAGCGATTCCCTAGGCCCTAGGCCTATCCTTTGTTTGTTATGTGGTTCTTATACCACTATTTTAGTATATGGTTTAGCGTGCCCCTAGGGCTCTACTGTATTTTGTGCAACTTATTGTATGATAATTAAGTATCTTGTTATGTGCTTGTGCCCCTGACCACATAAAGAGTTCAGAGGGGTTGTTTAGAAATAAATACATATATATTTTATATATATCCTGTTTGGTGTTCTTTCATTTGGTATTAAAAGTGTTACATATGGTAAAACAGCTGGCTTCACATGCCATCTTGAGTTTAGCCTAAGACGCTTTGTCCATGCTACCACTAGGATAGCTGGTCTATAAGGTTGCTGGTGCAAGGTGCTCACTAGAATAGTGAACATCATATACCAGGCCAACTTCTCACATTGGTGTGCAGCGGTTGGGATTTGAGCTTGCTGTTTTTCTACCAGTTGTAATCTTTGCAATATCATTTGAAAGATCACCTAGGTACCTATAGGTACATATAACAAGACTTAGAATACTTAAGTTCCAATAGCAGCGCGGCTCCCGGGGCAGGCCCTTCCTCACGCCACAGCTTCTGTGGCAAGGCAGCGAATCGGAGCGCGGCTCTCAGGGGCAGGCCAACGGCAAAGGCCAATCAGAGCGCGGCTCCTCTCATTGCTCGGCCAATCAGGTCGCGGCCCCTTCGCATTCTTCTCCACGGCTCTTGGAACCACTTCTGGTCAATTTCAGGCCCCCGGGCCGCGGCGGTGAATTGCGGGCAGATGAGTTTAACGCGCCGAGGGTCAGCAGGGCGATATGAATATCGCGAATCCTAACAGAGGATTCCTTCATCCTGGGGATGCCTACGGGCTCACGGCCACCACGTCACTCTTGCCGACGAGCACGTCGATACCACGGCACAGCAGCTGGTGGGCAGGGGATGCTCAGCGCGGCGCTTTTAAGCCAAACAGAGAGCAGCCAGCGCTCCACACGGGCAGATGATCGACGTTCTATGGAAACAGCTCATGATCTCTGCAGCACACAGCAGGGCTTTGTAGTCTTTGGCAACCTTTCTGTCCCTGAGTTACCAAACAGGAGGCCAGCTCGTCTCAGGCCCTTGGAGATTCAGTTAGAAGACACAGCACACAGAAAAGTCTGTTTAGGTAAAGCAGGCAGGGTCACAGCACACAGCAAAGTCCCTCTTCTCCTCAGCTTCAGTTGGACAGCAGAACAGGTCAGCCCTTAGAGCACACAGCAAGGCAATCTTCCTACAGTTCTCCAGCGGTCCTTCTTCCAGCAGAGGTTCCTATTGATTGTAGAATCTGTTTTTCTGTTGTCAGGGGTCCTTCTCTTATACCCCAAAAAGTCTTTGAAGTCTTTGTGCAAGTGGGCCATGAGCCCGGTCTAAACCAGTTCTGGGTGTTGCTGGAGCCCTTGGGCTTCCTGGCTTCCTGGCTTCCTTCTTTCTTTCAGTATCAGGGACAGAGGTGACAGTCGCCCAGCGGGAGGTGGAGCCAGCATTGTGGTCAGGCAGGCACAGCCCTAGTCACTACCAGGTGCTATCTCCTCCCACTTCCCTGGCAGCAGACGCAGCCTTTCATCCACGGGCTGACTCAGACAACCTCCTGGGGGATCTGCAGCCCCTGTCACCCTCAAACCAGACAGTCAATCCACAAGCAGGCCCAGGCACACAGAAAGGTTAGACAAGAGAACAGCCACTTTCTAAAAGTACTATTCTCAAACACAGAGTTTAAAAACAACCTTTCCTAAAAGATGTTTTATTAAATTCGGAGTTCAGGGATACCAATCACTTATGTCCCATCTTGTTCCTATGGAAGATAGGCTGGTATCCATTGGGACCAGCCTCCCCCATGTTAATCTATGGAGCAAGATAACCTTGCAGCAGTGAGCACACAAAATGGCTGCTGCTCACTACCAGAGCATGTTACCTGCACTAGTACATGCTCTACCTTACCCATACACTGCACCCTGCCCAGGGGGGGTACCTTGAGCCTTCCATAGGGGTGACTGATCTGCACAGACAGGGAAGGGTTAGGCCCAGCCAATGGCCACACTGGCCAGGCGGACATGGCAGTCCACTGACTTCACACAGGCACTGCGCTGGCAGGCCTGAGACACCATTTTAGGGCTACTTATGTGGGTGGCGCAATCTGCGCTGCAGGCCCACTAGCAGCATCTGTCATCACCAGCCCTGGTACACACAGTGCACTTTACTAGGGACTTCATGGTGATACAAATATGCCAATTAGGTATACCCAATCAATATGACAATTTACATAGGGAGCACTTACACTCTGGCACTGATCAGCAGTGGCAGAGTGTCCAAAGAATCTAAACCAGCAAAAACGAAATCCAGCACAGCATCAAAAATACAGGAGGCAGAGGCAAAAAGATGGGGGAAAACCACGCCAAAGGTGTCAGGTCTAACACTGAGGTTCAGAAAATCTTACAACTGGGAGTGATTGAGCCATCAGAGAGCCCATGGGCCAGCCCAGTAGTCCTTGTCCCAAAACCTCACACCCAAGACGGTAAGAGAGAGATGAGTTCAGTGTGGACTACAGAGGTCTCAATGCTGTCACTAGGACAGATGCTCTCCCAATTCCAAGAGCAGATGAGCTCATTGACAGATTGGCTTCGGCCAAGTTTTTGAGCACATTTGATTTGACAGCTGGCTATTGGCAAATCAGGTTAGCTGAGGATGCCAAGGCCAAAACTGCTTTCTCAACCCCAGGAGGTCATTACCAATTTGTGGTGATGCCCTTTTGCTTGAAGAATGCACCTGCCACTTTCCAAAGGTTGGTGAACCAAGTCCTCACTTGGTTGGATGACTTTTGTGTAGCTTATCTAGATGATATTGCTGTCTTCAGCTCCACCTGGGAGGATCACCTGATCCGCCTGAAGAAGGTTTTAGAGGCCTTGCAGAAGGCAGGCCTAACTATCAAGGCCACGAAGTGCCAGATAGGGCAGAGTAAGGTTGTGTACCTGGGCCACCTTGTAGGTGGGGTCAGGTTCAACCACTGGAGAGTAAAATCCAGACCATCAAGGACTGGGCTCCTCCAACCACCCAGACACAGGTCAGAGCTTTCTTGGGCCTGTCTGGTTACTAAATAACGTTTATTAAGAATTATGGGTCCATTGTGACACCACTTAATGACTTGACTTCAAAAAAGATGCCAAAGAAGGTTCAGTGGACAGTTAAGCTGTCAAAAGGCATTTGACGACCTGAAGAAGGCCATGCGCTCTGCACCTATCTTAAAGAGTCCTGACTACTCCAAAGAGTTCATTGTCCAAACAGATGCTTCTGAGTTGGGGTGGGAGATGTGCTTTCACAACTTAGTGTAGATGGTCAAGACCAGCCCATTGCTTTTATTAGCAGAAGGCTGACCCCTAGAGAGAAACGTTGGTCAGCCATTGAGAGGGAGGCCTTTGCTGTGGTGTGGGCCCTGAATAAGTTGAGACCATACTTGTTTGGCACTCACTTCAAGATTCAGACCGACCATAAGACCCTCTAGTGGCTAAATCAGATGAAGGGTAAAAACCCCAAACTGCTCAGGTGGTCCATTTCCCTACAGGGGAAGGACTTTACCGTGGAGCACAGACCAGGGACTGACCATGGCAATGCAGATGGTCTCTCCAGGTACTTCCATTTAGAACATGAAGACTCAACTGGTCAAGGTTAGTCTAATGTCCCTGCGTTGGGTGGAGGGGGGGGGGGTTGTGTAGGAGAGTAGGGTCTGCTTTCCTATGGTCACCCCACTTTTTGCTTCACTGGTTTTCGACCTAATGTGGCTGTGGGCCTGCTAATCAGACCCACAGCCCAGCTGTGCTCTCTCTAAATTCACTACCATGTACTTTAGGTGCATTACAAATTGGACATTGGGTCACCTTATGAGCCCCTGTACAGTGTGCTAAAGGTACCCAGGGCATAGGTGCATCCAAGGCCTACCAGGGGTTGCAGCATGTATTATGCCACCCCTGGCTGGCCACTTCCATTGGCACAACTGGCTGATCACTCAGCTGGGGCAAGGTTGTGTAATCACCCCTTGCTTAGATATAGTATCCCTATATCTAACCTATTATCTAGACACATATACACCTATAAGTCACTCCTATGGCAGGCCTTAACAATCCTGGAGGCAGAGTGCTTGGTTTTATGTGAGATGAGGCTCTAGCATGAGATGAGGCTCTAGCATGAGCTGAGCCTGTCTGCAGCTTTCGGAACCATGTCCTTATAGCTGTTCTAGGATATAGCCATACCATATACTCTTGAGTGCATTAAGAACCTCACAGTTAAATGCTAACTCTGGTTTGGCTTTATCAAAACATGTTGTGCAAGGTGTCATACGCTTTGGAATACTACCCCCTCGCCAGTTCTGGCGACGGGGGTAGCATTCCACACTTCTAGAGGGAGAAGACATGTTGTTCCTACTAATCCCGGTTAAAGTTAACCAGAGCCTCAGCATCACAAAATGGATGCTGCTGCCACAGACACGAGTCTGACCTCCTGCTGCTGGGAGTCCTTCCAGCGAGGGAGGCTTGGACAATAGGTTTCCTGTCTTGGGAGGTGCTAGCACCACCCCAGACAGGTTCTTGTGTATTGGGGCAGGGAGGGCTGAAAGAAATGAGACACTGCCTGGAGCACACAAGGTGTCCCATGCATAGTCCAGTTCAAACCAGTGCTGGGGCACTCCAGCCCCAGCTCTGGCACGAAACTGGACAAAGGGAAAGGGGAGTAACCACCCCCTTCCCTGGTCCCACCCATAGGAGGGACCTAGCAGGTAATCCAGCCCCTTGATTTGGTATATAGGTAGGAGCTGAGACCCAAGACTTTAGATTTATCCTGACTGAAACTTGAAACAAAACTCTGGACCTTCGACATTCTACCTGAAGATAGAAGACTGAAGAATCTCCCTTGTGGTCAAGGAGTGACCACCCGGCACAAGCAGGCACCATCCAGCGATCAACGGCTTGCTTCGTCGACGCTCCCGCTGGAGCCCGAGCACAGAGCCTGACGAGACCCGGACTTTCAGACTTCCTTCAGCCCGATCTACAGTCCCAGCAAAGCTGTGACCCGTGGAGGAGACGCGAGACGTGGGACCGGCCATCTTGGAAAGTCAGCGAATTGCTTTCCGCGCAGCTTCTGAGGCATCCTCGAAGCTGTGCGTTGGGGATTGAGAAGCCCTAGCCCCGAGCAACATCTGCACCGAAGATTCACCCTTCACACTCCACGAGTTCTGCGTGGGGCCCTTCTGCATTTTCCTGCTCGACGCGTCTGTCCGGTCACTTGCCCGTTGGCTAGTGGCCATCTTGACGAAGAAAATTTGAATCTACACCGCTGGTCTGGTTGCTCGAGACTGGCCCTTGCTTCCCTGAAAAGAAGAAGCCCATCAGACCTTGCTGGTCTGATTAAGAAGCCAACTTCGATTCCTGCGTGGGTTGCCTTTGCCAAGGTTTGTTGACTCCAATCCGGAAGCCGACACCGCCGACAGCGAGAGCCTTCGTGGGACAGTCCGTGCTGACTCCTGGTCGTTGTTGACGCCTCCTGGTCCACGTGGCTGCAGAGACAAGCTTCACGACATCACCTGATTGCTTCACGACATCGCCTGGTTCCTTCCTGGTCACTGGCTAGTGACCCAGACTCTGTCCCCTCTGCTTTCAGGTACTCTTCATCCTCGATCCGCCCTTGGAGCAAACCGGAAACTTCTCTCCTGGTCGCCTGCAGCATCTTTCTTCAAGGCTCCATAGGATTCAGCGACGAAACCCGACACACTTTGACACCTATGTACCCGCTTCCTGTGGGTGAGGTAACGAGAGTACTCCGGTGCTCCTGTGGGTATTGACTATCCTAGTGTCTAGGTTTCAAGTAACTTTCATCGAGTCCAGTCAGAAGTGCCCTAAAAGAACTAGTTTCTAATTCTTTCGTTCCCATTCTAACTAACTCTTTGGTAACTTGCGTGTGAGTAAAGACTCTGCATACGCCTCCCGTGGGCCTCCTACTTCCTATCCTTTGGTAGTATAGTGTAGCCCCAGCGATTCCCTAGGCCTATCCTTTGTTCATGACGTGGTTCTTATACCACTATTTTAGTATATGGTTTAGGGTGCCCCTAGGGCCCTACTGTATTTTGTGCAACTTATTGTATGATAATTAAGTATCTTGTTATGTGCTTGTGCCTCTGACCTCATTAAGAGTTCAGAGGGGTTGTTTAGAAATAAATACATATTTATTTTATATATATCCTGTGTGGTGTCCTTTTATTTGGTATTAAAAGGGTTACATATGGTAAAACAGCTGGCTTCACATGCCCTCTTGAGTTTAGCCTAAGACTGCTTTGTCCATGCTACCACTAGGATAGCTGGTCTATAAGGTTGACTTTACAACCATCACCATAAGGGTTGTTTGGACTGGTGCTAGGTGCTCATTAGAATAGTGATCATCATATACCAGGCCAACTTCTCACAATATATAAGTCTTGCAAGTCTGTCCTGGGTTTAGTCTGAATGCTAAATTGCCTTGTGAGTGCCCTTCCTTTCTGAGTCTTACCCATCTTGTTCACTTGTACAGGCTCCCCCTTTGGATCCCTTTTTCTCCTCCGACTCCCTGTATGATCCTGGGCAGCGCTGTACTCCTCTTCCTGTGTAAGTTTTCTACCCAGTTCTCAGTCCTTGCCCAAGTCCCTGACTGTGTTCCCCACATGGTCCAGGACAGTCCCTGACATTGTGCAGCACAGTTCGAATGCCCACCCTGCCACCTACCCTACCCCACATTTGTCCATGTGCTATGGACCTGCCCCACATTGCAGATCTACTCGGCAGAAGAACACACCACGATACAGACAGTCACAGGCCTGACAGGCCTCGACTCATGGGAAGCTAGCGCCTTGGGAATATTTACGTGACAGAAAAAGATAGAAACTCGTTTTGCTGTACTGGTCCTGCTCCTAGTGAGACGAGGCATTACATTACATTGGAGCTCACCTGCAAGTCCTCCGACAGAAGCATGGAGGGGGCAGTCACGAAATGGGGAGCTGCAGAAAAAGACGCAATCAGACTAGAGGAGACACGCGGAACGCGGCGGCACCCCATATTCATGGAGTTGACGATGCTCATACACCATTTTAAACAGGTACACACGTCGCCGCGGAATCCCCAGCAGCTACTTCGATGACACCAAACCCCTCACCGGCATACACCGCACAAACGGTAGCCGGAGTTGGTCCTAATACCCCTACTTGAGCTCTAGGCTCGTCCCAGTAGAAGATATACACCTGGAGTTACTCAGACCAGCGAAAACAACACGGTGCCAAACCCTCACTCCTATCCCCATCCCTAAAGTTACACCCCCAGTTGGTTTATTGAAAACGACTCCTTCAGATTTGCCACAACAACAGCACAGATAAACTAATGAAACTCATGAACCAAACAGTTCACCTTTAGACTTAGACAGCTCTTAAGCACACATGCTGTGTGGGCTGGATAATGCACACCCAGACAATCAGTCAACTTAAAGGTACTTCACACTGGCAATGTAATGCACTGAAAGATAAACAATCACAAATGATGTTGTAAAATGTATACTCTGTCTGAATATGAAAAATCCAATAAAAAGGTTTACAAAAAAAAATAAAACCTTCACAGCTTTCAGAAAAACTCAGACTAACGTGCAGAATCTTCGGCTCACACCCCCTTTTTGGACGTGCTGACAGGAGGGGACTGGCTGTCAGTAGCAGAGCATTTAGGTCTCAATTTTACCCGCAATAACAGAGAAGCTCTACTAACTACAGTAGAGGCTATCACCAAAACTCCAACTTTTATCCCCTAAGAGGGATAAGCTCAAGAAACATTGGAGAAAGAACCAGATCCTCAAATCAAGGATACCAAGGTGAGCAACATTACTTATTCCCTCTTAAAGGTAGGAGGAAGATTAAAACTCTTTACTCAGAACTGGAAAAGAATAACACAGGATCCATGGGTATTGAAAACAATTGGGATTTCATTATAGATTTTTGAGAATACCCAATTAAAATGATAAAACCCAGAAAACTGACTTTAGATGCAGAGAAAATGGACCTCATAGACTTAGAGGTATCACAAATGATGGACAAAGGAACTTCAAATAAAGTTTTAAAAAAAAAGTATTAGGGGATTTGCAAGTACAATTTTTCCAGTAAAAAAGAAAGACAAGGGTTATAAACTTAAAGGAATTAAACAAATTCTTAAACTACAAACATTTCAAGATAGAAGGCATTCATCTTTTGAGAGACATTTTGCAAGCCAACGACTGGCTGGTAAAATTGGACCTCAAAGATGCCTATTTCACAATACCAAGGGATGAGGGCAGCCAGAAGTATCTTCACTTATCTTAGAGGGACACACTTAATTAGTTCCTATGTCTTCCTTTCCAACTGTCCTCAACCCCATGGTGCTTTACCAAAGTGCTTAGGCCTGCAGTAAGCCACTTCAGAGAAATAGGAGTTCAACTGATTATATACCTATATGACATACTCATTATGTCACAGGATAAATCAGAAGTTCAAAAACATTTATCTTGGGTAATAGATCTTCTAGAAAGCTTGGTCTTTATAATAAATATGAAAAAGTCTATCATGGGTCCCACACAAGAAACAGAGTTCCTGGGTTTTCAGGTAAATTCGATTGTGTCTCAATTAGTTCTCCAAAGAGGTGAGAGCAGTTCTTATCCAAAGAATCAATACTACTGAGAGACCTGGAGATAGTTCTGGGGCTTTTATCATCTCCCATTCAGGCCATTTGCCTGGTCCTCTCACCTACAGAGGCCTACAGACATTGAAAGCATTGGGCTTCAGGAAAGGTTTATGGTATGGGAACTCAAGTACCCTATCGGAGGATGCTCTGGAGGACCTAGTGTGGTGGCTAAGGAATCTTGAAGCATGGAATGGCAAGGCCATCTTTGGGAACAACCCAGATTTTGTCCTAGAGTCAAATGCAAGCACCGGGGTTGGGGAGCCCAGAGAGACACATTGGAAACAGAGGGAAGATGGTAAGTAGAGAACCAGTCACTTCACATAAATAGTTTAGAGATGCTGGCTGGGTTAAATGCCCTTATGAGTTTCAAAGACTTGCTAAATAATTTAAACACACTGATTTGACTAGACAGCTTCTCAGCCATCTCATATATAAATCGTTTGAGAGGTGCAAAATCTAAAACCTTGTCAGATGTAGCAAAACAGATTTGGGCTATTTCCTGGGAACAAAAGATTGTGCCCAAGGTGGAATTTCTTCTTGGACATTAGAAAGTAAGGGCAGAGTAGAATTCAAGGATTCTTCCTTGATACTGGAACTTTGGGGGCAAGTTCAGATAGACTTATTTGCAAGCAGGCTAACTTTCCAAGTACAAGTATATTTCAGTTGGAGACTGTGGACACTTTTCTTCAGTGCAAGGACCAAGGTTATACATTGTCCTCCTTCTCCATGATTCAGAGGGTGTTGTGGAAAGTGAGACTAGAGTCCTCCAGTATTATATCTGAGGGCAGAAACAATGCCTGCTCTTGCTGGAGGGGTTGTCAACTCCTTCAAGCAGGATGGCTCAGTAATCAGGATATCCAGGTATTAGACTTCGAAGGCCTCTGCTTCCTTTGATATGATATGTGATTACAGCTTCCCCAGACAGAGGATATACCAACCCCCTGCCCTGGGCCCATTTGGCAGCAGGACAGGCAGGAAAGTAAATATAAAGGGAGGCATGGTGCACTACCAGG
This sequence comes from Lissotriton vulgaris, assembly GCF_964263255.1. NCBI lineage: Eukaryota > Metazoa > Chordata > Amphibia > Caudata > Salamandridae > Lissotriton > Lissotriton vulgaris. Next base: position 1,475,111,532 of record NC_141691.1, read on the forward strand.
CCAGTCACACCCTTAAGAAAAGCCGACTAATGTGCCTCCTTTTAAGAAATCTGCCATCTAGGTAATGGCAGAATTAGGAACTCTAGGACAAGGTTATGCCCACTTACTACAGGAAGGCACCGAAGAACAAGGACCACTGATGGCAGAAGATACAGGATAGCTGACATTGACCTGATCGCTGCAGCTGCGAGGACCAGGCAACAGTGTGGAAGACCTGGAGCCATTCAGGAGCGGTCACACGTCGGAAGTCGAGAACCAGGAGGTCAGTGTACGGCGGGAGCACCAACAAGCCTTGGCAGCAGCACCTGACGAGGTAAAGCGAAGAAGGTGCAGTGTCGGGAGCAGTAAGGTCCAAGGGGCTCACCTAGCACAGGAGAGTCAGAGCAGGCCCCTAGTAAGCAGGGAAGCCCACTGGTGCCAAAGAAGACCCTCAAGAGGACCCACAGGCTGAACGCACAGGAGTCGCAAAAGGACTTGAGCAGGCCCACGGTACAGAGAATGCAGTGAGGACGAAACTTTTGGTAGCAAGAGATGCTGGAGGATGGAGCTTCTTGGAACCCGAAGATCCTTGGAGAAGAGTCAACAAGGCCTGGCAACGGCAAGTTGATGCAGTGCACAGGGGTTCTGTTCCAGCAGTTCCAACGAGGGATACTGGCCTGCAACTCGGTGAGAAGACCTTGCAAAGTCCGGAGGACGTCAGGAGCAGCAGACCGTCCAGCTTTGTTGCGGTGCCTGCAGATGTAGGGGAGTAACACCTTCACTCTTTGATGCCCACAGGCCTGGCAAAGAACATGGATTGAGCACAGGCACAGACGACGCAGAAGACTGGCAGGAAGACGATAAAAGGAGCAGCAGGAGTCTTCCAGATGCAGTCTTGGTTTCCAAAGCGAAACCCAATGAAGTCTGAAGTGCCAAGACGGGTGAAGATGAAGTGGTTTCAGATCTGAATCTTGTCCCGCGACTAATCTGAAGAGCCACCTACAGGTAAGCCCTTAAGTACCCAAAGGAAAGGGTTGGGACGATTCAGGGGTCCCTCCCGGAGGCAGGGCTGGACGGAAGGGAGGATACTTCCATGTCCTTTGTCCACTTTCATGCCAAAATGGGAGCCAACAGCTCCCTGAACTGGTGTATGCAAGGAGGGCACCAAATAAAGCAGTCTGGTGGCACTGAAAAGCGCCCCAACCCAGCCCAATACACAAAGTCCTGTCTGGGAGGTGGTCACACCTCTCTGTGACAGGAAACCTATTGTTCTGACTTACCGTGCTCGAGCCTGGTCAGCATCAGGAGGGCACATTTGAGTCTCTGGTCGGCAGCAGTAATAGCTCACAGTTAGACCCTGAATGGCTGGTACCGGGTATACAGGGAAGCTCCCTAGGGGAACCCCTCAGTACATGGGATCCTGCATCCAACACTGGAATTGGTGTTGTGGTAGGATTCCAACATGTTTGATACTAAACATGACTAGTTTCGGTGCAGCCAATATATAGTTTAGACATCTTGTAATTGACTTGATGTCCACTACATGTATAAAATTGCAGATCACACTTACAAAGCCGTGAGAATCATCTCCTAAGTTTGTATGGCGTGTCCTGCTCATGCAGGGCACCCTCACACTTATAACCTATCAGCCTGCCTTCAGGATTGAAAGGCCTGCCATAGGGGTGACTTATAGGTTTTAAGTGCAGTTACCTCAGATATAAGGAAACTTATATCTGTTGTAAGTGGTGCTAGCACCAGCTTACACAGGCTGCAATGGCAGGCCTGTTGTCACAGTTTGAGTGGTCTCTCATGGGTGGCATAATACATGTTGCAACCAATGGGAGACCTCTGTACCTATGTCCTGGGTACCTTAGTACTAGGGAATTAGAAAGGTACATCAGTAGCAAATTAGGAAGGTACCAATTCACTTACCATAGTCCAATTTATTGAGTGAGCACAGTGACTGGCGTCCTGATTAGCAGGATCCCAGACAGACTAGTCATAAAACAGAATGACACCAGTTAAAAGTGGGGGTAACCATGAAAGCCACAATGTCGTATAGTTTCCTGGTCAAACATCCTGCTCGTCATATTTCAAAATCCTACACGAGTACCTTAGTTCCATTTGCGGTCTCTGAGCCCAAGTACTTGTTATCCTCCACACCCAGCCCCACAACCCCCTTGCTCCATTCACTGCAGCTTTCTATACAAGAATTTTTAAAAGAACTTTGAACCTCTGCTGGGCTAGATTTGCTCATATCACGGGGCCTGCTCCCATTGGAAAGAGGAGTAACGGACTGAAATCGACGAAAGACCCTGGACACCACCAACACATGGGGTGCCTGACTTCAAAATGGCAGCCACACAAGCCGAATTATTATCCAGATAGAGCAATAAGTGAGCAAACGAACCTTAGAGACACTTTTGAACCTCTGCTGGGCCAGATCTGATCATATCACGGGCCCGCTCCCATTGGAAAGAGGAGTATTGGTAGGAAACTGACAAGAGTGACCCGGGACAACACCAACCCTCGGGGCACCTGACTTCAATATGGCCGCCCCACAATGACTGCAAAAGTCGAATCACGATCCAGCTATAGCAGTAAGTGAGCATAAGAACCATAGAGACACTTTGAACCTCTGCTGGTCAATCTTCCTTCCATCCATAGGGAGATGTGACCCCCCCCGCCCCCCACCTCACCTGTTTAACTAAAAGCCCCCACCACTCGCCTGTGCTTGTCCCCAAAATGGCCACCAAACCTGTAAACCAGACAAATAATACTAATGATTGCCCTGCCTAGTACCCAGATACTACCACAATCTCCAGGACATTTGACCTGTCCCTAATACAGCGCGATCCCCGCCCCCACCGTGCCAATCTTGAACTGACTCCGCTCCCCCCAGAGCTCTGCGGGGCCAACCTCAACCTAAAGTCAGAACAACCACCAACACTGGATGGCACCAGATGCAGGAGCTCACTGTCTGTATCGAGCTTGCTAACTCCCTAGCTCATCCATTCAGTCTTGGGCTAACTCTTGAACGCAACGCATCTCCTGTACCCACCACAGCTCTGTGCCCACCACAGCTCTATGCTCTCCACCTAAAGGAGGAAAGTAGAAAGAGGTAGCTTTTTTATCTCTTCTGGTCAATTCTGACCTCTCTTAAGTGGAACACACAATGAGGCTAATCTGTATAACGCCCAGATCTCACCTCCAACTGGAAGAAGGTAGAGAGATTGAACGCACTCCCATCTAGTCTCTCTCTCTCTAGAGGGACGCCCAGGATCATAACTCTAAACTGAGACGTCCTCGCTCCACCACCAGCACCCTCTCCACCTCACCCTTGTACTACCCTCTTCCTATTCAGACCTCGCTATTCCAACCCACATCTCTCTTAATCTGTACTTCCAACCACAGCATTCTGGAGCTGGCCCTCATCTAATCTGACCACGCAATACCGTCCCCATTCTCTCCAAATTTGCACCAAATTTTCCTATCACCTTGCTCCCTGCCTAAGACCCACCCTCCTCCTCTGAGACTGCCCCCACTGCCCCCCCAACACCCCACACACACTATGCCTCCCGACAGGACAGCCCACAATGCCCTCCCCTCTACGAACTTCGCTACTCCGCAAGACCGGAACGCCCTATTGATCCGCTTCCCACCTGCCCTCTCACCCAAAGCACAGAAGAATTTTAAACAGAAACTGATCCCACAACATCCCGAATCACTCTTTGCAGACACCTACTACTGTCCCTCCAAAGGAAGGGTAAAAACGGACCTTATCTTCCACACTGAGAGACACGAAGCATGGAAACACATCATCAGATCCCACCTAAAAATTTCAAAAACCACACATAGCTGCAAACTTGCAATATCACTCCCTCACCGCCCTAAGCGTAATGGAAATACCACGGTGACCATTTACTATAACGGCACAGTCCTGATACAAGCCAACAGCGAAAATTCGGAGTCCTTTGATACCCTCTTCCTCTCTCTACGGGATGCTCCCTCTCACGCTCCCCCATTCCCGCCAATACTCCCACACCGGAGGAACCAGACCAGCCATTTAAACCCACCCTCCGCCTCGGAACCCACGATCAACAGCACTCACCCCTCAGCACGCGCCTCCCTCCCCACTACCCCCAGGGAGTGCACGTCCCTACCTCTTCCTGTGTCCGATTCTCATCCACACCGGTCACCCACTTCTCAGAGTCCCCCGAGACACCCCCAACGCCCGCCTCCTAGCTACGTCCCGCGCCCCTCCCACAGGGAGAACAAGGTCCATCTCCCCACACCAGCCCTCACCACCACCCGCCTCCCACCGCCCCGATACCACCCAGCTACCCCACACGCCCACCCCAACACACTGAGAACAATCAGAACACCCCCCTCACCACCCCCACAGGCAACAAAGCCACTACACCCCCACGAGGCCTCTCACCACATGACAACCCCCTCACCACCCCCAGAGAGAACAGAACCACCCTACTTCCCACCGAAGGCGCTCATCCCCGCCAGTCAGCTGCCGGCACAACACATGACATGCCCCTCACCACCCCCATCGACAACAGCAAACCCCCCTGAACACCGTGGGCTCCCATCCATCACCTACAGGCTCTCACCCCGCCCACAACCCGCCTCCCTCTCTCTTCTTCCCACACCGAACAACCTTAGCACTCGTCCCCCCGAACTCACAGGCTACACAGCACCCACACCCCAACTAGACCCCCACCACCCTACACCCATGGCCCCATCCAAACTCCACACAGACAACACAGCTTGCAAACCACCTAACACCCCGAGTCTCTTCCCCCCCCCCAGCCCCACACACCTGCTCAAGTCCAATCCCGCTACATCGACAAACTTGTGACTGAGCAACGCATTTCCTCGTTGGAAACCCAGATAACTACCATAATTTGGGGCCTCAGTGAAATCCTAGCAAACCTTGCTACGCCCCAGCAACAGTATCACACCCACTCTTTCATCACTCAGACACAACAAAATCCATCCAGATGGGTAACTAACCCCCTCGCCAATCTATCGCAGCGACTGAAAAGAACCAGAGACCCTACGTCTGAGAACGACGCAGCAGATCTCGCCGCCTAGTACGACAATCATAATGCTGTGACGGTCCAATCCAAAATACAGGTGATCACCTGACTTGGTAGAGCTCAAGCTCTCCCCAACTCACCGAGACCACCAGCCACCCGCACAAACATCCCCACGGCCCCCTTACGAAGAAACCCAAAACAGAGACGACCCCCACAAAATGCATGCTCATAAACTGCAGATCAGACACAAAACACGCCACAGAACTGGCAGAATCCATCCTCACTCATGACATTGACATAGCATTAATTACCGAAACCTGGCTCAACGACTCCTACCTTCCTCTCCTGGACACCCTCGTCCCCTCAGGCTTTAAAATCACCAATAAAAACAGAATATACAATAGAGGCGGCGGCTAAGCGATCATCCACAGAGACACTTTGTATGTGTCGGAATCAGATGAATCAGCCAACTGCAACTCCTTTGAGTGCCTAACTGTCAACATCATTACCTGCAACAAAAAAAACAGTAACCTGCCACCTTATCTACCACCCCCCAGGCAACTCCACCGCCTTCACTGAACACATGTCTGACCTAATTGCCCATTGCTCCCTACGCGATGCGAACACTCTTATTCTGGGTAATTTCAACCTACACTGGAACGAAGAAAATAATCTGCTTATCCAAAATCTGAACAAGCTAATGTGCAATAACGACCTCATGCAACACTGCATAGAAGCAACTCACAACAAATGAGCAACCCTAGATGCCATCATAGCCAATCAAGACATTGTAAGGATAAACAACACCCTGCTCGTAGACTGGTCTGACCACCGCCTAATCCATTTCCAACTCTCTCATCCAGCCACCATTCAACCCCCAGCCCAAGAACAACCGAAATGGACAAGAAATCTCACGCGGATCAACATGACTGACCTGGAAGAAAAAGTCACCTCTACTCACTCCCTCCTCGGCTGAACTTTCCACAACAGAACTCACTAACCACTACAACATTTCCATGTCAACTATTCTCGATCAGATTGCCCCTCTGAAACAAAAAAAAACCCAGGAAAATCCAGATCCTGGTTCAACACGGACATCAATAATGAAAGGAGACAACTTAGAGCCACAGAAAGACTCTGGAGAAACAACCCCTCCGCTAGCACTCGTGAACAACTCAAAGCAGCTCGGAGAAGCTACAAAAAAACACATCCACAAAAAAAAAAAAAAACTTCTTCTGCTCCGTACTTGACAATGCAAAAAACATGCCTAATGAACTCTTTAAAATTATAAATCAACAAACCACTAAGCCCACAACAACCTTCACCCAGGCCTCCACGGAACTCTGCAAAAATTTCGCCAGCTTCTGCAAAGAAAAAAATTACCAAGATTGAACACTCGCTAGACACCAGCAACAATCCCGACAGCGAAAGCCTTCCCCTAGATACTACAGTAAGCACGTAGCAGGGGCGGTGGCTTTTCGAAATTGCATAACGCCGTGTTGTTGATTCATCGTGATCAACAGACTAGGCGATTACTGGCGAAATACTCATTTCTTGGGACTGTGGAACATGGTACACGCATATTCCTCAAACATGACGAAGTCGTAACTTAAGACCTCTGTCCCAATACAAGTAATTGCTTTCGAGCTAACTTTGCCGAGGCACATTTTGGACCAAAGGAGGGACAACTATTTTAGCAAAATATATGCATTAGTCTCAATATGGAGCTTTGTCTGGGTAATTTGGATAAAAAGGAATAAAAAGGACCAAAAGGATTTGAAGGACTTTTTCTCCTTCCTTTGTCGGATAACTTCGCGCTTTGGAACAACCTTTTCGCCCTGAAGAAGTTCTGTTTTCAGGACGAAACGCGTTGGCTGGATTTTTTTCCAAAATGGAATATTAAATAAGCATTGAAAAATTCATCAAGACTCAGCATCTATTTATAAAGACAATAAGAGAGTTATTTATTGCTCCTATTGGATTGGATTGATTTATAAAGTGGTGCTTTTTCAAACTGGACATAAAACTACAGTAAGCACATGTCTTCACAACGCAACTACATGGAAGGCCTTTGCTCCCATCACAGAAACAGAGATTATGAAGCTAATCTCAACCTCCAAGCCCGCCTCTCACCTCCTAGACCCTATACCCACTCAACTGACCAAAAACCTCAAACTCGCCATAGCTCCCTTCTGGTGCAGAATCATCAACAGCTCCCTTCAATCCAGCACTATACCCGATTGCCTCAAAGTTGGCCAAGTCACACCACTACTAAAAAAAACAGGCCTTGATTGCACGGACATGAACAACTTCAGACTTGTCTCCAATCGCCCCCTCCTATCAAAAATCCTGGAGAAATGCGTCCTCTCACAGCTAACTCAATACATTGAACACATCAATCTTCTTGACCCCCACCAATCGGGGTTCAGAAAAGGTTTCAGCACCGAGACAGCGATCCTCAACATCAGAGACGACATCCACCAGTCACTAGTCTCTGGCCAATGCTGCCTTCTCATTCTCCTCGACATATCGGCATCCATTGACACAGTAGACCACCAACTTCTCATCAAGGCCATTAAAGAAAGGGCGGGTGCCGAAGATAAGGTCCTCCGATGGTTCACCTCTTTCCTTCAGAACCGCTCGCAAAAGATAACAAGAACTTTACCTCCGACCTCCACCCTGTCAGCAGAGGTGTACCCCAAGGTTCAGTGCTCTCACCTCAACTGTTCAACATATACATAGAACCCCTCACCACCATTCTTAAAAAGCGAAGATCCCCTTCCACATATACGCCGATGACACCCAGATCGATCTAGAAACCTCCTCCCCAGACGACATCCTCAGACTTAACAACACTCTAAAAGAAATTCAAGGCTGGCTATCCCAAAACCACCTTAAACTCAACCAAGAAAAAACAGAGATCCTCCTCATCTCCCACAAAGAAGAGAACCCACAAATTGCAGAGTGGCTTGAAGCTTTGGACACTCTAAACGGTAACCTCACCTTGGCCAAATCCGTAAAATTCTTTGGAATCCCCCTAGACCCCAAACTGGACATGACCAACCACATCAAAAACTCTGCAAAGACTGCCTTCGTCAACCTAAGGCTTCTATACAAAATCAAACCATTCATTCCTGCCAAAGACCTCAAACAAGCCACACAATCGCTGGTGCTATCCAGACTCGACTACAGCAACGCAACCCTCCGTACAACCCTCAACGCAGCAGCCAGAATGGTCACTGGAATCAGGAAATATGACCACATTTCACCAGCACTAAGAGAACTAAAATGGCTCCCAAATGGCTCCCAGTTGAACAGTGAGCCAATTTCAGAACGGCTTGCCTCACGCACAAAGCCCTCCACACTCGGAAAAACAGACTATTTAGCCGCCAAACTTAAGAGGGCCGGGCAGACGAGAAACCTCAGGAGCTCAAACTCCCTCCTTCTCATCCTCTTGAAAACACGCAAACACAAAACAGCTGCGAAATCATTTGCCGGAACAGCACAATACTTTGTCAATAGAATAAGTACATAGCACAGAATACACAGTGGTCTCCTTTTCCCCACAAGAATGACAAAGTATCTACATCGCTTTTGGTTAGATGGGACACTGACCTCTGACCTGACTTCAGTTTTGTAGGGCACTATCCTGCTCATTGGGTTACTATATCACGGCCAGTAATCTTCCTGTATACTTCCTAACACTTTCAGGAATCTTCGGCATTTTAAATTACATTAACCTTCGAATGCATCACTGTACCAGGGACCACTCAGGTCATCTTAGGTAGTTTGTTATGTTCCAAAGTGCTTAAATGAAAGGGACTTTCAATCAAGAACATAAGTTGAAGTGTAGTTTATTCATCAGAGCGGCTGTAGGGTACAAAGCTCCATTACAATCGACTTCAGGTCTAAAACATAAAATTCCAAACAAATACGTTAATTGCCTTCTAATAGATACTCTATTCAAGCGATGATTGCTAATCTTAGAATATTCCTCAGGTACCAGACTGGTTCGGAAGAATTTTGCAGCAGTGCTACAATGCACCACTATTTAACATTACTCAGGTCTGTGCTGGCTCCATGGGGCTCCTGACTTGAGGGACTGTAGCAACATATAATCGCCACCAGTGCATGCTGTTGTAAGTGATCTTTGTCTCCCTGTGGCTCACATGGTGTCACTGTGAGAATACCTGGTGACATCATAGAATGTTGGTGGCTTTGCCTGTAGTTTACTGGCAGTTGGAAATCTTGTAATGTGCACTTATGTGTGTCCCAGTTCATTTGCATTATTAAAGTATTTGGGTAGGTAAAATCCTGTAATGTGCACGAGTGAGTGTGTCCCAGTTCATTAATGTTTATTTAAGTATTTGGGTGTGGTAAATCCTGTAATGTGCACTTAGGTGTGTCCCAGTTCATTTGCATTATTAAAGTATTTGGGTGAGGTAAATCCTGTAATGTGCACTTAGGTGTTTCCCAGTTAATTTGCATTATTAAAGTATTTGGGTGAGGGAAATCCTGCCTGTAATGTGCACTAGTGAGCGTGTCCCAGTTCATTTTAAGTATTAGGGTGAGGTATGAGGGGACAACGTATGTTATACACAACAAATTTATTTTTAGAAGGAATAATACCTGCATGCTAGCACTGGAAAAGGAAATCACTTTTAAGGCGTAACATGAACACACCTGTTCCAGTATTGCTTACAGGGAAATGCTGAAACTAAGAGAACTGGAACAGATACTTATGGGAGGGATGGTACGCAACATGCTGCAAACCAAACAACTGTATTATGAAAAAGACGATAAAGCTGATAGGTTCCATGCGTACAAAAATAAAATGAACCAAATTCGGAATATTATAAAAGCTCTTCAATTACCAGAGGGCCTTAGGAAAACCGAGACAGAGGATATTATTCAGATATACATGATTTTTATTTAACACTCTACTCTGCATAAAGTGTCCCAGATCTAGATGAAAAAAAAAGCATTTGAAAGAAATTAAATTTAAAAACATTCTCTTGTCCCTACTAGAACTACTAGAAAACTCATTGCACCACACGAAACACTAGAAGTTAGTAAAGTTCTAATGAGTGATAAAGCACCACTTCCGGATGGTTATACTACCTCTTTCTATAACGTTTTTAAGGAGAAGTATTGATTCCTGTAGCTCAAATTTTGAACTACATTTTATCGACAGGAGCAGTAACGAGAACGATGATGGAGTACTAAACAGTCCTGATCACCACGCCAAAAAAGATCCCAAGCTATGTGCATCTTATAGGCGGATGGCTTTATTGAACATCATTGTGAAAATATAAACTAATATCAGGCAAACTTGAGAATATGTGGCCTAGTATTTGTAGCCCAAACAATCTGGGCTTATAAGAGAAAAGGCCTGGATCTTGACTTGGTGACCGCAAAGACTGATACACAAATGATCCTTCTCCATTTTGACACAGGGAACATATACGATAGATTAGATTGACAATATATGTTTAAAGTATTTGATAAAACTTCTGTGGGTCCCAAGACGAACTAATTGATCAAAGCAAATTTTGTGCAATCATGTATGGTGCTAAAAATACATAATGTTTGCAGTGCTAAAACAAATTTGGGTAGAAGTACATTAGGGATAGGACCCACTTAACCTACTATATTTGCGTTGGATCTGGACCTCAGGGGCATAAAATAAATGCCAACCATTGAATTACAGGTATAAGGGTACATTATACCACCTACAAGATTGCTCTATTCGCTGCTAATATTTCATGCTTTATCAAAAACTCTGAAACATTACTCCCGCCCTCATTCAAGAAATAGAAAGATTTCCAGGTGTCCGGTTTTGAGATCAATTATGCTAAATTCATATGGTTGGGGATCCCACACATTTGGAGAAAAATTGTTGAATTTCCAAAATATATTTAAACTCATATTTGAGAGATAAATCATGTGATGTTGGGGAATCTCACTACTATTATTACCTTGATTTCAGCAGCCTTGCAGCTACGGCTTTTATTTATTTCCCACATAAAGGCATTCCACATGATAAACCCTTTTCTAAATTACTGCTAGCAGCCTTGCTTGATGACCTGAGGTAATCATTACTGGCAATCTTTTATATAATGTAATCGTGTCGGTTACAGTCAATATTACATCACTTATAATATTAGCAGCTTGGAAAGATTTTCATTGAACATAAGTAGCTCTTACTACAAAAAAAGCTGGAGACCAGTGTTGCATATCAATGTATTTTGATACCAGTAAGGTTTCCTTTTATAACAAATTTATTTCTTTTGTTTTTTTAATTTAGGGTTCTTTCTGTATTTTAAGAGAGCATACTTTCACACACAGAAACAAATGATTTTATTAAAAAATAAGTCCTGAGACGTATTATAGAGTACTTATATACTTAGCTTCAGCATATCTTAAGTAAGTGTAAGTTCCTCATGCTAAAATGTTTTGCTTTTAGTGCAGAAAACCTTCTTTTAATGTCGCTTTCCCTTGAAAACACTTAGTAGGAAATATTATTAGCCTTATAATGCTTGTCAACTGCTGTTGCTCTCTAGGTTCCTAATTGGCGTGAGCTGGAGTGGTATCACACACTTGCATGCGATAGAGTTCTTCCAGAGCATTAGCAGGGAGGAAGAGTCAGAAGTAGGATACTTGTGGCTATTACAGTAACATCTGTAGAATAGTTGTAGGCAGGTCTGTTCCAATATATACCAGAGATTGTGGATCAACGAGAAAAGCACTGTCTACAGTACACTAGTTCATATAACTCGAGCAAAGATGAAAAAATAATGAAGTCCACAAAATATGTTCCCTGGGACAAGACTTTGTAATGAGGGAATCAAATGTCATGAGAGAAAAAAAATACCTCATGTGAAAATGTGAAGGAGTCTTGAATCCATTGTAAAGCCAAAGGTGGTAGGAATAACTCAAGAGCAATATCGGCACACACAAGAAAGAAACTTAAAACAACGATTTTAACTACAAATAGGTTGGCATTTCTGAGGGACTACACATAGGTAAGCAGATATTAAAAATGTCTGTACTCACTTCGACCTCCACAGGAAAGGTGTAGCAGTGACGTAGGTCTATTAGGTTTTCAAAAATAAACAGGCTCTGCAAAAAAACACATTTAATATGATTACATATGTAAAGCATTTCAATATTTTTATTTTTTAGGCTGAAATTACAAAATAGTGCTTAAGGGTACTATGTTCGCCTTTATAAACCTCGTGGGATTAAGAGACATATTTGTTAACTAATATATCACAACATATTTCTGGACCGAATAATGCAAATAATGCTGGGCACAACTTCAGTTTTGTAGGGCACTATCCTGCTCATTGGGTTACTATATCACGGCCAGTAATCTTCCTGTATACTTCCTAACACTTTCAGGAATCTTCGGCATTTTAAATTACATTAACCTTCTAATGCATCACTGTACCAGGGACCACTCAGGTCATCTTAGGTAGTTTGTTATGTTCCAAAGTGCTTAAATGAAAGGGACTTTCAATCAAGAACATAAGTTGAAGTGTAGTTTATTCATCAGAGCGGCTGTAGGGTACAAAGCTCCATTACAATCGACTTCAGGTCTAAAACATAAAATTCCAAACAAATACGTTAATTGCCTTCTAATAGATACTCTATTCAAGCGATGATTGCTAATCTTAGAATATTCCTCAGGTACCAGACTGGTTCGGAAGAATTTTGCAGCAGTGCTACAATGCACCACTATTTAACATTACTCAGGTCTGTGCTGGCTCCATGGGGCTCCTGACTTGAGGGACTGTAGCAACATATAATCGCCACCAGTGCATGCTGTTGTAAGTGATCTTTGTCTCCCTGTGGCTCACATGGTGTCACTGTGAGAATACCTGGTGACATCATAGAATGTTGGGGGCTTTGCCTGTAGTTTACTGGCAGTTGGAAATCTTGTAATGTGCACTTATGTGTGTCCCAGTTCATTTGCATTATTAAAGTATTTGGGTGAGTAAAATCCTGTAATGTGCACGAGTGAGTGTGTCCCAGTTCATTAATGTTTATTTAAGTATTTGGGTGTGGTAAATCCTGTAATGTGCACTTAGGTGTGTCCCAGTTAATTTGCATTATTAAAGTATTTGGGTGAGGGAAATCCTGCCTGTAATGTGCACTAGTGAGCGTGTCCCAGTTCATTTTAAGTATTAGGGTGAGTGTATCCCTAGAAGGGTTAGTGTATCCCTTGGTATTCCATTGTTGTGGGGTGAGCGTATAATTTCTTCAGTGAGCGTATAATTTCTTCACGCATTTTTCTTCCTTCTTGTTATGATTCTATCTGTTTGTAGTTCTTCAGTGCTGGTTCGCTGTCAACTCTGCGGCTCCTGTTATCTTTGTCGTTAATTGGATCTATGCTGCATAAGGGGGATCTATGCTGCATAAGGGAGCCTGAGACGTCAGGTTTACTTATGCTACACATGCATTACGCTTATTTATTTATTCATTTTTTGCCTCCCTTTATGAGAGATGGTGTACGTGTCATCTATTTGCATATGTTCAAATGATTTGAGTATGTATATTATTACTTTCTTTCGTCATATGTGTTAAAAAGGGGTTCCAAAGACAACCAGTAACTAAAGACCCTTTTTGTTGCCCGGCGATATCGCCTCTATGACCCAACAATGTTAATCAATGAAGAAGCAGGCGCTGGAGACTGGAAGGCAGGAAACGAGGATTTTATTCTCTCCGGAGGAGAACACATCAATTCAGACAGCAAGTATCGTCACGAGGTGCTCTAACCACATCTCTGAGGCCTGGCCTCTTATACTAGGGTTTATGACCTTTATTGCACATAACACATTCTCGCAATACGTTAATAGTTGAAAGAACATCCTCGGAATCTCCCCTTTAGGCCCGTTCCCACATACATTTACAGTTGGATTCCCCACCCCGGTCACAACAGGTGATGGTTGTCGCACAGCAGGGCATTCCGCCGATTCACGGAATGCATGGGGTTGATCGGATCTCATGGGGTGGGGGCTTTGATCGGTTCGGGGGTCTTTTGATGGGGAGGGGAAGCTTCCTACTGTACGGGGTAATGAACAGTATCCGCAGAGCCAGGTGGCGGCCTGGGAACAAGGAAGACAAACGGGGACACAGGAAAAGGGGGTTTGCATCAAAAGGATTTGAGGCCACGAAAGGAATGAGGGGAGGTGTCGCGCTGGGAACAGGATGGGATTCCGTGGGGAAGCTGCGCTGAAGAGGGGTTTATGACCCAAGGCATGAGAGAGCGGGGGTTGTCAGCGTGCGGGGGAATGCTTGCGAGGTTAAGAGAGAGAGAGAGAGACGCGCTGGCTATCAGCGAGGGGCAGGGAGGCCATGGTGCTCAAAATGGCTGCCGCTTACGCGCACGAATGGGCTTGGAAAGGGGCAAGATGGCGCCGATAATGTTGACGTTTTGCAGTCTAATCTTTAACAGTCCTCCCTTTTCAACATATCTTAGCCAACTTGCTTACTCAATGTCAATCTTCATCAAATTCCTAACCTCGGCATCATATATTGCTCTCATACGTTCGTTTTCAAAGTCCACAGTCTTAGGGCAAATACAATTTGCACATAATGAACACAGAGGTGGCAGACATTGAATTCCTAAGCATAGACCGCATATTACAACTACAGGAATCAGGATAATGGTGAACAGTCTCCAACCCCAGTTCTTAACGGTGTTCCAGAACCAACCACCAAGCGACCATTCTTCTTGTTCCTGGTGGACTTCTGAAGAGAGTCTGTGAAGATGTTCGATGGCTTTGTACACTGAGGGTGAGTTGTCCGGTATGTATGTACAGCAGCTGGACCCAATGATGCGGCATGCTCCACCACGGTCCGCAAGAACCACATCCAGGACAAGGCGGTTCTGGAGGGCCACCAAGCGGACCGCTTGAAGTTCAGCGGTGTTGTTAGCAAGGATACCAGCCGTGATGTTCATTGTTGTCTCAACTGCTTGAGTCAGATGTCGGATGGCACGGCTGTTTGCCATCGGGCCCCAGAGGGGGACTAGTCCTTTCATAGCATCGATGAATTGCGCTCCTGTTGAATCGGCTTGTTCGATGTCCTTGGCTCGTTTTTGTCTGTGATGATTTGCTGGTGCCACATAAGTCGGAGGAAGGATGAAAGAAATGAAACAAGTGCCCCCCCAGCCTTTGGGGAGCCAGGTGTAAGCCTTCGTGCCGCAGACGAAATACATGTTTGGAGATGCCACAAAGGAAGGTGGGTCGGCGGAGTCCAGAGTTCTGGAAAACCGGCAGGCACTGTGGCCTACCAGCTGAGTCCCAAGCCCTTCCATGCACATGTGGCCGGTGACGTTGATGACTGACAGGGCCACAGTCAGAGTGGCAGCCGTTCGTTTTCGCAGGTAGGAGAAGGTGGTTCTGGTTGGATTATTGAACACTTGCATTTCAACTTGTTCTTTAGCAGGGATATCCAAGTGGATTGTGTTGTTGTTGGTCTGCGGGCAGAAGTGTGTCTTTGTTCTGTTCCGCCAGACCCCGTGGTAGAAATGCGTTACGGTTTTGCTGGAGGTGGCATTGTCCTTAAAGCTTTCTTGCAGAAGCATCAGCCAGGCAAGACAGGAGCCGTGAACTGAGAAAGGTGAAGGGATGAATGGTATCGAGTGTCCAGTGGCGTGGGGTAGCAACCCACAGATCCAACAGTTGGTGGCATTGGTGGCAAGGTTGTGCTGGTGAAGTAGTTGTACGAAGGAGTTATTCCAAAATTCCTTTCGCCTCTCTCTGAGTTGGGGAGAGAGCGAAATCAGATAATGTTCCTTCATGGTGGTAGGCTGGACAGTGGTCAAGAAGGTTTCGTGAGCAGGTGCATTTTCTTCCACAATCCAGAGTGTGGTCATGAGGAGAAAGCAGAAGAGGATTGTGATGAAGAGCGCAATAGTCTTGGGGCTATGGAGTTTGTCTGCTTTTGGGTTTCTGCGGTGGGTATTTCCTGTTGCCTTCATCATCTTCTTATTTGGCGCTTCCATCATCTTCAAGGGGCTCGGTAGCGGGCAGAACCACAGACTTTGTTTTGCTTCTCTCCGGGTAACCCTTGGTAGTGTTTAGGTCACCGTTCTGAGATTTAACTCAGTCCGTGGTCTACTTAGCCGAGACTCCCTCCTTTCGACGCAGGAAATACCCTTCTTTTGATGGCACTGTGGGATCAGAGAATTTTGAAAGTTCAAGTGTGTCGGTATCAGGATAGCAGGTTAGTGACGGTCGATCCTTGTTCAGGAGCTCTTCTTGGTTGTCGATGTTTTCAGTCGAGGTCAGGGTCGAAGAGATCTTCTTACAGTGGTGTGCATGCAGCCAGTTGCGTTTTCCCTCCACCCGTAGGGCTGTTCGGGTGGTGATGAGGACTTGCCAGGGGCCCGTCCACCGGGGTTCCAGACTCTTGGCACGCTGGAAATTCCGGATCAGGACAAAATCCCCAGGCTGAATGGTGTGTCCGGGACCCCTGGAAGTGTCAGGGATGGCATGCAGCACCTGTTGATGGATAACAGACAGCGTTTTAGTCAACTGACATAAGTAATCAGACATTAGGACGTCCGGGACGTCATGAATGGAAGTTGGTTTCGGTGCAGACCAGACATTCATAGGCCGGCCGAATACAACTTCGTATGGCGTCAAGTGGTGTTTGGTGGGGGTGGAACGCATTGAAAGCAATGCCAGGGGGAGTGCGTCTGGCCATTTCAGTCCTGTGGTAGCTACTATTTTGGCCAATTTTAGTTTCAGTGTGGCGTTATGTCGTTCAACTAGTCCAGCAGATTGGGGGTGGAAGACTGCGTGGAACTTTTGTTTTACACCCAACCCCTTCAAAATGAGTTGGATAACTTCGGCTACGAAGTGGGGGCCATTGTCGCTCCACAAAATTCGACAAAGGCCGTAACGGGGGAAAAACTCCTTTAACAGTACTTTTGCTGTGGCCATTGCAGTGTTGTCACGGGTTGGATATGCTTCCACCCATTTGCTAAATGCGCATACCACCACAAGTACATATTTCAGGCCTTGACATCTGTCTAGTTGGATGTAGTCCATCTGCAGGACTTCAAATGGGTGATTCGGGACCCCAAACCCTCCCCGGGGTACTACAGTTCCTTTCCCGGGATTGTGTTGCAGGCATATCAAACATTGTTGGACCAGGCGTTTGGCGGACTCTGTGATCTTATCATTGTGCCAAACTCTGGAGACAAGTTCAATCATGGGGGCTGATCCTATGTGGGCAGGGGAATGTGCCATAGTCAGTATGGGGATCAGATACGAGTCAGGTAACAACCATTTGTTTGTGTCTTTTGTCCGCCAGCAGCCTTCGTCATCTTTCAATCCCACCCGTGTCCATTCGGTCAGTTCGTGTTGTGTGCTAGCCATTTGAATGTCTCTAATAGTGTCCCTAGCGTCAGACCATTTTTCGGCTTGTGACCTGGTCGCGTACATGCGTGTTGTCGTCCTATTTTCAGCTGTCGTTCGGGCAGTGATGTCGGCTAGTGCATTCCCCTGTCCAATAATGTCTGTCACCCTTTTGTGTGCCTGACATTTGATGACTGCAAGCTTTTTGGGGAGAAGGACGGCTTCGATCAAGGCGGAGACTAGATCCCCGTGCAAAATGGGGGTGCCGTGTGAGGTCAAGAATCCCCTCTCCCTCCAAAGGAGCCCAAAATGGTGAACCACCCCAAAGGCATACTGGCTGTCGGTGTAAATGTTTGCTGTGGTTCCTGCTGCTAGAATACAGGCTCGTGTCAGGGCAATCAGTTCCGCTGCCTGGGCAGATCGTTGCGTTATGCGGGCTGTCTCGACTACAGTTCGAGCCGTGGTGACTGCATAGGCAGCTGAAGTGGTGCCATCGGGGAGTTTGATGCAAGAACCGTCCACCCACAGCTCTCCGTCGGGGTCGGGGAAAGCCGTGTCTCTGAGGTCAACCCTACTTCTGGTCTGTTCGTCTGTGAGGGTCACACAGTCGTGTACAGGGTGCGCATTGGGATCGTTTTCTGGTAAGGGCAGCAGGGTTGCTGGGTTCAGTGTGGTGCATCTCTTCAGAGTGATGTGGGGTGCGAGCAGAGTCAGTTCGTATCCTGTCAGTCGTGCACTCGTCAGGTGTTGCGTTTTGGTTTGGTTTAGGAGGGTGTCAACTGCATGGGGTACCAGTACTGTGAGGGAATTCGAGAGCACGATCCCCTCACTCTGTCGGATGGAGATCGCAGCAGCAGCTACGGCTCGAAGGCAAGCAGGCAGGGCTCTGGCTACAGGGTCAAGAGTGGCTGAGAAATAAGCGCATGGTCGTTGCTTTGAGCCGATGGACTGGGTCAGGACAGATAAAGCACACCCCTCCCTTTCGTGCGTGAAAAGGGAGAAGGGCTTCGTGTAATCGGGGGTACCCAACACAGGGGCCGAGCAGAGGGCATCTCGTAGTTGCATGAAAGAAGTCTGACACTCAGGGGTCCAAGGGAGTGGGAGAGGGATGTCCTTTGCTAGCAATGAAAGCAGTGGTTTTACTACAAGGCTAAAGTTGGGTAACCACTGTCGGCAGAAGGAGGTGAGGCCTAGTAGAGAGCGGACCTGTTTCTGGGTCTTAGGGACAGGGGTGTCGAGAATGGTTTGGATCCGGTCAGGAGTCAGCTTCCTTCCGTCTTTGGACAAAAGGTGGCCTAGGTAAGTGACCTGGGGTTGGCAGAATTGCAACTTCTTCTTAGAGACCTTGTGGCCATTTTCTGCAAGGAAATGCAGGAGTTGAATGGTGGCTGTGACAGCTAGTGGAGTGGTGTCGGCTGCCAAAAGGATGTCATCGACATATTGTACTAACACCACTCCATCGGGTAACTGGACTTGATCCAGTTGTCTCTTGAGGGCCTGGCTATAGATGCTAGGGCTTTCTGTGTAGCCCTGGGGTGCTCGGCAGAACCTATATGAGCGGGCTTTTAGGGTGAAACCGAAGAGATATCGGCTGTCTGGGTGGATAGGGATGGAAAAGAATGCGTTTTTGAGGTCAATGACAGTGAAGGTGGTGGCAGTGGAGGGAATCAAAGTCAGGATGGTGGTAATGTCCGAGACCACAGGGTACTGGGGTACCACCACTTTGTTGATCTCTCGAAGGTCAATGATGAAGCGGTATGCTTTCTCATCTCCTTCTCCCTGTTTCTTAATGATGGGCAAGATTGGGCTGTTGCAAACGTTGCTAACTACTTCCTCTACCACTCCTGCGTCTATCAGTGATTGGATGATTTCTACCAATGCCTTCTCGCCCTCGGGCGATATCCGATATTGTGGAAGTTTTGGGAGTGTTGCATCTGGTCGAACAGTGATGTGCACTGGGTCAATCATCATGCGCCCTACATCCGAATCCGTTTTGGCCCACAGATACGGAGGCAGAGTGTCAAGCAGGGAAGTGTCAGCGTCGGTGATGGAAAACATGTGTCTGGGGGGGCAATGTCTAAGCAGAACAGGATTGTCGTAAAGGAAAACTCGGACTCCATCTTGAGAACATCTAATCGTTGCTCGGAAGTGTTTCAATAAGTCGAGTCCCATAATTGCGTCAGGGCTATTGGAGGAAAGCAAAAACGTAGTGTCAGTGGTGTTGTTTTCTAAGTCAAAGAGGATTGGGGCGGACAAAGGGTTAGTGGAGGGCGTCCCATCGAAACCTGTCGATGTTATTAGTAAGCCAGACAAGGGTGCCCTTGGAATCAGTCGTTTAGATAATGCACTACGTGTTGCGCCAGTGTCTACCAGGAATGGTGACTTTGTACCCAAGACCTTAGCAGTGACATAAGGGCCTTGCTGGTCAACATGGAGCTCGACTGGATCCCTCCCTTGCCCTAGGCAGTCCTATGCAAAGTCATGAACGTCATCGTAGTCAGATTGCTGACATTGGTTCTGTCGGGGTCGATCAAATGTGTTTGGTCTACTGGATCTATCATTAGTTGCGTTGTTTGGGGGCCCTCGCTGTGGTCCCCTATTTCTTGGTTCGTTTGCTGAATCTCTAGGATCTCTATTTCTGGTGAGTTCCAAAAGAACCGGGCACTGAGATTTCCAGTGGCCCGATCCTTTACAGAAGGCACACTGGTCCTCTCTAATGTCTGTACGTCCAATGTGGGGAGTTGAAGCACGGTCTTTGGGAGGTGCCGTTTTAGGGACATTCATCTGATGGTTTCCCCGGTATTGGTCTCGTCCCAGAGTCACCCCTTGCAGTTGAGCTATCATCACCCTCTCTTTTAATTCTTTCTTCTTCCTCTCTGTCGTTCTATCGTTTTCGTTTTTCTGATGTTCATAATATTGGGCCATCTGGAGGATAGCCGTAGGTTTGGAGGCTGCCCAACTACTTTCGCTGGCCTGCAGTTTCTGCGAGACCTCCGGTGATAAACCCTTAACGTAATTCTGGACAAACAGATGGTGTCCGGTTGCAGTGGTCAGGTCCTGGCCACTGTAATCGGAGAACACCGTTTCAAACCGGGAGAAGTATTCCGATACATCCTCCTGAGGTTTCTGGCGACAAGCCGTTACTATCGACCAGTCCACTTTCTTTTCTGGGATCAGGGTTTTTAATTTCTGTACGATTTTATCCGGGAGGTCTAAAATGGCTTTCAAAGGCTTTTGTCCGGGTTCTCGTTGTCTGTCTATGCCATCAAGTTGTGACCAGTTATGTCCAAACAGCTCAGAGTGGTCGACTTTCCGGATTTGCTTCCACAGATCAGCTGGTAGACATAACCCGAAAAACAAGTCGATGTCAGCTAGAGTCATAATCGTCGATCCTAGGGCCGTACCCAACTCAGTATAGAAGGCAGTGGGGTTTTTACGTAGGTCTGGCAGAGATTTCCGGAAGGTCAGAATCTCTTGCCGGTCCCATGGTTGGTAGACCCAATTGTACACTACCCTTCCCTTTGCATCTTTGTTGTTTGCGTCATCATGAGTCCCTTCACCTCGTGGAGGAACCCAGTAAGGGGCAGCCTCTCGTATCGGCATCATAGTGTTAGGTCGTTCAGTTTGTGGGTCGGTTGCTACAGATGTAGTGGATTCGATTTTTGGTTTTTGTTCAGTGAGGTGGCGGAAAACCTCAAGCGTACGCGTAAGGAGGTCCGTCACATCACTCTCACTCTCATCCCCGATATCAACCTTCCGGTACAGAGTCGTTAGGCTCTGTGGACCTTTTTCTTGATATCGGTCCTCGTATGCGTTTAAGACGTGGTAACACAGTTGTACAGTAAAGTGTCGTCTGTGACTCCCAGTATAAGAATTAAACACATCCGTGATGGACTCTTCATCTTCCCTCTTCTCTACCAGTATTTTTGCTATCTTGTCGACCCCTGCTCGTTCGTGTTTGCTTAGTCTATATGCTCTAGCAGGACCAACCCTTCGGGCTTCTGGGTCGCCCGGCGTTGTCGTTTGCGTAACATCTAATACAAGGAGTTCAGCCGGCACGGAGGCCATGGGGGCTGAAGCCGTGGGGCTACTCTCGCTGGTACCTGGGGATAGTGGGTGTTGGGCTAAGGGTTGGGAAGGGGCATATGGAGGGGGCATGTGGATGATCGGAGGACCTAGCAGCAGATCATCGTTGGTTCGCTGTTTTGAGTGTAATTCAGGGTAGAGCGTGGAGGGAGTTCTAACCAGACACTGGCTTGATGTTTCTATTTCTAGCTTCTGTTTGGTATCCTCTCTTTCTTTTATCTCTTTCTCTAGTTTCTGGGCCGCTAGGTGGGCTGCTTTCCGCAGCTCTTTTCCCAACCTACTCTCAGTTCTCTTTTTGCGTTGTTCGGCTTCTTTTCGCCACATGCCGAAGCTGTCAAGCATAGTGGACGTCGTCTTGTTTTTACCAAGGGCTGTTTCTAGTGCGATTATTCTATCGTTTTCGAAGGATCCTATCAGTGGCCACTGACTTTCTCGATCCTTTTTCGTATATTTATGCCACAGCTGGCTATAGGCTATAGCGACTAATCCATGCTTCGTGAACATGTCCTTATTAGGGGTGCCTTCCAGTGGAGCCGGATGGTTCATCTCTAATAAGCGGTCCGGGCTAAACAGGCTACTAACCAGTGGGGAGAAGACAGGCATGACGGATCACAATGGGATAATAGTCAGCACTACCTATCTTATCGCTGCGTGCAAAGACTAGATAGAATATTTCTATTCTACGTTGTTTGCACGTAGTGAATACCTCATGAACCAATTCTGAGCAATCAATGTTAGGTCAAAAATAAAAAATCAATATGGTCAATGGGAAGAATAAGTAGGCTCGCAAAGGTTCGCGTCACCTACCCTTTCACTATCTGCAAAGAGGGGACCTATTCTTCCCTGTTTGCAGACAGAGAATCTCCAGAAAACAATCTATAACAGTTAATCAATGGGGGGAAGGGGCAATTGTTCAGTGGGGGAGAAAGATAGGTCCGACGGGTGCGTACCTATCCTTCGCTGTTTATAAAG
The DNA here is from genome assembly GCF_964263255.1 of Lissotriton vulgaris. Taxonomy (NCBI): domain Eukaryota; kingdom Metazoa; phylum Chordata; class Amphibia; order Caudata; family Salamandridae; genus Lissotriton; species Lissotriton vulgaris. The sequence continues at coordinate 1,475,133,994 of NC_141691.1, forward strand.
GGAGAGCCTGTTGTTTCTCCGTTTGTAGACAGTGAATCTCCAATAAATTAACAAAAAGTAATACTAGTATTTTCTCAACAATTATCAATCACTTTCAATTATCTATCACTTTCGCAATTCGTCGTGTTTACACGACCTTACCCGGACCGCATGGACAGTTTCTTGTCTTCCGAATCCAGCGCCCGATCGTCCTCTTCTCTTCGTACTTCTCGTGGCACTCCTGATGGTTCCCAGTCAGGACCGCAGATCACTCGAGAGAGGTCTGTTCGGAACCAGTGAAGTTCGGATGATCGGCTGTCAGACGAGGGTCTATCGGACAGGGTACCTTCCGATCGTTGCAGTTGTTCACTCTGTCGTCAGGACCTCTCCCACTGGATCCACGAGTCGCTGATGGGCCCCACGTTTGGGACGCCAATTGTTAAAAAGGGGTTCCAAAGACAACCAGTAACTAAAGACCCTTTTTGTTGCCCGGCGATATCGCCTCTATGACCCAACAATGTTAATCAATGAAGAAGCAGGCGCTGGAGACTGGAAGGCAGGAAACGAGGATTTTATTCTCTCCGGAGGAGAACACATCAATTCAGACAGCAAGTATCGTCACGAGGTGCTCTAACCACATCTCTGAGGCCTGGCCTCTTATACTAGGGTTTATGACCTTTATTGCACATAACACATTCTCGCAATACGTTAATAGTTGAAAGAACATCCTCGGAATCTCCCCTTTAGGCCCGTTCCCACATACATTTACAGTTGGATTCCCCACCCCGGTCACAACAGGTGATGGTTGTCGCACAGCAGGGCATTCCGCCGATTCACGGAATGCATGGGGTTGATCGGATCTCATGGGGTGGGGGCTTTGATCGGTTCGGGGGTCTTTTGATGGGGAGGGGAAGCTTCCTACTGTACGGGGTAATGAACAGTATCCGCAGAGCCAGGTGGCGGCCTGGGAACAAGGAAGACAAACGGGGACACAGGAAAAGGGGGTTTGCATCAAAAGGATTTGAGGCCACGAAAGGAATGAGGGGAGGTGTCGCGCTGGGAACAGGATGGGATTCCGTGGGGAAGCTGCGCTGAAGAGGGGTTTATGACCCAAGGCATGAGAGAGCGGGGGTTGTCAGCGTGCGGGGGAATGCTTGCGAGGTTAAGAGAGAGAGAGAGAGAGACGCGCTGGCTATCAGCGAGGGGCAGGGAGGCCATGGTGCTCAAAATGGCTGCCGCTTACGCGCACGAATGGGCTTGGAAAGGGGCAAGATGGCGCCGATAATGTTGACGTTTTGCAGTCTAATCTTTAACATATGGAAGTTATGTTTTGACTGTGCATGTTCTACTTTGACGTTGATTACCGTTCGTTGATGTTGGTGTTGCTTTCTCTTATTTATCTTTTGTTACTTCCCTAAAGAAAGGAGATCTGTTTTATGTGATCTTTGTCTCCCTGTGGCTCACATGATGTCACTGTGAGAATACCTGGTGACATCATAGAATGTTGGGGGCTTTGCCTGTAGTTTACTGGCAGTTGGTGCAGGCAGGCTGAGTGACAGGGAGGTCACTCCTGGTGGGGTCCTTTATTACCATCTTAACATCTGGACTTGTAACCTATCTTGAATAAAGCAACTTGAATATATTCCTGACTCATGGACTTCCTTTATGTACAACACATGCTGACATAAGTTTCTAGTGTTTTCACTTTCCGAAAACTCAGACCCGGAGTGTAGACCACTGTGTGCCGAGAACATATTGTGAACTTTTTAGATATTAAAAAAAGGCCATTTCACAAAACCACTTAAGTGGGAAGACAGTGATACATCTGCAGTTAAATAGAGAATCTACCAGAAAGAGCCATGACCAAAACTAAGTAGCTTGTTCTTGATAGATATGTCTAACTGCAGATTCTTCACCTTAGAATAGGTAGGAAAGCAGTACCTCCCCAAGGTCGAGAATCTGTGGTGTGTGTTCAGACCATAAAGTCTTGCAGGATCGAGAGGGGAAAAAAGTGCAATTTCTGCCAGATCTGGTTGTCAAGAGGCAATAATGCTTCGTGAGCTCACATTGCAGCCTGGCAGCTAAAGAACAGGCACAAGTCATGCCAACACAGTGGTACCCTGGTGAAATGGACCCAAGACCTTCTAGGAGCCGTTTATTGGTCAGTGTGTAGCAGAGCTTAATGCAGCAGACTATTCCAACTCAACTTTTGCACAGCCTTCCCCCTTTCTTTGCTACAGAGAACACCACAAAAAGTTGATTGTCCACTCAGTGTTCATCAGTACAATCTAAGTAAAAGCGTAAATCTTTCAAGGGGCGAGGCGGAACAAAGAACCTTGGTAGAGTGATGGATAACCCAATAGTGAAAGGGAGTCACACCTTTAGGTAAGAAGGCCACCCGAGTCCTCAGGAGCAATTTATTAGAAAAAACAGGAGTGTATGGCTGTTGCATCAGTATTACTTACAGTTCACTCATACAATGAGCTGACATTATTGCAATGAGTGAGGACATGCTGAAAGCAGTTCTGCATAGGCTCGAAAGGTGTGCACACGAGAAATGCTAAGAACATGTTACGGTCCAACTGTGATTACGAAAACCACTTGGAAGGGAATGTGTGTCAAAGCTTTAATTAATCTCAATACAACAGGTAACTTGAATTAGGATGGTTGATTTAGCAACATAGAAAGGCCAAAAGGGCCAAATAAATATCCTTTTTTTTTATTTTTTTTAAATTTATTTTATTAGAAGAAAGCACAGTACCAAGTACAAAAGATCGGTCGCCTACATCCCATCTCGGGCCGGCACTAAATCGTAGTGTAACAGCAATGACATATACCATGATACATTAACAACATGGAGGCCAATAGTAGAACTCGCCGGTGGTCTGTGGAGGGAAACCCCCCCCTGTAGGCTTGTACTGTCTGCAAAGTAGCGTGCATTTCAAATAAATGTACCAAGCAGGAAGTTTTTTGTAGGTTTTCTCCCAACCAATTCCTAACCCCGTGAACGCCCCCCCTCCCCGTAACTGGTCCCTCATTTGCGCTCCCCAAGTAAGTCCTCAGGTGTCAGAATCAGATGTTGTGTTTAGTGCGGTCTATCACTCTCCTTAATTCCAGGGTGCTTCCCTCCCGCCTCGTGGAACTAGGGGATAGGGTGTTTCCTACGCCTATCTAGCGCTTCGTTGTGCGGGGGAACCTCCCGGGCAAGCTAATCAGGTGGTTCATGCATGTTAGCCCCCTATCCCTCCCCATTCTCTCCCTCCGAGACAGCCTCGTCCGGCTTGGAGGACAAGTAGGTCTGGTACAGTCCCCAAAAGTTCTTGGGGCGACTCCTGGGCGGTAGGAGCTCACTGTAGGTGTCCGCCTGTGTATTACAGTACATCATATCGCTAGTCCATCGCTTGAGTGTGGGTAATGGCCCCCTCATCCAGCACAATGCAACTACCCGCTTCGCAAGGAGCATCCCCATGCCCACCAGTTTCCTAATCGAGACAGGGACCGATTTCGTATAACCCATTAGAGCAAGGGCAGGGTCCATTGTCAGGTCCACCTCCACTATAGCACTCATTTCAGCAAAAACGTCTGCCCAGAACCTCTGGACCCCCGGGCAGTTCCAGGCTAAGTGTAAGAAGTCCGCAACCTGTGCCCGGCACCTCTCGCAGTGTGAGGAGTCGCGGAGACCGTACCTGTGGAGCCGTTCCGGTGTATGGTAGACCCTCTGCAGAAATTTAAAGTGGACCAAGCGGTGCCTCCCGTTCAGGGAAATGCGCCTAGTGGCCGCAGAGCAGTATGCCCACATGTCGTCATCGACGTGGGTGTCCAGGTCAGTCTGCCAAGCTAATCGCGCCCTCGTGTAGAGCAGGGCCGTGTGTTCGTGTCCTATCCCGTACAGTCTAGTGATCAGCTTCTTCGGAGATTCGCTGTCTATGACATACACCAGTTCCGGGACCCCAGGGGGTTCCTCCATGTCCGGGCCTAGCAGTTGCGAAAGAGCACTCCGAACCCGGTGGTACTGGAAGCGTTGGAGCAGTGTTGAGCCCTCTTTTTGATGTGATATCTGCGCCCACGTCTTCGCCTTGCCGTTAATAAACAGGTCCCCCAGAGTGTGCGCGCCCAGTTCGTGAAGGGCCCTATGGACACCCGGTTCCGCCAGGGTCGGCAGCCAGAGCGCCCATTGTATAGGCATGTTGGGGGCGTATATCAACTCCTTGTGTTGCCTTTGCACAATGGAGTGCCATGCGTGGTTGGTGGACGACAGAGAGTCAAGAGCGCCAACCCTACGGTCCCTGGGACCGCAGATGGTAGCAGGGAGTGGGGTGGGGTCTGCGAACAGCCGTTCCAATATCACGTGCGGGATGTTTGGTTTGCCATGAATCCAAGTGTGGAGGTGGGAGGCCTGCGCAATCCTGTAGTAGCGCTCTAGATCCGGGGCCGCCAACCCCCCCTGCTCATACGGTAGTTGTAGTACCTTCCATTGCACCCTAGGTTGTTTCCCGGCCCACGCCAGTCTCACCAGGAGTTTGTTTAGAGTCGCAAAGAAGGCTTTCGAGAGGACAATCGGGAGATTATTGAAAAGGAATAGAAACCTCGGGAGAATGACCATTTTCATTAGCGCAATCCGTCCCATCAGCGACAGCGGGAGTTTAATCCAGCGCTCAACGTCATCCTCGAGTTTGCTGTAGGCAACCCCGTAGTTCTCCCTCAGCATGACTTCCGGGTCCGTGTGCAGCATAATGCCAAGATATCTTATCGGCTCAGCGGACCATTGGAGCGGGTAGTCCATCTCGAAGGGGACTGTAATTGGGGTCAGCGGGAAGGCGACTGACTTCGGCCAGTTAACCTTCAACCCCGACAGCGCGCCAAACCTCACGACCTCCCTCAGTACAGAGGCTATATTATTGACCGGGTCCCTGACATAGAGGAGGGTGTCGTCCGCGTAAGTGGAAATGCCTAACTTGTAGGTGGGGTAATTAATGGCTTCATACGAGTGGTACTCCCGAATCGCACACGCCAGTGGCTCCGCCACTAGGGCGTAAAGTAGCGGGGAGAGGGGGCACCCTTGTCTCGTACCTCTACTGATGGAGATCGGCTCCGAGACTGCACCTCCCAATCTGACCCTGGCCGTGGGCTGGTGATAAAGGGCGCCCAGCAGTTGGAGGAAGGGTCCTCCCAGCCCCATCTTCTGCAGTACTTTGCGCATGAAGGGCCATTCCACAGAGTCAAAGGCCTTCTCCATGTCTAAAAGGACCGCAACTGCTTCGGTATCGTGCCTGGTGTGTTGCATGGCGCCCAGGACCGTGCGTATATTGTAAGTGAGGTTCCTAGCCGGGATGAACCCAGCCTGCTCCGGGGCCACTAACTCGGGTGCCACCAGGGCCAGCCTGGTCGCCAGCACTTTAGCGTAGAGTTTAGCGTCCACATTGAGAAGGGACAATGGGCGGTACGAGTGTGGGAGGTCGCCGGGCTTGCCAGGTTTAAGTATAGTGACGATGAGCGCCTCCCGCATAGAGTGGGGCATAGCGCCGTTTTCGCAAATTTCGTCAAAGAGGGTGGAGAGGTGGGGGAGTAGCTTATCCTTGTACGCCTTATAAAAGGCGACCGTCAAGCCATCTATCCCAGGGGCACTGTCCGCTCTCATGGTGGCTAGCGCATCAGATATCTCCTCACAGTGGATAGGGGACATCAGGAATTCCCTCTGCCAATTCTCCAGGAACGGCATCTTGATGTAGCTAAGGTAGTTGTCAATTTGATCCTCCACCCCCGAGATTTTAGTGGTGTATAGCTCCTCGTAGAAGCTCCTGAATTCCGCCAATATGTGTGTCTCCTCCGTGAGTACTTCCCCACCCGTGGAGCGCAGTTCCGCAACTGTCTGTTTGCGCCTAGAGCCTTTCATAATCCTGGCGAGCAGCGCACCCGGGCGGTCACCCTCCCCATATGCGCGCGCTGTCGCATATTTCCCTAGATGTCGTACCTCCCTGTCCGCCTCCTCGTGGAACTCTTTCAAAAGTTCCGGCAGGGTGTCGTCCCCAGGCAGGCTCGGATCAAGGAGCCGGCGGCGTTCACAGTCAGCAATCTGCCCCTCCAAGAAGTTCAGCCTGGATCTAATCGCCTTCAGGACCCCCGAGTGTTTCGCTATGACCACTCCCCGTACGTACACCTTGAATGTCTCCCAGATTGTCCCGAAACTGTCCACTGATCCCAGATTGGTGGTAAAGAAATTGTCTATGTCCTCTCCCAGGTCGGCCCTAAAGGCCTCGTCCAGCAGTGAGTAAGGTGGGAATCGCCACGTAAACGGCGGGATTCTCTGCTGGGGAGTGTGCAATTCTAACAGCACCGGGGAGTGGTCCGACAGAGTGCGGGGGAGCACACTGCAACCCTTGACCATGGAAAATAGGGAGTATGATGCCATCCAGTAGTCGATCCTGGTATGTATGTTGTGGTACGCCGAGTAATGCGTGTACCCCCCCTTGGCGCTATGTCGTTCTCTCCATACATCCACCAGCCCCAGCCTTAGCATTTCTATCTGCATGCGCTGCGCCGCCGCTGCAGGGCGCCTGGCAGGGCCCGCAGACCTATCCAGATCAGGGCAGAAGGTGAAATTGAAGTCCCCACCCCAAACCATGCTCCCAGCAGCCCATTCATTACAATGTTCAGCAATCGTCGCATAGAAGTCCGGGGAGTCATAGTTCGGGCCGTATACATTCATGATCAAGAAGTCGTGCCCCTTGCCTGTGCATTTACTCAATACAAACCGCCCCTCCGGGTCCGCCTTGACCAAGGCGAGGGAAAGCGTGGATTTCGGGTTAACCCAGGTGAGGACCCCTCTAGCGTGTGTGGTGAAACCTGCATAAGTAGAGTGTCCCTGGAGCCCCCTGTGAGTGAGCATCTTGCTGGTGTTGGGGAGGTGTGTTTCCTGCAGCAGTGCCAGGTCTATGTGGTGCCTCTGTAGGTAGTGTAACACCTTACGGAGTTTCCGATGATCATTCAATCCCCTCACGTTCCAGGTGATAGCCCGGAGGGACTCCGAAGGTCGTAGTGAGTCTGCCCGTGATGTGTCAGCCATGAGCATAGAACGGGGATATCATGTGTAGCATGATGGCTAGGGCCCCCCCTCTCCAGAAGCGGCAACCTCTCACCCATCGTGGAGCACTTAACTTGTTAGAGCACACGTCGGACCTTCCCCGAACCCTCCCAAACATCCCTGAATTCAGAACTCCCGCTACCCCCCACCGCCCACAGTCAACCAACCCCAACCTGGTGTGACCGAAAACCCTACATCCACCCCCCCCACCCGTCATCGAACTTCCCCAAACAGACTCAAGCAGAGTCGTAGGCACTGTAAGCGCGAGGGCAGAGGTAGCGCACTCAATGTCCAAGTAGACCTCAGACAGGTCGTCCCTACTTCGCAGTGTCAATAGGCTGCCCCCACGCTAGCGCCCCAAATGTAAGTGCGGCTGTGTGACATGATAACGGTATCGTGCCCGCCTCAACGGGTGTCCCTCCCCCCTCCCCCCCCTTCTCAGCAACCACCCCATGTGGCAGGGCCCCGGCAACGCCATCCCAGGACAGTCAAATCATTGTCAAGGCAATCGCCGCCCCCCACCCGAACCCGCGCTGCTTGTGCCGATCTCACCCGCAACCTCATGTCCAGAAGTCCGTTCACTGCAGCGTTGCGCCCCGAGTGGGCCCCCCTCAGGCCAATCGTCGCGGATTGTTGCAGGAGCTGGGGCAGCCCAGCCTCCAGAGGAAACCACCGCTCCCCCTCACCACGCTAGTCTTGCACCTCCAGGTCGTCGCTACCAGCACGCTCCTCCGTAGGCGCAGACCTGTCCTCCCGATGCTCCTTGATCCATTGCTTCAGGGATTTCTGCAGCTCCTTGGGGTCCGTAAAGAAATGCGAGTGGCCCTGCCTGTTGATGCGCAGCCGCGCCGGGTACAACATGGCATAGTCCAAGCCCAGGTCTCTGAGCTGCTGCTTGTGGGGGACAAATCGCCGTCGCTCCTCCTGTACCTTAGATGTGAAATCGGGGTATAACGAAATGTTCATCCCCTCGAACTGCAAGTCTCCCTTCTCTCTAGCAGCGCGGAGGGCCGCATCCCTGTCCCTGTAGTTGAGGAGTTTGGCTATTATCGGCCTAGGGTTCGCACCCGGTGGAGGTCTCGGCCCCAGGGTGCGGTGAGCGCGTTCCACAATGAACATGGGGGAGAAGATATCGTCCCCCAGCAAAGTCTTGAGTAGCTTCTCTACAAACAACTCCATTTTCCCCGTTTGGGTCGACTCCGCCACCCCCGTGACGCGTATGTTGGACCGCCTGGAGCGGGCCTCTAAGTCCTCGGACTTTTCCTGTATCACCTGGAGCAGCCTTCCAAACTGCTTGCGGTCAGCGTCCCATGTTGTTTGCGCCTCCTCCGCCTCCGTTAGCCTGCGCTCCGCCATGTCCAATCTCTCTGCGTGCTTATCCACCCTCTCCGTCATTCGATCCATCCGGTATGCCAGGGCGTCTATCTTGGTGCCAATGGCCGCCATGCCCTCCTGCAGGCCCTTCTCCATCGTGTTGAGCATACCCTTAATCTCTGCACACAGCGCGGAGCTCGGGTCAGCAGCTGCTCCCGGGGGCTGGTCCGCCGGGGGGTCCGGCACCTTCCGTTTCCTCTGGTCAAACGATAGTTTAGATTGGGTCCTGTCGCCCTTGCCCATCGCTACAGCGGTTGGGGAGGCCAGCGCTCTCAGTCCTTACTGTGCTGGTGTTCCCCCAGTGGGATAGACTCGTGTCCTGTCGCGTGAGGGTCTGCCTGGTCAGCACCGCCGCTGGCTGGTGCCCGCCGTCGTCTCTGCCCCACTGGGCGCTTCGGTGTCTGAATACCCTCAGCCAGAGAAGGGTTGCAGGGCTCGTGCAGGGGGTGCTTTATCTCCAAGCCTGTCCGCCACTCCTCAGGGCTCCCTCCAGGTGGTAGGGCCACAAGTCTGGGCACTCCGGCAGGAGGCAATGGCGCTCACGACAATGCAGGGCTGCACCGGCGCCACGTGGGTCTGCCCGGCAGGATCGCTCCGCCGCCGGCGGTCGCTCTGGACCTCCAAGTCCCTCAGGGTGTGAGGTTGCTTTTGCAGGAGTCCGCCGTGGAGTCCCGGAGCATCAATAGGGGTCGTGGCTGCCACCGGTCTCGGTGCGCGCAGAGCGCGGGGCGTCTCCACTCAGTGGGCCGCACGTCGGGTGACGCAGCCCGGCCCCGCGTCTCAGGACAGCGCGGGGATCTCGGCCTGGTCCGCAGTTCTCCGGACGTTGGCGCCTCCGAGGGAACCCGCGGGCGCAACCTTTCCCAAGTCGCGTCGGAGGTCCACGGGAGGGTAGGGGAGACAACCCCACCGGGATTTCGCTAAAATCGCCGCTCTGAAAGGATAATTAGCAAGTTTTCAGCGGCGCTAGCGCGGAGCTTCGCGCTCAAGCGTCCTCCATGAACGCCGGCTAGCTCCGCCCCCCAAATAAATATCCTTTTACAGTGTTCTCTAGAAGGCTTTAAGGACTAAAGAAAAACAAAAGGATTAACACCAGCTTGGCCTTTAAGGGGGTGAGTAGTCTGGGCACAACAACAGGCTACAAATTTTCCCTAGTGCAATATATAAATGGATTTCATGGAAGGGAGTCTGGCAGCGAGGGTGACATCTACCACCTCAGGAGGCAGATCAAAAGCAGCTACTTGCCGCCACTCAATCTCCATGCACAGAGATGTACCTTTGGTAGATTAGCGTGGAGGACCCTGCATTACTGCTGAGGCAGGAAGCCCTCCTGAAGTGGTAGCCTGATCGGAGGAGAGATACTCATGGTCAGTTGTTCCAGATACCACACTCTCCTGGGCCAATCCACAGCGACAGGAATGACTTGGGTGAATTTGTTCATGATTATCGTCAGAACTCGAGGTAGGAGAGGTAGAGCTCAGAAAGTGTACAGTAGTCCCATGTTCAATTCCAGCCAGAAAGCATTTCAGAAATTCCAACACACAAAATTGTTTGCACTGCACATTTTTGACATAACAAAAAGATCTAGCCAGGATTACCCAGTTGTGGAGGACGCCATATGCAATCTTGGGAAAAAGATTTCATTCCTGATCTGCCAGACATCTGCTCCTTCATCCAGAGACCCGGATAGGTGGTTGGTGACCAGAAAGATGCTCTGGTAGTCTAGTCACCTTTAGACACACAAATCCTCCTTGTAAACGATCCAGGGCTCCAGTCCATCCTGCTTTTTAGAGAATCTCATGGCAAATGTGCTCTACGTGAGAGCATGGACAGGTCTACCCTTGATGCACAACAAGAAGGCATTTGGGCTAGATGCAAGGTCCCTAGTTCCAGTAGGTTGATGTGGAGCCAGTCCACACCTAAAGACCCGATTCCTCTGATCTTCGCCTCTCCTAAGTGAGCCCCCCTCCCCAAACCAACAGTGGTGTATCTGTCACCACTGTCAGCTCTGGATAGGGAGGGAAAGGCATACCTCTTATAGCAGGATGGAAAGATGCTCTGCTGAAATTCGTTCTGGTGTTGGAGGGATAATGAGTGAGAAGGGGTTAAAAGGTAGGGCGTAGCCTGTTAGATCAATGTACAAGACCTCAATGTCGTTCAAGATGGATCGCCAATCTGGGAGGAAGCACTGCATCCTGCTACCCCAGTGGCTGGGCATGCGCCACTGAGGGCAAATGAGGCAGGAGATAGACTGGTGCCCAGGCCACATATTGCCTTCCGGATCCACATCCCTGAAAGTGCTGAGATGTCTGCTACATCACCGGCTAGGAAGGTTGCCTCTACCTATATGCTAGCCCTGTGGAATAGCCCTAAGTTTCTAGAACTTGTGTGTAAATAGTTTAGCTGGGGTCAACAGCTCCCAAAGAAAGCACTGTAGCTCAGCTATCTTTAAAGCATTCCAAAGCAGAGTCTGCCCTCTCTGAATAGACCCATCAATGAACTTGTCCATTAGTGGAGCTAGTACATCGCTGGAGAATCTACTAGACCTCATCCAGGAATGTCTATGAAGGACAACAATGGAAATGACTGCCCTACCAATGTAGTCTGTTGTATCCAAACCGGCGCACATAACATACTTGGCCAAGTCCTGAGGTTCTGTATCATCTGAGCCAAAGAGGCCATAAGACTGCCAGCAACATCTTGCTGACCATGTTCCAAAGTGCACCTGTGTATCAAACAGAAAGGCTGCATTTACAGATTGCTGTGCGAAGCAGACAGAGGAAAATATGTTTGCTAAAGGCATCAATCTTATGGATTCTCTATCCGGATGATTGGCTGGAAATGAATCAGGGTTCACCTTATCGGTCAAAGCCGGTACAATCATGGTCTCCAGAGTAGGGTACTTGGAATGAAAGTACAGATTACTAGGCGCCGGTCTATGATAGTAGGGTTCACCATATTGGTCAAAGCCTGTACAATCAGGGTCTCCAAAGTGGGGTACTTGGTAAGAAAGTCAAGATCACCAGGCGCCCGTCTATGACAGCACACAGGCAGGCAAGAACATGGTTTTGATCAACCAGCCATCAAGGTTATTAGTGAGGGCCTCATTAAGGGAGAAAGGGCTCAGAAGTTGCAGGCCCAAGCTCTAAAGTCTTTTCCAAAACATTAGTTTTAGTTCTAGTGGAGGGCAGCTAAAATGGTAATACCTCAGCTGCCCTTCAAACCACCACTTCTTATGAAGCACTTTCTTCCTTTGATGGGTCATGTGGCGAGAGAAGCTCTGTCTCAGGGCAGGTATCAAGCTCACTGACATTTTGTGCATCAATGTCCAAGTCATTACTGGTGTAATGGGGAGGGAGCAAGCTATCCCCCTCACCATCTTCATCAACCTCAATGGCCTGGGGTGCACCCTGATCTGGCACGGGATCATGGATTCAAAACGATAACGAAGCCTATCCTGATAGCTGTGATGCAATAGAGGCACTTGGTTAGTATCCAGGTGCATGACAACAGGTTGTGCTTTAGTAATCTTGCATCTATTGAGTTCGATCTGAAGGTAGTTTGGGACAGGATATGGCTTTCAGCACCAGATCATGATCATGTGCTGGTGGCGCTGGCACCAGAGTGTCCGGAACCAGCGTGGATCATGGGGCCAGGGCAGAAGTCTGTACCAGAATTGGTATGGGCTTGGTACCAGATCCTGAGGGAACATATTGCATTGGGGAGGAACCGGTCAGTTAAAACGCAACTAGAGGCCCAAGTGGTTTTAAGTCACCCTCACACCCTATCTCTAGAGTCAGATGTATGGGATGGGTCCAAGTCCCTGGATGGTCCCTCAAAAGATATCAGCCCGTTAGAATCTTGAGGTCCAACTCTAAGCTTCTTCTTACCCCACCACGAGTCCGCACTGTACAAAATGGGGGTCGATCTTCCTCATTTCTCGCCCCTTATCTCTGGAATAAGCTACCGTTCCATCTTTCGTCCATTTCAGATAACCAGCGCTTTCACAGAGAATTGAAAACATGGCTGTTCTAAATGGAATCAGATATGATCCCAGGCAGTGGATTACTCCTCAAGCGCCATGAGACCTACCGGTGATATGTGCGCAATATATGAATCTTTGACTGACTTCCAGTGGGAAGCGGAGCAGTCGCAGGATGTCCCGTGACCAGGATCCGAACATGTGAGAAGACCACAACAACTTTGTTTTTGGAGTCCTAAAACTCTGCCTCCCAGTATTGAATTGCCTTCAGGATCATTAGAGCACATTTGTCACACAACTCTGACTGTGTCCGTAGCCCAGGCACACCTCATGCAGGTCCATGACTGACATCTGCTTCCTGCATTTGCCCTCCAGCTTGAATCCTGTCGTTTTCGGTGAGGAAAAGTTTTGGAGGCACAGAAAAACCGACAAAGTTGGGAGCGGAGCTCTGGAACCGCATCAGAAGGCAAAGAAATCAAGGAATTTAACAGTGGCATTTATATGAACTCCACTATATCTTTTACAGGATGATATGAAGTCAGCTCAGAGCCACACACCACCACCTAGTATAAACCGGGAGCACAGCGATTAAATTCTCTGAATACAGTCTGTCTATTGGGGGATGGAATCTACAGTGCGAATTATCCATCAGAAATGATATTCTGGACAGGCTCTATGGAATGATTCAATCAGTCAATCAATCAGAGTACTTGTAAAGCGCTCTACTTACCCGTGAGGGTCTCAAGGCTTTGAGGGGAGGGGGTGCCGCTACTGCTCGAAGAGCCAGGTCTTGAGGATTCATCTGAAGGTGAGTAGGTCTTGGGTCTGCCGTAGGTGTGTAGGGAGGGTGGCGGAGGCGAGGTAGGAGAAGGATCTGCTGCCGGAGGTTGTTCATTGGATGCGGGGGGACAGCGGCAAGGGCGAGGCTGGCGGAGCGGAGCTGGCGGGTGGGGGTGTAGAAGCGGAGTCTGCTGTTCAGGTAGGATGGTCCGGCGTTGTGGAGTGCTTTGTGTGTGTGGGTGAGGAGCTTGAAGGTGATCCTCTTGTTGACGGGGAGCCAGTGTAGGTCTCTCAGGTGGGGGGTGACGTGGCTGCGGCGGGGGACGTTGACGATCAGTCGGGCGGAGGCGTTTTGGATGCGTTGTAGTCGTCGTATGTGTTTGGCTGGGATTCCTCCATAGAGTGCGTTGCCGTAGTCCAGTCTGCTGCTGACGTGGGCCTGTGTCACCGTTCTTCTTGTTTCGGTCAGGATCCACTTGTAGATCCTACGGAGCATGCGGAGGGTGTTGTAGCAGGAGGAGGAGACGGTGTTGACCTGTTTAGACATGGAGAGGGAGGAGTCGAGGATGAATCCTAGGTTGCGTGCATGGTCGATGGGTGTCGGTGCTGTTCCCAGTGTGGTCGGCCACCAGGAGTCGTCCCAGGCTGAGGGGGTGGGTCAGAGGATGAGTACCTCAGTCTTGTCCGAGTTCAGCTTCAGACGGCTGTTCTTCATCCAGGCGACGGCCTTCATTCCCTTGTGGAGGTTGGTTTTGGTGGTGTGCGGGTCCTTGGTGAGGGAGAGGATGAGCTGGGTGTCGTCGGCGTAGGAGATGATGTTGAGGTCGTGTTGGCGGGCCACTTGTGAAAGAAGGCCATGTAGACGTTGAACAGCGTCGGGATGAGCCCTGGGGGACGCCGCAGATGATGTTGGTGGCCTCGGTTCGGAAGAGCAGGAGGCGGACGCTCTGGGATCTCCCAGAGAGGAAGGACGTGGTCCAGTCAAGGGCCTTCTCTTGAATTTCGGCTTCTAGGAGGTGTGTCTTTAGAGTGCAATGGCAGACCGTGTCGAAGGCGGCTGACAGGTCCAGGAGGAGGAGGGCTGATGTTTCGCCATTGTCTAGTTGGTGCCTGATGTCGTCTGTGGCGGCGATGAGGGCTGTCTCTGTGCTGTGGTTTCGTCTGAACCCGGACTGGGACGGGTCCAAGATGTTGTTGTCTTCCAGGTAGCGGGCCAGTTGCATGTTGACGATTTTCTCGATGATTCTACTTGACAATTCCATACATCACATTCCTCCGCAAACCTATTTTAAATCTAAAAACTAATGAAAATTCTTTAACCTAGCTTCCAAAATAGACACTATTCCAATGACCAACAATATTACTTTATGTATACTGCTTCCTATATTATGTAGGATAGTTTTAAAGAAACGTTGCCTGTACACAACAGACTAAAATCACATAACACTCTAAACTTTCCTGGTATGGCTAGCTTTCAATCTGCTCTTCTACAGCTATCACCATCAATGTAATTCCGAACATTCTGTTTCACCATTTTATAGCCTTTTTTTTATCACTATCCTTTACACTCTTGCCCTACTCACACAGCACTCTTCTACTTGTGTTACATACTGTCCTACTGTCCATTTCAACTTAAGTTCTACCTGCTATCACAACTATTTTTGGGTCAGCATGCTCCTTGGATGTTTAACTTTCACCATCCGACCCTCTGCAACTTCAAATCTTTCACCGTACTTTTCTTAACACAATTCGTGTTATACTCATCTTGCTTTTGCTTTACACTTATCTCTAATCTTTTTGTGTCCACATCTCCACTTACTCGAGTTTCTCCTATTGTCAATTTGGTTCCCAGCTTTTACCTTCTCAATAATTTGAAAGGGGAATGTCCTTTTGCCACATCCTGTCTAGTCATTCTGTAGCTTCACAATAACTGATTTACAAACTATTCACAAAGTTTCCCATTTGCCACAACAATCTGAATACAATCTTTCACTTCTTTTTATTCGTTCAGCTAACCCATTTTCACTTGGATTGTACAGTGCTGATCTGCATTTGAAATTGCAGATTCTCAAATATTTCTCCATCTCATCAAACAAAATTGTGGTCCCTTATTAGAAACCGATGTTTCTGGGTATTTTCCATAAA
Source organism: Lissotriton vulgaris (assembly GCF_964263255.1). Classification (NCBI taxonomy): domain Eukaryota; kingdom Metazoa; phylum Chordata; class Amphibia; order Caudata; family Salamandridae; genus Lissotriton; species Lissotriton vulgaris. The sequence goes on from NC_141691.1 coordinate 1,475,149,335, forward strand.
CCTCAATCTTTTGACTTGGCACTCATATTGGGCTTCAAATCATTCAGAAAAAATAATCTACCATAACCACCACAAACCTGTACTGTATCCCAACATGTCCATCAAGCCCATGGTATCTATTGTGACCTCTGCCTGCAGTTGCCAAAGTAACTCTGCAGATTTTAACGGCTGGATGCATGCTTTATGCATTTTATCACTATTGTGAAATTGTTGCCATTCTTTCACTACCCTTTTTGTCTTTTCTGTCCATACTGGGCCACCAGAAACATTTTCTGATTATCCTCTTTTTTCTACTACAAGGCATGTGCCTTGGAGAGCTGACTGAACAATTCGATTGCTCATACTTTTGAAGGGAATTAACTTGCTTACTTTCCTCGCACCCCACATATTCTTGCTTTATTTATTTGTAGTGCAACTAAAATGCTCAAAACATTCAAGGCATCTTTGTCAAGCTTCCCTGGTCCACTTAGTTATGTTTTTTTAATTATCATCTTTTACTGCTGTCTCCACATATACTAAGGAATCACAACAAACTCCATAGACCCAACAATTACTATGCAACCTTGTTCCTTATAATCTTATACATCTGTACCCAATTTGCTTACTTTACATACTTTGATTTTTGAACGACTGTCAGCAAATTCATTATTCTACCCTTCCAAATACTAGACTCTGAAATTGTACTCTTCAAGATTTGCTAACAAACTGGCAATTTCATGTGAAGGTAAGCTTGAACGTCCCATAGTTAATAGATGAACCAAGGATTCTTGATCTGTATGAATCTTCAGCAATAGATGTCCAATACACCCTTAAGATTTCCCTTTCACCTATGTAGTAATGAGTTTCTGTATAACACACAGGGAGATGGACGGAATGCAATATGTAAATCAGTCTTGACCCTGTGCCTCATGGGAACAGTCCAGACCGAACTGCCAAGCCATGTCTTCCCTGGACCTGAATCAAGCATCCTAGGACCGGTTTCTGGCTACCAGCCATCATCAGCCAGGATCGCTTGACTCCAGTGGCGTAGTGAGCACGGGACCCACATCTGGGCATACCCTTCCCACATAGGGCGAACAGCAAAACACACAAGGTGATCGGCGGAATGTTGCACATTGGCAAAATATTCACCCCCAGTCACAGATCTGGGATTAATCCATCATTATTTTTCTCAAGACTCAAGACTTGATTTGCATATGGCCATGTCTGAACTGGGGTGGCTTGGTGAGCAAAATAACAATGGATTATAACCAGATCTGTGACTGGGGGTGTAATGTGTTTGTGTTATTTAGTGAACACATAAGCAATAACCTTTTTCTCAACATTTTGCATCTCATTTAGAACAGGATCAAGTCTATAAGCGCTTACCTCCGTGGTAAGTATAGTGTTGCACTTCAAATCAAAGATACCTAAAGGTAGGGCATATTTGCTTTCCTTTACGTTTTGGAAATCCTTGTCCCATACTTCGTTTTGTACTTTTGAACAACAATTCAAGCATTATTTTGGTTTTATCAGAAAAATGTATAATAAAATTGGAACAGAGCTTGATCACACCCAAAAATGATCTCACGTAACCTCCGTTGGCAGGCACCATTGCATTTAATATGGCATCAATTAACTTTTTTTTTAGTCTAATCACCTTCTTGTCAATGATAGGTCACAAATAAGTCCCATAGTCAACCCTAAACTTGCACTGTTCTGCCTTGACTGATAAAGTTTTCAACACTAAATGTACAGCACTTTACTCAACCTATCAACAAGTTCAACCTCTGTCTCTGGCTGCATCATAATATTGTCCTGAAATTAGCATACCCCCAACCCTATCACCAAATATACCTTGCATCAGTCTCTGAAATTAGGCAGATATGAACACCAAATTGCATAAGCTTGTATAGGAGCACTCCAGACAGCGTGAAAAATTAAATCAAATGGCAAGATACCTCAATTTGGCAACAAGCAGACAATAAGTAATGTCTATTGGGGAAAACCACATGACTTTCGTTAATATAGCCAAATTCACTAATGTTTGGAAGGTTATGTCTATCAATCCATATGGCACTGTTAAAGTCCCTTAGGTCTACGCACATTCTCATTGTCTGTTTTTTAAAGCCCCACTGTAGGTGACAACCAATGTGAGGGTTCCTATTTCTTTTCTATGATTCCAATCTAGTGCAAATTCGGAATCTCAATTTGAACCTATTCCCTGATGGGCAATGCAAGGTTTCTGACTTTCTGAACTTTGGACTGCACAGTATGTGAGTACCAAATTAAGGTCCAATTGGGACAAGACAAATGGAATTGGTTGGAACATATGGTCTAGATAAAAAACACAACAGGTAACTTAAAGAGGGATGGCTGGTCAGGTAAGTGTAAGAGAGACAAATGTTAACTGTTGCCACAGCAAGGTCTTGCTGGACCAATAGAAAACTAAATTGGAGAACATCCGATCAATGTGCATTCATGGGTTGTATGCTTTGGGAAGAGCACCAAATAAACTTCACAGTATTCTGCATAAATCGATTTGGTAAAGGGCAGCCTGGCTGCTAAGATGACATCAACCACCTTGCAAGGAAGACCGAAAGCCATTATTTTTCGCTGTTCAATTTCCATTCATGGAAGTGTAAATTGTAGAGGTTTGGGTGCAAAACTTTGCCCTGCTATTGTAACAGGAGGTTCTGCCGAGGGGCCAGCCAATTGGAGGGCAAATATGCTCATGGCCAGAAGTTCCAGGTACAACACACTCCTCACCCAATCCGGGACCCCCTATATAATGACTTGGGCCAGGTCTGTCTTGAGCTGCTTGAGTACTCGGTGCATGAAATGGAGGGGTGGAAAGGCGTACCGGAGTCCTGGCCCTCAATGTTGGCAAAAAAGCATCTCTAAGGGAGGACTGTCTCGGGAACTCTAATGTGTAAACCTTTTGACACTGCACATTCTGTGTGGTGGCAAATAGATCAAGCCAGGGTTCTACACTTTGCTGGAAGATACCCTGTGATACCATAGAGTGAAACAGCCTTTCATGATTAACTAGTTTATGATCCTGCCAGGTACTGGGCTATCAGGAAGAATGCTTGGCAATCAGGCACTTCCAGTGGCAGAGAGCCTCCTAACAGAGAATCCATGGCCCATGCCACCCTACTTATTGCAAAACCACTTAGCAACTGTTTTGTCCATGAGTCCCTGCACCCGTTACCCCTTGGTGATCAGGAGGAATAGTTTCAGTGCCAAGCAAATCACTCACAACTCCAGCAAAGTTGATGTGGAGGTGAGTTTTCCCTGGAGACCTGAGTCCTCTGAACTCCAACTCTTCCAGATGACATCCCCTTCTGTCAAGACAGATAGCTCTGGGTGGGCTAGGGAGAGGGGTTGTTCACAAGGCAAACTGGGGTAGAAAAGCCACCACTGCATATTTTTCCACAGACTCCTTCCACACCTGGATAGAGTCTGAGAGGTATCCTTGGTGCTGAGTCCACTCACTGATACTTCCCATCCTACTGAAGAGCCCGCACGTGCCACCTGGCATGGTCTACAAGAAGGATGCAGGAAGCCAAAAGGCCCAGAAGCTTTAAAGCCACTGTCACGGAGACCCAGGTCAAAGGTTGAAATATCAGGCTCATAACCCGAATACCCTGGATTCGCTGAGGTGGAGGGATGGCTCAGAAAAGCACATTGTCTAGGATGACTCTAATGAACGGTAGCCACTGTGAAGCACTCCGAATGACTTTGAAAAATGGATGGAGAAACTCACTGATGTGAACAGTTCGTATGCAGGTGGCTTATGACTATTCGGGGCAAGCCCACCCTTAGTAGTCATCGAAATATGAGAAGACTTACATTCCCAACCTCTTCATAAGAGCTGCAACCACCACCATCACCTTTGTGGACACTTGAGGTGCACTAGTAAGGCCAAAGGGTAGCACAAAGAACAAGAAGTGCTTGTGGTCTACCTGAAACCATTGGTTATGCTTGTGGGACTGCAGGGCGGGAATGTGGAAGTATGCGTCATACAAGTCCAGCTCTACCATCCACTCTTCTGGATCCAGGGCAGATAGGACTAGGCCAGGATGAGCATTTTGAACTTGTCTTTCCATGGGAAGATGTTCAGAGGGTGATGACCTAAGATGGAATAAATGCCTCAGTTCCTTTTCAGCATCAGAAAATAACAGGAGTAGCAACCAGTCCCAATCTATGATGCCAGCTCCCTCTCTGTTCTCTGGACACATAGTCGTCCGGGAGGTGTGTGGGAGGTGTAGCAGCGTGGATGGCATTTCCGTTGGATAGGACAGGAAGGGTAGGGATAGGGTAGGGAGTATCTGTGTTCCAGTATCTGGAGCACTCATTGGTCTGATGCGATGCTCTGACATCTGGGAAGGTGAAAGGTGACTCCACCTCCTACCAGGTGATCGTGTGCCACCAAGGATAACTTAAGGATGTTTTGTGGCATCTGCTTGGAGGGGTGCAAGGAGGGAGGTCGGTTTAGTGCATTGCTCTTTGTGACCTTAACACTGGAAATCAGCCCACAGCCTCCACCTTGAAAGGGCTGGAGAGCCGTTACTTCTGAGGCCCCTGTTGGTGTTGCCTCTGCTAATATCCCCTACCGAACCCTCGAAAGAGGCATTGTTGTTAGGGAAATTGCTGAGCAGACTGAGCTAGGTCCAGAGAGAGAGCAGTGACCTAGTTGTCTTGAAATTTCATGAGGGTTGACTCAGCCTTCACTTTGAAAAGTTTTGAGCCATCAAGGGGCATGTCCATGAGGTGCTGCTGTGCATCTGACGAAAAGCCCAAGGAGTGAATCCAGGCTGGGTGCCTAAACACAACACTTGTCCCGACTGATCTTCCCAGGAGGTTGTGTCCAGGACGAAAGATGTGTATTTTCCAGCAATTTGACGGTCGAGGATCGGACATTGTGGTTTTTGTCTGACCTCCTTCAGGACATTTGGCAAGATTTCCACCACCCTGTCCCGCAAGGTGTGTGAATACCATCCCAAAAGGCACGAGATGTTAACGGATAGCAAGGCAAGTTTAGTACTCAACAATACGCACTCTTCAACATTTTCCATCCCCTTGGATTCCCTGTCAGGTGGTGTGGTAGGGAATGAGTTGGGGCTCAGGCAGCTGGATGATGTACCTCCAAGTTCTCCGGGATAGGGAGCTAGAGCAAAATGTCAGGTTCCCCGGCGAGGAGGTCTGTGCCGTATTGCCACCTGTTTAACGTCGGGCGAGATACTAGTTTTGCCCAGGTGCCTATCAGTACATCAATAAAAACCTCATTAAAAGGCAACAGACTCTTCAATGATAGATGCAAGGTTAGGACCCATGTAAGCTTTCATCTCATGCATAGGTAATGTTATGTCTAGGACTTCCGCTGTCGTCCTAATGACAGTGGCAAAAGAAGCAGATTCTTCGGTAGCCATTTTGTAAGTCCTTAAAAACGTTGCTTTCTTCATAGAAATCCTCTACTTCATCAACCTGGTGATAAAACTGGTTTTCTGGGTCATAAAAAGTTTAATGGCATATGGGTTGAGGATCAGAGTATGATAGAATTATAGGATCCAGGCCCAATATTGGAGACGGTCACCTCAGGGGCAGAGGCTCAGGCCAGTGGCATTGGTCTCAGTGCCATGCACGGCATTGGACTTTGCACCGGGGCTGGAGACGGCTCCACAGCGCTTGAGGAAAAGGCTGACTTCTGATGCAGATCGAGTGGTGCGGTCAACATCAGTATAGCATCTACCCATGGTCTTTCTACTTGCAGCCTACCCAAATTGGCTGGACCCAGAGGTGCCCCAGTGGGATTCCGTAGGGTACCCAAGATTTTGTCTGCAGTCTTTTTTAGCTGACAATTTGTGTGTGTGTGTGTCTGTTGGCTGAGGGAGGAGGTAAAGCAGAAGCCCTGCAGGAGTTCCATGGAACATCTCCATAGCCTGGAAGTATCCCGCGACTCAAAACAGTTCGGGGAGTCATGTGGATTTCTTGTTTTTTTTATATTGTATTCTAAACTTATCAAACACTACAATCTTGATGTGGATCAGTCAAAAGAGTTGGAGGGTGTCCACACCTTCAACTTTGACCACGACCGCATCACTGACTATTTATGGAGTAAAGTGATGGCGAGTTTGACTTTGCAGTCAAGGATTGCTTTCCAGTTCATCCTCATACATCAAGAACACAACTTTGTGTAGCGTGAGGTGCCAAGGCACTAGAGGGAGATGGTGTGTGTGTCCGTAATCGACATCTGATGGTTACAGTCCCGAAACTGTTTGAAATCTGCTGTCTTAGGGCCCATACCAGCACACTATGAAAGTATTTACAAGGGAAACATATTTTCCTGAGGAAAAAAAGTCTGTCAAAATGTCGCAATGCCTGGCTTCAGATCAAAAGGTGTAGAAAGAAAGTTACTGACAGCGCACTGAGATGACACATATATAGGGTTCCGGACGTCACATCAGAGGTAGGATGGAGCCGTCACGGAGCCACACAATGCCACCTACCAACACTTGAGGGAATTGCTTCAAAGGTTATGGATCCAGGCTAGTGAATGGTGAAAATTCACAAGGTGAGGAATCTGTCATTAGAAATCTCTGAAAGGGTGCAATGATCTCTTAAGCGGTCTTTTCCTAACTAATGCAAAAAGGTATCAGTTTCCTATTGTAAGACAATCCTTCACCCCCTCCAAACCCCCTCCTCCCCCACATTAAAAAGATACATTTGCACCTCTCAAGGAGTTTCAGGTTCAATTAGAGAGGACAAAGAAGCTATGGGGCAGGGGAGTCATTTGAGACATGGTGTTGTGTAAATGTACCACAGGTATATTGACTATTTATGCTGCTAAAATGTGCTTTAAAAAATTTACTATTTATTTTATTAAAATGCAATTATTAACTGGATAAAAAAGTCAATCATGTGGTGAAGGAAATGTTCCCCTGACATGATTGCCACAGCCAATATCCTAATGCTGATTTTTGTTGTCATGGGCAAAGGGGTATCATGCATGTGTGCCAAGACATAGACCGGACTCACAGATTGTGGTGGTGTTAGACTAGGAGGGGCACCCAAAGGCCTACCCACATGATGGTGAAAGGCAACTGCCTTTACCAGGAGTTAAGCAGCAGGAGTGCTGTGGTGGCATTATACTGTATAGTGATCTGTAGGCATGAACAGGACTTTTAATCTGTCATTCAAGGGAGGCATACAGACCCACTCATGTAAATTTCTACTGCTGTGTGCTTGACTCACCATTGGCATACATCAAATTAGCGCTGCACAGCGTTTGTGTGACTAAGAGGGGTAACATAAAATAAATACTCTGTGTTCAAGGTACAAGTCCCTTCTGCTGAGACAGATTACATTCCGGAGAAATAGCAGAGGAGTGGGCACTTCAAAATGAAGCAAGCCCCCAGTGCAAACTTCAAAGACTCTAAATCACATTATGTGTCTGGAAATATACTATAAGAAAGGTATCTCCAGACCCCCAAAATTGTCAACTGCTATGCATCCAGTCAGGCTGTATGTCGAGGAAGAGAAGCTCTGCAAGTCTTCTACCTGAGACCAGGACTGGGGGCTATGGTGCCAGTCTCCTAGCTGAGTAAATGCATATCACCCAGCAAAATCCAAGATCACCTGCCCTGCCTGCGTGCCAAGAACACTGTGCCCTGTGTGGTAGAGGCGATCGCTTGCAGGGAGCGTGGTCCATTAGAGAATCTTGGTGAGTGGACCACCGTTACAAGGTGTGAGGAGGTGGCTGCTGCACTGATCTGGCCACTACCTGTGTGCAGAGTAAAGTTGCGACCCTGTATGCCAGAGAGGACAACTGTGAAGACTGCATTGCTTTCGGGCCGATCAGCCCTTCAACCATGTGCAGGGTAAAGTCAGTGATCACCTATGCCAGAAGGATCTGCTGTGAAGATTGCATTACTGTTCTGAGAGAATTGTAGCCCATGTTTACGGAGTAAAGTCAGCGACTCTGTATGCCAGATGGGGCTGCAGTGAAGAACAAGGACTGTTGTCTGATTTTTCCGACATCGAGAGGAAAGCACGTTGTGGTAATCTGTGTGTGCCAGAGACCCGACTGAAGGATCGGCAGCTGAGCAATAGTCCCCCTATCTTTTTCGAACAGTGTAGAAAGAGAATAGGGTTGGCCATCAGGCGCTCTGAATACAACTTGTAAGCCACAACGAATAGAAATAAATCGACAAGGCAAAGGATCTCCAGTGACCAAGAGGTTTTGGGGTGAGCTCCGTGAATAATAATAGTTTAATTGGCAAAATGGGTGATCATGAGACACTTAAGTATCTCCAAACCTTCTAAGTGGTGTTACTTCAGGAAGCATGGGCTGTTTCAGTGCCAATACAGGGTTTAACAAACTACTTTGGCCCCATGACCATGGCCCTAAAACATGGGCACTGCAAGGGGCAGCCTCGCAATTATATCTCACTTGCCCTCGCAATGGAAAGAAAAGAGGTCGGAAGCACTAAAGAAGGTCTTCAAGTTGTGGAATTGATCTTGGATCTGTCGGAAGGCCCGGTCATCATCATCACCACCGCAAATGTTTATATACACCCAATTAAAAAGGCTAAAATGGAATTATCAATAAGCCTGGTGGGTGAAATTATAAAAGTACAAAACAAAAATTCCAGGTCAGATTTTATAGTCTCAGGGGATTTCAATATGTGGTTAATGGGCTCATCAGAACCAAATGACAATCTGGTGGCACAAGACCAACATTGGAATATTTCACAACAGGAAAAAATGTTTCAGCAAAAAATTGACAAGAAAGGCCTGTCACTGCTAAGAAATGTAGAGTCCTTTGGACTCTGGGTGCTAAATGGGCGCTTCAGACTAGATAAACTGCCAGGTTTCTCATAACACTCAAAGACAGGAGTCTTGATCAATTATACAGTACTGAGTTTACTTTTAATGCCACATGTACATTCATTCAGCTAGGAGATAGGTCAGACAGCGACCACCTCCCCTTGGACCTGCAACTGTCAGTCAGGGTCGGAGATCACGAGAGCTCAGTCGATCAAGCAATCTAAATCTATACTATTGACAATAAGTGGATAAAAAGCACACCTGCCTCCTTGTAAGCCCTAACTAACGATGCCAAGAAAACAGTACAGGAAGTTAAGAAGGAGGGGCGAAAGCCCACAAGTCATTGGGGAGACTTTGTTGGCCAGGTCGCAGGATGTCATGGTAAACTAGCAAATCATTGAGGCAGGAGACCGCTAGAGGAGGTACTCACCACGTTACCTGGAATGGAAACATTATTATTAGCAAACTAAAAAAAAAATTTTTAAAAACGAACATACTCTGGAGGACACTTAAAAGAGCCCCAAGTGAACAGGTAAACATTTGGAACTCAGGAAAGACTTAAAAAACATGGGAACTGGCAAGGAATCAAAATGACACCTTCTGGGTAAAATTGCTGTGGGACATCAAGAGGAAGAACTGGACTACTTTTTAGAGGATAGTAAACAATATTAATAGTTCCCTACCCAGAGCAATTAACTAGATCATCACAGAATTTACATGGGTACACTATCTATCGAAGCACTTTAACATGGGCAGGAATAACTGCATTATGAAAGATAACCCTGTGTTTCAACAGCCTGAGAGGAGAATGCAGAAGCTAAAAACTCTTGCTGAGGCCTGTCAAAATAATATCTTTGAGAATAAAGACCTTCTCACAGGAAATCAGCCCTAAGGGTGTAAATGGGATAATGTCCTTTGAATGGTAACCTTCAGCCCTGAAGAGTCAGGCAATGGAAAGCTATCAATCAGCTTGGTAGACATTGAAAGGCAAATGTAGCAGGGTGACGAGAAGGGTCTCCGGTACCAAACGGGGTTGCCCCTGCGATCCTCAAGAAAGAACCAATTGTTTGGGCAGAACAATTAGCTCCACTCTTGTGTAGTAAAAGCATCTCAATGTCATGGAATGGTTCATTAATCTCACCCATATACAAAGAAGGAGATAAAAGTAATCCTGGAAACTACAGTTTGGTAGCCTGAGTAGACAAGGCCAAATATATTGCTGGGCTCTATTGGAGAAAAAATTGTCTTAGTTCGGAGACAATGCCATAATCCCTCTGAATCAAATGACTTGTCCAAGAACACGGGAACATTAACCAATATCATATCCCTCTCCCTGCTGACTAACTTTGCAATCATGTACAAGCAATCAAGTCATCTGTGCTTCATAGATTACAAAACTGCCTTCGACAGGGTGGACAATGAGAAATTATGGCACAAACTTGCAAAATTGAATATATCATCCAGCCTGCTAAGGGCAACATAGATGCTTTATAAAAATATGTGGATCTGGGTGAAGCTGCGGGACAGCTTGTACCTGTGGTATGTCATGGAAACAATGCAAGGTCTAAAGCTAGGCTCCGTGCTTGCTCCAACCCTTTTTAATTAATTTCTCTCTTAGCTTGCACCAACTTTAAATAAGATTAATAGTTAAGCCCCAAAACTGGGAGGAATACAACTCTCCAATTTACTTTACTCTTATGATCTAGTGCTAGTCAGCAAAAAGAAGATTATGACACCTTCAGGATGCGACTAACTTATTCTGAGAGCAATGGGCTGACAATAATTATGAAAAAACCCAAACCCTAACCATTAATAAAAAAAAGGGCTGAAACACAACACCAAGCACCTAGGGAAAGATAAGCTAGCGTCTGTTAATGACTACAAGTACCTTGGAGTGCTCTTTATCACCAACGGAAGGTTCAGTAATCAATTGGACGACATTAAAAGGAAGGGCAAAGTCTTCTCAGTAGGTATGGGATCCGTGCGTACAAAACTGAAGGGCTCAACGTTAACCCTACTGCTACAAGCCACCCAAGCAAAGATTCCACCCATTTCAACCTATGAGAGCATAACCCTGAGAGGTCAGGACAATACCATGCTGGATAAAACAATAATGAAAAGTTTTCTGATAATTTTTATACTACCATCATACAGGTCTCCTGCTTAGATTAGATAGAAATTTGGCCATGTGAGGCAATCCCCGGTCCGGGCAGGTAGCCTTCGTGAACTACTGCCACAAATAAAAATCAGCAAGCGAGGATTCCTTAACTAACCACCGCTGGCTTGAAATACAAGGGAGGGCTCGAACTCCAGCAACATCTATTTAAAATCCACTATAACAAAACTGACCCTCTCTTCACCATGTGCTCTACCTCTACCATTGGGCAGGGTTGAATTTAAAAACATAGCAAAATCAAGTACCAAATCCTATCACTCCTGGAGGACAATACTGTTCTAGCCAAGTGCAGCCATGGAGGGCTAACCTTTTAACATCCCACAACACCTCCTCCTTACCTCAAGACTGAAAGCATGAATGACCTGACTCCTCACGCTCAATTTATCCCCACGCCGAACCCCAATCCCATAACCCAGTACTCTCTCCTTCTACAGACCCTAGTCATACATTGTTCCCTCCGAAGGTAAGAAACTCTTAACTCACTTTCCCAAAAACTGACCAGAATTGAGCAGAAAATAGACTCCCTAGCTGCCAAACTTCCTACACCTACAAGACCGTCCCAACCTGTTTAAGCCACCTTTTTCATATTCATCGGGTAGTTACACAACTTCCCCCCACACAGCCTCTTCCATGGCCACTCGTGACACCCCATGGCCCTCCATTCCTTTGGGGAGGCAGGCTCATCGACTTAGCCAAGATCCCGCCCGATCTTAGTAATTTGAAGCTGAGAAGATCATCGACTTTCACCTCGCAATGAGCCAGAATATGGCTCCCGTCGCAGTCCCAGTCATATTTGGCACAAATTGGATACCTAGAACCATCCACTCGCCCGACCCCATGGGCAATACACTTTTATCCATACAGCACACCCCAACATTGAAACTTATTGCCCTCTATCATGCATGCTCCTTAACTGTAGATCAGCAGTACAACACGCCACCGACATTGCCGAAGTTATACTCGGTGAAGAAACAGACATAGCATTCCTCACAGAATCCTGGCTCAATGACCACTCTACCCCCATTCTAGACCTACTCACCCCACCAGGTTACAACATCATCAGACATGACAGACCGTTCAAAACAGGTGTCGGACTAACGATTGTTCACAAAGAAGGTATACAGATTACCACATTAAAATCTGAAGAATACTGGACCCTGGAGTACCTTGGTGTCGAACATACAGTCAAAAGCACCAGGCCCATCACATTTTACACCATCTACCATCCCCCTGGTGAGCGTGCCCTCTACGCCAAAGAACTAACCGACCGAATTTCTCAAGTTACCACAGAGAGGTGGAAACATTGCCCAGCTGCTCAACCGTGAGGAATTAAAGAAAATAATCCAATTTGATACCATCTGAAATGGTCTCAACAGAGCGGAAGATTGGACTACGCTAATATAAGACCTATACAGGATTGTTGGGCTCAACAATCAAGAGACAATTTTCTGTCCCCAACAGGACCATGTGAAAACTTCATAATTCTGATGTGATAAAACTTTGTATTTTTAATGCTTTCCAATACTGAGATTTGTATAGCACAAAATGAAATGTAAATAATTGTTGCACTTGTCACTTGGTTCCACAATATCGTCGTTCTAACTGCGCGAAGTATGCACTGTAAATAATTCACACCACTTTATTCACACCAACAGCCACCTGGCTGATCCCCGCGCATGTCTGACCCCGTTCAGACCAAATGCAACCCCCACACGTCAGGGTTCATGATTGAAACAGTATCGCCCGGATTCCCACCACCAGTGCGTCATGGCGCTAAAAGGTAGAATGTATTACCTCACCAATTCACCACTCCAAGATGGATGCTAACCTGAGCATTGCAGCACACCCCTTGTCTATTTTCACTATCCACGTGACTAGCCTCAATGGCCCGGGAGATTTAAGCAACTCCCGAGCAGCGTATTCTGTGCTTGCAACTCGACAGAGCACACGTGGGAACTAATGCCCAACGGAGAAATAAGCAGATCGTTGCTGTCTCCACCGTCGAAGCCAGGTAAGACACCTCCCAGCTTTTGAAACACCCAAGCGCAATGTCAATAGCGGAACTCCTTCCTTAAAATCCCTTCTCCCTACAGCGGCTCGTAATTCAGAGCGCCTTCAGACACCCTCCGGCCGGCCCGGAATCTTCCAGCACGCCACAGAAGTGCCTGGGCAGAAACCCATCTAAGACCATTACGGCTTTTTTACATAAGGTACAACTCGCACTGCTCACCATTACGCTTTGAGCACGGTTAGTCACCCAAACTGTTCCTCACAAATCTCTGATTATGTGTCCACAGCAGACGCCCGGCGCCTTGTAATCATAGACCCAGCCGGAACAAAACTGCCTTTACAACGGGTTAGCCCTTATACCACCAGGTCCCCTTTTAATCACATAAGGCATCCCAAAAACGCTGTCACAATTCCCTAAAACCGAGATTCACTCGGACACTCCGCTCCTAAAATACCCGGCAGACACTACCGATTCGCGGTTTTATCTTCACTTAATCCAACTGAGTATGCGCCACCTAATCACTTTATATAGTTTCCTCAAGACCCCTGTATGAATGCACACACGCTGCCTAGATGCACGATTGCGGTCACCTCACAATGTGTTCCTGAGATTACGACGTATGTATGAATGCATGAATGCTGCCAAGACCCATGTATGAATGCAGGCATGCTGCCACCTCACAATGTGCTCCTGAAATTACAAATTCAGTCAGCATGTCACAAAGGCACAAACGGACGGGTCTTTCACGATTAGTTTGATTGCAATCACTGAATATATAGCACAGTATGCCGATTCCTAATACACTTGTTGCCAATGTATTCACTTGCGCCCTCTAATGTCAGTTAGTCTCTAATATCTTTTCTTAATACAGCCACCAGTTGTTTGTTTTTTCTTTCCCTATTCCTCCCTAACAGGCGGTTTTAACTGATAAATACCAGGCAAATGTCAATATTGTCAGTCCAGATGATGATCCCAATTTATTTAGAGCAAGGGATCGAAACATTGACCTCTTCTAGTGTCTCCACAACTTACCATTGTGTATAATTTTGTTGTGCTTCACACTTTGGCAATACTTCGAATTGACACACTGACTTAAAAGTGGCCAACTTTGCTCAGTCTTTGCCTGTAAACCTGTTTATGTTGTATGTGTTCCTTCCCCAGTACTTTCTTCCTAAGTATGGTACAGGACTGTGCCCTACTACAAATCTACGTTCTGATATTCTTGTTCTGATTTTTGTGATTTACTACATAATAAAATCCTTGTCCGGCTGGACATAGGAAGAATATAGCTACCTATTGTGGTCTATATGTTATTACTTTCTTGATCTTTCAAGTGCGAAGGACCCTTGTTCTTTGTAATATATGATTGACACCCGTGGTTCTCAGCCAATTGTTTGGGTTCCCTTGTTTGATTGAAAAATTCAAGTATTAATGGCATAATACTAAAATGGTTTGCTTCCTACCTTCAGCACCGTTCACAACAAATTAAAATCAACTCCGGTCTCTCTATGCCAATGGGGTCCCTCAACGGCTTTATCCTCTCCCCATCCCTCTTCAATCTCCTAATGGAACCCCTTACAATCATTCTGAAACAAGCAGGAGTTAAATTTCACCTGTATGCAGGCTACACACAACTCTACTACAAAATTAAATCCCCCAGTGACATCCGACACCTCAATGTCACACTAACCAAGATCTAATCTTGGTTTAAAGCAAACCTGGACAAAACTGAATTGATACTGGTCGCTGCAAAAAGTAACCACCTTCCTATCCAAGACTGGCTCAAGAACCTTGATGCCCTAAACTGCTCTCTCGTCCTATCAGACTCGGTTAAATCACTAGGCATTCCCCTGGACAAGAACTTATCGATGAAGGACCACATCAAAAACTCTGCGCTTTATTCACTAAAACACCTTTCGAAAATTAAACCTTTCATTCCCCAGGATGATTTCAAGACTATTGTACAATCCCTAGTCCTATCTAAACTGGACTACGGGAACGCCATCCTAACAGGGACGCTAAAAGCTCACATAGCCCCACTAAGGTCAAATCGTTAACATGGCAGCTCGACTCATAACTGGGGTAAAAAGGCTTGAACACATCACACCAACCCTCCACACCCTCAACTGGCTTCCCAACGAAGGTAGATGTATCTACAAATTGGCCTGCATCACACACAAAACCCTTTACTCACTTTCGCCCAACTACCTAAACAGCAAACTGGTAAAAGCTAGAAGATCCAGAACTCTGAGAAGCTCCAACTCACTTCTTCTCATCCCTCCAAAATTGAAAAAAGGAAAACCACTCAATCACGATCCTTTTCTGGTAAAGTACCCAGGATGTGGAACTCACTCACTATAGACCTCAGATGCAACCCCTCCTTCCCCTGCTTCAAAAGGGACCTGAAACTCCTTCTCCTCAAGAAATAATTTAACGTCCAAGTCAACGAACCGAGACTTCAATAGCCTAGCTTAATCCCTGCTCACTTGTCCATCAAGGATAGGTGGTTATTTGACCGTTTCAACCCCCTGACCTTCCTCCCTCCCCTTCACTGTATGCCTAATTACAATGTTTTGCTTATATCTTTATGCATCCTTAAGTCCTGCTATGTAATATATACCAAAATATAAAACTTGGATTATATCTTTAAGCAGCCTTATATCCTGCTATGTAATAAAACTTGTTTTCCCTTGTGTATGTAAAGCGCTCTGATACCCACGGGTCTAGCTAGCGCTATATAAACTTGCTTAAGCGCCCGTGTTATCTAGGAGAGTTTTGTAATAACTTGATCAAAGTAAATTTCTTAAAATTAAGCTCAGAGTCCTGTCCACATTGAGGCATGCTCCACCACGGAGAAGAATAGAAGGGAAGGACAATTGCAGGATATGCAGACAGGGGATTGATGACATTATCAATGTGCTGTGTCAACCTACTCTGGAAGACCACTGGGTAATTCTATGAAGGAAAGTCAACGAAAGAGGATTAAGGGCATGTAGAGAGGCAACAGAAGCTTGTTTTACTTCCGGTGATCCTTGACTGAACTGTGCAGTGGTAAAATACCTCCAGAGGGTGGGAAGAAGGTGTCGACTCTGGAACCAGAATAAAAATGTGAGAAATAAAGGAAATTGAAGCGGAATTGATTTGGAAGCCGGGAATGCTAAATTGGAAGACCAACACAATGCACTTTTAGAAAGGTCTGAAGATCTGGGGTCACTAGGGGGCCCACGCGCAACATGGCCACACGTAGGTGAGGCTTCTGCGGCCCAGACCCAATAACAAACAAAAATCCTACATAACCGCTGGGAAAAGTGCAGCCAACTGTGTGGATTCCATGACCAACTAGACGAGAAGAAGCAGTTACCGGTCCCACGGGCCTCTGATGCAGCAGAACACCTAGAAGTAAGCCGGAGTCCAGAGAAGGGCGTGTGATGGATGGTGGCGCTGCAGGCCCTGAAACTACGTGAGACCGGTGCTGCACAAGTGGCATAGGTCGCGCTCACGACTGAAACCGGCGTAGAGGGCAGGACTGAGACAATCAGCAATCCGGCAGAGTACGGCAGGGCTGTGAAAAACGCCACACCCGGAGGGACCTGCGGAGACCAGACAGGCTGAAGTGATCTCGACTAATGTGACTCAAGAAGGGTAATTGGAGCGCAGGGAGTCCATCTTGACAGTTGTGGGCCAACAATGAGAGGCTTGTCCATTGGATTTCCCCCACCTCTGCGACCTCGGAGAGTATGAAATAAAGGCAATAACTGCCACTGGGCTTCCTGACTGCTGCCCACTTGCCGACAAGAGCCACATTATTACATAGCGGTGAGAGCTCCCCTCGTACTCAAATAATGCAGAGATAGGAACCCCATGGGGAGGGCTGGTCGGGTCGTCGAGTATACTAGTAGCGCTGCAACACCAGGCCCTCCCCAAAATAGTTGAAGTAAAGCTGGGAAGCAGAAGTGGGTGGCCGGGGGACCTGAAGAGGTGCGTCTATCGGGTGGCGCTGACCGGGGGAAACTAATTTAAGCCTATCACAACCAAACACCATAGTGCAAGCTCACAACAGTAGAAACGGAGAATACCACAAAGGATTCCTGACTAAGGGAAATACAGCACAGTTAGCTTGAACCTCTGTGCTAAACAGAAGTAACCTTGGAGACTTACTAACCTGTTTGAGACGCTTTTAAAATCTGCTAGAATTAGTAGCTATTTGGACAACCTGAGGAAAACAATACTCACGAATTTAGGCTTGTACCTGGCTCCCGATTTCTCGCCCTGGTCCCCTTCAATCGCCCATTCATATAACTTGCAAGATACCTGTGAGCAGGGTGCAGAGTACCACGCACCAGAGACAATACTCCCCACTTCAACTCTGGATGCGTTATAAGCTGGCCACCTGGTACCAAACCCTCTCCTAAAGGCAAGCTCATGCAGGGGACAGTGCCGGCTTTCAGACTTGACCATCGAGTAGGGAAAATGGACAGAACTGAAGGCAAACAGTCTAAACTATCTTTTGAGGCCAGGAAAACTACCTGTATGCAGCTGTAAGAGCAGGCTGGGTCTGAGGCCCCGCAAGAGAGCCAAGAAGATGACTGGAAAGCCTTGCTTATCACCATGAAAAACAGCTTCTCGTCCATAGTCTCTAAAATGGACACCATTGTACAGAAGATCGATAAACATGATCACGGAGGACGATAATAGAATTTCCAAACTGCAAGACACCACAGTAAGTAGCAAAGAACAAATCTATCAAATGGATCGCCTATTGAAGGTGATTGCGGCAAAGAATAAATCTTTAGAGGGGCGCTTGCGCCAGAACAATGTGTGCCTACTCGGATTGCCCGAATGTACAAATACAGGCCACATGGAAGACTTCATCGAACAGCTGCTACGCGAAATATGTAATGCCTAGGCCTTTTCACCACAACTAATAATTGAACGGGTACACAGAGCATTGGGGGAGCAACCCTCTCCGGGAGCACCACCCAGCCTATCAAAGCCAGATTTCTCAATTACCGTAACAGGGACACAGTATTTCGCCTAGCACAGAAAAAAAAGAAAATTGAATATGACAATACCACCCTCACGTTCTATCAGGACTTCACAGTGAGAGTCCAGGAAGGTTTGTACAGGTGAAAAGGAAGCTCCAACAAGCCCAGATCGATTATGCTATGATGTACCCGGCGCGACTCAGGGTCATTCACCAAAGAAAACAACACTTCTTCAACAATGCACAACAATTTGAGGACTTTCTGAAAAGGCTTCATCGAGAAGCATCCAAAGCGAACTCCAACCAGTCCATATCCCAAACAACTTCGCCATTATCCAAGATAGATTAATGACAAAAAGAGGTTACAAATGCTGCTCAGCGAGGCTAGATAATACACAGGGAAGGCGCCCTTCACAAAACTACCTGGTGGAACATTACAGGGACATATTAATATGTGGGTAGTTCCCTCAGTACACCCCAGGGGATACCATCAAGCCCAGGACTGGCCTACACTTAATAAGGCGACCTCTCTTTTCTATTCTATTTCCTTCCCTGAGGCTGAACTATATATACAGGTCCGGGCACCTCTACACCCCTACTCTTTGATAGACCCTTAGTCAATGGGTCAAAATGGGGCGGAGGGTCATCGTGGGTCCCCTAGCTGCACCTCCAAGGGAGAACCATCTCTTTTTTTTTTTTGTCTTTCGTTATTATTGCCGATAGCAGACTAGCAGAATTGTTGGGTATATTCGTTTTTTTGGTTATCAAAGGGTGGGTCATGTATTCCCAACAAGTTGGGGAAGACGGTGTAGGAATAGGGAGGGCTGGGGCAGCATTCACAGTGTCAAGACAATCACCATCAGTTTACCAGAGAAATGCTAGACAGTCTTTTTTTGTATTGTGGCAATACTAGAAGTACTAAAACTCTTATTTATTAGATAACAGCAGAGTTGCAGCAATTCACTAATATTATATTTATGTCACGGAATGTTCGAGGGTTGTATATCCCTCGAAAAAGAAGACATGTTCTGGCGTACCTAGACCGGCATAAACACACATTGCATTATTGCAAGAGACACACTTAGACCCCTCCATTACCCTAAAGGTTGCCGCTCGATGGGCAATACATCGTTCATTTTCGTATTACTCCACATGTGCCAGAGGTGTAGCGATACTCATTAAAAAAAAATATGCCATTTGTTCTAGGAGGCTCTTTACTTGACTCACAAGGTAGATACTGCATTATATGGGGCTGCCTGTAGTCCCACACGGTTGCAATAGTCAAATGCTATGGCCTCAGCGTAGATGACCCACATTTCTTGGCTACACTATGGGGTAAAATACTCACCATTGGGTCGACATATATACTATGGGGAGGGGATTTCAACACTGCCTTGGTACCCACACTTGACAGATCTCACCCGGCACCACAACATTACACCGCAGCACAGTAGCAGATGGTAGGAATCATAGCAGACAACGGCTTGATGGAGGCACCTACACCCCACCACTAGCGAAGGTACACATTACTCTGCGGTGCACTCAAAGTGGTCCAGATTGGATTATTGGATCATTTCTAGGGGGATGGGGCAATGGGTGGAACAGGTGGAAGACCTAGCTAGGACATACTCCGATCACTCCCCAATAAAAATGGTATTTGCTTTCCCGAGGGGAGGGGTGCCATATGGCAATTGGAAACTAAATTCAACAGCTTTGCTGGATATAGCATTACAGGTCAAAATAGGATAAGAAATTAAAGATTTTTTTGAGCGTACTACAGACTCTGTGGCGACAATTACGACGGTATGGGAAGAATTCAAAATTACCATGGGGAGGCTCAGCCTCTCTAAGGGGGAGGCATTTTGAGAGACATCCGGAGCCAACTAGTAAAGTTGGACGCCAACATTTAAAACTCTAGAACAGGAACTAACTACATCCACTGCTGGAGGACTAGAAAAGCTGCCCTTAGAGATAAAATTACTGAATACAAAGACACAGCGGGGAGAGAATGTAAGTTTAAAGGTAAATAGTATAAGGCCCAAAACTATGGAGAGGGGGATCGCCCTAGGAAAGCCCTAGCAGACTAGAACAGACAACCTAGGTTTTCCAAATATGTGACTGAAATTTATGATGCAGAGGGCACACTCCACACACCTTTTACGCATTTTCAAGACATTCTACTCTACGTTGAACACCTCACAAAGAAAGCAACCCCTTGACCTTCTTCAATATCTAGAGGATGTTGAGCTTGGCTGGTTAGGTGATTCCCAATGAGAGTTCCTGGCTGCCGATCTCGCAGAAGACGAAATATCCCCGACCATTATGCAAATGACGTCAGGAGGACCCCTTGGCTCGACGGACTTCCAATAGAGTTCTATAAAACTTACGCAGAACAATTTGTCCCAATTTTTTAAAAAGTGTTTAACGAGGCAAGTGAGGAAGGTATACTGTCATTAACCATGAGAGAGGCCATGATAATCTCACTGCTCAAGCCAAGCAAGCCAGCGTAACACTGCAAATCTTACACGCCACTCTCTTTAATCCACTGTGGCACCAAGATCTTGGCCAAGGTTCTCTCCAATAGGTTTAATCTCTTGGTCAGTAACCTGGCGTTGCCAGATCAAGCTGGTTTTATACCAGGCCGGGCGACATCACATAATCTCTGCACGCTGTTCGCAATTATACAGGACATTGACCCAAAACTAGATGTGATGGCAGTTTTTTTTAGATGCCACCAAGGCATTCAATTCTGTGGAATGGGACTTTCTCGCAGGAACGCTCCGACTTATGGGAATACCCCCAGGATTTGTTAAAAGGATAGAACTAGTATACCAGCAGGCCCTAGCTACTGTTCTCCTTAATGGCTCCCGTTCATTACCTTTCAAAATCACCAGAGGTATGAGGCACGGCTGCCCACAATCTCCACTATTATGTGCTCTCGCTATAGAGCCGCTGGCAGCCAAATTGAGGCAACATCATAAAGAACAGGCGCTTGCATATCCCACTAGGCATATCCTCATATTGTTATGTGCGGATGACATAACCCTATACATTAGAGATCCACAAGAGAATTTAAACCCAGTATTATGCAAATTTATCAAGTTTGGAGAACTCTCCGGAATACATATTAACTTGAGTAAATCGCATTTATTACCCCTTACCCATAAGGTTATTCCCCATGCATTAGATTATCCTTTGGAATGGAGCACTACGGAGGTTAAACATCTGGGCATCAAGATTACTAGAGATAAAACCGAACTCTGTGTATAAACTATGGCAGAACTTTAGATGCCCTGACAGATTCCATTACCCATTGGAGGGAGAGAGTGTCGCTAATAAGAATAGTGGTACTGCCCAATGCTTTATCTGTTCACAAATATTCCTTACAGTCCTGGGAAACCATATTTTGCAGCCTTGAAGACGCAAATGATTCGACTGGTGTGGGGAGGCAAGCAACCCAGGCTAAAATGGGAAGTGCTGACTCTTCCTTTTTCGGAAGGAGGATTCAAAGTACCTGACCTGGAGCTAGATTACTTCTGTGCACAGGCACATTATGCAACATACTGGTTCCATCCACCCCATTCATGCCACATCAGGTGGTTGAAATGGGATATATGGTCCCCACTTCCCTATTCGGGTTCATTATCACACAGCCTAAAAAGCGGGACCCCACCCCACTACGGTGGCATGTGCTACCACTGCATGGAGAACACTTGCCCATAAATTAGATACCCAAATGCTATATTCAACTCGATTACCTATAAAATACCACCCGGAGCTGAAAGTTACCCATGAGGGGATATGTAGGCAAGTCATAGATAACGTTCAGGTACAGACATGAGGAGACCTGCATGATGACAGGATATTCCTATCTAAAGAACAGTTCTTTCGAGATAATACACCCACAGCGATGGAGCTATTCATGTATGTGAGACTCAGGCAGAGTGTTGGGGCTGCCACCCCAGAATTCCCCCAAGAGCTGCAGGTATTCCCGCCACTACATGAGATACCGCAATCAGAACCACCACAACATATTACCTCTCTTATATAACAGTACACACATTGATTATAAGCCACCCCAGACACCTCCACGCACACACTGGGAAGCAGAACTAGGCATGACACTATCGGACCAGCAATGGGAATATTGCTGCAAAGAACATGGTGATATCACAGCCAATAGCAGGTTACGTATGATCCATTATAAGTTCTTACATTGCCTACAGTACACTCCAGTTAAATTGCACAAATTCCATTTAAGGGACAATGATAGGTGGAAAGGGTGCAAAAAAGAAGGCGCTGGGTTTATTCACCTTGCATGGGAATGGTCTGAAATTAATAAGTACTGGCACCAGGTATTCGCAGCATTGACACAAATGGTAGAATCCCAAATTAAGATATCCCCGATCGCTGTGACTCTAGGCTACACCAAAGAAGTCAAAACACCACACAAGAAATATATGATGCTGATAGCCAGGAGAAAAGGTTCCCTGTAAATTTAAAAGAATGGCTACAAGATCTAATATTATGGAAAGAACAATCACGTGCATATGAAGAACTACTCTCATCCACTTCTAGACCAAGGGATATATGGGAACCCTTGAAGACTTACCCCCCCTGCTACATCAGACGATATATATAGAATCCCGCACTTGGACGTGGTGAGTAGGGACACTGTGGATATAATTGTAAAATTAAGATCATTATCCCTATGCGAGCACACTGTTTAAATGAGCCATGCATTTTAAGATTTACCAGTTAATGAGAACCTAGGGCAGGGAGGTTGCAATAAAGATGCACTGCAATGGGATGATGTCACTTGTTTGAAATGTAATTAATAATACTTATCAAATAATTCAGGACACATTTAAATGACAATGCTTCTAGATACGTAACAATGACTGTACTACAAAAACTGTGAATGTCATTTTATGAAAAAGCTGAATAAATAAAATTTGGAAAAAAAAGAAAGGTTTGCAGACAACTAGGCTGAGACTAGGTACCAAAGTACTTTATATTGTAAACATTGCAAGGTGTTTCTCTTACGAGGCACACAGCACTTTTTAAGCTAGATAAATAATCAAGAAGATTGCAGTTAAGGAAGTACTTGAATGATCTGTGCCAGACGGACATCAGGAACCAAAACACTTTAATGTTATTGAACTGTATGTTGCCAAAGTAGCTAGAACCAAGAAGAATCTAGACACCATTTCATTTTACAAGCTTAGGTTTATGAATGGGCATTATCATGCTTAGAGAGGTGCAATTGCTTCTCACTATGTGTATTTTTAATAATTTTGATGTTTACTTGTATCTTTTTGGAAATGTATTGCTGCTATTGAACGTATTTTCAGTTGTGAGCCTCTGTTCACCCACTGTATCTCCTTTCACCTTCTCTTGAAGAACTCTTGGACTGCTCGACCAACGTTACCACTGAGAGTCAAGTGCTTAAGGGGCACTTGGCCCAGTTGCTCAGGACACATAGTATTAGGCCCCCGGGACATTATCAGGTGTAAAAACACCTCAAACCCAGTGGCTGACCCCAGTAGCCCCAGCAAGTAATGCAAAACTGATGTAAGTTACAACATTAAGCTTTTGGAACTGTTCTTTGACTTATGCAAACTAGATCAAACTTTTCAAATATTGTGGCATACATAGGAATTTATGAGGTACTATGCTGTTCATAAGAATAGTGTTTCATGGCTAGCTACCTGATTCTATACTTCGCACCACTTCTTGGACTCTTTAGTATTTCATATTATATGAACCCTCTGATGCAGCACTTTAATAGGGACACTCAGATATCCCAAAGCATTTAACCTTAATTAGAAGCTCCACCACTGGATGTAGGGCAGAAATGTATCCCAAGCTCAGCGTTCCACCACTATGAAAAAGGAGGGAAGTAAATTATCCAAACCTAGCCATGAAACAAAGTTACATTTTTTGAGTATCAACACAGCAACTTGTTGCACATGTGCATTTCTGTAAATCACATTTAACTCCCACGATTCACTGGCAAAATATGCCTCTGTGGTTGTATTAAACAAAGTGTCCTGGGGCACAACTGGTGTTTATGACTTCTTTTTGCACCACAGTGCAGTTGGAGCAACAAATGGGGGTCCCTAGAATCCCCATAAATATATCTGTAGGCAGATAGAGTACCACATGTACCTGCCTGTGGTGTGGCACCTTTTGAAAATGAGGGCCAGTGCAGGCTGTGAAACACAAAGCCACAGTGGCAAACTAAACCCTGTTATTCACTGATGCACTCTCCATAGCAGCCATGGTTTCAGATTGCGGTATGTGAACATTTTTTATTAATTCAGTCTAAATAAAAGTGACATTTCAACTAATATGATGACACTTTCTCACGAGGAAAAACAAGCAATGAAGACAAGGGAAACAAATATCAGAAATTACACCCATTTGAGCAACGAGAAACTCTGACGAAAAACTAACGATCATTTGCAATGCAATAGGTCTCGCAGTTGTGAAAGTTTGAGCTATTGGAATTGTAAATGGCAATGCCTTTTATTTACGTGTTGGTTTTGAAAACATAAATTAAAGGCATTGTCATTTACAATGCCAATAGCTTAAACTCTCGCAAATGCGAGACCTATTGCCTTGCAAATGCTTGTCTTCATCATACTTTGACCCAGAATAAGAGAGAGGAAAAAAGAAAGCAGTAAAAGGTGACGGAAAATTTACAGGGAGTTTAAAAATCAGGGAGTGTCTGGTGATGGGTTAACGATGCATGAGAGGGAATCAAGATCACACAGCCTTGGTATTTGGCACCACAACCTTCAGCACCTTCTGGGTAAAAATCATGTGGTCCTAATTATATTCATATGTTTCTTATTATGCCACAATCTGTATTTTTCATGTGCAGTTTTATGCACATTGCCTTCGATAGAGAACTGTGCCGGAGGGTGGCGTCCCTATGACTTAGGTAAAGTTTTTTTCTTGGTTGCATGTGCATGAAATCAGGTTTCCTAGATTTACTGAAGGAAACAGCAGGAGTAGAAACATCCTGGATGGCAGAGTACAGAGCAGCACTGAGAAGGAAGGAAAGTCAAGGAGCAGGCACGCACAAAACAGGAATAAGTCTGGAGAGAGCGGTGAGAGGATTGGGACAGACAGGCAGCAGACACGCACAAACCGGGGCTGAGAGCCCAAAGAAAGAAGTTAGGAGGGACTGGCAGGCACCCTGTCTAAGAGCCCGGGAAAAGCGGAAGAAGGAGGGATAGGCAGGCAGTAGGCACATACATAACACGCTGAGAGCCCGGAGAAAGTGGCGAGAAGGAGGGGCTGGCAGGAAGCAGGCATGCACACAACTGGGCTGAGAGCCCAGAAGAGCGGCCTTGATGCACAAGTTACTTACCTTCGGTAAAGATATATCTGTAAGAAACAGTAGTTAGTATTAGATTCCTTATCTTAGCCAGGCGTCGGACTGGATCCAGAAACTTTTGTGTAGCATGGCCATTGCGCGTCGGTAGGCGTTGTCTGCGGCTCCGCGTCGTTCGTCGGCGTCGTTGGCGCCGTGATGACGTCGCCGGAGTTCTTAGACGCCGCCCTCGCGTGCTGACGCCAGATCTAATACACAGCTTTTCCGCGCCAGAAACGTAGAGCCATGATAAAAACCAACACTGGTGCCATGAAACTAGGGCCCTGAAAGGGGATGACCTTAACCCTAGATATCGGCTCGCACAACGGGGAGGATGGGTGGGGCGGTAAGGAATCTAATACTAACTACTGTTTCTAACAGATATATCGTTACCGAAGGTAAGTAAATTGTGCATCTGAAAGAAATAGGTTAGTATTAGATTCCTTACCTTAGAATAGATACCCCAGAAATACCAACCCCGGTGTTGGGTCTGCGAACCAACAATCACACCAAAAAGTCCTGGAGGACGGAACGGTCAAAGAAGCCATCCCTCCGTACTTGGCTGTCCAGGCAGCAGAGTCTTGCGAACGTGTGCAGCGAGGCCCACGTAGCTGCCTGACATGTCCTGCAAGGGGACTCTTCCTCTTTAGAGGGATGCAGAGGCAGAAAGAAGGTGGGTAAGGTGATGGACTGCCCGGTGTGGAAGGCTGTGACTACCTTGGGCAGGAAAGAGGGTCTTGTCCGCAACACAACCTTGTCCAGATGGACAGAAAGGGAAGGAGGCTTGGATGAATGAGCCTGGAGCTCACTCACTCTCCTGGCAGAGGTGATGGCAACCAGGAAAGCAGTCTTAAGGGTAAGAAGACGGAGAGGACAGTTATGAAGCGGCTTCAAGTCCCACTGGGGCATCACGAAAGGAACAGGGGGGAACATATGAGTGATGCCCTTCAAGAACCTATTTACAATCGGGGACTTAAACAAAGAAGGCTGATCAGGTAGCCTTAAGAAGGCGGAAAGGGCAGAAAGGTAGCCCTTGATAGTGCCCAGAGAAGGAAGAGGAGAACCTCAGAAAGGGGAGCAGAGAGTGTATCCACAGCCTTTGCTGTGCACCATGCCACAAATCTGTTCCACCTGCAGGAGTATACCGACTTTGTGGAGGGACGCCTGGCTGCCAGAATCACATTACAAACTTCAGGAGGCAAGTCAAATGGCCTCAACTGTCGCCGATCAATCTCCAAGCATGGAGGTGGAGACTGGACAGGTTCGGGTGGAGGACCGTCCCCTGCTGCTTCGACAGAAGGTCCTCCTGAAAAGGCAGACGAATCGGGGGATCAACAGACATGCTGAGTAGCTCGGGATACCAGTATCTTCGTGCCCAGCCCGGTCGCGTCTGATCATCTTCAGCACTCTGAGCAGCAGTGGTATAGGCGGAAAGGCGTACAACAGACCGCAGCTCCACTCACGACGAAAAGCATCTCCGAGCGAGTGCCGCCTTGGAAATTCCAGCGCGCAGAACTGATGACATTGCGCATTCTCTTCTGTGGCGAATAGATCTAACCAAGGATCTCCCCACTGCTGAAAGAGGCCTTGCGCCACGTCCGAGTTCAGACGCCATTCGTGATCCATCATGCACTGACGGCTGAGTTTGTCCGCCCTGGCGTTCCGGGAACCTGCCAGGTGTTGAACCACCAGGGTCACGCCCTGAAGTTCCAGCCACAGCCAGAGGCGCAGAGCCTCCTGGCATAGGGTCCACGACCCCACCCCACCCTGTTTGTTGCAGTACCACATGGCGGTGGTGTTGTCCATGAACACCTGCACTACACTCCCCCGGACAGAGGGGAGGAATGCCTTCAGTGCAAGCCGGATCGCCCGAGCTCCAGAAGGTTGATGTGGAGCCGGGAATCCGCCGGAGACCAGAGGCCTCTGATCTCTGCCTCTCCCATGTGGCACCCCCAGCCCTGGAGGGACGTATTTGTCACAACTACGTGCTCCGGTTGGGGTAGGGAGAGGGATCTGCCGCTGACCCAATCGCGGTCCGTGAGCCACCACTGCAACTGTGTTGCAGTGCCCTCTGAGATCTAGACATGGTCGGACAAGTTGCCCTGATGCTGGGCCCACTGAAACTTCAGGTCCCACTGCAGAGCCCGCATCGCCCACCTGGCGTGATGCACCAGAAACATGCAGGAGGCCATCAGGCCCAGAAGCCGCAGCGTCAATCTGACCGAGACTCGGGATAACGGCTGAAAGATTGGAATCAGAGCCTGAATATCCCGAATCTGCTGTTCGGGAGGATAAACCCAAAACTGCGCCGAGTCTAGAACCGCTCCGATGAAGAGGAGCTTCTGAGAGGGACACAGGTGTGACTTCGGCACATTGATGGAGAACCCCAGCAGGTGCAGGAGGTCGGCCGTAGTCTGGAGGTGGCTGACAACTGTCTGGGGCGAGCAGGCCTTCAACAACCAGTCGTCGAAGTAGGGGAAGACTGAAACCCCTAACCTGCGCAGATGAGCTGCGACCACCGCCATCACTTTCGTGAACACCCGCGGGGCGCTGGTAAGGCCGAAGGGGAGCACGGTAAACTGAAAGTGCTCGTGGCCTACTGTGAAGCCGTTGACGTTCCGCAGTTCCAAGATAGGGCGTAGGCCCCCTTTGCCCTTCTTGGGTACCAGAAAGTAGTGGGAGTAACAACCACACCCTACTTCTGGCCCAGGAACGGGCTTGATGGCCCCCTTGGCCGTGAGGGCCGTAACTTCCTCTTGTAGAAGTTTCAAGTGATCCCCCGACACACGGTGGTACTGCGGTGGCATGGTGGAGGGGCCACCTCGAAGGGGAGGGAGTAGCCCTTCGGACTATTTGCAACACCAACTTGTCCGATGTGCAGTGCGCCAGTGGAGGTGGTGATGGCGAACCCTGCCCCCCACTGGCGTCACATGGGCTTGAAAGCTCGGGCTAGGAGGGTTTTGATGCGGATGCTGAAGGGGCAGGTGTGGACTGGCCTCGCCGTTGTCCCCGACCGCCACCACGGAGGTTTCAACGTCCGCCACCGTGCTGGATGGTAGTCTGCGGCCCGTGGCTGGCAGAACGTGTGGGGGCGCCCCTTCCTTGGCCACGAAATGAGTGAAAGGCAGCCGTTTGCTGGTGCGGGCCGAGAGGCCCAAGGACTTGGCCGTAGCCCTGGAGTCCTTAAAGCGCTTAAGCGCATGGTCTGCCTTGTCGCCAAAGAGGCGAAGGCCATCAAACGGCATGTCCATAAGGGTGTTTTGGACGTCATTCGAACAGTTGGCGGACCTCAACCAGGCGTGGCGACGAATCGTCGTCGTTGTTGCCATCGCTCTGCCCAGTGAGTCTGTGGTATCCAGCCCACACAGGATGAAATACCGTGCCGCATCTCGACCCTCGGCTAGGGCTTGGGCGAGATTAGTCCGGACCCCCTCCGGACATTGTTGCAGCACGTACGTCACTGTGTCCCACAGAGAGTGGGCGTAATGGCCCAAGAGGCACGCGGTGTTGACTGACCGCAACCCCAAACTCAGGGAGGAGAATACCTTTTTCCCCGTATTGCTCATACCTCTTGGATTCCCGATTGGGGGAGTCGTCGGGAATGCGGTCTGGGAGTTAGAGGCCTGGATGACCAGGCTCTCGGGGGTGGGGTGGGGTGGGTGGACAGGAGCAAGTCTCACCCGGAGCCAGCCTGGCCACGTTCCTATCTACAGGCGGACCTGTAGCGGGCTTGGACCAAGTGCCCAGAAGACCGTCTGACAAGGCCTCATTAAATGGCAGCAGAGGATCAGCCGAGCTTGCCTGCGGTTTAAGGACCTCAGTGAGGAGGTTAATCCTCACGGCCGTGACCGGGAGCTCAAGGCCCAAGGCCTTGGCAGCACGCGTCAGCACCACACTATAGGCAGCTCCCTCCTCCGTAGCCACGGGAGGAGGGGAGACAAAACCAGTGTCTGGAGAGGTGTCCAGGCCACTGGCCTCCCCAAGCTCACCTGTCCAGTCCTGAAAAGACTGGCACGAGTGCCAGAGGGTCCTCGGACCCCTCCCAATCCTCCTCGCCACCCATCTCCTGATACTCAGGGTCAAAGGATGGGGCTGGGTCATAGAAATAGAAATCTCCCATCGGCGATGAGTGGCGGCGCTCCGACACCAGACCCGAATCGAGGGTAGGACCAGGGACGACGTCGTCCTGGGACGGCGCCGGAGGCGACACCCTGGGGGCCGGCGCTCGTGAGGTCAACCGGAGACGACCCGGATCCGGCGGGACCCTGCGGCGTCGGGACCGAAGTCGCCGACGGCGCCGGGGCCGAACCACACGCCGGCGCCAGGGTTAAAGAGCCCGGCCCGCGCGGGAACCCAGTCGGGGCGGCTTGGCCCGAAGGCGCCGCGGAACCTGACTGAGGAGTGAGTCACCTCATGGCCGTGAGGAACGCCTCGATCTCCTCCAGTGCCGCGTGCTGCCCAGGTACCGGCGGGTATGGAGCAGGCCGGGACGCCTGCGGCTCCGGTGGAGCCGCAGGGGCGGTGTCGCCCGAACCGCTGGCCATGTCGCACTAGCGTCAGGGGGAGTCAGAAGAGCGATGACACCTCTTCGACTTCTTGTGCCTCTTACCTGAGGACTTCGAGCCTGAAGACTGGTGACGTCTCCCGGAGCTATGATGACTCCGACCCCGCGACCGGTCCCTTGACCTTCTCTCGGACCAGGACCTCGAGCTGCACGGAGCAGGACTTGTCGTCATGGTCGGGGCCCAGACAGTGAAGGTTCCGGCGATGGGGGTCGGTAACCGACATCAGTTGGTTACAGTCGACGCAGGGTTTAAACCCGGGCATCCCTACCGGCACCGTCGGAGTCGATAGACTTCGAAAAATGATCAAAAAGGATCGGAAAAGTTAGTAAAAAATTGACTAAGGGTACAACTTTTTCAGGATCTGCGCTTGCTGGTGCGGAAAAAAGAACTGACGTCAGCGCGTGAGGGTGGCTTCTAAGTACCACGGCGATGTCATCCCGGCAACAACGACGCCGACGACTGGCGCGGAGCCGCAGACGACTCCTACCGACGCGCAAGGGTACTGCTACGCAAAAGTTTCCGGATCCAGTCCGACGCCTGGGGATATTCTAAGGTAAGGAATCTAATACTAACCTGTTTCTTTCAGATCGGAGACACCTTGCTCAGTGTGTGGCCAGGGAGCGGCGTGGGGAGTGGGTGGGCAGCAGCGTACAACGGTGTTGAGGGAGTAGAATTGCCCATGGATTGCTCAGAGTGGGTGGGCAGCGGCGTGAAGTGAGGCTTAAATTAAATCAGACGATTTTATAGAAAAGTAATATTCAAATATCACATGCAGGCCATTTCAGTATTTTAAACGGGCAAATGGCCCATATTTTTGTTTCTGCGAAAGGTGCAACCACCATCGTGATTGGAATCTATTTTACACGTATTACACTGGCAGTATAGCATCACTTAATTAACCTTATCTTGTTTTGCCCCTAGCCGAGGCCTCTGACGCTCATCCGTGAGGGATGACCTATCTTAAGTGCCCCCATTGGCCCGAGCCGCCGTCCGTCAGGAGACGGGTCTCGTGCAGCCAGGCTGCTCTTCCGGTGGGAGGGAAAAGCCGCTGATGGAGATGTAGAGGCGGGTGTAGGGCGGCCCTGCGAGAGGGTTGGGGACAAGCAGGCTGTCCAGGGACAGGGAGGCGCGCCGCTCTGTGGGGCTCGCAGGTTGGCACTGGCTACGGGCTCTGAATACCTTAACCCCTGCCTGGTTGTGGAAGGAGAGTACGGGGACAGGTGCCAGAGCGAGGACGAGAAGGGCACGGTAAGCGGTTAACGGGGACAGCTGCAGGCGCGGAGCACCAGGAGATTCCACTCTTAAATAGAGGGCGGAGGGGAGCGGGCGAGGGTGATCTATAGCAGGAAGAGCAGCTACTTGTTCCAACGTCTGTGGGCTGGATGTGAAGGGGACATGACGGCTGGTGGAAGGAGAAACCTACCGGATCACACGCAGGGCCCCATATGAAAACAAGACGGAGCGTGCCGCGCTTGGAGCGGGCGTGCGCATTACAAAAAGAAATTGATGAAAATAAGATGAATCTTGCGATGACGGAAGGGAGATGTGCACATGTGCACACGGGTGCGTTCACAGACCCCAATCGCCTGCGCATGCCCCGGTCTGTCTCCCTTGAGAGGCAAGTCGCTGATAATAAGTTTCGCTGGCGACAGCGCTTCGCGCTGCGTCGCCAGGTGCGAGACCTAAAAACTGCTGAAAAGCACCAGAAATGGAAGGGCATTTAGGAAGGAAAGAGGTGGCAAGGGGCATACTGAGTAGGAAAGAAAAATGTGTCTTCCCTGATGGAAAGCCTGAGCAGCATGGACAATGCACATGACCTGATGTGAGACACTCAGCATGAACAACATAGATCAGCTGCCTAGTAATTGTTATGTTATGTTTAAACAACTTATAAAGCACGCAAATACCCATAGGTGTCTCTGCGCTAAGTGCTCCTGAAGGCAGGGCCATGGCCTAGATAATTGAGTCAACACAGTCAGCGGACTCAAGGACAGGCACCGGGCATTGGAAAAGCCTGAAGATGAGGCGCACCCAGTCTCACATAGGTCACAGCCGGCAGCAAGGACACTGTAGTGTTATATTTAAAAAACAACACCTTCAAAGCTAATAAAAATGACCCCTAAATCGGTCCGCCCCATTTGGCGCACCACTAACTACCCAGCCCCACAGCCAGAGGCACAGATGAGCTGCCTAAAAGTACAGTTGGCGCTAGCTGGTTTAATGGGTCGGGGGTTCTAATAAAATGATGTGTTCTCTACGTATTCACTGTGTCTGGAGTGGAATTATGAGGAAGATGACACCACATCTGGCAATCATGAGATGGACATCAAACATTTCACTGTTGGCTGGCTGAGGGGGTGCAGTATATCAGTCAGAACTTTTGTAACACCAACTGGCATGCAGCTGCTAAAAAGCAAATGTATATTACACTCCGCTGGCAGTTTCAATTGCGAGGTGACAATCAGTTTATGGGCTGCCTCCTCAAATGCTCCTGGCCACTGCACATCAACTCTCTCGCTGTAAGCGTGCATGGTGTGCCGGCCCGAGCATCAGACTCTACAGCAGCTGCTTCAGTGGGCATCAGCAGCCACCGCAGTCCCATGGGGTTGGGTCCGGCGGTCATTGCCATTAGTTTTAATTTACTGCCAAGGAGCACTGATTTGCCACAGCCTAGCCACCAGAATCACACAAACTTACCTGGAGCCAGCAGCAGGACGTGACGTGACGTCCTGTGGCACCTATGTCTGCCTCAAAGTGACATCCGTCAGAATAGGGCTGTGGGGTCATCTTACCTTCTGATACATTGTAGCAGCCAGTGAGTTAGCAGCAGATACTTGCTGAGCCACCCCCCAAGTTAATGGCTTGATAGCCGAGGCGCTATGCCAATTATATGTGACAAAATGCTGAAAGAGACATTGCACCACTTCCAGGCGGAGACGTCATTCGTGATCCCCTAATCATCTTCGGCTGAGTTCATCTGCTCTGGCATTCAGAGATCCCACCAGTTGCTACACCACAAAGGAAATGCCTTAACTTTTCAGCCATGTCAAGAGGCGCAGAGCCTCTTGACAAAGGGTCCATGACCCCACCCCGCTTTTGCAATACCACATGGTGGTAGCGTTGGATGTGAACACCTGTACCAGCCCTCCTTCGATCAAAGGAAGAAAGACTTTTAATGCCAAGCAAATCCCCCAAATCTGACAGGTTTATGTGTAATTCAGACCTCTGATCTCCACCTCTCCCAAATGGCCGCCCCAGCCCAGGAGTGATGCATCAGTTGGGGAAGGGAGAGGTATCTGCCACTGACAAAATTGTGGTTTGTTAGCCACCACTTTAGGTCTTTTACAGTCCCCTCCGAGATCTGGAGCATGTTGAAGATATTCCCCTGATGCTGCACCCACAGGAACTTCAGGCCCCACTGTAGAGACCGCATATGCCAGAGGACATGTGTCACCAGCAGGAGGTCATGAGGTCCAACAGCGTAAGACTCAGTGAAATCAAGGATAGAGTCTGAAACATCATAGCTGAATATCCTGGACTCACCTAAAGGGAGCCTCTGAGAGGGAGTCAGGTGCAACTTTGGCATGTTGCTAGTGAACACCAGCAACTGCAGGAGGTTCACCGTAGTCTGAAGGTGGCTGACTGCCTGGGGCGAGCCCACCTACAACAGCCAGTAGTTGAGGTTAAGGGAAGACCGTAATCTTTGACTTTCACAGATGAGCTGTAACCATCGCCATCACCTTGGTGAACACCTGAGAGGTACTGTAAAGCTGAAAGGTAGCACAGCAAACTGATAGTGGATTTGGCCCACAGTGAACCGCAGATAGTGCATTTAGCCTGGCAGGATGAGGCAGTGGAAAAATGCATCTGGCAAGTACAACACTACCATCCAGTCTCACATTTCTAGGGCACACCAAACTTAGGCGCGCGTGAGCATTTTGAATTTTTCATTTTCAAGCAGAGGTTGAGAAGGGCTAGATCCAGGATATGAAAGTCCTCCGTCCTTTTTTGACACCAGAAAGTAGCGGTAATAACAACAACAACAACAACTTCTCATGCAGACACCCTCTCTATGGCTCCCTTGGCCAAAAGAACCTGCACTTCTTGATGGAGCAAGGAGAGATGGTCCTGCGTCAGCCGATCGCAAGTGGGTGGCATGGGAGGTGGGAGTGTCACTAAGGTGGGGGGAGTAGCCCATTGGACTATCTGGAGTACCCAAAGGTCTGATGTTACTGACGCCAGTGGGGGGGATGGGGTTGATAGCCTATCCTGCCTCCCAATGGAAGTCCATGATGGTCTGGGGGCAGACTAAAGAGGCAGCAGCTGCTGGGGGATGGAGCAGCTGACATGACAGGTGGGTGCCTGACCCACATATCCTATGAGACCCATACCCTCAACCACAAAAAGGCCGAGAAGCCTGCTGACTGTGGTGTTTGGAAGGGTATGGGTGCGGCTGGAGGCCACTTCCATGGCCCCGAAAGGCAAATAGGGGTTAAGAAATGGCTATATACAAGCCCAAGGACCTGCCCTCAGCCCAGTTGTCCTTGAAGGGTTCCAGCGATAAACCCGCCTTGTCCTAAACAAGGCGAGAGCCATTAAATGGCATGTTCCTGAAGAAAGCCTGGACATCCCCTGAACAACCAGATGTTCCTGAAGAAAGCCTGGACATCCCCTGAACAACCAGATGTTCTCAGTCCGGGTCTGGTGGATCCAGCGAAGGATCCTTGAGGCCCGACAGATGCAGAGTGTGAACCCGCCGCTGTGGTCCCAGTAGGAGCCCCTACTGCGCCAGTGGTGTCCGAAGGCACTCCAGAGGAGCCATGGGCCAGGCCGCCCAAAGCAGCGGCGCATGCCCTCAATAAATTCTTTGTTAGGCAGGTGTTGCTCCAGCTCTGGGAAAATCGGGAAAGCGCAGAGGGGACCCAGAATCAATAGTCTTCGACTCGTGGGCCTGGAGTGCCGACACTCCCTTGTACCGTCGGATGACTTTGATAGATACAGGGAAGTCGTAGAGTGTTTGGACTTCTTCAACTTCTTGTGTTTGTGGGACTTCCCCAATGACGTTGAGTGCGACGACGAACGTCAGGCTCTACGAACTGTTGTGTGACCTCCCATGAGAATGGGACCTCTAGCATAAAGGAGTCGACCGGCGTCCAATGACGGGGAGCTTGAGGAATGACTCCCTCATTGCCTTGAAGTGTATGGCGCAGTAGTCCTCACATGCCTTGGAGTTGTGTCCTGGCTCCAGGAACCACAAATACACCAAGTGAGGGTCTGTCACCAACATTTGCCTATGACAGGTCCCACATAGCTTGAAACCAGCCAGTTTTTTTTTAGGAGATTCTTACACCACGAGATAAAAACTCAAAAGGATCGACAAAAGTAAAAAAAGACCCGTCAAAAAGCACCTGTAGGATAGCTCAAGGAAATAACTGACGTCAGTGAACTGAGGTGGTACCTATATAGATACCACACAGGTCACTTTCGGCGTGGAAAACGCAGACACGGAGACAAACGACACCACCTACTGGCACGCATGGATGGGGTTCGAAAATGTTATTTAACAAACTGTATTGTAGTAAAGATTTATTGACCGGTTTGTTTTCTTTAACAAAAAAAAGAGGTAATTTGTGCAAAACGGGGAGTGCATTTTCTTCCATAATCAATCACAGTTTCCCTATGTCGAGCAGTAGAGCAGAAAGGGACAATACTATATATAGCCATGGGGCCGTATAATAAATGGGTGCACTAGCACCGTGCAGACCTGTGTGCTCATTGTAGCCTTTTCAAGGCTTTGCACTTTCAAAGGGCACACATTTGTACAACTATGTACTATGTAAATGTATACATTCTGAAATGTCCCTGGAGAATAAACAAAGAGTATGTAGAAACTAGCCCTCCTCCTATCCATAGTAAAGAATTACCTTGGAATTCTTTCGCTTTCCACCACATCCACTTTTCACATTACAGTTAGATGGAACTGGACGTCTGTTCCCCCAAAGCATGGAGAAGAAACTGGTACTTATTAATAACCTTCCAGCATTAGCACTTCAGGGCTTAATAAAAAGTTACTCCATGCACCAGTGAAGCCCCAGCTGTAAAAGAAACTGAATGAGCAGGATCTAATGGTAGATCTTTTAGGTACACTTGTCCAATCCTGAGTAAATATAAATATTAACTAGAAACAAGATTATTATACTCCAGATCCCCTCTACAGCCCGTCTTCTTTTTTTCTCTTCTAAGGCTCAAAAATATAATCGTTAAGTCTACAAATATTCAAACCGATAAAAAAAAATAACTTTCTATCCAATCTGTGAAAACTCCCATTCTTTGTAATTGGGATCCTAAATGTTCTAATGATTAGTGTTAGAGTTTAGTTGCTTGTTAGAGCTTAGGTGCCCGAGATTTTGGTTATATATCCATGTCCTAGGAATATTACGCAGAAAACCGGCTTCAAAATGTGAGCTTGCTCCGCCTATAATCCCAAACATTTCAATAACATAGCTCACATTGGCCAATATCGACTTATGTATCATGTACTGCTTCTACTTTGGACTAGATCTGCAGTTTTCAAAGTATTCTTTTGAATTACAAGGCGAATTTAAGTGGCCCTGAAGTTTGTTTTGGAACAAATGTAGCAGTTTCTTGCAAGAGGCGCACATTTGCCTTTATAACTAATCGCCTTTATCATGATTTTACCCTGTTTAGCAATTTCTCCGTTTTAATGTTTCCCAATGTACTTCCTACAACCTGTGTTAGATTATCATTTCAGGATACAAAAAAGTGCATTGTAAATCTCTGACGTGCAAATGTGTTCATTATGTGACAGATTAGCTCAATGAGGCACACATTTCACAGGGGTGTATGTTCCCACCTCAGCACAAAGGTACAGACATTTTCCCATGGACAGAAATGCCCTTTGAGGGCACATTACATGATTTCCTCACCCCAAGTTATCAAGACTAAAATGAATGGGTTCCCTTGTATTCTAAATAAATGTAGACATACTCATACTTCCAGTGCAATGTAATTTCCTTTCAGCGAATAGAGAGAAGGTAACTGAGCTGGTAATCTGAACTTTTTCCACTGCTGTTTGATAAACTTTAATAAACCTTTCAACAAGCCCTCAAATCAGTGTCTGCCTTTCCATACCATGCCTTTATCTCAAACAACAGAGACGCATTTCTAATCTCATCTCTTCACGTATCACTTTCAAGTGGTCATAAATGGTGTCATGATTGCATTCGAGTCATAATCTTCTTCATACCTTTTCAGGTTTTTCACTGAAGAGAAAGCCATGGTAGAATTTGCTTTCTGTGAAGACGCAGCTGATCACTGCAATTGCACAGTTGTATGCAGCGCAGTGGTACTGTCTTCTTTTATCCAGCAGCTGTGTCTCCCCAGTCATGTTTTCGGAAAAGGCATCGTAGCAAGATCTTAATAGAAATTGTACAAAAATTGATTGCAACGTTAATTTATCTGATTACGAGTTCTTTTGTGTTCAGTAACAAGCACTAAGGAATTCAAACTAAAATCATAATAAGTTGTGCAAAAATAATATTTTGTAAAGAAAGCATGCTTCTTCAGGCATATATACTGTAACATCACGTCTTATGCATTCTAATAAAGTTAACTATTTTTGCCAGAGTTTCTGAATCGATCATTTGTTAATATTTACCAAAACTGTACATGAGGTGCGGAATAGGCAAGAAGTAAAAACGACGAAAATAATTCTTATACCAATTATTAAGAGTGCAATTCGCACATTTTGCCATCCACTGCTTTAGTAAATCCACACTGTTTTCAATGATTTCAAAGTTGTGACTTCTTTGAGTGTATGCATCCTTGCAAAGGTTTTCAAACTAACATGATGCAAAAACAGCCTTTAATAAAAGTGCGATTCAATGTCAGTACAGCAGGCTCAGATTGTGCTAAACGTCTTTTCCTTTATTTTTTCTCAACAGCCAAACATTATCTTGACAAAACAATGTCAAACATAAAATTACAAATCCCATAAGTCCTATCAGCAAAAAACTAATGTCCACCAATAAGGGATCACGACCACCATTTACATATGCACATCCACAAGGAAATTCACTTTCTCTTTCGTCACTATTCAGCAGTCAGATAAGTGCCTTTACCTTATGGATTTTCTTGTTTTTCATATTATGCACCACTGATCTGTTGTATAGTATGTACTTTGTGTCAGGTTGTTTTCCTTCCCATTTAGCAGTCATTGGCTTTCATTTTATGCACGGTTTCTTTTTTTCCAACTATAGTATTTATTGTGGAACCTGGAGCTTTGAAGCGCGAGGCCCCATTTTCCCACCTTTTCATTACAGAAGCCTAGCGCCACTGAGGCAGAGCATTTTTTGCTGTCCGCTTACATTCTGCACTGTGGGGGTAGGCTGCGCAGACACTCGGAGAAGCCACGTCTCCAGGGGCGCTGTGAGCGCGAGAAAAGCCACACTAGGCGTCCTGTTCTTTTCTATCACAGAGGAGACGGCCTCTGCACCACTATCAGGTTTTGTCTGCAGCGATTTCTATATTTCTGTCTTTTTGCGTCCAACACTCTGCTTGATATAACCTGCACGCAACACAGCATAAAATATAGGGGAGTGCGCGGTAGTGCTATGGGTTCTTATTTCTGCGCTGAGCCCGATTTGGCCCTTGAAGGCCTAAATCCACATTGGAGACGTTATATCAAAGGGTGCTCCTAAGCACAACATACTTTTTCCGCCTACAAGAGGTGCTTAAGGAGGTCCTTATATACAGCATTTCCCTTGCCAGTTTAAACGTCTATTCTCCTGATCGCCCTGGCAGGAATAAGGAGGGAGAGTGATTGTGAAGAGTGTGAGAAGTTGGCCTGATATATGATGCTCACTAGTTCTAGTGATCACCTTGTATCAGTCCAAACAACCCTTATGGTGATTGGTTGTAAGTCAACCTTATAGACCAGCTATCCTAATGGTAGCATGGACAGAGCAGTCTAGGCTAAACTCTTTTGGCATGTGAAGCCAGCTGTTTCACCACATATAACCCCTTGAATACCAAATGAAAGGACACCACACAGGTTGTTATGAAAATAAACAAGATATTTATTACTAACAAAACACCTCTGAACTCTTTATGAGATCAGAGAGCTAAGCACATGACAAGACTCTTAAGAAAAATACTTTAAGTTGCACAAATTACAATGGAGCCCTAGGGGCACGACAAACCATATACTAAGTAAATGGTATAAGGAAATCGATAGAGGAAATGAAGATGTCCAGAGGCTGTAGGATCGCTGGGAGTACACTACCCTAACCTTAGGTAAGGAGAGGGGGCCCACGGGACGCGTGTGCAGAGGGTGAACTCACACTCGAGATGCGGGACAAAGTCAATGGACACTACAAATTACGAAAAGGTAAGTAAAAGAAAGTTCCGACTACTTAGGACTAAAACGACTGGATACCTGGACACTAGGAGAGTCAATCTACCCTTGAGCACCGAAATGCTCTAGTTACCTCACCCACGGGCTGCAGGTGCATAGGTGTGAAAGTGTGTCGGGTTTCCGCGTCGAAGTCTATGGAGCCTTGAAGAAAGATGCTGCAGGCGACCAGGAGGAAGATGTCCGGAGCGATCCAAGGGTGGATTGAGGAAGATGGAGACCTGAAAGCAGAGGGGACAATGTTCACAGTCACTAGCCAGTGACCGGAGTGGAACCAGGAATGAACCAGATGCTGTTGTCGCGATCAGGTGAAGAGTGGACGCTTGACTCTGCAGCCACGTGGACCAGGAGTTGTCTTCGACGACCAGCATGGAGGCACGAGCTGTCCCACGCAGGCTCTCGCTGTCGGCGGTGTCGGATCCGGATTCGGATTCAACAGGCCTTGGCAAAGGCAAACATTGCGGTGAGTGGAGATGGCGTCTGGTGCGGACCAGGAGGGTCCGGGGTGCTTCTCCTTTGCAGGGAAGCAAGGGCCAGTCTGGAGCAACCAGACCAGCGATGTAGATTTTGTGGATCATCGTCTAGGAGGCCACTAGCCAGCCGGCAAGTGACCAGACAACGCGTCGAGCAGCAATCAAGCAAAAGGGCCCCACGCACATCTCGTGGATGCTGGAGAGCTGATCTTCTGTGCAGGAGCTGCTCGGAGCTGGGGTTCTCAATCCCCAAAGCACTTTCTCGAGGATGCCTCTGAAGTCGTGCTGGAAGCGAAGTGCAGTTTCTCCAAAATGGCCGGTCCCACGTGTCTCGTCGCACCCACGGATCTCAGCTGTGCTGCAGATGTAGGTAGAGGTCGTAGAGGTCGGAGAGGTCTGGAAGTCCGGGTCTTGTCGGGCTCTGAATTCTGGTTCCACCAGGAAGGATGACAAAGTGAACCGCTAGGACGCTTGATGGTGCCTGCTTGTGCAGGGTGGTCACTCCTTGGCCACAGGGGAGATTTTTTTCAGTCTTCTGTGGAGCAGAACGTCGAACTCCAGAGTTTCTTCTTTGTAGAGTTTCAAATCAGGATAATCTACTTTGGAATGGGACCATCTCCTACCTTTATTCTCCTAAAGGGGCTGTACTGTGACTAGGTCCCTCCTATGGGTGGGACCAGGAAAGGGGGTGGTTACACCCCCTATCCTTTGTCCGGTTTCGCGCCAGAGCTGGGGCTGGAGTGCCCCAGCAACTGGTTTGAACCAGAGTGTGCAAAGGGACACCTTGTGTGCCCCAGGCATGTCTCATTCCTTTCAGCCTGTCCTACCTCAATACACAAAATCCTGTCTGGGGTGGTGCTAGCACCTCCCAAGGCAGGAAACCCTTTGTCCAGGCCTCCCTCGCTGGAAGGACTCCCAGCAGCAGGAGGTCAGACTTGTGTCTGTGGTGGCAGCATCCATTTTCTGATGCTGAGGCTCGAGTTAACTTTAACCGGGGTTCACAGTTACATACATGTCGTGTCCCTCTAAAAGGTTGGAATGCTACCCCCGTCGCCAGAACTGGCGAGGGGGTAGTATTCCAATTCGTATGACACCTTACTCGACATGTTTTGATAATGCTATGCCAAAGTTAGCAATAACCACGAGGATTATAATGCACTTAAGAGTATATGGTATAGCGTTATCATGGAAACAGCTAAAGGACTTGGTTCCGAAAGCTGCAGACAGGCTCAGCTTATGCTAGAGCACCAGCTCACATAATTCCAAGCATTCTGCCTCCAGGATTGTTAAGGCCTGCCATAGGAGTGACTTATAAGAGTATATGTGTCCATTTTAGGGTTAGATATAGGTATACTATATCTAAAGCAAAGGGTGATTACACCACCTTGCCCCAGCTGTGTTACCAGCCAGTTGGGTCTGTTTAGATGGCCAGCCAGGGTTGGCACAATACATGCTGCAGCCCCTGGTAGGCCTTGGATGCACTTATGCCCTGGGTAACTATGGTACACTGTACAAGGACTTACAAGAGTGACCCAATACCAATTGGTAAATGCACCTAAAGTACATGGATGTCATATTAGAGAGAGAACAGCTAGGCTGTGGGTTTGATTAGCAGGCCCACAGCCAGGGAAAGTCGTAAACCAGTGAAGCAAAAAGCAAAAATCTGGGGAGACCATAGGATTGCAGACCCTACTCTACTACATAACCCCCACCCCAAACTTAGGGACATTAAACTAACCTTGACCAGGTGAGTCTTCTTGTTCTAAGTGGAAATACCTGGAGAGACCATCTGCATTGCCATGGTCAGTCCCTGGTCTGTGCTCCACTGTAAAGTCCATCCCCTGTAGGGAAATGGACCACCTAAGAAGTTTGGGGTTTTCACCCTTCATTTGATTTAGCCACAAGAGGGGCTTATGGTCTGTCTGAATCTTGAAGTGAGTTCCAAATAAGTATGGCCTCAACTTCTTCAGGGCCCAAACCACAGCAAAGGCCTCCCTCTCAATAGCTGACCAACGTTTCTCTCTGGGGTCAGCCTTCTACTTATAAAAGCAATGGGCTGGTCATGACCATCATTATTCAGTTGAGATAGAACAGCTCCCACACCCAACTCAGAAGCATCTGTTTGGACAATGAAAGTTTTGGTGTAGTCTGGACTCTTGAAAATAGGTGCAGCACACATGGCCTGCTTCAGGTCATCGAATGCCTTTTGACAGCTAACTGTCCACTGAACTTTCTATGGCATTTTCTTGCTTGTCAGGTCATTAAGTGGGGTCACAATGGTCCCATAATTTCTGTCAAATTTCCTATAGTAACCAGACAGGCCCAAGAAAGCTATGACCTATGTCTGGGTGGTTGGAGGAGCCCAGTCCTTTATGGCCTGTATCTTGCTCTCCAATGGTTGAACCTGGCCTCCACCTACAAGGTGGCCCAGGTACACAACCTGACTCTGCTCTATCTGGCACTTGGTAGCCTTGATAGTGAGGCCTGCTTTTTGCAGGTCCTCTAGAACTTTTCTCAGGTGGATCAGGTGATCCTCCCAGGTGGAGCTGAAGACAGAAATATCACCTAGATATGCTGCACAAAAGTCATCCAACCCAGTGAGAACTAGATTCACCAACCTTTGAAAAGTGACAGGTGCATTTTTCAAACCAAAGGGCATCACCACAAATTGGTAATGACCTCCTGGGGTAGAAAATGCTGTTTTGGCCTTGGCATCCTCAGCTAACCTGATTTGCAAATAACCAGCTGTCAGGTCAAATGTATCAAGAATTTGGGAGAAGCCAATAATTATCTATGAGTTCATCTGCCCTTGGTATTGGATGGGCATCTGTCTTAGTGACAGCATTGAGACCCCTGTAGTTTACACAAAACCTCATCTCTCTCTTACCATCCTGGGTGTGAGGTTTTGGCACTAGAGCTACAGGACTACTCCAAGGGCTCTCTGAGGGTTCAATGACTCCCAATTCCAACACGTTTTGTACTTCTTTCTTTAGGCTGTCCCTGACGTGGTCAGGTTGCCTGTAGATTTTACTCTTTATAGGCAGACTGTCACCAGTGTCCACCTCATGGGTGCACCAGTTTGTCTGACTGGGGGTCAGAGAGAACATTTGTCTAAAGGATTGAAGAACCCGTTTGCAATCCTTTTGCTGATGCCCCGAGAGGCTGTCAGAAAAGACCACACCATATACTGACCCATCATCAGGGTTCTGAGTGAGCAGGTCTGGGAGATGGTCACTCTCTTCCTCCTGTCCCACATCTGTGGCCATGAGCAAGCCCATGTCCGCCCTGTCAACAAATGTCTTGAGCCTGTTCACATGAAGTACTCTGTGGGGGCTCCTGGGAGTTCCAAGGTCCACCAGGTAGGTGACCTCTCCCTTCTGTTCAATGATGGTGTGGGGTCCAGACCATTTGTCTTGGAAAGCTGTTGGGGCCACTGGCTCCCAACACCCACACCTTCTGTCCTGGCTGGTAAACAGTTAGGACAGCCTTTTGGTCATGCCAAGCTTTTTGAAGTTCTGGGCTGGCCTCAAGGTTTTTGGATGCCTTCTCCATGAACTCTGCCATCCTGGAGCGGAGACCAAGTACATAGTCCACTATGTCAAGCTTAGGCTTTTTGAGAGGTAACTCCCATCCTTCCTTCACAAGACATAGGGGTCCTCTTACAGGATGCCCAAATAGAAGCTCAAAAGGGCTGTAGCCAACCCCCTTCCGTGGGACCTCTCTGTAAGCAAACAAAAGGCAGGGTAAAAGGATGTCCCATCTTCGCCTAAGCTTTTCAGGTAACCCTTTTATCATCCCTTTTAGGGTCTTGTTGAATCTCTCCACACGCCCATTGCACTGTGGGTGTTAGGGGGTGGTGAATTTGTAATTCACACCACACTCCTTCCACATTGCAGTCAAGTATCCGGACATGAAGTTGGCACCTCTGTCAGAGACAACCTCCTTAGGAAACCCCACTCTGGAGAAAACTGCAAGTAGGACCCTGGCCACAACAGGAGCTGTAGTGGTCCTAAGGGTAATAGTTTCTGGATA
This sequence comes from Lissotriton vulgaris, assembly GCF_964263255.1. NCBI lineage: Eukaryota > Metazoa > Chordata > Amphibia > Caudata > Salamandridae > Lissotriton > Lissotriton vulgaris. The sequence continues at coordinate 1,475,193,204 of NC_141691.1, forward strand.
CCTGGTGGAATGATCCACTACCACCAGTATAAATCTGTGCCCATATGCTTTTGGGGGGTCCAACAATGTCAATCCCCACTCTTTCGAAGGGTACCCCGACCCCAGGTAGTGGTATAAGGGGGGCCTTTGTTGTGCCACCTGATTTGCCACTGGCTTGACAGGTGACACATGAGCCACAAAACTCTTTGGTGTCTTCAGACATATGAGGCCAGTGAAAGTGTGGGACAAGTCTTTTCCAAGTCTTGTTCTGGCCTAAGTGACCTGCAAGGGGAATTTCATGGGCTACGGTAAGAAGGAAACCTCTCAGAGACAAGGGGATGACCAGCCTCCTGGTAGCACCAGGCTTGGGGTCTTTTGCCTCCGAGTATAGGAGTCCATCATCCCAGTATACCTTGTGGGTACCTGTAGCATTCCCTGCTGCCTCAGCAGCAGCTTGCTGTCTGAGGGGTTCAAGGGAGGAACAGTCTAACTGTGCCTGCCTCAAGTCTGCCCTGGAAGGTCCCCCTGTCCCAAGAAACTCAACCTGTTCAGGTTCAAGCTCTTCTAGGACAGTTCCTTCTGGGGTCTTTGGGTCAGCCTCCTGAGAGGGCTGATCCTAACCTTGAGGCAGGGGGGAAGGCACTGCCTTAACTCTACTGCTCTTCCTCTTGGGTAGTGTCTGGTCCATTGTTACAGGATCCAGCACTTGTTCAGCTGGGCATTTCTTGGCCTGCGACCTGGTCACAGCAAGGTCATGTGCTGACAAACCTAACATTTCCACATGAGTCCTATACTCCACTTCTGACCATAAGGAGGATTCCAAATCATTGCCCAAAAGACAGTCCACTGGGAGGTCTGAACTAACTACAAACCTTTTGAGGCCAGTTACCCCTCCCCAGGAGAAGTTAACAACTGCCATACTGTGATTGGTAGTGACGTTGCTAGCATTGGTCACTAGGTAGTCTGAACCTAGTATGATCTGATCAGGGTCCACAAAGTTTGGTGTCCCTATAGGCCTCAGCCATTTTTCCATTGATAAAAGGCGTTTGCCTGTATTTGCCCAGAGTACTGGGACTTACAGTAGGGGTCATATCCATGTCCCCACTACAAACAGAACAGCCTGAGTAGGTATTCTGACTATGTCAGAACCCACCTCAGTTCTCAGGGTTAATCCAACTATAGCCTTGGGGGGGGGCACTGCCACTACTAACTGTACTAGGGGGTGCAGGTGCCTTAGGGGCAGTAGTGGTAGGAGCTGTGCCTTTCTTGGTGCACTCACTAAACCAGTGAGTCTTACCGTTACAGTATTGGCACCATGGTTTTCTTGGAACATCAGTCTTCATTTGGGACTTCTGGGACCCACCCTCCTTAGATTGTTGGGGCCCTGTTGAAGACTTCTAGTCATTTTGCTGATTCTGATTACTACCCTTTTGGTCTGCTTTCTTCTGGCCACCACCCTGGTTCTGGTTCTGCTGCTTGACCCATCGGTCTGCCTTATTTCCCAATTCTTGGGCAGAGGTCAGATCTGAGTCAATCACGTGCTGATGCAACAACTGGTTCTGACAATTATTTAAGATTTGTTCTCTCATAATTAGATTATACAATCCTGTGTAATCAGTAACTTTACTTCCCAGTAACCAGCCTTCCAAAGCCTTAGTGGCACAATCAACAAAGTCAGTCCAATCCTGAGACTGAGTTTTCTGGGTGTCTCTGAACATCAACCTGTACTGTTCAGTTGTTAAGCCAAACCCATCAATCAGTGCATTTTTCAGGACTTGGTAATCATTAGCATCCTCAGCTCTAACAGTGAGGAGCTTACCTCTACCTTTACCTTCAAAGGAGAGCCACAAGATAGCTGCCCACTGACTCTGGGGTACCTGCTGTACTTTGCAGGCCCTCTCCAGAGCAGTCATCCATTTGTGGATGTCATCTCCTGCCTTATAGGTGGGCACTATTTTACTCAGGTGTCTATTGTCAAAACTCCTGTCTTTATCTCTAGGGATAATGCTGCCACCAGTTGGTTCGAACCCACTCAATTTCTGCTCACTGGCAAAGGCAAGTTTCTCCTTGGCAAGAGCAAGTTCTTCCCTTTGGATCCTCAGATTAACTTCCTTCACTTTTGCCTCAAGGTCTCTTCTTTGAGGGGAAGTCATTCTTCTCTGAGAAGATGTGTGAGAGACATGGGAGTGAATAGATTTGTTAGAGTCTCTGGAGTGAGATCTACCTCTTCTATTCCCAAGGTTAGGCCTGCTTGTGGATAGGTCTGGGGCTCCCCCAGCTCAATCCCCATGTAGGCTTAAGTTGGCCCTTGTAAGTCTGCTGACTAAAACTTGGCCATTGCCTACCTCTTCCTCAGATGAGTTCCCATCTTCCATAACATCTACATCTTCTGTTTCAGGGAGGTTAGATTCAGGGTCACCTTCTAAGGGGGGCATGCTTCCATCTGCTACATCTGAGGGGCCTGGATTAGAAGCCCTTCTAGCATCATATGTCTCTAAGAGACCTAACAGAAAAGGAAGGGTAGGGTTAGAACCCTGTTTCAGTTTCCTGGAGGTACACAATTGTCTCATCTCCTGGAAGCTGAGTGCTGCATATCTGAAAAGGACCTGTGGGGGGTCACTAATCACAGGGGGAGCCACTGCGTTCTCTCCTGTGATAGACATGCTTTCTAGTGAGGTGTAAGTGGTGCACTTACCTACACTATGGGTTTTCCCACTGATCCTTTGCTAAGAGTTGTAGTCAGGGTTTGCTAGGCCCTTTCTACTACAACAGCTGGTTCAGTAGAACACAGTATTTCTAAGCTTTGTTATATGTACCTATGGTACCTTATGTGATCTTTCAAATGATATCTCAAGATTATATTTGATAAAAACAACAGCAAGCTCAAATCCCACCTGCTGCACACCAATGTGAGAAGTTGGCCTGATACAAGGTGATCACTTGAACTAGTGAGCATCATATATCAGTCCAAACAACCCTTATGGTGATTGGTTGTAAGTCAACCTTATAGACCAGCTATCCTAATGATAGCAGGGACAGAGCAGTCTTAGGCTAAACTCTTTTGGCATGTGAAGCCAGCTGCTTTACCACATATAACCCCTTGAATACCAAATGAAAGGACACCACACAGGTTGTTATGAAATTAAACAAGTTATTTATTACTAACAAAACACCTCTGCGCTCTTCATGAGATCAGAGGGCTAAGCACATGACAAGACTCTTAAAAAAATACTTTAAGTTGCACAAATCACAATGGTGCCCTAGGGGCACGACAAACCATATTCAGAATTACGGAGCTGCTGCTGCCATTCGAATTCTTGCTGTTTTACATTGTTGGAGTCGTGCTCCTTTTTAAAATTTGTTTATTGTAATTTGGACATTTTCTAATCTTTGTCATAGTATTATTTTGTGACCCCCATGCTCACCCAATTGATCGCATTGCTCGCACCATAATAATTACTTGAAGCACATCACACCATTTCGGTGATTCCCTCGCCGCCTGACGCCCATCCGCCATCTTGGGTGTGGGCTAGAGATGCTGACAACGTTTTGGGGGTTAGCGGTCTAGTCTCTGCGAGTGCCCTTAGGCAAAGACTATTTAGGAGACCACTGGGCTAGCGCGCCAATTAGATTCAGAATTACGGAGCTGCTGCTGCCATTCGAATTCTTGCTGTTTTACATTGTTGGAGTCGTGCTCCTTTTTAAAATTTGTTTATTGTAATTTGAAAATTTTCGAATCCTTGTCATAGTATTTTTTTGGGACCCCACGCTCACCAAATTGATCTCATTCCTCGCACCATAATAAGTACTTGAAGCACATCTCACCATTTCGGTGATTCCCTCGCTGCCTCACGCCCGTCCGCCATCTTGGGTGTGGGCTAGAGACGCTGACACAATGTTTTGGGGGTTAGCGATCTAGTCTTTGCGAGTGCCCTTAGGCAAAGACTATTTAGGAGACCACTCGGCTAGTGCGCCGATTAGATTCAGAATTACTGAGCTGCTGCTGTCATTCGAATTCTTGCTGTTTTACATTGTTGGAGTCGTGCTCCTTTTTAAAATTTGTTGATTGTAATTTGGAAATTTTCGAATCCTTGTCATAGTATTATTTTGTGACCCGACGCTCACCCAATTGATCTCATTGCTCGCATCATAATAATTACTTGAAGAAAATCTCAACATTTCGGTGATTCCCTCGCCGCCTCTCACCCGTCCGTCATCTTGGGTGTGGGCTAGAGACGCTGACACGACGTTTTGGGGGTTAGCGGTCTAGTCTTTGCGAGTACCCTCAGCCACATACTACTTAAATCTACTAGTATGCAAGCGTGCAGCGGCGCGCCAGAGGAAAGCCCGTCTGTGCCTGTCCGGGCCAGGACGGACCTAGGGGCCACTAACTCTGCTCGACCGAGTAACCTATTCGCCAGACAGCCTTCGGGCCCTAAAGATAGGCTCCACTGGGCTAGATGAGATAACGCTGGCCAAATTACAGGCTGAGGCCCTGGTGCAGACAGAGGGCGCATGCCCCCAGATTAACCCTACAATCATTTCCCGTCAGTCTCATGGTCTAACAATAGCGACACTCAATACGCGCTCATTGCATAAGCATCATTTAGAGGTCTTTTCCTTACTAGCTGATGGTGAAATAGATATCCTAGCCCTTCCATAACCGCCCCAATGACTGTAGAGGGGGTTGGGGGTGTTGCCATTTTGTTTAAAAAAAGTCTTACAGTAACACAGATCATAGCAGGAAATTGTGCCTGTGCGGAGCTGCTGGGGATAAAAATCTCACTTAAATCCTCATGCATTGCGATGCTGGTAGTATATCGCCCGCCGCAGAGCTCACCGGATTTTAATGATATCTTTTTTGAGCTTCTGACGGATTTGGCCTCCAGATACAAGTCCCTTTTGGTGGTAGGTGATTTCAACTACCACTGGGACAAGGTACCTAGAGAGCCTACTGAGACAGAGTTTGAAGCCAATCTTTCGGCGCTCAACCTGCAACAGCTAGTAGTGGGTCCTACCCATGTGAAGGGCCACACATTGGACCTTGTCTGGTCCTCGCTGCCTAAGACAGAAATAATTGAGATCAGTCCTTGCATTTGGTCGGACCACTTCATGATTAAGTGCTGGGTTCCGGGTGACCCCGTACTGGCTGTCCCAAATCAGTTGTGGAGGAAAGTTCGGCCCTGGAAGAAGATTGAGGCTAACTCTCTAATCGCGGCCCTGCTCTCCTCCGCCCCCCCCCCCCCCCCCCCTAAAATGAGTGGCATAAACTTGGATCAGGATGCTACTGTGTTAAAGACCTGGATGCTTGCCGCTCTAGATAAACTAGCCCCTGAGCGGATGGAGAGGACTAGATCTAAAGGGAAGGGAGCACCATGGTTTGATGCTTCACTGAAAGAGAAGAAGCGAGCCCTCCGCAAGGCGGAGAGAAGGTGGAGACTCAATTACTGTCAAGCAGAGGCTGAAACCTTTAAAACTCTACTCTCAAAATATAAGGCGGACATCTTGGAGAGAAAGTCAGCTTTCTATGAGGGAAGAATTAGAGAGGCGACTAACATACAACGAGAGACCTTTGTGATACTAAGGGAACTCACGCAGCTGGGTGGAAAAATCTCTGTGAGCGACTAACCAGACTGACACTTTCCAAAGTTACTTTCTCCAGAAAGTACAGGATATTATTACTGATATCAATGCACGTCCAGTCACAACTATACTGCCCAGTCCGGTGGTTCAGGCGCCGTCAAGGACTATGAACAGTTTCCCATCCATCGACGACAAGCGCTTAGCAGAGCTTGTTGGACACATTAAATCTGGCTCTAACACTGATCCTTGCCCCCCAAGAATCTTTAAGATGGCCTTGCCAGGCATCCAGTCCCAGGTGCTGAGCCTACTGAACAACTCACTGGAAGCAGGTTATCTCCCAACCCAGTTGAAGGAAGCTAGGGTCTCCCCACTTTTAAAGAAAGCAGGAACTGACACAAAGGCTCTAAAACACTACAGGTCTATCTCGCAGCTGCCATTCTTGAGTAAGATTCTAGAAAAACACGTCCTGGGCACATTAGCCGGTCATCTGGAGGAACACCATCTACTTCATGCCAGGCAGGCTGGTTTTAGGCCCCAACACAGCACAGAACTAGTTATGGCTTCGGTTGCCGACGAGCTGAGAGTCAGAGCAGACAATAAACAGCCATGCGCTCTGATTCTCTTAGACTTGTCGGCGGCTTTTGATACGGTCAGCCATACCATCCTGCTGGAGCGTATCGCGAAGCTGGGGATCACATGCCATGCGCTTAAGTGGCTGGAATCCTTCCTGTCGGGACGAACTCAGAGGGTGCAGCTGGGAGACCAGTTGTCTGGGATTAGTGACGTGACATGGGGTGTGCCCCAGGGGTCGGCACTATCCCCCTTGCTCTTTAACATATTTTTACAACCGCTGGTGGAGGAGCTTATGCGTAAAAACTGCAAAATCTTTAATTACGCAGACAATACCCAGCTATTGGTCAGCTGGAAAACACTAAGGAGGCTCAGGAATCAATGAGAAACCTGCTCAGTTTCACGGTCAACTGGATGACCAACAATCTGTTGAAAGTGAATGCTGAGAAAACGGAGGTGCTGGTGATCACCAATCTAGGGAATCCCTGGTGTGACCTGTACTGGCCCCCAGACCTAGGAACAACCCCTACCCCTGGGATGGTGGTAAAAAGTCTGTTACTAAAGATCGATGCAGACCTCCCGATGGCCCCTCAAGTCTCAGCTGTGGTTGGCTCTTGCACGGGTGTGCTGAGGCAACTACGAAAGCTGGTCCCCATCTTAACATCCTCCACCCTGCAATCAATCGTATCTGCCACAGTTATCTCAAGACTAGACTATGGCAATGCCTTATATCTCGGCCTGTCGCAGAAGCTGTTGAGGAAGCTGCAGGTGGTACAGAACGACGCAGCAAGGCTGATCTACTCCGTGCCCAGAAATTCGCACGCAACCCCTCTGCTCCAGAAGCTGCACTGGCTACCTGTGAAATTCAGAGTTCAGTTTAAGTGTCTCTGTGTGGCCCATAAAGCACTCTTTGGGAAAGCCCCAGAGTACATTATGAAACGTCTGAAGAGATCTGTTCCTGGTAGATCCCTGCGCTCAGGTAAAACTTCCAATCTGATCCAACCCAGATTTAAACTAAAAACCAGAGGGGGCAGAGCCCTGTCCGTGATTCTCCCGCAACTGTGGAATGAGCTTCAGGCCACTCTGAAGGAAGAATCACAGCTACTACCCTTCAGGAAAAAACTGAAAACTCACCTATTCAGAAAGGCATTGACTCCGGCTTAATTGGGGGACAGCTGAGGGCTCGGGGTAACAGTTATGCTATGTTCTTCTGTTAAGCGCTTAGAGACCGGCGGTGATAGGCGCTATACAAATAATCGATAACATAACATAACATATACTAAGTAAATGGTATAAGGAAATCGATAGAGGCTGTAGGATCGCTGGGACTACACTACCCTAACCTTAGGTAAGGAGCAGGAAGCCCAGGTAACGCGTGTGCAGAGTGTGAACTCACACGCGAGATGCGGGACAAAGTCAATGGACACTACAAATTACGGAAAGGTAAGTAAAAGACAGTTCCGACTAGTTAGAACTAAAACGATTGGATACTTGGACACTAGGAGAGTCAATCTACCCTAGAGCACCGAAATGCTCTTGTTACCTCACCCACGGGCTGCGGGTGCATAGGTGTGAAAGTGTGTCGGTTTCCGCGTCGAAGTCTATGGAGCCTTGAAGAAAGATGCTGCAGGCGACCAGGAGGAAGATGTCCGGAGCGATCCAAGGGTGGATCGAGGAAGATGGAGACCTGAAAGCAGAGGGGACAATGTTCACAGTCACTAGCCAGTGACCGGAGTGGAACCAGGAAGGAACCAGATGCTGTTGTCGCGATCAGGTGAAGAGTGGACGCTTGACTCTGCAGCCACGTGGACCAGGAGGTGTCTTCGATGACCAGGATAGAGGGACGAGCTGTCCCACGCAGGCTCTCGCTGTCGGTGGTGTCAGAGTCAACAGGCCTTTGCAAAGGCAACACACGCGGTGAGTGGAGACGGCGTCTGGTGTGGACCAGGAGGGTCCGGGGTGCTTCTCCTTTGCAGGGAAGCAAGGGCCAAACTGGAACAACGAGACCAGCGATGTAGATTTCGCGGATCGTCGTCTAGGAGGCCACTAGCCAGCCGGCAAGTGACCAGACAACGCGTCCAGCAGCAATCTAGCAAAAGGGCCCCACTCAGATCTCGTGGATGCTGGAGGGCTGATCTTCTGTGCAGGAGCTGCTCAGGGCTGGAGCTTCCTAATCCCCAAAGCACTTTCTCGAGGATGCCTCTGAAGTCGTGCTGAAAGCGAAGTGCAGTTTCTCCAGGATGGCCGGTTCCACGTGTCTCGTTGCACCCACGGATCTCAGCTGTGCTGCAGATGTAGGTAGAGGTCGGAGAGGTCTGGAAGTCCGGGTCTCGTCGGGCTCTGAAGTCTGGATCCAAACGGGAAGACGACAAAGTGAACCGCTGGAACGCTTGATGGTGCCTGCTTGTGCAGGGTGGTCACTCCTTGGCCACAAGGGAGATTTTCTTCAGTCTTCTGTGGAGCAGAACGTCGAAGTCCAGAGTTTCTTCTTTGTAGAGTTTCAAATCAGGATAATCTACTTTGGAATGGGACCAGCTCTACCTTTATTCTCCTAAAGGGGCTGTACTGTGACTAGGTCCCTATGGGTGGGACCAGGAAGGGGGTGGTTATAGTTACATACATGTTGTGTCCCTCTAAAAGGGTGGAATGCTACCCCCGTCGCCAGAACTGGTGAGGGGGTAGTATTCCAATTCGTATGACACCTTACTCAACATGTTTTAATAATGCTATGCCAAAGTTAGCAATAACCGCAAGGATTATAATGCACTTAACCACATCGACGCTAATGACGAGCTCAGCTCGTCATGAGGCACAGTGGAGCTGCACTAATGACGAGCTGAGCTCGTCATGTATAATGGATATGAAGACCCTTCAGCACAGCAGGTGAATTGCTGTAGCATCAATGTGGTTAAGAGCATATGGTATAGCGTTATCATGGAAACAGCTAAAGGACTTGGTTCCGAAAGCTGCAGACAGGCTCAGCTCATGCTAGAGCACCATCTCACATAATTCCAAGCACTCTGCCTCCAGGATTGTTAAAGCCTGCCATAGGAGTGACTTATAGGAGTATATGTGTCCATTTTAGGGTTAGATATAGGTATACTATATTCTAAAGCAAAGGGTGATTACACCACCTTGCCCCAGCTGTGTTACCAGCCAGTTGTGTCTGTTTAGATGGCCAGCCAGGGGTGGCACAATACATGCTGCAGCCCCTGGTAGGCCTTGAGTGCACTTATGCCCTGGGTACCTATGGTACACTGTACAAGGACTTACAAGAGTGACCCAATACAAATTTGTAAATGCACCTAAAGTACATGGATGTCAATTTAGAGAGAGAACAGCTAGGCTGCGGGTCTGATTAGCAGGCCCACAGCCAGGGAAAGTCGTAAACCAGTGAAGCAAAAAGCAAAAATCTGGGGTGACCATAGGATTGCAGACCCTACTCTCCTACAAAGAGGAGCAGGTCCTTCACTCCCATGGAGGAAGAATTTGGTGATGCAATAGAAACAATGTCTCCCAGACTCTGAATCCCCGTCCTGAGCCGACAAATACTGCTGCTAGCTGTGGAGCGGCACCTTGATTGTCGAGGAGCTCCAAGATCAACTGTAAGGTCAAGGCCAAGACATTGTCCTTGCCTTCGAAATGCTTAGGGATGCATTTTTAAATAGGCAAGCTAGCACCTTTGAGAACTTACAAGCACAAATCAGTGGGAATACCCCAATGGATGGCAAAGTTTCCCTTTACCGGAGGACCTCGATGACTGTGATCAATCTGGTGACCCTGACCAGTAAGAGGTCTTCAGAGATGATCTGGGTCCTAGTAGAGCCTGGAGACAGGCCCCAAACATCCCAGGCGAGAAAGCTCTCCTAAAGAGGTAGTAGCAGGCACATAACGACCTAGAGAACATTTACCACCCAAACTCAGCGAAACGTGCTCTAGTGGCAAAGGTAGCTCAGCATGTGGGCAGTAGAATGAGGGAACCTAAGGATAAGAAGGTCAGGGACCACCTAAAGGCAGAATACCCAAAACTGTCCTTGAAGGCAGGCCCCTCCAAAATCAATGGCAAAACTACCACTTTCATAAACAGATTCACAAAGGATCCCAACAAAAAGGTTATATCATTACGGGAAACCTTCACAGGACCACCTGCTGGAAATTCCGGGGATCCTAACAAAAATACAGGATGAGGTGGAGGAGGCAAAGTACACTAGCAATTTGATATCCCCAGATATGTTTCCTCTCCTACTATTGCAAGATGGGTTTGTTGTGTCATGACATAAGCAGGCATTGAGGCGTGGAGAAGTTTGGCTCAATGGTTAGAGCGACAGATCCTGATGCAGAGGTCTGGCCCGGGACCAAGGATCAATTCCTGCCTCGGCGGGTCTTGGGCTCAATTTCCTCGGACCAGATCATTCTCGCCGCGGTGCCTATTCTAATCATGGGTTCTACTCTGCAACTCTGGGCAATAGCTTGCTTAACCTCCACAACAGCCCCAACAGCGCTGGGATGCCTAGTTTCACCTTGGGGGTGCCCAAGAGTGGACATTTCAAAGGGAAAAGCCAGGAAGGGTTCCACAGCTGTATGCGTACAGCGCCAAGAAACCCGGTTGGGGTATAAGTGCGCTTTACAAGTACAAATTAATTTCATTGATATTTCTTCCTTTTGTGCTCACTCTCTATGAGCACAACAACATTTAAGCCTTCTCTGTTGGAAGGCCCTTTCAAGATATTTTGAGGGGAGCGAATTGGTCATCAACTTTTAGAAAAAGGTCTATTTCAAACCAGTGATGGGGGTGGTCTCATTGAAGCCTCCTGTCCGAATATAGATTATAAAATGTACTAGCTATTGTGGAAAGTGTTAGTCCCATTAAGGAAACAGAGACAAGGATTATCCCACCCAAGAGTGAACGTAACTCAATTCCGCCATAATTTAACTCCCCACCCGATTACTGTAGTAGGTTAGGCCATATGGCAAAAGTATATCATTTTGATTGATTATTTTTTTTACAGTAAATACTCATGCTTACGTTATATGAACTTGCGATCTCATTAAGAATTCACTTTTGTTACAACTGAGGAGTAATACATGCTTGAGGAAAGTTATGTTTTTTAATGTTGTTGAACAAGTTACTTACCTTCGGAAACGATGAATCTAGTAGAGACATAGTCTAGCTGTAGTTTCCTTATCTTAGAATATCCCCAGGTGTCAGACTGGTCCAGAAAATGTTGCGCAGCAGCACCTCTGCGCGCCGGGGGCTGGCGCCGCATCGCTCCGCCCTGACGTTGTCCATGGATGAGACGTCAGCGGAGCCATATATGCCCCGCCCCGGAGCACCGACATCAGTTTTCGTCAGAAGCCTTTTCGGTGTCAGATCGCGAAGCCACCACCAAAAACTGAAAATATGGGAACAGTGTGCAGAAAAAGAAAAAACATGGTATGGTGAAAAAACATTAACATAGAAATACAGTGCCAGGAACCGTATATTGTAAACTTAGGGGTTAGGGGGAGTGGGGGGCGGGGGGGGGGGGGGGGCAGAGCACCACTCTGGAAGGGACCCCCGCAATTGTTAAGGCCAAAACCTCCCCTTGAGGCAGAAGAAGATGCAGAGCATAGGCAGGATTCGAACCCTTGGCTTGTGTGAGCCTGTGCCCCCAGAGGCACAAGACTTACCCTTGAGCCATAGCTCCTTGGTGAACCATCACAGCAGCTGCCAGAAAGGCTGCGACCACAATATAAGACAGTGAAGGACAACCAGTCGAGAACCCCGGAGTAAGGACAAACTACCATAAGGCATCAACCAAAAAGGAGACGTCAGATCCGAATAAGGGACCTACCGAATGTAGCATTGCCAGAGACTGTAACCACTAGAGTGCAGGGGAGGCAAGAAACCTCAAGCGGTAGAAGAAAGGAGTTAGACTCAACGGGCAACCCAGGGTAAGGGTTGTAAAGGACACATGGCATATCAGCCTACCGTCCCAATACAAGGATGGGTAGATCAGAGCCACAAAACAGAATGTAGCATCGTGAGTCGGAGAGAAGAGAAGACATCACCCCGTAGAAGGAATAAACCACGTAAATGGAGGTGAAGGCAAGAAGCCCAAACTGAAAAGGTTGTCGCAGGATGGGGAGGACAGGCAGGCGTTAATAAAACTGCGGCTAGACTATGTCTCTACCAGATACAGGTAAGTAAGTAACTTGTTCATCTGATAGAGACGTCTAGCTGCAGATTCCTTAACCTAGAATAGACACCAAAGCCATACCCATAGAGGAGGCGGGATTGCGACTAAACCCCACTAAGGTTCAGAGAGAACCTAGCCGTCAATAACATGACCAAAAGAGTGTCAACAACCAAAGGACGAAACATAGTGGGGACATAAATGACAGCGCATCCAACCACCAGACCCTAATGCCCTGAAGCGAACGGGAAACAAGGGGAGGCTAGGGCACCACAGCCCATCCAGAATAGCACAAAAAAAAAACATTTGTAGAGGGGATGAGAGAAGGAAAACACTAATCCAGAACGCTTGTGCCTGATTGAAAAATGCCGACTTGGAAAGAAGACGAGCAAGAGGCATGAAGGATCCATAAGATCCAAGGTGTCGACAAAAAGCCAGAGCTAGCCCCAGCTAACCAACCTGAACAGCGTAAAATACTGTTGAACCTTCTCCTGTAAAGATACAAAGGCAGCAAGATACCGACTCCTGGCCAGTACGGGCCGATATGGACCAAAAACCCACCTAGTAAAGAAACTGGCTTGAAAAAGGCAGTTCAGCACCTCACAGGAAGTAGATCTGAACCTATGGGGTGAAAGAACCGCAGGATGCGGCAGTCGACAAGCCAACCCAAAAGACTGGTAAGTGGTATGGTGGATAGAACGCAGACCGCCCCCACATGTACCACAAAGGAAGAGTACTGCGGAGACCTTTCAGCCAGACATGTGTGAGAGCATTGAAAGGATGCCCATACACAGTCAAAAGGACGCTCAGACGCGGCCAGAAGGAACACCAGAAAGCAAGACAGCAAGAACAGCTGAGATACACACAACAGCAAGGAGGCAACGGCCACCAACACCAGAGAAGATCTGGTGATGTAAGAGGACAGGGCCAATACCTAGGCAGGGAAGCCCGCACAAGCCATTAGAAAGAGCATGGTGCAGAAACAGCCTTAAGGGGATGCTGAAACCCGGCCAAACCCAGGGACTAGGGTACGCTCAAAAGTGCCCGTATTATACAAAAGGTGGGACTAGTCCAGGCTATATGCAGCGTTTGCCTCTAGTCCGGAAGAGAGAGAGTAGTACCCTCGCAGGACAATTTAGAAGAAAAGACGAGCCTAACAAGGGAGTACTCAGAACCAACTAACGGGTCCTTGATGCCAAGCAGAGCGGAGTTCAGTGAGAACCTGCTCCACAAATCCGCCACATTAAGAATGCCAGCAGGACGCAGAAATCCCTGCGTGGAAGGAGCTGGGATGTGGATAAAACTGCTGGGGAATAGGCCAAAGGGCCATAATAATTGTAAAACAGAGAGGCCCACCGCAACTCGTCATTGGCAAAAACAACCTAGAAGGGACTGGAGTTAAAGGACGGACCATGTGACAAAAAGCATGATTGCAGGGCATGCAAGGTAGATACTACACAGCAGAGACCCAGACCAGGAGTGGAAGCACCACAGACAGCTGAGCGATGCGACCCTATGGGACGCATAAAGGGGTATATGAATCCCAGATGGACACCCACAATGAAAACTCCACAGGAGCGAACATAGGCGAATGCAGCCATCGGCCACCAGCCAATACCCCACATAAGGCAAGGGTTAACCCCTGGCAAGAAGGGGGGCGTCCTCTTGGCAAAACAGACAGTCAGAGGACTGAAAACAAAACTAACCAGCCATACGGCTGTACAGACAATACAGAGACACCAACCCATCTCTGATAAAAACCGTGTCGTAAGGAAAGACCTGCAATCAAGAAGAAGTCAGCTAGTGACATAGCAGAATTATAGCAGCCTTGACAGATGCCTGGAAATCGCCGAGTCTGCATGGGACCCAAAAAGATCTATACTGTTAAACGGCATGTCTAGGAGGCTTTCCCGAATATTATCAGGAAACTGACTGTCATGCATCCAGGCATGGTGGAGCAAAGCCACCGACCGTGCAAGAGAACGGCCCACAGAGTCAGTGGTATCCAAGGAGGAGCGGATTGAAAAATGTGCCATGTCCTTGCCGTGAAGAACAAGACGGAGAAGCTCGGAGTGCAATTCCTCTGGTTAGCCACAGAGTCCCAGAGTGTGGCGGACGCATGTGCAAACACGCATGTGGTGGTTAAAGCGCGGATGGCTGCGCTAGAAGAAGCAAAAAGCTGTCTTCCACATGCATACAGCCACCTGGATTCCTGGGTGGGAGGAAACAAGAGCAAAATGGAGGAGTCCTGTAACCCAAAGGCTGCCTGAATCACCAAGCCCTGAGCAGTAGGGTGGAGGGATTGACAAAGAGGATCCCCCGGAGCAGGACGGTGCCTACCGGCAATGGCTCGATCAACCAGGGCCCCGGAAAAGGGCCATGCCGATGCGCTGCGGAGGACCTCTAATAAAGCACACCCAAGGGGTAGCAAGGGCTCCACAGTAATGGGCTCGAGATGAAGCAAATCCATTAAGGGATCCGGAATGAGGGGTACCACAGGAGGCTGAAAGCCGAGGATAGCAGCTGCCCGGTTGATAGTCCCCGCATAGGTGACCCCTCGCTTAGTAGTCACCCTAGGAGGGGACAAGAGGCTGTCTGTTGGAGACAGTTGGAGACTAATTCTCCCAGTTGCCATAAAGAGCGGGGCTGGGGAATGACCTGAAGGCCATGCTACAGTAGGGACCTGAAGGCCATGCTACAGTAGGGACCTGCACCACCGGATCCCGACCAGGAGAAGCAGCCGCATCCGAAAAGGCTGTAGTCGATACCGGTATTGCCCGACCCCGCTGAGGGGACAAACGAGGAATCCGGAGGAAGGTCAACCCTATGCATGGGCACCAGTGTGGATGAATGGATGGACACCCGCGGCAATGGAGGAGTTGGCGTCGGTGGGCGCAGTGTCTGAGTCGACCAGACTTCGACGGCCTCCACAAGGAACGCAACCTCAACGTTGACCGGTGTCGGCTGAAGCGTTGCCCCAGACATGGGCTCAGGCTTGGAGCCGGGTGTGGGCTCGCATGATGTGGAGCCCAGCTCCAAGCTCGGTGGCGTCGTCGCCACCCCTGCCGTCCGCGCAGGAAGCCACACAGGGCTATGTGTTGGCTGACAGTGAGAGCCTGGCGTCGAACCCGGCGTCGCCGACGACGCATCCGCCGTCCGTGCAGGAAGCCGCACAGGGATATGCGTTGACTGGCAAAGTGTGCAAGAGGTTCAGGACGGTCTAGGCCACAGCCCAACGTCGTCGCCTCGGCTCCAGAGTCTGAGTCCGTGCACACAACCCTGGGCGGGGAAGGATCTGCCGACGAGGGCCCGGCCTGAGCACCCTTCGCCTCTGTGGGGCCCAAAGGCACGCCAGGAAGAGAGGGGGCTCAAAGTAGGCCTGAAGAGCCCGAGAGTAGGCCTCCATTTGGGCGTGTGTCGCTCCAACTTATGGAACAGGAGGGTATGGAGGAGGTGACCTCCGGACTCAAGTAGCTAACCCCGTACGAGAGGAGTGGGCACCAGCAGCATGCCTACAAGAGGTGGACCTCAGTGTCGCTTGTGTCTCCGCTTACCTTTTTTAGGGCGCCGGTCGTGGGAGCGGCCTCAGGAGCGAGCGCCCTCTGGAGAGGGGGAGTGGCGACGAGAAGAAGCTGGACCGGACAGCAGCGTGGCCAACAGCTTCATACGGCGTTCCCAAAGAGACTTCGGCTTCATCTGTTGACAGTCGCCGCATTGCTTGGAATCGTGGTGCACTCCAAGGCACCACATGCAAATAAAGTGCAGGTCAGTGCCGGACATCTGACGCGCACAAGCTTCAAAGGCTTTGAACCCGGAGGGCATTGCACACTGTTCCGGTACGACACCAATGGTGTCGAGAAGGCCCAAAGTAGGCCAGGAACTGCTGGTATGCAGGATCCGCGTTATGACGCGGAAAAGAAGAAAACTGATGTTGGCGCGCCGGGGCGAAGCATATATGGCTCCACTGACATCACGTCTATGGACGACGTCAGGGCGGAGCCAAGCAGCGCCGCCCCTCGGCGCGCAGAGGTGCTGCTGCGCATAATTTTCCGGACTAGTCTGACGCCTGGGGATATTCTAAGTTAAGGAATCTGCGGCTAGATCTCTCTATCAGACAGATATGGACAAGGAAGGTGTTGAATGACTAATGTAATTGTTGCACATCTTTTGTAGGTCTTCAACAGAAGCAAGATTACCAGTGATGGAAGTATCACATGCTGGACTTTTGCATGAAGAAAAAGGTAGTGCATTTCCTTGTGGTTGTTCGTATTGATGGTCATGATCCCGGATTGGTGGGCATTTGTTTTTTTCTGCAAGAATCATGGAATGTGTAGTCCTATGTTTGATATTGTGTTTTTCAAGCTAACAATGAGCTGCTGAGCAAAATAAATGAATAGAATTTAGACTTTCCTTTACGACAGCTAGGAAATGATATATTGCAGCAAAGTTTTGTCTACAAATTATCTCAACAGTACTTTATGAACATTCATAGTTTGGAAAACAATATACAAGAATATATAGAAATGATGCTTCCCATCCCAGTTTTTTTTCTGTCGGAATATCGCAACATCACTAACAGACACACTAGAGCAAATATTTCCTCCTGTCTGTGAATATTTTAAGAAATTCATTCAAGTATTTTCATTTTTCAAAGAGTCCTATTGTCAATTTGCTGCTGGGAAAGTGTTCTTGATATACAATATACATCCAGCTCTTTTCCATTCCTAGCTTTAATACAATTCCCGTCCCACAACAAATCCCATCACTCTTTTTTCCAGTTCTGGGCCTCATGATGGTCACATCCACCATCAAAAGTGATATTGTAGATCGCCAGCGGGATGTGCGCTACGTTATGCTGACTTCGCCAGCGTTACTCCGGAGCCTCCGACTGCCCGGCAACTGCAGATATCCCGGGAATGACTTCGCCGCCTTGGACCCCGGCTTGACCCTCCGCGCCCCGCCGGCCCCTTGGACACCGTGACGGTCGGGCTGCCTGCTCGCAACTGAAGTGGGGACAGTGCCGCCTTCATCTACGGCAGAGACACTCATATACGGACCGGCGGAATTACACATCGCATCCGCTTCACAGCGCGAGTGCGTGGCCAGGTTGGAGGGGAGGTGAACCTCCTTGCTGGATACTGACTCATTGCTGCCTCGACTCCATTGTTGCTTCTGCCTGGTGTTGGCGAGCCCTCCCCTTCCTCCAACCTGCTTACATAGATGGGTCGCTACGGCTCCGCGTGGGAACTGTGAGCCGAGTGGTGACCCGGGAGTCAACGTGGGCTTAGATTGGGGATCGGTGTTGCTTCGTGGACCCCCACTCCCGGCTCTATTGTTCTACTATCTGCAAGATGGCGACGCCTCTCTGCCTGCGCCATGAAGACGACGGCTTGTCCCCGCCTTGGGACTGTACCTCCACGTCCTTGCAGGGAGCCAACCCCCCTTCGTCCTTCCCTGCCCTGAAACTGCAGGACCCGCAGCCTGTGTGGTCAAACGGGGATGTTATGGCGGCTCTGGGTGAACTAAGAGTGGCGCTGAGACGTGGCTATCTTGTGCTGGGCGAGAAGCTTGATGCCCTCATGATCGACCAGGAGTGGGAGCGGAAAGTCTCTTCTTCACAGGGTCTGGATTCACCCCTGCAGCTGGCTGATTGGGAATACAAGGTTGCCGAGGGTTCCTGACAATGCTGCTACTGTATCCACCGATACTTGTTGCAACTCGAGCCCAGTTATACGACCGGTTAGTGCTACTTTGTTTTCTTCCGGCATTGAGACTGCCTTCATGCCTCGTTCAGCATTACCACTGTCCTGGTCAGCAAATACTCGGCCTGTAACCCCCCTACTTGCCCTGTCCCTGGGGCCTCCCATCCCCCGGTGGTGGAACCTTCATTATCTGGCTGAGTTGGTGGGACTTTCAACGTATGTCAGTGACTTTCCTGGAGGCCGGCGACGTCCATTTCGCGATTGTGTCCCTCCCCCTCCCCCACTTCGGCCATCTTGTCTCTTTGTCCCTGAAGGGATAGACTTTGCGTGCTGGGAGGGGGTGTATGTATAGGCATTTATATAGCGCACTACTTACCCGTAGGGTCCCAAGGCGCTTCGACCGCTGCGAAACCCTTCCTGGCTTCCCTGAGAGATGGTCCCTTAATGGGTATCTCCAGGGTGAGACCAGGCATCCCCGGCGGTCTGGTGGGGCCGTTAGTGAAGATGAGGCAAGCTAATGCCCAGAGTTGCCGAGTGTGATCGCTGATCAGAGTGGGCACCGAGGCGAGAGAATTATCGAGTCCGCTGACCCTGGTCCAGAAACCTGCCGCGCCGGGAATCGAACCCTGGTCCCGGGCCGTCCTCTGCTCTCGGGTCTGCCGCCTCTAACCAGTGAGCCACACTACTTCACTGGGGGATCGCCCACGATCGGGCCAGGGTTAGGCGGTCTCTATTAGTGTGAGGACATGCCGGCGGGCGGGGACTGGATTGGAACTGTTTTTCCTGTTTTGCTCTTTACACACATTTAACACTGCCATTTTAGCATACCGGTCCCATTCTGCTACTGATAGTTGGGGTAGGAGATGTCTTCGGAACCGGTGCTACCGATAGCTTGTGACATTGACTCCTCCTGCCTTCCGATCGACAAGTGGGGACCTAGGCTTGAATACATTTTTGCTAATTTGAATGCGATGTGTGTGATGTTCTTCTCCATTTACGGACATAAGTACGGGGTCATGCTGTTCCTTTTTGTAGTTGGGAGGGCGGTTCTGTGCGGTATGGGGGGTCCAGGGGCACATTATTCCGACTCTCACCTGAAGCAAGGTTTTTCCGCATTTAACGCTGTGTATGAAGTACGGTAACTTGATGGGATTAGGACTGTCATACAATTGTTTAAGTCATGCATGACGTAATGTCTTTCCCCAACTGCTTCTGCTTTATCACTTATTTCTGAGCTGTCGTACACTGTGTGGGGATAGTGCTTTTGGCTGGGGGGCTGGGAACGTTCGGAATTGCTCCTCCTCCCGCTTCACTTGTATTTTGTGAGAGTTGTAGATTAGGGTGGCCTTTTCTCACTCTATATATAAGAGTTAAATTTTTTCTTATTTTTTTTTCCCTTTTCTTCTCCTTCTTCTCTTGTACTGCATTTCGGGTTCTTTAATGGGCGACAGGCACATTGTCGGGGGGGGGGGTAGGCCGTAGCCTCCGCATTGGTGTAGGGTGGGGGGATAGATTTAATTTTCCTTATTTAGTTTCTATGGGCCTTTTTCTCAACTTTCTGCGCTTTTCTTGTCCTATTTTCTGTTCTGGGTCTGTGATAGGGGTTAGTAGGGAGTGGGTGGCACTGGGGGTGGTACGTGTATGATTCCTGTTGTTCAGTTTGTTTTTACAATGTATTGCCACTCTGACGGGATGCTCAACGCAATTGTTGCTATTATTTATGCTGCCTACCCATGTTGAGGAACAACTGTACGGACTCAGCTCTCCTTGCACCTATTCTTCATTGATTTCTCTTTGATCGGAAAAACTTTAAAATTTAACCTTCAACGCTCCTTTTCCCTGGCGACATGACTTGATCAGTGTAACTGTTGTTAATTGTTGCTATACCGCCTGATGCCGCTGGGGGACCGCATTGCTAGCACTTGTGCTCAAAAGTAACGTGGCCGGCCTGATGGTTGTAGGCCCGTATTTGTTTCCTTTCACGTGCACAATAAAGGTTTTCAAAAATTAAAAAAAAAAAAAAAAAAAGTGATATTGTACCGTTACTTGAGTTTAGCTGATCTGCAATGCCATACACTGCAACTAAGAACACAGTCGACCTTGTATAGAATTCCTTCCAAAAACCCTTCAGTTTTTGACAGCTCCAACAGATATGTAAAGGCAGCAGATTTCCCCTTTGGCCATAGGCTCCCGATCACTGCCATTACTCTCTTCTTAAATGGATTTTAATATAGAGGGAGACAAATACTAGCAATACTATATAGACTCAATGCTGAGTTTTCAGTCTGGGTGCAAATCAAACAACGGATTGCTCTTGCTCTCACATTCTTATGTATGGCGCAGGTGTTGTAATATACTATTAAAAATAGCGAAGTGTTGGAAAACTCATGCTTCATGACAGTTTAGCAAAATGGAAAAAACAGAAGTTAAATGAATGGTTGGTATCAGTAAATACCTGTTGAATGAACATCTACTGTTTTAGGTATTATGAGTGTTAGTCTTTCTGAGTCTGTCCTTTCTTTAAAGGAAATCTAGCATACTAGAGGAGCTTTTCTAAATGGAGATGCACAATAGTTCTGGCTGGAAACAAATGTGATAATTTTTTATAGTTACTGATGTGGTGTGTCTGATGATAATGCATGGAGACTTTCTTGGGCATAGGCTGGAGCCTCTATAAACTTATTCTGACCAAATAAACAAATCGGAGTCAGCAATGAGCAAACTCCAGTGCAACTGCTAATTGCAGAAAACATATGAAATATATAAGTGACTGCAACTAAAATACCTGTGCAGCCTGTGCTACAGACAGCAAGTGAAGGTGCATAAAATTCTCATGTAAGCCTTAACATTTTTTTTAAATGTTTGAAAATAACATGAATATTAGATGTTTAAAGTGCATTCCAAAGCAATTAAAAGGGAAAGAAGCGTATATAAAATGGCATAGACAAGTGGGTGCGAAGTTTTAAAATATAAAACAAGCATATCAAGAGAACTGTTGTACAATGTGTCCCTATGTGTTGAGTCTACAGAAACCACATAATATAATATAACTAGTGGTTTTAAGTCTGACAAAATATTCACAAGTGTCACAAAATGTGAAAGCTATAACAAAAGTAGAAAACCTTACTTGATCAGAGTCTTGGTGAGTTCATTTCCTTCTGTGTTTGAGGATCCATGAAAAGCTTGGTTAATTCTGGACTCCTTTGTGTAGATATCCTCTTTTGGCAGACGTAAATATAGAACTTCAAGCATCCTGTAATAACCCATTTTCTTGGTGACTTGAGTATCAAAAGCTTGCTCATTTAACTTGATAGAAAGATTGAGAGAAACAAAGTAATGCTTTCATTAAGCTTTTGACAAAAGATTTTGTGAAGTATTTGATGTAACAAATGTTCTCACCAAGTTTTTCCTAAGCTAAATCACTTGTTCCATTAATTTTTTACTATAAACAATGAGCAAACATACTTCTGCCACAGTCAGACATCAGGACTACATGCTAAAAGGTTGAAGCCTGAAAAGAATAACAGAGTTTGTTAAACAAAACTTGAACACATAGTGAGCAATGTGCTTCCCCAGTTTATACCTACACTCTTCAAATGTTGAAGTCCACATGAAGGATAACTTACTCATATTCGGAAAACACTCATTCTGGTGGATACTCTTGTCTAACCACAGATTCCTCACCTGTAGAATATCCCAGGTGCCAGACAAGATCCAGAAGATTTTTCAGTATAGTCCCTGCTAATCAGTAGGTTGTGCAGTGTGCCTCCAGGTTGACTCGTCTTCACTCCGGAAATGAGTGGAGCTGCATATAAGTACCAGCCAAGCTCCCTGGTGTCGGTTTCTTACTGGACATCAGCCGTGCACATGAACACCAAAAACTAATTGCTTGTGCTAGTGTGCACATTTTTAATTTGGGACCTTTTTAGAGGGAAAACGAGTCCATTCTACAGAATAAGGGGGTGGGAAGGCAGTGAGGGATCTGCGGTTAGATACAGTATCCACCAGAAAGAGCAATTCCAAAGGTAAATAACTAGTTCTTCTGATGGATACTTTCAACCGCACAATCCTTACCTATAGAATAGATACCAATGAGTATCTCCCCAGGTAGTGGGTTTGTGGAATAACTCAGAATAAAATGGCCTGTAGGACCAAATGGACAAAATGCCCTTTCTATCAGACCTGCCTCTAAGGGCAGTAGGACTTCATGAACGTGTGTACCGATGCCCACAATACAGCCTGACAAAAACGCAGGACAGGCACTCTACAAGCTAGCAGCTCTGGTGGAATGGAAACATAACCCTTCAGGAGGCTGTTTTTTGCCCAACGCATGGCAGATCTTTATACAGACAGCTGGACAAAGTCTATTTCTGTACGCTTTTCCTTTCTTTGCCAAAGAGTACCCCACAAATAGCGGATCATCTCCCTATCATCTTAGGTGCGATCTATGTAAATGCAGAGCACTTTTAGGGTTCAGACCATGCAGTCTTTCCTCTTCTTTCTAGGGGTGAGGGTAGGCAAAGAACGTTGGAAAAGTGACTGACTGCCTGACATGAAAGAGTTGTTCATAAGTAAGGCTGCTCTAGTCCTCAGCATCAGTTTCTCTTTGAAGAAAATGGAGTAGGGTGTACGGAGCTTGAAACTTGCTCATGCGAAGTGCTGAGGTAATCACACTGAGAAAGACCGCCTTAAGAGTTAGGAGACACAAGGAACAGCTGTGCTGTGGCTCCAAAAGAGTACACATAAGGCAAGTTAGGATCACATTAAGGACTCACTGTAGCATCACAAAAGGTTTAGCCAGAACCATGTGGGCCAAGCTTTTGAAAAAACAAATAACTGATGATTTGACAAAGGATGGTTGGCCCAGTAAATGCAAAAAGTCCAAAAAGGCCAACAAATAACCTATAACCATGCTCACTGCAAGTCCTGGTTAGGACAAAGACCAATTAAACAGTAACACATCCGACAGTCTACCTTGTAACAGTTCCATGTCATCAATCCAAACCAAGCCACAAATTTGTCTCAGCGTTCGGAGTAAACAGATTTGGTAGGAAAATGTCTGCCCGTCACCATGCATCCAATACTTCTGGAGGCAGATTGAATACAGTCAACTGCCGCCACTCCATCTCCAGCATGGAGGTGTAGATTTTGATGGTCTTGGTCAAAGACCTTTCCCTGCTGCAACAGAAGATCCTCGCAGAGCAAAAGCCTTACTGGAGGACAGATGCTCAAGCTAAAGTTTCCAAGTAGCACACTCTTCTGGCCCAATCCAAAGGCAGGTAGATAACTTGGGCCTAGTCGTTCTTGATCTTGTTCAGGAGTCAGGGAGGGAGTGGTAGCTGCGGGTAGGTATATGAGAATCCCGTGCTCCACTTTGGGTGGAAAGTGTCTCCAATAGAGAACTTTCTTGGGAACACCAACATGCAAGAGTGTTGACACTGCATGTTCTCAGTACAGGCAAATTGAATGAGCCTGGGCTCTCCCTATTGCTGGAAGATGCTCTGCACCACCTCCGGGTGTAGCTGCAGTTCGTGATCTGCCAGGTGCTGCCAACTGAGTTCATCCACCATGGTTGTGTGCGACCACGGAAATGTCCAGACAATACAGCGAGGGCCAGAGCTTCGAAGCCTCTCGGCAGAGAGTCCAGTATCTTACTTTGCTTGTTGCAAAACCACATGGTAGTGGTGTTGTCTGTGAGGATCTGCACCACCCTTCACTTCATAGATGATACAAAGGCCTTCAACACCAAGTGAATAGCCCACAACTCCAGAAAGTTGATGTGGAGGCAGATCTTCATTGGATACAAGAGTACTCTGATGCAAAACTATCCCGATAACCTCGTAAACCTGCAATGACGTGGCCTGTCAAAACAACCATCTCTGGGTGAGGTAGGGAGAGGGGTCTGTACTGGTTCAATCGTGGTTGAGCAACCAACATTCCAGGTCTTTTGCACTCTCCTTTGACACCTGAATGGTGCCTGAGAGGATGTCTTGCTACTGTACTCACTGAGACTTCAGATCCCACTGCAGAGCCTGCATATACCACCTGGCATGGTCAGCAAGCAGGATGCAGGAGGCCATTAAGCCATGAAACCACAGAGCAGTTCTGATTGAAACCCAGGACTGAGGCTCAAACATGAGGATTGTAGCACAAATGTCCTTCACTCGATCTGGAAGGAAGGCCTGAGAGTGCACTGTACCCATGATAGTTCTGAAGAAGGGAGCCTCTAAGAAAGAGTGAGGTGTGATTTCAGCATGTTGTTCATGAACCCCAACAATGTAAGGAGGTTATCTATCGCTTGGAGGTGGTCCACAACTGACTGTGAGATACCCCTCTTTGACAGTAAGTTGTTGAAGTAGGAGAAAAACGGTACCACCAACCTCTGAAGATACGCTGTGACCACCGCCAACACCTTTGTGAACACCAAAGAAGCTCTGGTGAGGCTGAAAAAGCGCACAGCTAACTGAAAATTATGTGAGGCTGCAGGACAGGGATATGGAACAGGTATCCCGCAGCACTAACAACACCAACCTGCCTTCTGGATTCAGGGCAGTTAGAACCTACGGCAGTAAGAGTTTTTTAACTTGTCCTGCCCTGTGAAGAAACTGAGGAATGGAAGATCTTTAAAACAGGACAAAGTCGTCCACCCTTTTTCGACAGGTGTAAAATAAATAACACCCCGTTCAGTACTCTAATGCAGGGACACACCCAATGGCTCCCCTCCAAATAACCCTGAACTTTCTGCAGCAGGGTGGACTAATGGTCCTCAAATAGCATTCTAAAGAAGGAGGAAGAGACCGCGGGGTGAAGGAATGGCAGGGCATAACCCTTTTGCACTATCTGCAGGATCCATCTTTTGGATGTATTGGTTTGCTATCACAGGAGAAAAGGAGTGATCCTGCCTCCCACGGGGTAGTCATGTGTCACTAGGACAAACTAAAGTGGCTTGGATGCTGCTACCAGACGGGATGAGGACTGGGAATTTCACTGCTCAGGCTGGCCTGAACGTTGTTTGTTCGATTCCTCCATCCTGACCCCTGAAAGACTGGAGTGCCTGTTGTTGGGAGCGCAGGCCTCGAAGCTGTGTGTGTGTGTGGAAATACTGAGGGAGCGCACAGTAGCTCTGCCCTTTTTAAAGCAATTAAGGGCGGAGACGGCCTAAAGAGGAGAGATGCATCAAAAGGCATAACCTTGAGTGATGCCTGTTAATCACCGAGAACTCTGTGGATCTCATCCACACATGGTGCTGGAGCACCACGCTAGTGCCGACTACTCTGCTTAATCATTCTGTCATGTTCCGGCCTGACCAGACAAACCTTTTTAGCCACAACCTGACCATCTTGAAATTGTTCTGAGACTGCTGCGAAGATCAGTCAAAAGGAAATCCCTGAGTACACATTCACCTAAAGTTAATACTATACTTGCATGCCTCTCAGTTTATACATACAAACTTGAAACACAGGGAAAAATATAATATCACTCTATATTGGCCAAATGTAAATTTCCACACCAAAATATTGAACGTTCACAATCTTATTTTAATGAGAACATAAAAAGAATTTATACACAAAATGACAAGTTAAAATTTCAAAGAACATTCTTTGAAAGTAGGATAAAAACAATTAATCATAATAATTCATAACATATAATCAATATATAAAATTAAACACAATCTTAAATAAAGGAGAATCATAAACACAACAACTTTACAAGCATATAATTCATTGAATCACAGTTAAAAATACAAAGCAAAAAGCAGACTTTTTCTCGTAAACAACCCCCTATATTCGTTGAGGCCTATTACTAATTTTACCACTTCAGATGTCTCGATCCAAAGGTCATTCATAAATGTAAGAGTGACGTCAACAGTAACATTAATACATGTCTATCAGTTGCTCACTGGACCCTGTTTGGATTCTATATATAGAACAAAATGCGTCGACGCGTTTCGGTGCAGACAACAAAACGATACTGTAGCACCTTCTTCAGGACTTCTGTTATTAGGGGTCACCAGCTTCACTGAATAATGTATATTATTCGCCCTCTCTGTGGGATTATAGGGAGAAAAGCAACATGTCACTATAATAGCACTGTTCTTATTGCTATAATTTCATCTACGATTCTTATCTCCTACGTGTAGATAATACTACAACCTCTGTCAGTTTATCTTATACAATTCGTTCTTGTTGTTTTCGTTTGTCTGTCTAGTTCCCATTGTTGTATATTAAGGATCTTTTGATTACCCACAGACATGCAACTTCTAAGCAGCAAACTTTCTTTAATATGTACAGGCTTGTTTTGTCTCTCAGTGGTTCATACATTTAATTATAGGAATCCACTATTGGTCTAGTTGTTCCCTCCGTCTCTAGTTTGGTGTGGAAATCACTAGGATTACACGTGGTGTCAAGCTCACTCACACAATCAGTCATTCCTACACATTCTTACCCCACGGGGGGACGGGCAAGAGCGCTTGCGTGGATGATTTTATGGACTCCCCTTTCCCGACTTCACAAAATTGGGGTAAAGTTGATCCTACAGGATATATTAAACACTGTCAGGGTCTATAACCTATTCATATAGGCTGTTTTATTTAATTGTTGGTTGGTATAGTCAATTTACCTTGTTACATTTGGAGGGGTCAACAATTATCTAACCTCTTCTCTGTTTTTCAAGTCTTTAGATCACTTGTATCAGTATCTGTATTTAACGTAGAGCAGTGTTAGAGATATTGCCCCTCTCTCTTTGACAGATTAAATGATCTGATTTTATCATTGGTACATCTTACCCTAAAAAATTTTAAAACCCTTCTTGAACGGGCATATGACGCTATGGCTCCGCCTGTGAACTGGATATGTTCTGTAAAGTTAAATAGACGTGTTGGTATTTGTGCATTTTTTCGATAAGTCTACCTCATCTCATTTCTCGTTTTTTTCCTTTTTTATTTATCTTGTAAATGTTACTCCTGACTTGCCTTTTATACATAATCATGAAACGTTCCTCTCCCGCCCACTTAGGAGTCGGGGCTATTCTGTTGGCAGCTAGATTATGAAATAACTCATACGTTCGGTCGTTTCACTATCCCCACGCCCTATTCTAGGGGATCTGGTATGAACATTGTAATCATGGTATTATATAATTCCTCATCTTTCTGCCTTCCGTCCGTCCGTTTTTTAAAAATATCGTCTATTGACTCTAGTGAAGTAGTCTCTATCCTTTCCCCTCTTACCTTGCGGATTTGTCAGTCGCGTGTTTGCCTCGTTCTTTTCTCCTTCGAGCATGAGGATTCGGGCGTCTTCTATTTATGTGAAATTGTATCGGGAAATTGTTTTCACCTGAGTTTCGCGCTTGCGCAGACTCGACGGTGCTTGTGCCAGTGGTTGCTCCATCTTGGAATGGTCTATTTAGTATTATTTGTTACGGCTTCCTCTACGTTTCTACGTATTTTTTATGAAGCAGTAATATACTTACTATTTGTTGTATAATTTGTCCGAGTTTGTATGTTCGTCCCTATGTGAATTTTCTTTTTAGTGATCTATGTATTTCGGTTATATATATGCGCGTTTGGCTTCTATGGAACTATTGAGATCGAAAACGATCTTTTTTTAAAATTTTCCCTGCTATCAGGCAGTGCGGTTACAGTCAAATACCTGGGGTCTTACTTCTTTTAAAAAAAAATTTTTGGGATTGTTTTTGTCCTAAACCCATCGCTGTCTTTCCTCTCTTATTGTCAATTACAACGCCTCTGGTGTTGTTAGTAAGTACTATTGCAATCTATTTTGTACGCAGACCCCGATTTTTGCTAGTCTATCGTGTAGGTATTATTTATAGATACTTCCCATAGGGGGACATAGAAATTAACTCAGACACATTTCTTTCCTATTTACAAATTCTACGTATTATTCTTATCTGTATTTTTCTGGTTTGTCCTTCTATATTAATGCTTCCCATTCTTCTCTCGAGTTTAAACCCTGCTTGATGGTATTGAATTTTATCATATACCACTGTTCTTGTTGTTTTCTTCTGTTAGTGCTGTTCCCTATTTTGGTCTGTTCTTTTATTCTCTCTAGGATGACCCATCTTAAATCTTTTTCACTGGGACCCTGCTCTTTGCAGTGTGTTACCAATGGTGCGTTTTCCTTATTATTCTTAATTGCTGACTTATGTTCTCCTATTCTCAACCTTATTTCTCTGCCCGTCTCTCCTATGTATGCCTGGTCACATGGGCATCGAATCATATATATCACTTTTTGGATCTGCAGTTGTTCAGAGTAGTGATTTCTTGTGTTGCTCTATTATGTTCCACTTTTTTGGTAACAATGGACAGTTCACATATGCAGCAATTACCGCACTTGTTGTTCCCTACTGCTCTGGTCCCTGTTAGGGTAGTTTGACCTTCTACTATGTCCTCCCTATAGGTATGAACTAGGTTAGACCTTAGGTTTTTATTTTTTCTATACGCATATAGGGGACGTTGTAGAATAGTTTCTGTTCCATTGTTCAAAATTTTCCAATTGTGGTTTATTATGTTCTTTATCTGGTTAGCTACACATGAGTATTGACTCACCATCACTATTTTTTCTTGTGTTTTCTTTTTATCTTTTTTGTTTAACAGGCAGTCCCCTATCATAGTAGCGGGCTCTCTTTAAGGAATGATCTATCAGTTTTTTTGGGTAACCTCTTTGTTTGAATTTTTCCTTCATCTCTCCAGCATGTCTATAAAAATCATCTATTTCTGTACAATTCCTTCTGAGTCGGAGGAATTCCCCAAAGGGGATTGAGTCCTTCTGACTCCTCGGGTGATAACTGTTATAATGCAACACTGTGTTGCGGTCAGATTCTTTCTTGTATAGCTCTACTTTAAGTCGATTGTCCTGACTTTTTATGCAGATGTCTAGAAAATTGACTTTAGATCTACTGTATGCTGCTGTGAATCTTAAGTTTACATCTCCTAGATTGAGCCATGACAGAAATTCCTCGAGGAGTTCTGTTGTTCCCTGCCATATAAAAAAGATGTCATCTATGAAGCGTGCCCAACTTCGGATATTCTCATAGTATTGGCTCACTTCATTGTAGATGTGTTTATTTTCAAACATACTCACGTATATACAGGCCAGACTTGGCGTGCAAGTTGCGCCCATGCTGGTCCCTTTACGTTGGATATAGAGGTCCTTTTTAAATAGGAAAATGTTGTTTAGTAGTACCATGGATACACATTGTATAATGAACTCTTTATTTCCTCCTACAATTTCAGTAACTTTCAGTAGATTTTTGACTACCTCAATGGTGTCTTGTTGGGGAATGTTTGTGTAGAGTGACTCTACATCGAGAGTCACCATGAGTTCATTTTCTCCATCGAACTCTATTCCTTCCACTTTCGCTATCATATCAGCTGTGTCTCTGATGTATGATTTCTGCTTTTCTACTAGAGGCTTAAGAAACCTGTCAGCGTATTTACTCAGAGGCTCTAGCAGGGAATCAATTGATGCTACTATGGGTCTAAGCGGGGGATTATTTAGGCTTTTGTGGACTTTGGGAAGCCCATAAAACGCCGGCGTCTTGGGATTTGTGTTTAAAAACTTCCACTCTTCCTCTGAGATGTCACCTTTGTCCCGTGCTTCTAAAAGCAGAGATTCTACCTCTCTTTTTAGGTTATTTAATCTATTCTGAGATACTCTTGAATAGTGTAATTCATTTGACAAAAGTGTCATTACTCTTTGGTCATAGTCTTCCGTACTAAGGACTACCACTCCTCCACCCTTGTCCGCGGGTTTAATTGTTATACGCGCATCTTTGGATAGGGAGTCTGTGGCGTCTCTGAGTTTTTGTGATATTATGTTCTTGGAAGTGTTTTTTATTTAGCAAGATTCCAATTTCTAAATTTACCATTGATTCGAATATCTCTAGATTTTTGTCCACCAACCCAAGACTCGGAGTGAATGTAGATTTGGTTCTTAAACTGGAGTCTTGTGGTGCTTCCCTAGTGGGTCTATTTTCGAAAAAACGATGAAGACGAATCTTGCGAAGATTCCATCAACTGAGTCTCATAATAGGACAATGGGAGTATCTTCTGAGCAAACAGCTGGCATTTACTGATTTGGCGACACTGCTCGTGGAAGAAACCAAAGCCTCATCGGCGATGGCACAGAGAAGGCTGAAAAATAGACAATAGCAAGAGACTGTTCAAACTTTCAAAAATTTCATTTAAAGCTGCCAATGCTCCCAGCGATTAGACAGGCAGATGTGAGCAGACATGGTACCATACTCGAACCCTCTTCTGAGGGATAAGGGACAGGAAGCAAAAGTACTCCAGAGAGAGGGAGTAAAAGCAGCAGGAATTATTGAAAAGGCTGGGAATGTAACCACCAGAGGCTTCAGATAGATGGCAGTTGCTGAAGTCCTAATAGGCAAAGGTTGCCTATGATCAATATCTTTGAGCCCTGAGGTGCAGTATCACATACTAGGTATGTCATGTGATAAAGAGCACCTATTCTGATTCCATTCTGACAAGCTTTGCAAGGCTTTAACTCAGACACTGCCAGTCACTCAGGATTCTTCAACAAAGAAGGAAAATCCCCTTTCTGTGTGGAAGAGGACAAGGTATGCCATCTCAATGGGGAGGCTTCTGGCAGCCATGATTTCCATCAGCACTGCCACAAAAGATGCCTTACTCCTGACAATTCTACCATCCAACACAACAGCCACACATCAGCATCTTTATTATCTTCTAATGGAAAACAGCAGTACCCCAAAAAATATTCAAGTCAGTTCAAGCACAACTCATCACACTAGCAGACTGCACGTTCAAGCTAATTCTGACATTCCACTCCCTTCTTCAAGTGTTGTGGAATAAAGATTCTCTCCTTTCTATTACTGGTGGGCAGATATTACTTTAGAAGTGGTCAGTTACATACATACACCTAAATTTGTGCTAAAGTCCCCTTCTATAGTACCCTGGAAGGCTTCCCATCAACATTGATGATTATTGCAGAGGAGATTCTTCCATGATGAGCAAGCAGGCTCTGGAGCGTGTTCCAAAATCCCATGAAATACAGGTGTTTAATCCAGATTGTTTCTTATTCAGAAAAAGTAGGTAGAATGGAGATCCATGTTGGACCTCCGAAAGCTAAACAAGCCTTCAGATTAGCTTCACTTCAAGAAGTGATTACACTGTTCAAAGATGGCCAATACGTGATGTCACTGTATATGCAGGAAACCTATTTTTATATTCAATACACTCTACCCGCGCTTTCAAGTAGCTTGGTGCCATTATCAATTGAAAGTGCTATCATTTGGCCTCCAATTGGCACATTTGTATGAAGTGTAGAGCCCCTGTTATGGATGTTTCTCACGAAAGGGCACCAAATCTATCCCTTACTTGGACAAATGGCTAGTCAAAGGCAAGTCATTGCAGGTTACAAAGTCATCCATAAAAATCCATGTCAGAATCTATTTTAAGCTTTGGACATCATGCCCGGCATGACCAAATCTCACATAATACCTGCCAAATGCATTCTGCTTCTAAGACTGATTCTAAATGCATCTGTGGGAGAAGTATATCAATTGGAGCTAGAAATGCTGTTACATTCTTTGGTCTCTAGGATACAACATCTGCAGACAATTCAGAATTTCAAATCCCAACTAGGAATTATGCCATCCTGCAAACTGTTGATTCTTCCCTGCAGGCTAAAGATGTGCCCTTTGCAGGAAGAACTGGAGGCCTGGTGGCTTCCGGAATCTGGATCTTTCAAGAGTCAAATTTCGATCCCAGCCACATCAAACCAAAGTGGCTTCAGAATGGTGGAAGTTATCATCCAACATGTCAATGTGTTTACCCTGCCAGTCAGAGACAGCTCATCTTGTGATGATAAAATAGGTTACATTAGATGGTTGGGGAGCACTCCTACAGGAAGGGGAAGCCAAATGCCATCAGCTGAAGACAGGCAATTTATAATAATCACCCTGGAGTTCAACACTGTGAGACAAGGCCTTTAATTTCTTAATCCAAGGTTGGGCAACGTTCTGTGTTGGTCAGAACAGACAATACAATTACTATGTTTTAAATAAAAAAAAAAAAGGAGGTATCAAGTCACCAGCACTTTTAGCGGAGTCTCAACATCTATGGAATTTGGCCATAAGGTACATCACTTTCCTGACAGCAGAAGATTTCCCGTAGTGAACATTCATGGATGGATGCATAAGGGAGGACGGCAGGCATGTCTCATGAATGGATACTGAACCAAGATCTGGTGACAGATTTTCCTCATTGGGGACAGAGGGAATGGATGTGTTTGCAAAGGCTCAGAGTAAGAAATGCAGGATTTTTGCAAGAAGGTTGCAGCACCTGGAGTTCAGAGGAGAGGCATTTTGATGTTATGGTCAAAAACCTTTGCCTAAGCCATTTCACTGATTCCCTTGTGAAGGACACCCACCATTTCTGTATGGGCACCCCATATTTTTCTCTTTCAGTTGGGCCCTATATTGTTGCTGGCATTTGACCTCTGTACACTGCTAACCAGTGGTAAAGTGCCTGTGTCCCCCACTAAACATGGTTGAATTGGTATATTCTGAATTGGTAAATTATAGGTTCCTCATAGAGGGTATATGAAGTACCCAGGGTTGGAAGTTAAATGCCACTAGTGGACAGCAGCACCTATTGTGCCATCCACTACAGTAGCAGTGCAAACACTGCTTCAAGCCTACCAGTGTAGCTGTTAATTGTAGCACTGAAAGAACTGCAATTCAACCTGTCAAAATAAACCTTTTAGATAGGTCAAGCCCTCCCTTTAAAATATTAATAAGACACCCCAATATCAGCCTTGCAGTCCACGAGGCAGGGTTCATGGTATTTAAAACTAGGATGTGTAGGAATCTAAAATTTAACTGTCCTTGCAGTGACTAGCACTCAAAAGCAATTTTTCATTGTGGCAGGCCACACTGCCCTATTAGAAAATCAGAGAACTGATTACAATACTAATACTGTATTGGGGGAATGGGACTAGCTAGAAAAATATTTAAACAACTATTTTTAATAGTTAATAAAATTCAATTCAGTGGTGAGGCCAGATTTTCAAAGAATATTAAGGAAAAGTAACTTATAGAAAGTTATATTTTTCCTGCCTGTAGTTTCTGTAGGCTAAATTTGCATTTGCTCTCAGATTTCTGTAAATCAGTAACTAGCATTTGGATAAGTGTGAAAAAGTTGTGAAATACTCTCCCATGTACAAACAATAGGCCGACCTGAATAGGTATCAATGACGCCTCTGAATTGGAACAAATATGTAGGGCGATGCTGTGAGCACCATTTTGACATTACAGTATTACATCCTGCTTGACTGTAAACTCCTACTTGATATGTTTGCTGGATTTACATGTAACACTGGGAGGCTATTGAATGGAGGGGAAACAGGATTCCAAAACAGTTCTTCTGCATTCACTATCTCACTGCTGAAAACCCTACTTTTGTTCTACTAGACTTCTGTCTTTGGGTTTATTGTGGGTACAGTGACTACCCCAAACTGGATAAACTGGATTTTAGTGTTACATTTGGGATGACACGAAGCCTACCATAATACACCCCCGCACATTGGTTACGGTGCACCCAGGAGTCATCCCCACCCATTAGTGCGTGGAAGGCATCAATGTGGCATCTCAAGGCACCCACTTTAGAACACTCCAGGGCCTGAGGAAGAACAGAAGAGGATTTGTATTGCTGTCTGTGACCTGAGAGCAGCCCTAGAGGACTGGGCCTACTGCCTTTTACACCAGGACAAGGAAGTAGACTCTAAGGGTCATAAGGCTGAACTCCTGTGAAAGCTACAGTAGCACAACAAGCTACAGGAGGCAATTTCCTGCAACTAGCCTGGTGACTAGTGGCAATTGGACCTGGACTGTTCCATGTTGTTGGCTTCAGCTCATCACCCTGTGCCTTTCCTGAAGCCCAATGTGTACACCAGTGCTGGTTTGGGACTTAAAGTACTAAAGCCAGAAGGTAAAATCTTTGACCAGGACAGACCTAGTATATGTATCTGACCAGCTTCTCCATTGCAATCAGCAATAAATTGTTCCCACGTTCCCGGTCTATAGCAATCATTGACTGTCACTGGCACTTTATGCTTCATGGTGCTTTTCCTACTTAAAACGTAATAAAAAAATAATATCTCCAGTTCCCCTTATTAGAGTTTTGTCATTTTGAAGTAATTTTGTTCATGGAATTTGGCTCTCTGTTTCCAATTTGGTTGCACATTTTTATTGTTTTGCATTCAAAATCATTATTATTTTGCTACGGCATACTTTAAACATTTAACTAAATTAAGCCTCTCTTCTCTATGCCATAGTTATGAGAGGGCTGGGCTCAAATTAATTTAGTGACTTTGAGGGTCTACCCTGACAAGAGTTGAGACTATTCCTTGAGGTGGGTCGTCATCAACCTCAAATAATAATTCAATTTGTTACATCTGGATTCACTGGATCACTAGGAAAATCAATAGCAAATTGATTCTTGTGGCACCTACATGGCCTCAGCAGTATTGGTTCACAGAACTCCATATATCAAAAGCTCACTGCATTCACCTGAGCAGCCATCGAGAACTTCTGTCTAGAGAAGGACATTTTTCATCACAATCCGGGATCTCTCAAATTGACAGCATGGCTCTTAAATAGAATTCTCCCTTTTATATATTCTTTCTGGCTGTATTACAATTCTACCTTAAGCCTGAGCACCCTCAACTGTAAAAACTTA
Source organism: Lissotriton vulgaris (assembly GCF_964263255.1). Classification (NCBI taxonomy): domain Eukaryota; kingdom Metazoa; phylum Chordata; class Amphibia; order Caudata; family Salamandridae; genus Lissotriton; species Lissotriton vulgaris. The sequence goes on from NC_141691.1 coordinate 1,475,227,952, forward strand.
GCAAGCCAGGTGGAAGAGATTGTGCATATGGTGCTGATTCAGAGATCTGCACCTTCTTGCTTTGGAACCAAATCAAGTACTCCTGTACCTGTGGCAGTTGACGAAATCTGGCTTGAAATATTCCTCAACTGAAGTCCATTAGGGGACTACATTTCGACGCTCCTCAGACTCAACTTCTTTACCTACCACAACCATCAATTCATTTGAGGGCATTGCAAGGTGTTACGGTCTATACAGTGCTCACTGTGAGCATGGGAACTAAATGAAGTACTAGCAAAACTTATAAAATCACCCTTCAAACCCATACAAGATCGCAAGTATATAATATGGAAAACAGTCCTGATACTCGCCCTCACACAGTCTACGACAGTAAGTGAAATACAAGAATTCACCATATAAGAGGCATTTTGTAATTCCAAAAAGACAGTTATTGGGTAGACTAATCCAAAATTCATCCAAAAAGTACCGAAGAAATTTTATGTGAATGAGCATGTAATTCTTAAATCTTACTTCCAAACTATTTGGTAATGGTGCAGTGAACTCTTCATTCTTAGGAACTTTGAAGGTGTTTGAAATTCTGTACTGACTGAACAAGACATCAAAGAGATCAGACTACTTGTTATCGCCTTAAGCCTTCTACAGAAAAGACAGCCTATTTCTATGCATCGTGGATAGCTTTGGTTATTATATTCTGTCATTTTAAAGATTGCCAGACACTAAAAACATCAGTAGCTGCTCATTTCACAAAATGTTTACCTGTAACAGAGGCATTGTATGCTGGTGTTCCACTTACAATTTACCTGTAAAGCAGCAACAGAGACGAGCCACTACACATTTGTGAAACCTTATACTGCCTAGACATGGAAATGTCTAGAAATGTGGCTATAGATTAGGTAAACCTCTGTAATCTGTTTCACTAAGGTAAGACTCTTCCTGTTTCCTTCTTCTATTACGTTCAATCACTATTCTTGATACAAATGCTCTATGGCATTAATCATGAAATGAATACTACACATTTAACACTGCTTGCTATTCCAGTTCAGCCAAGTGAATCTATGAAAGAATGAGTGCTGAAGATGAAACAAGTTACTTACCTGTAACTGCAGTACTCCACCATTGGTTTCGTTCACAGATTCACATGTGACCCTCTCAGTCAGAGGCTGCTATAATGTATCCATTCACACCTATGCTTTAACTATCTGAGGCATGGTAGCCTGTTGGGGAGGTGAAATATGTGTGCCTTCAATTCATTGGTTGAACTTTGGGTTATTTATAATGATGTGTAAGGGCTACTAAATCAAAAAAAAAATCGGTGTATTTTTGAGGATATTTGGCCTTAATGTTATTGTTATGTCACAGTAAGACTCCTAGCTTGATGACCGGGAATTCAAATATGTGAATCCATGAAAGATGGCAACACTGGTGAGCGGCAGTTAATTACTTTCTTTCCTACACAAAATATGTAAGACGTTCTTTAAATTGAATTTTTTGTTGCGCAATAGCTCCCTGTTAGCCTTTTAGACCAAATTCCCTTTTAAAGATAGAAAAACAAAATACAGATTGTTTGTGAAAGTGATTTAAGAATGCACTGTCTTTATGTTAAAAGCTGTGAAATAAAAAAGGAAGCATCAACAAAATAATTTTAATGTTGACCTGATAAAAGCCATAATTAAGTAATTTGAGGAAAAACAGAAACAGAAGATGTTAGAGAATCTCTTTCTCTATTCAGAATGTGCTTACCTTTGTAAACCTGCTCTTCAGTGTGTCCATTATGTTTACAATGATTTTGCAAAAGAAATCTTTCAGAGCATCCAAGCTGCAGTGCCAAACCAGCGTAAGTAATGAACGATCCATGTATGACTGACGGGTGATGTTAGAGAGAAGGTCATCATTCAGGAACATTTTGTGCACTGTATCAAGCAGAGCAATTTGCTTTTCACAGTGACTCCTAAAGAGAGTTGCATTAAATATAAAAGTTTAGTTTTTTTCAATATCCTAAATCTGTCAATAAAATTTAAAGCCGTTAATGTAAAATATTTTAGAGCATCATGACTTCTTTGGTAATTAGTAACCCCCACATTAATGACACAAAAAAGGCTTTGAAGTGGCCATGCATCTCTTCTGTGCATCATCTGCAAGTAGAAGTATACACATATCCTTTGACAAGAAGTATCTTCCCAACATCTTACACAGAACCCTGAATAATAGGTTACTGTAAGAACTGAAAACCACTATGATACAGCTTGCTTTATACCAGTTCCTTCTTTTGACGCTCCTCTTTTACCTAAAATTAATTTTTCATGGTCTGGGATGGAGGTTTCTATCAGTGCCTGTTAATATCAGAGAACTTCTGTCTAGAGAAGGACATTTTTCATCACAATCAGGGATCTCTCAAATTGACAGCATAGCTCTTAAATGGAATTCTCCCTTTTATATATCCTTTCAGGCTGTATTACAATTCTACCTTAAGCCAGAGCACCCTCAACTGTAAAAACTTAGCAAGCCAGGTGGGAAGAGATTGTGCATATGGTGCTGATTCAGAGATCTGCACCTTCTTGCTTTGGAACCAAATCAAGTACTCCAGTACCTGTGGCAGTTGACGAAATCTGGCTTGAAATATTCCTCAAATGAAGTCCATTAGGGGACCATCTCTACATTTCGACGCTCCTCAGACACAACTTCTTTACCTACCACAACCATCAATTCATTTAAGGGCATTGCAAGGTGTTACGGTCTACACAGTGCTCACTGTGAGCATGGGAACTAAATGAAGTACTAGCAAAACTTATAAAATCACCCTTCAAACCCATACAAGATCGCAAGTATATAATATGGAAAACAGTCCTGATACTCGCCCTCACACCGTCTGCAATTATAGGACTAGGAGTCTTAGTCTCCTGTCCTGAAAACGTTACAAAAAAAAATAAACAATGTAAGGGTGCAGTGTAAGGATACCCTTCATAGATAAATATATTGACACAGAAATACCTCGTTTCCCAGCTTATACACTGCTGGGCCTCCCCAACAAAATCACCTTTCCGCTCAAATCCCTCAGGGGTAAACAAATGGGGCTGGTGATGGGGGCGGCGATACAACAAATTCTTTCGTTATGGGGCACCACACGGAAACCCACACACACAGGGTGGCTGCACAGGCTTTGGTACACTATGGACATGGAAAGGATACAGGCCACCCTCACCCAGACACCTGGCAGCCCCTAGTAGACCTATCCGAGGAATTCAATGAGTTAACCTGCCCTAAATACCTCAAGGTTCTCCGCCTCGCTGACTATTTTCACAGACCAGCTGCCTCATCCACCTAGAGCTTTTAGAGTCACTGACGATCACAATGTCCATCAGCGCGCTGCCCACACCGGAGGGGGAGGATCCAGGGGGGGGGGGGGACAGGGGGAGGGGGGACTGTTCAGTTGGGGTTGTCCGAGGCTCTGTCACACGGCACCAAGCCCACGCCTGTTCGCATGGACACATCTTCTGCTCTCGTTCGCACTTTGATTAGGCGGGGGCGGGGATTGGAGACCGGGGGTGTTCCCAGAGAATTGCACTGCCTGCCTTGTTTTGAGTTTTATTTCTTGAAATGCAATAAAAATGATTTAAACCAGAAAAAAGGTGTTACCTATCAGTTGTGGAGTGCGCCCTCGAGACAGGAGAAACTTTTGGGAACAAGTATTTGCGGCCCCCTCTGGCCGTAGGAGGGTTGCACATTCAAAAAAGAGGGGGGGGGAACCAGGAGCTAATTAATGGTCCACTGCCCGTGCTCCAAACTAACCATGAAGTAAACAAAGGAGGGCACTGTTCCAGAATGAGTGATGCGGGAGGTCTGACACTCACTCCAAGGAAAGTAAAGTGTGAGGAGAGGAAAAAGAGGGGTTCTAAGTCTCTGACTCAGTGAAAAGAGGTGGGGGGTTTCAGAAAATACAAATCTGGTCTCTTGTTGCCCTCACACCCCTTAAAGCATATCATGCTTCATCATTGGGCAGTTGCTCCTCGTCGGGCCGGCGGTTCCCCCGAAGTGGCTCTTTAGCGGAGATCTTTTAGAGAACTGCCGTTGAGTGCATGTGGGTGTGTGGATGGAGTCCTAGGTAAAGGGTGATATTGTGCGTGCAGTGTGTTTAAAAATGCCTAAGGGGGGGCGTGGCTAGCAGCCGATGAAGATGGCCACAGCTTAGGGAGGCTCCGTGCTCCCCGTACCAACCTTGACGATCCGTTCACAGATCCCGCAGCTCTGCTCACCCCTGACCGGGAGCTGTAGTGGATGAAGCATCCGAGAACGGAACAAGCCGGTCCCGGAGGGTGGAGAGAGGTCTACGGGCCGGCTGCAGCGTGTGAGACTCTGGGGCCTGGTGCGGTGCGGAGAGCCGGGGCCTCGATTTTCGAGATAGCCCAGGGCCCTCCAGCTGGTGTGCGGGCCGCATACCAGGGAGAGGTGAGGGGTGACTGACGAGCTGTACCCGCCGCAGTGCGGACCAAACTGCCCAGACTTGCACATCCTCCTGTAAAACCCAGCGGTGCATTTTGCGGCCGCTGCAATGACCCCGTACCGTCGCACCTAGCCTGCGGGAGCCAGCGGGGCCAACTGGGCGGTGTGCAGCGATTGTGTGCGACGTCAAAGGGGCACAGAGAACGGTGCCGCGCATACTCCCAATCTGATGCTGGGAGCCGTTGAGCCGAGCACCGGTGCGATAATTGAAGGGAAATTGAATGTTGTGGCCCGGTGAAGCGTCTGAGACCCGGCTGGAAGTGAGGGATCAGTGAGGCCTAGTGAAGCGTGGTGAGCCGGGGCCTTGAGTATAACAGCTGCCCAGGGCCCCGTGACTGAAAGGAGCGGCAGGGAGTGACTGACGGCCTAGATCCATGATCTTTCTGGCATTGCTGGATTTTATGAGGATATTGGCCACGGAGGGCTCAACAGTGCATTGGAATACAGACAGGGTGATCCTCTCTTGCCACGCTTGCTCTAGAGAGAAAGAGGGATCCTATGTGTGGAGAGGAGCGCTCAATTGAGGCACCTTAGTACTACAGGGAGCGGCGCCATATTGGGTGCCTGGCAAACGTTGAAGAGCAATTGTGGTGCATATCGTTCGACTGCAATACTGTAGTAGTGCATGATTTTTCCCGTTTTGGTGGCTGGGAGCTCTACCTGGGCTGCAAACGCCGCTGTATTTGAAGAAACCCCCTGTTGGACGCAGCTGGTGCCCATAATGCTGGACTTGGCAAGGGCACAAATACTCTGTTACAAAGAGCGGCAGGAACGCCAAGGGCTCTAGCATGACAAAGCTGGACAAGTTTGCTTACGCCAAGACACAGACGGCAACATCAGATAAGGAAACCCCACCATCGAAGGGCAAGACTGCTGGCGAGGGGCAAGAGGTGACGCTGCGCGACATCATGGCCACATTAAATATGGTGTACTCCCATATTGAGACACTTGCAGTGGATCTGTCCTTAATCCAGGCCGACTTCAGTAAAATGTCGACGAGAATGTCTGCAGTCGAATCTGTCACGGAAACATTAACAACTGATACCACCACGCTCAAAAAACAGATGAACCACCTCCTGGTAGAAAACAAAATACTAGCGGCCAAGCTGGAGGACCAGGGGGGGCGGTCGCGGCGGAACAATATCTGCCTTATTGGTGTGCCGGAACGGGGCGGGGGACCAGCCCTGGACCTGTTTGTGGAGGTTCTGATAACCCAGCTTCAGCCACGAGAGCTGTCCAACTATTTTTCTGTGGAACGCTCACACCGGGTTCCTGGAGGCAGACCGAGGCCTGAGGTTCCGCCGCGGTCTATTCTGGCACGTATTTTTAACTTTCAGGACAGAGACGCGATACTGCAGGCTGCGCGCGCAGCCCTCCCATTGAAGATCGAAAACGCGACTGTGACAATCTTTCCCGACTACACCACAGCCGTCACAAAGCAACGACGAGGCTTCTTGGAGGTCAAAAAGACGCTTTGTGACCAAGGCATCAAATACTCCATGCTCTTTCCAGCCAAACTAAGGTTGGAGGCCAAAGGTTAAGACATGGTTTTTCGCATCCCCGGGCGAAGCACAGGAGTGGCTGGAGGGTTGGCGTAAGGCTGGTCGACCCGGCAGAAACGGTGATAATGGCAGCTGGCGCAGAGACCGCGCGTTGAATGAGGAACGTGAGTGACACGAGGTATGGACTGCTCTATTGGTTATTGCATAATGTGATGCTGCCTCGATGGTGGGAATACCAATGCATGGACAATGCTGGGAAGCAAGGAACTCGCCAAGGCTATCCGTATGCGCAAGAGAAATAATGGAGACTTTTTTAGGATATACTGTTGTTATACGTTGAATTGGCCTTATAGACCTAGTGACTCTTGAACAGTTTCTGTTGCTATGCACTACATTTGCTGTATCTCTTCATAAGATAGCCCTGTGGCTTGAGTTGGGGAGGATGGGGAGGGGTCTGCGACACTAGTGAGTTGTGTGGGGTTGGAGGGCAACAGTTGCCATCTTTCGCCCCGTCCACTTAGAATTGGGAAAGGGATTAAGCACTCTGCTAGGTTGGGGAGCTGGGTACCTTTAAATCCGTCCGGCAGGGAGGGGGGTGGGGGAGAAGGTACTGTTCTTATGGGTTTGTTTGGTTTTTCTTACACAGTTTATAAGGGCACACATTGTGAAACGAATGGCTACCAACGTACTCGGGCTGTACTGTCAGGCCAAGTTGAAAGCGCTGCAACTTATTTTTGATACCTATGTCTACACACAGCCAACGTGACACTAATCAACAGATTGCCCAGCTATCCTCGGGGACCCACTGACTGTGCTCACTTGGAATGTGCGGGGGTTGGGGGATAAGGTGAAAAGGGGTCTAGTATTGCAATACCTGAAAAGGGGCGCACCTGCGGGTGCTCTATTACAGGAGACGCACTTGATGGGCTTGGCGTGTAAGCCCCCGGATAGGTGGGGTTACAAAATGGTGGTGCACTATGAGTTCTTCTCTGGGTCTAGGGGTGTGGGCATACTAATCAGGAAGCAATTCCCATTAGTAATACAACAAACACGAATAGATGACCAAGGCCCCTTTGCGGCTGTTACATGCCAATGGGAAGGGAAATCGTTTAATCTAGTCTCAGTCTACGTTCCACCATCCCTACAAGCGATAGCACATCCTGCACTTAATGCATTTCTGCTTGCTCTCCCGGATGCAGAGATGGTGATTGGGGGCGACTTTAATGATATAGTGGACGGAGCCATAGATAGATACCCCATTAAACCAGGGGCAACAAGCAGTCTCCGTATGAGTGGGCTACTGGATGCCTTAGGACTCACAGATGCATGGCGGTATAGGCACCCAAATACAAAACAATACACCTTCCACTCAGGGGTTCACAACAGCCGGACACGCATTGATTACTTTCTAGTCTCAGCGGGCAGCCTAAGGGGGGTGGGTGAGGTGGAAATTCACCAGAGGGGTATATCAGACCACTCACCGATACTGCTGTCATATTCGCAATACCAGACCGTGAGACGCCGCATTTTCCCCATTTATCCCAGTTATTTGCTCATACCTGAGGTGCGAAAGGGGCTTACGGAAACCACCCGGAATTTTTTTTTCTCAAGAAAACGCGTCATCAGTGGAGTCGTCCAGCACTTTATGGGAGGCCTATAAAACAGTTGTGCGTGGGCAGGCTATAGCCTCTATTACAGGGTACAAAAGGAGAAAACGGGCAGAACTAGATGGTATAGAATCAGACCTAGATGCCACAACAGATCACCATGCAGAACATCCAACGCACCATACCTCACAGAGGGTGCGCCTTAAATAAAGTGAATTTGTGGCATACCAGAGAGAGATGGTCACTGCCAGATTTCAAGCCACGCGCCACAGGGTATACGAGTTAGGGGATAAGGCGGGCAAATTGCTAGCCTGGCTGGATAATAAGGAGAAAGCAAATAGAGCAATCCTGCAGCTGTGTACACCCACAGACTCTCTGTTGACTGCTCCGAGTGACATAGTGGCGGCGTTGGCCGACCACTTTGAGCATATATAAGCCTCAAGTTCAACACTCACGATTGAGGAGGCACATGAGTATATTAAAGATATTACTATGCCGAAACTCACACCGGAGGCGGCGCTACTTTTGGAAGCCGACCTTTCAGTGGAGGAACTGCAGGTGGCTATTGGCTCCCTAGCATCCGGGAAAGCGGTGGGGCCAAACGGGATCCGCATCGAACTTTATGAACAAAATGCGGACTGGACGGCCCCTTTCCTCCTGAACATGTTTTGCGGTGGTCTTGAGACTGAGGAACTGCCACGTGATCAGCGGTTGGCTACAATCATAATAATCCCTAAGCCGGGCAAACCCCCGAAGGATTGCAGTTCCTACCGCCCAATATCTTTCATCAAACCTGAAGCCAAAATACTGGCCAAGCTACTGGCACTGGGATTGACCCCCATCTGTCTCTAATACATCCCAATCAGTCCGGGTTCATGCCCCAGAGGAGCACAGCGCTTAACCTACGGTGATTACATGCGGTGTTGGCTCTGTGGTCTTCCATTCAGGAACCCGCAGTCATTCTCTCACTGGACGTAAGTATGGCGTTTGATGTGGTGGAATGGCCTTACTTATTTGCAGCCTTGCAACATACGGGCTTCGGTCCAAAGTTTTGTGACTGGATCCATCTGCTCTATACTCACCCACTGGCACATGTGGTGGCGAACGGGCACATGTCAAGGAACTTCCCGCTGTCCCGAAGGACAAGAGAGGGGTGGCCACTGTCCCCCTTATTATTCGCGTTGGCTCTAGAACCACTGGCAGCGTGGATCAGATGGGAACCCTCAATCCATGGGCTTCGGTGGAACGACACCTGGGTAGATCGCATATCGTTATATGCAGATGTGCTATTATGTTTAGCCTCCCCTAAAAAATCCATCCTTGAGCTCCTGAATGTGTGCAAAAAATTTGGCAGGGTGTCAGGGTACACTATTAATTGGTCCAAGTCCGTACTTTATGTGCTGGACGGTCCACCACCATTGCTGCCTTCGGATTTCCCATTGCGGGCTACTGACAAAGCCTTCAAATACCTGGGCATTTACGGAACACCTGACCCTAACAGGTTCTATGTGAAAAATCTAAAGCCTCAGTTGGAGGCCCTCAAGCGTGATGCAGTGGTCTGGCGTAGTCTTTCTCTCACGCTGTTGGGCAAGGCAGCACTCTACAAAATGATGATGCTCCCCCGTTTTCTAAATGTCCTCGAAAACCTGCCGTTCCGAGTCCCACAGGCCTACTTCAAAGCCATAGCAGCTGAAGTCTCTGGTTTATTATGGGGGAACAAGCCAGCACAGATCGCCTAGGACAAGTTGGTGCACAGCTGGTACGAAGGGGGGGATAGCGCTTCCGAACGTGCAGCTGTATTCCTGGGCAGCGCATCTTAAAATAATTAACTACTGGTTACATGCCCCACATGACGAACCTGTATACCAAGCAGATAGGCAGCAACTAGAGGAGGAAGGACTGTTGTCAGCCCTATATAGCAAACGTAGGCCCCCCGGTTTGGGTGGTCCAACGGCACACAATTCATATTTGGTACCAAGCGCAGGCACAATTAAAATGCGTAGGAACTATCACACAAATGATGCCACTGTGGGACTCACATAGGCTGGGACGACCCCGGAACAGTAAAAGGTTTCAAAACTGGGATAATATTGGTATTTCAGTAGTGGGCGATCTTTGGAAGAGAGATGAGGTGGTCGAATTCACGCACTTGGAAGCCCAGTATGGCATGGCACAGACAGAGAAATTTAAAAATATCCAAATCCCACATGCGCTTCAGGCGATCATAGAGCCAGGCACTATCATACCAGAGGCCACCTCATTGGAGGATAGACTCCTGACGGAACACATGACCAGCAGAGCGACGTCCTTTACATACCGCAAATTAGTCAACAATTTGCCAGACCCAACGTTCATGTTGCGACAAAAATGGTCGCGGGAGGTGGGCGACTTTGACGAGTCCGAATGACAAGAGGCACTATCATCGCCACGTGACATGGTCATACCCTCACGGCTCAGAATGGTCCAACTCAAAGTGCTACACAGCACGTATTACACCTAACATTTTATGCAATGGGGAAAGCCCAACACCATACTGTTTAGGTATGACTTTCCCAAAGCTCAACATTGCTATGTTGTGGGGGTCAGATGAAATGCCTACGCTCCGGAAATGGTGCAAGGTTATGGACGAGACAATGGTAGCCAAAAAGGCGGTCTTTATTCACCGTGGTTGTCCCCGAAAAAGGGAGAAGGTATGGGGAGCATGGAACAAATTTAGAGGATATATCTGTGACCCACCAGACCTAGAAGCAGACGATGTATCCCCATAACAGGACTGTAATGCCGGAGGGGTCGGGACGAGGGCCATATGTATTATTCTTTCCAAACTTGTGATGTGGGAATGTGCAGCGTTGATTTGATGTCTTGCTCTGATTGCAGACACTCATATATATCTCATGAATGTAATTTTGCCCGGATTTTCAAATCAATAAAAAATGTACAAATAAATAAATAAATAAATGCCTAAGGGTTACAAGAGGGAATTTTAATGGAGAGGTACCCTTTGCAGAGTAAAAAACCCGTAGGTTAGAAATTACCAACAAAAGCCTTAATGTGCCTAGGTAAATTATAAGGTTGACATGTTTCACCCCTATATTGGTCCAAAGGATCCCTGGCGTTTCATCGGGACCAGAAACAAAAGTGGAAGTGATGTTGAGCATGAAAGTGAAAGAATTAGAGGGGTGCAATTCGCACTCTACATGATCTGCGGTGGCCACTACCTTAAGTACAATAAGTAGCGGCTGCGACTAAATAGTCAGACCTGCCCACTTGATTGTGACCTAGAAGGAGATAAAGGGGGAGAAACGACAAAACAAGAGAAATAAACACAAGTTTCAGATGCTAGTGTTGAAAAGCTCGCAGTGATGTCTCCACACGGTGTGTTACCAGGAGGCATTTCCTTGCATGAAGAGTGTAGCGTGAGACAAGACTAATGGGATGAAACAGAACAACCCCTCTGCTGCGCAAGTCCTGTGTGGTAGCACAAGGAGCGTTGAAGGAGAGGAGCCTCAGGCCAACGGTATGGCGCATGCCATGGACCTGGCGGACTCTCTGTCCAACACCCCCCAATATGCCATCTGTGTCACAGGTGTCTGCAGGGGGTGGGGGGTTGTAAACAAACGGAGATAACATCAGGCTGTCCTAATGATCCACTTGCCATCAATATCACACTGTCCCCTGCTGGCACACTGGACCATTGTGCTGTGGGTGCCAGTGTAACAAGCTTGACATAGCGTCACATTTGTGTCCCCTGCTGAACTCTTTATACATGTGTGCCAGAGCACTTAGTACGTGCTTTCATGTTTGCTCCCATGCTTACCTAAAGGGGACCCAACAGTGCTCCATAAGCTAGAGGTGTAGGGTGCCCGCACCATGCTGGGCTACAGGGATAAATAAGTGGAAAAAGCATCAGAAAGAGAACCAGTAAGTCTTGTGTACCACGAGGATAAACAATTTACATGGACTTACTTCAAACAGAGTTTCTCCTTAATGATCGTCAGTGTACTCACGGTTTGAATCCGGTGTCGGCTCAAGAAACCTGCCCCGTCCTGATGCCTGCTTGAAGGTGGACTGTGGTTTCTGGCCATGTATAAGTACTATCTTCAATCGTGAATGCGGGAGGTGCCCACTTCCGGTGTGCCCTGTCATCCCTGATTCAAGTGCGTCTGCGTGAGAGCATTGAGCACTGTCTTAGTGCCGCACTTGCGTGCAGGGAAACTGGGTTCAGCTGCGCATGTGCGAGCTGAAGCCGGGTGATGAAGATGAAAGAAATGAAGGAAAAAGTGGCTGTATGCAGAAACAGTTTGGGCAGTAAGAGTGCAGATGGCCTAATGAGTGGTAGCCCTGGTCACCCGCTACCCACGTCAATGTACGGGTATCAGGGTGAGCTATATGTGAACAAACCAGGCAAATAACCCACACAGAGACATCATAGTGTGGAACAACCTCACCCCGTAACTGGACCAGTGTGTGATCAAGGGACTAAAATATAATCCCTGAGGTGTTTGTTAAATGCGCGTACATGTATACGGGGGTGTACAGATTGATCAGCCTCTAGGCGTCAGTGGGGGCATCCCGTCGGTGTTAAAACCTTACATGTGCATGAATGCTGGGTGGGTGTTCTTATGTCACCACTGCACCCAGGGCAGTTCCATAAGTGCGAGGAAGAGAGGAAGGGAAGTCAGAACTCTGCCCATGGAATGTCATCGTTAAGGCCTTGTGTATTGGTATGAAGGCAATGGACCCATTGTTGCTCACGTCGTAACAGTGAGGAACTGTTCCAACCAGGGTTGGCCTCTAATATAGTCCTGAGTATGGCTTCGCACGGATGGCCTTTTTCAATGAAGTAGTTAGTGAGCTTGGTGGCAGTTCGTGCCCGTCTCACAGTACTTTTGTGTTCACTAATCCCCACCTTGATCGCTCGTGTTGTCATCCCAACATATCTGAGGGGGTTTGGGTATGAAATGAGATACACGCAGTTAGTAGTGTTGCAACTGGTGTGTTTGCGCTGTTCCCATACAAAGTCCCCCAATTGTAGTGTTTTCGGGTGTTTCGTGGAGGAGCATGCCCCACAAGTGCCACATGGATAATGTCCTGTGACCGCCGGGAGGTTCCACAGAGTGGTTTTCTTGTGTGGTTTGGGTACTTGTAGAAGTGTGTGCACCAGTTGATCTCTGAGGTTATTTGTTCTTTTGAACGCGAAACGGGGTGCTGGAAGATCTAGTGAATCGCTGTTGAGAATCCTCCAATTCCGGTTGATTATCTTCTTTATTCCATTAGACGATGGAGTAAAGGTGGTGACGCATGTAATCAAATCATTGGTTTTGGGTTCCCTGGTTTCCAGCAGTCCTTGACAGGTGTTGTTTCTCGCTCGCTTCCTGGCTTTAGAGATCACCTCTCTCGGATAGTGCCTCTCAGTGAGGTTGTTTGCCAGTATGTTTGCTTGGGACTCAAAATCGTTTAGCCTGCTACAGTTACGTTGTCCTGAGAAACTGGCCTTAGGGTAGGTTCTCTCTGAGGGCTTTTGGGTGGTAGTTCTTAAAACTAAGGAGGCTGTTGCAATCCGTGTTCTTCCTAAAGGTTCTGGTGTGTAGGTGGCCGTCCTCAAGGCTTATCAAAAGATTCAGGAACGGGATCTCCTTCTCACTCGCTGTCATGGTGAAGTGAAGATGGGGATCCTGGTTGTTGATCCATTCATGGAATGCACTGGCCGCTGTCTCCGTGCCCTCCAGAGGATCAAGATATCATCAATAAACCTCTTCCAGGTCACAAGGTTCATATGGAAGGGGTTCGTGTCTGTGAAGATATAGATGGCTTCAAAATGGGACATGTAGAGGCCCACCAGACTAGGAGCAAAGGGGCTCCCCATGCTGGTGCCCTGTACTTGGTAGTATGTCGTAGTTTTGTACATGAAGAAATTGTTGGTCAGGGCCAATGTGATTAAGGCGACGATGAAGTTAGCCGGGGTGTTGGTTGGTAGATCTGCCTCATTCAGGAGATTCTCTACGACTTCGATGGTGGCATCCTGGGGAATGTTCGTGTACAGTGCCTCTACCTCAAGTGTGAGGAGTAGGTTAATCTCTTCCGTCTTGTCGTCATTGATTTCTTGTATCAAATTTAGTTCATCCCGGGTATCTTTGAGGTAGGCTGGCGTTGCTTGGACCAGGGGGCGTAGGAAGTGGTCACTGAATTGATTCAATGGTTCAAGGAAGGAAGCAATGCCGACACTATGGAGCAGCATGGAGGAGGGACTCCCCCCTTGTGAATCTTCGAGAGGAGGTAGAAGTACGGCATCCTGGAGGTTTCGTTCACTAGGAATGCCGCCTCTTTGGTTGTGATCCACCCCTTCGTGGAAGCTTCGTTCACCAAGATGCGGATCTGTCCTAGCAAGGGTTGGTCTCAAGTGCTTCGTAGTATTGGGTATTGTTGAGCTGCCGTGCGCGTTCACGTTCATAATCCTCAAGATTGAGTATGACTGTGGCATCCCCATTGTCCGCAGGCTTGATTGTGATGGTAGTGTCGTTGTTCAATGAGTTGACGGCATCCCTTCGTTTGTTGGACATGTTGTTGTAGGTAGGTGTTGTTTCTAAGAGGTTAGCCTCCCTGAGAACCGCCTTCTCAAAAGTGAGGACCTCACTCGGGACCATGCCTGCTGTGGGGGTGAATCTTGAGGGTGGTCTCAATCCTGTTTCAACCTGTTCTGGTGTGACGGTATCCTTAAGGAAGGCCCTTAGTCTGATTTTGCGGAATAGCTGGTGTAGTTCTTCGTTCACCCTGAAGTTGTCTTCTTTTGGCGTGGGCACGAAGCCTAACCCTATTTCCAGTGCTGTTGTCTTATCGGTGTTAAGTTTCCGAGATGATAGATTGACGATCAGTTTTTTGGGTACGTCATGTTCCTTATTGTTGTAGGATGATTTTCTGTGTCCTGCCATTGCACCTGCTTGCTCCCTCTTCTTCTTCCTCTGTTCTGAAAAGGAGGAGGAGTGTTATGGAAAAATGGCTGTTGGAACCCTGGCTGTGGCCCCGGTTAGGGAGGGTACCACATTGGTCCTGGCTGCGGGTAGGGTTGGGCTGGGCTGGATATCCATACATGGGTGGCATCGCAGGAGGTGGTAAAAGGCCTTGTTGGTTGGAGCGTCTGCCCAGGCTCGAGTTGCTGTTGGATGAACGCCCTGTTTGATTGGATGTGAATGACCCATCATCTAACAGAAAGTCATTGTCAGTTGGTTGGAAATCATCTCTTGTATATGGGTACATTTTCTCCCTATTGAATCTTTTCAGATCTTTCTGCAGATTGGGGATTTTTTTATTTAGGAGATAGTCATGATGGTCGGACATTTCTGCATTGATCTCTGCCAGACGGGTTTTGTATGCTGAAATGCTGATACCGGTTTTGAGACCATTTTCTGCTATGTTGAGTTTTATTGTCAACGCCTCAGAGAGACGTTTAGCTGTGCTGATTATAAGGATGATCTAATCGCGGGAGCACTTCCACTTCTTGCCTAAAGATTAGGTCATCCAGAAAGATCCTGGGTGCAGTCCGAACCAGGAGGCCATTTGGTGCTGAGTTGGCTCTGAGGTATTCTGTCATTACAGATCCATGAAGGACGATTTTAACTTGCAATTTCTTTAAGGAAGCTAATGAATTCCCATCCCCTTGAATGCTAGCTGTGGCTGCATTACCGTCACTATCCAGTAGTGCAGGTGTTCTTAATATTTCTGCCACGATGTCTTCGCCAAAGCTTAATCCTAAATTGTCCCCATTGTAGAGGTAGTCATGTCTCAGTGTGAGTGATGAAAGAGTCAGTTTGGAAAGAAGTAAAAGGATAGAGATAGGGTCCCTCGGCTTATCCGCCGTGCTTAATACAAATTCAAAAAAGAGAGGGGGGGACCAGGAGCTAATTTATGGTCCAGTGCCCGTGCTCCAAACTAACCATGAAGTCAACAAAGGGGGGCACTGTTCCAGAATGAGTGATGCGGGAGGTCTGATGCTCACTCCAAGGAAAGTTAAGTGTGAGGAGGGGAAAGAGAGGGGTTCTAGGCCTTGGACTCAGTGAAAAGAGGTGGGGAGTTTCAGAAAAGACAAATCTTGTCTCTTGTTGCCCTCACACACCCCGAAGTATGACATGCTTCATCATTGGGCAGTTGCTCCTCGTAGGGCGGGCGGTGAAATGCTCCTCGGGTCCCCCGAAGGGTATCTTTAGCGGAGATCTTTTAGAGAACTGCCGTTGGGTGCATGTAGGTGTGTGGATGGAGTCCTACGTAAAGGGTGATATTGTGCTTGCAGTGTGTTTAAAAATGCTAAGGGTTACCAGAGGGAGGGTTGCACCACCCTAGGAAGGAGCAAAGGTGGGACTGTTGGATGGAAGACAGCTTCTAGCTAAATTGCAAGCACAGTGGAGCAAGTATTAAGAAGGCGGAATCCCTTTCCTTTCCGAGGCCCACTGGAGGGCATTATTTGTCCTTTTATTGTCGTAACTGAACTCAGAACCTACCTGAAGGTAAAAACATTCATTATCGTGACAACACTTCCCAGCATGCAATAACAATTAGAATCCATTACGGAAGGCACACCGGAGGTCTATAAATGCATGAGCAAGCAGTAAATGTGTGGCATTACAAAACGCCTATAAAAAAAGAAGGAGAAACTTCAAAACGCCTCTCTGTTGTGGAGTGCGTCCTCGAGACAGGAAAAACTTTTGGGTGGATATATATATATATATATATATATATATATATATCTCCAACGCAAGGTCCATCAATCAAAACAGACGTACTTGAACACTGAAGTTGCTGGTGCACATAAAGTTTGTTTCCTGCCTGAAATAAACTTTACATGCACCAGCAACTTCAGTGTTCGAGTACGTCTGTTTTGATTGATGGACCTTGTGTTGGAGATTATGGGTAACCGGTAACCCTGACTCGAACCGCCCGACGAACGTGACTGGCGTTTTCCTATAACCGGAGCTGCTGAAAACACAACATATATATATATATATATAAATATATATATATATTACCTACTGGCGATAGCCAGTAGGTATATATAGTTAGGATTTTTTTCCTATGGGACTTTTGAAAATTCTATGTCTAATAACTTTGGCGTTTGTGGACGGAATCGGCTGAAATTTTCAGGAAAATGGCACATTTTGTTTCTGAGCAGCTCCTGAAAATTTGGGGGGGGTTCGTCAAGGGGGGGCCGAGAAAAAAGGGGGGTCCCAAAACGCGTTTTTCCCATGTTAATTTCCATAGGGCGGTTGGACTCACTTTTAGCCCGAACGGCTGAATGGATTTCCACGAAACTTGGCAAAATTGTAGGGACTGGTACCCCGATGTGCCTTTGCTAGGTCTCAATATATGTGCTTCAGTGGATTTTGAGAAATTAACGTTTAAATCAAGATATATATCTGTAACAGCGCTCCGGGCAGCTAACCGGTTCGCGAACTTTTCGCGTATCGGAACTTTGCAAAGCGAAGCTGATTGGCTCTCCGGTGTCTGTCAACATTCTAAACAGTCCGGTGCGGCCGCCATCTTGTCTCTCGGTAGGATCGAGAGACAAGAGGAGGCCAAAACAAAGGGGGAAATGAAGGAAAGGGGGCAAGGTAGACCCCTCCTGACCCCCTAGGATTGATGAGGGGGATATTATAGAGCCACGCCGGGCCCAAAAAAAAAAAAAAAAAAATCCGATTTTTTCGCCGTAGAGACGCGTCTTGGTTCGCGAACCGGGCAGCTAACCGGGCAGCTAACCGGGAAGCTAACCGGCAGTGTAACCAAAAAAAAAAAAAAAAATCAGATTTTTTCGCCGTAGAGACGCGTCTTGGTACGCGAACCGGGCAGCTAACCGGGCAGCTAACCGGGAAGCTAACCGGCAGTGTAACGGGAGTCTGAGGAGTAGCTGATTGGCTGTCAATATTGTAAACAGTCCGGAGCGGCCGCCATCTTGTCTCTCGGTAGGATCGAGAGACAAGAGGAGGCCAAAACAAAGGGGGAAATGAAGGAAACAGGGCAAGGTAGACCCCTTCTGACCCCCTAGGATTTATGAGGGGGATATTATAAAGCCACGTGGGGCCAAAAAAAAACAAACGCCGTAGAGACGCGTCTTGGTACGCGAACTGGGCAGCTAACCGGGCAGCTACCGGGAAGCTAATCGGCAGTGTAACGGGAGTCTGAGGAGAAGCTGATTGGCTGTTATCATTGTAAACAGTCTGGAGCGGCCGCCATCTTGTCTCTCTGTGGGATCGAGAGACAAGAGGTGGAAAAAAAAAAGGTGTAAATGAATGAAAGGGGTAAGGCAGACCCCTCCTGAACCCCTAGGATTGATGAGGGGGCTATTAAAGTTCCCTGGGGGGTGAAAAAAAAAAAATTGCGATTTTCGCGGTAAAGGTGCTTCCTGGTACGTTAACCGGGCAGCTAACCGGCAGCGTAACGGTAGTGCGACATATTGTGTTTTTTGAACGTTTGTGATATGTGCACGTGTGGATTTTGTCTAATTAAGGTTAAAAAAATATATATATATCTTTAAGCGTGTTCTGGCGCGCTTACGTTTTGGGTTTGGTTTGCGCTGCAGAGACGATACGTCACGGTTATGCGATGCATCATGAGGCGTCTCACGGGCTACGTGATACGTCACTTAATAAAGAATATATTTTACAGCTATAGATATTAGCTTTTAAAAAACCAATGAAATTCACAGAAAAAACCATAGGTTATAGACCATATATAGTTAGGAATTTGCATTTACAAAACCTTGAAAATTCACTGAAAAAACCATAGGTTATAGACCATATATAGTTAGGGATTAGCATTTAAAAAACCTTATTTTATTTGCACAAAACCATTGAAATTCCATATATAGTTAGTTGCACTAACTATATATCGCGGACCCGCAATCCACTGCTAATGATGTCACATATTACATCATTCATGACATGGTCAGTGACATCACTGATGACATCACTGATGACATCTCAAATGACATCACTGATGACATCACTGATGACAACACCCAGTGACTGTATGTTTCTGTAAAGTTAAAATATGTCTTACATATTGAAGAATGAGTGGATGTATAAGTGTCTGGATGAAGGATTTAGTAGGTGCATGAATGACTGTATGAGAGAATGATTAAATGTGTCTCACTGAGTGCATGGGTTAGTGATTAAAGTGTCTTAATTTGGCAATCAATATTTATGTTCTTCTGTAAACTGCTGCATGTTTAAATCAGTAGCTATATCAGTAACTATATGGGTTATTGAATGGTTGCCCAAGTATTTGTATGGGAGACTGAGTGTGTGTGTGGGTGGCTGGGAGGTGTATAACTCTGTGCATAGATGTGTGAGCGGTTGATTCCCTAGGTGTATGGGTTCAAAGTGCATGTAGAAACAGCTGTATGGACAGTTGACTGTGTGCATGAGTATATTGGTGAGTGAATGGATATCTCAGTTCTACATGTCAAAGTAAGTACATATGTAAAACACACTCCATGTGAGAGTTGACATATATAAATAACTGAACATAAGAGTCAGTGAATGTGAGAGTGGCTGTATGAATCATTGTGAAGTTGTATCAAGGATTGTATAAGAGAGTAAATATGTGTTAGTATATGTTTGAATAAGTAAGGTGTGTATAACTGTATAGTTAAGGAAATGGAGATGTGATTGACTCTTTGCATGACTGAATAGGTGTGTGAGTAACTCCATGGATGTGTGACAGTCTGTGAGTGCCTGTTTACACTGAGTGTATCAAAGGTTATATTAGAGTCTGAAGATGTATTATCACATAAATGATATCATCAGTGATGTAATCAGTAATGTCAAATGAGATGTCAGTGATGTCATCAGTGATGTCATTTGAGATGTCATCAGTGATGTCATCAGTGATGTCATTTGAGATGTCATCAGTGATGTCATCAGTGATGTCACTGACCATGTCATGAATGATGTAATATGTGACATCATTAGCAGTGGATTGCGGGTCCGCGATATATAGTTAGTGCAACTAACTATATATGGAATTTCAATGGTTTTGTGCAAATAAAATAAGGTTTTTTAAATGCTAATCCCTAACTATATATGGTCTATAACCTATGGTTTTTTCAGTGAATTTTCAAGGTTTTGTAAATGCAAATTCCTAACTATATATGGTCTATAACCTATGGTTTTTTCTGTGAATATATATATATATATATATATACACATACATATATATATATATATATACACATACATATATATATATATATATACACATACATATATATATATATATATATACATATACTTTTTTTTCATCAAAACGAATCTTTACCCGGCACTCTCCTTGGGATAATTGTCATTCTTAATTCAGATCTCCTCCTCCACCTACGCATTTCAAACACAGAGTGCTTGTTCACGGTAGTATATGGAATCCCTCTTTAGTTTTTACACTTTATAACAGTTCTACCCGTTGCCCATAATGAGGCATTGTGGGACTGGTAGTTTCACACATGTAAAGCAAAATTGTTTAATCTTGCACTCATCCAAATTTGTTGCAAATAACAAAACTATAATTTCAATGAGAGCCCAATGTTAGCGTTTTGATATATGGGATACCTCTTGCTAAAGGGTTCAAATTCTTCCCCTTGAAAAGACAAACTCTCTTGTGGGATATGTGCATCATTGTGGAATAATATTGTTTAGGTATTAGGTCCATCAAAAAAAGAATTGTAGACCTATTACTCTGAGGCGGATGACATGCTGGAAAACTGTACCCTTTAACTTGTTTGGCTTTAACAGTTTGCTCATGGATAGCTCAACTTCACTGGTCACATGAGGACCAGGAACATACTTTGAAGCACTGTTAATTTCAATTTTCTGTTGGGGGAAACATGAATCAGCCCAGTGCAATTTTGAATAGCATGTTAATACAAATAAAACAACTTCTTACAGAAACAGACAATCTATTTAAAAAGTATCATATTTACCTCTTAGCAATCGCTCTGAAACTAGACTGAAACAAATCTTCCATAAAATGTTTGTTGTCTCGACAAAGAATTTCAGTCATAAGTTGCAACAGCATAGCGCTTTGTGATAGTTCCAACGCATCTAAAAACTGGGGAAACAATAGCACATACCTATTGAAATAATCAATCATCACTGTGGGCAATATGTGTATTTTGAATCTTCATAAATGTACCATTTCATGGTTATAAAGTAGTACATTTATTAATAGTATAATCTATAAAACAGTTTGCCCACACTTTAATTCCATTTTAAAAATATAATCTAATAAACAAGATTGGAACTTTTATCAGTGGAGAGAGCAAGAAAATATCCTCTCAAATCAAATATTAGGATCAGAACAGCAAGCAAAGTTTCACAAATGCCACAAAGACTTCATGCATAAAGTTTAAGGATTGGTGAATTAGAAGCTCCATCATCCTGTGTTGGAATTGAGAAAGATGACTTTGCAAAATTACTCTCTGAAGAGTTAATTAAGAGCTACTGCACTTCAAACAACTTCAAACGATTGGATCACAATTTTACCACTGTTACATCTAACAATCTAAGGCTTGGAAATGAGAACCTCAACAAAGTACACAGAAGAACATCACATAATATAATTCATCACATATTTCCTAAAAGTATTAAAAGTTAAATTTGCCGCAGTATGCCAGCTGCTCTGAAAATTGAATGTGCTATTGGCTAGACGTATGGCAGAGATGGACTGGGCAAAAGTACGTTAAAAATAATCAAAATTACTGAGTTTACTAAATGCCAATGTGAACCTCTACTAAGAAAAAAGCTTGAATGCTACAATAGCTCAACAGAGATGCAGCCTCAGTAAAGTACAGAACTAACTAATAAACCGCATGTGCTACTAATCAATACTCTGCTCTTCATAGGTTATGCCTACTATGCAGTTTTGATTACACTGTTCTATGGAAGCGGCACCTTTTTTATTTTCATTGGCGAAGGGATTCCCTGGGTTTCTCATTTTTTTGATAATTTTGGGGATCATTAATAAATACATATTTTATATTCTGCCTACATTGCAGAGTAGACTCTTTTCAAGTATTATAGTTAAGTGTCGTGAAGGCACATAATCCTGTTGTGTTCATCTGGGAATGGCTTATATGCCTCAAAGTTACTGCAAAACTGGGCTATGCTGTTCAGATTATATATATGACTTAATGTGGTGCTTTGGGGTGAGAGCTGGACCAAATTATCAAGCGATAGGCGGTGAACCACCAAAAGCACCAATTAAGCTTTATAATCTTCATCTCTTACTGATAAGCCGGCAGATACAAGCACATGAGTGTACGGATGAATACAAGTAATCTGTGTGTGCTTTTTGGGAGCCATAGTCAATATCGAAATGTTTCAGAGTTAAGATGAGGCCAATCTAGCTTCTGTGAAACATTGTTCTGAGGGAAAAGTAGGTGCAAGGAAAGGGTATGATTCACACAATAAAAATGTTACCATTCCATATAAAGTTCCTTTTTGTTTGTTTCCTCTAGATTGTAAGTAGGCTGTAAGAAAGTGCCTTCTTTTTGCATGGTTGTCCCCACTTTTTGCCAAAGTGCTGATGTATTTTGACTGAGTGTGCCCTGGGTTCCTGCCAAACATGTACCCAGGGCCTATGTCTTTCCCTAAACTGCATTAAAAGCAAAACCCAATGTACAAGTTACTTACCTTCGGTAACGGTGTAACTGGTAGAGACGATTCTAGCAGCAGATTCCTTAACGTAGAATTATCGCCAGGCGTGAGACCGGATCCGGAAAACATTTTGCCACAGCATCTCTGCGCCCCAGGGGACAGCACCATGTGACTCCGCCCTGACTTTGTCCGCATACGTGACGTCAGCGAGGCCACATAAGTCCTACCCCGGCGCGCTGACATCAGTTTTCCGTGCCACAAGGCAGAGCCATCACAAACAAAACTATGAGAGAATGGGAACAGTGTGTGAAAAAGCAGTGAAACAGAAAGGGAAGAAGCGACTGGTGAGGAACAGCACCATTGGGGACAGTGCCAGGCACTGTGTCACTGAAAGTTATGGAAGGAAAAGAGTAGAGCACCGCTCCAAAGAGCAACCCTGCAAGCAAAAGCTATATCCTCCCTGGAAGCAGAAAAAACATGTGAAAAATGTCATGGCAGACAAAAGAAGTCTGCAACCTCAATCTATAACAGCGAAGGAGCCACAAGCCCAGAACAGATGAGTAACGTCAAGGTACCTTGAGACAACACCATCAAGGAGTGTCCCACCCCCTGCAAGATCTAAGGGCTGAGGCACAGCCAAGAACCCCCCAACCCAGAGGACTGTAGAGGAGTCAGAAGCCCCAAGCAACGAAAAAGGGGGAGATTAGGAGTAGGTCCCACACAGGAAACCAGGATGTAGGCATACAGAAGTACGCATGAACGCACCGTCCCATTACCAGGAAGGAAAGAGTGAAACAAATAAACAGAACAAAGCATCCTGCCAGAGAGGAAGTGAAAGAGGGCACTCGTAGAAGAGAAGCCACCCGGAGGAAGGCGAGTGCAGAAGATCAAGCTGAAGGTCCACGCAAAAAAGGGGAGGAAGAGCGGGCCGTGAAGGAATCTGCGGCTAGAATCGTCTCTACCAGATACACCGTTACCGAAGGTAAGTAACTTGTACATCTGATAGAGACTACTAGCTGCAGATTCCTTAACGTAGAATAGATACCCTAGCCATACCATGAGGGGAGGAGAGTCTGCAAGAGAATTTCACCAGCTTGGAGGAACACAGGGCCCCAACCGGGAATGTGTCATGGGGACAGGGAGGACGGCCCAGCACCCTCCAAACAGAAGTACGACAGGAGAAGGGAACATCACTCCTGAGGCTTGAGCCGGGAGTTTTAATACTGTTGGCTAGTTGTTCACTTTGTTTTTAAATGTTTGCTGCAATTCCAGTTCACAAGTAAATATTTTATTTTCCTACTGTGCGGACGTGCAGCGCCACTACTGAGGCTTGAGCCAGAAGTTTTCAACATCGCTGGTTGCTGTTTGGCCGGTTTTAAATGCATGCTGCTACTTCTGCTCACAAGTGAATATTTTTCTTTGCTCCTACTGTGCCACTTACCCGAACAGCCCCTGTCAGGTACACCTCTTAGCTGACACCCCCCGTGTGGTGGTGTTACCATTGTTGGTGAAGGGCTCGGTGCACGCCCTGGGAGGGTGGGGTATATTATTTGAGCTAGCCGTCCCCGCGAGACACGGCGGGACCGCCATTTTTCCAGGTTAGCAGGCTAGTCTCTGCACCGCTGGCGTGCCAAAGGCGCACCTAAGGCAATCAGAGAACACCAGCTGTCTCAGTAAGACCTCACCGGGGAAGGACAACTCCAAACCCAAAGAAGGTGTAACAAAATGTCTACTGGTGAATGCCAGATCCTTAGTAAGTGTTACAAAAAGGGGGTGGTGATGGACGGAGCATCTGAATCAATCAAACACTCACACCCAGTCAAAAGATCTGGGTTTAATCCATCACCGTTCTTTAGCCCACTCTGCCACCCCAGTTCAGACATGGCTATATGCAAATCAGTCTGACCCTGTGCCTCATGGGAACAGTCCAGCCCGAACTGCCAAGACATGTCTTCCCCTAGACCGGAAACAAGCTTCTGAGGAACGGTTTCTGGCATTCCAACCGTCTTCAGCCCGGCTTGCTTGAATCCAGTGGCAAAGTGAGCAAGGGACTCACGTCTGAGCATACCCTGCCACACTTATGGCGGCCAAAAGTGGTACAAAAAGGGGCTGGTGATGGACCGGGCTGAAGACGGCTGGAATGCCAGAAACCGGTCCGGCCATCTCCGTTAGCAGGACGATTACTTCACTAAGACGTCCAGGTGACATCTTTTTGGTTTATTTAAACACATTTATTCCTTTGATCAAAACTTTTTGAAGTCTACCAACTGCAGAAACATGTTGACCATTTACATCAATATAGCAGATATTTGTTTGAAACTGCTCTGATACTGCACTGGTTTTTAGATTTGGAAATACGAGAGACACCTAATAAAGTTACTTAGCTCTCCATTTATCCAATTTTTAAATTCCTTCACTCATTTCACCTTTTTCATTCACTTTTCACGCACTGCTTCTGAGTCAACTCTAGTAGGTTACACCATTCACCCATATAGTTACATTGGGTTACCCTTGTGCATACAGTACATTCACAACTGATGCAAGAGTTCTCTCCTTGGTGAAAGGAGTCCCAAATGATGACTAGGGCGGAACCAAGAGTTGACTGATGGATACTTTTTTCACTTGAAGAAGTACCTTGCATAGTTATTAGGTCAGCGGTCAGACACACTTTCACACTCTTTGATTAGACCTACAGTTACTCAGTAGTATGTGTATCCTCTTATACAGACCACCAGGGTCCAGAACACCCTTACTAGCCTCACTAGGGACCTTACTGGAAGAAGGGCTCTGCTCCAACTCATATACCATTTTAGGAGATTTTAATTTTTACCTGGAATCCCTTATGAAGCCAGATACTAAAACACTCCTTGATTTGATGAGCAGCGCGGATCTGAACCAACTGGTAAACATGCCCACCCACAAGGCAGGACAATCTCTGGATGGGGTTTTTCCCATTCATCCATATCTAGGCTTTAAGGGTACAATACCATTGGTATGGACGGATCACACAGAAATCGTATTTGAACTAACCACCCCAGGCCAAAATCACTTAACAAGGGGCGGGCAAAAACAGATAAAAACAAGGGCCTGGAAAAAAGTGTCGGGACAGGAATTGCAAGAATTGCTTATTTCCACCTTACAGCCACAGCCCACAACTGTGGAAGACGCTGCCAGATCATACACCAACTGGGTTGACATAGCCTGCAACAAACTGGCACCAGAAAAATGAATGCACCCTAAACGCACCACACCAACTTCTCCATGGTTCTCAGAAGAGATCAGAAGTCAGAAACTGACCTGCAAATGTCTAGAACGCAATTGGAGAAAAAACTATAATATAGCAGATAAGAAGGCATATAAACAAGGTCTTTCCGTTTACAAACAAGCAGTGTTCAATGCAAAAAAGCTCTTCTTTATAAACCATATCAACTTAGCAAAAACTCCACCAAGGAACTGTACAAAACCATAGCCAGGCTAATGTCCCCAAGTCCACCTAAGTTCGAAGCTAGCCTTGAAATGAGCGAGGAAATTGCTAATTTCTTTCAAAATAAGGTAGAAGCTATCTTTTCAGCCTTCAACCAACTCCCGTCTGAAGTCACGGAAAAGAGGCTTTCCAGCCCAAAGCAAGTCTTTGGAGCCGGCCCGTCACTCGAAAAATTTGCCCACTCATTATCGAGAACACTAAGTTGCGTATGGCATCAATTAAATCCGGATCACCCATGACCCTTGTCCAGTGACAGTGGCCAAATTAGCTCTGGAATCAATTGCCATTGTCCAGTGACAGTGGCCAAATTAGCTCTGGAATCAATTGCCATAACCCTGACTTCATTATTCAATGTAATGTTTGAAACAGGAGACTTCCCCAGCTGCTGGAAGCAGGCCTCCATACTCCCACTGCTGAAAAAAACTAACTTGGACCCAAAAGATCCAAGATAATTATAGACCCATCTCCCGCCTCCCACTACCAGCTAAAATAGTGGAAAAGGACATGAATGCTCAATTGAGCTCATTCCTACATGAGAACAGGTTACTGGACCCCACTCAATAAGGTTTTAGAGCAGGGCACAGTACGGAGACCGCCCTGATCAAATCAACTGAAGAAATCATGAAAACACTAGACCAAGAAGTCAAGGCGGCCCTCATCATGTTGGATCTGTCCGCTGCCTTCGACACGGTCCATCATGATCTTTTATTGGACCGTTTGTTTAATATTGGAATCAAGGGCAGGGCTAGGAGGTTGTTAAAATCGTTTCTGATGGACAGGAAACAAACTGTCTCCCTAGGAAATTTCGAATCCAAACCTTTCTCGCTACCGTGCGGGGTTCCACAGGGGTCGTCCATTAGCCCAACCCTTTTTAATGTGTATGTGGCATCCCTGGCACCCTTGATAAGATCGTATGGTTTTAGTCTCACGTCCTATGCAGACGACACGCAAATTGTTGTGTCTCTCCTTCCAGGGCTTGAAGCAGGCATCAGCAAGAACTTTCATAACTGTACGGGAGCAGTTAACTCATGGATGTCTCAAAACTGCCTGAAACTGAACTCGGGTATACCGAGGTACTCAAGTTTGGAAAAAATGCTAAATTTTGGACCCGAGACTGGTGGCCAGCAGACCTGGGTGTTCTCCCAAATCCTACAGAGAAGGCAAAATCCAGGCATCCTAGTAGACGACAAACTGAACTTTGAGCATCAGATAAAGGCAACCTCGTCAGCTACCTTTCACTCTCTCAAACTGCTAAGGAAAGTCAAACCATTCCTGCTTGAAGAAAACCTACGAACAGTGGTCTCATCCATCATTGTATCCCGACTGGACTATTGCAATGGGCTCTATCTAAACACTCTAGAGCGTCACAGAATAAACTACAGACTTTGCAAAACGCAGCAGTAAGGTTGGTGACAGGCACCCCTAAATTCACATCGGTAGCCAAAGAAATTAAGAGGCTACACTGGCTTCCCATTAGGAAAAGGGTGAAATTCAAATCATTGTGCACTGTTTTTAAGGCACTTCATGGCCAGGGTCCCGAGTACTTGACCCACCAGTTCAGATGGTACAATCCCACAAGAATCCTTCGTTCATCAGAAGCCAAATATGTGAGCATACCACCCACAAAGAAAGCTTCATGGGAAAGGAGAAGTTTCATCACAGGGGCAGCCAAAGCTTGGAATGCCCTCCTGTGGAGTCTGAGGAACTCCGCAGACCTTCTAGCCTTCAGGAAGCAACTTATAACCTGGCTTTTTAAGGAATTAACCCCATACAGCCATACCTGCTCTCCGTGCCAGAATGTCTCTCAGTAGAGTTGAGCTAGCGCCAGGACACCCCAGGGTAATCGTGCGCTCTATAAATAAATTAACATAACATAACATAACCAGGACACCACAAGCCTATCCGAGGGAGCAAGGGCGTCCACCAGAAAACCCCAGAGGGATGACCGGCACCAAGAATGTTCCAAAGGAAGAAAATAACCACTCAAGTTCAAGGAGAAGAGGTGGAAACAGAGGCAGAATCCGCTGCAGGAGAACACACACTGCGAAGGGAACAGCTGAACTGGCACATGCACAGAGACAGCAGACAAGGCAGGAACGGCTCCCACAGCCAAGAAGCGCAGACGGAAGGGAGACATAGTCGCGCACAGCTGCAGAACAAGGAAACAGGAGCACACAGGCACACTCTGAATCCCACAGAGGTAGACCATAACGACGAGGTGGACCATAACGACCAGGCGTGAGCAGCCGGCAGCTGGTAAATACCATGAAGAAGGATGCCCAGTGCAAGCCAACAGAAGGCGAAGGCAGAGGCAAGGGAACCCCAGAATAAGCCCTAGAGAAGGACCGTACCGGAGGCACTATCCGACCCACAAAGAAGTGGGACCGGCCAGACGTCAAGGAGGAGAGAGCTGTAGTACAGACTTAAGCCTGCAACAGAACACAGGAGAACACCAGGAGTATGGAACACAAGGCAGAGGACCAGGCCGAAACACCTGATAACAAGGTGAAGACACCTCGACACGACGCCGTAGATGCCATGACAAAGCATGCCTAGCGATCCAGAGGTTGAAGAGGGACAAAAGGCACAACCGGCAAGCCCTGTAGACGATGGATAGGAACACCATCGGATACTGAGCAGGACAGAGGCTGAAGCAGTGCACGCTGAGCTAGGACAGAAGAAAAAAGACCGCACCAAGCGGTATACAGTGACTCCAGGAAAGCGAGGAACCCGAAAAGGAATCCCCACTCGCCCAGCTTAGGACGGAGCAATACAATAGCTAAAAGTACCCCACCTAGGGTATGACATGTGCCAAGACAAAACATGGGAACACCTCTGTGAGAAGTTGGCCTGATATATAATGTTCACTATTCTAGTGAGCACTTTGTATCAGTCCAAACAACCCTTATGGTGATTGGTTGTAAGTCAACCTTATAGACCAGCTATCCTAGTAGCGTGGATACGAGCAGTCTTCGGGCTAAACTCTAGAGGGCGTGTTAAGCCAGCTGTTATACCATCACATATACCCCTTGAACACCAAGTGAAAGGACACCACACAAGTGTTATGAAAATAAACAATGTATTTATTAGAATCACAACAGCCCTGTACTCTTTATGAGGACAGGGTACTAAGCACAACACAAAACTCTTACGAAAATACTTGAGTTCGCACAATTTACACAAATGCCCGAGGGGCACGGGAAACCATATACTACAAAAGTGATATGCGAAATTACTAGCAGGTAAGTACTGTACTAATAGGCTTTGGAATCGCTAGGACTTGACTACTGAACCTTCAGATTACTAATAGGAGGCCTAGGGGACTCGGGTGCAGAGTGTGCACTCTCACGCGTGATGCGGGACAAAGTCTATGGTAGCTAGATCTCACAAAGTTAGTGTTCTCGGGCGAACCCGACCTGGTAGGAGGAAAACGAAAGTGGATTCTGACCCTTGGATAGTGAGGCTATGCTGGGGCACCGAAATGCCGAAGTTACCTAGCCCAGGGGCTGCAGCTGCATAGGTCTCAAAAGACGTTGGGAATCCTCGTAGACGGACCAGGAGCCTGAAGAAAGAAGTTGCTGGCAGGCGACCAGTGAAGAGAGTTCGAGTTGATCCAAGCCTGGATCGAAGATGGATGACACCTGAAAGCAGAGGGGACCAAGTTCGTGACTACTAGCCAGTAGTCAGGTGGCACCAGGAGGGCACCGGATGGTAGTCACCTCGACTAGGTGAGTGGGCGACGCTGTGCTCTGCAGCTCTCACGGACCAGGAGGCGTTGTCGGCGACCAGGATGGAGGAGCGAGCTGTCCCACGATGAAGCGGTCGACGTCGCTGGACCCAGGATTGGGGCAACAAGTCTTGGCTAATTCAAGCCCACACGGTGGACTCAAAATGGCGTCTGGAGTGGACCAGGAGGGTCCGGGGTGCTCCTCTTTTGGAAGGGAGCAAGGGCCAGTCTGGAGCAACCAGACCAGCAGCAGTGATGTCGTCGGGCGTCGTTAAGAAGGCCACAAGCCAGCGGGCTAGTAGCCAAACAACGCGGTGAGCAGCAAAAAGCAGAAGGGCCCCACGCAGATCGTGGAGATGCTGGGAGGCTGAACTTCGGGGCTGGAGCTGCTCAGGGTCGGGGCTTCTCGGACCCCAAAGCACTCACCAGAGGATCCCTCGGCGGTCATGCTGGAAAGAAGTCGTGCAGTCTTGAAGATGGCCGGTCCCTCGAGGTCTCGTCGCACCCACGGTTCTCAGCTTTGCTGTAGAGGTGGGTAGAGGTCAGAGGTGCCAGGGAAGCCGCTTCTCGTCGAGCTGGGCAGTCGGATTCCGGAGGAAGGACTTGCAGCAGACCGCAGTGTTCTTAAGATGGTGCCTGCGGATGCAGGGTGACTACTCCTTAGTCACAAGGGAGAATCTTAAAGAAGAAATCTTGAAGTCCTTTCGTAGAAAGTCGTGTCTTGATTCCAAAGATGATCTCATTTGGAAGGGTCCCCGCTCCTGCCTTTATCCTAAAGAAAGGGGTGGGTACGCGACTAGGTCCTGCCCTAGGGGTGGGACCAGGAAGGGGGTGGTTACACCCCTCTCCCATGCCGGACTTTCCCCAGGCCAGGGGCTGGTGTGCCCCTGGAACTGGTTCTAGCCGGCAGATGCGTAGTGAGCACTGGGGTGCCACTCAGCAGTCACCTTCCTGTAAAGCCCTGCCTACCCAGGATACACAAAACCCTGTCTGGGATGGTGCTAGCACCGCCCCGGACAGGAAACCCTTTGTCCAAGCTCTCCTCGCTGGAAGGACTCCCAGCAGCAGGAGGTCAGACTCGTGTCTGTGGTGGCAGCATCCATTTTGTGGAGCTGAGGCTTCGGTTAACTTTAACCGGGGTTCACAGTTACATACATGTCGTGTCCCTCTAGAAGGGTGGAATGCTAACCCCGTCGCCAGAATTGGCGAGGGGTTAGTATTCCAATTCGTATGACACCTTACTCGACATGTTTTGATAAAGCAATACCAAAGATAGCATTTAACCGCGAGGATTATAATGCACTTAAGAGTATATGGTATGCGTTATCATGGAACAGCTAGAAGGACTCGGTTCCGCAAGCTGCAAACGGGCTCAGCTCATGCCAGAGCACCATTTCACACGATTCCAAGCACTCTGCCTTCAGGATTGTCAAGGCCTGCCATAGGAGTGACTGATAGGAATCTGTGTGCATTTTTAGGGTTAGATATAGGTATACTATATCTATAGCAAAGGGTGATTACATCACCTTGCCCCAGCTGTCGTGCAGCCAGTTGTGTCAGATTTAGATGGCCATCCAGGGGTGGCATAATACATGCTTCAGCCCCTGGTAGGCCCTGGGTACACCTATGCCCTGAGTTACAGGGCCTGATAGGTGGCCCAGTTCCAATTGGATAATGCACCTAAGGTACACATATCAATTTAGTGAGAGAACAGCTAGGCTGTGGGTCTGATTGGCAGGCCAACAGCTAGGCTGTGGGTCTGATTGGCAGGCCCACAGCCAGAGAAAGTCGTAAACCAGTGAAACAAAAGCAAAAAATCTGGGTGATCATAGGATTGCAGACCCTACTCTCCTACAACCTCTTAGAGAAGAAACCCGCAGCAGAGGTCAAGAACATAAAGAACCTGTGGGAGCACCACAGACAGCTTACCAATAAGCCAAAACGTACACAAATGGTCCAATCTGAGGACCTATACGTCTTCACTAACAGCCAAAAAACACAAGCTAAGGGGCTGTACCAGTAGCCAATAGTACAGGGGAGCCAACTTAGGGACCCTGAAGGCAGTCTAAGTCACACAGAACAAACAGACAGGCCAACCGAAACACTAAGCCCAAAGAGAAAGGTGGGGCGAACGCCTCCCATACAGCACCTGAGGACCGACCAGCCAGGGCTTTCGGAGGGGGAGGAGGAGGACGGAGGCCCGCAAGGAGCTGTTGAATGGCGGAGTCTGCGTGTGTGTTAAATAAAAGAATCTCATCAAAAGGCAGGTCAACAAGACGCTCCCTAATATTCTCCGGAAAAACTATCGCACAACCAAGCATGGCGGCGAAGAGCCACAGAACTTGCCATAGAGCGGTTTACAGAATCAGAAACTTCCAAGGCCGAACGGAGAATAAATGCAGCTAACTCCCGACCTTCCAGCACATGGTGCCTCGGATCAGCGCAGACACCTTCCTGTGAGGAGCAAGACAGAAGGGACTCCGTGGAATACCATAGGCCAGAGGAAGCTCTGGCCAACACACAAAGTGTGTTTAGCGCTCGCAAAGCAGCACTAGTGGAAGCGAAGTTATTCAGCCACTGGGCCTCCAGTGACAGAGGGAGCAACACTGAAGGCAAGGAAGGAAAAGCAGACTGTAGGACAGGGCCCTGGGCTGAAAGTTGGGAAAAAAGGCAGACTGGATCATGCGGGGCCAGATGGTGGCGGTGGAGAAGCGGCTGAGGCACCGGATCTCCCGTAGCAGGACGCCCCCAGAACGGAGTTGTGGAGCGAAGCCTCAAATGAAAGAAGCAGCTCCCTTCCACCAGAGCCCTGGTGGAGAACCTCCAACAAATAGTCCAGAGGGATTGGATTGACGGGGTGCCCATTTGCAAAATGCCAGCGGCCTTGGAAATGGCCCGGACAAAGGCAAAACTCTGTCCCCTGTGACATAGGGCGTCACAGGGGACAGAGCAACTCCTCCGTTGGCGAAGGCTGCAAACTAAGCTGCCCGTCCCTGAGCCCAGCTGGAGGAAGTAAAGGCTAGCCCCTAAAGGATGGAAGACCCATGGGTGAGTGAGGGGCCTGAGGGGTCTCCGGAGAAGCCTGCGGGGCAACTACTGTGAGGCGCGGAAGAGAGGATCTGGGGGCTGCGGCCGCAGAGTCGGCGTAGAGCCCGCCCTGGACGACGCCGGGGAAAAAGCAACGACTCAGCGTCCAGTCTCCGGTGAAGAGGAGACAAGGAGATGACAAACCTCCGGAGAAGAAGGGATCTCCGGCGACGAGTCGAGGACCCGACGCCGGGACGGCGCCGTGGAGTCCGCCATGGGCACCAGTGTGTCCTCGATCTGTGCCGAATCGGCCAGCACCACGTGCCTGACAGTTATTGACCAATGTGTATGTTTTGTCTCCCTTTTTTTGTTTCCCCAATATAACTGTATGTATGCTTATAGACCCCAAAAACTGTTATGCTTTCAAGACAAACAAATTAATTCTTTGTCCTGAAGATGATGCCATGTATCTGTGTGTAGGCATCGAAACGCTGTCGACATAGTAGCATCATATGTACCCTACTAATAGAAAATTGTTCACAATGATGCTTTGTACTTTACCATTGTCTGTTCACTGAGATACTAGCACAGACCGCCTTTATTGCGTCAAGTTTACCCCCCTGTTTTGTCTTGTCCCCTGTGGGTTACTGGTTGTACCCACCTTGTAAAAAATCCTTTTATGTTTTCCATATCTCTTAAAATAAAAACCTGTCCTGCTGGACAAAGGTCATACTGACTATTGAGTGTATGTCCATCAATTCTGCCTAATCCCTGAACTACTAGGGACCACTGTCTTTTGAAATACGTAACTGCCCAAGGTCCCTAGTGATATTCCTTTGGGTCTCCCTTGTTCTTTGAAAATAATGTAGCGCAACTGCACGGTTGCAAGGGTTTGTGAAAACCTCACCACTTTTTACAAGTGGGTTCTCCAGTTATCTCTTTCCTCACTCTTTTGGATACACACTCACACACTAATACTCACTTTTTTAACTAGGCATGTCTGACCACCCACCTCTCTATACTCTTGACTACATCAACAAAATCCTAGGAGGGCCCTCACTTCTCTCCGATTCTTCAGAAACACCCACTGAAACAAATGCATCACCAGTGGAGGAATTAGAGAAAGCAAAGAAAAAAGAAGTCAGATTAACACTAATGATTAAACTACTGACAGATTATCTGAAGGCCAACATAATACCAGTCGGCCTCCAAGTCCGAAATATTCCGGGAGTCTTCACAGACAACCCGAAATATTTAAACGGCTTCAGTTACATCAGCACTACCTGTTCAAGACACTGGATGGTGCTAGGAATAGATATTGCGACAGAAGAACTAAAAAAAGTAGCTAGCGAAATTGGCGAATTGGAACAACAAATTAAAGATAAGAATACCAACACTGAGGCTAAGAAACTCCTCGAAAAAGTAGCTAAAACTATCGAAGAGTTCCACAAATTTGAAACCGATAAAAAAAACACTAAAGTAAAAAAAGATATAAAAAACTTTTCACAAGAAAGAGCATATCCCTACCTAATTAAAGACTACTATATTAACCGAGCCTATAACGGCCCTCAAAACCAAAGACCTTGGGGAAGGTTTAACAGAAGACGAAATTTTGTAGGCTTTTCTGATAGCTCAGGAGATTCATCTGAGTATTCAGACCCAAGTGATAGCCCAGGACCCTCGCACAGGAATTTTTTAGGGCGAGGCAGAGGTCAATCAGAACCGCCTGGAACAGGCAAAACCAAACAGCCTCAGAAATGGCCCAATCGCCCGAACCCACCAGGCGAGCGGTTTACCCGCCGACAACACTACAAATGGTAGATATAACCCATACTACTGTCCTAGAAAATAATGAATCTGCTCAAGCGGTTGCCTTGTTACCCATTTTTAACCTTACCACACATGAGCTATCAGACAATGAACTATCCTTGCTCACAAAAGGCCTTTCCTTTGTCCCAACTATTCGACCTAACTTCATTGATGCTCAAACCGAGCTCTTAAGATTTTTCAGGAAAATCAGACTTCACAGTTATTTCTTGCTGAACCCAAGTCCAATGAAAAACCTGAACACTCCTTTCAAACCACCGCCCAAATTTTCACCAACTGGCAGCATGGTCCCCCCTGAAATACTAACATTTGAGAAACTTGTCCTC
The DNA here is from genome assembly GCF_964263255.1 of Lissotriton vulgaris. Taxonomy (NCBI): domain Eukaryota; kingdom Metazoa; phylum Chordata; class Amphibia; order Caudata; family Salamandridae; genus Lissotriton; species Lissotriton vulgaris. The sequence continues at coordinate 1,475,262,582 of NC_141691.1, forward strand.
AATGACCTTACCACCCTTGAAAAACAAAAACCATTCATCCCCTACAACATCACAATTGACGAAAAGAAAGCTCTAACCTCCTTGAAAAATAACTCCTCCATTATAATAAAACCTGCGGATAAGGGAGGTGGTATTGTTATCCAAGAATTGGATAACTATAAAAAAGAAATCCATCGCCAACTAGCTAACACTGAACACTACTGTAAGCTACCTCGAAATCCCACAGAAGAAATACAGAAACTGATCCAACAGGTCACTGCTGATGCCCTAGAACAAGGATACCTCTCTAAAAAAAGAACATGAGTTCCTCAATACCAAAGCTCCACGGGTACCAGTTATCTACTGCCTACCAAAGATTCACAAGAATTGTGAATCTCCACCTGGTCGCCCAATAGTGTCAGGGTGTGGCTCTGTCCTTGAGCCACTCGGGCACTATATTGACTATTTTATAAAACCTTTTGTAGCTGACACACTGTGCTACATCAGAGACAGCATGTCAATGATCACTATGATTGAGGAATACCCATTTGATCCCACATCCAGCACGATGTGCACGCTGGATGTGGAATCTTTATCTACCAATATTCCACAATATGATTCACTACGCGTGATTGAGACAGTTCTTAACACACGTCCGCGCCCTCACAATGTCCCATCAGTCTTTATTCTTCAACTTCTGGAGATCTGTTTAACAAAAAACTTTTTTCTTTTTGAGGGTCAATTTTATGGCCAGGTACGTGGAACATCTATGGGGGCTATTTTTGCCCCCAACCTAGCGACTCTCTACATGGATCATCTTGAGACCTCCTGTATACTGACAGAATCTAATCCTTTCCACAGTGGCATTGCCCTGTGGAAACGATATATAGACAATATATTTATGATTTGGAACGATTCACCGGAAGCATTACCACACCTACTACATTGGCTTAACAATAACAGTAATGGCTTGAAATACACACTATCCCAGAATAAAGACTCAATTCCATTTCTAGATTTAGAAATTAAACATACAGAAGGACGCCTTACCACCAGCCTCCACAGAAAACCAACTGAACGAAACACCTTACTGAATTATAGCAGTCACCATCCCCGAGCACTCAGAGATTCACTCCCATTTTCACAATTCCTTCGTATTCGAAGAAACTGTTATTTCAAAGAAGACTATTTCTCCGAGGCAAAAACTCTCAGCATAAAACTCAGAAACAGGGGATACCCTCGAAAACTAGTAAGGCGTTCTTTAAAAAAGGGCTTGGTACTGCCCCAGAGAGAGTCTGCTAGAACCAAAACCAAAGAAAAACCAAGACAGACTAGTGTGTGTAACCACTTTTACCCCAGCCTCTAATGCCATAAAGAAAAGCATCTTGAAACACTGGCCTGTATTAAATGCCGGACTACTGAATCTTGAGCACCCTATCTTTGCATTCAAGAGAGCAAAAAATGTAAAAGATCATTTGGTAAGAGCTTCCCTACCTCAGCCTAATTTGAAAACAACCATCAAAGATGCATGGGGGTTACCTGCCCTAACGGGTCATGCAAAATGTGGCAGTTGCATAGTGTGTGACTTCACTATTGAGGGAAAAACATTTACTTTTGGCACTATTTCCTTTGAAAGAAAACACTTCACTAATTGTAACTCCCTCAATGTGGTGTATGCCATTTTTTGCCCCTGCAAGATGATATATGTTGGACAAACCAGCCAGAAGGTCAAGCTACGCATCGGACAACACCGTAGTAGGATCCGGTGCCATACTCCAAATGCCCCTCTTGTCGAACATTTCAAAGAAAAAGGACACACTGAAAATGATCTGACATGGACAATCATCACCATGGTAAAACCACCACCCAGAGGAGCGGACGTAACTCAGTTACTGAACAAGGAGGAACTTCACTGGATACTGCGCACCAACAGTATCCATACAGGCCTCAATCGTCTCGAAGATTGGACATCTCTCCTGTGATCAGTCACCCTGTAATACATACCTGACTTCCTCCTAGGTTTCGCAATGTTTCTTAAACAATTCATGTAAATATGTAAATGTTTATTGCACATGGTTTTATATATAACCTCTTCTCCTCACTCCCACACCATTCCAGCATGGCCGCCAGTTTCACTGCGATTAGTCCTTTACCTATCTCTGAACACTCCCACACCTTTCCAGCATGGCCGCCGTACTCACCACGACTAGTCCCTCTTCCATTTCTGAATTCCCCTATATCTAGCCCTCAGGCACGAGCACGACAGCGATTCCCGCCATTTTGTATCCTGCATAGACAAGGAGCAGCCAAACCAGGAAGTAAGTACCTGCAGAATGCTCTAATCAGCTTTTCCATACCCCACGAGGACCATAACTCATATAAATCTACTTTCTTCCTTCTTAGTGAGACAAGATTGGTCCGGTCTCGTATTTGAGGCTCCCTTGCCCTGGTTTGGTAATTATTTTATTTTTTGAGCTTTTCATCACCTTCTCACCGGTCCATCAATATGTTTATACTCACTCTTTTATTTTCCCGCTTTTTTGGCAGGATACTATTGTGCTCCTAAACCCTTCAATTTCCTTACTTGCTTTGATTCCAAAAGCATAGGTACTGCTTAACAGACTACTTTGTGGACCACAATATTGGTAAATCATGATCTGTATGCTCGTGCTACTTTCCTTTTAAAATTGATCACGTACAGCTAAACGATAATTCACAAACTCCTTTCGCCTCTGAACCGCATGTAAAACTCTTTACACGTAACCGCCGGTTACCAACACTTCGCTGCTTACACCGCTCCCCACCCGTTTTTAAACTTTGCATGGTCCAACTCTGAGCTCATTGAATGTTTTTTAATCTCATGCGTCGCCCCCCACAGTTCCGTCACTGCGTCGGATTTTAAATGTTGTCCCCACTGTCATAAACAATTCACAATAGGCTGCATGGAAACAAAAGCCTGTCACGCCACCACGTTACAATTCACAAAATTACTATTCCTAAAAGATGAATAACTGCCACAAACAGTTCACAATGCCACAGATGATCACTGGTCAGATTTATATACATGCCTAGTCTTTTTGTTATTGACCAATGTGTAGGTTTTGTCTCCCTTTTTTTGTTTCCCCAATATAACTGTATGTATGCTTATAGGCCCCAAAAAACTGTTATGCTTTCAAGACAAACAAATTAATTCTTTGTCCTGAAGATGATGCCATGTATCTGTGTGTAGGCATCGAAACGCCGTCGACATAGTAGCATCATATGTACCCTACTAATAGAAAATTGTTCACAATGATGCTTTGTACTTTACCATTGTCTGTTCACTGAGATACTAGCACAGACCGCCTTTGTTGCGTCAAGTTTACCCCCCTGTTTTGTCTTATCCCCTGTGGGTTACTGGTTGTACCCACCTTGTAAAAAATCCTTTTATGTTTTGAGGTAATATGAATTTTATGATCAATAGTGTCCCCTAACGTAGACCCCAACGGCTCCATGTACGTGCTTCAAGTACATGTATGTTCCCTCCGCAACCAGCTATGAAGACGCAAATACATTTGCGTCCAACGTTAACATGTCCTCTTTCAGATGCACCATGAATGGGTCGAATATTCAGTTCCTAAGTATGCCTTGCCACTGTCTTTACATGGTGCACTTTCACGTTTTCCTGGCTCTGGTGAGCTAGGCCCTGATTTCTGCCATCGAGTCCTTTCTGCCTTCTGCCTCTGAAAGCCGCAGCCTGCCGCTTCCATGACCCTTGCCTTACTCCCTGTGCGGCGAGCGGTGCCCGGCTCGGCCTGCTTGCCTGCCAAAACTGTGTTTTGCCTTCAAGTTATCTGCTCCACTCCTCGAAAATACATTCCTGTCTAGTGATTTAGGAAAACATCTTCCCAGCTGCAGAGCAAAGGGCCCGGCCTTTCTGCCTCTGTGCGCAAGTAATTCATTGCTTCTGTTACCATGGTAGGCCCATGGCCCCTCGCATTACACGTAGACACATATGCACGCATTAGCAGTCAGTATAGAATAGCCTCTGCCCGAGAGACCTTTCCTTCTAGATAATACAGTTCCTCAAACACAAGATATTAGATACGATTTGGGATTAGGTTGTTCTGACACGCCAGACTTCTGTCTCCTCATGTAAGGCTAAATGTCAAGTCCCCTTCGCCCTCCAGTTCCACGTCAATCACACGTCATGCTGCTGCGCGCGCATCTCTGCCATATATTTCTGCTGACACTGCAGGATTCCTCTATGGATCCACCTACCTGTGACACTTTCATGTGACGTTGTCTAGCACACACCTCCGTGTACGCCCTTGTGCGCGCCTTCTGTTACGTACATGTGTTCTTATCTCTCTTCTCTCAGCTGTTACGCCTTCTGTATTCATCACCATTAAATGCATTTACTATATATATTGTAATCTGTTAATAAAGCATTGTCTATCCCTTCCTGAACCCTCGTGGTGATGGAACATGATACCTGGTTCGAACCAATTCCATTATATGGAATAAAACCCTTATAAACTCAGATGCCACGGACTCTGCCTCTCGTTTATGATTGAGTTATTCTTATTGAACTTTACCGCATAGAAATTCCGCATAGGTAAATTTTATTTACCACATAATTGGCGCCCGAATAGGGACCCCTCCCCCACCTCACGCGCCGGCGGTGCGTTGCAGGCCTGGTCCCCTGCCACAGCCGTGACGGACGACTACGCGTACCCGCAGGATTTCCTGTATCTCCCTCAGGCCAGCGGAGGTGACTGAGGCTGCGATCGACACCCAGACGAGGCGGTGAGGAGTGCGGAGGATCCCGACCAGAGCCCAGCTGAGAGAGCAAGGTCCGAGGTATTCAGAGGCCCACCAGTTCCGAAGTTCCGAAGTACCTACGTCTCGAATCGAGTCGAGTCCAGTCCGGTCCAGTCCAGTGTCCAGTTTCCGAGGCCTTCCGTTCCGTGCTTCCCAGTGAGTACCGTTGCTGGGGACGCATCTAGACGGATGCATTAATTTGTGTCCGGTCAAGACGGGTTTGGGTACACAGACCCGGTCTGCACTGTTTAGCGGTGTATCTGTACTGTTTAGCAGTATATCCAGTATGCAGTTATCTAGTAATATTCTAGTTATTATTGTTCGTTTTTACGAAATGTTTTAATGTGTTTTAATGTCGTGGTATGAGTGATTGTCTGATTTTCCTTACTGTGTTCATTGTATTAGTGGTGTCCAAGTTCGAGTAAAGTATCAAGTATCAAGTATCACGGCTAAAAATGCCGCTGTTTTCGAAACTGAAACAGATAGGAACTAGAAAAGGGATACTCGAGGAAGCTGTCCCCATCCCACCCAGGGACACTCCAGGGTATTTTATGTACCACAAGCACGGCTTGGACGCTGTATTATATCTCGACTTATGGGTGGATTACACCAAGGATTTAGCAGAGAATCAGAGATGGCCCGCCACAGGGACATGGGATGCCGATTGCATCATGAGAGTAGAAGAAGCTTTATGGAAAAAGAAAGCCAGACAGTCACAGAAAGATGCCATTGAACTATGGCGTAAAGAATCACACAGACGGACAGAGAAAGCACTCAGAAAGGCAGAGAAAAGTAGAGAGGATTCTGAAAAAGCCAAAGAAAAAGAACTACTAGAAGAAGGGGAACGAGTTAGAATGGAACAACACGACAGAAAGAGTAACGCAATTATGACAGGATTGTATCCAGTCCTGGCCGAGGGCCTGCCTAAAGCGACCCCGGAAACACCGAAAAATCTGCCCCCTCCATTGGTTCCGACTAAATTACGTCACAAGACCGCAGCAGACATTTTTATTTCATCCTACTTGGATAATGTAGCTCCCGCATATGCTAGTATGCCTGCCCGTGTGCCACCTGCTGACGGTAACCCGCTCCCTGATCTTCAGCCCCCAGGTCCGCAACAGCAGACCCCTCCCGGTCTGCTTCCTCCACCCTTACCTGCGCCTCCTATCAATCCGCATAATCCTTTTGGGCCTGGCGTGGTTCAAGCCCCAACTCAGTTACAGCAGGTACCGACCCTACAGCCAGGTTATGGTCAAGCCTCCGCTTCGGGAGGTGCTACCGGAGGTTATCAAACACCTCCACCGTTACACCGAGTGACAATGAGAGATTTAGCAAAGGCTCGGACACCTAAGGGTGCACCGGCAGAACAGCTCAGAAAAGAACTTACAGACTGTAGATATGACCCAGTGCCCGGTACAATAGGACCCTTGTTGCTAGCGTCCCTACGTATGCGACGTGTTACAGATTATCTGATGTTACTACCAGGTTTGCCAGATCATCTAGACAAATTGTATTATTTTATTAGAACAGGAGAAGGAATGGAATGTGTTGCCGAAGCCATGTCACGTCAGAAAGTAGAGAACAAAGGCTTATTAATGCGATTTATGGTTAACTGTTTAATAAGAGAACAAGATCAGGCAGGTTTTCCGCAAAATGAAATGGATAGACTGCATAGATGGAGCCAGAATATCGCGGATGGTAAACATGAGAAGGAGAACAGTGTACATACTATGGTTAGAAAGATCCGTAAAGAAATAATAGATATACATGCCCGGCGGGCCCCTGAAGAACATCTTGAATCAGACGGTCCGACTTCCTCGCAGGAGGAGGATGATACAGAGAATATAGCAGAAACTTCGCATCAGTCAGGCAAACAGATGATAGGATATGTAGGGAGAGGGAAAGTCCCTAGACCGCATTCCTTTCATAGGCCCTTCGACAGACCCATTCGTAAACAAGAGACGTGTGAAAACCAGAAACATTACCTCTGTCCAATACCAGAAACATTCCACTCTGTCATGTCAAATCCGAAGACTCCTGAACATCTATTTCAGGCTACCGATAAAGTACTTCAAGAGCGAATGGGGTACCATGTACTCAATTCCATGGATGAACAAGAGTTAGCCAGGTCAGCAGTACAATGGGCTGACAATTCTGATAAATATAATGAGGACGCAGTAGCACAAGCATTTTTGAATCTTTCCCCAGACGAACAGCGACTAGCTGGTATGTACATGATACAGCATCTCCTTATTCTGTATAAAAGCCAACATTCTGATCCAGGTCCCCTACCTGATGTATTGATAGAGTTGCTCATGAATAAATGGAGAGGCCTGGGTACTGATTTAATTAAAGTAATTCTAGAACATCGACACAAATATAGTGCCTTTCTGAATCCACAGTTAGTTTCAGCTTCACCCCCAGAAAGAAAAATGTATTATATAGACAGACAGAATCCCTTACGAGAAGTGCACCCAGTCAGGAATGATGATAATACCCTTGCACGTGTGTATGTATACACGCCCATAGCTAAAATGGAATTGTTAGAAATGAAGAAAATAGTACCCAGTCATGATAAAGACCCTGCCGGTTTTCACCGTGAAATAAAAGATATGTTACTCATGGGTGATTATACCTATCCCGAGATTATGAAAATATTGAAAGTTTTACTGCCTGCCGGTATTTACGAGAAACTCAAAGAAAAAGAATGGGAGGTGGGAGACACAAAGATTGATTGGGCTGCATTAGAAACAGAAGAAAATGGCCGAACCCCAGGTTTGGGTCTTGGGGACAAAACTAAAGCATTACCAGGATTATTAGTACGAGTATTACCAAGGTTATTAGCAACTAAAAAGGAGGACTGGGATGCAATCTCAGCCTGCAAACAGAAACCCGATGAAGATACTAGTGATTTCTATTCCCGATTTGAGAAATGTTTTATTATTAATAGTGGCCTGAAAGCAAGTAGCGAGTCATACCCACACCTTTTTGTATCTAAATTAGTCGAGAATTCTCTGCCCCAAGTTAAGAATCGTGTACTGATAGTCGAGAGCACATGGCAAGCAAACACGACTTCACAAATGTTACAAATGTTACAGTACCACCAGAATAGAATTAGAGAAGAACATGATCATGAACAAAGGCGTATGAAGGACACAAAAATGAAAATGCTAGTTGCTCAGTCAGTTCCAGCTGACGGTCAGAAAAAGGGTATGACACAGTCCAATAATTCGGCAGCTCCTGTTAAAGGGACATGTAACTACTGTAAACAGCCAGGTCACTATGTAAACGATTGTGCAGTCTTGAAACACAATATATCCACAGGTAAAACTAAAGAAAGACCACGTCAACCTAGACAAGACCAGGCCCAACAACACGTACCACAGAATGTACAGCCAATGCATGCTTCACAACAGACAGTACAGACCGTAGCAGTACCACAGACACAACCGATTACCGCAACACAACATGCAACACAGCAGATGTACCAGTATGCACAAACAGATTATCCCGATTACCAGCGATACACATGAAACAGCCTAGAGAGGGAGGTTGGCTTGCCTCTTATTGAGGTTCCTGTAGATCAAGAGGGTCCTTACGTACATAGCCAAGTGTTAGGAAAAGATAGAAAGTTTTTGATTGATACAGGGGCAAGCAGGACGACCATAAGTCATGACGAGGTTCCAGGGGCACCCCTCTCAGGCTCACAGAATGTTTCCCTTGGATTTTCAGGAAAGCCTATTGTTAATGAAGTATCGAAACCACTTCCCCTTGCAGTTGGTCCATTGACACGTACTACAGATTTATTGCTCACGAACTCATGTCCAGAAAACTTATTAGGCATCAAGACACTGAAGGCTCTAGGTGCTGTGATAGGTTGTTCTCCGGAAGGAGTAAGATTGTTTTTGCGTGACTTTAAGGGTCACTATGTGTTGAGAGATATTGATCCCAGATTACAGAATGTTCCTGCACATTTATGGGCACAAGGCCCCACTGATGTAGGTTGTATGCACATCACTCCATATCGTGTCACACTCAAGCCAGGAGTAGTACTACCACGAATCCGACAATACAAGTTACCTCCAGATGCTGTAGTGGCTTTGCTGAAAATCATTGACGAGCTCATTGCCCAAGGAGTGGTTGTAGAAACCGACTCAAACCTCTGTAATCCCCCCATCATTCCAATTCTTAAACGTACAGACCCAAATGCACCCCCAGTTTATCGATTAGTGATCGATCTACGAGAACTGAATAAATGCATTGTACCACAATATCCTGTGGTCCCAGACATTTCGTCTCTATTGACTGCTATTGATTCCGAAGCAACGTTCTTTACTGTAATTGACCTGAAGAACACCTTCTTTAGTGTCCCAATCGATCCGGAAAGCCAATATCTTTTCGGATTCTGTTTAAGTGGTCGAAGCTTCAAATTTGCACGCGCACCTCAAGGATTCACAGAAAGCCCCAGCATCTATAGCCAAGCACTGAAAAGACAACTAGGCAGTATACACATGCCTGACAACACTGCTCTGCTTCAGTATGTCGATGATCTATTGATCACCGCCCGCAGCGAACCTGAATGTGAGCAAGCATCACTGACGGTTTTGCATTTCTTGGCAGACAAGGGACACAAGGTGTCCCCTTCGAAGCTGCAATTCTGTGTTCAGCAAGTGGTTTACCTTGGGCACTTGCTGTTCAAAGGGGGGAGACAGCTCACACCTGACCGTATCCAGTTAATCGTAAACATGTCACAACCCAAGACCCAAAAGGAGGTGCGAGCCTTTATAGGCCTCACTTCTTACTGTAGACAATGGATTCCTCAGTATGCATTTCTAGCGAAACCACTCATACAGTTGACAACTCAGGAGGCAGCGACATCGACTGTCCTCCCTTGGACTCAGGAACATACACAAGCTTTTGACGAATTAAAGAAAGCCCTATGTCAAGCACCTGTTTTAGCGACACCATGTTACAGTAAGCCTTTTACACTTTTTGTCACAGAACGTGAAGGTACTGCATTGTCAGTACTCACTCAGGATCAAGCAGGTTCACACAAACCGTGTGCTTATTTTTCTAGTACATTAGATCCAGTAGCCCAGGCTCTGCCTGCGTGCTTTAAATCTGTTGCAGCAACAGCTCTAGCCATCAGACAAAGTGATTCCATAGTGCTAGGACACCAATTGACAGTACAAGTTCCACATTCCGTGGAAGTTCTTTTAAACCGAACACAAACTCAGCACTTGACTATAGCACGACTGACAGGTTATGAATTGACATTGTTTCAACCACACATAGAAATCAGACGTTGCAATACATTGAACCCTGCTACACTTCTGCCATTAAGTGAGACAGACCCTTTGGCACATGATTGTATTGAAGTCATTACCATTACGACGAAACCCAGACAAGACTTGACTGACACCGCATTACTAGACCCAGACCTGACACTTTATGTGGATGGTTCATGTATGAGAACAAATACAGGAGAGTTAGTGGCCGCCTACGCAGTCACGACCGAAACTGAAGTCATAGAAACAAATTGTATTGACACACTGTCAGCCCAAGCAGCAGAGCTCATCGCTCTGACTCAAGCCTGTATTCGAGCGAAGAACAAGAGAGTTAACATATACACAGATTCACGTTATGCTTTCGGAGTCGTACACGACTTCGGTGTACTCTGGCGAGAGAGGGGTTTCTTGACCTCTCATGGGGTCAAAATCCAGCACGGTCCCCTCATTCAAGCTCTGTTAGACGCAATTCATTTGCCTACAGCGATATCCATCATGAAGTGCAAGGCACATACGAAAGTCACAGATACCATTTCCCAGGGTAACGACCTGGCAGATCGAACAGCCAAACATACAGCTCAGACTCAGACTCACGCAACTGACCTGACAAAGACAATAGCCCCGACACCGACACACTGCATGACAGTTAAGGATCCCGCCCTAGATGTAATTGACATACAGACACATGCTACACCAGACGAAATCAAGAAATGGATTGAACTAGGAGGGATCCAGACAGACCAGGGATGGATGACGAAAGGAAAAGCCACATGGTTTCTCCCCGACTCTATGGTTCAAGTTATCATTAACACAGTACACAGTCCTGCACATTTAGGAGAAAAAGCCATGTTAGACGGTATTCAAAACCTCTGGTTCAATAAACATTTACGAGCAGCAGCCAAACAGAAAGTGCGTACTTGCATGATTTGTTGTCAGTTCAACCCAGGTAAAAGCATTCCCGTAGAGCAAGGTGGATTTCATCCTCCCGATCACCCTTTTGAAGTCCTCCAGATGGATTATATCCAGATGGAACGTTGTCGAGGATTTAAATATGTCCTCGTAGTTGTATGTGCACTTTCCCGTTGGACAGAAGCATATCCAGTCCCAGATTACACTGCTCCGACCACTGCCAAGCAGCTGGTTCGTGAATTCTTCCCCAGGTATGGCTTGCCCCGTGTCGTATACTCAGATAACGGTCAGCCATTTTCGTCCGAGCTTATGAAGCAGGTATCACTCCTGCTAGGTTATGAATGGAAATTCCACTGTGTCCGACATCCCGAGGCAGCAGGTCTCGTGGAACGTCATAATCAGACCCTGAAAATACGTCTTGCCAAGATCTGTAGAGAAAAAGGCGTTGACTGGATAGTAGCTTTACCAGTTGCGCTCTTTTACATGAGAATGATAGCGTATTCAAGAACAGGGCTATCCCCGTATGAGGTGGTCTTTGGTAGGCCACCGAATATGTGGGGGACGCCTCTGCCTCGTAAAATAACTGATGTTGACTGTACTATGCTGACAGATTACCTTGCCTCCTTGATGTCTGCACTACAATCATGTCGTTCACAGGTCGCTGCAGCCTTTCCCGACAACACCGAGGTGAAGCCACACGCGATTGTTCCGGGGGACCTGGTGCTCGTGAGGAATTTTGACAGGAGAAGTCCGCTGGAGCCCCGCTGGCAAGCGCCGAAGCTCGTGTTATTGACCACAAGGACCGCGGTCAAGGTGGAGGGCCGCAAGGGCTGGCTTCACTCGAGTCATGTTAAAAAACATTATGGACTGCCTCCGAAACTAGACTCCCAGCCCTGCCCCCTTCCAAAGACTGATACAAAGCTCCCCCTGGTAGAGAAAACTCCCTCCCAGGAATTTCGCATGAAGTTGAGGTCTAGCAAGTCAGACAGTTTAATTGTTTAAGTCCTCCCCTAGGTGAATCGGTTAGACAAGTTTCTGACATGTATCCCCTAGACCCCAATAGAGAGAGAGATAGACAGAAACAGATCAAGAAACATGAGTATTGTAAATCTCTCCGTAGTCACTGTATCGTGACATTATTGATTATGTTTTTTCTGAGTCTTATGATTATTGCTGCAAGTATACTGTTACACTTGTATTTTCCTATTTTCAAATGTGCACATTCTTTTTCAAATGACACTGTCGAACACACTTTCAGTGAATTACCCCCTCACGAGTTGTCATACAGACTTGCGCTGCGCAACAATACATTCATCAGCATGTTACATCATTCCCATCAGACCAGCAATGCTACCAATTGTTGGATATGTAGCCGACTCCCTCCCTATCAGAAGTACAAGGGAGTTCTGCCCCTCTTCCCGTACCCGTTCACACACAATGGTTCCTGTGGTGCATGGTTTAGTTTAATGAACTCTTTAGATTCGGATTCCGTAGTTTTCCAGGGCAATTGGGTATGGGGAAATCTGAACACAGTTTTGCATAAAGTATGTTTTCCTGACAAGGAGGGTCTTCCCCAAAGGACAGGTACTGATCTAGAAAATGAAGTATATGGATTAGGTAACTTTATACTTAACCTCATGATCCTGAATGTCCAGTCCGAAGCCGAACCAGTCTTGCCCGCTATGTCAGTATTACCAGTCAAAGGTGAATTATGTGTCAGAAAGAATGGTTCAGTACACCTGGGTCATAGTAGATGTACTACTGTGATCGAATTCAGTGATAAAGGCAAGTCTACATTCAAAGCTTCCCGTCATTCCTATTTCATTTGTGGTCATACAGCATATATACGTTTACCTCTAGATTGGGATGGTACCTGTTACATTGCATTCCTTCTGCCACCTGTTTTCCTAGCCCCTCCTGATTATCATAGGGACTCCCATCTAGTACACATTAGACCCAAGAGAGATCTCCCGATTGTCGACTATACTGAAACGGCATGGGAGCAGTATATAGACTTCAATAAAGGTTTCTTTCCCTATTTAGGTGCTGTCTTTAATAGTAAACTGATACGTAAATTAACCAGAACCCTCGAAGCAGTAGTGAATGAAACTACTTCCGCCCTAGGCAACTTAACGGAGGAGCAGTCTGCAATGCGGATTGTTGTTCTTCAAAATCGTCTTGTCCTTGACGTCATCCTGGCCGATAGGGGCGGAGCTTGTAGAGTCATCGGATCGAGTTGCTGTGTTTTCATTCCAGAAAACGCACCATCAGTATATAGAGCTATAACACGTCTCCATAAGATTGCAAGTCAGATACACCAGAATCCAGGCACCTGGACTTGGTCCGGTTGGTTCTGGAGCGTGCTATCAGCCTGGGGATGGAAAGTCCTATCCTTCCTCGGAATTGCCCTTCTCATAGTATTCAGTTGTTGCCTATGTTTACAATGTGGGCCAGCGATTTGCGGCTTGTGCGCCACATCATGTATTCCCCATTCAAGCCCACGTTCAAAATCCCGCCAGAAGAAAGAAGAGCAAATGATGTTATATGAACAAATTGATAGACTAATGAAGATCGATATATCATGAAGGGTCCGTAGGGGACAAGGAGGGAATGAGGTAATATGAATTTTATGGTCAATAGTGTCCCCTAACGTAGACCCCAACGGCTCCATGTACGTGCTTCAAGTACATGTATGTTCCCTCCGCAACCAGCTATGAAGACGCAAATACATTTGCGTCCAACGTTAACATGTCCTCTTTCAGATGCACCATGAATGGGTCGAATATTCAGTTCCTAAGTATGCCTTGCCACCGTCTTTACATGGTGCACTTTCACGTTTTCCTGGCTCTGGTGAGCTAGGCCCTGATTTCTGCCATCGAGTCCTTTCTGCCTTCTGCCTCTGAAAGCCGCAGCCTGCCGCTTCCATGACCCTTGCCTTACTCCCTGTGCGGCGAGCGGTGCCCGGCTCGGCCTGCTTGCCTGCCAAAACTGTGTTTTGCCTACAAGTTATCTGCTCCACTCCTCGAAAATACATTCCTGTCTAGTGATTTAGGAAAACATCTTCCCAGCTGCAGAGCAAAGGGCCCGGCCTTTCTGTCTCTGTGCGCAAGTAATTCATTGCTTCTGTTACCATGGTAGGCCCATGGCCCCTCGCATTACACTTAGACACATATGCACGCATTAGCAGTCAGTATAGAATAGCCTCTGCCCGAGAGACCTTTCCTTCTAGATAATACAGTTCCTCAAACACAAGATATTAGATACGATTTGGGATTAGGTTGTTCTGACACGCCAGACTTCTGTCTCCTCATGTAAGGCTAAATGTCAAGTCCCCTTCGCCCTCCAGTTCCACGTCAATCACACGTCATGCTGCTGCACGCGCATCTCTGCCATATATTTCTGCTGACACTGCAGGATTCCTCTATGGATCCACCTACCTGTGACACTTTCATGTGACGTTGTCTAGCACACACCTCCGTGTACGCCCTTGTGCACGCCTTCTGTTACGTACATGTGTTCTTAACTCTCTTCTCTCAGCTGTTACGCCTTCTGTATTCATCACCATTAAATGCATTTACTATATATATTGTAATCTGTTAATAAAGCATTGTCTATCCCTCCCTGAACCCTCGTGGTGATGGAACATGATACCTGGTTCGAACCAATTCCATTATATGGAATAAAACCCTTATAAACTCAGATGCCACGGACTCTGCCTCTCGTTTTTGATTGAGTTATTCTTATTGAACTTTACCGCATAGAAATTCCGCATATTCCGCATAGGTAAATTTTATTTACCACAGTTTTCCATATCTCTTAAAATAAAAACCTGTCCTGCTGGACAAAGGTCATACTGACTATTGAGTGTATGTCCATCAATTCTGCCTAATCCCTGAACTACTAGGGACCACTGTCTTTTGAAATACGTGACAGGACAAAGGGGCAGGATCGGAGCTGAAGCGGCTAATGAATGGTGCCGAAAAGGCGCCGGCTCGAACTCCGACAAAGCAGCCGCCTGTACAGAGGGTCGAGAGGGGCTCGGGGAGGTACCCCGGGCCCCGGCCGCCACCCGCGGCACCGCCAGGGCTGGGGAGGAAGGCCGTCGGGCCGGAAAGGCGTCGGCTCGGCCTCTGGTAAGACAGCCGCCTGCCCTGAGGACCTAGGGGGACTCTGGGACGAACCGCGAGTCTCTGCGACCTCCTGCGTCACCACAGGGAACCCCGTGGGCTTTTGCGGTGAAGCAGGGGCGCCGTGGGTCGAAGTGGGGAACCCCGTAGGGCCGCACCTCGACAACACCACACCTCCAGAACCTGAAGCGGATCTCATTGGCGAAGGGGTCGGAGCCGCCGCCGAATCCACAGAAGGCCCTGCGCATGGCGAGGGATCCGCTGACGTCTCAGGAAGAGGTGGGGGGCCCAAGGAGGCCTGCAGAACCGTAGCGCAGGCCTCCATTTGGGCCCTAGTCGCCAGGAAACGGTGGATAGGGTGGTGACAGCCGAGGGCGCATGTCCCGAGAGGAACCCACGCCCTCTGCAGAACGAGGACAAGGCCTTTGTGACAAGCTGTAAGACTTATCAGTGGGCGAGCGACGCCCATGGGGCCTCGGGGAAGGACGATGCTGCAGTCGGAATTGCGGTTTCTGGCTTCCGCGGTAAGGGACAGAAGCGGGGACAACACGACCTGGGCAAACGGGCCGAAAGCAACTTCATCCGGCACTCCCGCCGGGACTTCGGCTTTAGATGCTGACAAGCGTCGCAGTCCGTAGAATCATGGTGCTCACCCAAACGCACAAGTTACTTACCTTCAGTAACGATATATCTGTAAGAAACAGTAGTTAGTGTTAGATTCCTTACCTTAGAATATCCCCAGGCATCAGGCTGGATCCGGAAAGTTATCGTCAGCAGTACCCCTGCACGTCGGTTGGCGTCCTCTGCGGCTCCGCATCCGCCGTCAGCGTCGTGATCGCCGGAATAACGCCGGAGTACTTAGACGCCGTCCTCGCGCGCTGACGTCAGTTCTGTACATAGCTTTCCGCACCAGGAAACACAGAGCCATGATAGAAACAGACACTGGTGCCATAAAACTAGGGCCCTAAAGGGATGACCTTTGTGAGAAGTTAGCCTGGCATATGATGTCCACTAGTTCTAGTAGGCACCTTGCACCAGTCTAATCAACCCTTATTGATGGTGGTTGTAAAGTCAACCTTATAGAAAACAATCCTAGTGGTAGCATGAACCAGCAGTCTTCAGGCTAAGACTTCAGTAGGTGAGTTAAGCAAGTTGTTTTACCATATATATTCCCTTGAATACCAATTGAAAGGACACCACACAAGGTATATATAAAATATATTTGTATTTAATCTAAACACAACCCCCCTGCACTCTTTATGAGGTCAGAGGGAAAAATACAATACAAGTCACACAGTTAATATACGATAAGTTGAACAGTATACGTTATGCCCTAGGGGCCTCACAAACCATATACTAAGAAAGTGGTATAAGTACCACGTGAGAGTTAGAAAGCAGGCCTGGGGCCTGTGGAATCGCTGGGGTACACTAAACAACCAAAGGTTAGGAAGTAGGAGGCCCACTGGAGATGCGAGTAGTGTCTAAACACAGACGCAGGTTACCATTGACTTTCTATCGGAAACGAAGAAGTTACAAATATACAATTTAAGGACACTTCCAGATGGACTAGGATGGACCCTTTTAAACTAGGACACTTCGAGAGTCAAGACCCACAGGAGCACCGGAGTACTCGTGTTACCTCACACAGGGAAGCCGGGTGCATAGGTGTCTTTTCGTGTTGGATTTTGTCATCGTTTTCTATGGAGAGCTGCAAAGAAGTGCTGCAGGCGACCAGAGGAAAAGTGTCCGGGTGGATCGGAATTTGAAGAACCTGAAAGCAGAGGGGACAGAGTCTGGGTCACTAGCCAGTGACCAGGCAGGGACCAGGAAGGAACCAGGTGATGTCGGGTGCTTTAAGGTGAAGAAGGTGAGTTTGTCTCTTCAGCCACAAGGTCCAGGAAAGATCGATGATGAACAGTCGCTGGATTTCCAGCTGCCCCACAATGGTTCTCGATGACCGCGGCGTCGGTATCCGGATTGGACCCAACAAGCCTTGGCAACAGCAACCCACGCAGGATGTCGAGATTGGCTCTGTTGCAGACCAGCAAGGTCTGTGGCGCTTCTCCTTTTCAGGGAAGCTGGAGGAAGCCTGGAGCAACCACGAAAGTGAAGTAAATTCAAGATGGCGTCTTCAGGGGGCTCACTAGCCAACGGCCAAGTAATCGGGAAGACGCGTTGAGCTCAAATGCATAGGCAGGGCCCACGGGACACTCGCAGAGTGTGGGGGCCTGTGCTTCGGTGCAAATGGTGCTCGGGGCTGGGGCTTCTCGTACCCCAATGCACAACTTACTGAGGCTTCAGTAAAGGAGGGCAGGTAGCAAAATGCAGGATGTCCAAGATGCCCGGTCCCACGTCTCTCGTTTCCGCCACGGATCTCAGCTTTGCTGTGGATGTGGGTCGGGGTCAGAGAAGTCTTGAAGTCCAGTTCTGGACTCGCAGAGTCTTCGGGGTCCGACGGGAGCCTTGAAACTGAAGACCAGCAAAGATGCTGTTGGTGCCTGTTTGCACAGGGTTGTCACTCCTTGACCACAAGGGAGATGTCTTCCGGTCAGAATAGAATGTCGAAGGTCCAAGATATGTCTTTCGAAGATTCGTCCAGGATATTCTAAAGTCCCAGGGACACAGCTCCTATACTTATACTAAGAAAGGGGGCTGGATTACCTGGCTAGGTCCCTCCTGTGGGTGGACCTTAGAAGGGGGTGGTTACACCCCTTTCCCTTTGTCTAGTTTCGAGCCAGAGCAGGGCTGGGGTGCCCCAGCAACTGGTTTAAACCGGGCTATGCATGAAGCCCCTTGTGTACCCCAGGCAGTGTCTAGATGCATTCACTGAATGCAGCCCTCCCTGCCCCAATACTTAAACCCCTGTCTGGGGAGGTGCTGGCACCTCCCTGAACAGGAAACCTATTGTCCAGGCCGCCCTTGCTGGAGTTTCCCCCAGCAACAGGAGATCAGACTTGTGACTGTGGCAGCAGCATCCATTTTGTGATGCTGAGGCTCGGTTTAACTTTAACCGGTAAAGCAGTAACTTACATGTCTTTTCCTTCTAGAAGGTTGAAATGATACCCCCGCCGCCAGAATTGGTGGGGGGGGGTGTAGTATTCCAAAGTGTTTGACACCTTACACAACATGTTTTGATAAAGCCAACCCATTACCCGTGAGGATTATAATTCACTTAAGATATATGGTATGGCTATATCATAGAACAGCTATAAGGAGATGGTTCCGAAAGCTGCAGAGGGGCTCAGCTCATGCTAGGGCACTTTCTCACATAAAACCAAGCACTCTGCCTCCAGGATTGTCGAGGCATACCATAGGAGTGGCTTATAGGTGTATATGTGTCTATATATAAAGGTAAATATAGGTATACCATATCTAAGTAAGGGGTGATTACACCACCTTACCTAGGCTGTGTGAACAGACCTGTGGTGTCAGATGGGAGGGCAAACCAGGGGTGGCACAATACATGCTGCAGCCCCTGGTAGGCCTAGGGTGCGCCTATGCCCTGGGGACCTATGGTACACTATACAGGGGCTTACAAGGGTGACCCAGTAACCAATCTGGTTTGTACCCAAAGTACATGGTATCAATTTAGAAAGAGAACAGCTGGGTTGTGGGTCTGATTAGCAGGCCCACAGCCACATTAAAGTCGAAAAACCAGAGAATCACAGCAAAAAGTGGGGGTGACCATAGGAAGCAGACCCTACTCTCCTACAACCTTAACCCTAGATATCGGTTCGCAGAACGGGGAGGATGGGTAGAGCGGTAAGGAATCTAACACTAACTGTTCTTTACAGATATATCGTTACCGAAGCTAAGTAACTTGTGCATCTGAAAGAAACAGGTTAGTGTTAGATTCCTTACCTTAGAATAGATACCCCAGCAATACCAGCCCTGGTGGTGGGTCTGCGAACCAAAATCACACCAGAAAGTCCTGGAGAACGGAACGTCCGAAAAAGCCATCCCTCCAGACTTGACTGTCCAGGCAGTGGTGCTTAGCAAACGTGTGCAGCGAGGCCCATGTAGCTGCTTGACAGATGTCCTGCAAGGGGACTCCCCGACCCAGGGCAGTAGTAGCCGCTGTGGCCTGAGTGGAATGGGCCCCCAGCCGAAAGATGGTTCGCTTGTGCACCGCCCGTCCCTTCTTATGGCCCACGTTACCAACAAAAAGCTGGTCGTACACCCGGAACTGGCGTGTGCAGTCTAGATAGAACAAGAGCGGACGTTTTAGGTCCAGACGGTGGAGACTCTTCCTCCTTCGAGGGATGCGGAGGCGGAAAGAAGGTGGACAAGGTGATGGACTGCCCGACATGAAAGACTGTAACCACCTTGGACAGGAAAGAAGGACGAGTTCTCAAAACAACTTTGTCCGGATGGACAGAGAGAAAAGGAGGCTTAGAAGATAGAGCCTGGAGCTCATTCACTCTCCTGGCAGAGGTGATGGGAACCAGGAATGCAGTCTTAAGAGTCAAAAGGCGAAGAGGGCAATTGTGAAGTGGCACGAAAGGAGCGCACATCAAATAGGTTAGAATAAGGTTCAAGTCCCACTGAGGCATCACGAAAGGAACAGGAGGGAACATGTGCGTGAGGCCTTTCAAAAATCTATTTACAACCGGGGACTTGAAAAGAGAATGCTGATCAGGAAGCTTCAAGCAGGCTGAAATGGCCGAGAGATAGCCTTTGATAGTGCCCAGAGCAGAGCCCTGCTGGCCAAGAGAAAGAAGGAAGAGGAGAACCTCTGAAAGGGGGGCATAGAGTGGATCCACAGCCTTTGCTGTGCACCATGCCACAAATGTATTCCACCTGCAGGCATATACCGATTGTGGAGGGACGCCTGGCTGCCAGAATCACATCACAGACTTCAGGAGGCAAGTCAAATGGCCTCAACTGTCGCAGCTCAATCTCCACGCATGTAGGTGGAGACTAGACAGGTTCGGGTGGAGGACCGTCCTCTGCTGCTGCGACAGAAGGTCCTCCTGAAGAGGCAGACAAATCGGGGGATCGACTGACATGCTGAGTAGCTCTGGATACCAGTACCTTCGTGCCCAGTCGGGAACCAGAAGTATTACTTGAGGCCCGGTCTCGCCTGATCTTTTTCAGCACTCGGGGCAGAAGTGGTACAGGCGGAAAGGCATACAACAGACAGCAGCTCCACTCGTGACAAAAAGCGTCTCCGAGTGAGTATCGCCTTGGACATTCCAACTCACAGAACTGATGACATTGCACTTTCTCTTCTGTGGCGAAAAGATCTAACCAAGGCTCTCCCCACTGCTGAAAGAGACCTCGCGCCACGTCTGAGTTCAGACGCCATTCATGATCCATCAAGCACCGACAGCTGAGTGTGTCCGCCCTGGCGTTCAGGGAACCTGCCAGGTGTTGAGCCACCAGGGTGATGCCCTGGCTTCCAGCCATGTCCAGAAGCGTAGAGCCGCCTGACAAAGGGTCCACGACCCCACCCTGCCCTGTTTGTTGCAGTACCACATGGCGGTGGTGTGGTCCTTGAACACCTGCACTACACTTCCCCGGACAGAGGGAAGGAATGCCTTCAGTGCAAGCCAGATCGCCCGCAGCTCCAGAAGGTTGATATGGAGCCGGGACTCCGCCAGAGACCAGAGGCCTCTGATCTCCGCCTCTCCCATGTTATGTTATGTATAAAAACTTATAAAGCGCACTTTCACCATGAGGTTTCTTGGCGCTGGTAAGCATCAGGAAACAAAACGGTTTGAGAAACAAAGGGTGAAGACAGCCAAAAGGAAAGGCTAATCATAGGCCTTGCGAAACAAGAGGGTTTTCAAAGAAGATCTAAATTGAGTTTAGGAAGATGTGAGCCTGAACTCAGGAGGAAGTGCATTCTAAAAAATGAAGGTGCAAGGAAAGAAAATCGTAGCGCCCATGTTTCTTGCGTTTGAAGGAAGGGATAGTGAGCAGGGCCAGGCGGGAAGACCTGAGGTTGTGGGAGGGGACATAGCTGCACAAGAGAGAAGAAATAAAAGCAGGGCCGAGGCCAGCCAGCGCCTTGAAGACGATGCAGCCCAGTTTGAAATACCAGCGCTCGGCCACTGGAAGCCAGTGTAAGGATTTTAGCAAGGGACGGACGTGCTGATGTCTGGGCTGGTAAAAGATCAGTCGGGCCGCCTGGTTCTTGACCCTCTGGAGCCGGTTCAGTTGGTAGGCCGGGATCCCGCCATATTGGGAGTCTGCGTAGTCGACTCTGGACATGGCCAGGGTAAGTGCCTCGGTCGTGAGAAAGCAGGCGATCTTCCGAATAGTTCAAAGATGGAAAAAACTGGAAGACAACACAGAATTAATCTGCGCCTTCATTGACAGATCTTTAGAAATAATCACTCCGAGGGGCGTGGCGAGCAGCATGACTGGCTAGGACGTGACTCTCCGGAGTTCCGGCGAGCTGCCTCAACATCCGTCTAAAATATCGAACCAAGAACCACCAAAATAACGTAGGAGCTACCCTAGAGCAATCGGACCCCGTGGAGACTACTTTAACGAAGTGCCCACGACAACCTGCACCACAGCGCTGACTTTAAGCCAGAACATCGGGAACTCTGTCGGCGGCAAGATGGTGGCTGCTGAGACAGAGGTCCGGGATCGGCGCTGAAACAGGGCTATCGGGTCCGCAGGAGGTCCGCGGGTGGGCGACGGCACTGTCTGGTCCAAGTGCAGGAGCCCCTGAGGGAATACGGGCTGATCAGAGGTGCCGGTGAGGTGTTTGGAGGTCCAGTCAGGTCCGGCACCCTTAATCAACATGGCGGCAGGTGTGGAGCTGCGGAGCTGAGACCGTCTTGAAGATCGCCCCCCATCGGTCCAGCCGACCGCAGGACGAGACGGTGAGGAGCGGTTGGAGGGCCCTGTGGGAAGCAGAGACTGTGCCGCGAAATAGTGCATGAGTACGCCGCGACTTGGGTCCTGGCTCCCCTCCCGTGCCTGGGACACGCATCCTCCCGAGCACTGAACTACCTCCGGCCTGGGCTTTAATTCGGACCCCCCAGCCCAGCACTGCCCCACCGACGAGGTTGGGATCGCTCGAGGGGGTATTTGAGGCCACGTATCCTGCGTGGGAGCCTACACCGCCAATGGAGGGTCCCACCTGGGAGCTCCGGAGAAGATCCCCCCTTCACCAAGATGGCGGCGGCGTCCATTATATGATGCGAGGTGCCAAGGGACTATCGACACCTCGCCGGGGAGGCCCGTGAGGTGAGAGGCGGTGACACGGGAGGTGCTGGCCCTGCCAGAGACTAGATGTGTGGAGAGGCCCACAGGAACCCGGGGTAGCACCAAGATGACGGCCGGAGCCGCGAGCCAGGGATAGAGAGGCCCCCCATCCGGCCTGAGACCCCCGTTGCGGCCCGGACGCTCTGTGGCCGGACTGATAAGCATAGACAGCCGCCTTGGAGGGCGCCCGGACGGAGCGGTCTCCCGGTAATTGCTGCAGCGCCGAGACCTCCTCGGGGTCCGCCTCGTGCACCTGCTACACACCGCTAATACCCGGCCCAGATACAAGAAACACCACTCGTTGCCCGGGACTGGGGGCACAACTCCTGGAAGTGACCATCAGAGAAGGGGGGCTCGGCAGACCTTCCTGGCACCACTCCCGGTGACCCGAACAGCTCGAAAGGTGGAAAGGGGACGACAGTGTCCCATGAGACCCACGAGGTGAGGCTCTTGATCCCAGCACACCTAAGGGGACACGGATAGAGTGGACCATCCTCCAGGCCGTGACTAGCGCCCGGGGGGTAGGGTGACTCACTGTTCGCCCAGCGTGCTTGACGCACTACTCCAGCGAGACATGGGGAAGAAGGATATACCGCCTAAAGTGCCTAAACAGGGGCCCACGGACAATTTTGCCGCGCCGCGTCCTGTGGCAGAGGGCCTCCCTGCCGCGTCGGGCGCGCGCTCGGACACCGAAATGCTGATGGGGGCCATTCAGGCTTCACGAACTGATATCCAGGAGTCCCGAGCGGCCTTGGAGGTCAAGATAGGCAAGGTGTGCTCTGAAGTGACACTCCTGAGGCAGGATTTCCGAAACCTATCCGACAGGGTTACCTCTGCAGAGACGCGGATGGGCGAGGCCGAGGATTCAATCACTACCCTGCGAAAAGACATGGCGGAGCTCAAGGCATCGCACCGCCAACTACTATGGAAGGTCGACGACGCCGAAAATAGAGCGAGACGCAATAACCTGCGCTTTGTTGGATTAAGGGAAGGGATCGAGAAAGCTGATATGTATTTGTATTTGGTAAATTTATAAAGCGCTAATTGTTGCCCGGGGGCGTCCAAGCTCTGAGGAACCAAACAGAGGTGGCCTGATGGGATGGTTGAAACAGGAGAAAGAAATTACTGAGGGGATTGAAATAGGAATGTTTTAACTGCTTGCGGAACGAGGAGAGATTGGGGTTGGCTCTGAGATGAAGGGGGAGGGCGTTCCAGGTCTTGGATGCATTGTAGGTGAACGTCCTGCCGCCCGACCTGGTCTTTTTTTTATTCTTGGGGCCGAGGCCATAAAGGCCTGGCTTGAGCGGAGGTTTCTGCTGGGATGGCAGTGGTTGACTAAATCGCGGGTGATCATAGGACCTGTGTCCCAGAAGGCCTGATGGGCGATGCACATGGCCTTGAAGAGGATTTGCTGACGTACTGGCAACCAGTGCAGGCTGATTAATCCCGCTCTCACTGATTGCCTGCGAGGAAGCTGGAGCAGCGTGCGGGCTGCACAGTTCTGCACTGTCTGAAGTCTGCGTAGGGTGTAATCTGGAGCACCGAGATAAAGAAAGTTGTTAAAATCAAGGCGGGACTGTATCAGACCTTGAATGACTACCTGCTTAGCTTCCAGAGGTAGAATGGGGAGAATTTTTTTTAACATTCTAAGAAGGCCAATACAGGTAGAGAGTGTTGTGGCCTGGGTGTTGAATGAGAGGGATCTGTCCAGCCACACCCCGAGGCTCTTGATATTGTCCTTTGGTGTGGGAGGGGTGCCTAGACAGGGGGGCCACAGCGAGTTAAAGAAACTGGGGTCGGAGGTGCCCAGGAGCATCAGCTCCGTTTTATCTCCATTTAATTTGAGAGATGAAGAAGATATCCATCTCTTTACCTCCACTAGGCACTCTCGGAGTCCGCCTGACATTGGCGTGCCGACCTTTTGCGCCAATGAGACCACTAGCTGGGTGTCGTTCGCATAAGAAATAACCTTAACCCCAAATGGACGGACGACCTCAGCCAATGGCCTCATACAGACGTTAAAAAGAGCAGGGCTTAAAGAGGAGCCCTGTGGAACCCCGCACTTTAGTGGTCTACTAGTGGACACTGACTCCCCATCGAAAACTCGAAAGGAGCGGTCCTTCAAAAAGGATTTGAACCAAAGCCAGGCCTTATCTTTGATTCCGACACTAGACAGACGGTTCAGCAGGATGTCGTGGCTGACCGTGTCGAATGCCGCGCTAAGATCAAGGAGGATCACTGCCACTGAACCTCCTTGATCCAGGATTTTTCTGAATTCCTCAGTAACGATGAGGAGGGCAGACTCGGTTCCGTGTTTGGGTCTAAAACCATTCTGGGTGGGGTCTAGCAGTTGGTGGTTTTCTAGGAAGTTTACCAAATGGAGGTTGATATATCGTTCCAGGATTTTACTCACCCAGAGGAGTAGGGAGATGGGCCGATAGTTGCCAAAATCGGAGGGGTCCAGAGTGTTTTTTTTTAGCAACGCTCGGACCATGGCCCGTTTCCACCCAGGGGGGACAGTGCCGGAGGTGATGGATGCGTTCAGGACGTCCATAATGATAGGCAGTGTGATCTGGGATGCTGACATTAAAACATCTGGCGGAGCTGGGTCATCAGGGGAACCAGATTTTACTTTCCAGGCTGTGGATTCAAGGAATACAGAGTCAAGAAGGGGGAAGTGATCCAAAATAGGTAGAGGCTGAGGAAGGGGGGTTGCCATGGATGTATTGGTTTGAACTGAGGGGGTGGTGGTTATGGGGGGAAAGGATGAGTAAATTTACTTTTTGATGGAAAAACTCTGCTACGTTGTTACAGTGGGCTGTAGATTTAGTTTTGTGCAGACTAGGAGGGGGTTTGATAAGTTTTTTCACAATCTGAAAGATTTCTTTGGGTCTTGATTTGGCTAGGGTGATTCTATTAGAAAAATATGCAGCTTGGGCAGCTTTATTTCTGCTTTATAATCATTGATTGCCTCTCGGTAGAGAATTTTATTTCCTGGAGAGTAATCTAGACGCCATCGTCTTTCGGTTTTTCTGCATTGGCGTTTCCGTTCCCTAAGAGCCTCTGAATACCAGGGGGCGGTTTTTTGGGGGCGTTTCAGCGATATTTTACTTTTAGGGAGGGAAACGTCAAGAGTTTGTGTGATCCAATCTTCATAAGCCTGATTGGCTAGACCGGGGTCCTCATTCTGGAGGGGTTGGTTGCTGGCGAGTTTAGTGGTCCATTCATCAACTGGAAGACGAGACCAGGCTCTGGCGAATCTTGTCGTAAATCCAGTTGGAGGGGGCTTAAGTGCGGTCCATGTGAAGGGAACAAGTAAGTGGTCCGTCCAAGGGAGGGGGGGTCGGAGGTCCGGCTACCAGGTCTGTACAATTGCTGAACACAGGATCCAACAAGTGGCCCTAACGTGAGTTGGGGTTTTGACGTGTTCAATAAGTTGCAGAGCAGCTAAGTCCTCTGTGAGAGTGGTGACTGTATGATCCGATACCGAATCAAAATGAAAATTAAAATCACCTAACACGGTGAAATTCGAAGAAGTACTAACGCGATCTGCCAAAGTCGATGGAAGAAGGTTGTGTAACTGCTTAGGGGGGCCTGGGGGGCGGTAGATTAGTGTTCCTGAGAAGCAATGGTTCGGAGAGAGTTCGAGACTGAAGGCTAGGCTCTCACAGTCAGGGATTGTTTCTGAGATAACTCGACAATGAAACTGTTCACTATAAATAATTGCTACGCCTCCTCCTCTCCCCTCAGTCGGTCCTGCCGGATGATTTGAAAGTCTGGAGGGAGGGCGGTTACTAGGGCAGAGTCGGAATCTGTGGCGAGCCACGTTTCTGTCAAAAACACTACGTCCGGCTTGCGTTCTTCTAGTAGTAGGGCAAATTCCGTTCTGTGTTTAGGCAGGGATCTGCAATTTAGCAGAAACATAGAGTACTCGTGTGTTAGGTCTGGGGCCAACTTAGGTTTGAGGAAGGATTGGCATTTTGAACAGATTTGTGTAATGTCCTCAGCGTGATAGGGATGCAAATGGCAGTCCCTAGCAGGGGGCCTTCCCCGCACATGGCTCATGGAAACCTTCCCAGCGGTACAATTTTCACCTTGCTTCATTATTGAGAGGGCGCATAGGGCCCTCCTAGCAAAACCACCGGAGGGGGCGAGACCGCGACCTGTCATTGCGCGTTTTAATTTCGCTGACCTTATTCTGAAAGAGGCGAGGAAACTGGGTGAGATCCGTCTAGAAAACGCACACATCATGGTCTTCCCGGACTACAGTCAGGAAGTCCAGAAACAACGCCGCTCTTTCGACGCCGTGAAGGCGAAACTCAGAGACTTAAAGATCTCATACATGCTCCTCTTTCCGGCGAAACTTAAGGTGCTATACAAGGAACAGTCACTCTTCTTCACACACCCGGAGGATGCCTGGCAATGGCTGGAGGAACGCCCGGTCCTCAACAGCAGAGAGACCATCGGTCGAGATCTGCTGGACAGGTCCTTGCGAAGTGCAACCCAGTGGGAAATACCGAAGGCACAGAGATTGAAATCCAGTAGGTCTAAGAGACAAACCCCGGCGACACCTTATCGAGGCCGAGGTATGGGAAATACACGGAAAGGACGTTCGGCCTCTCCGAAAGGTGCTGCCGAGACGGGCTCAAGATTTGTCGCTCTACGATCCACTGCTCGCTCAGAAGGCGAGGACGAGGAAGGCCTCGATAGCCGCACATCTGGAGGGGAGGAAGAGGAGGAAGGGGGACAATCTGTCCATCCGTCGGTGGAGGAGATCCGAGTGCTGGAGCAGGACATGTCTGGACAGCATAGTGCGCCCCAATCAGAGACTCAAGACTCCAAATCATAAACGGTGGTGGTTCGGGCCACTGAGCATGCTACGTGGGGTTTAGATACACGCAAGCTGACACGCCCTTTGGACGATGGTGCATTTGGAAAATGGAAATGGCAGCCCGACATAGGGGAGCACGCAAGTTGACACGCCTCTCTGTTTTACACGTTTTACTGTTCTTTGGTTTTTTGAAGGGAGGGATCTGTGGGTGGGCGATAGGTGGGCGATAGGCCTACTCTTCCGGAAAGTTACGGGTGGGAATAGTTGGGGGAGGGAGACAACAGTTGAGATAATGCAGCAGCGCACATCGTAATTCCACACCACGTACACATGCCAGAGTCTAACCACATGCAGCCATCACATCTATCAATGGCAAGTACCTTAGACACCCCACATTGGGGAGATAGGGGACTGAGCGTCCTGACATGGAATGTCAACGGATTAGGCTCTAAGGTCAAGAGGGGCCTAGTGAACGGCTATATCAAAAAGGTGGACCCGGATGTCACCTTACTACAGGAAACACACCTCAAAGGTACACAATGTGCCTTCATCGCTAGAGGCCGATATAGAGTTCTGGCTCATGCGGGCTACACATCGGACTCCAGAGGGGTAGCAGTCATTAATAAGTCCTCACCATTCTGCACCACACGCACCTGGATAGACCCACAGGGGACGTACGCTGGAGTACAGGGTACCTGGAATAGACACACGTACACGCTAATTTCAGTTTATGCACCACCCAAATTACAGACCTGTACGCTCACAGCGCTCGCGAACATCCTTTTAGACACAGCAGACACTATACAAGTGGTGGGAGGTGACTTTAATGATGTTATGAATATAGGACTCGACAGATCCAGCGACGCAGGGAGAGAAGGGCACCAGACCACACTGTTCAGTCAGATGTCCACTATAGGACTTACGGATGTCTGGAGGTGGCTACACCCGGCACAGCAAACCTACTCATACTACTCCGGAGGACACAGGGTGTTCGAGACTCGACTAGGTCTTCATGTCGCGACAGTACCTGAGGGTAGACGATGCTGCAGAATATAAGGCCAGAGGCATATCGGACCACTCGCCACTGTTAGTGAGGGTGGGGCAAAACCAGGGCAGGGGCACAGGTTCCTGGCGCTTGGCGGCCTGGGATCTTCAAAATGCTGCCATACTGAGAGGCATTCGAACAGACATTAAGGTATATATTGCAGAAAATGAGGGTACGGTGGAATCGAGCGTCACCCTCTGGGAAGCCCTAAAGCCGGTACTACGAGACAGGATAAAATGCAGATTGGGAGAGGAAAGACGTAACTTCAGGCCGAGGTTGCTGCCCTAGAACAGGCTATCCTGGGATGGGAGAGGGAATATCTGACCCATAAAAACAGCGAGACTCTTAGGCGGCTACTTGATGCCCAGAGACAATATAGAGAATTGACAACTAATGAGGCTAAGACCCAATCCCTCGCCACCCTCCACCGTCTATATGACGTGGGCGACAAGTCAGGAAAACTTTTGGCGTGGCTCAGTAAAAAGGAGCGAGCGGCTAGATGGATAGACAGTATTGATACCACCGATGGGACTACTGTTAACACCGACACCGAGATAGCAGAAGCATTTGCTACGCACTATGAACAGTTCTATGCAACGCGTGACCTTGTAACTTTTGAGGAAGCACTACAATATCTGGATCGGACGGTCTTACCGGTCCTACCCCCTGAGGCGCTGGAGGCGGACATAACGACTAATGACATTACGGATGCCATTGCCAAGCTGAGACCAGGCAAAACCCCGGGCCCGAATGGTTTCCCAGCCGAGCTCTTTAAGCGTGCGGCGGACCTCTTGACTCGCCATCTTAAAGGCCTCTTTACTGCTGCCTTCCAGGTGGGGGAGCTCCCTCCGGATCTTGGTATGGCAACGATTGTCCCGATATACAAGGAGGGCAAGCCACGAGAGAATTGTGCTTCCTACCTTCCCGTTTTCCTGCTCAACACGGAAGTCAAACTGTTAGCAACCATCTTGGCGGTCCGATTGAGAGCGGTTATTCCAGGCCTTATACACTTAGACCAATCAGGCTTCCTACCAGATAGGGCGACTAAACTGAACCTTAGGAGAACCCATAACTGGCTACAGGAAGTACGGGGGCGGAGCGAACCACATTGGTTCCTTTCCCTGAATGCCGAGAAGGCATTCGACGCGGTACACTGGCCATTCCTATTTGCAGTGCTTCACAAGTTTGGTTTCGGGCCAAACTTTATCAAGTGGGTCCAGCTCCTCTACACGGCCCCGAGGGCCAAGGTGAGGGTAAACGGGAAAATGTCATGTGAGTTCCTGATTCAGAGAGGCACCCGACAGGGTTGCCCCCTGTCTCCCCTCCTCTTTACACTCACTATTGAGGTACTCGCAGCCAGGATCCGGAAAAACAAGGAGATCTCTGGCTTTACAAGCAACGACACGGACCCGACACAAGAAAAGATCTCGCTGTATGCGGATGATGTCTTGATATACATAACTAAACCGGAGACCACCATCCCGGAGCTATTCCGGGAACTAGAGCACTATGTTGGGCAGACGGGACACAAAATAAACTGGCACAAGTCTATCCTTTATGACCCTGGGGGACGAGACCGATGGGGAAGACTGCCGGAGAGACTACGGACGACCACCGAATCAATCAATCAATCAATCATTTATAGAGCGCTCTACTTACCCGGAGGGTCCCAAGGCGCTAGGGGGGGGGGGGGGTGCTGCTACTGCCCGAACAGCCAGGTCTTGAGCTTCTTCCTGAAGGCGAGGTGGTCTTGGGTCAGGCGCAGGTCGGTCGGGAGGGAGTTCCAGGTCTTGGCGGCCAGGTAGGAGAAGGACCTTCCTCCTGTTGTCGTTCTTCGGATGCGGGGGACGGCGGCGAGGGCGTGACTGGCTGATCGGAGGTGTCGTTTGGGAGCGTAGAAGTTGATGCGGTTGTTGAGGTAGCTCGGGCTTTGATCGTGGAGAGCTTTGTGTGCGTGGGTAAGGAGACGGAAGGTGATTCTCTTGTTGACCGGGAGCTAGTGCAGGTCTCTTAGGTGTCCGGAGATGTGACTGTGTCGTGGGATGTCGAGGATGAGTCTGGCTGAGGCGTTCTGGATCCGTTGGAGTCTCTTCTGGAGCTTGGTGGTGGTTCCGGCGTAGAGGGCGTTGCCGTAGTCCAGTCGGCTGGTGACGAGGGCCTGGGTGACAGTCTTCCTGGTCTCGGTGGGGATCCACCGGAAGATTTTCCGTAGCATGCGCAAGATGTTGAAGCACGACGAGGAGACTGCGTTGACTTGCTTGGTCATGGAGAGGGAGGAGTCCAGGATGAAGCCCAGGTTGCGTGCGTGGTCTGTCGGTTTGGGTGCGGTTCCCAGGGCGGGGGGCCACCAGGAGTCGTCCCAGGCGGAGGGCGAGGATCCCAGGATGAAGGCTTCCAATACCTCGGGATTTATATAACCCTGAGTGAGACCCTCTCGTTCCATAGAAACCTGGAACGGATCATGTTGAATGCGGTAGCGGATATGGACCGTTGGAGACAGCTCCCACTTACACTCTTAGGCAGAGCGGCCATATACAAAATGATCACTCTACCCAAATTCCTTTACGCCCGACAAAACATATTATCCAATACCTGCGGCGGTCTTCACCAGGATTCATGCAGATCTGCGATCCTTCCTCTGGCTAGGCAAACATGCCAGGGTGGCTCTGTCCACGCTTCAGAGACACCAATACAGTGGGGGGGATCTCGCTCCCTAACCTAGAGGCCTACTACTGGGCAGAACATCTGACACCAATCAATGATGGGTTCCACGCCCCGGCGGACCACCCGACTTACGCCCTGAAGAGAACAAAAATGTCATAAAAAAACCTATTGTGTTATCTCTACGGGGGCGCTGGAAGGGCACTCCTCCTCCCGGCAACGTCTATAACACTCAATGCATAGACAAAGGCCACAAGACGCATGGGACGGGATAAGAAGCCCACACGGCAGACACCGCTGTGGCACTGCCAATGGTTGGCAGAACTTAACAAGCTGCGAGGTTTCCAAAGGTGGGACGATATCGGCATCTCCACTATAGGAGATGTGATAGCCAAAGGGGAGCTGAAATCTTTTCCAGTACTCAAATCAGAGTCTGGTCTACATGCTACACAACAGTTCAAATACATGCAACTACGGCAGGCTTGGCGAGCCCAAAACATCACACTCACAGATATCCCAGAATATGCACCACTAGAGGGGCGGCTCCTCCAAGAGCAGATAACGGGGAAGGCAGTCTCCCTAACCTATAAAACCTTAACTAATCATATGTTGGGGGACCTGGCGAAACTCAGAGGCACGTGGGAGGCAAAGGTGGGAGAGATGGAAGACCTGGATTGGGAAATAGTGCTGGTGCATCCCCGAGAGGTGGCAATCAAATCAAGACTGACACTCATTCAATTTAATGTACTCCATAGAACCTACTATGATAGACTACGGCTTAGCAAAATGGGGAAAATAGAAGACCCACGGTGTCTTAGAAGTCACCAGTGTGATGGGGACTTCTATCATACTATATGGACGTGTGGCACAATACAAACATACTGGACACAGGTATTCAAGGAATTAGAGGAGGTCTTGAAGGTTTCGATCCCACAGGATCCCAAGCTGGCACTGCTAGGCATGACTAATGAGGTAGACCTGACTCGCCCACTTCTTACATTCCTAGTCCTTGCACTGGTTGTAGCAAAAAGGGACATCGCAAAACATTGGGGAGCACCGGAACCACCGGAACTGGAGGAGTGGAGGAGAGGATTAGATCTATATATGGCAGCTGAGAGGGTTACTTATAAGGCAAGGGGGTGCCCCAAAAAATTCTGGAGAGTTTGGTGCAAGTGGCGACACTATCACGGGCTGGATGGGGGATGTGAGGGGGGTTTTTAGGTTGGGTATAGGTCAGGGCACGGGGACATCCTTGACACCACTAAGATGGATAAGACGAGACAAAATAAACGCGCAGAGTGCCACGTGGTACCGGAAATCTGAGGCTCCGAACTGTGAAAGACTCTACAGGCACGGAGGGATGGGCAGGATTTAGAAGTGTAACTGCTGCTAGTTTCGTGTATGCATTGTTGGAGGTTTAATAATGTGTTTACTGGTTCATTGGGGGGGGGGGTTGGAGGGGTTAAAAAAAAGAAAAGCAGATGCTCGGATGCTCACATTTGTGTACGAGTTTGTATCTACAGCGCTCCAACGATACTTGCCGCCCAACCTCCGGGGTGTGGGCTAAATGGCTGTGTGTTCTTCTACTGTCGGTGAGATGCGCTAATATTGGTGAATAACTGGAATAACTGATTGCTTGCTGGTAGCTTCCTGTGAATCTGCAATAAAAATAATAATAAAAAAAAAAAGAAATAATCACTCCGAGGCTTTTGGCAGAGTCGACAGGGCAAGGGGGACTGCCGAGGTCAGAGGGCCAGAAATTGGAGTTCCTTGGATTGAAGGCTCACCCGATAAGAACCAGCTCGGTCTTATCGGGGTTCAGTTTCAGGTGGTTTGCTCCCATCCAGTCGCTGATGTGGCGCAGAGTCGACTGAAAATTATCAACTGATTGGTCCGAGGGGTCGATGTCAAAAATAAGCTGGATGTCATCTGCATAATTGAAAGCAGTGACATGGCTTCCTCGCAGGGACCGAATCAGAGGGGAAAGGTAAAGGTTAAAGAGGAGGGGGGAGAGGGAAGAGCCCTGAGGGACGCCACATGATAGCCCAACCTGGTCCGCAGTAAATTGAGAGAGGCGGACGGCCTGGTAACGATTGCTCAAAAATGAGCGGACCCAGTTGAGGGCTGTCCCCTGGATGCCGGTCTTCCCGACACGGCCGACCAAAATATCATGGTCGACCGTGTCGAAGGCCGCCGATAAATCCAGGAGCACCAGAGCCTGACTGATGTTAAAGTCCGCTCCTCTCCGCAGCTCCTCCAAAACCGAGAGAATGACCGACTCAGTGGAATGGGCAGGTCTAAAACCGGCCTGTTGGGGGTCGGAAGGCTCAAGACAGAGGTGACGTGGGCCTCTAGGACCTTGCTCAGGTAGGGGAGTAAGGAGATGGGGCGGAAATTACTCATTAGCGAGGGATCAGCGTTAGGCTTTTTAAGGATGGGGACTACCTCGGCGTTTTTAAAGGAATTAGGGACCAGGCCTTCTCTGAGAGAGTTATTGAGAAGGGTCAGAGGGGGGGCAGGACAAGCAGAGAACACCTCTCGATGGATGTGAGGAGGGCAGCAGCCAGTGGGGGAGCCAGAGGCGACCTTATTTAGTAAGGCTAAGAACTCCACCTCAGAAATTGGGGGTATCTGAGTGATGCTTTGAAGATTAGATTTAGAAGATGTGGTAATGGGGGTGGTGGGAACCGGGAGGGGGGTGCAGGAAGTACTATTTTTGATTTTTATTATTTTATCAATAAAAAAAGAATTCAAGGAATCGCAGAGGGATTGGGTAGGGAGAGGCTTAAGAGTGACCCTGCCTGGGTTAGAAAGTTCAGTGACAATAGAAAAGATATCTTTAGCCTTGGAGGCCGAATCTAAGATTTTTTTTAAAAAAGTAAAGTGTTTTGGCTTGTAGGATGGCTGATTTGTAATCCTTGAGCAGGGAGGTGAATGTCAGCTTTTTGTCGGCGGCGTAATCGAGCCGCCAACACCGCTCTGCCTGTCTAAGATTGAACTTCCGATCTTTGAGCTCCCCCGAAAACCACCTCTGTGCGTCGTGGAGGCGTTTAAGCCTAACTCGCTTAAGAGGAGCCACGATGTCACTGGCGGATTCGAGCCAACACCGCAGGTTGGATGCCTGAGTGTCCAGGGAATCACACCCCATAAGGGGGGGGAGAGGCTTTGAGAAGGGAAACAAGTTCTCCAAGGTCAGCCCTATTCCAGTTTCTGGCAGGAAGGTCGCCCTCTAAAGTGCGATAAGCATGGGAAGGAATAGAGAAGGAGAAGGAAATAATAAAGCTCAGCGCTTGGACGCCCTTGGGCAGCAATTGCGCTATACAAATCTATATACAATACAATACAATACAAAGTGGTCTGACCAAGTGCACGGAACAATGCAAGGGGTGGTGATTTCCAGGTTGGACGTCCAGACCAGGTCAAGACTGTGGCCCTTAATGTGCGTGGCTGAGTTGATATGTTGGAGGTTAGCATCCGTCACTACTACTTGCTCCGGTTGGGGTAGGAAGAGGGATCTGCCATCGAACCAATCGCCGTCCGTGAGCCACCACTGCAACTGTCTTGCAATGCCCTCCGAGATCAGGACGTGGTTGGACAGGTTGCCCTGATGCTGTGCCCACTGAAACTTCAGGTCACACTGCAGAGTCCGCATCCGCCACCTGGCGTGATGCACCAGTAGGATGCAGGAGGCCATCAGCCCCAGGAGCCGCAGCGTCAACCTGACGAGACCCGGGATAAAGGCTGAAAGATCGTAATCAGATCCTGAATATGCCGAACCCGCTGCTCGGGGGGATAAACCCGAAACTGCACCGAGTCCAGAAACGCTCCGATGAAGAGAAGCTTCGAAGAGGAGCACAGGTGTGACTTCGGAACATTGATGGAGAACACCAGCAGGTGCAGTACGGCCGTAGTCTGGAGGTGGGAGACGACTGTCTGGGGCGAGCCTGCCTTCAACAACCAGTCGTCGAGGTAGGGGAAGACTGGAACTACTGATCTGCGCAGATGAGATGCAACCACCGCCATCACTTTCGTTAACACCCGAGGGACGCTGGTAAGGCCGAAGGTGAGCACGGTAAACTGAAAGTGCTCGTGGCCTACCGTGAACCGCAGGTAGCGCCGTAAGCGGCAGTAAGGGGATATGGAAATATGCGTCCTGCAAGTCCAACGCCACCATCCAGTCTCCAGGGTAGCTAAGACCTGAGCCAATGTCAGTATCTTGAACTTCTCCTTCCGGAGGAAGCCGCTGACGTTCCGAAGGTCCAAGATAGGACTTGGGCCTCCTTTGCCCTTCTCCGGAACCAGAAAGTAGTGGGAATAATAACCACACCCTACTTCTGGCCCAGGAACGTGCTAGACGGCCCCCTTGGCCAAGAGGACCATAACTTCCTCTTGCAGAATTTGCACGTGATGCCCCGACATGCGGTGGCATTGCGGTGGCATGGCTGGAGGTGTCGCCTGGAAGGGGAGGGAGTAGCCCTTTTGGACAATTTGCAGCACCCACCTGTCCATCGTGATGGTACGCCAGTGGAGGAGGTGATGGCGAACCCTGCCCCCCACTTGCGTAGAATGGGCCTGAAATGCCAGACTAGGAAGGCTTTGAGGCAGATGCTGCAGGAGCGGATGTGGACTGACCCTGCCGTTGTCCCCCAGCACCGCCACGGAGGTAACTACGTCCGCGACCACGTTGAGACTGGTTCTGCGGCCTGTGGCTGGCTGGACGTGTGGGGGTGCCCCTTCCTTGGCCACGAAAGGGGCGAAAAGCAGAAGTTTGCTGGCGCTGGCCCGACAGGCCCAAGGACTTGGCAGTAGCCCTGGAGTCCTTAAAACGCTCTTGCGCACTATTATTATTATTATTATTATTATGAGTTTTATATAGCGCCTGGTTACCTGAAAGGCATCCCAGCGCTCACCAGGGAATGAAACTACATAGTAATGCGGGGGTTAAGCAGAGAACAGAAAAGTTTTTAAAAGCTTGCGGAACCGAAGCAAACTAGCTTCCGAGCGAAGTTGTAGGGGAAGAGAATTCCACAAAGTGGCTACGTTTATCGAGAACCTTCTGCCACCAGTTCTTACCTTCTTCACCCTCCCAACCTGCAAAAGATGTTGGTGGTCAGACCGGAGAGAGCGGAGGGCTTTGTAGGGCTGAACCATCTTCCCCAGAATAGGTGGGCCTGCCCCCTGCAGGACTTTATGAGCGATACAGAGTGACTTGAACTTCACCCTGTCCCTCACAGGGAGCCAATGCAGCGCCTTAAGCGCAGGGCGAGCAGATTGATGTCTGGGGATACCCGTCAGAAGCCTGGCGGCCGCATTCTGCACTTGCTGCAGTTTGTTCATGGTAGATTCTGGAGCACCCAAGAACAACGAGTTGCTGAAATCCAGCCGCGAGATGCTAAGCCCCTGGATGAGAAGTCTCCTAGTGGCCGCTGGGAGCAGCGGTAGAATCTTCCGAGCCGAGCGGAGCAGGCCAAAGCACACGCCAGCAGTCTTTTTGGCATGGGAAACCCCGAGGCTCTTAATCTCCTGCTTGGGGGTGGGTACAGGTCCAAGGCAGTCGGGCCAGCTGCTGGGAGACAGAGATGGAGAGGAGTTTCCCAGCAGCATCAGCTCTGTCTTGGAGCCGTTGAGCTTTTTTTTTTTTTTTTTTTTTTTTTTTTTTTTTTTTGAAAACCTTTATTTATCGCAAACATAGTACACAGCGTCTGCCTACAACCACTGCGGGCCGGCCGCTATGACAATATCCAACCTACCAAGGTACCTTGCTCTACAGTAGATGACAAAGGTAACAACGCCGCGCTAAACAGGCAAGGGACCGGAGGGAAAGGATAAAGAGGGTTTCATTTTATCATTTTGACGAATCGTCCTAAAGTCAGATCGGGTGGCTGAGTGGGCGAACAACATATAAAGGTATCCAACAAGGAGACATCGTTATCAAAATACTAGCATACATTATTACAATAATAATACACAAGCGCAGAGGCACATATCGCCCTAGTCAGCGCCCACCCAAAGAATATATCACATTAAGGAGTTATAATCCAACTTATCAACAGTATAATAGGATATTAGAGGGATCATTGAATAGCAGCAATGGAAGGATGTGACGACGTATATAAAGCACTCCTTATATGGGAAAAAATTTGTGACAGATAATGCGCCCTCAAACAATTGTGGAAAAGGGGGAAGGAAGAGCAAAGGAATTGTAATCATTCAGTGGCTATGCAGTGTAGTCGATATCGTAGTTAGAGAATCAATCGACCATATGATAAGACGTAGATACGAAGCACAAAAAATCGTCCCGGAAAGAGCCAAACCCAACCTCCCGTCTGACCCCAGATGGACAAGAAGAAAAAAAAGGAATAAGAGGAAGAAAAAGAAGAAAAGGCCATAGAAACAAGAAGAAAGGAAATCAAGCCCCAACCCCCCCACCCTGCACGTTGAAGAGGCTATGGCCCTCCCCCCCCACAAACGTGCCTGTCGCCCCAAGAAACCCACAGAAGGGTAACTCCCAAGAAAGAAGAAAAGAAGGGAGGAGGAGCCCACCAAATACTAAGTCCCCCGGACGCCCCAGCCATACAACCTCTTCTACCCCATGTACAGTAAAGAATAGATAGCATACAATACTGAGAAAATAGGGAGAGATCACGGGTATCACAGCAGTACGCACTTAGGAGGTACCCCAGTCCGAGTCCCCACCCGCCAATCGAAACCAAGTCGTCACCACCCCACATGTGAATCGGCAGAAGCGGGGAGATGAAAGCATCACTTAAAGTCATTAGAGTCTCACTGATGTGTTGTATAATAGCGCTTCAGTCCGAGATCTCGCCAGCCAGGAAATTACAATCCACCAATGTAAGTCCGCTAACCCTGGCCAGTCCGTACCCGTCCCCCCGACCGGGACCCTCGTGGGGGAACCCCCACTAGTAAAACAAAGGAACAAGATGGCCGCTTTCGACAGGGAGATGTTGTTCCAAGACAAAATGGACGGTTCCAGTCTAGACCGAATCCATGAACACCACTGAGTGGTGTCAACCAATGCTGCAGAATGATGAAAGGCAGAAGCAGGGCCAGCTGAGCGTGGACAATAAGGCTAGCCAAATGCCGCGCCTGCGGCGCCGTTCCAGAAGGCAGCAAAGTCCAGGCAAAAGTTACAAGTTCCGACAGACATGGAGACAGTGCAGCGCTGGTGATGAAAACAGGCATCAGAACGCGTCCGCCGGCACTGTCAGTGAGCCGAAGTGGAGAGCAGTCGTGACGCAACAATGTAGCCCGGTCTAGAGTGAGGATAGGCAGAGCGTCACGGTGAAAGAAGAAAGCCAATGGTGTAGGATCCACCCCGGTCATGGCGGCATCAAGACTCTCGGACAGCGACAGAAAGCCTTCACGCGCGTCCGCCCGCAAGTCGTCGAGTGCACTGAGAATAGAGCCAGGAGTTAGAGCAGCCAGGGGTCTCATCTTCTCCACTAGTACAGGCGCGGTCTCCAAAGTTAGTACAGTGTTCAGGGCCCCGCAGCACAGTCTAGTGCTTATCGAGTCAACGTTGGTAATCAGCGCCGCTGGATCAGCCATCTTGGCAGCCCCGTCAGGGGAATCACAGTGGCACCGGGGCGCAAATACTAGAGAATCACAGAGACTCAGGTCGCTGTCCCTGGGCAGATCCGTAAGCAGTGGGCGATCCGTGATATGACCTCACGCAGATCAATTCGGAGCGGTAGCAGGCTTATGGGGAAGCTACAGTGTCCAAATGTCTCCCATCATGGGGGTGGCGCCACTCACCTCCCCTGTAGGTCCCGGTTGCAGCGGCACTCGTGAGAACTCCCGGTCGGCAGGTACATAATCCAAAAGTGACAGGCAGTCCCATACATTCGGAGACAGCGGCGCCAATCAAGACGTAAGGGTCACTCTGCAGCCATACCCCCTCGTAGCTCCGGCAGCCGCCATATCTGCATCCCAGCCTGGGTCTCGATTACGGGGGTAGGGACGAACACCGTAGAGCACTTGGTAATATTTCGGGATCTCGGGCAGGCAGGGACCTCGGGGGAGCACCAGTAAATGCAGCGCTCGCTTGCCGTCCTCTCTGTATCACCCAGCGGCAGGATAAAGGTCAGGATATCATCGCGAGGAACAAAGGATCGAGGAGCCGAGGGGCTACACGTCCGTTCCCGTCGCCATCTTGGCTCCTCCTCGAGCCGTTGAGCTTTAATGCTGAGCTGCACATCCATGTGTAGATCTTCTCCAGACACGAGTGCAGCCGGTCAGGATGGTGAGCCGACTGGGAAAGGCCTACCACCAACTGAGTATCATCAGGATAACTGATGATTTTGATACCCAGCGGCAGTACCACACTCTCCAGGGGGGCCATATAGACGTTGAATAACGTAGGGCTCAATGAAGAGCCCTGTGGCACACCACACTGGAGAGGGATTGCAGATGATTTTTCAGGGCCTTCCCATACCTCGAATGTGCGACCTTCCAAGAAGGAAGCAAGCCACTTGAGGGCCAAACCGGTGATCCCCACCCCTGCCAGCCGTTGGAGAAGCACCTGATGGTCCACGGTGTCAAAAGCAGCACTGAGGTCCAGGAGGATCACTGCCACTGATCCCCCTGAATCCAAAATGCTCCTAGCGTTCTCCACGACCGCCAGCAGGACGGTGTCAGTCCCCTGACCGGGACGGAAACCAGTTTGGGAGTCACCTAAGAGGGAATTGGCCTCCAAGAAGTCCGACAGGCGGCTGTTGACCAGCTTCTCAGCGACCTTACTAAGGCCCGGCAGCAGAGAGATAGGCCTAAAGTTGGCAAGGTCGGCGGGGTCCAGATTAGGCTTTTTTAAAAGGGCCTTCACGACCGCCCCTTTCCAACTGGGGGGTACTACCCCTTGAGTGAGGGACAAGTTTATAAGGTCCGTCACTGGGCCGCCAATGGTAGATGCCACCTGTTTTAGATATTTAACAGGTACCGGGTCTTTCGGGGAGCCACTCTTCATGGTCCTCAAAATCAAGAGAACTTCCTCCATGGTAACAGTACCGAAAGAGGTCAGCTCCACTGATCGCATCCTACCCTGCGGACCGGGGATATCACCCGGGGAAGATACCTCACCTAGGCGGGGAAGAGAAGCCAGTATATTATCAATTTTTGTTTTAAAAAAGGACGCCAGTTCTGTGCATTTTTTGCGTGGGTCCTCATGGATGATCTGAGGGTTCGGGGATGTTCAGTAATTCCTTGATAACTCTGAATGATTCTCTCTTCAAAGAATCCAGATTTTGCCGCACGAATGGCGGATTTATATATACTCAGGGCCTCCCGATAATCCTTCCGCTTCGTTTCACACCAGTCCTTCCTCCAGGACCGCTCTAATCTCTTGCATCCCTTCCTTAGGGATCTCAATTCGGGCGTATACCAAGGCGCCGAACCCACTCTCTTCCCCTTCATAAGTTGTTTCTTTTTGGGAAGAAGGATATCTAACGAGTCCGTAAGCCAAGTGTGTACATTCGCTTCCGCGACTAACAGGTTAGAACCAGGAGGGGGCCGCGTTGCCTCCAGATGTGCCGACCAGGTGTCAATCGAGAGCCTCGACCAAGCTCTTTCCAAGGTATGGACCCTTGGGACCATTGCAGCTAGATTATCAAATTGCCACACTGCGGACACCAAAAAATGGTCTGTCCAGGGCAGGGGCAGCGCCGGAGATGGAATAAAGTGGCCCAGGTTAGAGAATATAGGGTCAAGCAGGTGACCCTTCTCATGGGTCGCCCCCGGGTTGGCCAGAGTGATCCCAAACGCTTTGAGATCGTCCAACAGATCTACTCCCGGGGCGTTGGAGGGGTCGTCAAGATGGATATTAAAATCCCCAAGAGCAACAAAGTTGGTGGCTGAGGAAGCAAGAAGTGTGGTTGTTTCTAGGAAAGAATTGGGGAAATTTCCCAGAGAACCAGGCGGGCGATAAATCAACAGGCCCGTCAGAGACACCGTAGATGACAAACGGAGGGTGAACTGACAGCTCTCACAATCAGCCACCCCTCCGTTCTGAACCTTACAAGCAAGCGTGTCTCTAAAGAGGATAGCAACTCCTCCTCCCCTCCCCACAGGTCTGTCTAGGTGGGATATGAGATAGCCTGGAGGGAGTGCTCTGACCATATCAGGGCCCGAGCTGGGGGAAAGCCAGGTCTAGGTGAGAAACAGCACATCGAGCTGGTGGTCCAGAATCCTGTCGCCAAAGAGGAGACAGCCATCGAAGGGTATGTCCATAGCGTGGCCTGGACATCCCCCGAGAAGTTGGCAGACCTCAGCCAGGCATGGCAACGAATCGCCACCGTCGTGGAAATTGCTCTGCCCAGCGAGTCATTGGTGTCAAGTCCACATTTAATCGAGTACTGTGCTGCATCCCGCCCCTCCGCCAGGGCTTGGGCGAGCCTTGTCCGGGCCTCCTCCGGACACTGTGGCAGCACACCCGCAACCGTATCCCACAGAGAGTGGGTGTAACGGTCCAAAAGGCAGGCGGTGCTGACAAACCGCGGCCCCAAACTCAGAGAGGAGAACAGTTTGTTCCCAAACTGATCATAACTTTTGGATTCCCGATCCGGAGGAGCGGTTGGGAATGCGGTCTGGGACGTAGAGGCCTGAATCACCAGGCTCACAAGTGGGGTGAACCGACAGAAAGCAGGGGTCGCCCAGAGTCAGGCGGTGGCGTCGGGCCACGTCCCAATCCACAGGGAGGCCTGTAGAGGGCTTGGACCAGGTTTCCATCAGAACATCGTTGAGGGCTTCGTTAAATGGCTCAGAGGGGCTTGCCTGCGGTTTGAGCACCTCAGTGAGGAGGGTAGTCCTCACGGCAGCGACAAGGAGGTCAAGAGACAAGGCCTTGGCCGCCCTGTTCAACACCACGCTATAAGTAGCCCCCTCCTCCGAAGCCACGGAAGGAGGAGAGATGAATACAGTGTCAGGCGAAGTGTCCAGACCACTGGCCTCCCCAGCTCATCTGCCCAGTCCTGGCTTAACTGGCACTGCTGTGCCAGAGGGTCCTCAGACCCCTCCCAGTCCTCCTCGACATCCATGTCCTGGAAACCAG
The DNA here is from genome assembly GCF_964263255.1 of Lissotriton vulgaris. Taxonomy (NCBI): domain Eukaryota; kingdom Metazoa; phylum Chordata; class Amphibia; order Caudata; family Salamandridae; genus Lissotriton; species Lissotriton vulgaris. Next base: position 1,475,304,511 of record NC_141691.1, read on the forward strand.
GGAAAAATTATTGAGCCGGGTCGTAGGTGAATTGTTCACCCATCGGCATCGGAGACGGCGTCGAGTGGCGCCACTCCGGCGTCGCACCTGGACCGGACTAAAACGGGGGACGGTGTCGTCCGAAGACGGCACCGGGAGCGACACCCTCGGGGTCGGCGCCAGCGGAGGAGTCGTGAGGTCGACTGCCAAAGACCCGGATCCAGGCCTGGATCCTGTGCGGCACTGGGACCGGAGTCGACGACGGCGCCAGGGCTGAAGCACCCGACGGCGCCGGGGCCGGAGCCGCCAGCCCACAAGGGCTCCCAGTCAGACCCGCGCGGCCCGAAGGCGCCTCGACAGGTTCCGACGGAGGGAATTGAGTCATCATTACCACGAGGAAAGCACTTATCTCCTCCGGCGTCGCGTGCAGCCCACGGTTCGGCGTTGTGGAGCGAGACGCGTCGCCTGCGGCTCCAGCAGGGCCGCGCGGGCGGTGTCGCCCGAACCCCCGGGGAAGCGTCGGGGGGAGTCGGAAGAGCGATGACGCCCCTTTGACTTCTTTTTCGAATGCCTCGACTTACCTTAGGACTTGGAGCCCAACGAGTGGTGGTGACTCGACGAGCGGCGATGACTGCGGCTCCGCGACTGGTCCCTTGACTTCCTCCTTGACCAGGACCTTGAGCGGCGCGGAGCCGACTGCCGGAGTTCGAGCAGCTTACGGGACCGGTCCAGTCTAGCCTTCGAGGTCAAGGCCCGGCAGTCGGGGAACGACTTGTCATTGTGGTCGGCCCGAGGCATTAAAGGCACCAATAGTGGGGGTCGGTCACGATATCAGGCGGTGACAGGCGTCGCAAGGGTTACACCCAAGCATCCCTAACGGCACCGCAAGTCGAAATCGACTCGAAAAGTGATCAAAAGAAATCAATAAATGACTAGAGTACTGCTCTTCCCGTATCTGCGCTAGCTGGCGCGGAAAAAAAGAACGGACGTCAGTGCGCGAGGGCGACGTCTAAGTAATTTGACAACGTCATTCCGGTGATCACGACATCGGACGCGGAGCCGCAGCTGACAGGTACAGCTGATGAAAACTTTCCGGATCCATCCTTACGCCTGGGGATATTCTAAGGTAAGGAATCTAGCACTAATCAGTTTCTTTCAGATACCATATACAAATAGGGTGAGGGTCCGTCGCCGACATCTGACACGTACAAGAAGTACACGTCTTGAAGCCCGAAGGCATTGCATACTGTTACCAACGCAAGGGTTAAAAGAAGGCCAGAAACAGGTCAAGGGAACTCGATCCGGATCCGCGTTGCACGCGGAAAAGGAGGAAACTGATGTCGGAGCGCAATGGTGGGACTTATGTGGCCTTGCTGACGTCACGTACACAGACGTCAGGGCAGAGTAACGTGGAGTCGTCCCCCGGCGCACAGAGATGCTGTGGCAAAAAGTTTTCCGAATCCAGTCTCACGCCTGGGGATAATTCCACGTTAAGGAATCTGCGGCTAGTAGTCTCTGTCAGATTAGCACTCTTTGGCCACAGGTCAGTCCCTTGTAAATTATACCATAGGTCTCTAACGGCAGCCGCACTTATTGTGCCACCCTTAGTGGCCCTGTACTTTTATACACACACACTGCCATTGCAGGATGTGTGTGTTTTAGTGCAGAACAAAGTGGAGAGTCGTCATGGCACAACCCTGTGTGCCATGCCTACACCCACTGCCCAGGCATAGGTCAGCCAACCCTCTAGCTGGGAGAACTATACCATGGTGACCTCTAGCTGGGAGCACTATACCATGGTGAGGGTACAGGTGAATGAGCCCTGTACCCCTACAGTTTCTAAACCAATTCAAAGACATTGTAAGTGCAGTAATGCCATTAAGAGTATATGGTGCTGGGAGTTTGTCATTACGAACTCCACAGCACCATAATGGCTTTACTAAAAACTGGAAAGTTTGGTATCAAACTTTTCAGCACATTAAACCCACACTGATAACAGTGTGGGATTTAAGGAAAAATGCACTCAGAGGACATCTTAGAGATGCCCCCTGAAAAATGACCTCACTAGTGTCCATGCTGAGTGGCTGCTCGCCAGCTGCCACCACCAGACATGTTTCTGGACCCCTGGGTCGAGAGCCTGCTGCTCCCGGGGGTCTGAAACAATGCACATCCTGGGAAGAGGTGCCAAGCCTCCTCACCCAGGATGGGCAGGGTCCACGAAGGGGAAGCTTCAAAGGCTTGCCGCCATTGTGAGCTACCTCAGGCAGTTGCTGCTTTCAGCAACTGGCTCCCGCCGGTTCTGACCCCCACTTTGGGTGGGAAAATTGGCAGGAAAACCAAGTTAGGAAGGGAGGTGTGCCCACCTTTGCCAACCCCACCCCTCAGGTGAGGGAGGTGAGGTGAAGCTCAACTCTTTGTCCCCGCCATCTTGCAGATGGGGGGGATCCAGAAAACCAAAGTGAAGCATATGCCCCCCCTCCCAAGGGAGGGTGGCATAACAGGGGCTGAATCCACCACGAGGAAGGGACCCATTGGTCCCAACCTTTATTTACCTGTAATGCCCCCAAATCTAGTATTTAGGGACAACCCTGAACCTTGCCTCCTCAGACAAGAAGAAGGAGAGAAGCAGCTGTGCTGAAACTAAGAAGAAGAGGACGCTCACTGACTTGGCCCCAGCCCTACCGGCCTGCCCCACCTCGAAACTGTTACAGCGAAATTCTGGTGTGTCCTGCAGCCAGCAACCTCAAGAATCCTAAGGACCTGCCCTGCATTCCAAGCCAAAGACTTTGTCTCTTGTGAGCACCGGATATGCTCCAACTCTGACTCAGGCCCCAGCCAAAACCACAAGTCTACACGACTCTGCACCCGACGCCCACGTCCCGGGTTCGAGTGGCCCAACACCACAAGGAGGTTTCCCCGGCAATCCTGGCCGGAGGTTATCTCTTACCAGACTCGACCTTCCAAACGACGCCGGCAGTCTTTCTGGAGGACCCCATGACCGCAGCTAGTAAAACGAGCATTGGAAATGCAATAGGTCTCGCATTAGAAAAGTTGGAGTTATTGGTATTGTAAATGACATATGTTATTTATTTGTTGGTTTTTAAAATTGCTAATTTGATGGCTTTGTCATTTACAATGCCAATAGTTATAACTTTTGCGAATGTGACACCTATAGCATTTGGAATGCAACATATTTTGTATTTACGTGACTTAGATGGCAGCTCTTGTCATTAGGCCACATCTCTAGAGAGCAGGAGAGTGCAGCAGGGGAGAGAAGCACAGCAATGCAATAGGTCTTGCATTAGGAAAGTTTGAGCTATTGGTATTGTAAAGGACACATTTATTTATGTGCTTGTTTTGAAAATAGCGAATTAATAGCTTTGTTATTTACAATGCCAATAGTTTTATCTTTTGCAAATGTGACACCTATTGTAACACATTATGTGTTGTGAGGGTGAGTGAGGGTGAGGGGTTGAGGGTGAGGTGTTGAGGGTGAGTGAGGGTGAGGTGTTGAGGGTGAGTGAGGGTGAGGTGTTGAGGGTGAGTGAGGCTGAGTGAGGGTGAGGGGTTAAGGGGGAGGGGTCGAGGGTGAGGGGTTGAGGGTGAGGGAGGGTGAGGGGTTGAGGGTGAGGGAGGGTGAGGGGTTGAGGGTGAGTGAGGGTGAGGTGTTGAGGGTGAGGGAGGGTGAGGGTGGGTGAGGGGTTGAGAGTGAGTGAGGGTGAGTGAGGGTGAGGTGAGGTGTTGAGGGTGGGTGAGGGTGAGGGTGAGGCTGAGGGGTTGAGGTTGAGTGAGGGTGAGTGAGGGGTTGAGGGTGAGGGGTTGAGGGTGAGTGAGGGTGAGGTGTTGAGGGTGAGTGAGGGTGAGGGGTTGAGGGTGAGTGAGGGTGAGGTGTTGAGGGTGAGTGAGGGTGAGGGGTTGAGAGTGAGTGAGGGTGAGTGAGGGTGAGGTGTTGAGGGTGAGTGAGGGTGAGAGTGAGGGTGAGTGAGGGGTTGAGGGTGAGGGGTTGAGGGTGAGTGAGGGTGAGGTGTTGAGGGTGAGGGGTTGAGGGTGAGTGAGGGTGAGGTGGTGAGGGTGAGTGAGGGTGAGGGGTTGAGAGTGAGTGAGGGTGAGTGAGGGTGAGGTGTTGAGGGTGAGTGAGGGTGAGGGTGAGGGTGAGGCTGAGGGGTTGAGGGTGAGTGAGGGTGAGTGAGGGTGAGGGGTTGAGGGTGAGTGAGGGTGAGGTGTTGAGGGTGAGAGGGTGAGGGTGAGTGAGGGTGAGTGAGGGTGAGTGAGGGAGGGTGAGTGAGGGTGAGTGAGGGTGAGTGAGGGTGAGTGAGGGTGAGGGGTTGAGGGTGAGTGAGGGTGAGGGGTTGAGGGTGAGTGAGGGTGATTGAGGGTGAGGGATTGAGGGTGAGGGGTTGAGGGTGAGTGAGGGTGAGGTGTTGAGGGTGAGTGAGGGTGAGGGGTTGAGGGTGAGTGAGGATGAGGGGTTGAGGGTGAGTGAGGATGAGGGGTTGAGGGTGGGTGAGGGTGAGTGAGGGTGAGTGAGGGTGAGTGAAGGTGAGGGTGAGGGTGAGTGAGGGTGAGTGAGGGAGGGTGAGTGAGGGTGAGGGTGAATGTGAGAGAGGGTGAGTGAGGGTGAGGGTGAGTGAGGGTGAGTGAGGGTGAGTGAGGGTGAGGGTGAGTGAGGGTGAGTGAGGGTGAGGGTGAATGTGAGTGAGGGTGAGTGAGGGTGAGGATGAGGGGTTGAGGGTGAGTGAGGGTGAGGGGTTGAGGGTGAGTGAGGGTGAGGGGTTGAGGGTGAGTGAGGGTGAGTGAGGGTGAGTGAGGATGAGGGGTTGAGGGTGGGTGAGGGTGAGTGAGGTTGAGGGTGAGTGAGGTTGAGGGTGAGTGAGGGAGAGGGTGAGTGAGGGTGAGTGAGGGTGAGTGTGAGTGAGGATGAGTGAGGGTGAGGATGAGGGGTTGAGGGTGAGTGAGGGTGAGGGGTTGAGGGTGGGTGAGGGGTTGAGGGTGAGTGAGGGTGAGGGTGAGTTAGGGTGAGGGGTTGAGGGTGGGTGAGGGTGAGTGAGGGTGAGGTGTTGAGGGTGAGTGAGGGTGAGTTAGAGTGAGGGTGAGTGAGGGGTTGAGGGTGAGGTGTTGAGGGTGAGCGAGGGTGAGGCATTGAGGGTGAGTGAGGGTGAGGTGTTGAGGGTGAGTGAGGGTGAGTGAGGGCGAGTGAGGGTGAGTGAGGGCGAGTGAGGGTGAGTGAGGGCGAGTGATGGTGTGGGTGAGGGGTTGAGGGTGAGTGAGGGTGAGGGGGTTGAGGGTGAGTGAGGGTGAGGGGTTGAGGGTGAGTGAGGGTGAGGGTGAGTGAGGGTGAGGGTGAGGGATTGAGGGTGAGAGATTGAGGGTGAGAGATTGAGGGTGAGTGAGGGTGAGGGTGAGTGAGGGTGAGGGTGAGGGGTTGAGGGTGAGTGAGGGTGAGGGGTTGAGGGTGAGTGAGGGTGAGGGTGAGTGAGGATGAGGGGTTGAGGGTGGGTGAGGGTGAGTGAGGTTGAGGGTGAGTGAGGGTGAGTGAGGGTGAGGGTGAGTGAGGGTGAGGGTGAGTGAGGGTGAGTGAGGGCGTGTGAGGGTGAGGGGTTGAGGGTGAGTGAGGGTGAGTGAGGGTGAGTGATGGTGTGGGTGAGGGGTTGAGGGTGAGTGAGGGTGAGGGGTTGAGGGTGAGTGAGGGTGAGGGTGAGTGAGGGTGAGGTATTGAGGGTGAGGGGTTGAGGTTGGGTGAGGGTGAGGGTGAGTGAGGGTGAGGTATTGAGGGTGAGGGGTTGAGGTTGGGTGAGGGTGAGGGTGAGGGGTTGAGGGTGAGTGAGGGTGGGGGGTTGAGGGTGAGTGAGGGTGAGGATGAGGGGTTGAGGGTGGTTGAGGGTGAGTGAGGTTGAGGGTGAGTGAGGGTGAGTGAGGGTGAGGGTGAGTGAGGGTGAGTGAGGGTGAGTGAGGGTGAGGGTGAGTGTGAGTGAGGGTGAGTGAGGGTGAGGAGTTGAGGGTGAGTGAGGGTGAGGGGTTGAGGGTGAGTGAGGGTGAGTGAGGGTGAGTGAGGGTGAGTGAGGGTGAGGGGTTGAGGGTGAGTGAGGGTGAGGGTGAGGGGTTGAGGGTGGGTGAGGGTGAGTGAGGGTGAGGGGTTGAGGGTGAGTGAGGATGAGTGAGAGTGAGGGTGAGGGGTTGAGGGTGAGTGAGGGTGAGGGGTTGAGGGTGAGTGAGGGTGAGGGTGAGTGAGGGTGAGGGTGAGTGAGGGTGAGTGAGGGTGAGGGTGAGTGAGGGTGAGTGGTTGAGGGTGAGTGAGGGTGAGGGTGAGTGAGGGTGAGGGTGAGTGAGGGTGAGTGCGGGTGAGTGAGGGTGAGGGTGAGTGAGGGTGAGGGTGAGGTGTTGAGGGTGAGTGAGGGTGAGTGAGGGTGAGGGGTTGAGGGTGAGTGAGGGTGAGTGGTTGAGGGTGAGTGAGGGTATGTATGTATGTATGTATGTTGAGTTTGAGGGTGAGTGAGGGTGAGGTGTTGAGGGTGAGTGAGGGTGAGGGTTTGAGGGTGAGTGAGGGTGAGGGGTTGAGGGTGAGTGAGGGTGAGTGAGGGTGAGTGAGGGTGAGGGGGTGAGGGGTTGAGGGTGAGGGTGAGTGAGGGTGGGTGAGGGTGAGGGGTTGAGGGTGAGTGAGGGTGAGGTGTTGAGGGTGAGTGAGGGTGAGTGAGGGTGAGGGTGAGGTGTTGAGGGTGAGTGAGGGTGAGTGAGGGTGAGGGGTTGAGGGTGAGTGAGGGTGAGGGTGAGGGTGAGTGAGGGTGAGGGTGAGGGGCTGAGGGTGAGTGAGGGTGAGTGAGAGTGAGGGTGAGTGAGGGTGAGGGGTTGAGGGTGAGGGGCTGAGGGTGAGTGAGGGTGAGGGGTTGAGGGTGATAGAGGATGAGTGAGAGTGAGGGTGAGTGAGGGGTTGAGTGTGAGGGGTTGAGGGTGAGTGAGGGTGAGGGGTTGAGGGTGAGTGAGGGTGAGGTGTTGAGGGTGAGGGTGGGTGAGCGTGAGCGTGAGGGTGAGTGAGGTGTTGAGGGTGAGGAGTTGAGGGTGAGTGAGGGTGAGGGGTTGAGGGTGGGTGAGGGTGAGGGGTTGAGGGTGAGTGAGGGTGAGGGGTTGAGGGTGAGTGAGGGTGAGGTGTTGAGGGTGAGTGAGGGTGAGGGTGGGTGAGCGTGAGGGAGGGGTTGAGGGTGAGGTGTTGAGGGTGAGTGAGGGTGTGGGTGGGGGGTTGAGGGTGAGGGGTTGAGGGTGAGTGAGGGTGAGTGAGGGTGGGTGAGGGTGAGGGGTTGAGGGTGAGTGAGGGTGAGGTGTTGAGGGTGAGTGAGGGTGAGTGAGGGTGAGGTGTTGAGGGTGAGTGAGGGTGGGTGAGGGTGAGTGAGGGTGAGTGAGGGTGAGGGGTTGAGGGTGAGTGAGGGTGAGGGTGAGTGAGGGTGAGGGGTTGAGGGGCTGAGGGTGAGTGAGGGTGAGGGGTTGAGGGTGAGTGAGGGTGAGGGGTTGAGGGTGAGTGAGGGTGAGGGGTTGAGGGTGAGGGGTTGAGGGTGATAGAGGATGAGTGAGAGTGAGGGTGAGTGAGGGGGTGAGGGTGAGGGGTTGAGGGTGAGTGAGGGTGAGGGGTTGAGGGTGAGTGAGGGTGAGGGGTTGAGGGTGAGGGTGGGTGAGCGTGAGGGTGAGCGTGAGGGTGAGTGAGGTGTTGAGGGTGAGGAGTTGAGGGTGAGTGAGGGTGAGGGGTTGAGGGTGAGTGAGGGTGAGGGTGAGGGGTTGAGGGTGAGTGAGGGTGAGGGGTTGAGGGTGAGTGAGGGTGAGGTGTTGAGGGTGAGTGAGGGTGAGGGTGGGTGAGCGTGAGGGAGGGGTTGAGGGTGAGGTGTTGAGGGTGAGTGAGGGTGTGGGTGAGGGGTTGAGGGTGAGTGAGGGTGAGGGGTTGAGGGTGAGTGAGGGTGTGACCATATCCATTCCAGACACTGATAATTAATTGGCGACAAAAGTTATTATTTGACGTGGCATATCTTAATTGCTAGGTTTTTTAATTACTAGTTGATGTTTAATTTTTGTAATCATTTTTTTAAGTATGCACCTCTTAAAAAATAAATAAAAATATTGCTTGTTATGTATTTCCATTTGTAGACCTAGAATAGTTATCGTGCATTGTATGTAGCTTTAAAAAATAAAAATGTAGACTGCTCAATGTATTTCCGTGAATAGATGCAGGTTGCCTCTTTCTGTCAAATAATATCCCTTGTTCAACTTACTATAGTGGCGCGGCATACTATGAAGCAGAGGAGGACTGACTGTCAGAGCCTTGCTCTTTCCTCTCTTGCCAACAGGGCTACTCCAGAATAAGACCACGAAAACCATAATTTGTGAAACATGGCCATTTGACTCGCAGCCCGGTCAGTGGAGGGGCTCCGCTTTCTGATCCGTAGAGGCTGATGCGCAGTCACTTTCTTAAAGAGGAAATGGGGAATAAAAACTTTACTTTTGCAGTGATGTCGATGAACCTGGCTTGATGTCACACTGCTGCATTGTGCTGATTTTTTAAGTAAAAACATGCATAGTGAGGAGCACTAATACGGGTTTGAGATGGTGGAAGAGCTGCTTATCTCTTATGGAGATAGATTATCTGGGGGGAGGAAGGGCTCCTAATGGGAAGTGTAGACGGGGAGAAATTGAGAAAAAAAAGCTGAGCAGGGAGGGTGTTATTGCGGCTATCTGTTTGCCCGAGGGGAGGAGAAATGCAGGCCTGAGGCAGAGCACACGCTGAGAAGCTTGTGGGAGGGGGGCTGGGCTGCCTTTGATCTGGTAATGCGAGGCAGGCAGGCGTGGGTGAGGGTGAGGGTGAGGGTGAGTGAGGGTGAGTGAGGGTGAGTGTGAGTGAGGGTGAGTGAGGGTGAGGGTGAGGGGTTGAGGGTGAGTGAGGGTGAGGGGTTGAGGGTGAGTGAGGGTGAGTGAGGGTGAGGGGTTGAGGGTGAGTGAGGGTGAGGGTGAGTTAGGGTGAGGGGTTGAGGGTGGGTGAGGGTGAGTGAGGGTGAGGGGTTGAGGGTGAGTGAGGATGAGTGAGAGTGAGGGTGAGTGAGGGGTTGAGGGTGAGGGGTTGAGGGTGAGTGAGGGTGAGGGGTTGAGGGTGAGTGAGGGTGAGTGAGGGTGAGTGAGGGTGAGGGTGAGTGAGGGTGAGTGAGGGTGAGTGAGGGTGAGTGGTTGAGGGTGAGTGAGGGTGAGGGTGAGTGAGGGTGAGGGTGAGTAAGGGTGAGTGCGGGTGAGTGAGGGTGAGGGTGAGTGAGGGTGAGGGTGAGGTGTTGAGGGTGAGTGAGGGTGAGTGAGGGTGAGTGAGGGTGAGTGAGGGTGAGGGGTTGAGGGTGAGTGAGGGTGAGTGGTTGAGGGTGAGTGAGGGTGAGTGAGGGTATGTATGTATGTATGTATGTTGAGTTTGAGGGTGAGTGAGGGTGAGGTGTTGAGGGTGAGTCAGGGTGAGGGTTTGAGGGTGAGTGAGGGTGAGTGAGGGTGAGTGAGGGTGAGGGGGTGAGGGGTTGAGGGTGAGTGAGGGTGAGTGAGGGTGAGTGAGGGTGGGTGAGGGTGAGGGGTTGAGGGTGAGTGAGGGTGAGGTGTTGAGGGTGAGTGAGGGTGAGTGAGGGTGAGTGAGGGTGAGTGAGGGTGAGTGAGGGTGAGGTGTTGAGGGTGAGTGAGGGTGGGTGAGGGTGAGTGAGGGTGAGGGGTTGAGGGTGAGGGTGAGGGTGAGGGTGAGGGGTTGAGGGGCTGAGGGTAAGTGAGGGTGAGGGGTTGAGGGTGAGTGAGGGTGAGTGAGGGTGAGTGAGGGTGAGGGGTTGAGGGTGAGTGAGGGTGAGAGTTTGAGGGTGAGTGAGGGTGAGGGGTTGAGGGTGATAGAGGATGAGTGAGAGTGAGGGTGAGTGAGGGGTTGAGGGTGAGGGGTTGAGGGTGAGTGAGGGTGAGGGGTTGAGGGTGAGTGAGGGTGAGGGGTTGAGGTTGAGTGAGGGTGAGGTGTTGAGGGTGAGGGTGGGTGAGCGTGAGGGTGAGCGTGAGGGTGAGTGAGGTGTTGAGGGTGAGGAGTTGAGGGTGAGTGAGGGTGAGGGGTTGAGGGTGAGTGAGGGTGAGGGGTTGAGGGTGAGTGAGGGTGAGGGGTTGAGGGTGAGTGAGGGTGAGGTGTTGAGGGTGAGTGAGGGTGAGGGTGGGTGAGCGTGAGGGAGGGGTTGAGGGTGAGGTGTTGAGGGTGAGTGAGGGTGTGGGTGGGGGGTTGAGGGTGAGGGGTTGAGGGTGAGTGAGGGCGAGTGAGGGTGGGTGAGGGTGAGGGGTTGAGGGTGAGTGAGGGTGAGGTGTTGAGGGTGAGTGAGGGTGAGTGAGGGTGAGGGTGAGGTGTTGAGGGTGAGTGAGGGTGGGTGAGGGTGAGTGAGGGTGAGTGAGGGTGAGGGGTTGAGGGTGAGTGAGGGTGAGGGTGAGGGTGAGTGAGGGTGAGGGGTTGAGGGTGAGGGGCTGAGGGTGAGTGAGGGTGAGGGGTTGAGGGTGAGTGAGGGTGAGGGGTTGAGGGTGAGTGAGGGTGAGAGGTTGAGGGTGAGGGGTTGAGGGTGATAGAGGATGAGTGAGAGTGAGGGTGAGTGAGGGGTTGAGGGTGAGGGGTTGAGGGTGAGTGAGGGTGAGGGGTTGAGGGTGAGTGAGGGTGAGGTGTTGAGGGTGAGGGTGGGTGAGCGTGAGGGTGAGCGTGAGGGTGAGTGAGGTGTTGAGGGCGAGGAGTTGAGGGTGAGTGAGGGTGAGGGGTTGAGGGTGAGTGAGGGTGAGGGGTTGAGGGTGAGTGAGGGTGAGGGGTTGAGGGTGAGTGAGGGTGAGGTGTTGAGGGTGAGTGAGGGTGAGGGTGGGTGAGCGTGAGGGAGGGGTTGAGGGTGAGGTGTTGAGGGTGAGTGAGGGTGTGGGTGAGGGGTTGAGGGTGAGTGAGGGTGAGGGGTTGAGGGTGAGTGAGGGTGTGACCATATCCATTCCAGACACTGATAATTAATTGGCGACAAAAGTTATTATTTGACGTGGCATATCTTAATTGCTAGGTTTTTTAATTACTAGTTGATGTTTAATTTTTGTAATCATTTTTTCAAGTATGCACCTCTTAAAAAATAAATAAAAATATTGCTTGTTATGTATTTCCATTTGTAGACCTAGAATAGTTATGGTGCATTGTATGTAGCTTTAAAAAATAAAAATGTAGACTGCTCAATGTATTTCCGTGAATAGATGCAGGTTGCCTCTTTCTGTCAAATAATATCCCTTGTTCAACTTACTATAGTGGCGCGGCATACTATGAAGCAGAGGAGGACTGACTGTCAGAGCCTTGCTCTTTCCTCTCTTGCCAACAGGGCTACTCCAGAATAAGACCACGAAAACCATAATTTGTGAAACATGGCCATTTGACTCGCAGCCCGGTCAGTGGAGGGGCTCCGCTTTCTGATCCGTAGAGGCTGATGCACAGTCACTTTCTTGAAGAGGAAATGGGGAATAAAAACTTTACTTTTGCAGTGATGTCGATGAACCTGGCTTGATGTCACACTGCTGCATTGTGCTGATTTTTTAAGTAAAAACATGCATAGTGAGGAGCACTAATACGGGTTTGAGATGGTGGAAGAGCTGCTTATCTCTTATGGAGATAGATTATCTGGGGGGAGGAAGGGCTCCTAATGGGAAGTGTAGACGGGGAGAAATTGAGAAAAAAAAGCTGAGCAAGGAGGGTGTTATTGCGGCTATCTGTTTGCCCGAGGGGAGGAGAAATGCAGGCCTGAGGCAGAGCACACGCTGAGAAGCTTGTGGGAGGGGGGCTGGGCTGCCTTTGATCTGGTAATGCGAGGCAGGCAGGCAGGGGGTTGGTGGCATTGTGCACGCGCTTTTTAGGGCTTGCGCTTGCGCAATGACCTAAAAAGCACATGCACTTGAAGAAATCGCCAGTGGTGGATCAACACTGGATAAGCCGTAATAGAGCTTCGCCAGCGATGCGCAGAAGCGCATCAGCAGGCGAGCCCTAAAAAACGACTCTTAAAGACACCCCTGCGCCAGACGACACACGGCTTTGGGCGGCCCAACCAACGGTGTCCCTCATCACCAGGCATTCCAACTTAGCTCTCCACCTGGTGGTCAACGCCAGAAGATCTTCGTTCCCGAGCCTGCAGTCTTTGTTGAAACTGGTGAATCTCCTTTGAAAACTACAGGGCACTCAACGCCAAAACAGCACCCTGCACCCAGCCACCTCTGCGCCGCAGCGGGTGTACTTTGGGTGCTAACTCGGATCCCCCTTATCCCTGAGCCTAACACCAGGAGCTTTGCTCCCACACCTTGTGGCCTGCTTGTGAGCAGCCACCAACCGGAGGCCCCAATTCTCCATTGGATAACATTGGGCCTCAGCACCCTGCACCCGGCTGCACTAGTGCCTCATAGGGTGTTTTAAGAGTGCATCCTTGACCCTGGCAGTACCCTGGTTCTAACCCCAGAATACCAACTCCCACAAACTATTACTTACCTGCAAACCTTAAGTTCATTTCTCTCCATAGGAATACATTGACTGTTTTTCCTTGAAAATTAAATTGTTCTAATTTTGGAGTTAGTTTGTATGAAACAGTGAAAAACTTTAAATGTACAAAAACTGATGTACTTACCTTTTCTCTAGGAAATGTCCCGGTATGATATCTAAGCATATTACACCGAGTACAAAAAGTTAATTAAAAAGTAATCTAAAAACGTACAAAGTAATCTGTAAAGTAACTGAAAAGTAATTTTAAAACATTTGTCAATTAAATGAACTGAATTTGAACCTGCATTCAACTGTAAAACATTGCATAGGATTTTGCAAAGCATTTATTTCACTTACCTGCACCAGGCTCGGCTTCGTTCTAAGAAATAAAATAACTTAATATTTTGGATACAAACAAATTGGTCGGAGTTCAGTCTTTTAGTGTGTGACATAATTTAATGCCAGAGTATGTACAACAAATGCTTAACACTACCCTCTGATAAAGCCTTACTGCTCACCCACACTTCCATAAATGAGAGAGAGTAAAGTGCTATCTACTTTTACCTCTGCCTACCGTTGGGGTTCCACTGGACTGTGCACACTATACCTCATTTAAGTGTAGTATATCCAGGGGCAGCTTCCTACATAGGCGGCATCAACTTTGCTTAAAGACATTCACAGACTTAAGATTCTTTAACCCTGTTAACCCTTTCGATGCTGATGACGAGCTCAGCTCGTCATCACCCACGGGTGTCGTGTGCTGATGACGAGCTCAGCTCGTCATGGTGCCACTAAAATGGCAATTCCCAGCACAGGAGGGGGAAAACGCCTAGCAGCCAAGGTGTTAAAGTCAGAGACTAATTTATTATTCTACTTTTAGTGACCATAAGAAAGGACAAATGCTTACATTGGAATGTAGAGGCTGGAACAGCTACACGTCAGGGGGTAACTCAGGACCTCAATTCAATGATAGGCCAATAAATATTTGTGAGATATTACAGACTCGGGGAACTCATAATTTTGCCTTATGCCACTGGCTACAGGTATACACACATACTGGCTTAAAATAGCATGCTGAATGTTCTTTCAAATACATATTCTTATATGGGCATGACAACTAAGCTATTAGACATGTGGCAAATCTGCCCGATCAATACCACAAATAGACAGGGAGCTAAAGGTAACTGCGGTCTGTAGAGTTGAAGACTTTAAGACTTTCTGGGAATCTTACAAGCGGTGGAAAATTGTATCTCATTTTATCCTTCCTGAACTGATACTTCCTTAGAGACAGTACAGTATACAATATTCAAGATGTTAACATTTAATAAAGAAAACAAGTATGGTAAGACACTTTAAACATAAATATATTACTGTTATAAGATATCCATTCTGAGTGCTTTACTGATATTATATATTCATAGGAATTGCAAATCAACTAGTTATGAAAACTTAGTTCACTTGACACAAACAGAATGTTTTACACCTGTGGTCCATGATGTGGACACTGTTCCTCTTTTTAAGACTATGATACAGTCTCCGGTAACTCTCTGGTTCCTAGTTAGCTGATAGTGTAGTAAGACTGTTAAATTACAGAATTTCCGAGTCAGAAACTATACATGTCAGGAACCAATGTCTGATTGTCATATGTGATTTTGATAATATATGACTATATCATCAAATTTTATGCTCATGTGGGCAGTACTAATGTGCAAAAAGTCATGTTGGTGCAGCCTTGAGAAACCATGGAAGTATGAGCCCTCCCCTGTTCACTGACAAAAGTATACTTTTATTAAAAAACAAGACAAGTGGGGAAGCTCCCTCTGGAGGACATGCTTGGGGTGTTGCATAATGCCTAGAGGGAGTCAGTACAAGGAAGCAGTAGGCAGACTTTTGTTTTTGGTGCAAGTGATAATTCAGGCTTGCAGCCTGATGTAAGGTTTTCTAAGGAAGAACATAACCTTTCATGGTTATCTTATCCATATTGGCTAAATAATGGCTCTAAACAACATATTACTTACTTTTGGTAATGCCTGGTCTGTTAGAGACCATCTAGCCACAGATTCCTTACCTTAGAATTATCCCCAGGTGTCAGACTGCACCCTGAAATGTTTCATGAGCACTACCCCTGCGCGCTAGTAGGAGGGGTCGTTCGGCTCCACGCTGAAGTGATGTTCGAGGTGCCTATATAGATGCCACCTAGGCACTTCTAGCCACAGGCTTCTTACCTTAGAATAGATATACCTCCCCGGAGGTGGGTCTGAGGACCAATTTCACAAGAGGAAGTCCTGCAGGAACAAATGGGCAAAGCGACCATCCCTAGGGGCCTGACTATCCAGGCAGTAGTGGCTTAGTAAACGTGTGCAGGGAAGCCAATGTTGCTGCCTGGCACACGTTAAGGACTGGTACTCCGCTAGCTTTGGCAGTGCTTGCAGCCTTAGTTCCGCTGATATGACCATGCAAATCCTCGGGGTTTCTTTTTATCCAATGCACAGCACATTTTAAAGCAGAGCAGGATCCATCTGGAGATAGTCCGCTTCTGCACAGCCCGACCCGACTTCGCTCAGATATACCCCAAAAATATTTGGTTGTCTACCATGAACTCTTGTGTGCAGCCAATGTAGAACGACAACGCTCTTTTTGGGTCCAGTCTGTAAAGGCTCACCTGGATTTACTGCAGGGACGAAATGGATGGAAGTGATGCTAGATCCCAGCTTCCCTCACCTACCACCTTCACCCAACTTAGTCAAAGCAAAAGAGGGAAGGTGGGGAAGGAGGGAAACCAAACAAGGGAAGAAAGAAAGGGTAGGCGGCCACTGGATCTTCTGTGGGGGTGGTCTTCTAGAACCCTGAAGGAGAAAGCTCAAGGTAAGTACTAATCATAGGTAAAAAGAACTGGCTGTATGTTACCCCCCTATTTCTGAGATACCTTAAATAAAAAATGCTAATTAAGTGTGAGGAAATGTCACCCATGGGCGATAGAATACTCCCACTGTCTAAAAGGAAGGTCAATGTTCAATATGTAGAAGGACTGCGGAAGTCCTTATACAAACCTAGGTTAGAAAACACCATAGAGTATACAGGACCCTTATTAAAAAATAATAATTTATCCGTTACTCCTGCAATTAGTGAAAAACCCCAAACCTCATTTCCCTAGTACGGAGGGAGTATGATTCAGCATTCAGATAAGTCAGAAAAACGGTGGGAGGCCCTTTGGGATCCGTGCTAGAACGCGAAGCACATTGCCAGCGCGGACCCCTCCTTTAAATACTAATCAAGAGCTGCCCTCGCCCGCTGACAGAGAACAGTGGGCGGGGCTCGCTTCTCTGCCCTTGAACGCGGGAGCAGGAGCCACTGCAACCAGCGCGCCCTGAGAAGCCCGCCAAAGTTGATGGAGTTGATCCTCTTCCTTAGAGGGATGCGGCAAAGCGTAAAAAGTAGGAAGGGTAATGATTTGGCCTATATGAAATGGAGTGATCATTTTCGGAAAAAAGGAAGATCTTGTTCGAAGCACCCGTTTGTCTGTGTAGATATTAAGATAAGGAGGCTTGGATGACAAGGCCTGAAGCTCACTGACCCTCCGGCAGATGTTTTGCCACCAGAATGCCCGTCTTGATGGTAAAGCGGTTGCGAGGACTGTTATGCAAGAACTCAAATAGAGCATACACCAGGATCGTCAGAACTAGATTAAGGCACCACAATAAGGCAAAATGAAAGTAGCGGGAGGAATATATATTGCAAACCCTTCAAAAACCTATGTACAATAGAGGACTGTAAAAGGGAAAGTAGATCAGGCAATCGAAGAAAAGCAGAGATTGCAGAAAGTATTCCCTTAACAGTGCCCTGAGCAGATATCAGACGCTCCGTGCCCAGTACAAGGCCACAAGGGTGACTTGGTCCAGTTCGTTCTGGATCTTTTTGAGAACTCTGGGCAGGAGCGGTGTGGGTGGAAAGGTGTACAGGAGGCCTGAGCTACACTCAAGATGAAAAGCGTCTCCGAGCGACAGCCGCCTTGGAAACTCCAGCACACAGACCTGCTGACATTGCAAGTTCTCTGCAGTGACGAACAGACGTAACCAAGGCTCTCCTCACTGCTGTAAGAGATCTTGCAGATGGAGAAAATATTCATGAGCCCCATGGCATCAGAGGCTGAATTAGTCCACTCTGGCATTCAGAGAGCCCGCTAGATATCGAACCATCATGGATATGTCCTGCTGTTCCAGTCATGTCCAGAGACGCAGGAACTCTTGACAAAAAGACCACAACCCTACCACGCCCTCCTTGTTGCAGTCCACATGGAGGTGGTGTTGTCCGTAAACACTTGTACTAGTCTTTCCTGCCAATCGAATTGCTCGGAGCTCCAAAAGGTTGATGTGGAGTTCGGATTCCACAGGAGATCAGAGTCCTCTGATCTCCACTTCTCCCAAATGGCCACCGCATCCCAGTAGTGACGCATCTGTCACTACTGTCAGGTCAGGTTGGGGAAGAGAGAGCCGCCTGCCACTGACCCTATCGCGATCGGTAAGCCACCATGGCCGGTCCTTTGCATTTCCCTCTGAGATCTGGTTCATGTCGGAAAGATTCTCCTGATGCTGCGCCCACTGGAACTTCAGGTCCCACTGCAGAGTCCTTATATGCCAACAGGCATGTGTCACAAGGCGGATGCAGGAGGCCCAGCAGCCTCAGGGTCCGTCTCACTGAAATCCAGGAATAATTCTTAAACATTGGTATGCCTGAATATCCTGGACTTGCCGTTCGGGAGGAAAGGCCCGAACCAGCACCATGCCCAGAAAAGCTCCACTGAAAGAGAGAATCTGAGAGGGAGTCCCGTATGACTTTGGCACATTGATAGTGAACCCCAGTGAATGCAGGACGTCCGCCGTAGTCTGGAGGTGGGAGACGACAGCCTGGGGCAAGCTCACCTTTAGCAGACAGTCATCGAGATAGGGGAAGACTGGCGCTACTGATCTTCACAGATGAGCTGCAACCACCCAAAGGGGCACTGGTGACCAACCATGGGCACTGGTGAGGCCAAAGGAAGCACAGCAAACTGAAAATGCTCACAGCACACTGTGAACTGCAGGTAACGCCTGCGGGCAGGCAGGACTGGAATGTTGAAGTATACGTCCTGCAAGTCCAACGCCACCATCCAGTCTCCAGGGCAGATGGGACCTTCTTCTTGAGGAAGAAATTGAGAAAGCGTAAGTTGAAGATAGGACGAAGGCCTCCATCCTTAATTGGGCACCAGAAAGTAGCTGAATTCGCACCCACGACCTACTTCTGCCATTGGCACTCTCTCTTTATGGCTCCTTTGACCAAAAGAGCTGTCACTTCCTGGCGGAGAAGAGATAGGTGGCCCTCCATCAGCCTGTTTAAGTAGGTGGCATGGAAAGAGGGATAGTCTTGAAGGGGGTGGAGGGGGGGGGGGGGGGGGGAATAGCAGGAGATGGTGAATCCTGCCACCCACTGGGTGTCTATGATGGTAAATGGGCAGACTAGGAGGATTTTGAGGGGTGCTGGGGGAGGGAGGGTTGGTGGACTGACCCCAACCACTGCCGATCTGAACCCAAGGGGCCAGTAGGAACCGTGTCTGCAGGAATGCAGAGCCTGGGAACATTGTGTGCTACGGTGGTTGGGATGGTAAGGACTCAGCTGTACGCCTCTTTTGTGGCCACAAAAGAAGTGAAAGGTGAATTGAGGGTGACAAGGGGCCATAGAAAGGCCCATGGACCCGACAGTAGCCCTGCTATCCTTAATGGGCTCCAGCCTTGAATCCACCTGGTCTCCGAAGAGATGGGAGCCAGCAAGGGGCATGTTCATGAGGGAGGGCTGGACAGCCCCAGAAAACCCAGTAGTTCTGAACCAAGAGTGGCATTGCAGGGTCACATTTGATGAAACCACTCTGCCTAGTGAGTCTGTGGTGTCTAGCCCGCAACTAATGGTGAACTTAGCTGCATACCTCCCATCAGCAACAGCCTGGGAGAGGACGGCCCGGGCCTCCTCCAGGAAACGTTTTCTTCCTACCCAAGTTGTCCAACCTCTTGTAGTCCAGATCCGGCGGGACGGTTGGAAATGCGCCAGGATTTAAGTAGGATGTGGAGGCCTAGACCACCAAGCTTTCTGAAGTGGGGTGTCAAGTCTGCTAATTGTTAAATTATATATTTCTTATCTTTAGGAGTGCAACGTAATTTGCTTTCCATTAATCGATCTTGGTTTTCTACTTCTCCCCTCTTCTTACACATGTATACTGTGTGTAGATCTCTTTTCCTGTTCTCCAATCTATCCCCTTTTTTCTAATGTTGTGCAACGCCACAATGGTCTTCCCCTTTGTTTTCAATGGTAAGTCCTTTTTTTTAACAACACGTTTTATAGATTTTTTGCAGTACCAAGTGGGCAGAGCCTAACAAAAGTTATACATGTTTATGGCAGAATGTAGATACTGTAAGTACCGAAACGTTCCCCCCCCCCCCCCAAGGGTCAGCGAAACATCAGACCACTGATAAGTCTTTAGTCTTCTGTCATTGTGTGGTTCCTTCTGACCCAATTGTTTATTGAGCATGATCTATCTTTCTCTGTTCACGCACTTACTTAATTTTCTCAGTGCCATCACTTCATGAGTTATTCTTTTCTCCTTGTTCTATAGTTGGGATGCCATAACCAGTCCATCTCCCTTAGGTGTTCCACTGTCTTTCTCCCTTCGGGGTATTCCCTTTCACATTTTTGCTTTGCCTGAAAACGAGGAACTTTGTTGTTGTGGTGCCATACAGTTCTTCATTAATATGTAGGTGGCTGATTCCACTGCTCTTTTTCTGTCCTTTCCTCTAAAACCTTCATGCACTCCTCCTAGTCTCTAGCCTTCCCTGTCGCTTATTTCTTTTTAGTCATGTTACATGAATTTTACAGTGGCAATTGCTGGTCCTGAGGGTGGGGCGCAGAAAAAATATGTAAACTAGACTTGCCTTGGTGATTTGCAGCGTGAAGTCCTCCTTCCTCAGTGTCTTCACAGGAAGCTCCGATGAAGGAAACGGCACTAACCAATCCTGGTGCTGCTTTCACAGCATGAAAGCAGTGCCAGGACGGGATGGAGCGGGTTCTTCCAGCGCTCCTAAGAGCACTGGAGGCCTGAGCAGTCTCTAACCCAGCTGTCTAAGACAGCTAAGTTAGAGAACTTTGAAATGCGCATGTCTGGCTGGCCAGCTCAAGACAGCCGCCCATAGAGAAATGCACATTTTAAAGTGCACAGCTCCCTGCTGCTGCCACTCAGCAGAGCCGGCACCGCCCTGTCCTGACACTTAGTTCAGGACTGGTTGCTAAAAAATAAATCTGTAATAAATTGACTTCATTACCGTTTTATTTTTTAGCTCTGGGGTTTTTGGGGAGATGCTCCTTCGCTCAAATAGTCATTACGTTTTAATAGTTACTATGAATCTTAGAATGGTTAGGTGGAATGTTAAGGGGTTTAAAAACCTGATTAAGCTCCGTGTCTTATCACATTTAGGTACATTTAACACAACTATGGAGAGGCAAAGCGTATCAGTACATATTTATAGCTTTAAATGCCATACATATAAACAAACATAGATGACAGGAGTAATAGTTTTCCAAACGGTGACGTGATTTTCAAGTGGTTGAATTGTGTTTCACAAAATCCACAGCCAAAATCCACAGCCTACGCGTTTCTCCCAACACAGGCTTCTTCAGGGCTTAGTTTCGTATCTTGGTACTACAATGGCTCCAATTCTGGGTGTCTCCGTTAATGCAGTCCCAAACACTAGCGAATATTTTCCACTTCCTGGGATCACACTTTCATTAAGCGATTTGGCATCGTCCCTTGATCCTTTCTGTGTTGTCAAATTCCTTGTTTCTGAGGATGAGGGAAAAACTTCGAAAATAGCTGAGTCGCTATACAATGTCGATTAAGGCACAGTGTACTGTCTCCTATGTTGGAGCCCTTCTTCTTCGATTTTCTTTACGGAAGTTGTATGCGGACAGCTATAAATATGTACTGATACGCTTTGCCTGTCCATAGTTGTATTAAATACGTTTATATGTTAAGACAAACATTGGTGGCTGGTCTTAGGAGGTGGGCAAGAGTGGAAAAATTAGCGTGAACCAAAGAACGGTTGTAACAACTGTCTGTTAGTGCAGCAATAGAACCTGCCACCTTTTCTGTGCTGTAAACATTTAGGTACATTGAAATGTGAAATGGGTTTACTACAAAAAATACATATCTCTGAAACAGAGGTATTAAAGTAAAACAAGCATTAGAAATGCAATATGTCTCAGATTTCTTTGAGTTAGAGCTAATGGCATTGTAAATGGCAATGTCTTTTAGCCATGTGTTATGGAGTGTATGCATGTGGTGTGTAGTGGAATTATGTGGGTTGGATTGGAATTGTTGGTGGCATGCTGCGCTTCAGATGAATATGTTTAAAAGTAAAGTGCACCATACTGCGATTGCTACAATAGTTAATTGTGGATGCGTTAACAATTGATTTGCGCACTGATGGCTGGTGGTGTGTGCCTGTAGAAATTGTGCACTGATGGCTGGTGATGTATGTGCTTGGTGGAAGCGTGCACTGCCGGTTGGAGGTGTGTGTGCTTGGTGGAAGCGTGCACTGATGGCTGGTGGTGTGTGTGCCTGGTAAAAGTGTGCACAGACGGATGGAGGTGTGTGTGCCTGGTGAAAGCATGCACTGATGTCTGGTGTGGTGTACCTGCACTGACAGCTGATGGTGTTTGTGCCCAGTGAAAGCGTGCACTGACGGATGGTGGTGTTTGTGCCCAGTGAAAGTGTGCAGTGACGGCTGGTGGTGATGAGTGTGTGGTGGTGAGTGTGTGGTGGTGGTGTCTTGTGGTGGTGGTGTCGTGTGGTGGTGGTGTCGTGTGTGTAGTGGTGGTGGTGGTGTGTGTAGTGGTGAGAGTGGTGTGGTCTTATGTGTGTGGTCTTATGTGTGTGGTCTTATCCTTCGCAGTCACACTCTGCACTCAGTCACACTCTGCACTCAGTCACACTCTGCACTCAGTCACACTCTGCACTCAGTCACACTCTGCACTCAGTCACACTCTGCACTCAGTCACGCACTCACTCAAACTCTGCAGCACTCACACAAACTCTCCAGCACTCACACAAACTCTCCAGCACTCACACAAACTCTCCAGCACTCACACAAACTCTCCAGCACTCACACAAACTCTCCAGCACTCACACAAACTCTCCAGCACTCACACAAACTCTCCAGCACTCACTCAAATTCTGCAGCACTCACTCAAATTCTGCAGCACTCACTCACTCTGCACTCACTCTGCAGCACTCACTCAGCATGATTCTGCACTCTGCACTCACTCTGCAGCACTCACTAGCACTCTGAATCTGCACTCTGAATCTGCACTCACAATATACACATGCACATACCCGAACCTATGTGTAGGATTCGACCACTGACCCCCTGCACACTAATCGACACATAGCCATGATCATGCAACCAGCGCTTGCTTCAAGAAGAAACCACACCAGAGAATGTTAACATATGGTAATCTGAAAGGTTGCTATGTTTCCTTTACACGATGACAGTATTACACCCAGCCTAAGGGTGATGGTCTATGGGGTGGATGCTTCCCACATGTCAACAAACGCATGCACGTCCATTCACGGTTCCTCCTACTCGGACTACTGAAAAGCCAAATTAAGAGTGTTTTGGGTCGCGCCTCCCCTAAAAAGACATCACACACAGACACACAACAGGCCTCCTGGTGTAGCGGTCACTGTCCATGCCTGAATGACAATATAAACAGTCAGAGACTCCCTGCAAGAAAGTACTAAGCAGTAAGCACTTGATAAATAGTGTGTGTTCCGGTGGAGTGTGCTATCCCCGCCTCGAGGTCAGTGTGTTTATGTATCACCGTATTACTTTGTCTTCCACGTTCCTCTCAAGGCCGCACTTCACCGGCAAAGCGCAATTCCATCATTTTAATCATTTTTTTTTCAAAAAATATCAGGTGGATTATTAACTTTTAGCAAAATATTCCCGGGCGGGAGGTCGAATAAAATAGAAACCTCGGGACTGTTTTGGGGAAGGCGGCACTGCCCCCAAATAATCCACGCTCACAGCAGGTTTCTGCCCTTCTCGTGCTGCGCCGATGATGGGTCTATAGTAAACAAAGGCAGTGCAGTGCAGTGCAGTACCGTCGCGTCGTGAACCACTCGCGTGCAAACTCCTGATCTGATAACGAGGAGGAATGCCACCCGACCAGGCTGGGGCAAGAGGGGCACCGCTCGAGAAAGTGCACGGACGGGTGTTCTCTGCCACGAGCCTTCCTTTCGCACATCGCCCAGCTCAGCAACACGTTTTCAGCACTTATATACATAGTTGGCAGTTGTGGCACCGGTGTGTTTGCGACGCATTTAACAGTTGTAGGAAATCCAAACAGCTCAATTGTTTTTATTTTCCATACAAATCCGTTCTAGGGAGGAAGTTTAAGCTTTGGCACAAACCGACCGACCAAGCCCAACAGAGGCGAGTGATGCTCAGTGGTTCCTGCTGCCCCCCCAGCACTCTCTCACTCATCTCTCAGGGGGAAGGCACTTACTGCTGCACTCCGCGTCCACGCAGCGCTTCAGGTCCGAGAACCTCCGGTCCACGGAGTCCTTCTTCTTGCCCGGGCTGGGCTAGCTGCAGAGCAGGGCGGCCAGGAGGCAGAGGAGGCACCCGGCTGCAGCCATGTTGCCAGCAGTGCCGGCTGGAGTGTGTATGTGTGGATGGAGCCGGGAGACGCGCATGCGCGCCTAGCGGCAGACACGTCAGCGGGAGACAGCAGAGCATGGATCTGTGCAAGAAGGATGTGGAAGAAGGAAGGGAACAGCGGGAGGAGGAGGGGGGAAGGGTCAGGGGCTGCCGCTACATCATCACCGCATTCCAGAGCCATGAAAGCAGATGGGTAGGGGCACATCCTCCCGCAGGCAATGACGCCAGCGTATCTTGTCTCCGTGAAATGGATTACAAAAAAAAGAAACGTGCGCCCAGCATCTGTCTTCAATTAACGCGGCCCCTGACAGCTGGTAATTGAGGATATATGCCCTTCTGGTGCTCGTGTCCGCACGGAATATGCAGGAAGCGGAGCAACTCTACAACCTATGGCCTATTGGGCGCTGGCTTGTAAAAACACACCCACTCGAGGGCCAATTGCCATGCAGCTGCCATAAATAATGAGCAAAAATCACACGCTTCTCTGGAATTCGTAGGTTAGATTTTCGAAGTCCTCAGAAAAGGACTCTTAAGCCACACCCACTTCGTGGGTTGTAGGCCGAGCCCAAAAAAAAACAAGGGGTAGGAGAAATGTTCTTCTCTCTCTCAATATCCAGTATGAACAATGTGTGTGAGAAATTGGGTAGTTGGTTGACTGGGGTGTGAGCCCTAGTCATGCAACAGCCACAATCCTTTGCAGGGTGAACCTCAAAAAATCACTAAATTAATCTGTGCTTAACCCTGGGTAGCTTGGCACAAAAATCAGTCACGCTCAACTTAGAGGCAATGTGTAAAGTACACAAACAGTGATAACGTGAAAACACAATACAAGAAAACACCCAAACCAATTTAGATGATGAGTACATTTTAATAAACTGACACCAAAACAACAACAATCCAATCAGTAAACAGGAGTTATTAATTTGTTTAAAGTGTTTAGTAAAAACTAGCGCCTAGAAGATATAAGTGCAAACCATGGAGATTTAGTCACGAAAGACCTGGTATAAAACAAAAAATATGTCCGACAGCAAAAGGGAGCGGTTCGATACAAGGAGTGGATTGGGCCCGTTCACTACTGACCCTCGGACTTAAAAACATTTCTGAGAAAGTGGTGAAAGGCTGCAGGATGTGTCTGGGGAGGAAGCGTCATCATCAGATTGCCTTTGATCAAAGCCGCACTGAAGATTTCTACATTAGACTTAGTCTCTGAAATGGAAGTAAAAAATATCCAGTGGAACGAGGCAGACAGCTATAGCTGAAGACAGTTTCACGAGGCCCGATATCACTTTGGCGAAGAACCGATGAAAAGGATTTGCTGCGGCAGAGAGAAACATAGTGGGAGAAGCCCCAAAGTCATTCCGACCAGCGATACACTTCAGTCGGATAGCCGAGAAGGTTGGTCCCAGCCTCTTCGTGGTTCTCAGAGCAGCTTTAGCCAAAAGCGTGTTTAAGTTCCTACTTTTGAGTTTTGGCTATTTGGTCGCCTTCAGAACCACATCTAAGGGGTCCGCACTTGAGGGGTACCACTTGGAGGGTCAGGACTCACTCAGGCCAGGTTCAGTGTGGGTCCAAGGTAAAGGGAGACTTTTGTGTCCCAGATGCTCAGATCAGGAGGCCAGCAAACTAGCCCTTTTGAGTCACTCTGGTAGTCCTGGGTTCAAGTTGCACGTCCGGACCTTCTTCACTAGGCAAAAAGGCAATAAGGCAGCAATTCAACAAGGCAGCAATTCAGAAAGGCAGCAGCAGGTCAGCAGACCAGCAAAGTGGCAGTCCTTTCAGCAGCACAGCAGTAATTCTTCTGGAAGAGTATCCACCAATCCAGAAGTGTGCTGAAGAGTTGGTGTCAGAGGTGCGCTTTTTATACTCTGGTGCCCTCCTTCTAGAAGGCCGGAGTAGCTTCTAGACAGTAGCTTTGAAGTGCATGGAATTTCCTGACTCCCCTGCCCGTCTCCAAGTTGGCTGCAGCGACAATGGATTGGTCTCAGGCCTTTTTTGTGAAAGGAGGGCACTCTCTATTCAGTTGTAAAGTGAGGGTGTGCTCAGCTCAGCCCCCCTCATCCTGCCAGCAGATGGCCCATTGAGGCACAGCTTATTCCTCAATTGTGCAACTGTCTGAGATGAATTCACCAAGTCTGTCAGTTACACCCAGTCATGTGACCCAAAACAGGCTACAGGCACAAAAGGGCTACGGCCAGAAAAATAGCATTTTTCTAGAAGTGGTGTTTTCAAAATTGTAATCAAAAACACAACTTTACCATTAAATAGGGTTTTTCATTACAATTCCAAAGACACCAAACATGAAATTGCTACCTGCTCCCAATTGGAAATGACAACTTATTAAGTGGAATACGGAATCCCCAATGTTATCCTATCAGAAGTAGTGAAAACTAATTTAGGAGTTTTTCACTACCATGACATGTAAAATTTAAAAGTACATGCCTAACCTTTTAACCACATAGCACCCTGACACACAAGTGGTCGTTTCAATAACCAACAATGAGGATGAGGTGCCGACCGTTTTAACATCCGCATGTCCCATGTCAAACAACTGGATGCAATCTAATTGCTTAAAACTAAACGGCGGCAGAACCTAAGTTCTGTTGTTGGGTGCCAATCCACTGGTCTGGTCTCCAAAATGGTGGCCCATCGAACTGGGCGAAGGCCCTACACCGGTATCCAAGGTTAAAAATCTAGGGGTGAATTTTGATTGTCTGCTAACTTTCGACAGCCAGATCAACTGCCTCACGGCCAGTTTCTGGGCCATCTTAAAATTGATTAGAAAGATCTGTACCTTTATTCCCCCTGAGGCCTTGAAAACCTTGGTGACTGCCCTCGCCATTTCCAGGCTAAACTATGGGAACGCACTTTAATTAGGGATCCAAACACAATGAGTGATCTTGGACATTCCCAAACACGAATCAGTATCTCAGCGACTAATAGCTCTCCACTGGCTGCCGGTTCGGAAAAGAATCATTTTAAAGTCACTTTGCATCACGTTTAACACCTTAGCTGCTTCGCAAATATCCCTCCCCAGTGCTGCGCTGTCCATTGGAACTAGTGCTGAATGGACGTCCAATGGTCGTGCGCAGCACTGGGGAGGTAGCGCTCGTGATGACCGTTGGCCGTCAGCAGCGCTTAAGAGGTTAAGGCGCTCCAAGGAAGGGGCACCTCTTACCTGACTTCAAGGTTAAAACACTATGTGCCGTCTAGGAACCTTAGATCTGCTCGATTAAATCTGCTGCAAGTCCCTAGGTTCAAGCAGGCACGGCAGGAAGGAGCTTTTTGCTAAGATCGGCAAAACTTTGGAATCTCCTACCATTAACAATTAAAAACAGCCCAAATCTCACTTCATTTATGAAATCACTAAGAACTTGGCAGTTCCTAGCAGACCTCTAATTCTTCCCTGTCACCCCATTTGGCACTACCCTCTCAGTCCTCAGCGCCAAGACTCCTGCCAAGACTCCTTCGGGCATTCGTTGCGCTTTATAAATCTAAAAATCAATCTGATCTATGGGCTACCTAGGGCCTGCCTTAGTGGTGACATTAGTAATAAAAGGGGAGTCAAAGGTTTGGCAAGGGGATTTCTTGCCAAGTTGGCATGGCAGTTCAAAACTGCATTCAGGCTGCAGTGGCAGGCCTGGGTGGGACCTGTTTTAAGGTGCCACTTAAGTGGGTGGCACATTAAATGCTGGAGGCCCACTGGTAATTTATAGGCACTGGGTATATGGTATACAATACAAGGAAGGCATAAGTAAATTAAATTAGCAAATTGGGTATAAATCAATGTAACCATGTTTTAGGGGAGTGAGCACAAACACTTAAGCAGTGGTTAGCAGTGGTAAAGTGCACAGAGTCCTAAGGCCAACAAAAACAAATTCAGCAAAAAGTGGAGGGTAAAAGGGAAAATGCTTGAGGCGAGGCCTGCAGAGAGGGTCAGGTCCAACACAGTGACTATAATTTATCACAAACACTTAAACATCTCATTAATTTCCCAGCACCCATGATTCAGAGGGACCCTGGGTCTTTGTTACACTTACGTTTGATGACACCACTCATGATGAACGTTTATGGTCCAACCAATCCATACCCAAGGTTTCAGCAAAAATTCTCACGCTATTTCTGAATACGCTACTGATCACTTACTGTTGAGACGTGACTAATCAGCTCCTAGACCCAGTCCTTGACAGAAACTAATGATAGATTTGCTCCCCATAACGCTCATAAAGCCTTCAAAAGTACCACTTCTCAACACTCACTCTCTGATTATTGGAGATTATTTAACCCCAACCTTCCTAATCCCAAGTGTGAGTCTCCTTGTTTTCAGTTTTGATAAATTGGCTATCATCTTCATAGATAAAGTAGAAGCAGTTTACTGAGAATTTGTTTAGATCATGTTTCCCCCTCTGTCTAATCCCAGCACTGACATTTCTGCTAGGATACTGGATAATGGTGGACTAAGCAGTTTTCCCTTTCTATCAGTCAATCTAGTGACAGATCTAATAAGGTGCACTAAATCCGGAGTTGACTCCAATCCTTGCCCGCCTAAGGTGACTCAGGATATGGTGGATACAATAGCCCTGGTCCTGACGAGTCTATAGGGATGTTTCCCTATGGACTGGTAAAAAGCCTTTGTCTCCCGCTCCTAAAGAATCCATCTCTTGTAAAGAATCCATCTCTTGTAAAGAATCTTGTAAAGAATCCATCGCCTTGTTTGCAGTAGGTGCGCACAGTCAAAACGCATGCCGGCAGAGCACACGCACCACGGGATCCAAACAGAATACCGGATCTACCTACACAACACATGCGCGGTACCACGGACTCAACTGAGCATGCGCGCAGCCAAAACGCATGCCAGTAGAGCACACCGCACCACTGGATCCAAACAGAATACCGGATCTACCTTATATGGGGTTACAATCAATTTAACACCTACTGCAAACAAGGCGGATCACCCTTATTTGGGCATCTCACCATATCCGTTAGAAATCCTTAACGATCACACTAATGAGGATGACAGGGTATAAATACCACACGAAAGACTCCCACAACCATTCCAGCGGAGCAGCGTGTGGGGCAGTACTGAGGACAACTCGTCCCGAGTTTGTGAGTATAGAGTGACTAAAGAGATGCATTACTTCTGAGAAAGTAAGTGAAAACTGTGTTTTGAAACCGAATCTATTTATCCATCTAGATTGCCCAAAATAGCAATCAACCCCCAGACGTTCTAGAGTGCTCATGAAGCAAGCAAGCTATTTCCAATGAGTATGACCAATACCTCTTTTACAAACAATATGTGTGTTTTCTATGTTGTATGTCTTGTCTGTTATCTTCTTCCACAGGGCCAATTTCGGCAAATGGTCTGTTCCAGGTGACTGCACCTGTTTGAGCCACCCTATAATTAGGGTAACCATCTCCATTTTTTTCCCCCTTTTTTCAAGTCATGCAAATGCATGTATCCTGAGCCAAAAAAAACGCTGTAGGCACACTATAGCCTATATATTTTGAAATACACTTAAAAATAAGTTTCACTTTTTGTTATTAACAAATAAAATTATTTAGAGAAACGTGAGTAAGGTGGGGAAGTTGTGCCCCCGTCCTGAAGAAGGAGCACATGCTCCGAAACATGTCGACGCACACCTGAGGCACTGTCCATAAACACGACAGACAACCTCGCACTTCACTTCTTTTAGTAGTACCAGCCCAGGGTTGTGAATAAATTTTTTTTTCCAATACACCCACGAGCCAGGTACTTTTTAACTCTTCACTAAATCCCACCACACACTTAAAATATCCCTTTCACTTACACCACACGCACCACACATAGTCATTACTATCAGTGCTCCCGCGTAGTCGTAGGTCGCAGCACACCACATCCCGTTAGAGGGGTGCAAAGACCCCTATGATGAAGCATGACACCAAGGGGCCTTTTGATGTGTGAGCCGTATTTTAAAAAACACTGAGTGTTCCCACACCCTGTTGGGCAACACCCCTCCAAGTCACGATCAGTAGGATTCCTCTTGTTTATGCATCTACGTTTGTGGAGTAAGAATCCTACCTCTGTACTCTACCTCCCCCCCCTTGTTAATTTCAAGATTTATAAGTAACATAAGTACCCAGCGAGTCGTACATCAGGAGAGGAGCCTCTGTAGCTAAGGTTCCATCCTCCCGTGCCGGTGCCTGTGTGTCTACCCCTCTCCGCTGGGACCGGTCGGGAAGAGAAGAGCATTGCCAATGATGAAGCATGACACCTGCAAAGGTGTGTGAGGCCATTCTATCCAACAAAATGGATACCCATTGGTAGGTTTCCACTGAGTTTTCACCTCTACTCCACACACCTGCGACCTACTCACACGGTCCCCCTCCCCAGGAACAGCCCGGTCTTTTTTGTAACACTTTTTGTAACACTCAGATATAATGAAACATATCCATTGTGAGTGGTGTTAGCACCAGTTCACACAGGCTGCAATGACAGGCCTGTAGTCACAGTTTGAGTGGTCTCTCATGGTTGGCATAATACATGCTGCAGCCCATGGGAGACCTGTGGTGTACCTATGTCCTGGGTAGCTTAGTACAATATACTAGTGACTTAGAAGGGCAAACCAGTAGCCCAATGGGAAGTTACCAAATTACTTACCATAGTCAAATTTATGGAGGGAGCACAGTGACTGGGGTCCTGATTAGCAGGATACCAGTCCAACTAGTCAGTAAAACAGAATAGCACCATCAAAAAGTGGGTGTAACCAGGAAAGCAGATCATACATTAATAAACTGAGCTTCCCTGTTCCCTTTTTCAAGGAGCCTGTTATGACTGAAGTACGGAAACCAAGGCTTGGCTGACTCCCTTATTTACCCCTATGCTGCTGCTTTGCACTATTTGGCTGCCGAGAGCAAATCAAGAGCCTGAAGTTCTGCAGATGACTGGATAATATTTTTATGTTTCCAGTCAGTAGGTTTTACCCACTTACCCTGTTATTTTTCTTTTTGGCAACGATTTGAGGCTATTTGTGCATATTAGTTACAAATTTGGTTTGAATATTACATTCTTTAACTTTACTGTAGTTTGGGGTGGTACATTCCTGGACTGCCCAAACATTTCATAAGAACAAGTGTATTGCCTCTGCCTATAATACTAAAGGCTGAAACAGGATACGTTTAAGAAATATATGGTTTTATTTCCAATGTCATCCTTGTCTGGGTATGAGCCCTTCTGGAGAAATACTATGACAGCTTCCAAATACTAGACCGCTTCCAGATATTTATCTCATCTGTAGCGCTTACTGTAAAAAAGAACCTCAAGTCCCACAGTCACTTGGAAGACCCATTAAGGACAATGTGAGGAGAGAGGTTTTTCTATGGCGGGGTTTAAGAAATCCACCTTCAAGAATAATTTGAGGATATAATGCTTATAAAGAACTGCAATTAAACCGTTGAAAACACTGGCATAATGCAGACATATTAGTAAAATCATCTATATCATCTACGCAAAGTTTTCAATACTGACCTTTTTAACACAGTCCACATAGTTATTGTATTTTAGCGTTCCTTTCGCAAACTCATCAGACTTCATAGGAAAATTATAAGCCACAAGCTGGTCGAGAGACTCTTTCAATTCATTCTGTTTGCTTCCAGTAAGGTTGGTGAAAAATGGCAGAATGATCACCGCTTGGCTCTAAAGAGGGGAGGAAAAATTGGAAATCAATATGCATCTTAAGAAAATAACAAAAACACACAATGACATACTTTTAATCTTCGTCCTGTGTGGTCTCCTAAGTCAAACACACAAAGAGTACTGTTTAAAACGTTTGTGAGTGCAACCACAGATCATTGCTTGATTAGCCAAAGGAGCATTAATACATTTTAAGTAGTAACTACTCTCACCATCTTTCAGAAAAAGAATACTTTTCATGGGTGCCTTTTCAACTTAGTAACCGAAAAAGAATTGTTGTGCTTTTCTTAATAAATAAACAAATCAATCAGTTAAAGATTCTGAACCTCTGTATATCTTCTAACATTGATGGGTCTCAGTGATACTCACAGGTTTCTACATACAAGGTATGAACATAGTTAAGGTGGTAGTATGTTTTAGCGCTGTATTGGTCTGCTGCGAAAAGCATTATCAAACAAACAATAAAGTTCTGCGGAAAATAAAGGATTCTGCACTATAACCCAGGCTATTAGCGATCTTTTCGTAGTGCCAGCTAACACGAACAGAAGGAAACCAAGCCCACGAGGCAGATTGGGCTGGTTCAATCAGAAGTGCAGGGAGGCGAAGTCACTTCTCATTGAAGCAGTAAAGTCCAAATTACCATCTAGGACTAGGGTGGCCAGGAGGCACTACGCACTCTGCCAAAAAAGCGCCAAGATGGAGTGGGAGGATAACTTCTGGCAGGACCTTCTGACCGCCAGTCGAGGGAAAGATGCAAAACGTTTTTGGGATTTGGTGGGCAACAGGAACCGTCCTGACGATACTTTGAGGACCTGTACCATCAACGCCCAAACTTGGTTCTCCCACTTCCAAAAACTCTATTCTGCCGTTGAAGGCTCACTAAATGACCCCTTTGACCTCCCGCCCTCTAGCTTGGCCCAAGACCTGGAATTCTTTTCCGTTTTGGATGTTACAAAACAGATCAAAACCCTGGTACCACTTAAAGCAGCTGGCCCGGATGGCCTCCCAGGCGATATTCTTCGAGCATACCCGGAAGATTGGGGGGTAATAATTTCTGCACTCCTCAACGCAATCGTTGCGGGAGGCCCGGTGCCAGATTCCTGGAGAGGTGCTGAGGTGGTCCCCATATACAAGAAGGGCAGTAGGGACCTACCTGGGAACTATAGGCCTATAAGCCTAATAGATTCGACCCAGAAATTGGCGGGGAAAGCGATTTTGGGGAGGATCTCGCAATGGGTGGATGAAAACCACATCCTGTCTGACATGCAAGCTGGGTTCCGCTCAGGCACCGGAACCATCGAACAGGTTTTTAGGCTCCTGTTACTACACTGGAAGGTGGTGGAGCTAGGCAAAGGCAGTCTCTATTTGGCCTTTATTGACCTAAAGACTGCCTTTGACCTGGTTCCCAGGGAGGAACTCTGGAGGGTGCTACACAGTCTAGGGATGCCCCCGTATTTACTAAACCTCCTTATTAAACTGCACAAAAACACCTATGCCCAGGTTAGATGGGGGTTGGACGGGGAAAAGACCGATAAGATCAGGGTCGAGAGGGGAGTAAGGCAGGGCTGTGTTCTGGCCCCCACCCTATTCTCCCTCTATATCAATGGGGTGGTAGACCATCTACTCGGCGAACCAGCAGACGCTCCCACTCTGGGAGGCGTAAAAATTCCAACCTTGCTGTTCGCCGATGACACCCTCCTCA
The DNA here is from genome assembly GCF_964263255.1 of Lissotriton vulgaris. Classification (NCBI taxonomy): domain Eukaryota; kingdom Metazoa; phylum Chordata; class Amphibia; order Caudata; family Salamandridae; genus Lissotriton; species Lissotriton vulgaris. Next base: position 1,475,337,093 of record NC_141691.1, read on the forward strand.
TCTCTAAAACCCCCCAAGGTCTCCAGACATTACTGAATCGCTTCCAGGACTTTTGCACCTCCAGGGGCCTTGTCATCAATGTGGAAAAGACCAAGTACTTAGTTTTGCACCCACCCCGCAAACTTGGCCGCCCCCCTATTTTGAATTCTATACCCCTAGAAAGAGTGGCAGAATTCGACTACTTGGGAATTCGACTTAATGACGCGATGAGCTGGACCGCCCATATCAATAAAATGGCATTGACCCACAAAAGGGTGGGGGGGGCCCTCCTCAAGGAGTTTAACAACTCAACAAAACATTGTGTTGCCCCCCTACTTGACATTTATAAAGCTCGTGCGGTCCCTGCGTCACTATATGGAGCTGAATTGTGGGGACTGGGCAAAGTGGACTTACTGTGCAAGGCCGAAAACAAATTCATTAAAGATCTCCTTGCCATACCATCGAGTAGTCCGACTATCCCAGTGCTCATGGATGCTGGCTGTAAAGCAATAGGGGATCAGGCTCGCCTTCGACCCCTCTTGCTCTGGGCCCGCCTGTGGAGGGTACCGGAGCTAAAACCCTACGCTGATGGCCTTGCTGAGGTGATGCACTCCGACGGTTGGCACAGTATCAAATGGCTGAAGAACATTAAACACCTCCTAGGGGACCTAGGCCTGGACTCTTGTTGGCATAGTCACTCCGCTCCCCCGAAGGAGACCCTAAAAAAACTTTTTTGGGAGTGGGTCCGTGTGAAGCGCATCAGTAATCAGCAGCACTGCAAAACCACCGCAGCTTTTCTGCTGATAAAAGATGTCGTCGCCTACGAGCCGTACATGGACCTAATAACAATTGCCATGGACCGGTCCCTGTACATCAAATTCCGGCTGGGGTTGTTACCCTTGGCTGACCTTTGTTCCAGGTGGAATAAATCCCAGCCCTCTTCACGATACTGTGCTCTCTGTCCCGACAAACCAGAGACTGTGCCACATTTTCTTTTCGAATGCCCAGATTATGGCCGACCAAGATCACGTTGGCTTGGACCTATCTGCAGAGAATTGGGTACTCGCCAGCACTCTGTCGCCCTTCGGATTCTTTTAACTAATACAGCCCCTCCGATTGTTTGTGCCGTTGCCAAGTTTCTAAAATGGGCCTGGTTGATTAGACTTAGAAGACTGTCCATATCAATTTAATCTCCTTTTAACTAATTTATGACAAACTAATGTGTTTTACTGTTTTTTACTTAATGTACAGTCATACTCTTTTCGACATGCTGTTTTAATCTTTTGTATCGCTTTTATGATATATGCATATCGAAATAAAGCAATCAACCAAACCAATAAAGGATTAGCATGAGATTTTAAACAGTTTTCAAGGGACACAAGACTGAGGAAAAAGTTACAGATCGCTCATATTGAATCAAGCACCCCAGTTAAATGTTTGCTTTGCCCTATTTGTAACTGACACTCCTTTTACATAATAAAATGTACTTTACCATCAAGATGAATGAGCTACTTATTTCGGTAATCATTTTTCTGGTGCATTTACCTGAGAACTCCCCACCTCTTCACTAGATCCAGGCAAGTTGAATTTGCGGCTTGCATGATGCAGTTATTACATGTCCATTCCAATGTTTGTTCACAGTACTACCGAGGGCAATTAATTCATGGGCTTTTGGAAATAAGTTTCTAGTTCAATGATTGGCAGCATTTGCCTATACATCCCTGAGTGTCAAATCAGTAACACATACACAAGCATCATTAAGTTCCCCACCATCAACAGATCACTTAATGAAAGCCAGGATGCAAACACTGTAAAGTTAAGCATTCCTGAGATCATTCCTGTTCATCCTCCGTAGCTTTCAAACGGCTTTTAACAGCTCCTGTTTTATTTTTATTTTAGCTTAGATTGCTTACGTATTTAGTAATTGGTAATGAACAAGTTACTTACCTTCAGTAATGCCTCACCCTGTGACCCTTGTAGAGACTTATCTAGCAGCAGATTCTTTTCTTTAGAATTATCCACAGGTGCCAGACAGCATTCAGAAATATTTCATGAGCAGTACCCCTGCGCGCTGGTAGTTGGCGCTGGTCAGCTCTGCGAGCCCATATAGGTGCCACCCCAGCACGCGGTCGTCAGTTTGCTTTGCTACTTTCTTTGCCAGAAGCGTAGAGTCACGAAGAGTACTTACCACTGGTGTGTGAAAGTAGGGCCCTGAAATAGGAACAGCCCTAAGTCTAGAAATCCATTCACAGAGCACGGAAGATAGGTGGATCAGTAAGGGATCTGCAGTTAGATAGAGTCTCTACCAGATAAGGCATTACCAAAGATATGCTTGTTCATCTGATAGAGACTTCTAGCTGAAGATTCCTTACCTCAGCAGAGACACCCAAGCAATACCGCCACCAGGGGGGGCTGGGAAACAAATTCACACTAGAAAGTCTTGCAGGACTGAATGGGCACAGCGTCCGTTCCTGCGAACCGGATTGTCCAGGCAGTAGTGCTTGGTAAATATGTGCAGAGACACCCAAGTTGCTGCCTGGCAAATATCCAGAACCGGATCTCTGCACGCTAATGCAGTGGTTGCAGCCTTGGCTAGTGGAATGAGCACGCAAGTCCTCAGTGGGGTCGCTTCTTGGACAATGCTTAGCAGATTTGGATACAGAGCGTGATCCATCATGAGATGTCTATTTATGTACCCCTTCCCTTTCTGGGCTATAACATTCCCCACCAAGAGTTGGTTGTCTACTCAGAACTCTTTTGTGGGGTCAATTAGAATGAAAACACTCTGGGCGCTAGAGAGCCTGCACGCAAGATGGCAGCACTTGTGTGAGGCTCCAGCAGCCCAGGACGAATAAAGGACAATCCTGCCCAATGACCCACTGTGATTGACCCAAATGATGGCCGCACAGCCCTGAGTACCGTGGGGCTTCTGGAACCCCCTTGCTGGCTACTCGGTTGTCCCCGCCGACTGCAGGAACCAGGAGCCTCCCTGCGTGGAGACTGTGAGACATGGCCCGAGGGGACGCTGCGATGAGCGTGGGTCTGAGGCTGCTGCAGCTGGATATGGTGATATTGCTGCATGGAGGGGAGGATAGGTGTTGGAGGACCTAGACGTCGAGCAACGGCGCCCCAATGAGCATCTGGGATCGCGAACATCTGCTGTGAGTAGGGTCTAGATAGGGACACCCTTAGCAGCGAAGAGCTTGAAGTGAGGCGGCCAGTGACCCAGACAAGTGGCACCGAAACGGAGGCAGGCGATGCCAGAGACAAAAAATGCTCAATTGCTGGTGGGCACCTTGCTGGAGTGCGGATTGAGGCCTGGATAGGATGCAAAGGATTGACAGGCTGCGGTCTGCACAGTGAAGGGCCTCACATACAATTGGCAGGTGCATTGGGATTCCGCAATACATGGGGCCTACCCCCAATGAAAGACTGTTCCACGCGCAGCTGAACATGGCCCGAGCTGGGATGAGAAGGGCCCTGTGCCGGTCGTGAGGGGAAACTCCAGTGGGACTGGTAGTGGGGATCCCCTTCTGCAGAAAGCGCATTTTTTGAAGATGAGAGGGGTGGCCGGCTCCTGGTCCCCACCGCTGCAGACTTGAGGTGCCTGTTGGAGGCTGCGTAGCAGAGGGAGACCTCACAGGGAGCCTTTGGCCGACCATGCCGAGACAACTGAAGGTTCTGCTGAATCGTTGAAGGATCGACTATGGGCAGTACAGAGGGGAAACAGTGTTGGGATATAAAATTATATATTCATGATTGGCCCACTATGTACCATATAACTGTATATGCATATGAATAACCACATAGTATAATGCTATATATGTATGCTTTACAATTGATTCATGTAGGCCCATCTAGACCTATTGATATAACTAGGGCCACCTTGTTGTTTTTCCCTGTGTTCATGTACTGTTTCCCAGAAGTCACATGGGTTAGTTCTTGGTACGAAACCATGTTGAATCACTCTGCCTGCTTCTCTGATCTTTTGTGTGTAGTTCAGGGAAACCCAAGGTCGCACCTGCCCCTCTTGTGGGATGCGTGCATTCTAGCAAAGCCCGTCCCTCTACTCCCCGGGCTTTAGATAGACAAGAGGGCACCTCACCGACCTGCCCCGGAATAGCTCCGGCTTAGCTACTAGCAATCAATGGTGCCTTATATGGGTCTTCCTGCTGGCTTACTGACAACTTGTGTTTTTCCTTGTAAGGTGTTAACCTGAATGTGTGAAAACGTATATAGGCTTTGTATCGCTTGTATTTCGGCAGTCTCCTCTGCGCACCTCCATGAGTCGTGTAGACCGAGGCTCCCCTGACAGGGCTTGAATTTGATTGAATAAACGATTCAACCTTCTGCCTTATTATTCCTTTATGTTATATATGGGCTATTGGTAAGTATAGTCCGGCCTTGTCAATTTCGATTCCTTCAACAGGCCAGGCTGCCCCTTGAACCCCGCAAAACAACATGAACCCAGCAAGGTGACACAGATCAAACCATGGCAGAACAATCCTCTACTACTCAACAGACCCCTGAAGATGACATGAAATCTCTCAATTGAGACAAAAATGGACTCTGTGTGTACCCACATGGACTTCATTGCTCAAAAGCTAGAGAAACAGGAAAACCGCATTGAAGAAGCAGAATACAGAATTTCTGAGCTGGAGGACACATTGGATGGCAGGAAGGAGCAACTATTGAATATGGAGCACCTATTAAAAGTCATTGCTACAAAAAATAAAGATTTAGAAGCGCATTCAAGGCACAATAATATGCGAATTCTAGGTGTACCAGAAAGAGCGAATACTGGGTGGATGGAGGAATACGCTGAATGCCTACTGCCGACCACCTTTGGAACCAACGCCTTCACTGCACAGTTGGTGATTGAGAGAGCACATCATTCACTGGGGTCCCGGCCTCATCCGGGTGCAGCCCCAAGGCCCATTGTCGCCAGGCTCCTCAAGTATTGTGATCGCTATGTTGTCCTCCGTCTGGCCAGGAAAAAGCGACTACTTACGTTTGAAGGATACCCCATTGCGATGTATCCCTACTTCACTATGGCAGTTCAGGAGTCCAGGAGGAAATCTGTGCTAGTGAAGAGAAAACTGCAACAGGCTAAACTGGACTATGCACCCAGCTTAGCCGGAAAGGGTGCAACATGCTCACCTGCATGCTCAGTATCACAGATGTCGGAGCCAGGATAGCTGTACCCCATGAATGGACCGGTGAGGGGAGGCTTTTGCTTCTATGGGAACCACGGTACCGCTGTGCTGTTAGTGACTTATAACTGTTGTACTCTCTATATTCCCAGTGGGATACAAACTGGATAAGATAGAATGATAAAGGCCAGTCTTTTTATTGAGGTACAATTTCTCGCAGTAGCTCACTGTGACCGCCATAGGACCACACCCGGGCACCTCCCCATTTCTAATCTGGCGGGGAACATTGCTGTGCCTTCTGGTACTACCCCATAAGGAGATGCCTACCAGATCACTTGGTTTTCTATCTTTGTCTTAGTATTCACTTTCTTCCTTCATACCTATTCACCACAACTCTCCATCTCACTCGCTCCACTGTCCTCATATGGTTGGGGGATTGGGGTGGGGAACGAACCCTATGGGTCCTCCAAGAGGCTGGTTTCTGCAGTAGCACTTCATAGATTTTTGCTGAAAAATGTTCATAAGAGAGCCACTACTGGAAATGAGTATTCTACTGCTTCTTGTTACTGTTGTTGGGGAGGGAGGGCATTTTGACTCTGACAAGTTTGGGTTGTCGCTGTAGGAGGGGGGAGGGGGGGAAATCAAATCTTCTGGATGCATCGTGCATGTTATAGCTCGTAGTATACGTTTATTGATCAACGCATGCCTGTTGGCATGCAATCGATGCTTGGGAATTCTGATACGCCTCTTCTCAATTCCATGACAGGATGTCAGGAGAAATCAAATTCATTTTGTGACATGGATCGTCTGGGGCCTGGCAAATCCACATAAATGCAGACGTGTCTTAGCCTATCTACACAGAAACAACATTCACATCACTGTGTTACAAGAGACGCATCTTAGCCCCTCAACGACTTCTTTGTTTCATGCTTAATGGGTGGAACACAGATGCTTTGCCTCCTACGAACAAGTTACTTACCTTCGGTAACGATATATCTGTAAGAAACATTAGTTAGTGTTAGATTCCTTACCTTAGAATATCCCCAGGCGTCAGTCTGGATCCGGAAACTTTTGCGTAGCAGTACCCCTGCGCGTCGGTAGGCGTCGTCTGCAGGCGTCCCCTGCGGCTCCGCGTCCGTCGTTGGCGTTGTGCGCCGTGATGACGTCGCTGGAGTATATAGACGCCGCCTCCGCGCGCTGACGTCAGTTCTTTGTACACAGCTTTTCCGCGCCAGAAAACGCAGAGCCATGAGAGAACCAACACTGGTGCCATTTGAAACTAGGGCCCTGAAAGGGATGTCCTTAACCCTAGGTATCAGTTCGCAGAACGGGGAGGATGGGTGGGTTCGGTAAGGAATCTAACACTAACTAATGTTTCTTACAGATATATCGTTACCGAAGGTAAGTAACTTGTTCATCTGAAAGAAACACGTTAGTGTTAGATTCCTTACCTTAGAATAGATACCCCAGCAATGCCAACCCCGGTGGTGGGTCTGCGAACCAATACATTCCTACACCAGAAAGTCCTGGAGGACAGAACGGCCAAAGAAGCCATCCCTCCGGACTTGACTGTCCAGGCAGTAGTGCCTCGCGAAGGTGTGCAGCGAGGCCCACGTAGCCGCCTGGCAAATGTCCTGCAAAGGGACTCCAGGGCAGTAGTAGCAGCGGTGGCCCGAGTGGAATGGGCCCTCAGCCCAACAGGAGGCTCCTTCCGAGCCAAAGAGTAGCACGCTTTGATGCACAGAACGACCCACCGAGAGATGGTTCGTTTACACACCCCCCGTCCCTTCTTCGCACCCACGTAGCCAACAAACAGTTGGTCATCCACCCGGAACTGGCGTGTGCGATCCATATAAAATGAAAGCGCACTTTTTGGGTCCAGACGATGGAGCCGCTCTTCATCCTTCGAAGGATGCGGAGGTGGGAAGAAGGAGGGGAGGGTGATGGACTGCCCGATGTGAAAAGCAGAAACTACTTTGGGCAGGAAAGAAGGTCTAGTCCTTAGAACCACCTTGTCAGGATGAATGGACAGGAAAGGAGGTTGGACAGAAAGAGCCTGGAGCTCACTCACTCTCCTGGCAGAGGTGATGGCAACCAGGAAAGCCGTCTTCAAAGTCAGGAGACGAAGAGGACAAGAATGAAGGGGCTCAAAGGGAGCACACATCAGAAAGGTAAGAACCAGGATCAAGTCCCACTGAGGCATCACAAACGGAACAGGTGGATACATGTGTGTGATGCCCTTCAAGAATCTCGTTACAATCGGGGACTTGAACAAAGAAGGCTGATCAGGAAGCCTTAGAAAGGCTGAAAGGGCAGAAAGGTAGCCCTTGATAGTGCCCAGAGCAGAGCCCTGCTGGGCAAGAGAAAGAAGAAACAGAAGAACCTCGGAAAGAGGGGCAGAAAGAGGATCCACAGCCTTTGCTGTGCACCATGCCACAAATCTGTTCAACCGACAGGCGTATACCGACTTAGTGGAGGGACGCCTGGCTGCCAGAATTACATCACAGACTTCAGGAGGCAAGTCAAATGGCCTCAACTGCCGCCGCTCAATCTCCAAGCATGGAGGTGGAGACTGGACAGGTTCGGGTGGAGGACCGTCCCCTGCTGCTGCGACAGAAGGTCCTCCTGAAGGGGCAGGCGGATCGGGGGACCGACTGACATGCTGAGTAGCTCGGGATACCAGTACCTTCGAGCCCAGTCCGGAGCCACAAGGATAACTTGGGCCCGGTCGCCCCTGATCTTCTGCAGCACTCTGGGCAGAAGTGGTATAGGCGGAAAGGCGTATAACAGACCGCAACTCCACTCGCGCCGAAAGGCGTCGCCGTGCGAGTGCCGTCTTGGAAACTCCAACGCACAGAACTGATGACATTGCGCGTTCTCTTTTGTGGCGAATAGATCTAACCAAGACTCTCCCCATTGCAGAAAGATGCCTTGCGCCACGTCCGAGTTCAGACGCCATTCGTGATCCATCGAGCACCGACGGCTGAGTTAGTCCGCCCTGGCGTTCAGAGAACCTGCCAGGTGTTGAACCGTCAGAGTCACGCCCTGACGTTCCAGCCACTGCCAGAGGCGCAGAGCCTCCTGGCAAAGGGTCCATGACCCCACCCCGCCCTGTTTGTTGCAATACCACATGGCGGTGGTGTTGTCTGTGAACACCTGCACCACACTCCCGTTGACAAAGGGGAGGAATGCCTTCAGTGCTAGACGAATCGCCCGCAGCTCCAACAGGTTGATATGGAGCCGGGACTCCGCCGGAGACCATATGCCTCTGATCTCTGCCTCTCCCAAGTGGCCACCCCAGCCCTGGAGGGACGCGTCCGTCACGACAACATGCTCCGGTTGGGGAAGGGAGAGGGATCTGCCTCTGACCCAATCGCGGTCCGTAAGCCACCACTGCAGTTGTCTCGCAGTGCCCTCCGAGATCAAGACGTGGTCGGACAAGTTGCCCTGATGCTGGGCCCACTGAAACTTCAGGACCCACTGCAGAGCCCGCATCCGCCACCGGGCGTGATGCACCAGAAGGATGCAGGAAGCCATCAGTCCCAGCAGCCGCAGCGTCAACCTGACCGAAACCCGGGATAGCGGCTGGAAGATGGGAATCAAAGCCTGTATATCCAGGACCCGCCGTTCCGGAGGATAAACCCGAAACTGCGCCGAGTCCAGAACCGCTCCGATGAAAAGGAGCTTTTGAGAGGGACACAGGTGTGATTTCGGCACATTGATGGAGAACCCCAGGTCGTGCAAGAGGTCTGCCGTCATCTGAAGGTGGTGGACGACTGTCTGGGGCGAGCCCGCCTTTAACAGCCAGTCGTCTAGGTAGGGGAAGACTGAAACCCCTAACCTGCGCAGATGGGCTGCGACCACCGCCATCACCTTTGTGAACACCCGTGGGGCACTGGTAAGGCCGAAGGGGAGCACGATAAACTGGAAGTGCTCCTGGCCTACCGTGAACCGCAGGTAACGCCGGTGGGCCGGCAGGACGGGGATGTGAAAATACGCATCCTGCAAGTCCAACGCTACCATCCAGTCTTGCGGGTCTAGAGCAGCAAAGACCTGAGCCAAAGTCAACATCTTGAACTTCTCCTTCCGGAGGAAGCCGTTGACGTTCCTTAGATCCAAGATAGGACGTAGGCCCCCCTTGTCCTTCTTGGGTGCCAGAAAGTAGTGGGAATAGCAACCACGCCCTACTTCTGGCCCAGGAACGCGCTCGATGGCCCCCTTGGCCAAGAGGGCCGTAACTTCCTCCTGCAGAAGCGTCAAGTGGTCCCCCGACACACGGTGGTTCTGCGGTGGCATGGCTGGAGGAGTAGTCTCGAAGGGGAGGGAGTAGCCCCTTCGGACGAGCTGCAGCACCCACCTGTCCGACGTAATTGTGCGCCAGTGAGCGTGGTGATGGCGAACCCTGCCACCCACTGGCGTCACATGGGGCCGAAAGCACAGACTAGGAGGATTTGGAGGCGGATGCTGCGGGGGGAGGTGTGGCCTGACCCCGCCGTTGACCCCTACCGCCGCCACGGTGGTTTCCACAGCCGCCACCGCGTTGAAAGGATTGTTGCGGCGCGTGGCTGGCAGCACGTGTGGGGACGCCCCTTCCTTGGCCACGAAAGGAGCGAAACAAACCCGTTTGCTGGCGCTGGGTCGAAAGACCCAAGGACTTGGCCGTGACCCTGGAGTCCTTGAAGCGTTCCAGCGCGTGGTCCGCCTTGTCACCAAAGAGGCGACAGCCATCGAACGGCATGTCCATCAAGGCATTTTGGACGTCTGCCGAAAAGTTGGCGGATCTCAGCCAGGCGTGGCGACGAATCGCCACCGTCGTTGACATAGTTCTGCCCAGCGAGTCGGTCGTATCAAGACCACACCGTATGGAATATTTAGCTGCGTCTCGGCCCTCTGCCACAGCCTTGCCGAGCTTCGCCCGCACCTCCATGGGGCATTCTGGCAGCACTTCCGCGACCGTGTCCCACACAGAGTGGGTGTAGCGGCCCAAGAGGCATGCGGTGTTGCAAGACCGCAGTCCCAGACTCAGGGACGAGAAGACCTTCTTACCGTACTGGTCATACCTCTTGGATTCCCGATCGGGCGGGGCCGACGGGAATGCGGACTGGGAGGTAGAGGCCTGGATCACCAGACTCTCGGGAGTGGGATGGGCGGACAGGAATTTGGGGTTGTCCGGACAAGGACGGTGGCGTCTGGCCACGTTCCGATCAACAGGCGAACCTGAAGCGGGCCTGGACCACGTGCCCAACAGAACGTCTGACAAGGCTTCGTTAAACGGCAGCAGTGGCTCCTGTGGGCATGACTGCGGTTTGAAGACCTCAGTGAGGATGTTAGGCCTCACGGCCGCGACGGGGAGCTCAAGGTGTAAGGCCTTGGCAGCCCTCATCAGCACCACTGAATATGCAGCTCCCTCCACCGACTCCACAGAAGGAGGAGAGACAAAACCAGGGTTAGGAGAGTCGTCCAGACCACTGGCATCCCCCAAATCACCTGTCCAGTCCGGGTCATACTGGCACTCACGTGACAGAGGGTCCTCAGACCCCTCCCAACCTTCCCCGTACTCTCCATCATCTCCATACTCTGAGTCAACGATGTAGACCGGTTCCTCGGGGTTCACAGGCCCCATCGGCGCCGAGCCCGGCGTCGACCGACGCCGGTCCGACTCCGCGTCCGGATTCGGGGAAGGAATGGGGACGGTGCCGCCCGGAGCCGGCGCCGGACCCCCAGCGCCGGCCGAAGCCGGCACAGGAGAACCGGCGCTGCGCGGGGGCGGCGTCGGGGGTAACCCAGATGGAATCGGCGCCGAACCAGCCGGCAGGCCAGCCGGCGTCGACCCCGAAGGCCCTTGCAGCGCCGGGGTCGGAGCCGTCGGCGGCACCGAGCCCGAAGCACCCGATGGCGTCGAGTCAGGGACACCCGACCCGCCAGGGCCCCCGGACGGTAGCACTGGGCCCGAAGGCGCCGTAGGCCCCGTCGGAGAACTGAGCGCCCTCATGGCCATGAGGAACGCCTCAATCTCCTCAGGCGTCGCACCGTGCCCAGGGACCGGAGGGTATGAGGCAGGCCGCGCCGGCGACACTCGCGGAGCCGCGGAGTTGGGTTCACCCGAACCCCCGGCCGCATCGCGCGAGCGTCGGGGGGAGTCGGGGGTGCGATGACGACGCCCCGACTTCTTGTGTTTCTTACCTGATGAGCCCGACGAATGGTGACAACTTCCGGAGCGCTCGGCGCGGCTCCGCGACCGCTCCCTCGAACGCTCCCTGGACCTCCGGCCGGACCGAGACCGCTCCCGACGCGGGGCCGACACCCGGAGCTCAAGCAGCTTGCGGGACCGCTCCCGTCTAGCCTTGTTAGCGAGAGCCCGGCAGTCGACGCAGGCGTCCACGTCGTGGTCGGGGCCCAGGCACCGGAGACAGAGTCGGTGATGGTCCGTGACCGACATCGTGCGGTCACACCTGTCACAATTCTTGAAACCGGGCATCCTACCAGGCACCAAAAGAGATAGAAGTTATAACAAAGTTGGTCAAAAGACCGGAGTACTGCTCTTCGGATCTGCGCTTGCTGGCGCGGAAAAAAGAAGAACTGACGTCAGCGCGCGGAGGCGGCGTCTATATACTCCAGCGACGTCATCACGGCGCACAACGCCAACGACGGACGCGGAGCCGCAGGGGACGCCTGCAGACGACGCCTACCGACGAGCAGGGGTACTGCTACGCAAAAGTTTCCGGATCCAGACTGACGCCTGGGGATATTCTAAGGTAAGGAATCTAACACCAACGTGTTTCTTTCAGATTCTACATACGCCAGAGGCACGGGGTTTCTGATTAAAAAACACATGCTGTATGTGGCTATGGGGCCCCTCCAGGATATGCAGAGCCGTTTTAGTCTTATGTGGGGCAAACTGGTGACATATTCTATCACCTTCGTGTGTTGCCATGGTCCCAATACAGATCACCCAGCTTTCTTTAACACCCTATGGTGAGAGGTGATGAACATAGGGTTAACATATGTGATATGGGGGGATTTTAACACAACGTTAGAGCCAGACAACAATAGGTCACATCCCCAACGCCATCACTATACCGCAACCCAGGGCCAGGTGTGGACCATTCATGCTGAAAATTACCTCCTCGACACATGGAGACTCCGCCATCTGGCACTGGAGGAGGGCACTCATTACTCGGCCGTGCATTCCACGTGATCGAGACTTGAATATTGGATTGTTTCCCGAGGTTTGGGCTCCTGAGTGTCTCAGGTCAAGCATCTGGCACGCACGTATTCAGATCACTCCCCAGTGGAGCTGATATTGGCTCTTCCAACCAACCGCACTTCTTACTTAGCCTGGCGGCTTTTCTCGAAGGCATTGTTAGATGCCTCGTTTAGAGTGGAAGTTGAACAAGAAATACTGGATTTTTTCCAATGTAACATGGGGTGGGTCCCTCAACTAAACGCCAAGGGAGGCCTTGAAGGTCACCATAAGGGGGATTTGCATTGCAAAGGGAGGAGGGTGTTGCACAGTTGGTTAGTGGAGAAGTGTGGCTCAGGGGTTAGAGGCGGCAGACCCGGAAGCTGAGATCGGTCCTGGACCAGGGTTCAATTCCCCGCCTCGGCGGGTCTTGGGCTAAAAATTCCACGGACTCGATAATTCTCGCTCCGGTGCCTTCTCGACTCACGGGTTCACACTCTGCGACTCTGGGCAATAGCTTGCTTAATCTCCACAACGGCCCCTCGCGGCGGGATGCCTGACTTTCACCTTGTGGATACCTGCTGGGCCTATCACACAGGGGAATATCAGGACGGGTTCCCTAAGCAAGCGCCGGGACACCCACTGTGGGTAGCTGTGCGCTATATAAGCTCAACTACATTTACATTTACATTTACAACATACACACTACTATTAATAGGCTGGAGACAGACCTCAAATTCCTTGAGAACTGACTGGTTGACTCCCCTACTGGGGATATACAGGTTCCCCCTGAAGACAAGATGACGGAGTATAGGGACACTGCAGAACGTACATTTTTTGTTTCCGGGCAAATACTCTGGAGCCCGTAGTTATGGTGAAGAAGAGAGGACTGGGTAAGTGCAAACAGACCAAATCCGCAAACCCTATATTTCTAATTATGTGTTAGAAATCCAAGAATTTAACAGCACAGTCCAGAGAGGTACACTCAACATACTCCAAGCATTCATGACATACTATTCCTCCCTTTACACTACAAAGAGTAGACAACCGCTTGAAATGACTCCATACTGAAAAGAGGTGGCCCTGGGATGACTGGGGGTGGCGAAGAGGAAGTTTCTATCCACTGCAATTGAGGGGGATGAGATTAGAATGGCAGTGATGCAGGCGAGATTAGGTCGAGCTCCAAGCCCAGATGATTTTTGCAAAACATGTGTGGAACATTTGACCGTCAAACTTAAAAAGGTGTATAAGGAAGCCAGAGATACAGGTATTTTCCCCCAACCATGCAAGAGGGGGTGTTCCCTTCCTTATTAAGGCCCAAAAAGCCAGGTGATAAGTTAGGGCTGCTCTCCCTAATTGTGATGTTAAAATCCTGGCCAAGGTGCTGGTTAGCCGCTTGAGCCTCTTCATGGACTCATTTGTACTGCCCAACCAGGTAGGATTTTTCCCTGGATGTGCGACATTGCACAGTCTCCGCACCCTCTTCTCGTTGATGCAAGATGTATACCTACAGATAGCCTTGGTAGCGTACTTTTTTGGACGCCACCAATGCCTTTGATTCTGTGCAATGGGATTACCTTGTGGGGGTACCAAAGAGAATGGGAATGTCTCCTGGATTTCTATCCTGGATAGAACTGCTATACCGTTAGCCATAAGCACTAATAATGGCATGAACCAGAGCTTTGGTAGGCTTACCCAGGTTCTGTTCAGCCAAGGAAACCATTCGGAAACTTGACTGGCTACCTATGATACAAAGGATCGAATTTAAAATCCTTAAACTCTCCTCTCTGCAGATTCTTGAACATCTTCTTATGCCTTATGTTCCTTCTCGGCACTTGAGGTCATTGGGACAAAATCTGGCCATAGTCCCACGTTTTAAACATAGTAGGGCGGGTGGGCGTTCCTTCCGCGTTTTGGCAGCAAAGCTTTGGAACTCACTCCCTGCCCGCATTCGTGTTCTGGATGAGTTGCTTGCATTTAGGAGGGCCATTAAAACTTTTCTCTTCCCTCCTGATTCCCAATGACTGTTCTTCTGATTAATTCATCTTCTCTTTTGGTTGTGTTCCTTCTTCCAGATAAAGCGCTGGGACGCTCCTTTGCTGGGGCAGCCGAGCGCTCTAAAACTTGAAATAACATAACATAACATGAGCTCAGACCACTTCCAGATCTCACATGGCAGGAGACAGGGGGTGCCCACTTCCCCCCCCTCCTGTTTACGCTGGCCCTTGAGCCATTGCCAGCTAAGCTGCGCCAACACCACAGAGGAACATGCTATTTGCTTATTTGCTATGCTACTAGACATATATTGGTGTCTCTACGCAGATATCACACTACAGGTTCGGGACCCACAGGTAAGCCTCAATCCCATACTACACGCATTTATCGCTTTCAGAGAGATCTCAGGGATCAATATTAAGTGGCAGAAGTCCCAGATATTCCCCCTCACCAAGACTATCTACCCCTATGCTTTAGATTACCGTATAATATGGTGCACCTCAGAGGTGAAGTATCTGGGGATAAAGGTTTCAAGGGATAAGGCAGAGTTCACGCGTGCTAACTATGGGAGAGATCTGGAGACCCTAATAAACTCGATCAAACAATGGATCTCCATGAACTTGTTCATGGTAGAGAGAATCTCCTTGATCACAATGGTAATCCTGCCTAAACTATTCTATTTTTTTATCAATATAGCATATAATGCTGGACGACACTTTTTCAAAACTTTGAAATCACAGTTGATGCGACTCATTTAGGGGCTTGGGGGGGAAGCAGCTCAGGCTGAAATGGAAGATATTGACGCTGGCTTTGAAGCCCCCGACATAGAGTAATATTATTTATGTGCACAGGCACACTTTGCAGCATATTGGTTCCGACCTCCCCCTTATATCCCGCACCTTGCCATTGAGCAGTATTGTTATATGGATCCGTTTCCGTTAACAGGAATACTTCAATGCACCTCTCCTTCACACGTGGTTTCCCTCCTGTATCATAGCATACAGAGATCGCTTGGGGCTGTCCCTACAGGTTCGCGCATTGGGAGGTGGTGCTGAGTACATTCTTGCCAGACAAACAATGGGAATATTGCAGTCAGCAGACAGGGCGCATCTCTGCCAGCAGCCGCTTACATATAATACATTCTAAATAATGCCATTGATTAGAATACACGCCAGTTAAGATGTATACATTTCAGGTACAGGAGAATAATAAATGTGACCGTTGTGGGAGGGTAGGAAGGCACAGATTTTCAACACTTAGCCTGTGAGTGTACAGCCATTAAATAATACTGGCAGCAAGTTTTAGGAGTGCTGGGACAAACGATAGGAGCACCCCTGCCTGCATTCCTGATCACGGCGCTGCTGGGCTATACGGATTAGATAGAAATTGCCTACAGGAAATACGCAGTGCTGGGGCTAGTGTTAATCAAAGTGAAAGTAGCCTGCAGGTAGGGTAGGGGAAGGGCTCCCAAATTCAAGGACTGGCTCCAAGATCTCATATCTTGGGAGGAGCAGTCACTGGCCTATGCAGAACTACCCCCCTCACCTCTAGACCTAAGGATATATGGGATCCCCTATGTACGTATCTGTTGACTAACCCACTGCTGGAGGCGGGGGCGGGAAACACAGGACCCATGTGAGGAAGGAATGAGACAGTGTACCAGCTGTATATAGGAGCATATCTGAGATTTAATATAAGAACACACCCGCCTGCAGAGCAATTGAGCATGTGAAATGGCATAGGCAGGGCTGAGGGACAGTACCATTGTCATGAACGTGAAATAGTAGAGTAATATCGTAGGCTTCTAAGCCGTTGGGAAATGGAATGGATTCCAAACTGTTAATGATGTTTTCATTTATAATAATTGTAATGCACAAGTATTGAAAAAATGCCAAACTGAAGATTTGTACTTCTATGTTGTACCAGGAACTCTAACAAAAATATATATTTTTTTTAATGAATGACAATGCTCTTTTTTGATGCAGCAGGTGGAGTTGCTCCTCTTTTTCAGAAGGAGGAGGCAGAGTGTAAAAGGCAGACTGGGTGATAGACTGGCCTACATGGAACGGGGTCACCACCTTTGTTAAGGACGAAGCTAGAGTCTGAAGGATCAGCTTGTCCAGGTAGAATATTACATAAGGTGGGTGCGCCAAGAGCGCCGGTTACTCGCTAAGCCTCCTGGCAAAGCGAGGAGGGTTAGCGAGTGTAGGGTGATTGCCACAAGAAAGGCTGTCTTGATGATAAGACGTCTGATTGGACAGTTATGAGTGGCTCAAAGGGAGCACAGATGAGAGAGGTCACAACCAGGTTGAGGTCCCACTGAGGCATAATGAAAGAGGCTGTGGAAAGATATATTGAGGAACTTTCAGAAATCTATTTACAAAAAGGGACTTGAAACGAGAAGGCTGAACTGGCAGCCACAGGAATGCTGATATGGCCAACAAATAACCCTTCTATGTGCCCAATATGGAGCCCGACTGGGCCAGGGTGAGAATAATCAAGAGAACCTGTGAAAGGAGAGATCTAGGGGCAACTTGTTTTTCTGCACACCATGCAACAAACTTGCCCCAGTGACAGTTCAGACGCCATTCGTGATCCATCATGCACGGTCGGCCGAGTTAGTCCGCCCTGGCGTTCAGGGAACCTGCCAGGTGTTGAACCACCAGGGTGATGCTCTGGTGTTCCAGCCATGTCCAGAGGCGCAGACAAAGCATCCACGACCCCACCCGCCCTGTTTGTTGCAGTACCACATGGCGGTGGTGTTGCCAGTGAACACCTGCACTACACTTCCCCGGACAGAGGGAAGGAATGCCTTCAGTGCAAGCCGGATCGCCCGCAGCTCCAGAAGGTTGATATGGAGCCAGGACTCTGTCGGAGACCAGAGGCCTCTGATCTCCGCCTCTCCCAATGTGGCCCCCCATCCCAGAAGGGACGCATCCGTCACCACTTTGTTCTCCGGTTGGGGAAGGGAGAGGGATCTGCCACTGACCCAATAATGGTCCCTGAGCCACCACTGCAACTGATTCGCTGTGCCCTCCGAGATCAGGACGTGGTCGGACAGGTTGCCCTGATGCTGTGCCCACTGGAACTTTAGGTCCCACTGCAGAGCCCGCATCCGCCACCTGGCGTGATGTACCAGCAGGATGCAGGAGGCCATCAGCCCCAGGAGCCGCAGCGTCGGGATAAAGGCTGAAAGATCGTAATCAGAGCCTGCATATCCCGAACCTGCTGCTCGGGAGGAAAAACTCGAAACTGCGCAGAGTACAGAACCGCTCCGATGAAGAGGAGCTTCTGAGAGGGACTCAGGTATGACTTTGGCACGCTGATGGAGAACCTCAGCGAGTGCAGGATATCGGCCGTAGTCTGGAGGTGGGAAACGACTGTCTGGGGCGAGCCCACCTTCAACAACGTCGAGATAGGGGAAGACTGGAACCCCTAATCTGCGCAGATCGGCTGCGACCACCGCCATCACTTTTGTGAACACTAGAGGGGCACCGGTGAGGCCGAAGGGGAGCGCGGTAAACTGAAAGTGCTCGTGGCCTACCGTGAACCGCTGGTAGCGCAGGTAGGCCGGGAGGACGGGGATATGGAAATATGCGTCCTGCAAGTCCAACGCTACCATCCAGTCTCCAGAGTCCAGGGCAGCCAGGACCTGAGCCTAAGTCAGCATCTTGAACTTCTCCTTCAGGAGCGTCAACAACTTCCTCCGGAGGTCCAAGATAGGGCTCAGGTCCCCTTTGTCCTTCTTGGGGACCATAAAGTAGTGGCAATAACAACCACAACCTACTTCTGGCCCAGGAACGGGCTCGATGGTCCCCTTAGCCAAGAGGGCCGTAACTTCCTCTCACAAAAGCTGCAAGTGATCCCCCGACATGAGGTGGCATGGCTGGAGGGGTCACCTCGAAGGGGAGGGAGTAGCCCTTTCGGACGATTAGCAGCGCCTACCTGTCCGAAGTGATGGTACGCCAGTAGAATAGGTGATGGCGAACTTTGCCTCCCACTGGCGTGGAATGGGCCTGAAAGCACGGACTAGGAAGGCTTGGAGGCGGGTGTGCATGTGGACTGACCGGGCCTCTGCCCCCTGCACCGCCACAGCGGTTATCACGTCCACAACCGCATTGAGGTTGGTTCTGCGGCCTGTGGCTGAACGAACGTGTGTGGGAGCCCCTTCCTTGGCCACGAAAGGGACGAGAAGCAGAAGTCTGCTGGCGCTGGTCCGACAGGCCCAAGGACTTGGTCGTAGCCCTGGAGTCCTTGAAACGCTCAAGCGCACTGTCTGCTTTGTCGCTGTTGGACTTGGCCCTTTTGGCAGGTTTACCCCGAAATTTTTTGCATTTTCCTAGCCTGTTTCTGTAACCTGGTGTTGGTGATTTTAGGCCTCTGCGCCAATGTTCCCTCTAATTTCTTTCCTCTGTGTGCGGCAGTGTAGGGTCTTTGTGCACTACAGCCATTGCTATGGGCGCCAGGAACCAGACCGCGCGTTTGTGCAGCGCCAAATATCACTTCAAACGTTTGCTTAAAACCCTAGCATCCCAGCTCTGTTAAGAAGAGACATTTTATTCCTCTGTCTGGTGCAACATTTCCTATACAGTGATTTACACACAGTGATTCAGAGTCTCTGTGTAATGTGTATGCGAAGTAAAGTGCTATTAAACAAAATAAATATGAAAGAGAGGGGTTCTGGAGACTTGAGGGTCACTGTTAAAGGATGTTAATGTGAGTATACGTGGCTGAGGTGGTCATTGGGCCGCCAACAAACATTGTCACACCAGGCACCACCAGCACTAAAGTCGGCCCTGTTCAAATGGCACTAATAATTAGTGAAATTATGAAAACATCCCACATTACAATTTGAAATCATGGCAGCTATGTTACTGCATTTCTTTTCTTAATTGGGATGGGCTGTGGGTGATTGTGTGCATTTGTTAAGGTTTTCATGTTCATTGCAGCTCATGATGGGTGCTACGATTAACATGAAACTTTAAAAATGCACAGGGACATCTTAAGGATTTTGAGTGCCTGGCCCAAACTTTTTTGTGGGATCCCTGATTAGAACAGCTTTGGATTTATGATCCATTTTCAGCTTTTTCATGTCCTTTTTGGCCAGGTCACCGACGCTGCAGAGCCACATTGGTCCAAATTCTAAATGTGCTTCTATCCAATATTCAGGGATAGTGGTATGTGTTTTATAAATTGTAACATAGCCTTAAGGAAAAGGAGAGGAGACTACTGAGAAATAGGATTTAGTGGCGGAGAAAGGAGGGGGAGAAAGAGGAACAAAGTAGAAAAAAGTCAGGGCGCAAAGACGAGAAATGGGGAAGGAGTAATGTAGAAATTGGTAAGAGAGGGACGGAAAGAGAAAGGCAGCCAGAGGCTTTGGAGAACTGGGACGGAGAACGGAGAATGGGAAACCAGTAAGAGAGAAAGCAAAGAACAGGCAGTGAGAGGGAAATGAAGACAAGAATGGGATGGGGAGAAGGGGAAAGTTGGTAAATGTGGAGTGGGACGGATATGAGGAAGAAGAAAAAGAAGAGAAGGAGACGGCGAGAGCAGCTGGGGAGTGAAGAAAAAAGGAAAAAAGATATGTCAGAGAGGATAGAAAGTGTGGTATGGCAATGCTGCAGAAGTAGTGTCTCTGTATATTGACGTTGGGGTGTTATATAAGGAGCCTTTTTCCCATCTTGTAATTTCTAAATGCTTGCTCTATGTAACCTTGCTCACCTGAACAAACTAAGAAGGGTGGAAGGCTAGTTAGGCCTTGCCAAAATTTTTAATCTTGCCAAGATGCTGGACTGAGCAGATGGCAGATGCAAGTTTGTAAATGACTGATCCATCTGTCTGGAGTATTCTCTTCACTAACACTTGCTTCCCTTCTCTTTTTGAAACTCAGGGGCAGGAACATAGTTATGGTGTCATCAGGGCTTTAAGTGGAAGCTTTCAATATTATATGGAAGCCATAGCTGCGGCTTATTCATCTTATGTAACTAACAACCATTGACAAAGGCAATAGTTCTGACTTGTAGATATGATGTTACTTGTTGTATCATAAAACTGGATGCAATGATAGAAACAGCAAAATATAAGTTGGGCGGCACACTATGCTAAGTACAGATTTTTTGCTTATGTGTCTTAAGCCACGCTCTTAATTACACTGGCCACGCCCCTTTGAAAGTATTCCATGCTTCTTTTGCATTGAGGGATTTCAAAAGAGATCTTGATACTTCATATCAGGTGCATTAATATTTGGGTGTACATATTTACGTTTGATAGGTTATGCATGACAAGGTATTTCAATGTGCAAGCAGCTCGGAAGTAGAATCATAGGGCCTTATTTATGAAAAGTGACGCATTGCTGCGTGAAAACAGCGATGCGTCACTTTTCACTGCGCACTCCTTGCGACACCAATGATGCCTCATATTTAATGTATGACGCATCATGTCGCAAGGAGTTACAGATACGTCAGTATTTCTTACGTATCTGTAAGCGCAAAAGTGACGCATTGCTAGAGTGTGTCACAAAAGTGATGCAACTCCAGCAATGAGTCCTTTCACATGGGGAAAGCCCCATGTGAAAGGGCTTGCGTCAGTCTTACGCCTGCTGTGAGGCAGGCGCAAGATTTTGACGCAACGGCGTCCTAAAAGTGACGCAGTGAAATCTCAGATTTCACTGCGTCACTATTACGACGCTTTTTGCGGGGGAACGCCCCCTCTGCATACATTATACCTGACGCAGGTATAATGTGGCGCAGGGGTTTAGAAAGTGACGCATCTATCTAGGTGCGTCACTTTTTAAATATGGCGCAACGAGGTGCATTTTTTACACCGCTGGTGCGTCACAAAAAGTGACGCACCGGCAGAGCAAAACTGACGCAAGGCCTTCATAAATAAGGCCCATAGAAATCATTGTTTGCGTTTAACGTCACACATTCCAAGGGCTTTCTTATTAAGAGGGAAACTCTGCTCTAGATATATCAAAATGGATTTTATACACTTTTTGTTTGTGGTGTTAAATAGCTCGCTTTAACACCGTCCTTGCCATCTTTGTGATCTGTGGGAACCTCCTTTGTAGGAATCTGGGAGGAGAGCTTATCTTGCGTATTGGTCTAGGTGGCAGTTTAAAAAAGCAGCTAATAAATAACGGAATCGAAAATGTAAGGTATTCTACATTCAAAGTATTGTTCTTCTTGCAAGTAGATTTGTGTTTTTTCCACTCGAGCTGCAGCGCTTGGATCTGCTACCTCCGCACTCTCCATTGGGTTCTTATTCTGTTTTCCCAAGGTCTCACTCTGTACCTCGGGAAAACCTAAATGTCACATTCTGTGGTGAGATGTAGCCCAGCTCTGTTAAGAATGATTCAGCAAGTCTACAAACATGACGTGTGCTTTTCACGCCATATTTGTAGCGTTGCTGCATCTCTTTTCTTACCAGAGCTGGGCTGGGGGGTGATTGTGGTAATTTGTTAAAGATTTCAGGTTAATCGCAGGGCCCGTCTGGAGCTGCAATTAACCTGAACACTTTAACAAAGTCTCACAATCACCGGCAGCCCAGCTCTGGTAAGATGAAAAAAATCAGCAAGTTTACAAACATGACGTGTGCTTTTCACGCCGTGTTGTAGCTTGCTGAATTTCTTTTCTTAATAGAATGCCGCAGCTGCAGGGGTGATGACGAGCAGATTGTTTGCTATTGTTTAAAGTATTAATGTTAATTGCTGCTGGTGATGGTGCTGCAATTAGCATGAATACTTCAACAATAGCACAACAGTATGCACCACAGCCTGAAAGAAAGACCCGTTTTCCGGGCCGCAGTGGCGCGATCTTTCTCCTTTGATGTGCTGTGTGCGCGCTCCTCACAGAGCACTGCGCGCTACATTTAACAGAGCTGCGCGCGTGCACATGCGCGCACGTTATTGGGAACAGTGCTCTGCGCACTTTTTCACTGTGGTCCAGTGTAAAGTGGGTGCGCTCTCTGAGTATGTGTGGTGAGACTGGCCTGCCCTCCCATAGGAATGCATGGGGATGTGTGTGTCCATGGTAGTTCCTGATGTGTGGGGAGTGCAGGGGCGAGTTTGGTATATGCAAACTCGTGAGATTAAATGCTGCGCAATGGTGTGCGTAGATTTAATGTGTCTAGTGTAGAAGTGCCACTTTTAGAAGTTGAATATAAGTAGGGGTTTGTACCCAACTAATGTCACTGGGACCTGGGTGATCAATGCATTAAGAAAGAGGAGTCCCAGTAATCAAAGAACGATTTACAATGCAGAAACTATAATAAACCAATCACAAAAAGAAGTCTATTCACACTGTTTTAATCACAATGTGAATGGTTATGACAAATATATAACGTATATTAACATGTGAAATTTAGTTCATGAAGTGCCCCAAAGGTAGTAGAAGAGCAAGGGAGGGGGGAGTGTTCTTGTGAGGAAATAGTGGAGGGAGGAAGAAGGAAGTTTGTTGTGACAATTAAATCAGTCAATTGGCGTTACTCGTCCATGTTACACAATATGTGTAGGAATGAGGACAGCAAAGTTCAAATTGTTATTTCAAAAGAACAGCATACTCCAACAAGTTCAATAAATGAAAGGTCAGGGCGTGGAGTTGGTGATAAGGGTGGTTGTCGACGTTTCGACCCTCTATAGCGCAGGTAGACTTATTATTCTTGCTGTGGGGTCTTCATCAGGACAGGGGAAGGGGGACACACCTATTCAATGTAAAATATATGAATTAAAATTTGGAAACGAATCCCTGACTAGTTTCAAAAAAGGAAAGCACATCAGTGTTTGCATGAGGTCGCAAGGAATGAAAGCATTCTTGCGACATAGACTAGAGCTGAATGAATTCATAAGCCACACATATTGATGTCCGTGACTTTACTTAACTCAATACGTATTAGATTCACCTTAGTCAAATGAAAAAGTATGCACTGACTAGATTTTGTATGGAGGAAAGACGGAGTGCTGCCAGTCCGAAACTACAGCAGCCGGACAAATAAACAACCAAGGACTCAAGAGTTTAACTAACAATTAATCCGTATCAGTATGGAAAACTCACCATAAATTAGCATAAAATTAGATCGTAGTGCCATGTGATGGCTAAATCCAATTAGATCGTCGTTGTAGTGAAAGAGCTGTTGATAGCCAAAAAACGGCAGATCATTAAACACTTGCCCATGTACATTAAATTGGCGTATACTATATTAGAATACTAGAAAAACAATGGGGCTTACCACGAGTTATTAACGTGACGACCCCAAAGTGTGCGTGATCTGCTGACCCAGTGGTATTTTCGAGGCTGAGGAATGTAAATACAAAAGACCCCGAAATTAGCAGGCGGGAAGATGGTAATAGTACCACCACATATTGAAAACATTATCCAGCAAGTGTAACAAAAGACCCCGAAATTAGCAGGCGGGAAGCTGGTGATGGTACCACCACATATTGAAAACATTATCCAGCGAGTGGAACTCACCAAAGGAACAAGGTCCTGTAGCGATCGTGGGGGGGGTCGGGCTGGTGCACAAAGGTGCTACGTGAGTAATTCTGAAAATATAATTAAAGGACCAGAGTCTCAGTAAAAGGGCGGGTGGCATATGCAGTGCCCATAAAAATATATTGAAACGGACGGTGGGACTCACCGGGTGGCAACGATCGGAAGTCGATCTTGCGTGGTCCGGATCAGTCGGAAAGAATGCTTCGTGACGTCAACTGCAATGACAGAGCGGGAGATAATATAGCAGACTGCCCATAGCGGTGTACTTATCTCGCAAGGATCAACAGTCTGAACGGGGCGCTTACCGGGTTGGAGTCAGTCCTATCCCGCAACGAGCATGGATCGCAATGGCGATGCTTCGTTCCGGGTTTGGATTTATCCCCATGACAACGGAGTCACGTGGTGCGGAGCACCCAAGTGGATATAGTAAAAAGACTACAGGAAGATGGGAAAGATCACCTCTAAATGTTATAACGGTGTGTAGTGTCTTAAAAACATTGCCATTGTACGCTAGTAAGGGGATTATGTGGAATGATTACAGTTTCATAATTTGAACAATCACAAGATGAAAAAACACATAATTGACATAGAAGGTACATATAACACTTTTGAGAGAACAATTGGACGGTAGTATCTTGAAATCATTGCCAATGCATGCTAGTGAGGGGATTATGTGGAGAGATTATAGTCTTGTGATTGTTCAAATTATGAAACTGTAATCATTCCATATAATCCCCTTACTAGCGTACAATGGCAATGTTTTTAAGATACTACACACCGTTATAACATTTAGAGGTGATCTTTCCCATCTTCCTGTAGTCTTTTTACTATATCCACTTGGGTGCTCCGCACCACGTGACTCCGTTGTCATGGGGATAAACCCAAACCCGGAACGAAGCATCGCCATTGCGATCCATGCTCGTTGCGGGATAGGACTGACTCCAACCCGGTAAGCGCCCCGTTCAGACTGTTGATCCTTGCGAGATAAGTACACCGCTATGGGCAGTCTGCTATATTATCTCCCGCTCTGTCATTGCAGTTGACGTCACGAAGCATTCTTTCCGACTGATCCGGACCACGCAAGATCGACTTCCGATCGTTTCCACCCGGTGAGTCCCACCGTCCGTTTCAATGTATTTTTATGGGCACTGCATATGCCACCCGCCCTTTTACTGAGACTCTGGTCCTTTAATTATATTTTCAGAATTACTCACGTAGCACCTTTGTGCACCAGCCCGACCCCCCCACGATCGCTACAGGACCTTGTTCCTTTGGTGAGTTCCACTCGCTGGATAATGTTTTCAATATGTGGTGGTACCATCACCATCTTCCCGCCTGCTAATTACGGGGTCTTTTGTTACACTTGCTGGATAATGTTTTCAATATGTGGTGGTACTATTACCATCTTCCCGCCTGCTAATTTCGGGGTCTTTTGTATTTACATTCCTCAGCCTCGAAAATACCACTGGGTCAGCAGATCACGCACACTTTGGGGTCGTCACGTTAATAACTCGTGGTAAGCCCCATTGTTTTTCTAGTATTCTAATATAGTATACGCCAATTTAATGTACATGGGCAAGTGTTTAATGATCTGCCGTTTTTTGGCTATCAACAGCTCTTTCACTACAACGACGATCTAATTGGATTTAGCCATCACATGGCACTACGATCAAATTTTATGCTAATTTATGGTGAGTTTTCCATACTGATACGGATTAATTGTTAGTTAAACTCTTGAGTCCTTGGTTGTTTATTTGTCCGGCTGCTGTAGTTTCGGACTGGCAGCACTCCGTCTTTCCTCCATACAAAATCTAGTCAGTGCATACTTTTTCATTTGACTAAGGTGAATCTAATACGTATTGAGTTAAGTAAAGTCACGGACATCAATATGTGTGGCTTATGAATTCATTCAGCTCTAGTCTATGTCGCAAGAATGCTTTCATTCCTTGCGACCTCATGCAAACACTGATGTGCTTTCCTTTTTTGAAACTAGTCAGGGATTCGTTTCCAAATTTTAATTCATATATTTTACATTGAATAGGTGTGTCCCCCTTCCCCCGTCCTGATGAAGACCCCACAGCAAGGATAATAAGTCTACCTGCGCTATAGAGGGTCGAAACGTCGACAACCACCCTTATCACCAACTCCACGCCCTGACCTTTCATTTATTGAACTTGTTGGAGTATGCTGTTCTTTTGAAATAATTTGAACTTTGCTGTCCTCATTCCTACACATATTGTGTAACATGGACGAGTAACGCCAATTGACTGATTTAATTGTCACAACAAACTTCCTTCTTCCTCCCTCCACTATTTCCTCACAAGAACACTCCCCCCTCCCTTGCTCTTCTACTACCTTTGGGGCACTTCATGAACTATATTTCACATGTTAATATACGTTATATATTTGTCATAACCATTCACATTGTGATTAAAACAGTGTGAATAGACTTCTTTTTGTGATTGGTTTATTATAGTTTCTGCATTGTAAATCGTTCTTTGATTACTGGGACTCCTCTTTCTTAATACTTTTAGAAGTTGGCATTTCTGTGTGCAGCAAATTTGAATTGACTGTCTGTCTTGTGAGTGACAGGGGCTGGCTGGTGTGCTTGGCTCCAGGAGCCAGGTTGGGTCTGCCCGGTGGTGAATAGGGAGATCTGCATGTTGATGGAAG
This sequence comes from Lissotriton vulgaris, assembly GCF_964263255.1. Lineage (NCBI taxonomy): Eukaryota > Metazoa > Chordata > Amphibia > Caudata > Salamandridae > Lissotriton > Lissotriton vulgaris. The sequence goes on from NC_141691.1 coordinate 1,475,363,564, forward strand.
GGAGGAGTTGCACCTGGGACCTGAATAGGGCAGTGCCTTCCCTTTACAATGCTGGCTTCACCCCCTGTGGTGTGTCTAATGTCCCTAGCCTGTGAAACGGAGAGAGGGGCTGAGCAAAACAAAGTGCTCAGGAGTTCCCCTGAACCAGTTGTAGCTTGTTCTCCCATTGCCTGCACCCTGTTGAACAAAGGAAATGTGTGTATAAAAATGGGGCTGTGACCCCATGTAAAATGTTCTTGTTCTCCCACTTGAATCTACCAGGGGCTTGCTACCGCTGGGGCCCAGGGGAAGGCTTGCCCCCTGGGCCCTGCCCAGCCCCTGGATGTCTGATGGACTTTCTTATGGACTTATGCTTTATTGTTGCTTTAGTCAAGGCTTGCTACAAGCCTTCCCGCTCCTTATTTTGGGACTGGGCGCACTTTGATTTGGCTTCCCTAGGAAAGGGAGAGCCTGGGGGCTGAGCAGCACAGCGCTACAGCCCTTGCCGAGGGAATCCTCCTCATAGGGATCCCCCCCCTCCTTGTGGGCTTATTAAAGGTGCCACCCCGCTTCTTCAATTTTTTATATTTTGGTTGCCCACCCCGATTATGACCGCTTCGTTGTTTGGATCCCTAGCTGGTGCCCACCCGCATACTACATTTATTTTTGAAACCAGAGGGAGCCTACTCATCCTGCCACGAGATCGCCATCCGCGGCTCGCCGGACTGTGGGCGGGGACGCAGGACAGAAGTGATGCATGTGGACAGGAAGTGCGGGTGGGGTAGAAAGTCCCGGAGCCTCGCAGGCTCCATTTCCAAAGTCCCAGTCCCGAGACGGGGGACCGGGTGAAGACTGGCGCGTCGTAAAGGCGGAGCTCTCGTGGGGAAAGAGAGCCCCGCAAAGTCCCGACGCCTGTGTCCTGCGGAGGGGGGGCGCGAGGCACATTGCCGGTGACTGCCCCCCTGCCGCATTATGTGAAGAGGAAGGCGGGGCTCTCATACGGAGAGAGAGCCCTGCACGCACGCCGCCCTGAGGAGCCCCCGCCAGACGAAAAGCAGCCCGGTGAGTTAGAAGGGCTGTGGGGCTCCGTAGGGGCTAATGTTGGTGCCTGAGAAAGGCCCAGTGGCAGGGGTGCATTCAGAGCAGCCCCGGATGGCAGTGGGCAGCCCCAACGTTTTATTAATGATTTCCTGAGCCCACGTTTGGGGGCACGTTTATTTGTTAGAGCCAGATGGCTCCAACGCTCTTAAGTTGTTCTAGGAGCCCGTGTGCTCCACCGAGGGGGCAAGTTCCTCGTTATTTGGGGGCATGATTATTTGCAGAGCGCCAGTGCATTCCGTGAGGGCATTATTTGTTTCAGAGCCAGAAGGCTCCAACAGTGGCCCAAATTGCTTCCAGAGTCCCGAGTGGCTCTACCAGTGGGCATGTTCTGTTTTGAAGAGCCAGATGGCTTCAGGGGGCACAATCAGTTGTTCCTACGGGCTAGTGAGTGCCCATGCCCCATTTGCCTTTGCTGATTTACAGCTGCCCAGCAAATAGTGGGCGGCTGCACTTATTAGGTATTTCATTTCAGGGGACATGTACTTTGTGAATCTTGGAGTGAGACGCACTCCTTCGCACTACCTTGGTCTCCACAGCTGCGCAGCACTTAATGCCAGCTGCAGCGTTTAGGCCCCAAGTCATTGTTCTCAGCTGCCCAGCAAGTAGTGGGCAGCAGCAACGTTTAGGTTTGTGCAGATGGTGTACCCCTGACTGGCGCTGCCTAGGCAGCGCGCCCTGACATTCTGGACACAGGGCATTTGAGCCCCTTTGGAGATGGCCAGTTGGCCAGGGGGAGTGGTAGAGGTTTAGGGTGCAAGGCCCTAATGTGATTGATCTGCTCATGCAATGTGGTGCTAGGAAATGAAATGCATTTAATATGTTTTACGCACCTTGTTTGATACCTCTAAACTGTGGTTTATGATTATGAGGTTATTTTGCATTCCATGTGGTTATGCTAGTGAGATTATGTTTCACTGTGTGAGGTACCCCCCTAATTGTGAGTTATACATAGGAGGTAGGGTCTAATGTGTTTAGACTAGCGAGGAGATTGCACAATGTGTTTATGCTGGTGAAGTGGGCGCAGAATGTAATTCACGCCTGATGTGACTGGGCATAATGTAATTTATGTTACGGATTGAGGTGGACTACAGTGATTTCTAGTATTTACTGGTTGTATGTTTATGATCTATTTTTACTTGTACCAATTTCTGCTAAGTGCTGATCCTGACAGTGGCCCACGTGGCCCGGTCATGTGTAAATAATCCCTTGTGAATATTGCTTGTGCCAGTTGGCACAGTGTATGTTATGTGTTTACTGTTCTAATGTGTTATGAGAATACAAAGGCTATTTTTATATAACCTTGGTTGCAGTTCCTTTTGTGGTGTGCCTGGCATGTTGTTGCTATGTTCGTGCGCAAATGCTTTACACATTGACTCCGGGATAAGCCGGACTGCTCGTGCAAAGCTACCAAGGGGGTGAGCAGGGGTTATCTTTGGCGTGTAACTCCCTTGCCCTGACTAGAGTGGTGGTTTCTGCCTGACTTTGGCGCAAGTCTTAGCCAACCAGAAATCCCAGTTCTAACAGTCGCCAAATAGGCGACGCCCATCAAAGGACATGTCCATGAGCGTGATCTGGACATCCCCCGAAAAATTGGCGGACCTCAGCCAGGTGTGGTGGCGGATCGCCACCGTCGTGGAAATCGCTCTGCCTAGCGAGTCCGTGGTATCAAGTCCACATTGGATGGAATACTGTGCTGCGTCCAGCACCTCAGCAAGTGCATTGGCGAGTCGTGCCTGGGCCTCCTCCGGACACTGGGGCAGCAAGTCCGCTACCGTATCCCACAGAGAGTGGGTGTAACCGCCCAAAAGGCATGAGTTATTAATGGAGCGCAACCCCAAGCTGACTGAGGAGAAGAGTTTCTTCCCAAACTGATCAAGCCTTTTGGATTCCAGATCCAGGGGAGCGGTCGAGAATGCGGTCTGGGACGAGGAGGCCTGGATCACCAGACTCTCAGGAGTGGGGTGTACGGACAGAAAGCAGAGGTTCCCCCGGAGCCGGGCGGTGGTGTCGGGCCACGTTTCGATCCACAGGGGGCACTGCGGAGGGCTTGGACCAAGTGAGGGCCTCATTGAGCGGCAGCAGAGGTTCCGAAGAGCTTACTGGCGGTTGAAGCACCTCTGTGAGGAGATTAGTCCTCACGGCCGCAGCAGGGAGCTCAAGAGCCAAGGCCTTGGCTGCCCTGCGCAACACCACACCATATGCAGCACCCTCCCCCATAGCCACGGAGGGAGGAGAGATTAAACCAGTGTCAGGCGATGTATCAAGACCACTGACCTCCCCTAGCTCATCTGCCCAGTCCAGACTTCACTGGCACTGTTCTGCCAGAGGGTCCTCAGACCCCTACCAGTCCTCCCCTTCATCAGTGTCCTGATAAACAGGCATAAATGACGGAGCCGGGTCATAGATTAACTGCTCACCCTTCGACGTCGGAGACGGCGCCGGGCGACGCTGCTCCGACGCCGGATCCAGACCGGGGCTGAAACCGGGGGCGGAGTCATCCGAGGACGGCGCCGGGAGTGTCACCATAGGGGTCGGCGCCAGCAGAGGAGTCGTGAGATCGACTGCCGGCATGCTAGAACCCCCAGTCGGACCCTCGGGCCCGAAGGCGCACCAGCGGGTCTCGAGGGCGGGAAGAGAGTCCTCATGGCCACGAAGAAGTCTCGAATTTCTCCCAGCATCGCATTGAGCACAGGGCCCGGAGGGTGTGGGGCTGGAGGCGACGCCTGCGGCTCCAGCGGAGCCACGCGGGTGGTGCCACCCGAACCCTCGGCCGAGTTGCGCGAGGGGAGTCAGAAGAGCAATGTTGCTTCTTCGACTTCTTCTTTGAGTGCTTCGACTTACCCAACTGTGAGGACTTGGAGCCTGATGAACGGTGATGGCTCCAGCTCCGCGACCGGTCCCTCGACTTCCTCCTCGACCGGGACCTCGAGCGGCGCGGACCCGACTGTCTGATCTCGAGGAGCTTACGGGACCGCTCCCACCTAGCTTTCGAAGTCAAGGCCTGACAGTCGGGGCACGACTTGTTGTCGTAGTCGGTCCCAAGGAAGTAGAGACACCGGCGGTGGGGGTCGGTAACCGACATCAGTCGGTGACAGGCGTCCCACGGCTTGAAACCGGGCATCCCTACCGGCACCAGGAGTCAAAGTCGACTCGAAAAGTTAGTCAAAAAAAGACCAAAAAGTTAGTGAAAAAGTGACTAAGGGTACTAGCTGTTACCGGATCTGCGCTTGCTGGCGCAGAAAAAAGAAGAAATGAGGTCAGCGCGCGAGGGCCCATGTAAGTGCTCCGACGACGTCTTCCCGGCGATCACGACGCCGACGACTGACGCAGAGCCGCAGACGACGCCTACCGACGCGCAGGGGTACTGCTGACTAAAACTTTCTGGATCCAGTCTGACACCGGGGGATATTCTAAGGTAAGGAATATAACTAACGTGTTTCTTTCAGATAAGGCTTTCAATGCTAATCGGATTGCTTGAAGCACCAAAAGGTATTTGTGGAGTCTGGTTTTTGCCAGAGATCAGAAACTTCTGATCTCCACCTTGTCCCGATGACCCCCACATCATAAGAGTGACGCATCTGTCACTACAGTTAGATCAGGTTGAGGGAAGGGAGAGGGGTCTTCCACTGACACAATCACAGTTCGTCAGCCACCATTGCAGATCTTTTGCAGTGCCCTCTGAGATCTGCAGCATGAGAGATTCCCCTGATGCCGCTCCCACTAAAATTTGAGGTCTCACTGCAGAGCTCACATATGCCAATGAGCATGCGTCACTAGCAAGATGCAGTAGACCATGAGGCCCAGCAGCCATAGACAGTCTCACCGAAATCCAGGACAGAGGCTGAAACATCAGTATCATAGCCTGAATATCCTGGACTCGCCACTCGGGGGGAAGCCCGAAACTGCACTGTGTCCAAAATGGTTCAGATGAAAGGTAGTGACTGAGAAAGGGTCAGGTGTGACTTCTGCACGTTGATAGTGAACCCCAGCGAGTGCAGGAGGTTCGCCACAATCTGGAGGTAGTAGACTAATGCCTGGGACAAGCCCTTCTTCAGTCATTTAGATAGCAAAAGATTGGCACCCGTGATATCAACAAATAAGCTGCAACCACCTGCATCACCTTGGTGAAAACCCGTGGGGCACTGGAAAGGCCAAAGGGGAATACGGCAAACCAAACGTTCTCACACCCACCATGAACCGCAGATTACACCTGTGGGTAGGCAAGACAGGATTGTGGAAATGTGCGTCCTGCAAGTCCAACGCTACCATCCAGTCTCCCATTCCAGAGCATACAGGACTTTAGCGAGTGTGAGTATTTTGAATTTCTCCTTCTTCAAGAAGATATTGAGCGGGAGTAGGTCTAGCATAGGACAAAGGACTGAACTCTTTTGGCACCAGAAAGTAGCTAGAACAACAGCTATGCCCTACTTCTGATACCTTGGCCAAGAGAGCTGCCACTTCCTGGCAGAGTAAGGATATGTGGTCCTCTGTCGTCGTGTTACAAGTTGGTGGGATGGGTGGAGGGGTAGTCACAAAGGGGAGGGAGCAGACCCTTTGTTCAATCTGGAGAACCCAGAAGTCAGATGTTATGGACGTCCAGGGGTGCTGGTGATGGTCTATGGCTAACTTAGCTGCATCTCTACAGTAGGCAATTGCTTGGGAAAGTGTGTCTGATGCCGCCTCAGAGATGACAGGCAGCACCTGAGCAACCATCTCCCAGATTGTACGGGAGTATTGGTCCAAAAGGCACATGCTGTTCACCCACTGCAGCATCAGGCTGCAGAAGAGAACATTCTCTTCCCAAAGGCACCCAGGCCTTAAATGCCAACACTCCTTCGTTTGGTCAAAAGACTTTGACAGATAGGGCCTCTTCCACTTCTTACTCTTCTTCCTCTTGTGGCACTCACCCAATTTCCGGGCTACTTTAACAACGAGTGCCTAGAGTGGCTCCATAACCAATCCTGGGACCTTCCTCTTAACTGATATTTGGATCATTGCAACATTGCACATCGAGCGGCGAGGAGCTTGAGGAATTACTCCCTCAAGGCCTGGGGATGCACGGGGTGGCAATCGGTGCAGATCTTTGTGTCACGATTGCACCCCAGGCACTAGAGTCATACCAAATGTGGGTCTGTTACCGCATCTGAGCTGAATGGCGTGGAAAGAAAAGAACAGACGCCTCTGAACATAAACAGTGATTAGCCAGTGACACTATTAGGGGTGTTGTGATATGACCAAAGAATTTCTTTTATGGCTTGAATAATGGGTTGGGCAGATGCAAAAGCTGGCTGTAAAGAAACTGTGAGCATCCTATTGGTACGTTCTACTAGTGCATTAGCTCTGGGACAGTACAATAGGATCTTATTGTGTTTTATGGCAAGATCAGTCATAAACTGCTTTATTTCTTCGGACACAAACTGGAGCTCATTATCAGTTATTAAAGTATTAGGAATACCTTCTGTAGCAAAAGTATCTGACGAGAACTTAATGACAGATTTGGTATTGGTGGCACTTATAAGCTGTATTGAAACCAAATGGGAACAGTAAACGATCAATGCAAGAATATATTTCTCATGAAGACAGAGCATGAACACGACTTACTATGTCAAGGCCTAACTTGTCCAATGGAATATAGGGAACTTCCATTGGGATTAACGGGGTCTTCCTAGTGTTTTTTTATTTGGGGACTGTGAAGCTCAGAAGATCACCGAAAAAGCGGACTTCAGGAGTGAGGGTGAGGTCTACAAGCCCCAGACTGTCCTAGATTTCCCACATCACTTTCGTGCCCGGAGGCGCATACATCTTTAGCTGGGCTCCCACAGCGCGGGACTGTGAAGCTCGGAAGAACACTGAAGGAGCAGACTTCAGGAGTGGGGGCAAGACCTACAAGCCCCAGACTACCCTGGTTCTCCTGCATCAAATTGGCGCTCAGAGGCGCCTAAATCATGGTGGAGCTCCCGTAAAAGCACGGCCCACCCCTCTTGGCTTGGCTCTATTTTTGTTTTCTGGTTATCGCACCCCTCTTAAGGTTAGGAAAGTGAACTATATTATTTGACTTCACGGTTCTGCTAATTATAGGTGGAGGCAAATCCTACAACTATGGTGAAAAGAAAGTTAGCGAAAATAGGCTAAGGGAAGCAGGCTACGGGGAAACCAACAAATTCAATTACAAACTATCTAACAGGAGCTGTGGGGTTAACAGAAAACGCAATTATAAATGTGGAAGAGCAATTAGCGGCTGCCAAACAAGTTACTCACCTGGCCTTGGGCTGTGTAACTGTGTACACACTTAAAAACCCAAACTTATTATTGAGTAATACTTGTGTGAATCCGAAGAGGCATGATAACCCCTGTACCTCAAATGATTCCCTTGAAATAGCGGGAACTAACACCACTTCGGAGCCGACTTCCCCACCACTTAAAAGGAGCAAACTTTGTGATAAGATACCCACCACTGAAAATGTGACTTAAAAACTGACTAAAGCTTTAGAAAGGCATTGTACAGATACTTTGTCTCTGTTAAGTAAAAATTATGAGGGAGACTAATAAGACTCTTAATACAAAAATAAATAAGCCAGGAACAACATTCGTCCCCTTGGTACCTATTTCTTATAATAGCTTAAGTAATCCACCATACTAGCAATGCTCTGGCTCTAGTGGCAGAGTTAATAGGGAGGTCAGTACCAAAACCCCTCTATCGAAGCATGTGGAGGGTGGGATTTCTCAGCAGCGCTCTGACCAGGGAGATCAAGTTACACTTTATTTACCCCCTGATGCTGCACCCTATGTTATTGTTCTTAAGGGTGTAACTAAGCTCAAACCATGGAAAAAAAAGATGGGTCGATTAAAAAATAATGTGGCGCATTGGTTGTCATCACAAAAATTAAACGCAACCTTCTTACACAATGAGATTATCATGGTAAGGAGGATAAATTAGCTAGGCCCTAGTCATAAGTGAGAAAGTGGTGACTGTCATGATAAACTTTTGTAACCATGTTGTTTTACAGTTGCTTCATTTCCGCTTACAGCAATGCCAGAAGTAACAAGGATGCCAAGGACTAAGGATGGTGGTTGTTCTACTTGCTTATTTCTATAAGCCCATAGAGCCCACAACTGCAAAAAATATTGCTAGAGGAATTGATACAGGGATATTCCCTACTAGATTTGTTATTGACCCTCGATCAAGATTGACGCTGTAAAAAGCATAGACAGAGTGGTACTGGATGTGTCTCTTTGATGCTAATGAAAATAACAGGAAGATGAACTCACTAGAAAATACTGCCTTGAACCCTCTTATTCTTAGATCATGGAATATTGCAGGCGTAAAAAACAAATTGGCTAATAATGACAGGTGTAATTGAATTTGTACAGTAGATTTATTGTGTTTTCAAGAAACTTCGCATACTGGAGATTACGCCATTAATGGGTATACTGCCATTAACGGCCCAGCAGTATTATCAGCACATGGGCGTGCCAAAGGTGGTTTGTCTGTCCTGGTTTTAACTAAAGCTCCGGTGACTGTTATAAAGATTTTTATTATTTCACCTTTCTTACAATTGGTCTTACTTAAGGCGAATTTGAGATTATCTATTGTTTTGATTCATTTTCATAATAATTTGTTTAACAACAAATGCTGTGAGGGTGACAGTCGCTTGAGAAAGAATTGGGAAGAGTGGAGGCTCTCTACCCAGGGATCCAGAAACCGGTCTGGTGGTGGCAAATGGCAGACAGTCATTTAGGAACCACACCAGGGCCGGTCATTTTTCAGGGGGCATCTCTAAGATGCCCTCTGAGTGCCTTTTACATTAAATCCCACACTGGCATCAGTGTGGGTACAATGAGCTGAAATGTTTGCTGGTTTCAGTAAAGCCATTGTGGAGCTCTGGAGTTCATAATGACCAACTCCCAGACGATATACTCATTATGGCTTTACTGCACTTATAATGTCTTGCAATGAACTTAGGCACTGTTGGGATACAGTGCTCATGCAAATGTACCATCACCTGTGTTCTAGTCCACCTTGCTAGAGGGTTGGTTTACCTAGGCCATAGGTGGTGGATTGCAGGTATGGCACACAGGGATGAGTGCCATGTTGACTTCACTTTTCTCTCCATCAAAACACGCAGCCCGCAATGGCAGTGTGTAGGAGTTAAGGTACAAGGCCTCTAAGGGTGGCACAATAGGTTCTGCAGCCCTTAGAGGCTTCCCTGGTCACAGTGCCCACGGTAGCCATGGCACCTTTAACAAAGGGCTTACCTGTGGCCAGCGATGAGCCAATTGTGGGTACAAAGATACAACTTTGGGAAAGAACACAAGCCCTGGGAACCGGATTGGCAGGGACCCATGGCACACCACGTCAAGTGCATCAAGTTTCAGGAAAAAAAAGTAAGAGGTAACCATGAAAAAAGGGGCACTTTCCTAAAGGCGCTCCAATGGAAATTGTCACTCATTTGTCTCAGGTGTACTTTTGATTCCTTTTTGCCATTTTCTACCCTCCAGTGGGTTTTATGTGCTTTCAAAACTTTACAAGGACAAGTCTTACGCCCTCCAGTGGGCCTCAGATTAGCATTCCAGTTTTTCAATTTTAAACTAAATTGTGTCGAAAACCACAAGTTCCGACGTGCACCGGAATGAAATCCAGCATGAAGGCACACCGGAGGCAAATAAAAGGAGCAAGCATGCAGGAAACTGTGGGAGCCGATTATTGATGTGTTTTCAAATGCCTCTGACAAAGGAGCAAGAATGCTCGGAAACGTATAAGGCAGGAGGACCTTAAAGATCGGACTAGGATGCCAGTTTCTTTAAATAAATGGTTTAACACCAACTCGAGGAGTGTGTCCTTAATACACAACAGTTGTCGGAGGATATATATATATATATATATTCCTTCCTTTGGTTCTCTGTGTCCGGGAACTGCAGCGCTCGGTTCGTAATCCCTGCGGCAGAACCACGCCGCTTCCAATATGCACACAATTCTCCCTTGACAGGAAGAACGGGACAAACTCACGTATTTTATGAGTACTCTTAAATATGTGAGTTCGTCCCGTTCTTCTTCCTGTCAAGGGAGAATTGTGTATGTATATATATATATATCTATATCTATATATATATCTATATCTATATCTATATCTATATATATATATATATATATATATTCCACCAACACCACTGCGCTAGAGATGGCACACTCGCTGAACTATACCTTCCGGTTTGGTTTGCCTCCAGGAGCCCGCCCGTGTTCCTTCACTTGAATACTCCACTCCCGACCCACTTCGAGGCAGCAAACGCCTCTTAATCATGGGATTACACAGGGGCACCAATTCTATCACCAGTTCGTCACTTTCTTTTATTGGTCCAGTGAAACCGCCCTCAGTGGGCGTGGCTTATGATGTTACGTGTTGCATTTGGGGAAATGCAGTCCATTGCCGGTGATATACATTTACACTCCCTTCAGTAGGCTGACATGCCTCTGTGTACATTCATTAAAATTGTAATTCCTTCAGTAGGACGGAAAGTTCATGGCAGGCATTCTCTCGCATAGTTCAGCGTGCCGTCCACAGATCGGTTGTCTCTCTCCACAGCCTTCTCATGACAACCGAGAATGGTGCTCATCTCCCACGGCCCTGGCCGCCGTGCATCATATTGTCCACCAACACCACTGCGCTTGAGATGGCACACTCGCTGAACTATACCTTCCGGTTTGGTTTGCCTCCAGGAGCCCTGGTGAGTTAAGCAGAGCTATATAATAGCTTACAAATACCCCACATGGAGTATGCACACCCCAAACAACGGGGAACCCCTCTTAAGGCAATAAAGCCAAGCCAAAAGAGCGCAGTAACGAACCGAACCCGTGAACATGAGTTCCGAGCCCTATGACATTACCGAGCTGAGCAGCCGGCTCAATACCACAGTCAAAGGACCAGACACAGCAACCTGTGGAACACTGCCACAGCAGACCAACAGTTAGCTCAAAGCAAAACGCATCCAAGGGATGCCAATAAAAGGGTAATTACCCTTGACCACAGAAAAGGAAGAAGTAAGGCTCACTGCCCATGTTAAACACAGAGCGCATCTAAAGGATGCTAAATGGAAAAGTACCACCACGGAAGACAGGCCTAAGAAGACCTAAGTGGGAGGACGAAAGCCTGCAAGGAGACAGTGAACCACCGATTCGGCGTGAGCATCAAACAGCAAAACCCCATCAAAGGGTAAGTCAACCAGTCGCTCCCAGATATTTTCAGGGAAGAAGCTATCTCGCAACCAAGCGTGACGCCTTAAGGCAACAGAAACCGCCATAGCTCAGCCTAAAGAATCCACAGTATCTAAGGCTGAGCGGATTGTGAATTTGGCAAGGTCGCAGCCATCCTGGAGGAGGTGAAGGAGATCAACGCGAGCACCTTCAGAGGTGTCAGAAAGCAAAGACTCTGCTGAGTCCCACAGGGCAGAGGTAGCCCGAGCCAAAACACACACTGTATTTAAAGACCGTAGGGCTGCACTAGTGGATGCAAAGATGTTCCTACCCCATGACTCAAGTCATCTGGACTCCCGAAAGGGAGGAAGCGTAAGTGGGGGCAGGGAAGGAAAGGCAGTATGTAAAACAAACCCCTGCGCATCAGGTGCACAAAAAGACAAACAGGATCATGTGGAGCTGGGCGGTGGCTGGGCAAAACTGAATGAACCAAAAGGTCATACAGGGAGGCATCAAAGGGGAGAAGCGGCTCCACATTCCCGGACCCATGGTAAAGGACCTCAAGCAAGGGGTCCACAGACAATGGGGCAGAAGGGGGTTGCAAGTTTAAAATTCGAGTGGCCTATGAGACCACTCTCAGAAAAGCCGCACTAGCCTGGGTAGCCTTCCGCGGAGGTGACAAAAGCTCATCAGTGGGGGAGGGTTGTAAGCTGACCCTCCGAAGACTCTGAGGGTGCGACCAATGCCCCACTGAAGGGAGCCCCATTGAAGAATGAGGATCCTGATGGGGCTCCTGGGGAGGCGAAGAGCCTGCCGGATCTGGGAGCTCGTGAGGAAGCTCCACAAATTCCAAGGGGGGCACTGTCGACATGGCGCCAAAAAGACACCGTGCCAGGGTCGATCGTGCCTCGTCAGTCACCGACTCAGCTGCATCCGGCATCGAGTCGGCGCCGTCTGGCGCCGAAACCACGACAAGCTCCCCTTCCGAAGGAGAAGGAGCCAGAGAGGCAAGCTTTTGGTGCAAGCTTTTGGTGCAGCTCCGGCACCGGCCCTGCCTCAACCACGACAGGCTCCGACTCTGGAGAAAAAAGCTGAGGTGAGCCTACGGCACTGGAACAACGTTGACCCAGGCTCCGGACAGGCAGCCGCCTGCCCTGAAGGCCAGGGTGTGCTCAAGGCAGGGCTATGAGCACCGGCAGCCACCTGGGACGCCACAGGGAGCCCAGCGGGGCTATGCGGCGTGGCAGAGGCGCTGTGGGTCGTAGAGGGGGACCCAGCTGGGCCGCACCCTGACTACTCCATGTGGACCATAGAGGGGACCCAACCGGGTCGCGCCCTAACGACATCACATCTCCCGACGTTTCTGGGGGGGCAAAGGCTCAATTGGTGCCGGGGGCGAACCCACCGGCGAGTCCGTCGGGTATCCCACAAGAAGCGGAGGCCCAAAGGACGTCCCACGAACAGGAGAGGACCCAATGGCGACCTGAAAAGCCATGACATATGCCTCCATTTGGGCCCGAGTCGCCCCTAAACCCGAAAAGGGCGGATAGAGGGTGGGGGGTGACTGTCGGGAGAGCGCGTCCGGGAACCAGTGCCCCTGACAACAGAAGAAAGGGAGGTCGAAGACCTCGGCGACATGTGCATCAACTTACCAAGTGGCAAACGACGGCCTCGGACCCCAGAGGGCGATCAACAGCGGGAAAGGACAGTAGAGACCTGCCGGCAATGAAGAGGCAGGGGGACGAGAGGACCCCGACCAGGACAACCGTGCCAAGAGAAGCTTAATACAGCGCTTCCGTCGAGACTTCGGCTTCAGGCGTTGGCAGGCTTCGCAATCCGTGGAGTCATGGTGCTCGCCCAGACACCACATACAATTTGTATTGAATTGTATTGTATATAGCATTTATATAGCGCAAAACTGCCACCCCTGGTGCTTAGACTTCAACTAGTCAGCACGAAGATCAACCTGAACTGGAAGGGAAGATCTACTTTTCCGCCCTTGGAAATAACCAGGTTTTCAGACTCTTTCTGAAACATGACAATGAGTCGGGCTGTCTGATGGTCTGGGGCAGATCATTCCAGAGACGTGTGGCTGCCACAACGAAGGCTCTGCCCCCCATCCTGGTTTTCTTGAATCTTGTCGTTCTTAATAGGCTTGCATTGGAGGAGCGGAGCTTTCTTTTCGGGTTATGCCAAGTAAATCTTTCCTGTAGTGGGATGTGACCCAAGCCATGCGCTGCTCTATACACAATACAGAGAGATTTAAAACACACTCTCTATTTAACAGGCAGCCAGTGTAAGTCTCTCAGGGCACCAGTCGTGGAGGCCCTGCGATGCCTGTTCAGTGCCAGCTTTGCTGCCATACAGTGGACTCTCTGCAATTTCTGTAGAATGTACTGCAGTGCACCCAAATACAGGGCATTGCAGTAGTCCAATCTACTAAGGATTACGCTCCTTACCACAAGCGCGCGGGTATCTTTAGGCAGAAGCGGGAGAATCTGGAATAGCATCTGTAACAGAGAGAAGCAAACCTTAGCAGTTTTGTTTGCTTGGGATTCCATTTGGAGACCATCATCCACTAATACCCCCAAATTGCGCACTATTTTGGCTGGAGCTAGAGTATCTTCCTCTGGGATGAGCTTAAACTCCAGCCTAGGGTACTGCTGCAGGCTGGTAGGCGGGCAAAATATAACCTCTGGTTTTCCGCTGTTAAATTGCAGAGCCTGCTGTCTGGAGCATACACTCTTGAACTTTGTCCATGGATACCACTTGTTTTTCTTCGAGGGAGAACACCAGTTGGGTGTCATCCGCGTAGTTAATCAGGTCGATTCCATAGGACTTAATTAACAAGAGTAGAGGGCGCAAGTAAATGAGGAAGGATGGGACTAACTGCAGACCCTTGTAGAACTCTGTGAAGTACAGGAGCCCGACAGGCCTCAAACGGCAGCATAGTAACCGTCTGTAGCCTTCCTGAGAGATAGGATTATACCTATTGCACGACCTTTTATGCCCAGATGAGTTAGTCTTTCCAACAGTACTGTATGGCTCACTGTATCAAATGCGACCAACATGTCTAGTAACACTAAAACAGAAAGATCCCCCCTGTCGGCACACATCCGTAGATTATCCATTATGGTGACCAGCGCGGTCTGAGTACTGTGGCCCGGGCAAAAGCCAAATTGATCACTATCTAGTAGTTTGTTATCCTCTAGATAACTTGGCAGCGTTTTACTGACCAATTTCTCAAGGATTTTAACCAGGTAAGGCAGCACGGATATAGGTTGAAAGTTAATCGGGATCAGGGGATCTCGGGAAGGCTTCTTCAGCAAAGGGGTGACTACTGCCTGTTTCCAGGCCTCCGGAACCACTCCTTCTTCAAGAGATTGGTTGCAAATTAATCGCAGCCAGGGAAGAATTTCTTTTCCAGAGGCTTTCCAAATTCTATGTGGGAGCGGATCCCGGGGAGAACCCGAGGTAATGCTTTGGGCAAGTTTGTCAAAAAGGTCCACTGTGAGGACTTGCAAGTTTTCCAAGCAAGGCGTTGCTCTAAGCCCTTCTCCTGGTCTCTCCAGTGGGTCCGTCTGGTTGTCAGTATTATTGGGACGGAGTTCATCCACTATTCTGGTGATCTTTTCTTCAAAGTGTACAGCAATTGCATCGCAGAGTTTCTGTGAAGCAGTCACCTTGCTGCCGGTGCAAGCTGGATGGGATAGCTCCCTAACGATGTTGAATAGAGCTTTAGTACTATTTGAGGAGTTGGCATAAAAATCTGCTTTGGCCCTAATAGGATGCGGGTCAGTTATGGACATCTGCCTCTAACAGGAATTACAAGTTTTAAAGCCCAAAGGCATCACACACTGTTCCTGACGCGAAGCGTCGAAAAGGAGGCCTGAAAACAAGCCAGAGGAACCACTCACTCCGGGTCAGCGTTGCACGCGGAAAAGAAGGAAACTGTCGCCAGCACGCCGGGAGGGACTTATATGACCTCGCTGACATCACGTACGTGGAGGACGTCAGGGTGGGGTCATGTGGCGCCATCCCCCGGCGCGCAGAGGTGCTGCTGCAAAAAAATTCTGGATCCTGCTCATGGCCTACCATAAACCGCAGGTAACGCCAGTGGGCCAGCAGGACGGGGATGTGGAAATATGCGTCCTGCAAGTCTAACGCTACCATCCAGTCTGCAGGGTCGAGGGCAGACAAGACCTGAGCTGGCGTCAACATCTTGAACTTCACCTTCTGGAGGAAGCGGTTGACGTTCCTGAGGTCCAAGGTAGGACGCAGGCCTTTGCCCTTCTTGGGGACCAGAAAGTAGTAGGAATAACAACCACGACCTACTTCTGGCCCAGGAAAGCGCGCAATGGAACCCTTGGGCAAGTGGGCCGTGACTTCCTGCTGAAGAAGCACAAGATGGTCCCCCGACATGCGGTGGTACTGCGGTGGCATGGCTGGAGGGGTAGTCTCAAAGGAATTTTCTGCACCCACTTGTCAAATGTGATGTTGCGCCAGTGGGGGGAGATAATGGCGAATTCTGCCACCCACTGGCATTTGATGGCCTGAAAGTTCAGACTAGGAAAGCTTTGCAGTGATGCTGAGGGGGTGGAGGTGGACTGACCTGCCCGCTGTCCCCCTGAGGATGTTGTTGCGCAGGCCTGTGGTTCTGGATCGAACATGTTGGAGCACCCCTTCCGTGGCCTCGAAAGGAGCGAAAAGCAGAAGGCGGAGAAGGGTGGGTGTCCAACAGGCCCAGGGACTTGGCCGTAGCCCATGAGTCCTTAAAGCACTCCAATGCACTATCTGCATTATTAGGAAGCGAATGCCATCAAAGGGCATGTCCATCAGAATGTTCTGGACATTCCCTGAGAAGCCAGTTGTCCTAAGCCAGGCTTGGCGCTGACCGCCACCGTCGTGAAAACCGCCCTGCCCAGTGAGTCGGTGGTATCAAGCCCACAACGAATGGTGAACATAGCTGCATTTCTCCCAAGCTGCTATAGATTGGGAAGAGTACTGTCCGTGCCTCCTCTGGACAGTTGGGCAGCACCTGCTCAACCGCATCCCACACATGGTAGGAAGATCGGCCCAAGAGGCATGCGGTGTTCATCGACCGCAGCCATAAGATGGCAGGTGAAAACAGCTTCTTGCCAAGCTGCTACAGCTTCTTGGATTCCCTATCCGGAGGTGCGTAAGGGAACGAGGTCTAGGAAGCAGAGGCTTGGACAACCAAGCTCTCGGGAGTGGGGTGTTGGGAGAGAAAGAGGGGGTCGCCTGGAGCCGGGCGATGGCGTCGGGCCACGTTCCTGTCCACAGGAGCCCCTGTGTGTGGCATGGACCAAGTGCCCAAAAGAACGTCCAGTATTGCGTCATTAAAAGGCAGCAAGGGCTCCGAAGAGGTGGCCGCCGGCTGAAGTACTTCTGTCAGGAGGTTAGTCTTGACGGCCACTGTAAGGAGTTCGAGGTGGAGGGCCTCGACAGCCCTACGCAACACCACTGCGTAACTGGCTCCCTCCTCCATAACCACAGTAGGAGGAGACAGCATGCCACGGTCAGGTGAAGTGTCAAGACCACTGGCCTTTCCCAAATCCTCTGCCCAGTCCGGATCATAATCACACCGTTGTGTGAGAGGGTCCTCAGACCCCTCCCAGTCCTCCCCTTCCTCCGAAGTCTGTGAAAGAGGCTGAAAATAAGGAAAAAAAGGCCCCATCGACGTCGAAATTGGTGGCAAGCGACGCCAATCCGGCACGTGTTCCGTTCGGACAACGTTGGAGGTGGTGCCGGAGGGGGGGTTGACACCGGTGGAGGTGTTATGAGGTCAACAGGTGTCGCCCGGGATCTGAGCCTGGATTCAGGGGGGTCATGCGGCGGCGGGGCCAAAGCTGACAGTGGTGCCAGGGCCGGAGCCGCCGGCGATGGAAGGACAGGACCCCAAGTCGGGCCCGCGGGTCCCTTAGGCGCACCGGCGGGGCCAGACGGCGGAAAGAGTCGGGCCATAGCAGCAAGGAACTCTTGCACCTGAACAGGCGTCGCCGACGGACCCGGAAAGGGCAGGTAGGCCGGCGGCGACGTTGCAGGTTGTGCCGGAGCAGCGAGGGTGGCACCACCCACACCCTCAGCCGCAACGCACAACAGGAAGTCGACTTCTTCTTGGAATGCTTCTACTAACCTGACCAAGAAGTGAGAGTTAGGTCCAGAGGAACGATGGTGATGGCTCAGTGACCGGTCCCTCGACCTCCCATGGGACCGGGACCTGGAGCAGCGCGGAGCCGACTGCCGGACTTCCAGCAACTTTCGGGCAAAGTGGTCGCACTCCAGGCAGTAGACACAAACGCGGTGTGGGTCCTTCACCAACATCATGCGGTGACAGTCCCCACAGTTCTTAAAGTCGGGCATCCCTAAGACACCAGGAGCCGATCGACTCAAAAGAATTGAGACAAAAGGCTGTGAGAAGTTGGCCTGGCATATGATGTCCACTATTCTAGTGGGCACCTTGCACCAGTCCAAACGACCCTTATACAATATAAGACCCAATACAAGGACTTAATTAGCACACAGTAAATTAGCACAGTATACATTTTGCCCCAGGGGCCTCACAAACCATATACTAAGAAAGTGGTATAAGAACCATGTAGAGCATAGAGACAA
This sequence comes from Lissotriton vulgaris, assembly GCF_964263255.1. NCBI lineage: Eukaryota > Metazoa > Chordata > Amphibia > Caudata > Salamandridae > Lissotriton > Lissotriton vulgaris. Next base: position 1,475,381,469 of record NC_141691.1, read on the forward strand.
GGCCTAGGGCCTTTAGAACCGCTGATGCAACCAGGAACCACCCAAGGTAGGGACGCAGGAGACCCACAGGGGACGCGTGCAGTGTCTAAACACAGCCGCTAATCACCATTGACTTCTATGGTGGAAATTCAAGTTACAAAGTTAAAGTTTAAGGACACTTAGGAGTGAACTAGGATGGAACGCTTTCAAACTTAGACACTTCGAGAGTTAAGACCCACGGGAGCACAGGAGTACTCGTGTTACCTCACCCAGGAAAGCCAGTGACCAGGATGGCGACAGGAAGATGCCAGCCGATGTCGGGTGCTTTCAAGTGAGGCAGGTGAAGTTGGACTCTTCAGCCATGAGGACCAGGAGGCATCGACAACGACCAGGAGCTGGATTCGAGCTGTCCCACGAAGGATGTCGAGTGCTGCAGAGTCAGTGTCCGGATTGGACACAACAAGCCTTGGCAACAGCAACCCAAGCAAGATGACAAGATTTGCTTTGGTGCAGACCAGCAAGGTCTGAGGGACTCACCCTTTGGAGGGGAGTCAGGGCACTGCTGGAGCAACCAGGGAAGCCCAAGAAACAAAGGATTGTCCTTCGTCGGGACCCACTAGCCAACGGACTAGAGATCGCGAAGGAGCCTCGAGCGGAAATGCAGGAAGCGGGCTCAATGAACACTTGTGGAGTGTAGGCGTCTGAGCTTCGGTGCAAAAGGTGCCAGGGCAGGTGCTTCAAATACCCCAATGCACAACTTCGGGAAACTTTGGGAAGTAGGTGCACTTGCAAACTTGCAGGATGTCCAGGAGTTCCGGTCCCACGTCTCTTGTGATAGCTACAGGTCTCAGCTCTGCTGGGGACTCGTGTCAGCCTCGCAGATGTCTGGAAGTCCATGTCCTGTGCTGCAGATTCTTCGGGATCCGGCGGGAGCCTCAAAAATGTAGACCGGGAAGATGCTTCTTTGGTGCCTGTTTGAACAGGGAGGTCATTCCTTGACCCCAAGGAAGATTTCTTCCGTCTTCCAGTCGAAATGGAATGTCGAAGGGCCAAGATTTCAGCTTCAGAGTTCCGTCCAGGGTAATCTAAAGTCCTGGGGACTGGGTTCCTATACTTATACTAATTTTAGGGGTTGGACTAACTCTAGGGTCCCACCTATGGGAGGACCTGTGGAGTATATGGTATAAAGAGTATATGGTATGGCTATATCATGGAACAGCTATAAGGAAGGGATTCTGAAAGCTGCAGAGGGGCTCAGCTCATGGTAGGGCACCCTCTCACACAAAACCATGCACTCTGCCTCCAGGATTGTCAAGGCCTGCCATAGGAGTGACTTATAGGTTCATATGTGTCCATATACATATAGGTATACTATATCTAAGTAAGGGGTGCTTACACCACCTTACCCAGGCTGCAAGTGCAGACCTGTGGTGCCATTTTGGAATGCTTCCCAGGGGTGGCATAATTCATGCCTCAGCCCCTGTTAAGCCTCTTGGGTATCTATGCCCTTGGTAACATATACTAGGGACTCACAAGAGTAACCCAGTAACCAATCTGGTGTGTACCTAATGTACATGCAATCACTTTAGAGAGAGAACAGCTAGGCTGTGGTCCTGATTAGCAGGGCCACAGCCAGACTAAAGTCGAAAAACCAGTGAAACACAGCAAAAAGTGGGGGTAACCATAGGAAGCAGATGCTACTCTCATAAAAACAAACAGAAATGGCTCTCATAAAAAGGCCTTGAAAAAACTCAGTCAAAAAGTGACCGGGGGTGCTTGCTCTTCCCGGATCTGCGCTTGCTGTCGCAGAAAAAGAAAGAACTGACTTCAGCGTGCGTGGTCGCGTCTAAGTAGCTCCAGCGACGTCATTTCGGCGACGACACATGCGGAACCGCAAGACAAAGCCTACCAACGCGCAGGGGTACTGCTGACGAAAACTTTCAGGATCCAGTCTGGCGCCTGTGGGTAATTCTAAGGTAAGGAATCTATCACTACGTGTTTCTTTCAGATATTTCACTCATTCATGTGTATACATATCAGACAGATCTGCAGGCAAGTTTATAAGGTGTGCCAAGCTTTAATCATATTTAAAGGTAATGTACAGGAGGGAACTGTTTTAAGAAGGTATAGGCCTTTTAGTTATGAAAATAAGATTTATTTAAAGATACTTCTGAATAGAACATATTAAGTAAAATATCTTACCTTCAAATTTAGCCCCAGTTTCTGATCAGTCAAAATGCTGATGTAGGTCTGAAAGACAGCTGAAAATGCCTCAAGTTGGGTGTTCAAAAAAAAAGCTGAATCAACCTAACAAGGGAAAAATACGTTTTAATGTGTTTGGTGTACTGAAAACACAGTAGCGCTCATGACTTGAATGTACTTCATACAAGACATGCAAGAATCTTCTTTGTTGTATACTATTACTTTATTTTTAAAAGACAGGCAAGAAAGAAATGATGACTAGGGCACACATCAAGTTGGAAAAATAGGCCAAAATTGAAAACGATCAAAGAAATTGGAGTTAGGTAATGAGAAACAGGCAAAACAATCAACGAAGGCTGATATAACTTATCAAATTAAGAATAGTGATGGAGATGTTTGATGCAAATTATTTACAGGTATGAAAAGCTAGAGATTGAAGATTAAGAGACAGAAAAAAAGAATGAGTAACAAATTAAGAATAGAAAAACAGTTATATACATAGAAAACACATGAAAAGAAACCGTAGAAGAAAAAACCTATGTGATCCAATAAGAGGTTTGTACACCGACACCTGGGCTCATGTGAGTCGCTGCCTATTGGTATACCTCAATGGGCAGTTCTTTTTCTTCAAAGTACCAAGACCACTACTTTCTTTGAAACGCACTATTTCTACTCCAGCTACTCTCCTAATGTTTACCTTCAAGATCTCGGTTCAAACCATTGACCCAGGGTTCACCTATATTCAACACATTATTAGCACCTTCCTGTGCTGTATCATTCCTTCATACCACACTGTACACCTTTTTCAGTCGTTCACACAGCAATTACTAAAGCCAGTCCTATCTTCGGCATTAGCTCCTTCCTCACCCCGACCACTAGGACCATATGTGTCTAAAGAACCTAAAACCACTAAACCCATTTGTGAATTGTATTATGTGCTAACCTAAAGACATTATATATAACATCCATAATCTCAATTCCCTTGCAATTCTTTTTTGCAGAAGAGAAGATTTTCCACCATCAAGGATTAGTATCCTGTGAGCTCCTGTTTCCTCCAAATTCAACTGCACCTATGTTATAAGTGTGCTGTGTTAAAAACTGTTATATTTCTAATCTTAAGACACATTAACTTTTGAGATGCAGTCTGCATCTATCACTCTCCATGAAAGTCAACAGAATAAAAGGCCTGGGTGTAGTGCAATCCATTATACCAGTGGTAAACCTGTGAAAGAAAAATCAATTTTTAAAACTTTTTTTATTAAAGAAAAAGACGGTACTGGACATTGAACTGCAAAATTGTACCTTTTAACAACATTCTCTAGGTCTATCCCAATACATTCAGCAAACACCAGTTTCATTGAAAAACCTGAATGACCCATCCAGTGGTTCAAGGATCAATTTAAGTTTTGGTATAAATAAATAAATAATCAAGAAATCTGTATTTGTAAAACGCAAACTACTCACCCTTACGAGTCTCAAGGCGCTGGGGCCGTTGTGGAAATTAAGTGCGCTATTGCCCAGAGTCACATAGTGCTGAGCTGCCATCGGAGCCGGGGATCGAACCGTGAACCCTGTGCTCCGAAGTCAGATGCCCTGGCCTCTGCACCACTCGTGCCTTCACCCCGTTCGAGAAATTGGCTCGCTACTTCACCGATTCAAAAGGCTTGGTTTCGAAAATCTATCATATCCTACAGCACCCCCAGTCGCCGCCCTCACATGGCTACCAGAACCGATGGCAGTCCCTTTCGAGCACCGACATTACACCAGCTCAATGGCAGCGACTGTGGCACGACATACCCAAGATCTACCGTAGCATCCCGCAGCAAGAAAACGCCTACAAAATGATGACTCAGTGGTACTATACACCGCAGCGCCTCCACAGGATGTTCCCAGCCTCTTCTCCTGTGTGTTGGCGATGTCGGTCTGCGACTGGGGACTTCTTACACATCTGGTGGACCTGCCCATCACTGACCTTCTTCTGGAAGGAGGTACTGAGCCATATCAAGGGGGTCTTGGGGTTTCCTCTGCCTGATGCCACTAGCACAATTCTACTTGGGATCAAGCCACCTGGGCTTCTGGCGCTCACCCGCAATGACTGGATGGTGGCGCTCCAAATGCTGGGGACAGCCAGACAGCTCATTGCTCTATACTGGAAGAAAGCGGAGGCGCCGCCAGTGGCGGCATGGTTTGTACGCCTCTGGCATGTTCTAACAATGGAGCTCCTCACGGCTAGACTGCAGGCCCGCGATACTCGCTTTGGCAAAGTATGGCAGCCTCTGGTGAAATACTTATGCAAAATAGAACAGGCGCGCCATATGCCCTGAGGTTGCGAGCCCTGCGTCTACTGGAGGACGCTTTGCTCCCTCCATAGAGTGCCCAGAGAGAGTGGTGTGAATGTACTGGAGACTATAGACCTACCCTGCAATAAAACGTGCTGACCTTCCCGCCCTGGGTCCGGCTATTTCTACTCTTCGCTCACCCTCTAATCTTCCCTCTTTCTTTCTTCCCTCTCTCAGTTTCTCACTGCTGATTCTCTCTCTGATGTTACACTACTGCTTGGGTCAGTTTGGTCCTACGAAGTCACCAGTTCCTTTTCCTAGGTTGTACCTGGCCCGTGGGACTGTGCGATCATTGCCAGTGACTGCTGAACATATGGATAGCGCAAACAGCGAAGAAATGCGCGGCCGGCCCTTTTGGGTTGTAGGCATTCTGTTATGCTTGAAGAACTGCTTTCTTATGCGCTCCTACTCTGTACATGTGCAATTCTTACGACGCGGCCGGCCCGGTCAGGGTTGTAGGCTTATCGCTGTGTTTATGTCACTGTCAGAATTACCCCACTTATGGGGCCGCAATAAAAAGATTTAAACACAAAAATATGTAATGCAAAAAATAATATATTTAAAAATAAATAATTTATAATAATGTAGTAAATCAGTATAAAAAATATAACAATTATTGGTCGTCGCAGCTAGCTGCCCTGAACCATGGGTTCTACGGCCCAGTGGTGAACCCCGGATACGCCATGGATAGGTGGCTGACGGGCGGCGGTAATTACTACCGTGCCCTATATTCCAAATCCTTTGACCGCAAGTTAACGGGACCCACCCGAACGGCAGTCCGCACCTGGAAGGCGGTTACCAAGGCGCAGGGATGGCAGGGCAGGCTCACGAGGTTCACTCCCCTCTTTGACTCCGACATCCTGGGTGGACTGTGGCACACCAAGGGGTTTGATAAGTGGGACCTCATTGGCATCAGCAGGGTTGAGGACATGCTCTCTAGGGGTTTGATTAAGACCTTCCCCCATTTACAAGCTGAGTACCAGCTGGGCGCGACGGAGTTCTTCCGTTATGCGCAGCTGAGACATGCGCTGCTTTCGGCCTCTCTGCCGGACGGCGTCATTCCCGAAAGTTCCCCGCTGGAAGATAGGATCCTGGATGGGCATATGCCAGACAGTGCAATTTCCCTCTCGTACAAGAAGTTGATTAATACACGCACAGACCTCCTCCTTGGCTTGAGAGATCAGTGGGTGGCGGATGGCCTTGAGTTGGACGACGAGGATTGGCAGAGTGCGGTTTCCTCTCCTAAGGAGGTTGCCATTTCTTCCCGTCTTCGCCTCGTACAGTTTAAGGTCCTGCACCGGGTGTACGTGACAGGGCCCCGATTGATGCGTATGGGTTTCTCACCTGACGGTCTCTGCCGCAGGGGCTGTGGGGCTCCTGCCACTTTCCTACATATCCTCTGGGACTGCCCGGTGATCGCCTCCTACTGGAGAAGGGTTCACCGAGTGATGGCGGAGGTTACTGGCGTGGCTTCCCAGGCGGAGGCCCGTCGATGCCTCTTGAATGTATGGGAGCCGTCCGACCACAACGTAGCACAGACTAGGTGGGTCACCCTTGGGAACATGGTGGCGAAGAGGGACATAGCCCAGAGATGGGGTGCGACTGAAGCCCCTCTATTGGTGCAGTGGAAGGCCAACATGGACTGGTGTATGTTTAGGGAAAAGACAGTCTATGTGGCCAGAGGGAAACCTCGGACTTGGACGAAAATTTGGGGAGCATGGAACGAATACAGGGGAGATGTGTGTCAACCGCCTGAACCAATTGATCAACATGATACCGTTTCTCCCTGACCTGTGACGCCAACTGAGCTTTAATGTAATTCTTTCTCCTGATACCTTCCCCCGCCCCCCTCCTTCCCATCCTGCAATCTGCCTTTCTCTAGTGTTTTCCTGCCTTATTCCCTACCCATCCCTGACACCCAGCGTCACATTTTATACACTGCCACTTTCGCGCCCGCGGGCGCCTGTTGTTGTCTTTCTATCATAAAATTTAACCTTTGATGATTATGTCTCAATTGTTTGACACTATTGGTCTCCTTTATTCTTGCTGCCTCGCCTCCGGGATGTCAGGCTGAATAGCTGTGTGTTCTGGTCTCAATAAAGGTTTTCAAAAATTAAAAAAAAAAAAAAAAAAAAAAATACAACAATTAGAACATTTAAAAATTATCATTTACAAAACCCTTGAAATTCACTGAAAAAAAACATAGGTTTCAGCTACGTTATAGTTCGGAATTACCATTTAAAAAACCTTTGAAATTCATTGAAAAAAACATAGGTTTCAGCCATGTTATAGTTAGGAATTAGCATTTTAAAAACCTTGCAAATTCACTGAAAAAAACATAGGTTTCACACACATTATAGTTAGGAATTAGCATTTTAAAAACTTTTGAAATTCACTGAAAAAACCATAGGTTTCACACCAGTTATAGTTAGCTGGTCATTTTCCTCATACAAAACCTTTGAAATTCCCCGTTTATAGTTAGTTCTGCTAACTATAAATCTCGGGACCGCAATGCACTGCTGATGACGTCACATATTACATCACTCATGACATGGTCAGTGACATCACTCATGACATCACTGATGACTTCTCAAATGACATCACTGATGACATCATCCTTGTAAAAGTGGCAGACCTCCTCTCACTCCAATATAACCTTTGATACACACATTCAAAAATAGAAACAAAAATTTTCAAGAAAATGGAGATTCCAATACTAGTTACAACAACCTATTCCAACATCTTCTTCCACATCCACTCATTCACGAACAGTTCTATATAGTCACTCATACATGTACTCAATCATCATATGTACTCATACAGCTATACATCCTGTTACACACCGATAGTCATCCATAGTTACTTACACATATACTCACACATGCAAATAAACTATCAAACATCCATTTACTTGCTATACACACAAACATACACATACTGACTCTCAAACGATCACATATAGAAACACATACTTAGTTATAAAGGAAACAGAACAATGCAATGCTAATCAAAACGTTTATCAGTGATATGCCTATGGTGATTAAAGGTGACCAAAGTGATCACGGTGAAAATACCTGCTTTATTGTGCTTCGAATGCAGCATGCACAAGGAAGACAATAAAAATAACCAACACCTGTTTCCTTTACAGACTTTACGAATGTGATCTGTAAGTATACTGACCCACTACACACACAACGCACTTTAGGGTGTGCGTTGATATATAGACACACTGCTGGGGTATCTACTTTATTTTTGACCCCGCATCTTTTTTGGTCCTGAAGAAAGCCTCCCGATTGACGACGAAGGCTGAAACTAGTTGACCTACACTTTTCTGGATATAGAGGGCCATAATATCCTCTGATATATCCAACATATTCTTTTTTACTCATGCCATGGGACCCTTCTATTAAAACTTTTAAAAGGGTAGTTCCCATAGGCCTTTTTAACTCATAAAACTCACTTCACATAGCACTGTTCACTCATACACACAAAAAAACCCGCTCCGCTGTAGACAGGCGTTGCAGCACAGCTGGATCGCACTCGGTGATCCAACTGGGCCCCGATGATGAAGCATGTCATCTACTAAACAGATGGGTGAGGGGTTTACAAACTTATTGGTGATCACCAATTAAATTCTGCAGAAAAATACCTGCTCCAGGTCTTGTCCTTGTTGTTTTGCTGGTTGAAATGAATCTACATGTATTGTTAGGTTTCTCTTTTACTTCACATGTACTCAGAGTATTTGAAGTTTCTTCATTATTGCTGACTGCCCTCGGTAACAACAGGGTTTCTCTTTTAATTAAGGCAACCTTACGCAGGGTAGCAGCTAGATTTTTTTCCTGATAGCCTCTCTCTAACAGTTTGAGTTTGGTTAAAGTAAGAGCTTCCTCGCATGCAAGAGTCGTACTGCATGCTCTTTTTACTCTGAGGAATTCGCCATAAGGTAAGCTAGTTATGGTGTGGCTCGGGTGGAAACTACTGGCATGTAGCAGGGTATTCCCTGCAGTAGGTTTCTGGAATAAGCTTGTTTCTATAAGCCCTGTTTTGATGTTAATCAAAATATCAAGGAAACTGATGGTGGTGGCATTAATATGGTGTGTGAATGCCAAGTTATAAGCGTTGTTATATATATGTTAATTATATGAACAGGTTTCTTTCCTTCGGTAAGGACTTATCTGGTACAGACTTATCTAGCCACAGATTCCTTACCTATATAAGCGCCACCCACCGCGCTGACGTCAAATTGTTTTTGCGACTTGCCATGCCAGGAGCGCAGAGCCCCTAAGAACACACACCACTGGTGTGTGAAAACTAGGTCCCTGAAAAAGGATCATCCCAATACCTAAAATCTGTTTAAAGAGCAAGGAGGCTGGGTGGGTTTGTAGGGAATCTGCGGCTGGATAGAGTCTCTACCAGATAAATTATCACCAAAGGTAAGTGACTTGTTCATCTGATAGAGACTTCTAGCTGTAGATTTCTTAGCTAAGAACAGATAACCAAGCAGTGCCTTCCCAGAGGAGGGTCAGCAAATATGTTTATACTAGAAAATCCTGCAGGACTGAAAAGGGCAAAATGCCCATCGGGACAAACCTGACTGTCCAGGCAGTAGTGCTTGGTGATGTGTGTAGCAAATCCTACTTTGCAGCCTAACAGATATCCATGACAGGAATTCCGAAAGCTAATGCAGTGGTCGCAGCCTTTGCTCTGGTAGAATGAACACACAAACCCTCAGGGGGTTGCTTCCTGGCCAATGCATTGCAGTTCTTAATGTAGAGCACAATCCATCGAGAGATGGTTTGTTTCTGGACGGGCTTCCTTTTCTTGGCTCTGACATAACTCACAAACAGTTGATCATTCAACCCGGAACAGTCGTGTGCGGGCAAGGTAGAATGACAAAGCCCTTTTTGGGTCCAGCTCGTGTAGTCTCTCCTCTTCCTTAGAGGGATGTGGTGGAGCATAAAAAGGTAGGTAATATGATATACTGGCCTATAAGGAACAGGGTTACTACCTTTGGCAAGAAGGATGCCCAAATCCGAAGGACCAGTTTGTCTAGGTAGAAAGAGATGTACAGAGGCTGAGATCACAGCGCCTGCATTTCACGGACCTTCCAGGCAGATGTAATTGCCACCAGAAAGGCCATCTTGATGGTGAGGAGCCTAAAAGGGCACTTATTAAGTGGCTCAAATGGAAAGCACATTAGAAAAGTAAGAACCAAATTGATGTCCCACTAAGGCATAAAAAAGAGAGCTGGAGGAAACGTGCTGATGACCTTTAAGGAACCTATTTACAAATAGGGGACTTGAAAACAGAGGGCTGATCTGGCAGCCTCAAAGGCTGAGATAGCAGATAAAAACAACCCTTCAACTTACCCAATGCAGAGCCCTGCTGGGCCAATATAAGGATAAACCAAAGAACGTGGGAAAGGGGTCCAGGTAAAGGGTCAACCTGTTTGTCTGTAAACCATGCCACAAACTTGCCACAATGGCTGCGTATACAGTCTGAGTGGAGGGATGCCGAGCTGTCAAAATAACATTACAGATTTCAGGCCCAAGGTCAAAAGCTGTCAACTGCTGCCACTCAATTTCCAAGCATGAAGGTGGAGGGTGGGGTGGATAACCCTCCCCTGCTGCTGCGATAAATGATCTACCCGAAGGGGCAGCCTGATTGGAAGACCGATGGACATGGTCAACAGCTTGGGATGCCAGACTCTCCGAGCCCAGTCCAGAGCCTAAAGGATGACTTGTGCCTGGTGGTTACTGATCTCTTTCAGAACTCTGGGCAGGAATGGTAATGGCGAAAAAGTATACAGACTGAATTGACTTCTGGTTATCAGACCCACGAGGCCTGTGAGTGCCACATCCTCGGCATCGCAGGGACTGAGAAGTCTGCTGGCCATAGGGGTGGGAAGTTGGAGAAGCTGCAGGAAGCCGATTCTGTGGCCACGAAAGGAGCAGAAGGCAAACAGTGGTCAGCAGGGGGCATATAAAGGCTCAAAGAGCTGGCCATAGTCCTGCTATCCTTATAGAGCTCCCGATCTAGGCAATTTGTGATGATTTCATTTTATGCATACAACTTTATATTAGGAAAGCAGAGTGTTGTCAAGGCCATTCATTCACTATTTCAGTTTGGCTTGGATGACCCCAAGCCTCCGTATTTACACCTAGTGAACCATCTGTTGCTTAGTTTCCCATCTCCCAATGTGATGGATATCAGGATTAGCGCGTGAGCAGGTCAATCACTGTTTTGAGGAGTGCTGAATTGAAGACCTTGGCTCCATCAACAAGCCAGTTAATTTGATTCGAGCTCTAACATTTCCCACTTCGCTACCGCCTCAAAGTAGTGCCTCTTCCTTTACTTCTGTTAAATCCATTAGTTTACTGATGACACCCTGGATTTTAACTTTCCTTCAGTTTGGCAAAACAAAACCAGAAGGTAGTCAGACCAAATTATCTGTAGGAAGGTCCCCTTGGTGATAAAAGTACGGCCAGCAAAGAGCAGGCCAAGGGTAGCACCAACAAACTTAAGCAAAAGCTATCAAAGCCTTTAACTAGCCTAGAGTGATTCATATTTGAAGAATCATCTGCCTATCAAATATGTTATCCCATAACTAGCAAATTGGTCCAAAAAAGTGTGGGTGTGCTGCAAAATTCCACAAAGGAACCTAAATAGCACCCATCAGATTTATGATATGATGAAATGATCACCGGAACAGGTTTGTGTGAGACAACGCATAACACAGCAGAATTGCACGTGAATGGCAGCAACAATTAGTGACAAAAGAAAAGGCCAATTCTGATTTGGAAATGGTTGCAAAACCTCTCTTTTCCCCACTCAGTCTGCTGACAAAACCCTATATCCTTTCAGGATGGCAAACTCAAGATCATGGTACGATGAAATAATTATCCAGCAACCATTATTTAAATAACATGCCAATGGCATTTGGGGAGAGGCTTCACGTTGAGTATATACATTTTGGGACCCAAAAAGTGTACAGGTGTTGAAAGGGAGTTCCTAGCTTGGGCCCTATTTGTGCTCAGAGAGTGAGTGATGCCCATTAAGAATAGACAGTTTATCACCATGGGACAAGATGTGCCATAACGGAGAGTTCACAGTGTGTAGGTTCTGCATGGACAATCCCCTCACAGAAAAGACCCTTTAACAGCATGTTCTGCTGGACAAGAGGAATCAGTGCAGACAGGCTGTACAAGGCACACCACAAAGCTCAATTTATAATGATTTTTTGGCGGGTTATGGAGGTGTGTGCTACAGACCCTTCTGAAATATCTGCCCTATGAGAGCGAAAAATGGCCTAATAAGTCCCAAGAGGAGTAGTACAGATGCAAACAGTTTGGTCAATGTAGCAGGCGTTAAGTTTCAACACAGTGTACTGCGTAGTGGAAGTGAATAACACAGACATGACACAGAAATGGAGCAGTGCTGCACCCTGATAAAAGTTTTAGAGGAAAAGGAATATCAGCGGCTTGCTAAAAAAAAACAGCCCCCACTCCCGCACTTGAGCCTGGTATAAACTGGATTATGCCATGCTGTCTTGCATTTGTTCCTTTTCTAAGCATAGGTTGTTAATGAGAAACAAACACCAAGTGGTAAGGTAAAATCACATTAAATAGGGGTTTTATGAGTAATGTATTTCACCTTTGTTAAGTGAGAATAACATTCAATATATGATGGAGTAAGCAGTCCTTTCTCACAACAGTAAAGCTGCGCTACAGCATTAAGGTTGAATCTGACCTTTGTACAATAGTAACAAAGGGGTGTCTGCATGCTTATCAGTATACTTGTTGGACAGGTTTGTTTTAACTGGCATGCATAAAAACAAAAAGAACTAGTTATGCACCTTCCGTGAAGATTTTTCTGGTTGCTACTCTACCTGCAGATTCATCACATTGTGACTCTCATGAGGTATCAGGTTGGTTTCAGAAACCTGAAATAGCACTCCTGCACCTACAGATAGTACCTCAACTATGTCTTGGCTTCTGGTTAAATCTGGGGTCTGACATCACACATAACCATACAAGTTGCCACCTCTGTGCAATGGCATCAGAGCCCCATCCTTTTTCCAACATGTGCACAGGAGGAGACGCAGTTGACAAGAATGACAGACTTGCAGTGTTCCATGATAACTTACAACTGTTAATAAGGTCCCAAAACTACTCAGAACAAGAAGGTGAGTGGGATCGATGAGGAATCGGTAGGTAGAGATCATTGCATAAGGTAAAAACCTTTCTCCCCTGATTTATATTATATGCAGATTTCTCAACTCTTGAATCAATCCTCAAGCAGTGGCTTCCCAGCTGGTGGTTCTGATGAGATGGTTAAAGCAAGAGGTCCTGCAACATCTGCAAATATGGCCCCCTCTATGGACTTTAGAGTCAGGAGAGTAACAGCTGATGAAGGTGTGGAATGAACACCACTTTGCGGCACAGCAACTATCTAACATAGGAACTTATGGAGACCGCCTTGAAGAGGACGCGTTTGTCATAGTGGAATGAGCTTTGATGCCTTCAAGGTGGGTCCGGGGTAAGGCGGAAGGGGGTCCTTCTCGACAAGGACAATGAAGATTTTGATGCACAGGATTATCCCGCTGGAAACTGTCCAGTTCTGAATTACCATGCCCTTCTTGGAGCTGGCACAATTCAGACAAAATTCTTCACAGACCAAAGATTTGTGAGTCCTATCAATGTAAAAGCTGAGGGTCCTTCAGGAATTTACACAATGCAGCATTTTCTACTCCTTGGTGGGAGGAGGAGATGGAAAGGGTGATCCAATAACTCACATGAAACCGAGAGACTATCTATGGATGCAAGTAAGTCTTCATCCACAGGAGCAGCTTCTCTGGGTAAAATGAAAATAAATGAAATAAGGCATAACAGACTGGAGTTTGCTAACACGCAGAGCAAAGGTAATGGTGATCAGAAAGACAGTTTTCAAAGTGAGCAGCCTCGATGGGTCAGCTTTGCATGGACTACACCAGGAAAGTGAGCATCAAATTAAGGTCCCACAGTGGCATAATAAATAGAGAAAGAGAACAAAATGGGACCCACCTATTCAGAAATCTCATAACAGGAGAATAATGAAGGCTCATCTGGTAAACTGAGGAAGACCAAAAGGATAGATAATTAATTGTTAACAGTGCCCACAGAAAAGCCTTCTCATGCAAGAGAGCAAGCAAAGTGCAACACATCAGAAAAATGCACCTTGAGAAACTCAACTTCAATTGAGCTGTAAATGAGAAAAGAGAGACTTGCTAGAGGGCTGTTGAGCTGACAAAATTATGTTGCCAGCTTAAACGGAAAGTCAAAAAGAGCTTAGATTGCCCCTCTTAATCTCCAGGCATGAAGATGATGGTTCAGATTGAGAACCTGCCCTCCCACTTCGAGAGGAGGCCTGCACTCAGCAGAATTGGAAGAAGGGGTGCACGAGGCCTATCAGAACAAGTCTGAGTACTACACTGTCGGCAGCCAGTCTAGTGCCATTAAGATCTGCACATTGTCCTGAAGAACAAATTAGTGACCTTTGGTAATGCTCGTTCTAGTGGACACTCTATATAACTGCAGACTGCTCACCCAGGGTACCAGACTCGTCCCAGAGATTTTTCTTAGCAGTGCCCCCACACACCAGTAGGTAGCATAGTGCGACTGTGTCTGGTTTTTCCCACCCGAAAGTGACATTAGAGACAAATATAAGTGCAACACTTGTGCACTGATGTCAGTTTCTTTCTTGACTGTCTGTACAGTTGAACAAGGAACACTGTTCAGATTCCTAGGTTGGTTCCTTTTTGGATGGAAAAGAGACAATTCCACAGGATGCAGAGGTGGTGGAGCGTTCAGGAATCTGCAGTTAGATAAATTATCCACCAGACGAGCATTTCTTAAGGTAAGTAGCTTGTTCTTCTGATGGATACCTCAAACCGCAGATTCCTCATCTTGTGAATACATACCGATGCAGTACCTCTGTCTGTGGAATAGTTCAAACTAAAAGGTCAAACAGGATCGAAGATGATTGACCAAATCACTATGATGATTTGAGCCCGGACATTACTGATGATCTTCTGAATTCAGGGCATGAAAGACAGCAGCAGGAAGTCATACAGGAGTCCCCAGCTCTACACTAGGCTGAATGCGTCTCAGTGAGAGAGCCTTATTGGGAACACCAGAGTTTAAATGTGTTGAGACTGCGCTCTCCTCATTGAAAAAGAACGCTCAGTGCCACCTCCAGGTGAAACTGACACTTGTGATCAGCAAGGCCTTAGTTCGTCCGTCTCGACATTCAAAGATCCTGCCAGCTGGTTGGCGATCAGAGAGCTGTCCTGATGCTGAGCCAGTTTCAGAGGCACAGGGACAAAGGCAAAGGGTCCAAGACCCCAATTCGCCCCATGTTGCTGCCATAGTGTCACATGAACGTGTAAACTGATGCCAAAGTAGCAGCCTGAAAAATATCCAGGACAGTCACTCTCCGTGGTAGTCCAGTAATAGCAGCCTTTGATCGAGTGAAATGAGTCCTCAATCCTTCAGGCAGCTGGTTCTTAGCTAGCGTGTGGTAGGTTTTTATGCAAAGGATTATCCACCTAGAGATGGTTCTTTTCTGCAAGGCCTTGGTCTTCTTTCCTCTGGAGAAGCTTACAAAGAGTTGATCGTCCAACCGATGGTCCTTGATATAAAGTGAAGAAACAGGCTTCTAAACAATGGACTATCTACTCTTTCAAACGAGTGAGGTAGATCAAAGAAAGTCAGAAGAGTGATGGCTTGCCAGACAGACAGATGTTAGCAATGTCAGCAGGAATGCAGCTTGATTTATCAACACCAGCTTGCTAGGAAAGAATGTCACATAGAATGACTAGACCGGGAGTGCATGAAGTTCACTTGTGACGAGCTGGCATGATCCCGACCAGAAAGACTGCTCTCATAGTCAAGAGATGTAGTGGATAAATGTGCATCGGGCCAAATTCAAATAAGAAAAGTTAGAACTAAATTCAGGTCCTGCTGTGGCATCATAAAGGGTTTGGGCAGAAACATATGTTGTAAACCTTTAAGAACTCTTGTTAGATTTGGGGGTTTCTAGCTGGCAGAGGTATGTACTTTTTATCAAATAGGGACCCTTGCGTCTAGTCAGGGTAAGGGGGGTACACTCCTAAAATAACCCCTGTTCACCCCCTTGGTAGCTTGGCACGAGAAGACAGGCTTATCTTTGGGGCAATGTGCAAAGCATTTGTGAACACATACAGTAACCCAGTGACAACACTACAGATGGACACCACACAAGTTATAGTATAAAAATAAGTATTTTTATATAGACTTAACACAAGACCCAAACGACAAAAATCCACAATACTGTACTTAAAAATGGTAGAATTAGCTTAGTTCTCTTAAGATGTAAAATGCCACAATTTGAGTTCTATGTACTTTAGGATGTGTAACGCTATACAACGATAGTGTTGCAGGAAGTTGATACGCGGTTCCTTACACACAAGAACGGTGCTGCGTCGGGTACCTACTGATGCGTAAGGGATGCGTCTGTTTCTTACTGCGCTTCTGTGGCGATGCGACCAGCAGTGCCGTGATGCAATGAAGATCCGGTGCAAAGAACAAAACTGGGGTCTTCTCTTCGATGCTACACGATGCGTGCACGCCCGACGGCCGTGCGACGACTCAACGATTCTTCTGAGCTGTGACAGGCCCTGCGACACGCTTCCCGGTGATGCGGCGTCGTCTGGTGCGACGTTGATCCTCTTCTCTGGCGATGCGAGGCGCTTTGGCGATGATGCGACAGCTTCAGCAGCGGGGATACACTTCTCTGTTGATGCAGTGGCGTCTGATGAGACGTTGATCCTCTTCTCCGGTGATGCGAAGACAGCGGCAGCGACACGCTTCTTTTTCGTGAGTCACACTTCCAGCTGCTTGCGACACGCAGTCCCTCAGAAAGCCCAGCACAACTGCAGGCACATCCAAATAACTCTTGGGGAGCAGGTGGTTGAAGTCTGTTGTCCCTGAGATTTTAGCAGGAGGCAAGCTCGATCTCAAGCCCTTGGAGATACTTCACAAGTTGAATAAAAGTAGCACAAAGTCCTTTCTTTGGCAGTTAGGCAACCACTGCAGGCCAATCCCTCACGCTTAGGGATAGTCTCTCCTCAGTCTCTCGGGTACCTGTCCTCAGCAAAGGTTTCTTCTTGTTTCCCAAAAGTAATCTAAAGTTCTGTGGTCTGGGTCCCCTTTTTTATACACAGTTTCTCTTTGTTCTCTGAAGGCAGAGAGGCCTTTGCCTAGTCTAAACCAGTTCTGGTCAGTCCTGGAGCACTCTGTTGACATGTATCCTTCTTTCCTTTCACAGTGCAGGGCAGGGACATTAGACGCACCACAGGAGGTGGAGCCAGCACTGTGGAAGGAAGGCACAATCCTATTAAGGTCCCAGGTGCACTCCTCCCATCAATCTGCATGCAGATCTCTCACCCTGTTTCCTGGAATCCCCCAGTCCCTGTCACTTAAACTCTAGACAAGGAATACACAACCTAGCAGAGGCAGGCTTGGATGGTTAGAAAGGAAAATACCTACTTTCTAAAAGTGGTATTTTCAAACACAGAATGTTAAAACCAACTGCACTAAAAAATGTATTTTTGCACTCTGAGTACAGGCATACTGAACTCTAATTTCTACCTAGTTCCCTGAGTCAGTTAGGATTGTAAGATGTAATAATCAAACTGCCCATTCTTGCCTCTGGGGAATATGTAGCCTTGCAATAGTGAAAAACGAAAATGTCTGTAATTCACTATTAGGACCTGCCACACACACCAGGGCATGTCCTACCTTTTATACTGTGGTTCTGAAATTCCAGACCTTGCTGTAATATGGTACCGAGGTCCAACACTCGTGTCACAAAATATCATCGTACCATGACGAATTTGGTATCGGCAGACCGGTAATGATTAGGACATTATCCCTGTGCATTTGCGTCATGATTGGGCGATGCCAACACCCTTAAATCATGGTTTCCGTTCCAAACCCTCGGACTCCATTTTGTGAACGGCATCCATCTTATGCCTTCCCTCATAAGTCAATTGATTAAGGTCGAGCTTGATCTGAAAGGACACGTCCACCTTAGCTGACTTCCCCATGACCTGGCCGAACTGACTCTACCGCCTCCAGCCAAACCTGTTTGGGCAGCTCCTCGCCCAGTGGCCGAGTAAGATATCATCAAAGCACAACATGCCATAAACCATTCACCACCTACAGACCATGTTTCCTGCACACATACACCTGTCCATGTTCCTTGTTTATGGCCAGTTTTATGACAAGGAGGTGCCCTGTTCTATTGGGGTTTCATCGATATCTGATTGTAATTCCGGGCTGGGCTGGGTCATCTATCACAAACTGGACATCTAAAATATGGGTTGGCCGTCATGACTTCGCGCTTTGCTTTATTGTGTAAATATGTCTATGACCATATCATAAACTCAAGAATTCTTGCCTGAAGTGTAATATCGTATATAAAAGGAGAAGGCTGGTTCTGTAAAAACGAACAGTCCCCTGAGAACTTACGGCCCGTGCTGTCGTACTTCTAGGACACATGTTACTTGGTTGCAGCCAATAAAACTCGATCTCTGACTTCACCTAGAAGACTCTTGGTTTCTGTGGTCCGGAACAGGGAGAACTCAGAGGTCTTCGGGTGTTATCCCCTGGCACCACCGGGTTCCTAAAAACCCGGCACCTCAGTTGGCGCCCAACTCGGGGCGGTATCAAGCGGTGACAGTCCAAGCCAGATGTTCGTGAGGAGCTTCGTGTGAAAATTCCAGAGGACGGCCAGCCACTTCAGCGACCCCTGTATGTCGACGTGGTTCCGAAGGTCTTTGCTGCGAGGTTCCCCGCGTCCCGACGGCTACGAAGGACTGCTGCCCTGACTATCGCCCTGTTTTGGACCCAGTGATCCTTGGTAGAGCGAAACGATAGACGAGTCTTCTAGTGACGTCACCGATCTTCAATACTTCAGTTAAGTATAAGTGGAGCGTCTCCTAGTCCTTAGTTTGGTTCTTAGTCTTTGGTATCCTTGAGGTACACTTTGTTTGGAACTTGCAAGCGCCAAAACCGAGGGATTCGTGTATTCACGAACAAATCTTAGGTAGATAATCCCTTGAAGTTTGAAGCTAGACTAGTGAGCAAAGATGCCTGGTCTTAGCAGACTTGGAAACTTGTTTTGTCTTGGTTGTAGTAAGGACTCCCGATTAGAGGATTCGTGTCCGGTTCCTCCGATTGGAACTCTAACATATGAATTATATATCAAGCACGGAGTAGGCCCTATCACATATAATGAGGTATGGATAAAATACACCCGCAAGGATGGTGTCTTAAAATGGCCCCAATATGGTAGTTTTGATTCAGAAGTTTTAGATAACCTCGAGGTCAAACTGTTTAAGAAGAAAGCCCGGCCGGCGATGTTTGACTCTTTTCGCTTATGGCGCAAAGAAGCCAAACAGAAAGAAATAAAATTAGCTAAGAAGAATAAAAGAGGTATGTCGATGGTGCAAGCCGCCATCGCATACAGGGATAATGAGGAAGAGCAGGAAAATTAACAAATGCTCAGAAGTAAGAAACTAGCAGTAGATAAATGTTACCCGATGTTGCCCCATGAAGGACAAGATTCAAAGGGAACATCCGAGAAAGATCCATTAATGTCCCATTTATTGAATTCACCACCCCCATATACATCGAGTATTACTGGACCACCGAAGTGTTTCGTTATACCGCGCCCTGGCGCACGAAAAGCAGCTCTTGCACAAGCACCAGCTCCTCTTCAGCTGGTTCCTACTTCTCTGGCGCAGCCTTCTCAAGGGCCGCCGCCTTTGCTACATACTCCGTCTACTTCTTCTACAACCTTGCCTACTGCTCCAACTATTTATCCTGATACTACTTCTGCCACTGCCTCGACTTCTTCTGCTGTTGCTTCGACTTCCTCTTTACATCAGCCTGTCTTTTCTGGCGCATCTGCCTCTCCGCTAGCTTCTCCTTCCGTTCGACAGAGAGTGGCAAGTACTGTCACTGGTCTGTTCTCACCTTTCTTTGGGTCGCCTAAAACGACCCCTAAAACAGGACGTAGACAGTTGCGTAGTCAACTGCCTGATTATGAGGAAAGAGAAGTACTAAATGAGTTAGCACGCAAATGGGTTACTGACACTGTTAGATATGATGTTCAGTCTGTTATGGAAGTCTTCCGACAATGGGATGCACCCACTCAGAGATATGTATTCGAAGAGCTGTGTGTATATCTTTGCAAAGATTTGGAAACAAAATGATCCCAAACGCAAAATGCAGGAATTATTTCGTATGTGTTTCAAATTCTATGAAGGCATGATTGTAGGTGCCGATGTTGAAAAAGCAATAGATCTGTTATTATCCTATAGGAGTAAGGGAAATGTGTCTAGATCACTGTATGAGGATGATTTGTCAGGTAGGAAAAAGGCACGACAGTACCCCATGAGAGAGGTTCCTCCAGTTTGGAGGGAAGGTGATGCGAATGCGCATCCACCTGTTCCACCGCATTTCCAGCGTGTATGGGTACATGTCCCCTGGAAAAGATCTGAAGTGCTAGCACTCAAGCAGACATTACCCGATCCACGTAAAAATCCCGCAGGGTATTATAAGGAGTTATCACAGACTGCCAGCTCATGTATAATGAATTTAGCAGATGTAGACATGCTGTTTGGGAACGTCGTTCCACAGCCTTTATGGAGTAAGATCCGCCATACAGATCATGATCAAGAACTAGGTGACTCTTGGGCTAATATTGCTGCTACGGATGCTAGACAAATTGGTGGTTCTAAACCTGAGCCTTTAATAGCTGAACTTCCTGGTAGAATGATCACGTACATGAAGACCTTAATGCCTGAATTGCGTGTCAATTGGGATAAGTTATCTGCGTGCAAGCAGAAGAAAGATGAGAATGTGTCTGACTTTTTCACGAGATTTGAAGAGACTTTCGTCGATCATAGTCGTCAGGATATGGCTACCGAGGGTGGCCAAAGATTGTTCGTGGACAAATTCGTACATAATTTGCTTCCCGAACTGTGTAATAAATTGAAAGATTCAGAGAGTGCTTGGGCTGTTTCCACGTCAGCACAGATTTTAGCCACAGCCCAGTACTACGAAAATAGGCGCAAGGACGAGCTAGATAAGGCAGACAAAAAGACTAAAGATTTAAAGCCCAAAGCTCTTCTCCAGCAAGCCTATCCGCCTCGCACACCTAGTCAGCCCAATTATCAACGACCACAGCAGTATTCGAGAAACGCGCAAGGAAACAAGTTTTCCCATCAGCGTTTACCATACAGCCCGAATCAGTGCGCCTATTGCAAAGAAGAGGGTCATTTCAAGAATAATTGTCCAGCTCTGGCACAACGTCTGAATGGTGCCCCTGGAGCTTCTGGTGCACGAGGTAGAGGTGTTCAACAGACTCCTAGGGGTAGGGGTTGTGGAAATTTCCCCAGAATAACACTTCCTTCCCACCTCAGAATTCCATGAATAGCTTTGATCAACAAAATAATGCGTCTTCTAGATCAGCTCAGTACTATGCTGATGACTATTACGCAGAAAACGAGAATGAGGGTAATAATTGCTAGGACAGCCATGGACAAAGAGAGGGAGTTGTTTCAGTTCCAGTAGATCAGAATGGACCTTATGTCGAGGTGATTACATCAGGAGTGTCAGAGCCATCCTGCTGGATACTGGTGCTACGAAAAGTTCTATTATGCACTCAAAACTTCCTGGCGCACCTTTGTCTGGCGAAATGAATATTTCAGTAGGTTTCCCTGTTAGAAACCCGATCTCTAGTCCTATGGCCCTTTCTGTTGGCCCATGCGAATTAGAAGCACCCCTCATCCTTACAACAGGTTGTGGCGAAAATTTGTTAGGTTTGGATTTGTTAAAGAGATTATATGCGACTTTGTACTGTTCTCCTTCGGGAGTACAACTTACCCTTGGTAAGAAAGTAATTACCCCAATGTATTTGTCAAAGGAAGATATTCCGACTGAATTGTCATCCCTCCCGGATATACTTTGGGCTACCGGTTCTAATGATGTAGGTTGTTTAGAGATAGCACTGTATGTCATAACGTTGAAAGCCAATGTTAGGTTGCCACGTATCCCCCAATACAATATCTCTAGCGAATGTGAAAAGGCGTTGTTAGCGATCATTTACGATCTGATTGAGAAAGATGTCATTGAGGAAACAACAGGCAACATTTGTAACAGTCCTATTTTGCCTGTTTTAAAGCGTACTGATCCTTCACAGCCTCCTGTATACAGATTCGTGATCGATCTTAGAGAAGTAAATAAGATCGTTGTACCGCAGTTTCCAGTCATCCCCGACATTACTGCCTTATTGACAATGGTTCCAGCTTCAGCCACTTGGTTTTCGGTGATTGACCTGAAGAACGCCTTCTTCAGCATCCGGATCGCCGAGGAGAGCAGAGACATTTTTGGCTTCAATTTAGGAGGACGAAGCTTCCGCTTCAAACGCGCTCCTCAGGGCTACTGTGAGAGTCCATCCATATTCAGTCAGGCTCTGAAAACACAACTCAATACGATTGTTCTATCTGATGGTGCGACTCTGATTCAGTATGTAGACGATCTACTGATAGCTGCAGATACTGAAGAAATTTGCAAGCAAGCCACACTGTCGTTGTTGTGTCATTTATGTGACATGAAGCATAAAGTCTCCCTTCCAAAATTACAATTTTGCCGACAAGAAGTGACCTACCTAGGTCACATCTTATCGAAGGAGGGAAAGAGACTGACCCCAGAAAGAATACAGGTAATCGCAAGATTGAGTGCCCCAAGGACACAGAGAGAAGTTCGGGCTTTCTTGGGCATTACATCGTACTGTAGACAATGGATACCGAATTTCTCCCTATTGGCCAAACCTTTGCTGGCACTACTCTGCAAAGACACACCCAATCCTATGCCTTGGTCTGAAGATTGTCAGACAAGTTCCCATGAGTTGCGCGAAGCATTGTGTTCGGCTCCTGTGTTGGGCAACCCCGACTACATTAAGCCTTTTACATTATATGTCCATGAGAAGGAAGGTTGCGCATTATCAGTCTTGACACAATACTTTGGAGAAAAAAAACAGCGCCAATGCGCGTATTTCTCCGCGACTCTAGATCCTGTAGCTAAGGCATTACCAAGTTGCTTGAGGGCCACTGCTGCAGCAGCTGTCTGTATTCGACAGTCTGCTGGGTTAGTCATGAATAATACTCTGATCGTTATGGTCCCACATGCAGTAGACATTTTACTAAACAGAACGAAGACACAGCATTTAACTAGTGCTCGACTGTCCAGCTATGAGCTGACACTGTTAGCCAGCCACATACACATAAAGAGGTGTGATACACTTAACCCCGCCACGTTATTACCTATTCCGGCAGAGACAGATGAGGTTGAAAAACACGATTGCTGCTTCAGGACAGAAGAAGAGACAAAAGGGAGAGTAGACTTGCAGGACACACCCCTTCCTGAATGTAATGATAATTTATGGGTTGATGGTTCATGCTTCAAGTTGCCAAATGGTGATACGACTGCAGCATATGCTGTAACAACATTGCACACTATTGTAGAGACCGCACGCATCCCCCAGAATTACGCGCAAGCAGCCGAGTTAATAGCACTTACAAGAGCATGTGTGTTGGCAAAAGGAAAGCGAGTGAATGTGTATACTGATAGCCAATACGCCTTTGGCGTAGCCCATAGTTTTGGACGATTGTGGCGTGAACGTGGGTTCCTGACGTCACATGGTGCAAAAATCCAACATGGTCAGCTAGTTAACGAGCTCCTCGAGTCACTGACCTTGCCGCTACAAGTTGCGATTGTAAAGTGCAGTGCACATAGAAAGATTTAAGATGATGTTGGTCGTGGGAATGCATTGACGAGGTCGCGAAAGAGACTGCAAGGAACACAATGAGTCGGATGTATGTTGTAGGTCCTGCTAGATGGATCCCCGATGTGGGTATGTGTGAGGACACTATAGAAAGTGTGAAGTCCATACAATCTGATGCCACCGGAGAAGAGGTGAATGAATGGAGAGAAAGCAAGGGAAGATTGGATGCGAATGGTTGTTGGGTCGAATTGTCGGAGCACCAACGATGGCTGTTACCCGACGCATATGTACTCGCAGTGGTGACAATGGCCAATGGAATGGCACACATCAGTGCGAAAGGAATCTGTAAACTGTTGGCCCCAGTATGGCAGAATAGTGGTATCCCGAAATGCGCAGAGAATTTGGTCAGGAACTGTCTGGTGTGTTTGAAGTACAATCCCGGTAGGGGAACCCCAACCCCTGCTGGTCATTTTGCGCCTCCAACGTACCCGTTCGAGGTATTGCAGCTCGACTTCATCCACATGGAGAGGTGCAACAATCTGAAATACGTGCTTGTTGTTGTTTGCGCTTTCTCCAGGTGGGTGGAAGCGTACCCCCTCAAGGACAACACTGCCTTGTCAACTGCCAAAGCCCTTGTCAAGGAATTCTTCCCTAGGTTTGGGATGCCTAGAATGGTCTGGAGTGATAATGGAAGTGAATTTGTGGGACGGGTGATGAAGAGAGTGTGCGAATGTCTAGGCATCCACCAGAAATTTCACGCTGCAAACCACCCCCAATCAGCAGGTCTAGTAGAATGCTATAACGGCACCCTAAAGCTCAAACTAGCCAAGATCCAAGCCAGCACAGGTCTTAAATGGCCTGACGCCTTGCCTTTAGCACTCCTATCTACCAGAACGATTGTCCATTCTAGACTGGGACTTAGCCCACACGAAATCGTGTTCGGGCGCCCAGCAAACATATGGGGGGTACCGAGGCCCAGGAGGCTCAGTGAGATAGAGCACCCTGTACTGCTTGACTATTTGCACGAACTGACAACTAAATTACGTGTTTTATACCAACAGGTTCACAGTTCCTCTCCACCAGCCTCTGACGATCCAGGTAACTCCATTGAACCCGGCACCTGGGTTTTGGTGCAGAATTTTCAGCGCACAAACAACGAGCAGCCCAGGTGGATCGGACCGTACCTCGTCCTTCTTTCCACAAGATCAGCCGTTCGGGTGGAAGGAAAGAAGAACTGGATCCACGGGACCCATTGTAAGCGGGTCCCTCTGCCTCTTCCATATGACCGATGGGTCCAGGACGGAATCGCTGACTCTGAGACTGAAACTGTACCTCACTTTACACTCTTCAGCGATGCACGACTGAAAGGAACTGGTACAGAAAAGGAGAGTGATCGTATTTTGCAAGGATTTGTGCCACCGTCAATGTAGTTGGACACTACAGAACCTGAAACATTGTTCAAAGACCACACCGTACCTGGGAAGCAACGATATAATCTGAGGTCGAGAAAAAGGGACTAATAAAAAGTGAACTTATGTGACTCTCTTTCCCCTAAGAACTATTTTTGATTTTACAGCTCTCTCGCCCAGGGAACTTGCTCATTTTTGATTTTTGAACCGCCATCCGGTTCTGCTGCTAGGGCCGCGGTTGAAGTCTGAGGAGTGCAGCTGGGGACGCCTAGGTCAACGGTTCTGGTCGGTCTGAGGGAATTACCCCGGACTGGACAGAGCGCACTTCTTGGCAGAATCAAACTCCCACCACGGGCAGCAACTAGAGGATGGAGCTCCCGAGGGTAGAGAGACCTGCTAGACCCACGAACTTTAAAAAGCAAATATGCACCGTGATGGCCAAAAAGAGATTCTTGATAATATGTATTCTACTGTTGTGCAGCATAACGATGTACTTGATTAGCTTTACTCTATCCACGTTCCAAGTTACCCTTGTAAATAACACTCAGCCCACACCTCCTCCTACTGTTCCCACACACTCCTTTCACCCTCTGCCTGAACACGAGTCCGCCAGAAGACTAGAAATTGTAAATAACTCATTCATCCAGCTCCTACACCAGCACCAGTCTATAATGAACACATCGAACTGTTGGATATGTGGACTTATGCCACACACGACCGATAAGGGCATCCCGTACTTCGTCCTGCCATTCAGTTATTATGGTTCTCTGTGGGCTTTCCAGACAATGTTCCTGTTTGCCATAGAACCATATCCACCGCGTCCCATCAATCAATCAATCATTGACACTTATAGAGCGCGCTACATACCCGTAGGGTCTCAAGGCGCTGGGGGGGGGGGGGGGGGGGGGGGTGCCACTACTGCTCGAACAGCCAGGTCTTCAGCTTCTTCCTGAAGGAGAGGTGGTCTTGGGTCAGGCGCAGGTCGGGAGGGAGGGAGTTCCAGGTCTTGGCGGCCAGGTAGGAGAAGGACCTTTCTCCTGTAGTCGCTCTTCGGATGCGGGGGACGGCGGCGAGGGCGTGGTTGGCTGATCGGAGGTGGCGTTTGGGAGCGTAGAAGTTGACTCGGCTGTTGAGGTAGCTCGGGCCTTGGTCGTGTAGGGCTTTGTGTGCGTGGGTGAGGAGGCGGAAGGTGATTCTCTTGTTGACGGGGAGCCAGTGAAGGTCTCTCAGATGTCCGGAGATGTGGCTGGTTCGTGGGATGTCGAGGATGAGTCTGGCTGAGGCGTTTTGGATCCGCTGGAGTCTCTTCTGGAGCTTGGCGGTGGTACCGGCGTAGAGGGCGCTGCCGTAGTCCAGTCGGCTGGTGACGAGGGCCTGGGTGACGGTCTTCCTGGTCTCTGTGGGGATCCACCGGAAGATCTTCCGTAGCATGCGTAGGATGTTGAAGCACGCCGAGGAGACGTTGTTGACTTGCCTGGTCATGGAGAGGATTCCAGGATGAAGCCCAGGTTTCGTGCATGGTCTGTCGGTTTGGGTGCGGTGCCCAGGGCGGGAGGCCACCAGGAGTCGTCCCAGGCGGAGGGTGAGGAGCCCAGGATGAGGACCTCCGTCTTGTCCGAGTTCAGTTTCAGGCGGCTGGTTGTCATCCACTCGGCTACCTCTTTCATCCCTTCGTGCAGGTTGGCTCTGGCGGCGGCGGGGTCGTTGGTCAGGGAGAGGATCAGCTGGGTGTCGTCGGCGTAGGAGATTATGCTGAGGTTGTGTTTGCGTACGATGGCCGCGAGGGGGCTCATGTAGACGTTGAAGAGGGTGGGGCTCAGAGATGATCCTTGGGGGACGCCGCAGATGACTTCGGAGGCCTCTGACTTGTACGGTGGTAGGCGGACTCTCTGTGTTCTTCCGTCGAGGAAGGAGATGATCCATTCCAGCGCCTTGTCCTGGATTCCGATGTTGCTGAGGCGCCGTACTAGGGTGCGGTGGCAGACCGTGTCGAATGCCGCGGAGAGGTCTAGGAGGATGAGGGCCGCTGTTTCTCCATTGTCCATCAGGGCTCGGATGTCATCGGTGGCGGCGATGAGGGCGGTCTCGGTGCTGTGTTTGGCTCGGAAGCCGGACTGTGAGGGGTCGAGGGATCCGTTCGTCTCGAGGAAGGCGGCCATCTGCTTGTTGACGGTCTTCTCGATGACTTTGGCTGGAAACGGGAGAAGCGAGATGGGGCGGTAATTCTTGAGGTCGGTGGGGTCCGCTGTTGGTTTCTTGAGTAGAGCGCTGAGTTCGGCGTGTTTCCAGCTCTCAGGGAAGATGGTGGTGTCGAAGGATGTGTTGATGATGTCTCGCAGGTGGGGTGCGATGACAGCGTCGGCCTTGTTGAAGACGTGGTGAGGGCAGGGGTCGGTCGGTGATCCGGAGTGGATGGAGTTCATCGTGCGGATGGTGTCTTCGGTGCTGATCGGGGTCCAGGCGTGGAGGGTGGTGGTGGGGGGTGGTTGTTCGGTCGTGGTGTGCGTTGGTTGGTTGTTGAAGCTGCTGTGTATGTCCGTGATCTTGTTGTGGAAGTATGAAGCGAGGGAGTTGCAGAGGTCTTGCGATGGGGTGACGTCGTTGTTTCCTGCGCTGGGGTTGGAAAGCTCTTTCACGATGTTGAAGAGTTCCTTGCAGTTGTGTGCGTTGTTGTCCAACCGGTCCTTGAATGCTGTTTTCTTGGCGGCGCGGATCAGCTGGTGGTGTTTCCGGGTGGCAAGTTTGAAGGAGGTCCTGTTGTCCGGTGTCGGTTCCCTTTTCCAGACTTTCTCGAGGGCTCGGCAGTTGTTCTTGGAGCTCTTGAGTTCGTCGGTGAACCATGGGGCCTTCTTGCTGCCGGGTCTGCTAGGCGGGGTCCTCAGCGGGGCGAGTTCGTCCGCGCAGTTGCTGATCCACTTCGTGAGGGAGCAGTTCCAGCAACAAGGCACTAGTGGCAGGAGTAAGGAATATGAGCAGGGATATCGACACATATCGAACTATTCCCAAAGATGAGTTTGCCCCGTACAGTAGGTGGAACATCACCAAATATGGGATTTCCTTAAGTGAGAGCCAGAAATCGAAGAAATCCTCCCCAGTTTGGGTAGTACCCCACCGAGGTCACCTATGTCTGCAAGGTATTGGTAAGGATCCCAAAGCACAGTTGGGGAAGAGCGTATGCACGGAAACGTATGTGTTCGCATCCCGAACTTCCCCTCCATTCTTAGCGGCTAAGGGTACATACTTCGTCTGCCATGACAAAGCATACACATGGTTGCCCCCTGACTTCTCGGGCACATGTTTTATCTCGTTTCTGCTGCCACCCACCGACACGGCCGGGGCAGATTACCATCGGACAAGGACAGTTAGGGGTGTCGTGAGTCAAGACGACACTGCGGGTCAAGAGTTTGGGGACTTCGCAAAGGGTTTTCTGCCGTTTTGGGGGCCTATGGTGAACAGCAGGAACATTCGCCAGTTAACAAGGGTAGTTGAATCCGCCGTGACTGAGATGGCCGGTGCCCTTAGTAACCTGACTGCCGAGCTTCAATCGGACCGACTTATGACCCTTCAAAATCGGGTTGCCCTAGATGTCATACTCGCAGACCGTGGTGGTGTATGTAGAGTGATCCAATCCAGTTGTTGCATTTTCATCCCTGATAATGCTCCGACGGTGTACCAAGCCATCTCCAAACTACACAAAATCTCTGATTCCCTTCACTTGGAAAAAGGGGATTGGTCCTTGCTCGGGTGGTTCTGGGAACTGATATCTGCCTGGGGATGGAAAACTCTGATCTTCATTGGGATGATCTTAGCCATTCTGTTTATGTTCTGCCTGTTTGTGCAGTGCGCTCCTGCAATATGTGGCCTCTGTGCTACTTCATGTGCAAGGAAGCCTGTGTCGAGGGACGAATTGAGCAACAGAATGATGCTACAGCAACATCTCCATGAATTCATCAATACAGATTTGGACTCAGATTAGCATGAGTTATTGCCTAATATGAGGGCAAAAGGAGGGTCTGTGGTTCTGAAATTCCGGACCTTGCTGTAATATGGTACCGAGGTCCAACACTCGTGTCACAAAATATCATCGTACCATGACGAATTTGGTATCGGCAGACCGGTAATGATTAGGACATTATCCCTGTGCATTTGCGTCATGATTGGGCGATGCCAACACCCTTAAATCATGGTTTCCGTTCCAAACCCTCGGACTCCATTTTGTGAACGGCATCCATCTTATGCCTTGCCCTCATATAAGTCAATTGATTAAGGTCGAGCTTGATCTGAAAGGACACGTCCACCTTAGCTGACTTCCCCATGACCTGGCCGAACTGACTCTACCGCCTTCAGTCAAACCTGTTTGGGCAGCTCCTCGCCCAGTGGCCGAGTAAGATATCATCAAAGCACAACATGCCATAAACCATTCACCACCTACAGACCATGTTTCCTGCACACATACACCTGTCCATGTTCCTTGTTTATGGCCAGTTTTATGACAAGGAAGGGCTCTGTTCTATTGGGGTTTCATGGATATCTGATTGTAATTCCGGGCTGGGCTTGGTCATCTATCACAAACTGGACATCTAAAATATGGGTTGGCCGTCATGACTTCGCTCTTTGCTTTATTGTGTAAATATGTCTATGACCATATCATAAACTCAAGAATTCTTGCCTGAAGTGTAATATCGTATATAAAAGGAGAAGGCTGGTTCTGTAAAAACGAACAGTCCCCTGAGAACTTACGGCCCGTGCTGTCGTACTTCTAGGACACATGTTACTTGGTTGCAGACAATAAAACTCGATCTCTGACTTCACCTAGAAGACTCTTGGTTTCTGTGGTCCGGAACAGGGAGAACTCAGAGGTCTTCGGGTGTTATCCCCTGGCACCACCGGGTTCCTAAAAACCCGGCACCTCAATACTTACAATGCACCCTGCCCTTGGGCCTACCAGAGGGGTGTCTAATATGAATGAATGAGTTAGTAAGTAATATTTTATTGCATATGGTTAATTAAAACCTTTACAAAATGGAGTACAAAACAGTATACGAACTAGCCTTGGTTAAAATGCGTTTACACTCTTTAAAAAACAAGTTCTTTTTTAAAAACAGTATTACATAGTCTGCGGCCTGAGCCTCTCCTAACATATCAGTCCTTTAGACTAGGTCTGCACCATTTTTTCAGTTTTATGGATTACGAGGCTCGCCTTCTATAAGAATTTGGAGGCCCTACAGACCATTTGCAACTGGAAACTGTTCACTGCTAACATAACGGCTGGCCTGCAAGTTCTGATTTGATAAAAACTAAATATTTGTAATAGGTAGTAACATCTCAGACTAGCCAATGATGGACAAATGCACAGAATGTGAGTCAGTGTTTCTTCCGAATGGCCACACAGTCTGCATAGCGATGTTGGCCATGTTTGCTTCCATGCTGGGGTCTGATCCTTTGTGATGTAGGTGCCCAGGCGTATGCGTAGGAGCATTTGTTGTTAGGACGGTGTTATATAGTTGACAAGGTATGGTTGTGGGGCACTTCTCTCATACGTGGCTAGCACCGTCCAGCCATGTTTTTTCTTTGCGAGGGCGGCTTTGTCGACAATCCTGGATTTTTGTTTTGCTGTACTGTAGGCTATTTTTTTGAAGGCCATGAAGGGGTGGTTTGTATTCCATGCCTCTCGCATGTTTAGTTGTGTCAGTGCGTCTTCCAAAGATGTTTTCCATACGTTTTTTGCATTTGTTCGGTTGTTAATTTCGCACCAACAATGGCCCATCAGCGAGTCCTCACTTGCTGCCCTTAATTTCCAGCACATTTTTAGTATCCCGGCTTGCCTGACTTGATGCTGGTTTGAAAGCCCGAATTCCAGGCGTACTTGCGCTTGTGATACAGACCTTGGTATGTGAAAGATGTATTTGAACAGATTTGACTGTTGTAAGTTCAAGAAGTTTGCGTCTTTGCCTCTGCATAGCTCCGAACCGTACGTAAGGGAAGGTAGAAACTTTGCCTCAATCACTTTCAAGAGGTAAAGGTTGGATGGGCATTTCAATTTTGTTTTCAGTAACTTTAGAGCAAACCGTAGTTTATTGGACAGCGCTTTTCTATGCAGTTGGTGAGTTTTTAGTGACCAACTTGAGTCGACCACGACCCCCAGGTACTTGTAAGAGTTACTTGACTCTATAGCGTTGCCCGCGATGTGCCATTTGAAGAGTTGTCGCCCTTGCCGGGATGAGAAGCGGACGATCTTTGTTTTATTGTAGTTGATTTGCAAGCCATTCACAGAGATGTATTCATGCAATCTTATGATGGAGCGTTGTAGACCCAAAGGGGTCTTGCTGCAAAGAACTATGTCGTCGGCATACTGTAGGCTCCTTATTTTGTATTGAGCTAGCTTTGGCGGGTCACTGTGTCTCCGCGATATACTTGTCTAGGTCGGCGGTGAATATGTTGAAAAGGGTTGGGGCTAATACGCATCCCTGCTTCAGACCGATTAGGGTGGGGATTTTTTTTGTTGTTCTATCTCCGTTGCCTAATTTGATCTTGACCCAGGTGGATGAGTATAGTTCTATTATTGCTCGTAACAAGTTCGTCGGAGTGCCCCAATTGTCCATCTTTTGCCATAGGATCTCCCTTGGGACAGTGTTGAACGCCGCCTTTAGGTCTACGAAACAGGTGTACAATTTTGTTGACCTTTCCTTTGCTCTTTCGACAAGGAGGTTTAGAGCTAGAAGATTACATGTGGTGTTGGTTCTGGGCCTAAACCCCGTCTGGGTGATTAGGATGATATGTTTGGAACTAACCCAGTCTTCCAGATCTCTCAGGAGATTAGATGCGTAAATTTTTGCCTCCACGTCGATTAGGGCGATCAGCCTATAATTGGCTGGGTCTGTTCTTGCACCTGCTTTAAATATTGGGTGTAAAATGCTCCCTCTCCATGATGTAGGAATGTTTCCTGTTTGAAAGGCATTGTTGAACAAGGGAGTGAGGTATTCCGCCCAAAAGGATTGGTAAAATTGAAATAGGCCGTTTGGCAAACCGTTTGGGCCTGGCGCACCTTTTGACCGTAGCTTTTTGATAACCCTATGAACTTGGGATGGCGTGATCTGATGTTCTTCTCAGTTTTGGGCCGCTTCTTGATTGTCGTATTGTTGGTGCAAAAAATGATTTGAATCCCATGACTGAAGTTTGGTCTTTTGTGTTAGCTCCAAGTGCTGGATCCAGTCTTCCTGTAGAATGTTTGAATTAAAGGTCTGTGCGGCTCCGTTTGCTACTTTGCTGGTGTCTGCCCAAAATTTCCTGTTATGGGATTTGCTTGATTCTAATAGTTGTTGCCAAATTTCTTTTTGTTGTTTTGATTTTTCTAGCCAAACGTCTTTTTTATATTTTTGCCGTAGGTTGTAAATTTGACGCTTGGTGTCATCACCCTTTATCGTGCCTTTTCTTGATAACTTTCTTATTTATTGATTTAGAATCCTTTTCTTGCTCAGTATTGGGTCCAAGAGCGCCTGGAATGCCTTGCAGGGTTTCCTTTTGTTTGTGTGTGTTTGGTGGCCAAATCTTTCCATTAGGGTGATGATGATCTCTACCCAGTTGTCCTGAAGAGACGTTTGACTGTTCCCGGTAACCTCTGCATGCGCTCTTTTCGCATGTGCCGTGATTTCTTCGACGTTCTTTCCGTTTTGAACTAATCGCTTGAGATTGTATAGACACAAAGGTTCGGTCAGATCATTGCATGCTGATCCCCTAATGTATAGATGACGGAGTACAATTGATTGTGGGCTGTGGTCGCTCTCCAACCGGTGAGTTATGCTGAAGGAAACTATTGTTTATAAGACCTCTGAGTCCACTATGGTGTAGTCTAGAACAGCTTGAGCCTGTTTGGTTATTCTGGTTAGGGACGTGGGTTGATCTTGGGGAAAACGGCCATTCAGGATTATAAGACCGACGTCGGTGAGCATTTGCGCACACCCCTGGCCATGCTTATCCTTTATTTGATGGTTTGATACCATTGGAGGGATGGATTTGTCTTTCTGTTTATTTTGGTTGCTGTTGAGGGTGTGGTCCCTAAGTAGAAGGAACATATTCAGATCTCCTAACACCACCAGCCCCGCCTGTGGGTAAGTGGATTGCATTGATTTAATTAGCGCCTTTAGGGTCAGGATTTTCTCTGGTTTCTTCTTTGCATCCGAGTGTATGTAGGTGTTACAAATTACCAGTTGCCGGGACTCTTGAGGGCCAAAAGGACTTGAAGACGGATCGGGAGGTAACTTGATTTTGATACACTGGATCCATGTTTGTCCTGTGTCAATGGTAACGTGAGACCAAGGAATGCTGGTGTTCAGGTAGATCGATAGGTCTCCTGCGGCCCTGCCTGTGTTACCTCTTCTGATGGCCTGTAGTTGAATTTCTTTAAAGCCGTCAATTTGTTCCGCAGTGGTTGACCAAGTCTCCTGAAGTAAGATGATGTCAAATTTATTTAGAAAAGCTAGTAAGTCAGCGTCTTTTGTTTTGCCTCCCAACCCGTTTATATTCCATGAACATATTTTCAGATTTTGTGTTCACTCTTCATTCATCATATGAGCTGCTGGGGGTAAGATTTTGCGTTTCTCAGTTGGTCCACCGAACTGGTGGATGATTCGTAGGTTGGACCATCCTCCCTTGGTACTCTCCGAGCAACCGACTGCCCCCGAAGTACTCCACTGCTGGACGTGAACGGTCCTCGACCAGCAAGGATAACAGGCCCGGATATCTCTCCAATGGAACCGGTCTGATTTCTATTCCCCATTTTGCGAATATGTCTCTGTTTTGCCAAAATTCCTTGGCTATCCTGGGATCCTTCCTTGTTGCCACTGTCATTTCTCTCCCGTTAGTATTTGCAATTGGGTGAAATTCAATGCTTTCAATGTGGTTGGTGTTCAGATGACTCGGAGGTTCTATCAGATTGGTTAGTTTTAGGATGGCGCTCCGATTGAGAATATCGTGCTTCCCCCTTGAGCTATAGTGCGGAATAATTTTGTGTTTAAGTAAGCCTGCTGGGTACATTAAGTCTGGATCTTCTTCTTGCTCCTTGTTCCTTATTTCAGTGATTGTTTTGGCTATCTTGACTGAGTTGCCCTGGAATGGAATAATGGACTGGGCTGCTAGTTCAGGGGGGGGAGCATACTGGAGGGATATAGGGAGGTCGCAGCTTACGGTAGAGGGTCTTTGATGCTGCACCGTAAGGCGAGGATTTCCCGTTTTGTGCCTTTGTCATTTTCGGAAAGTAGTGCGTGATGCTTTTTTGTTCTGCCTGGGGATTCTGCACAGAAGAGCCGCACTCCGGTTGCATTTTTAGATGGTCTTGTGTGGGAGTATGTATACTTTGGCTGCTGGCCGATTCTATTGATGTGACTGTGTGGGGCAAACTTGGAGGTAAGGATCCCTGCCAGGTTTCCCCTTGCTCCTCCTGAACCTTAGTGCTTGCGTCTTTGAACTTTGGTTCTTGAGGAGTTGTTTCTGGGGTCAGATTCGTTTTTTGACTGCAGGCGTCCGGGGATCTTGGCCCTGGTGCCTTTGGGCTGTGGTGTTTTTTGTTTTCTTTGCAGCTTCTTTTGCCTGGATTTCCTTAATCTCTTGTGATCTCGTTTTGTTAAGGAGGTGGATTGTTTTTATTGCCCGTAGGTAAGAGGGCCAGGATCTTTGCTCCCTAGGTTAGCTGGGTCCTGAGTGCGGTTGTCTTAGGGCGGAGGGTCTTCTAGAAGTGCAAAGTGTGCTGTTGATAAATGATCGGTCGTTGGGAGTCCTTCCGTTGCGTCTGGCCCAAAGTCCTCACCAATTGAGATGTCGCCGCTGATTATACTTGTCAAGTTGTCAGAGAGAGTATCCGTGGGGTGAGTTTACATGATGTCTTTGTGCTATTTTGATTTGTTTTGGACTTCCCATAGAATGTCTGTTAGAATGGTTGGTAAGACTTTCAGTTGGTTTATTGTTTCCGAACACTAGCATTTGTGGAACGTTGTGTGTGGGTCTTTCTGTACCCGCTCTATGAGAGAATTAAGCTCTAGTATCTTGCTGTCTATACCAACCACGTGAGATGACAAAATTTGTAGGAGGTCTATCTGTAGCTCTAATTTTTCAGAGTGTCTGAGTAGTGCTGAGGAAATGGTTTCCATAATACTGATGAATGGCGGCCACAGCGGTGCCTGCGCTGGTGGCTGGTAGTCTGTTTGGTTGCTGGTGAATTGTGAACTGGTCCTGACTTTGACCCCTGGCTTAATCCGAACCAGCACTTGAGGATCTCCACCCTGACCTGTGCCTGGGGTAAGTGTTCCATGTTTTCTTGTTTTTCTGGGCTCAGGTCCTTTAGGAGGGGTTGTTTTGGTCGGTGAACAAATAGAGTAATGAAGGGGGAATAGTCCCGACGGACCATTCGGTGTTTGAAAGTTTGCCTCATGGTGAATTATTAAACTACCTGAACGAATGCAATTGTTAGCTTCCAGAGTTTCTGGACGTGGGGGGGGGGGATTGAGGTTTAGGTGCGATTTGTTCCTTCGGTTGGCCATCAGGGCCATCTATGCAATGTCGTCCCTGCTGTGCCATGATTCCTTCCAGTTTAGGGGGAACATTGCCTTTACTGTGTTCGTCCCTATAGTCCTGGTCGTCTTGATGCCTTTTGACCATTCCTGTGCCGGTTACGTCCTTGTCTAGTATGTTTCTAATGTCCGTTCTTGAGGCTGGGTTTGCGGTCCCAGGGTCAGTCTCTGTCGTACAAAAGTAGGAACCGAGACGTAATGAGCAATGCTTCGTTGGGAGATTTGGTGTTTTTACTGTTGATACCGCCGCATGGACGTTTGCATGGGTTGCTGCTTCCGTTAGTTTTATTTGTGCTTTAACTGTGAGTTTGTTGGGTGTTTTCCTAGGGCTATTACTGATCTTTCGTGGGGTTTTGCTCAGAGGCTGCAAAACTGACGACATCGAACCCACTGACTGAGATGTTCTCTTATTGTGATTAGTGAGTGTGGGCTTCTGCAGCACGGATGGCGATGAGGGAAGGATTTAAAAGTCGGTGA
Organism: Lissotriton vulgaris; assembly: GCF_964263255.1. Lineage (NCBI taxonomy): Eukaryota > Metazoa > Chordata > Amphibia > Caudata > Salamandridae > Lissotriton > Lissotriton vulgaris. The sequence goes on from NC_141691.1 coordinate 1,475,417,310, forward strand.
TCTTGGAATTTTTTAGATGTGAGGTTGGTTGTGATGTCGTTTCTGTGGGGATGTTGACAATTGTGACTTGCACATCTGCTGGGTCTTCATGGGAGGAATCATGGGTTCCTTCGCTCATTTTTATGGAGTGTGATTGGTTTCTTTTCTTGATTGTGGGGTCCATTCTAATTTTCCCGGATCTCATGATGATACAGAGGTACAGATGTTTCTTTGGGAGAGCCAGCTTCCTTCCCTTTTTTTCTTTGCTCCCTTTGGCCACTCCGACTTCCGTTCCGCACCCTTGAGCTGCCAGGGGTGGGAGGCTCTTGAGCTCTTGAAAAAAGATGATAGGGAGTATAAGTATGTAGTTGATTAGTAGTTGTGAAGTGGTAACGACTTGGGGAGGCCAGCCCTGATTTGGGGGTGGGTGGACTGTGCTCTCTCCGGCAGGGGTTGAGGGGGTGGGTTACGCCAGCTGCCCCGGTGGACCAATATCTCTATGCACGGCTACAGGAGGTTGCAGGGTCGCTGGAGCACAAGTATAGGAGCGGGCACCAGTCCTCCGTCCTCAGTGGCACTCCGCTCTCTGTGCTCTCTATGCTCTGGGCTCCTGGGCAATGGCCTGGGCTGAGCTACGGCCTGGCTTTGTTCACACTGTGTTGGTGCAATGCCCGCTTAGCCTGGGATCACATGCCCGCACGCCCAACTACGTATGTGCTGCCGACCGCGAGCGCTGCTGCCCACCCCGGCTCACCAAGTACCGGCTGCTGCTGCTGCTTGCAGGCTTCCCTGGCGGCTTTGTGGCTTTTCCGCAGCTTTTCCTGGTATTAAAGTTCCTCCCTGTAGCTGAGGGCTAGCGGCGGTGTTGTTCTCACAGCACGGGACTCAGCGCTCACACCTGCACGCGGCTCGCAGCCTGACTCCTCTGGTCTCCTCTGACGGACTGACGAACTGCTAGGCGAGCTGCAAAACCTGGCGTTGGAACTGGTTCTCCTCCTGGAATCCACCGTGCAACGTGTAGAGGTTTGCTGGATTAAGTGTTACTGCGCTCCTCGCGGCCCCTGGCACCTGATGGTTCGCGGCTGATGCTGCCGCCCCTGCCGCCAGGCTCTTCTCCCGTGGCTCGCGCTTCTCCGCACAAGCACCAGCGCAGGACTGAAAGTGGGCAGGCGGGCAGGCAAGTAGGGATTAGCAGAGGCACTTGCAGCTCCTACGGGTCGCGGCTCGCGGCCTCAACGCGACCTCAACACCCCATCTACAACGGCTCAGTTCGGCTCGGCTCAGGTCAAAACGCCGGCTTGAGCAACACTCCGCTGCCGCTCGACTACCTCGCTCGCAGAACGTTGAGCTCCGTGGAAACCGTAGACTGGATTCTCAATTACAATTATTGAATTGATATGATATGATTGAATGAATGAATGAGTACGCTCTTGTATAGCGCATGGCTACCCAGAGGCATCCCAGCACTGCAAGACCACGGACAGAAGACGACAATCAGTGGAACAAAAATGTCTTCAGTCGCTTCCTGAATACGAGATGATTCATTTCCAGCCTGATGTTGTATGGGAGTTTATTCCAGCCCTTGGCTACATGGAAGGAAAGCTGGCGGCCACCCATACGGGCTCGCTTCACCCTGGGTACCACCAGCAAATTTCGCTGATTAGATCTCAAGGATCTAGCGGCAGGATGCCGGCAAAACAGGGGCTGGAGGATGGTAGGACCAACATTAATTATAGACTTGTGCGCCATACAGAACGTTTTAAACAAGATCCTTTCCTGGATCGGGAGCCAGTGAAGTGACCGAAGTGCCGCCTTCGCCGAACAGCGTCTGGGAAGATTCATAAGCAGCCGAGCTGCACAGTTTTGTACTGATTGAAGAATTTGGATAGAACCAACTGGAGCTCCCAGATAAACAGCATTTGCGTAATCCAGACGCGATACAATTAGCGACTGGACCAGCACGCGTCTGGCCTCAAAAGGTAGGAGGGACAGGACTTTCCTGAGGACCCTAAGCTGTCCATAACAGGTCGCCGCCACCTTCTTGGCCTGGACCTGAAACCCCAAGGTGGTGTCTAGCCAGACCCCCAGGCTCTTTATTTGGGTCTTTGGGGTGGGAGGGGGGCCCAGACAGTGCAGCCACCATGGGTCGAGGCTGATGGGAGCTTTATAACCCAGGAGCATGATGTCAGTTTTGGCCCCATTTAGCTTTAAAAACGACGTCGTCATCCACTCCAGAACCTAGGTGAGACAGGGGGTCAAGTTATTACTCCCCTGATCTCAGGCGTCATCCCTTGCCAGGGAGACGACCAACTGCGTATCATCGGCGTAGCAAAGGGAAGGTTTAGGGACTGGCAAGTTGGTGCACTTGCCCAGTCAACATGGCAGTACCAGACTGCAAACAGGCTCTGCAATGGCAGACCTGAGACGCACTTTTACAGGCCGCTTTTGTGGGTGGCACAACCAGTGCTGCAAGCCCATCAGCAGCATTTGGTTTACAAGCCCTGGGCACACTCAGTGCACTGTACTAGGGTCTGACAAGTAAAACAAACCAACCAATCATGGGATCACTAATCCATTCATCAATTTACCATAGGGAGCACTTGCACTGAGGCACTGGACAGCAGTGGCACAGTGCCCAAAGCATCTATAACCAGCAAAAACACATGTGGCTTCAGCAAAAAAAGGAAGGGAGACCCACACCAAGGTGCCAGGTATAACAACTCTCATCACAACAGGTGATTTAAACAAAGAAAGCTGATCCAGCAACCTCACAAAAGCTGAAAGTGCATACTGAAACCCTTCAACAGTGCCCATTGTAAGTCCATGGTGGGCCAATGACAAAACAAACAACAATTTAGATAGCTTAGCTTGTAGCAGATCATTCTGACAGGCGCCGCACCAAGCCACAAATGGGTCCTAGTGCCAAGTGTACCCTGGCTGCCACAATTATACCAACGAATTTGGAGGAAGAATGAAAGAGATCAGCTATCACAGCTTAATCTCGGTTGTGCAGGCCCAGCTGCAGGACCCTTCTCTGTTGCAGCAACAGAGTTTCTTCCCAAAGCGGCAGCAGGACTAGAGGACAGATGCACAAGGCCAGAAGACATGAATGGAATCTGATAGGTTCCTCTGGTACTGGGACTTCAGATCCCAACTGCAGAGCCTGCCTGTGCCATCTGGCATGGTAGACTAGAAAGCTGCAAGAGGCCAATTGTCCCAGCAGCCTCAAAGCCATTCTCACTGAGATCCTGGAGAGAGGCTGAAATATTAGGATTGCAGCCCGAATCTCCAGGACTCAACACTCTGGAGTAAAGCATGAAATTGCACTGTATCAAGGAGGACTAAGATGAACAGGAGCGTCTGCAAAAGAGTCAGGTGCTGTTTCAACACATTGATAGAGAACCCCAACAATGTTAGGAGGTTCACCATAGTCTGGAGGTGGTCTATAACTGCCTGGGGCTAGCACGTTCTAACAGCCAGTCGAAGAGTTAGGGGGAGAATGGCGTACCCAACCTCCGAAAATGCACTGTGACCATCACCATCACTTTGTGAATACCTGAGGGGCACTAGTAAGGCCAAAAGGCAGATCTGCAGACTGAAAATGCCGCAGGTCCATTGTGAATCACAGATAATGATTGTGAGCCTGCAGGTTTGGTATATGGAAATAAGGGTCCTGCAGGTGCAATACTACTATCCAGGATCCACAGCAGGCAAAATCTGGGACAGTTTGAGCATCTTAAATGTGTCCAATTGCAGGATTGCTTTGAGAGGGGAGAGATCTAAAACAGGACGAAGGCCTATGTCTGTCTTCATCACAAGGAAGAAGCCAGAGTAACACACAGTTGCTCCTTCCAAGGCAGGAACCATCTCCATGGCTCCTTCGGCCAAAACAGCCTGCACTTCCTGCTACAAAACAGACATGTGTTCCTCCATCACTCAGGCTGATTGAGATGGAAGGTGCAGAATGGCAGAAAGAGACAGGAGGGCGTAGCCCCATTTGACAATTTGGAGGACCCATGTGTCCAAAGTGATGTTAAACCACCCTTGGAGGAAATGTCTGATTCTGCCTCCTAAAGAGTGGGTTTGTGTCAAAAAGGGCACACTAAAGAAGTTTTGCAGATGTGGTTCTGGAAGAGTGGGGGACTGAGCTGCAGATTATCCCTGATGCCTTAATTGTTGTCTCTGGGAGCTGGGGCCTTGGCCACGATATGGCTAAGAAGGTTTTTGAACTGGCAGCGAAGTCCGTCACCGATAATATTGGAAAATCCTGAAATAACCAAGAAAGGGTTGAAATCGTTGGGGAAATCGCCTAGTAGGGGCAGAAAGTACCAGGGAACATGCTGTGGCATGACATTCCTTAAAGCATTCCAGGGCTGAGTGAGCTTTTCTCACCAAAGAGGCAAAAGCTGTCTAATTGCATGTCCATTAATGATGCTCGACATCCCCAGAGAAATCTCATAGTCCTCATCTAAGTATGGCATTGAGGCACCAAACCCATGTCCATTGCCCGATTCAAGCAACTGGCTGTGTTCAGGTCAGACACCAAATTTGGGTACATTCCGGCCGTCCTGTAGGTATTTGTGCCTGTCGGTCCTCCCAAACTACTGACAGAATTTTATCAACTGCATCCTATAGTCCATGGCTGCGGCCACCCAGGAGGCAGTCAGAAAGGGTCAAGGTTAGGATTCACTCTGCTGGTGAATGCCTGGACCACCAAACATCTCAGGCGTTAAGTGTTGAGTCAGGAATTTAGGATTGCCTGGTGCCAGGTCTTTGGCAGCAGGCTAACTGCCTACTGACTGGGGTGGCCGGAGAATGGCCCTGCCCAAAGGGTATCCTCGAAGGTTTTGTTAAATTGCAGGAGAGGTTCTGTAGGTGCCTGGTCAGGCTGAAGAACCTCCTTCAGAATATTAATTTTGACTTCCTTGGTAGGAACTGCAGGTCAAGGGTCTCCGCAGCCATCCCATCACTGGAACAAAATAAGAACTCTCCTCTGTGACAGGACCTGGGGGAGAGACAAGTCCAGTGTCTGGGGACATGCCCAGAACACTGACATCCTGTAATTCTGCAAACGTCATGCTCAGGGACAAATTAATCCTATTCATAGCTGTTATTGTCAGAATCTGAGCCAAAGAGCTGATGTAAAAGGTAGGCTCTACAGTGTGGTAAAAACATTGCATCAGAGTCAGAAGGGCTGACTTTTGGCTTTGTTATGGTGTGATCGGAACATAAACTCGTTCGAGGGTGAGACGAGGCCAGCTCAGAGTCGGAAACCATCAGAATCTGTGTGAACCCCAAAGTAGCCCAAACATCACAGACGGCGCTGAGGGTCAACTCGCAAGACTCTGACTGGAGGCCTCTGCTGATCCTTGTGGCCAGCTGGTGAGCCAGAGGGAACCGGAAGCGTGTCAAATATGCACAGCATCGCCCTACTAAAGGCCTCTATTTGCTTTGATGATGCTGGCGTGGCCAGAAATTAGGGTTTCTTTCGAACCAAGTTCAAAATCAGCTCTTCAGGAATTGGGGAGCAAGACAGACTTGCACATTGGCACTCTCACACTCTCTCTGGAGTTATAGAGTGGCGAGAAGGGGCGGATTCTCACTTTGCCTTTCTGTGCTTCTTCTTAAACTTACTTGAAGACTTTGACCTCGATGAGGATCAGTTGCAGGAACTACTTTGGAAGTAGGAACAGGACTTTCCTTTCGACTTAGACCTGTCACAGTGCTCTTCTGATGATTGGTGACAGAGTTTTGCCTCGCAGTCCCGTATGGCCTTTGAGTTCAACTGGGGGCAGTCATCGCAGGACCTGGAGTTGTACTCCAATCACAAGCATACCTTGTGTGGATCTGTCATAGATATTTGTTTGTGACAGTCTCTACAAGCTTTAAACCTTGTCGCTTTGGAGGGTGACCGATTTCCTTTGCAAACTGGAAAACAAAATAATTTGGAGAAAAGACTTGTCAAAGACAAGAGCAGTTGAGCTTCAGATCTACATCTAAAGACACGGAAAGAAAGGAACTGACACCCTATGGTTCATCACTTCCGAGAGGAACGATGTTGGTGCCGAATCACATGACCATCTACCAGCACACAGGAGTACTGATTTTGGAAATTCTGGTCCAGTCTGAAACCTAGAGAATATTCACAACATGAGGAATCTGCAGTTAGAAGTATCTATCCAAGGAATAAATACAAATACAGTTATGTAGTTTTATAATCCTGGTAAGGTAATGACAGCCTGCATTCCTGCCCATAAAAGTTATATATTTTACCTAACCGATTAATGTAATATACTAAGTGGAAGGAATACCTGCAGAACCTTGGACAAGAGAGTGACGACAGCCATCTTGCTCTCCGAACCAGAGTCTTTATTCCACCAGCTATCAAGCTTCGACCAGTTTTGAAGCACTGCAGTCACAAGTTTTGTACCTTGCTGTTTGCGAATTGAGCGCTGTTTAAAACTTTCATCCAACATACCATTCAAAATGGTTCCAACCTGAATGAGAAAAAAATATTTCAACTGTTGGGTAAAGATGATTTGAACCATACAAAGAAAAATGCATATCATGTGACCACTTTAACATTTCTATATCCTTTCGACATATCCAGGCCCCCTAGGATAACTCTGTAATATAATACACTATCCCTTTGATTATGTACCTAGATTTTGTAGCAGGCAACTATAAAATTCTGCTGTAGTGCTACAATAATGAACACATACATTATAAAGAATGGGGCACCAGCTTCTTGTATTATAATAAACTCCAACCACTTACTGAAAATCCTCTTGGTAAATAAATGTACATTTTTCATGTTAAATTATAAATTCATGTTAGGAGGCTTTGTTATAATCTACAAGCATCACTAGCTATCTGGGGTTGATGAGGAAGTTGAGTGGATGGCATTCTACTAGGACGTGTAAAGAAACCGGATGTGTGTGATATGGCCAGTTGTTGGAGGAGCTATGGAAATCCTGGAAATGGAATGAAAGAGGTGTGTGGTGAAGAAGGAAACATCCAGCAAGATATGTGAACCTCTGATAAGCTACAGGTAGACAGAGACTGGAATTGAAATCAGGTCTAGGGAGAGGATAGTTGTGGGTGCAAGTGTACCTGATTTGATTTCTTGCTGTATAAATCAAGGAATCTGAAGCCAATTCCAGGTTTGTGATAATATACTGACAGTTGAGTAATCTAAGAAGAAGGACCTGTTCACATAGGTGCATTCCACAGGCAGGGAGATTTAAGAGAGGTGCAACTGTAACATTTTCAGAAGAGGTGGTAGGAGCATGTATAAGCAACATTTGTTTTTGGGATCATCTGCTCCAAGTCCCAAGAAAGGTGTGTGGTTGATGCAGAATGGTTTGAACTTCACTTTATGCCACTGGGAGCTATAGTAGAGCTGGGGATATGTGGTCTCCATAGTGCAAACAAAACAAGATTCCAGCAGCAGTATTTTGAATGCACTTAGAGTAATTCTAGAACATTTTGGGGGAATTTCACCACAGGAAAGATTTGAGGTACCAGGGAGAGATCTCACCTACAATGCAAAACATACAAAGTAAGAAATGCGTTACTTACCTGTAACAGCAGTTATCCAGTATTGGTGTCTTTCATAGATTCACATGCCTGAATCATTCCCCGTCGTCGAGACGGGAGCCTCCGGTACATAAAAAAGTAATGTCCTATAGACATACATAGAGAAAATAGGCCTAAGGGTCTCCCCTTAGCAGCCTTTCCTTGTCCTTATGCAAAAAGGACCAAACTCTCAGAGTCAGACAATAGCTCCGACCTCCCTCTAGAACCTTCCTGGGAGGAGCCTCAGTCCCTCAGATTTTCGTACGCACCCAGCTAGGTAGACGTAGTATTGTTAGAGAGGGATGTGAGACCTTCCAGGGGAGGGGGGAGGGTTGCATGTGATCTATGAAAGACACCAATACAGGTAAGTAACGCATTTCTTATCCAGTATTAAGGGTGTCTTTCATAGATTCACATGCATGAATCAGAGTAGTTAGCAGTAAGATATGCACATTAGTGATGCCCAGTTGCACTGCAGGCATGTTAGACAATATACATCTCATGAAATAACATGGAAACAATATCGTAAGCAGAATCTTACAATAACCAAGAATGTGCATACCTGGATGGCGGGATGTAAGAAGGCTCACCTCACTGAAAGAGATGGCTAAGCACCGCCTGTCCCACTGCTGCATCCTTCTGGAGTTCGAGATCCAGGCAGTAGTGTTTGGAGAAAGTGTGCGGTGACTTCCATGTCGCCGCTCTGCATACGTCCAAGATTGGCACTCCAGCGAACAGTGCCGCTGATGTTGACACTGCCCTGGTGGAATGTGCGGTAACTTGGTCGCTCAATGGCCCTCCGGCCTTGTCATGGCAGAATGTAATCGCCGAGGAGATCCACCTGGAGATGCTTTGTTTTGTGAGAGGCAGACCCATTCTTGGTCTGCTGTAAGCCACAAACAGTTGTGAAGATTTTCTGAAAGTCTTCGTCTTATCGAGGTAGAACTTTAGACATCTCTTGAGATCTAAAGAGTGAAGGGCTCTTTCAGCTGCGGTGGAAGGGTTCGCAAAGAAAGACTTAAGGACTATCGGTTCATTGAGATGAAAGTCCGATGGCACTTTTGGTATGAATTTAGGGTTGGGCCTCAGAACCACCCTGTCTTGTCTGAATTGCATAAATGGTTCCTGAATGGACAGAGCCTGTAGCTCGCTCACTCTCCTCGCGGATGTTAAGGCGAGCAAGAGCGCCGTTTTCCAAGAAATGTACTTTACGGATGCTCTATGAATAGGCTCAAAAGGATGTCTCATGAGCTGGTTGAGGACCAGATTGAGTTGCCAGGTAGGAGGAACCTTCCGAGGCCTGGGGAAAGATCTATACAGACCCTTGAGGAATTGTTTGATTAGTCTACTGGACCACAGAGAAGATCCTGTGAAAGTTCTGGTGAACCGTGAGATGGCTGCTAGGTGCACCTTTATGGACGCATGTGCCAGTCCTGACTGTGCCAACTGTAGGAGGTATGGCAGTATTTGTTCAGGTGTGATTTGTAGAGGCTGCAGGCCCTGTGTTGAACACCAAATGCAGAATCTTTTCCATTTGAGAGAGTAGGTTTTGTTGGTACTGTCTGCTCTCGCTTTTGCCAATACCTCTCTGCATTCCTGTGGGATGTTCAGGCCACAGAACTCTCTGTGCTCAGGAGCCAGGCTGATAACTTGAGCGATTGCAGGTTCGGGTGTTGGACTTGCCCGTTGGACATCGTCAGGAGGTCCGGATGTTGTCGTAGACGAATCGTTGTCCTGATGGAGAGTCGAAGCAGATCTGAGAACCAGTGCTGTCTCTGCCAGAATGGGGCAATCAGGATCAGGGTACAGGGCTCCGCCTTCATCTTCCTGAGAAGCCTCGGGATCATTGGAAACGGAGGAAAAGCGTACGCAAACATGCTGGACCAGCCGATGGAAAAAGCATTTCCCAGTGACCCTTGTTGGGGATGCCAGCTTGCGTAGTTTGGGCATTTGGCGTTCCCCTTGGTGGCAAGCAGGTCGATTCTTGGGGCTCCCCATTGAGAGAAGATGTGGTTCAGAGCGTTGTCGCTTAGTTCCCACTCGTGAGAGAGGGAATGTTGTCTGCTCAGGGCGTCCGCGATGGTATTGTCTCTGCCTGGCACATAGTCCGCTTTGAGCGTGATCCCGTGCAGGACAAGCCAGTTCCAGATCTTTTGCGATTCGCGTGATAGAGCCAGCGAACGCGTTCCTCCCTGTTTGTTGAGATAGTGCATCGTCGTGGTGTTGTCCGTTTTGACGAGCACCGGGGAGTTTTGGATGCGTGGCAGAAAGGCCTGCAGTGCCAGATACACGGCCCTCAGTTCCAAAAGGTTTATATGGAATTGTTTTTCCTGAGTGTCCCACTTGCCACTGATCCGAAGGTCCTGGAGGACAGCGCCCCATCCTTCCAGGGAGGCGTCCGTGGTGATCACCAGAGGCGTTGCCGGGAGGAGGAACGGTAGTCCTACAGTTAGATTTTTGCGGTGCTTCCACCACGCTAGACTCCTCGATATTTTTGTTGTGATCCGTACCTTGTCCTCGAAAGAGCCAGTACTTTGAGTCCATTGGCTCGCGAGAGCCTCCTGCAACTGGCGCATCCTGAGCCTGCAGTGAGGGATGAGGAGGATACAGGAGGACATCATGCCCAGGAGTGATGTAAAGGTCCTGACTTTTATGCTCTTCTGTGCTGCCACAGCCGTGGCCAAAGATAATATCTTGTCTGTCCTTTCCTTGGAGGGGAAGGCCTTTGCGGACTCCGTGTCCAAGGTCGCCCGAGGAAGGTAAGTCGGACGGGATAGTGCAGGATTTCTTGAGATTGAGAGTCAATCCTAGCCTCTGAAAAAGATTTGTGCAGGCGCTGGAGGATTCGGCTGCGCCTTTTGCCGAGGGTGCTTTCCCCAGCCAGTCGTCTAGGTAGGGGTAGACTTGGTGACCCATTTGACGCAGGAAAGCTGCCACCGGTGCCAGGCACTTCGGGAAAATCCGCGGCGCGGATTTGAGGCCGAACGGCAGGACCTTGAATTGATAATGTTGCCCTGCAACCTCGAACCTTAGGAATTTTCTGTGGCCCCGGAGGATGGGGATGTGGTAGTAGGCATCCTGGAGATCCAGGGATGTCATGAAATCTCCTCGTTCTAGAATGCCCAGTATTTCTTGAATCGTCACCATCCTGAATGATTGGCTCCGTAGGAAAGTGTTGAGTGCTCGGAGATCCAAAATGGGCCGCCATTTGTTCTCTTTCTGGCGTACAAGAAAGAAATGGGAATAAAAGCCTTTCCCTTTGAGGTGCGGTGGAACTCTCTCGATCGCCCCCTTCGTCAGCATCACAGAAATTTCCTGGAGAAGCAGGCGTAGTTGTTTGTGTGTCCGTCTGCATGGAGGTGTTTTGGGTGGAATGGTGGTGAATTCCAGGGAATGGCCGAATCGTATAATTTGGAGAACCCACCTGTCCGTGGTGAGTTGTTGCCAATTGCTGAGGAAATGGGTCAGTTTTCCTCCAATTTGTAATGAGGGACAGGGTGGCTGGACTGGCTGGAGTAATGGGTCACTGGCGGCCGCCAGTGCCTCTCTTTTGATTCTTTCCTCTGAAGTTAGATCTTCCGTAGGAAGACTGACGCCCTTGTTGTTGTTTGTGCTGGTATTGATTTTTGTTGCTGTAGGAGTACGAGGACCTGTTCTGATAGGAACCTCGATAAGAGGACTGACCTCTGGATCTGTTGCCCCGAAAGGACTGGTTCCGCGTTTGCAACGTACCCACTGCCCTGGTGGTATCTGTGTCCTTCTTAATGGTTTGTAGTGCCTCATCGATCTTGTCTCCAAAGAGGTGTTGGCCGTCGAAGGGCATGTCCAGCACCTTTAATTGTACTTCCTGCCGGAACGACGTTGCTTTGAGCCACCCTTGACGTCGCAGGACTGCAGCCCCAGCAAGTTGACGAAAGCCGGTCATGGCAGCGTCAATAGCACAGTCAATTATCTCCGCTGCAGATGGTTGACCCTCGACAAGCAGAGCCTTGACTTCAGCTTGGACAGTGTTAGGCAGTTCCGCCAAGTATGGGGCTATATCCTCCCAGAGTTGGCGATTGTAACGCCCCAACAGGGCAATGGAGTTGGCCACCTTGATGGTCATGGCCGACGTTGTTGTGAAATGTTTTCCGATTGTATCCAACTTCCTGCCTTCTTTGTCCGGAGGAGCTGACAGAGGGGAGGAAGGGTTGCGTGAGTTCTTTTGGGCCGCCTGTGTGACCACTGAGTCAGGCTTAGGGTGTCCATTGAGGCAAGCTGCCGCCGTAAGAGGGGTCTTGTATTTTTTGTCCAGGCGTGGAACCACCGCAGGCACAGAAGCAGGTGTTAGCATGAGTTTCTTGCCTTGCTCCCATAGGAATTCTATGATCGGAATAGATTTCGTTGATTTCTGAGTCTGCTCTTTGAAATCGTGTAGGAAGCATTCAGTTTCCGTCGATTCCATAACCATATGGAATCGTTTTGCCGCCCTTTCCATAATTTTATGGAAGCCGCCAATGTCTACAGGCGGCGAATCTGCGTGGCGAGGTTGAGGTGAAGCTGGTGAAGATGCGACGTACTCGTCTTCTTCATCATGGGCAGAGTGGACTTCCTGGACCTCTCCTTCTTCCAATTCATCCTCGTCGTCATTTTCGTCCGACGACACCACCTCCTGAGGTTGGATTCTATCACGGTGGGTTTGAGGAGGAGGTCGAGACTGTTTTGGCAGTGACGCTGACTCCTGGTCATTTACTGCAGGTGTCTGGTTGCCACTGTCCGCAGTTGACGTGGTGGGCGCTTCTGGAAAGCGCTGCTTGTAGTCTTGTATGAGGTGTTTCAAGTCATTGACAATAAAGACCGGTAGGCACACCATGGGGGTGACCTCCGTGCGGACGCTAGTGTGGACGGAGTGTTCTTGGTAATTGAACTCCTCCTGTTCCTCGTCTGTGCTTTGGCATTTGACATGAAGGTCCGATATGGAAGTAGCAGGGCCCATGTGGTCTTCCTCTTCAGATTCTTCGCTCTGAAAGATTTCTGGAGGTGGCTGCATTTCCACTTTGCTCGGAGACGTGGTTTCCGGGGTAATGCGTTGCCTGGCGGTCTTGCTCGACACAGAACTTGCCTTGGAGGGTCCTGTCGTCGTCGGTGTCGTCGTCGACGGTGGTGGCGTGAGGGACGACACCTCTACTAGCTTGGATTTTTTCCATGCTTCAGCAATGTTAATCGTCGTCGAAGAGTCCTCCGTCGACGGGGTCTTCGTCGACGGGCCTGTCGACGGCGTCATCGTCGACTGTAAGGCCTTCGTCGACGGTATCTCTGTAGACGGCACTTTGGTCGTCGACGACGACCTCGACGTCGATGTGGTAGTCGCCGGTACACTCGTCGACGGCGAGCCCGCCGTCGACGTCTTCGTCGTCGATGACTTCGTAGTCGACGTCTTCACCGTTGATGCTCTCGTCGACGCCTTCGACGTCGGGATAGTCGACGGTGTCGTCGTCGACGATGTGCTCCTCGAGGACGACGTCGTCGTCGACGGTGTAGTCTTCGTCGTCGACGAGGTCTTCGTCGTCGACGGTTTCAGCAGTATAACAGAGGAGATAGGCCTACCTGCGGACAATGACGATGGAGTTGTCGTCGTCGACGGCGAAGGTGACGACGCTGTGGTCGTCGACACAGTGGTAGTCACTGAGGTAGTCCTTTGGGCATGTCTGGTAGATGACTGGACAGGCTTTTTAAAAGTCTGCGAATCCTTTACAGACACTGAAGATGTTGTAGATTTTGCCTCTGAAGACTTCTTATGTGCCTTCCTAGGAGGAGTGTCTGATGGGCCGGGTGAAACTACCCTAGGCCTCTTCTGAGAGACTTCGGAGGTTTTAGAGACACTACCCACGGAAGATTCCAGTTTGTCTCTATCCTTAAGTCTGTCAAGCCAGATGAGAAGGCGACCTTCTCTGTCCCTCACGGTCTTTTTAGGGAAAGACCTACATATTCTGCAGCTTTCAGGGACATGGTCCGGATAAAGGCAGTATAAGCACAGGTCATGCTTATCATCCACATGGAGCCTTTTCTTCCCACATGAAGAGCAGGCCCTGAACAGGGCTTTCTTCTGGGAGTCAGACATTGTCCAAGCAGTGAAAAAAGCACTTACTGCAAACAAGTTGGACTGAAGTAAATCCTGATGAGAATGTAGGTTGAAGAACCACTTCCAAAGGTAATCAGATGATTTCTAAGGAATCCTGAGGAGAGCTCAGGCTGGAGACTCCCTAGCACAACGTGCGGTAGAAAATCTGAGGAACTGAGGCTCCTCCCAGGAAGGTTCTAGAGGGAGGTCGGAGCTGATTGGCTGACTCTGAGAGTTTGGTCCTTTTTGCATAAGGACAAGGAAAGGCTGCTAAGGGGAGACCCTTAGGCCTATTTTCTCTATGTATGTCTATAGGACATTACTTTTTTATGTACCGGAGGCTCCCGTCTCGACGACGGGGAATGATTCAGGCATGTGAATCTATGAAAGACACCCTTAATACTGGATAAACAAACTACTTTAAAACATTTATCTACACCATTCATTCCAGATGTTCCGGTTTAATTTAAACAACCAAACCCCTACTCGTTCATGCTTTCTTAAGCAATTCATTACATGGTGGTCTCGATTTTGCTACACTGTACACAAATCTGACGTGATAGGATTTGGATTTATAGTTTGTAGAATGCAGCAACTGCCATAGGGCATACTAAGAAAAAGGTGACAGTATTTTTGGTGAAGAGCTTCAAAGATGTGTTTTTAGCAGCTTGTGAAATCTAAGAAGATTAGTGGTGGTTCCGAGTGTGGTACAGGGTTTCATGCCTTGGCAGTGCACACTGCCAAAGCCAACAAATTCTACTAAAATACAGAATTACCAGTAAATTAGCTTGTTGTGATCCAAGAGGTATTGTGGGATTAGAAATCATAGTGAGAGTGTATTTGTAAAGTTATTTTGCAAGTAGAGAACTCAAGAAAAGGGACCATAGATGGCTTTGAGGAATGAACCTAAAAGAAACTATTTTTTGCAATATAGTCAATGGAATGATCTCAAGTGTAGAAAAATGCATTCTTTTTGTAACTGCATCGAGCAGACACACTCTGAATGTGCTGCAATGTCTAGATTAGATAGGCTAGGATGAAAGTCCTAAAACAAAATGAATTACAGTAATCCAGATGGGAGACAATTTATGCTTGGATTACAGTCTAAGCAGATGATATCCAATTATTTATTGCTATCTGCATTTGCCATAACAAGTACATTACAATACATACAAAGAGGATTAAAAAACAGTAAAACACCGCATTAAGTATTTCAAACATTAAAAGATAGTTATACACAAAGCAATTAAAATCAATTATAATCCCATTTCCTCATCAAAATCCAGGCGCTCTAAACATAGAAACTGCAAGGGGGCGTAGTTTGGATCACAGTAAAGATGGCTGCCTGAGCCTGCTTCTCCACCCGTGGAAATGCCACAACCGAATTATGCGAAAGCTTTCCGTGTGGTTTAAACTGTAATTTGTGCTGATATATTGGAGGAACACCTGAGGCAAGCAGCGGTGGGCGGCTGGTGACATTTGAAAGTGGTGAGGCGTAAATACTGCACTGTGGCGAGCGAGTGCAGCAAGCGAGGTCGTACCACCTATGGGGGGTTCGGGGGTTCTCCCACAAGAACATTTTGAAAAAAGGGTGGGCAAATGGTGTATTCTCAAGCACATTTGAGAAAGAGGTGGCTTGGCGAATACATCTCTGGGAGTAGCCAGACAAGTCTCTTTGCACAGATACATTTCTCTCCCTGCATTCACATAGGCACAGTCACCCTGCACTCATAGACCCATTACTCACCCTTCCCTGACACATTACTAAGCCAGCAATCACCCATCCACATCACTCACTCTGGGCTCACACAGGTACACTGCTCACCCTGCACTCACACAGACATCACTCACCCTGCACTCACACAGACATCACACACCCTGCACTCACACAGGCACACTGCTCAACCTGCACTCACAAAGACATCACTCACCCTGGACTCACAGAGGCATCACTCACCCTGGACTCACACAGGCACACTGCTCACCCTGCACTCACACAGACATCACTCACCCTGCACTCACACAGGCATCACTCACCCTGGACTCACACAGGCACACTGGTCAACTTTCACTCACACAGGCATCACTCACCCTGGACTCACACAGGCACACTCACTGCTCACCCTGCACTCACACAGACATCACTCACTCTGCACTCACACAGGCACACTGCTCAACCTGCACTCACAAAGACATCACTCACCCTGGACTCACACAAGCATCACACACCCTGGACTCACACAGGCACACTGCTCACCCTGCACTCACACAGACATCACTCACCCTGCACTCACACAGGCATCACTCACCCTGGACTCACACAGGCACACTGGTCAACTTTCACTCACACAGGCATCACTCACCCTGGACTCACACAGGCACACTGCTCAACCTGCACTCACACAGACATCACTCACCCTGCACTCACACAGGCACACTGCTCAACCTGCATTCACACATACTCAGTCGCCCCAGAAGCAGACTGATGGCAGGCAGCACTTATCTACTGTAGAAGAGGCAGAGCCGAGGGCCGTGGCCCGAGGCCTGTGTGCATAGTGCAGACGTGCACAGTGCACGTTCGGTCACAACTGGGTGTGGCAAGGGGGAAGCTGTCAGCACACACTTGCATTAGAAACGCTGTGACTGAGGCATGTTTCCATAGTGCAGAGGTGCACCTAGGCCTGTGTGTGCTGTGTGCATAGCGCACTGCAGAGATGCAAGCTCAGTTAACATCGCTACTGTAGTAGAAGAGCCGAGGCTTGTGCCTGGCTCGTGCACACGGTGCACTCAGTACTGGGTGCACCACTGCCCTGGCCTGCACTATGCGCAGGCAGTGCCTGCGCTGGATAGCAAGCAACACTGAGGCGCCAAGGAGCGATGAAGATTGCCAGCAGCGCTATATGACTGGTCAGAAATATTGTTTTCCCATTGAGTGAAGGAGAAACCTGAAAGAGGGCGCAAGTCCTCAGAAAAATAGTGTGGGGACTAATTCAAAGGAAGTGACGCCACAAAAATCTCAATCCTCACAACGCAAAGCGCCTCTTTTACGAAAATAAGTTAACATAACCAATTTAACCATGCAAAATAAAAACAAATGTATTTGGTTTGTTTGACTATTTTATAAATCATATTTAGGTTTTCCACACATCAACCTGTAGTAGAGCCCAGAAATGGCTGAAAGGGACAGTATATTTATTCAAACGCATGGAACTAGAGATTACATTTTAAACTGCATTTAAGACAAAAACGAAACGCGCTGATGCATTTTTTAAATAGTCTATCTTTCAGTTAATCCAAGTAGCTGCTGTGCTGAAGCACAAGGCACACCTCCAGTCAGGGGAACGGAGTCCCCTCTATAAAAAAAAAACTGTGGGGAGACTCAGTCCACCCGCGTCCACCCGGGACTTGTGCCCGGGTTTGAAGGCACATCCAGTACCATCTCCTTCTCTTGGTTGGGGGAGTTGTGTGAGGGGGGAGGGGGTGGTCAGTGTCCGACTCGAGCACAGTGGCGGATGCTGCTCCCAGCCACTCTCTCTATAGCTCCTTTTGAGCTCTCCTCCACCTCGGGGCCTCAAAGCACATATCTGACCCTGCCCACAATCTCAGAAGGAGCCCCTTGTCATTCCGTCTTCATGACCATAAATACTGCAGAGAACATGCGCAGGGGCGTGGCAGAGCTGCAGAAATGCCCTTCCTCTACCCTCCCCTGGTTACAACCCTCACCTAGTCTACCTGTTTTTTACTCTTACCACCTTCCGCCACTCACCCTCGTAGCTGGAGACGCACGTTCTAACATATAATTGTATTCTCATATAGCGCTTTGAAGAGCTGTAAAACACGTCCCAACTGCTATCCACAGTACTCCCTTCTTCAATGCTGTATCAAGTGATTTACAGGTTACACAGAACTTAGCAGCAGGTACTCCACCTGCTGAGCTAGTGTTTTGTTTATGTTTGAATAGGTTTAATTATGTTTTGCTATGCTACGTTTATATGTGTGGCGCGCATCCTGGAAACAAACAACAGATCCGTTTTTGCAATGTCATGATCTGTATAACTTACGTCACGTGGGTGCGGGACGCGATCCGGTCGTGCTAATCGATCATCGATGGTCCGGACCCGAATGTAATCACTAGTCAGCAGTACTGGTAGTCAGATGATCAGATCACCACCAGGCCAGCAGATCACACGACGACTTACGCTGCTGCAGCAGTAGCAGTGAGTCAGTGCACAAACATGCACCGTGCACGCAATTGCAAGGGGCTGCTAAAGCAGGCCCGGGCCGTCCAGGCAGCAGGCGGTCCGACTGAGTCCACACCCACGCAGGCAGGCACGACGACGACCTCAATCAGTCCCACAACAGTCCTCTTCGTCGACCTCTCCTCACCCAGTCACGCGCCCCACTGACTCTCTAGTGACTACATCACATGATCTCATCTCGACTTACTTATTGGCTAAAGAGCAGACTGAAATCTGCCCATTTTGAGACCTGGGGCCCGGGGTCAATGCCTATAACTATAGTGGTAGAGGGGGGGTGGGGTGGGAGGTCTGAAGTGTGCGCATGCGCTGGCCAGTCGAAATCTCGACAACTCCGGCCTTTTACATGCGCACGGCACTCGCAGTACACGTCACCCTCTGCCTGCCCTGTGCGCAGGCTGCCTGCCTGTCACTCTGCGCAGCCCCACCCCCCACGGGCCGGCCCACTTCCTTATGGATGCCCGATCCTGTCGGGCTTCTCCCGGGGCTTGGTTGCGCGCGGCGCTCCGATTTTTAATCGAATTGGAATTTGCTTTAGAAAACATATTTTATTATGCTGCAGTGCAGTCGGCGGTCGTCCAGGCTAGTGGGGCAACGCCCCAACGCCCCCAATGGATGCACCGCCACTGGCGGTGCCAAATTAGAACCGACACCCTTGCCAACTGTGTGGCAGCCGACTTCCTGAATCCGCCATTCTCCGTGCGGAGATCGTGCCATTTTAGTGCTTCTGAGCAGAGGGGAGAGTATTCTATATAAACGCCACGTCGCACCGGACACCATTATTCTCGCAGACGATCTCTATGGAATGCGACTCCGTAATCATGCATCTGTAGAGGCTGTAAATGACCAGCAAACCAAGTAAGGCTTTGTTTTGATTCCCCTTCGCCCGGACTCCCTTTGTTCAAAATGGCGGCCACACAATCGACTTAACGGAAACCAATCCGATCCCAGACATGGCTCCAAGCACAACGTGTATGATTCGTAAATACCTTCAAGGATTTAAAGTGCCACAAGAGCCACAAGCAATGCAACCACTGTAGGCTTTTAACACCTAACACTGCGCACAAAACAAGAACACATGTTCAGATTCCCCAGCAATTAAGCAGGTTGTACTGTGCAATGCATTGGCAAGAATCAGCAGAAGCGCAGTGAGCACAGCGAACAGACTTAGCACATAGTGAGGTATAGTGAGGCATGTTTCTACAAACCAGGATGTAATAAATGAACTGTATGTTTGATGGGGATCTACCACATACAAGAGGTGCAATAGCTATCTCATGGTGCCTGACCCTAATATGGCGCCTGTGACGGCGGTGATCTAGGAAGAGAAGATTCTAGAAGTTTCTAGAAAAATGCGCCTGTCCTTGCAGTTCAGCAAACTCTCTGGCCCTTATAGTGGATATCTTTGCTGCTATAACTGCTCAAGCTGACATTTGCAATGCACTGTTTCTAACAAGCCTCAAATTATCAACCTTAATTACCTGCACAATAGACCCCAACCTCCTAACACAGTTCATTGTAATCTTACTGCTGGTGACCAGAGGTGATCAAAGTCTTCAATACTCATTCATCATCATCAGTATTTTCTTGTAATATGTCGTAATATAGAATATTAACAGCGCAACAGCAATCTAGGATATACAGCCAGCAGCGATTAGTAAGAGCAGTGTATACTATGAGAGGCTACATATGCGATAGCAACAACGAAGCAGTAAGAACAAGAAACAACGACCAGTGAAAGGGAATAACAGAAAAAACAGTAAAAGCAGTTAAGACAGAAGCAACGACCAGTGAAAGGTGACAATAGCGTAACAGCGAAAACTGCAACCGCGCTGGCGGCAGCTACAAAAAACAGTTAAAACAGAAAGCAGCGGTCACTATAAAGTGTAAATAATGCAGCAATGAGTACAGGAAAATTGCAGGTGGTCTACATGAGCGATCACTGAAAGCAGAAACAAGGGTTGAAAGAATGTAATCAGTGAAAATAGCATCTCGGAAGATCAGTAGCTGAAACAGAAAAGAGAAATGCACACAGAGGCCAGTGGAAAATGGTGAAAACGGCATACTACTTTTAGGGCTCAAAATAGCAGACAGAAGATGCGGTCCCCGATAGATCACAGCCCAATAAACATTCTCAAAAAACCTTTGACAGCCATCGATATACCAACAGGTATATCATTACAGCCGCCTGTTGGTGTCAACAATAATAAGAGGCACAAAAATGGCTGACAAAGAGATTAAGACAAACCTCAAAAGGGTTAAAGCAGTTCCATCAAACTCAGGCTCACCAACCAAAAGCAAGCATAATATCAGTGCCATCAGTGCCACCATGGATACCATATTACTTAAGTTAGAGGAGGTCCACGGTCTCGCCAAGCCTACAAAAGAAAATGAAGATAGAATGCAAACTGAGATCTTTGCGATCCGAAAATATATTAGGGATGCTAATGTCAGAATAACTGAAACGGAAAGCAGAATTAGGAGATTGGATGATCTAGAAAACAAAATGAGCAAATCCATCAGGGATCTCACAATCACGACGGACTCCCTCATGAAGCGCATATCAGGTCTGGAAAATCGTAACAGGAGGGGATATCTACGAATCTTTGGAATCCCGGAGGAGGAAGAAGATTCCTCTGGGTCCTGCATAGCGTTTCTAGAAAAATGGTGCACTCAAGCCACTAAGCTATCCTTCAGTAAACCTCTAGAATTTGACAGAGCTAACTGTGTACCTACTCAAATGCTTACAAGCCAGAAAACTCCCAGGCCAATTGTGTGGAAACCTCTTTGCTACCAGCATGTTGAACAGATTCTAGCATTCATGCGGAAAAATAATGACATCCTCTGGAAAAATAAGAAAATGCACAAGTTACTTACCTTCGGTAACGATATATCTGTAAGAAACAGTAGTTAGTATTAGATTCCTTACCTTAGAATATTCCCAGGTGTCAGACTGGATCCGGAAAATTTTTCGTAGCAGTACCCCTGCGCGTCGGTAGGTGTCGTCTGCGGCTCCGCGTCCATCGTCGGCGTTGTTGGCGCCGGGATGATGTCGTCAGAGTACATAAGACGCCGCCCTCGCGCGCTGACGTCCGTTCTTATACAGAGCTTTTCCGCTCCAGAAACGCAGAGCCATGATAAAAACCAACACTGGTGCCATGAAAACTAGGGCCCTGAAAGGGGGATAACCTTAACCTTAGATATCAGTTAGCAGAACGGGGAGGATGGGTGGGGCGGTAAGGAATCTAATACTAACTACTGTTTCTTACAGATATATCGTTACCGAAGGTAAGTAACTTGTGCATCTGAAAGAAACAGGTTAGTATTAGATTCCTTACCTTAGAACAGATACCCTAGCAATACCAACCCGGTGGTGGGTCTGTGAACCAATGATCACACCAGAAAGTCCTGGAGAACGGAACGGCCGCAAAAAGCCATCTCTCCGGACTTGGCTGTCCAGGCAGTAGTGTCTTGCAAACGTGTGCAGCGAGGCCCACGTAGCTGCCTGACAGATGTCCTGCAAGGGGACTCCCCGACCCAGGGCAATAGTAGCCGCCGTGGCCCGAGTGGAATGGGCACGTAGCCCCACAGGAGGCTCCTTTCTAGCCAGAGAGTAACAAGCCTTGATGCACAAGACAACCCATCGAGAAATGGTTCGTTTGTGCACCGCCCGTCCCTTCTTAGCGCCCAAGTAACCAACAAAGAGTAGGTCATCCACCCGGAACTGGCGTGTGCGATCCAGATAGAAAGAGTGCACGTTTTGGGTCTCTTCCTCTTTCGAGGGATGCGGAAAGAAGGTGTGCAATGTGATTGACTGCCCGATGTGGAAGGCTGTGACTACCTTGGGCAGGAAAGAGGGTCGCATCCGCAACACAACTTTGTTCGGATTGACAGAAAGGAAAGGAGGTTGAGAAGAAAGAGCCTGGAGCTCACTCACTCTCCTGGCAGAGGTGATGGCAACCAGGAATGCAGTCTTAAGAGTAAGGAGACGAAAAGGACAGTTATGAAGTGGCTCGAAGGGAGCGCACATCAGAAAAGTCAGAACAAGGTTCAAGTCCCACTGAGGCATCACAAAAGGAACAGAAGGGAACATATGAGTGATGCCCTTCAAAAACCTATTTACAACTGGGGACTTGAACAAAGAGGGCTGATCAGGGAGCCTTAAGAAGGTGGAAATGGCAGAGTGGTCGCCCTTTAGAGTGCCCAGAGCAGAGCCCTGCTGGGCAAGAGAAAGAAGAAAGAGCAGAACCTCTGAAAGAGGGGCAGAAAGGGGATCCACAGCCTTTGCTGTGCATAATGCCACAAATTTGTTCCACCTGCAGGCGTATACCGATTTTGTGGAGGGACGCCTGCCTGCCAGAATCACATTATAGACTTCAGGAGGCAAGTCAAATGGCCTCAACTGCCGCCGCTCAATCTCCACGCATGTAAGTGGAGACTGGACAGGTTCGGGAGGAGGACCGTCCCCAGCTGCTGCGACAGAAGGTCCTCCTGAAGAGGCAGAAGAATCGGGGGATTGACAGACATGCTGAGTAGTTCGGGATATCAGTATCTTCGTGCCCAGTCCGGAGCCACAAGGATTACTTGGGCCCGGTCGCGTCTGATCTTCTTCAGCACTCTGGGCAGCAGTGGTATAGGCGGAAAGGCGTACAACAGACCGCAGCTCAACTTGCGACGAAAAGCGTCTCCGAGTGAGTGCCGCCTTGGAAATTCCAACGCGCAGAACTGATGACATTGCGCGTTCTCTTCTGTGGCAAATAAATCTAACCAAGGCTCTGCTCTCTCCACTGCTGAGGGAGGCCTTGCGCCCCTTCCAAGTTCAGACGCCATTCGTGATCCATCATGCAGCGACGGCTGAGTTTGTCCGCCCTGGCGATTAGGGAACCTGCCAGGTGTTGAACCAAAAGGGTCACGCCCTGATGTTCCAGCCATTGCCAGAGGCGCAGAGCCTCCTGGCATAGGGTCCACGACCCCACCCCGCCCTGTTTGTTGCAGTACCACATGGCGGTGGTGTTGTCCGTGAACAATGGCACTGCACTCCCCCTACAAAGGGGAGGAATGCCTTCAGTGCAAGTCGGATCGCCCGCAGCTCCAGAAGGTTGATGTGGAGCCGGGACTCCGCCGGAGACCAGAGGCCTCTGATCTCCACCTCTCCCATGTCGCCCCCCCAGCCCTGGAGGGACGCGTCCGTCACAACTACGTGCGCCAGTTGGGGTAGGGAGAGGGATCTGCCGCTGACACAATCGCGGTCCGTGAGCCACCACTGCAACTGTCTTGCAGTGCCCTCCGAGATCAAGACATGGTCGGACAAGTTGCCCTGATGCTGGGCCCACTGAAACTTCAGGTCCCACTGCAGAGCCCGCATCCACCACCTGGCGTGATGCACCAGAAGGGTGCAGGAGGCCATCAGCCCCAGAAGCCGCAGCGCCAACCTGACCAAGACTCGGGATAACGGCTAAAAGATCGGAATCAGAGCCTGAATATCCCAAACCCGTTGTTCGGGAGGATTAGCCCGAAACTTCGCCGAGTCTAGAACCGCTCCGATGAAGAGGAGCTTCTGAGAGGCACACAGGTGGGACTACGGCACATTGATGGAGAACCCCAGCAGGTGCAGGAGGTCGGCCGTAGTCTGGAGGTGGCGGACGACTGTCTGGGGCGAGCCCGCCTTCAACAACCAGTCGTCGAGGTACGGGAAGACTGAAACCCCTAACCTGCGCAGATGAGCTGCGACCACCGCCATCACTTTCGTGAACACCCGTGGAGCGCTGGTAAGGCCGAAGGGGAGCACGGTAAACTGAAAGTGCTAGTGGCCTACTGTGTTCCGCAGGTAGCGCCGGTGGGCTGGCAGGACGGGGATATGAAAATATGAGTTCCGCAAGTCCAACGCTACCATCCAGTATCCCAGGTCCAGAGCAGCTAAGACCTGAGCCAAAGTCAGCATCTTGAACTTCTCCTTCAAGAGGAAGCCGTTGACGTTCCTTAGGTCCAAGATAGGGCGTAGGCCCCCTTTTCCCTTCTTGGGAACCATAAAATAGTGGGAGTAACAACCACGTCCTACTTCTGGCCCAGGAACGCGCTCGATGGCCCCCTTGGCCAAGAAGGCCGAAACTTCCTATTGCAGAAGTTGCAAGTGATCCCCCGAAAACGCGGTGGTACTGTGGTGGCATGGCTGGAGGGGTCGCCTCGAAGGGGAGGGAGTAGCCCCTTCGGACGATTTGTAGCACCCACCTGTCCGATGTGATGGTGCCAGTGGAGGAGGTGATTGCGAACCCTGCCCCCCACTGGCGCTAAATGGGCCTGAAAGCTCGGTCTAGGAAGGCTTTTTGGTAGATGCTGCAGGGGTGGATGTGGACTGGCCGCGCCGTTGTCCCCTGTTACCGTCGCAACGGTAACCACGTCCGCCACCGTGCTGAATGTTAGTCTGCGGCCCGTGACTGGCAGGACGTGTGTGAGCACCCCTTCCGTGGCCGCGAAAGGAGCGCTGGGCAGAAGATTGCAGACGCAGGGCCGACAGGCCCAAGGACTTGGCCGTAGCCCTGGAGCCCTTGAAGCGTTCCAGCGCATGATCTGCCTTGCCACCAAAGAGGTAGCTGCAATCAAACGGCATGCCCATAAAGGTGTTTTGGACATCGGCCGAAAAGTTGGCAGACCTCACCCAGGTGTGGCGGCGAACCGCCACAGACGTGGAAATTGTTCTTCCTAGCGAGTCCGTGGTATCCAGTCCACATCATATAGAGTACCACGCTGCGTCTCTTCCCTCCAAGAGAGCTTCAGCGGGCTTCGCCCGGGCTGCAACTCCAAACTATGGGAGGAGAACATCTTCTTTCCCAACTGTTCATACCTCTTGGATTCCCGATATGGTGGTGCCGCCGGGAATGCGGATTGGGAAGTAGAGACCTGGATAACCAGGATCTCAGGGAGGGGTGGGTAGACAAGAAACTAGGGTCGCCCGGGGCTGGGCGGTGGCGCCTCGCGACGTTCCTATCTACAGGGGGACCTGCAGTGGGTCTGGACCAAGTGCCCAACAGGACGTCCGTGAGAGCCACATTAAACGGCAGTAGAGGCTCCGGTGAGCTTGCCTGCGGTTTAAGGACCTCTGTGAGGATGTTAGACCTCACTGTAGCGACGGAGAGCTCAAGAGCCAAGACCTTGACTGCCCCTCATCAGCACCACACTATAAGCAGCCCCCTCCTCCGAAGCCACGGTAGGAGGGGAGACAAAACCAGTGTCTGGGGAGGTATCCAGGCCACTGGCTTCCCCTAGTTCCTGTGTCCAGTCCTGAAATGACTGGCACTTACGTGCCAGGGGGTCCTCAGACCCCCCCCCCCATCCTTCTCGTCGTCCAAGTCCTGAAATTTAGGTGTAAAGGATGGACCCAGATCCTCGAAGTACTCTGCTTCGGCCAACGCCGTATCCAGACCGAGGGGTAGACCAGGGACGGCGTCGTGCGGGGACGACGCCGGGGATGACACCCTAGGGGGCGACACGGGACGGCGGGGTCGTAAGGTCGACCAGCGGCGAACCGGTTCCGGAACGGGATCCAGCGGGACCTTGAGGCGTCGGGACCGAAGCACCCGCCGGCGCTGGTGCCGAAGCACCCGGCCTGCTTGGGCTCCCAGTCGGGGCAGCTTGGCCCGAAGGAGCCGCGGAACCCGACGGAGGAGAGAGCGACCTCATGGTATGAGGAAGGCATCGATCTCCGGCGTCGCGTTCTGCCCAAGGACCGGCGGGTAAGGAGCAGGCCGCGACACATGCGGCTCTGGCGGAGGCGCGTTGGCGGTCACCCAAACCCCCGGCCGCGTTGCGCGAGCGTCGGGGAGAGTCAGAGGAGCGATGTCTCCTCTTCGACTTCTTGTGCCTCTTACCTGAGGACTTGGAGCCCGACCAGTGGTGTCGACTCGCCGAGCTACGATGACTCCGGCCCCGCGACCGGTCCCTCGACCTCCTTCCGGACCGGGACCTCGAGCTGCGCGGGGCCGACTGCCGGAGCTCGAGGCGCTTACGGGACAACTCCCGCCTAGTCTTCGACGTCCAGGCCCGACAGACGGGGCACGACTTGTCATCGTGGTCGGGCCTCAGGCAATGTAGGCACCGGCGATGGGGGTCGGTAACCGACATCAGTCGGTTGCAGTCGGCACAGGCCTTGAACCCGGGAATCCCTACCGGCACCAATGGAGTCGTAGACTCGAAACGGATCCAGAAAGGATAGAAAAAGTTTAGTCAAAAAGTGACTAAAGGGTACCACTTTCTCCTGACCTGCGCTTGCTGGCGCGGAAAAAAGAAGAACTGACGTCAGCGTGCGAGGGCGGCGTCTAAGTACTCCGACGACGTCATCCCGGCGCCAACAACGCCGACGACTGACTCGGAGCCGCAGACGACGCCTACCGACGCGCAGGAGTACTGCTACGCAAAATTTTCCCGGATCCAGTCTGACGCCTGGGGATATTCTAAGGTAAGGAATCTAATACTAAGCTGTTTCTTTCAGATATATATTTCACAGGACTATAGCAAAGAAACTATTGAAAGAAGGAAGGGCTTCCTGGCACTCTGCCCCAGGCTAAGAGTTATGAACTACCAATTCACCTTCGCGGGCCCAGCAAGGTATTGCGTTATAAGTCAGGGGTCTCCGCACTTCTTCACCGACCACCTACAACTGAAAAAATTCCTGGATGGCAAAGATGATTCACTCATGGACACAACCTCTGGATCTTCATCCTCTACTATAGCCCCTTAGCACGATGCCAAGTTGTCACTCACTTGCCAGCAAACAAATTTGATTTGTATGGTCATCACCTTGAACATTTGTCCTTGCTGTGTAACTCATGGATGTGCTCCACATGACTTTGTATTGCTTGTGACAAAACCTACATTTCATCAAAATGTATTAGTTATAATAAGTATGATACCGGTTATGATAAGTATGCAGGTTTGATTCATATGTCCTCTCTGTAAGTGCACAGATGGTTAATAGATAGATATCATATCATACACGTTAGTGTACTATCAGCCAGATGTCAACGTTATGATGTTTTACTGACACGTTTAGTTCCTTTAAGCTTTACAGCAGTTGGGTTAAAATAAATGTTGGCTTATGCAGATTAATACATGCATACAATGAAGTGTTCCACCGACCGCAATGTTAAACTTACATCTACTATATTAAGTAAACATCCTGTATACTAATTTCACGAAGCTACAGGGTAACCTCTCAGCTTGAGAAATTACAAAACTGTATAATGCCTCCTATGTCAACAGTCTATGGGTCTTAGATGCTTGTGGAAATCTACAGTTGTTTTGTTAATCAACGCTGCCCTTTAATGGGCTATTACATTTACATAGTTAACCAATGCTGCCCTTTAGCGAGCCGTTATATTTCTTTGTATGTCTGTCTTCCTCAGTTTCTTGTTTATATTAAGACATACATCCAACGAGTTGTCTCCACGGCCGCAATGTGGAACATACATCGAACATATTAAGCTACCCATGCCATGTACGAATTTTCTGAAACGTCAGCTCTCTGGTTGCATTAAGACAAATGCACAGTTTGTTTATCCTTCAGCTGCATCACTTACCGCTCTTACTTCCCACCTATTGATGTTCTTACCTTAGGTTACAGATTGGACTAATGCGTTCAATTTCTCTACTCTGTTTTCCTTGGGAGGGAGGTTTTTTTCCCCGATCACCATGTCAGTTCGCTACTTTGCTGGTTGGGTGGGAGGGATTTGGTTAGGGCTTTGGACTTCGTTCATTTACTTTATGTATTTGTGTTGATGTTGTTTTTCTTTGCCTGTTATTATCATTTCTATTTCAATCATCCAAATGTAAGAAAATGCAGTAAAATCGGTGTGCACACTGGTGGTTCCTCAGGAGATGGAATATACTATTTGTGTATAATCACAACTAAATTAATAACAAAATTAATGACAGAACGACTTTCAGAACCCTTAAATACTCTAGCTCTGGTAAAAAGAGGTGACCTAGGCCTCTTCAAGATTAGGTGTCAACGTTATAAAAAATCTCTATTAGATAGATTACCAGTCATTATGTTCCTATCTCACCTATGATGTCCCAAACTCCACTGACAGCTAGGGTCCAACAAGCTATATAGGTAGTTTCACTGAATTTAAGAGTATAAATCAAAAGAAAGAAGATCCTTGACTATCTCCACAAACAGAATGGTGATGTCTTCCTTTTACAGGAAACGAAAATAGACACCAAACAATTTAACTCACTTAGAAAAATGTCTTCTAGTGGCATTACTGGCTCTGAAACTGTGGGTAAAAAGAACGGTGTTCTGACAAATAGCTAAAAAAGCCAATATAGATATCGTATCCAGCTCCACAGATACACAAGGAAGATGGGTCACAACTAAACTAGTAAAAGATAAGATTACAAACATCTATGCTCCCAATGAGGATGACCCGACATTCTGGGGAAATCTTAACAAACAGATTGGAACAATTCCAGATTCAGCCATGCACATAATGGCGGGTGACTTTAATCTACCCATGGATCCAGCACTAGATAGGGACTCATGCTGCCCTTTTCGTGGCAACAAGTCACACAAAGCTCTTATCAATCTATGCAACCATTTTAATTTGTCTGACACTTGGAGGATACAAACCCCTGCAGCCTGGGAGTATACTTTTAATTCACTCCCACACAATTCCTACTCATGAATTGATTACCTACTTATTTCGACCAATGCTGTGCCTAGAATAGAACAAACCTCCATTTAGCCGAGTGATCTCAGATCACTCATGTATTAGTCTTACCATAACTGATTTAAAACCTTTTAAAAAAACTATCCCACTGGCGATTTAATGACAAAGTCGTAGATGCAGAATCAAATAGACAAAATATTAAGAATACACTTCAGCATTACCTATCAGAAAACAAAATAGGTGACACCGGATCTCACAATATGGGAAGCACTAAAAAGCACTCTTAGAGGGGAAATCATTAAAATTAGGTCAGCCATGAACAAGGACATTAACAGTAAACTTGAAAATCTAGAAAAGGAGATTTCTACATTGGAGGCTAAGCATATATTTCAAGAGAAACCTCTGTTTTGAATGAATTGGTGAACAAGAAATACGAGTATAATAAAATAGTAAGTAAAAGGGCAGGGGTTTGGGTTAACAAACAGAAAAGTATCAAACTTTGTGAGTCCAACAAAGTAGTAAAGTACTTAGCTTTCTATTTAAAATTCAAACTACAATAAAATATGATTAAGACCTTAACAGACTAAAAGGGAATAGCTGACTGACCCCGAAAAAACTCGCAAAAATCTTTAAAGAGTTTTATAGCACATTGTATAATAAAAATCAAGACTTGGATACTGTCAAAGCCCAAGACTATCTAAGCAAATGTATCTTGCCAGCCCTTTCAGAACAAGACAGGGATGACATTAACGACCCAATAACCGCAACTGAAATTGGCAACACAATAAAAGCCCTTAAAGTGGGTAAAGCACCAGGGCCTGAAGGCTTTAACGCTAAATTCTATAAGTCATTCTCCTCGGCTCTGATTCCCCCTCTACTAACCATGTATAACGAATGTAGTGAATCTGGCAAAATTAACGGACACCTGCAGAGGCTATCATAGCTGTGATCCCAAAGGATGGGAAGGATCCTACACATCCTAAAAACTATTGGTCAATATAATTGATCAATTTAGACTGCAAAATCTATGCAATGATCCTCGCTAAACGTCTCCAAAAACACTTACCAAAACTTATTCACCCTCCACAAGTTGGATATTTAAAGAATAGACTCTAGTGACAACACTCATATTTTATGCCATGCCCTGGAAAAAGCAAAAATTACTTATTCCCCAACAGTTGCAATCACCTTGGATGCCGAAAAGGCATTCAACAAGATCAACTGGTCCTATACCTTAAGGCAACACTAGATACATTTAATCTAGGAGACAATTTTATCTGCATGACAATGGCGCTGTATTTAAATCCTTCCGCCAAAGTGAGAGCAGGGGGGTGCCTCTCCTCCTCTTTTAAATTGGATCAGGGCACTAGGCAGGGGTGTCCTCTTTCCCTTTCCTTGTTGCTACTGGCGATAGAGCCGTTCCTTATCAACTTCAGAACAACAATCAGATTATAGGTATACGCTTCAACAAATGCACAGTCAAAATAACGGCTTACGCGGATGATGTGTTAAATATTTCTGAAAATGCAGAGGAAGCTATAAATACATTTATGACATCAATAGAAATGTTTTGGGCGGTTTCTGGTTGCAAACTAAATAAAGACAAAACTGAGGTAAAACTCCTAAACAATCATGGCGGAAAGGAAATAATCGGTAACATGGGCCTTTCATGGCAACCAAATAGTATCAAACACCTAGGACTAGATTTTACAAGAGACCTAATCACCACCCTATAGATGAATCAGAATGCTCTCATTAAAAAAATATCAACGTTACTAGATGGCTGGTCACCAACATTTTCATCTTGGTGGGGAAGAGCACAGACATTAAAAATGATGATCACCCCACTAATAAATTAATTATCCAGTATGCTACCATTGACACTCTCTAATGATTTTGAGTCCAGGATATATAAAATGTTCAACTCGTACCTATGGCAAGGTAAGAGACCCAGAATCTCTCTGAAAAAACTTCAATTAACCAAAGAAAAAGGAGGTCTGGGCCTCCCAAACATTAGGAACTATCCAACTGCGTATCTGGCAAACAAGGAGCAAACTGGCTGCTCCCCCACAACGGTTACACTTCAGTTTGGGTGGAGATAGAAAGATCACTCATTAACAATATCCCGCTATCTGCTCTCCTAACCATGGATTTCTCTTCCATCCCACACTCTAAATATACTATTCAAAATACCAAACGTGCACTGCTACGCCTGGATCAATTATCTGCGGTTAAAATGAACAAATCCAACGTAACCGCTCTGTGGGATAATCCTTGCCTGAAGGTTGATGGCGAGATGCTTTTCTGAGAGAAATGGTTGCATAATGGCATAAATCTAGTCAAAGACCTCTTCACAGGGAAATTCCCCTCACCTTTTTCTGAGCTTCAATCACAAATTGCTCTAGATTCCTTAGATTTTTATAAGTTTAAGATTAAGTCTCAACTTACGCTGTGTTCCACAAAACCTAATGATCCATCGATCCTCACAAGGATGCTGTAATTGATAAAGTCAGGACACACTGTTTCTAAAATCTACAAGCTCTTATTTCCTTAACCCCGGAAATCACAATTAAAAAGTGAGGTAAAATGGGAATCTGAAACTAACACTGAAGAAATCCCCTTTGACTGTGACAAGATACATATAACTCCCTTCGCTAATAAAATTTCGCCAGTATTATCCCAAACAAAACTTATGCTAATAAATAGGACAGACTGTACCCCTGAAATGATTTTTAAACTTACACTCAGCCAGAGCCCTACTTGCTGGAACTGCAACACACATGTCGGCCACCTTTCCCATATGCTCTTCCATTGCCCCATCCTACAAACTTATTGGGACAAAATATATGAGTGTATAAACACCACATTTAACATCAACCCCCCCCCCCCCAAGGGAATTTTCTTACATCCTGCTGGGCTTTCTGGACCTAATGCTTCCAAATATGAATGATCACTACTTGCTAGAACTTATGCATACACTGGCCTGCAAATTTGTGCTTAATAAGTGGAAGAACTCCAAAGAAGTCTCCTTCCGAATATGGCAGGAATGGTTGTTCTTCCTTAGAAGGGCGGATAACATCTCTCTGCATTCCTCTCCCTGGCGCACTCCACATAGGAAACTGTGGAGGTCCCTTAATGCCTTTTCCTTTACATTTGACCCACTGTGAGCGTATTACACTGCATTCCATTGCACATACTTGGAATACTATGTCTTCGTACTTTAAGAGGAGTCTTCCCACCTGTCCCCTCATTGATTAGATCGCATCTTTTTGAATGTTCTCCAACTTTAATGCAATGCACAGTATTGGTGTGAATTTACTACGTCCTCTTTCGCAAGCCTGTAATGTATCATGGACTACACGTAAATTATGTTACTCGAACCCCTACAAGGTTTGCCTGTAATGTATTATAGCTAGTATGGACTCGTTGTTATTCACAGTTTCCAGATGCCTCTCCAACATAACTGCATTTCCTATTACATCGTACTTGGATTATTTGCTGTCTTTCTTCTTTTGTAATATTTCTTTGGCTTCATCATATGTTAACTATATTGTTATTTAGGTCTTTCACTGTAATTTATTTTTGTATTCTTTTTGTAAAATCAATAAAACCAATTTGAAAAAAAAACTTTTAAAAAAGAAACTGCAAGGAAAATCTTTGGATAATCGGATTTGTAACAGAGTTAAAGTATCAATTTTTTCAAAAACGTAAGTGTGGAATAAAGGAGCAAGCCATTTCATGCGCACACATGGGCTTGCTACATTTGGCTACAAAAGCCTTCAAAGTAAGGATTCCCATGTGAAATTTTAGTATAAAGAACGCTGTATTTCAGGGTAGATATCATCCAAGTAGGGTTCAAAGCCATCATTCGATTTATGTTTTAGATGAACAAGTTACTTACCTTCGGTAACGCCTTTTCTGGTAGAGACTATATCTTGTCGCAGATTACTTACCCTAGAATTTCCAAGGCATCATACTGGATCAGGAAGATTTTTTGTTAGCAGTACCCCTGCACACCAGTAGGTGGAGTCATTCAGCTCCGCTTGTTGTCCACATCGGAAGTCAAGTCTGCGGAACCTATATAGGCGCCACTTAGGTGTGCTGACGTCAGTTTCTTTTCATAACTTACCACACCAGAAGTGCAAAGCTATAAAGAACACTGACCACTTGTGTGGAAAACTAGAGTCCTAAAAGGGATGATCCCTGCCCCTAGAAATCAGTTTGCAGAGCAAGAAGGATGGGTGGGCCGGAAAGGAATCTGTAGCTAGATATAGTCTCTACCTTATAAGGTGTTACCAAAGGTAAGTAACTTGTTAATCTGATAGAGACTCTTCAAGCCATAAATTCCTTACCTTAGAATACCCAAGCAATACCATCCCTGGTGGGTCTGCAGACCAATTTCACCCAAGGAAGTCCGAACTGGTGAAGTGCCCATCCCTACTGACATGATTGTCCAAAAAATAATGTTTAGTGACCATGTGTGCAGGGAAGCCCACATTGCTGCGTGATGGATGTCCAGGACCGGAACTGTGTGTGCTAACACAGTGGTCGCAGCTTTAGCTCTGGTGGTATGAGCTTGCAAGCCTTCAGGAGGTTACTTCTTGGCCAGTGCGTAGCAGATTTTGATGCAGAGCACGATCCATCTGGAGATGGTCCGCTTCTGCACAGCCCGACCTTTCTAGGCACCAACATACCCCGCAAAGAGTTGGTCGTCCACCTTGAACTTGCATGTGCAGTCAAAATAGAATGACAACGCTCTTTTTTGGTGAAACAGTAGAGTCGCTCCTCTTCTTTAGAGAGATGTGGAGGGGCATTAAACTAAGGCAGGATCATGGATTGGCCTACATGAAATGGGGTCACCACTTTCGGTAGAAAGGAGGCCCTCGTGAGAATCACCAGTTTGTCAGGATTGACCGAGAAGTAAGGCGGCGTAGAAAACAAAGTCTACAGCTCACTCAGTCTACGGGCAGATATAATAGTTACAGGGAAGGCTTTTTTGATCATCAGAAGTCTGAGGGCACAATTATGGAGAGGCTCAAACGGAGGTTAAGACTAAATAATGTCACACTGAGGCATAATAAATGGTAACAGAAGGAAGAGATGAACAAGACCTTTTAAGAAACTATGTACAATAGAGGATTAGAACAAGGAGGGTTGATCAGACAGCTGCAAAAAGCCAGAAAGAGCAGACCGTTAGCCCTCAAGAATGCCCAGCTCAGCAAGAGAAAGAACAAAATGCAATACTTCCGGGGGGGAAGATGGCGGCCGGCTGAAGACGCTGGTCGCGAGCTCCGTGGAAGAATCTCCAGGTAACCGCTACACACGCTTCCCGTCCGACCTCGTAGAAGCAGAATGATTAGAATGTGATTAGAATGGCAATGGTTTAAATGTATAAAGAAACGAGCTGTCCTAGTTTTGGTAGCGTTCTGTGTCCGTTACTTACTATCGCCACCGCCCTCTGACACCTGATTCCCCGCCGCCCGTTACTGGGAATCCTCAGACAGCCTCCCCGTTACCTGCTCTACGGGAGTGAAGAGTCCGCCGTGGTTCACCGCGGTGAGCAATCACTGCTGCGGTTGAGGTTTCTTGATCTACGGGTCCTTTTCCCCTGGAGCTGTGCATGCAGAGGTGGAGGGGGAGCTCCCACGACAGGCTTGCGCTCGGACCTAGCGCAGATCTTGGTCCCGGTCCCGGTAGCGTCTCAGCTGCAGCCCCCCCAGGCAGCTGACCCGTCAGGCGGGCTCTGGAAGAGAGCTCGCGAAGCCGCCGGTGAAAGCAGAAGGAAAACCCTCATAGCACGATTCTTCTTCCGGGGCAAGAGTGGAAGAGGCGGCGGTAGCTGTGGCGAGCAGAGTCGCGCTGCGTCAGTTTCAGTGTCTGTGGCGATCGGTTGCAACATAACAGAGGGGGGAAGAGCTGGTGAAAAGTTTACTGAGGCAGCTCTACGAGAGAACTCTCAAGCGTATGCTGTTAATCACAGGACTATATCTGACATTCTTCACGACATACTCTACAACAAAGGGTATTGCAGGAGAGAGAATAAAGTAAAAACAGAAAAATCAATATATGTTTGTTGGATGAGTGAAAGAATCAACAAAAGTATCTGGCCCTTTCTAGTGGAAGAGAGAGGAGTATACAGTTGCACAAGTGAAGCAGGTGAAGCAGAACCAGTTACACAAGAACCAGAACCAGAACCAGAACCAGAAATTCAAGAAAATAAAGCCCCACAAATTAAAAACACTGATAATATTCACAATTATCACACTACCTCAACACTAGGGGTAAGTGAAAGTAACAAAAAAGAGGAAACCCCTCCGAACATCAATTATTTCACTAGATCCAGAGCAAGGAAGGGAACAGGAAACCTTCAAGGGCCTCTTTTTTCGGGACAAGAAGGATTGGAAGAGGGGGAAAAAAAAATCAGCATACTGTCTCAGAAATCAAAGTCTAAGTAAACAGAGTCTATTACTGCCAACAAAGAAGAAGTGCATGACCCCTAAGAACACCAAAAAGACTGTGAAAATCCCCTCGCGATTAGAGGATTTAACGGAGAGTATAAAAAGTAGAGGATCAAAAAAACCTAAAGAGAAGAGAATAAAGGTTACTCCTTCGCTGAGATCATATTTTAAAGTACAACAAGTGGTACAAGTGAGAGGTGGAAACCAAGATCAGGCCAATAACACGACCGACACAACGAATACAAAAGGCACATTAGAAACATTGCCTGTACAGTTTTCAAGTATTACAGCAGGTACCTTGAATACTAACCACAAGTTGGGAAAAGAAGTTGGAGAGCCTGTAGGTAAGGAAGTTTTGATAGGAGGAAATATGCAGTCGGTATCTCCGCCTGATCCTTTCACAAATATGACCTCTTCAATGGAATAACCATTATTAACAACTCAGCCAGCACAGCTAATCTCTTTAACTCAACCAAGTACGAGTGCTTCACCACAAATTGAAATCGAAAATGACAAAGAGTCCCAAGAGTCCCAAGAGATTTACGAAGACGAGCAAGAAAACAGAGACAGAGGTGCGACAGGAAACCTCTTAGAACTGTGTTTGGGTAAAATGATGGATAAAATAATGGGGGAAATGCGAGAAAAATTCGCAATTTCTGAGACGAATCAGAACAAAATACAAGAAGCAGTAGAAAGCCTAGATCAAAAAATAAATGACTTAGGGGTCAGAGTCACAGCAGTAGAGAGCGAGTTAAGCTCACTAAATAACAGAGTAGACAACACCCAAAGAGAGATAAGACACTTGAAGGACAACGATAAAATAGTTAAAGAGAAACTTGAATCTCTGGAAAATCAAGGAAGGAGAAATAATATTCGCATTTTGAACGTCCCCGAGAACTCAGAGGGAACTGACATTAAGGCCTACGTAATATCTCTACTAGAAGAATTTCTTCCATGGACAAAAGAATACAACTTAGCGGAAGACATCCAGAGAGTACATAGAGACCCTTTTAGGAAAAGCAAAGAGAGGAAAACCCTGAGAAAAATCTTGGTAAACTTCAGAACATACACCTTGAAAGAAAAAATACTGAGCGAGGGTTTAAAAATTGGAAGTTTCAACAAAATGAGCTGGTCATTTCGCATCAGATCAGATATCTGCAAAATTACACAAGATCGGCAATGGGAATTGGGGCAGTATATGCAGGAGCTAAAAACACTTGGAGCAAGCGTACAGCTAAAATTCCCTGCCTCGCTCAGAATAATGTGGCGAAACAAAATGCATAACCTAAGGGACCCAAAGGAGGTAGAGAACCTTATTCAATTAATAAAAGATCAAATTGAAATTGACAAACTAAACAATGAATAAATCACCAAATCAAGGGCTGATTTAGACACACTCGACACTTTCGATATATTAAAAATAAGAATGAACCAAAGTCCATAAAGACGTAGAAAAGAAAAGACAAATAGAAAATATATGAGGTGAAGCAATCACTAATTTAAACTCAAAGAAGAAATTACCTGGAGAAAACGGAGCACGAAACCGGGTGAAATAACACCTGGAAGGAGAAAAAAGGAGGCTTCCCCAGGGAGGGAAATCGAAAGGAAATCACAAAATGCAGGACTGTAAATACACATGGGTGGGGAGCAAAGTAGGAAAAAAAAAAAAAAAAATCCTCAAAATTGGAATATGAAAAGATTGGCAAGGGAGATAAAAGCTGCCTCAAATGCAAATGCAAAATCAATTTAAAATGGCAAAAGAGAAATCTATAAAAATCCTAACATGGAACGTTAACGGGCTCAGAACACACGAAGAAGAAGAATTATGGAATACCTCAAAGAAACAGAGAGTGAAATTATTATCTTACAAGAAACCCACTTAACAAATGAGGAATGGTCTCAATTAGCAAAAAACCTAAACTGGATTGGAGTAAGTATACATACCATGCAAGAGTGTAATATAAAAGGGGTAGTAATTATTATAAAGAAATCTCTCAAAGCCAAAATAGAGGAGGACAAGGTGGACAGCAAAGGCAGATGGGCAATCGCCAAAGTCAGAATTGAAGATCATACTTTGACTATTGTGGGATACTATGGACCCAATAGGGACGACGCGGAGCCACTCCAAAAACTTTATTCCGAGCTTTTAACATACCCAGCTCCAATTATAATGGGAGGGGATTTTAATCTCATAGGAGATCCTAAAATTGATAGATCCCCACCAACAAAACAATGGAACTTACCGAAGATGAGGGAGTGGTTAGGGTTCTACAAAAAAGACTTATTGCTTGAAGACATGTGGAAATTAAAAGGAATAAAAAACTACCCATACACTTTCCACAATAAAAAATTAGGGCATAAATCAAGAATAGATTTCTTTCTATTAAACAAAAATTTGAGAGATAAAGTTAAAAGTATCGAACATTTACCCGCTCACTTATCGGACCATTCTGCCGTTCAATTAAATAGAACATTACCGCAACTACAAATGCCTAGCAGGTGGACAGTTGACCGCACAATCTTAAGAGACGACCGATGCGTGGAGGAACTTATATTAACTACCCAACAATACTTCCAAGATCACGCAAACAGCACAGCAAAAAGAATGATATGGGATGCTTATAAAGCGGTAATCAGAGGAAAATTGCTTAGTCTAGGCGCTCATAAACACAAACAAAAAAAACAAGAAATCAAAAAATTGGAAACAGAAATCAAAGAAGATGAATTACACTTGGAATGTGATGTTCCACAAATACAAAAGGAAAATCTGGAAGAAAATCTTCGTAACTCAAAAGAAAATCTGACAGTTTATTTAGAGAATATAGTCAAAGAGAAATGGGAGAGCAGTAAATTAGCAAACCATGAGTATGGTGAAGGATGCGGAAAACTCCTAGCTTGGAAAATGAAAACAGATCAATCCAGAAACAATATATTAAATATATATAACCAAGATCAATCATCCACTCTCTCAGATGATGGTGCAATTAGAACAGAATTCTTTAATTTCTTCACCTCAATATACAAGGAAGACACAAATTCTACGGAGGAAGAAATCAAAAATTATCTTGAGAAGATTCAACTCCCGTGTCTGACAGAGGAAGAAGCGGAATCAGTGAATTCCGAAATAACAGTAGAAGAAGTAAGGAGCGCCATAAGTCATCTAAAGAAGGGAAAAGCTGCAGGCCCAGATGCTTTGCCCAATGAATTTTATATCGCATTGGAAGAAACGTTAATCGAACCCTTAACCGAAACAATTAATAAAACATATATAGAACATGAAAGGCTCCCAGACTCATGGAACGACGCTACGATAAGCATATTATTAAAACCAGGAAAAAACCCGAAGAACTGCGCTTCTTATAGACCAATATCGCTCCTAAATTGTGATTACAAGATCTTCATGAATATAATAGCGAAAAGAGTATCTAAGGTTATGGCTAAATTAATTGATACGGACCAAAAAGGTTTTATTACGGGAAGACAGATACAAGAAATTACACATGAGCTTATAGCAACAATTGATATAGCTGTACAGGAACATCTTCCCCTTACACTCCTTACTTATGATGCTGCTAAAGCTTTCGACCGGGTTAACTGGGCTTTTCTAACCAAAAGCATAGAGAAAAGTAGCTTCGGGATTAATTTTAATCACATGGTAAGTGAAATATATTCAAGCCCAAGAGCAAAGGTAGCTGTTAATGGCAATCTCACGGAAAATATTGAGATCCAAAGAGGTACACGTCAGGGATGTCCCCTATCTCCGCTACTTTTTAATCTATATATTGAACACTTGGCATGTTCTAATTGAGGAAGAGATGAATAAATTTGGTAAAGTATCTGGATATCTGGTTAATATCGATAAAACGGAAATAATGAGCTGGAACTCACAATTAATTTCACCACTCTTGAAGGATAAAATAAAATATTTAGGAATCATCATAACACAAGATCTTGGAAAACTAGTACAAACAAACCTCACACGTATTATGAATGAAACGAGAAAACTTTTGAAAATTTGGTCAGGTCTACCATTAAGGTAAATCCAATATAATCAAAATGTCAATCATTCCAAAATTCACATATCTTTTTAACAATATTCCATTAGAATTTAAAAAGGAAGCCCTAAAAAAGATACAAGGAGAAATAGCTAGCTTTATTTGGTCATCCAAGAGCACAAGAATCTCATGGAATAAACCTAGGAGAAAGAAGGAACAAGGGGGCATTGCAAGTCCGGATATATATGAATATTACAGATCCTTTCAATTCAAAAACATCAGAGTCTTACTAAAAGCACATCAAGCATATCCAACACACTTGCTTCATTTGACAAAGGGGGAGGATCATTTCCTCTTCAAATTCGGCCATCCGAAATTTTTCAAAAAAGTCAAACTAAAGGTTCTGAACAATGCTGTTAAGATCTGGAATCAAATAAGATCAATCACACAGATTCCATACTATAGTAACTTGGCTCCAAAATGGGACTCCCCAGGCACCCCTGACTGTTTAAAAGATTCTTTATCAAAACCAATTAGGCAAGCTGGAATTAAAAAATGGGGACAACTTCTATCTGGGAATTCCTTGTTATCATGGGACCACTTGCAAATAATCGCAGATCATAAAATTTCGAGGTTTAAATATTACCAATTGAGCAGTTGGGCAAGCACCATTCCAAAAGGAGATTTAGACCCGGAGAATTTAGAATCAGAAATGATTAGCGAAACGGCAATAAAGAAGAAGTATCAAAATGGTATTGGGCACTAATTGAAACAGAAAAAGAAGACCAAACAACTGTTGAAAAGACATGGAAGAAAGACTTGCAAAACGAAGTTTCAGATCTCTGCCAACTTTGGAACAAATCAGTAGAAAAATGTTGGTCATGTGTAAAGGCCGCTCCATTAAAAAGAAACCACCTTTTTTCCATACATAGAGCGTACTGGACTCCTAAAAAGCTGTCAAAATTCAGAGGAGATACAGTAAAATCATGCAGTAAATGTGGAGAGGAAAAGGCGGATGATATACATATGTTCGGTGGGTGCCCTTCGCTTATACCATATTGGCAAGAAATTGGTAAGACTAACTGCAATGCTGGCAACTCCAATAACTGTGAGTATTATTTTAATTATTTTTGGGATACACTGCAATACTCAACTTAACCAGACAAAGCTAGATAAACATCAAGAAAATGTATTATTTGTTATGATTCTCTTAGCACGTAGAGAGATATGTATTAATTGGATAAAACCATCTCCCCCAACACATGAAAGTTGGTTAAACACTGCAATAAGAATTAGTAACCTAGATAGAAAAAGGAAACAAAACAAAAATATGAAATACTGGGAGATCTTGGAAAAGTATATCGAATCTAGACAAAAACTTATCTTTCTTTACCAGAGGCCCCTTTGCTGTGTTTTTTCTTTTTTTTTTCTTTTTCTTTTTCTTTTTCCTTTTTGATTCCAATGATTAAGCGGACAATAATTCCTGGCATGACTTGAAGTCTGTCCATTATCTAATGGGTCAAAGATCTACCGAAACGATGGAATTATTGAATAAGATGGAGGTCTGCAGTGGAGAACGGATCAGACCAAGAACGAGGCCTACCCCTTGTACCTCCCGTTAGACGATCACGGGCAGCCCAAGTTAAACACTTGGCTCGTTGGATGCTGGTCTCCCAAATGCCTGTCATTCTTTTCTCTCAACCGCAATATGAGGATAAATAAAAAAAATTAAAAAAAATAAAAAAAAATGCAATACTTCAGAAAGGGGATCAATATTTTTACACCATGTCACACTTTTTTTCCAACTGCATACGTATACCGTCTTGGTGGAGGGACACCTGCCTGCCAAGATGATGTTACAGACTTCGGGAGGGAGGTCGAAAGCTGTCAACTCTCACTGCTTTATCTCCAACCATGAAGGTGGTAACTGGACAAGTACGGGTGGAAAACCTTCCCCTGCTGCTGCGAAAGAAGATCCTCCCAAAGGGGCAGTCTGATCGGAGGATCGATGGCCATGCTCAGTAGCTCGGGGTACCAGACTCTGTGCCCAGTCCGAAGCCACAAGGATGACCTGGTACTGGTCGTTCTTGATCTTCTTGAGAGCTCTGGGCAGGTGTGGTACAGGCCTGCACTCCACTGGAGTCGAAAAGCGCCTCTGCACCTTGGAAACGCCAGTGCACAAAATTCCTGACATTGTGTTCTTGACAGAGGAAAACAGATCTGAACAAGGCTCTCCCCACTGTTGAAAGAGATCTTGTGCCAACTCCGGATGGAGATACCATTCATGACCAACTAGGCATCTATGGCTGAGTTTGTCCGCTCTGGCGTTCAGAGAGCTAGCCAAGTGTTGATCCACCGGGAATAGGACTACTGTTCCAGCCATGTCCAGGAAATGCAGGGCCTCTTGACAGAGCGACCCCACCATGCCCTCTTTGTTGCAGTACGACATGATGTGATGTCTGTGAACACCTGCATTAGCTCTCCTTTGATGGAGGGAAGTAAGACTTCCAATGTCAGTCGAATCACACAGAGCTCCAGCAGTTTGATGTGGAGTCTGGATTAGTTTGATGTGGAGTCTGGATTCTGACATAGTGATGCATCTGTCACTACTGGGACTACTGGGAAAGGGAGATGGGTCTGACACTGATCTAATCACAGTTTGTTAGCCACCACTGCAGATCTGTCATAGTTCCCTCCAACCATGTCGGAAAGGTTCCCCTGATTATGTGCCTATTGGAACTTCAGGTTCCAAAGCAGAGCCTGCATATGCCATTGGGCGTGAGTTACCAGCAGGATAAAGGAAGACACCAGGCCTGCCATCAGGGTCTGCCTCACGGAAATCCAGGAGAGAGGCAAAAACATCTGTATCATAGCCTGAATATCCTGGACTTGCCGCTCTGGAGGATAAGCCCGAAACTGCATTAGTGTCCAGAACAGCTCAGAAGAAGCTCATCTGAAAGGGAGTCAGGTGTGACTTCGGCATGTTAACAGTGAACCCCAGCGAGCGCAGAAGGTTTGCCGTAGGCTGGAGGTAGGAGAAGAGCCTGGGGCAAGCCCAACTTTAACAGTCAGTCATTGAGATAGGGGAAGACTGCAGCTCATCTGCGGAGATGAGGGGTGCAAACCACTGCCATCACCTTGGTGAACACCTGAGGAGCGCTGGTAAGGCCAAAATGGAGCACAGAGAACTGAAAATGCTCATGTTCTACCGTAATCTGCTGATAGCGTCGGTGGGCAGGCAGGACGGAAATGGGGGAGTAGGCGTCTTTTAAGTCCAAAGCCACCGTCCAGTTTCCTGGGTCCAGGTCAGACAAAGCCCGAGCTAATGTGAACATTTTGAATTTCTCATTCTTGAGGAAGAAGATTTGAGGCCCGCATATGTAGAATAGGATGAAGGCCATTGTCCTTTCTGGGAACCAGAAAGTAGCGGGAATAGCAACCACAGCTTACTTCAGACACCGGTGAGAGGTTGGGGTGCGCCATCTGCCCCCCGAACATCGTTAGAAGGTCCGGCCGACATGGAAGCTGCAGGTGGGGCTGGAGAGACTGATGGAGAAGGTCTGTGAACCACCACTGTCGAGGCCACTCCGGAGCAATGAGGATCATTCGCGCTCTGGATGGAGACAGCTTGATGAGTACTGCTGGAATCAGGGGAATGGGTGGAAAAGCGTACAGGAAGCTGTTCGTGTCATGGTTTGACAGTCGTTCCTGACGAACTACAAGGCCCAGAAGGCTCAGTGTGTGTGAGGAGCCCACAACAACATTTAGGGAGGAGATAGCTGCACGCAAGCTGTACGTGATTCCTCGTTTGAATCCTGTTTCCGATCCTGTTTCCGAACCGGTTTCCTGGCGTTTACTATTGTTTTGTGGTTTACAGAACTCTCGGCGGAGAGCGGTTCTGTTTTCTTGCCTACAGTTCCTTGCTCGGGGTTCCTGAGCGTTCGGTGGCTGCCGAATGCATCCTTGCCTCTCCTTGGATTGTTTTCCGTCAGCGTCTGCTACGGAACTCATCTGTTCGTGTTCTCGGCTGAGACGCGGTAACGGGATCCCTGCATGTTAGAGCTGCGGACCTCTGGCAACGTAACAGCAGAACTCTTCCGTCAGCGGCTTTCACAGAAAACGTCTGATACCTCCCAGTGGTTTGTGAGTTAAGCGTTCTCGGCTGAGACGGATTCAGCATTGTTTTTTATTTCGTTCCTGGATTGAAGTACATTAACAGTTTCTGGTGCTACCTTCGTCTCTTGGAGATTCTTTTGGAGGATTTGTCTTTTTCTCGCTTGTTGGTATAAATGCCAATTGGGGTTTTTCTCCGTGGAGATTGTGAGGAGATCTTCGTCTCATCTAGTTTTTGATTCTGAAAGGAAAAAACCTTGCTTTTTATAGTTCTTTAAAACCACTCTCATTCGTGCCCGAATAGACAAACTTGTTCGGTTGCTTAACCCTTCTTACTTTTGACAATCTTTTTCAAGCTATTATTGGTGAACGATTCGTTAACTCTTTACTTTCTAGTAGGAAGGCTGGAAGATATGCCTGGAATACGGAGGGTTGCATTGGTTTCATTATTCTGGTGAGAGTATGAATGGTTCTTAATCTATGCTTATGTATTGTAGATAATAAGTGATATGGTTACAGAGAGCGACGAATCTAATAACCATTTAAAGGGAAGAGGACAATCTAAGAAAGCTTTATTTGGTACGTGTTCCACTAGCGAGACTTTAATGAGAGTAGTTAGAAATATATGTACTTACCCTTGTCTTTTCTTTTCTCGTTTCAGTATCCCTTTCCGTTCCAGACCCTTCCTTACGTTTCCCTCGCCTGATCCCTTTATGCTCTGTGTATGTTACATCAGTCAGAGTGTAGGGAGATCTGGAGGTGGACCCCTTTTGAGCATCATTCTGATCCTGAGGAGGCGACAATCGTGACAGTTCGACCATCTGATCCATAGCGCATTCCCCAGAGTCCCCGGTTGATAAAACCAGGAGGCGAAGTCTCATCATTTTCTCTTTTCGGCGGTGGCGAACAGATCTATTTCTGGAGTGCCCCATCTTTCGAAGAGGTTTCCTAGCACCTTGTCCTTTAGAACCCACTAGTGGTTTTCCTGGACGAGCCTGCTGATTGCGTCCGCCTGAGCATTCTGCACACTTGTTAGATGGGTAGCCAATATCGTCAGTCCTCTGGATAGCAGGCAGTGCCGGATCGCCTGTGCTTCCTGGGACAGTGTGCGTCATCTTGACCACCCCTGCTTGTTGAGGTAATACATTGTGGTCGTATTGTCGTCTGTACAAGCAAGGAGTTGGTCCGGAAGGTCGGATGAAAAGCCTTCAGCGCCAAATCCACAGCTCTGAGTTCCAGAAAATTGATGTGGTACGTGGATTCCGCCTGGGACCACGTTCCTTGGATCTACAGATGGTTGGAATGTGCTCCCCAGCCGTGGAGAAAAGCATCCTTGACAATAGTCTGTATGGGAATGTCCTTGTGGAACGTAACTCCCTTGAGGAGGTTTTCCGCTGAACACCACCATCTCAGGGACTGTTGAGCGTGTAGAGACAGTTGGAGACGTGCATGTGGTGTGAGGTAGATGCAAGAGGCCATCGACCCCAGAAGAGAAGACACCGTCCTCACTGTCGTTGATGGAACGGACATGAGAGTCTGAGCGTTCCGAAGGATCGATAAGGGTCGCTCCTCCGAAGGAGACACGCTTGCTCTGAGAGTATTGATGGAGCCTCCCAAGTACCGCAGGCACTGAACAGGAGTCGGAACGGACTTG
Source organism: Lissotriton vulgaris (assembly GCF_964263255.1). NCBI lineage: Eukaryota > Metazoa > Chordata > Amphibia > Caudata > Salamandridae > Lissotriton > Lissotriton vulgaris. The sequence continues at coordinate 1,475,462,107 of NC_141691.1, forward strand.
GAGATGTTGATGTGCAAACCCAGCTGATTCAAAAGAACAGCCGTCCTGTTGAAATGCAATTTCGCTTCCTGGAAGGTCGAGGCTTTGATCAACTAGTCGTCCAGGTACGGGTAGACAAACACCTTGTTCTTTCTCAGGTGCGCTGCCACCACTGCCATGCATTTTGAAAAAGTCCTGGGAGCAGACTTCAGACCAAACAGTAGTACGGTGTATTGATAGTGATCGGTGCCGACCAGGAAGCGCAGGAACTTCCGGTGTTTCCGTGCTATGGGCACATGGAAGTACGCATCCTGCAGATCTATTGCGCAAAGCCAGTCTCCTCAGTGTAGCTGAGGATAAATCTGGTGCAATGACAGCATGCAACATTTCTCCCTGCTAATCCATTTGTTTGCTTGTCGCAAATCCAGAATGGGTCTGAACTCGTTTTTGTCCTTTTTGCGTACCAGAAAGAACCTTGAGTACTGACCCTTTCCCCTTTGAGAAAGAGGCACGCCTTCTATCGCCCTTTTTCTTAACAGAATATCGGCCTCCGCTTGAAGTTCGCGCAGCTGGTATTGCGAACGAACCGGTGGAATAGCTGGAGGAGGGCTGACAAAGCGAAGACTGTATCCAATGCAAACAATATTCAGCACCCACTTGTCCGGAGTACTTTTTCTCCACTCTGCCAAGTAATTCTGTATGCTTCCCCCACCGGAGCGGGTAACGGACGAGGGGTAAGTAAGGGCTTAGACCCGTCCAGGCCCTTATTCGCCGAGGAGGTCTGCTGGCCGCCTCTGCCCCTTTGATGTTTCTGGAACGGCTGGCGCTGGTATTGCTGTTGTTGCTGCTGCTGCTATTGGCCAGCCTGGTGACCTTTCCCTCGCTGATTCCTCTGGGAAGAGTAACGCCTCTGGAAGGGGTGGAAAGACTTCTGCTGTTCCTTCGGTTTCTCCAAACCGACAGCTTTCAGCGTTTGCACGTCCGCCTTTATGCGGGCCATCTCCTCGTCCCGAAGAGGGTAGCTCCAGAAAATGGCAAATTAGCAATCCACTGTTGCGCTACTGGTTTAAGCGATGTCAGGCGCAACCAGGAGTGGCGTCTCAAGTGTATGCCATGGCAGTACCCATGAGCAGCCAGGAGAGAGGCATCTGCCATCGAACTGATGACCTGATCGAGACAATCATGCCCTCATTCAATATCTCATGAAAGTCTTCTCTCTTGTCCCTCAGAAGGAGCTCAGTGAACTGCTGCAGTGACTCCCACAAGGAACGGTCATACCGACCCAAGAGCGCTGATGAACTCGCCGCTTTCATCGAGGTGGCAGCTGTACTGCAGACTTTCCCTCCTGCCAAATCCATTTGACGGCTCTCCTTGTCGGGAGGAACCGTGGACGAAAGGGCAGTAGAGTGCTGCTTTTTGGCCGCTATCACGATGACAGAATCCGGGACAGGATCTGTTCTTAGGAACGCTGGATCTGAGTCCGGGGGTCTATACTTCTTCTGAAGTTGAGACGGCACCGACTTCACAGAGGCCGGCGTCAGAAACAGCTCCATGGCCGGTTCCTCCAGTCCTGGCACCAAAGGCAGCATGGGGCGAGAGAGGTGCCTGAGCTGCAACGTTTCAAATATCACAGAAGTGTAAGGGGTGGGCACAGTCAATGTGATCGCCAACTTCGCTGCCCCCCACAGCAGCACCTCCTGGAAAGTCACAATGTAATCCACTGGCGACACTCTTGTAGGAGGGGAGTCCGACAAAGTGGGAGAGTATCTCCTGTCACTGGACGAGCCTGTGCACCTGGACCGTGACCTTTCCCTTCGCCGACGATGACGTGACTTCTTCGACGATCTATGCTCACTGCGAGAGCGATGCCTCCTTCTGGAGCTTGATCTCGGCTTTCTGGGCCTTGCAGGAACCACCGGCCCAGGAGGCTGTGGAAACGGAAGAGGCTGAGCCGGAACCAAATGCTTTGGTTGTGGAGGCCGAGGCAGTGGTGGAGGAGGAAGAGGTGGTGAGGCAGAGGAAGAGGAAGAGGAGGTGGTGGAGGAGGAGGAAGTTGCAGAAGAGGAGGAGGCGTAGGAGTCCTGGGCCTTGAGGGCGAGAAGGTCTTGGAATATTCAGAGTCCGGTGACCTAACAGCCTCTACTCTTCTTACGAGCAGGCCTCGGGAAGGACGCTCTGGAGGCAGACTTCTCTGAGCGCGAGCGCCGCCGCGACCGGGGACTCGCCGATGATGAGGACGATGCGACTCTGACCACAGAGGCACTAGACACATTTTTGGGCCTCGACGTCAACTTTTCCCTCCTCGTTGTCGACCTCTTTGACGTCTCTCTTCTCAACTTTCGTTCTTCCTGACGTCGACGAACACCTCGACGTAGAGTGTCTTCACCTTAATGTCTTCACCTTAATGTCGTACTTTCTCTTCTCAATGTCTATCTTCCCGTCGACGTTGTAGGCGAACGGCAGTGTCGCTTCGACGGTGAGCGCCTGCCTCTTCGGGACTCATCACGACGTTGATGGTGTGTCCACACCGGTGAAGTCCTTGACATCGACCTCGTCTGAGGTCTCGACGTCCTACCCCTCGACGCCGAACGTCGCTTCGACCCAGATCCCTGGGTCGACGGGGAGCAGATAGTAGTCATACCTCTCGACGCCGACCGGTGCCTCTTCTGGGCCTTTTCTTGACTAGGGAGCCCCCCAGAGGCCGATGCCCGGGCAGAGGACGATGACAGAGTCCCTCCATGCCCAGAAGTCCCACTGGTTCTTGAGGTCTCCTTTGCTCTAGGCCTTGGAGACGAATCTTCTCCCTGTCACGCAAGGTCCTCCTGGAGAAAGAGTGACAGATATCACAGGAGTCAGTGACATGGCTAGAAGGGAGACAGGGAATGCACACTCTGTGGGGGTCATATTTAGCTTTCTTCCTACCACACTCAGGGCACTTGTCGAATAAAGCTGGCATTTAGACAATATAGAGGTGGCAAAACTGGTCAAAAAACACAGCAACTGGAGCAGGAAGACCCCAGACATCGAGTGAAACACTCAAAACACTAGAAAAGTTCCAAAAATTGAAGTTATACCCAAAAAGGTAGAGCTCAATGCTCCAGGGTCCTGCTAGCAGGAGCCGGAAAAAAGAACAAAGTAAAAGGCCTTTGGCTGTGCATGCTGGGATACTGAGGGTCTCTGGAGAGTTCCTTAAAGGCACGGTATCCCTTTTCCAGACACATAATGGCAGCCTATGGGGCTTGTCTGTCCAACCCTTCCTCTCTATCATGACAAAGGATTTTTGTTAAGGGGAGTTTCTCTAGGAGTGAAACTTTACAAAATGTGTAAAATGTAATATTATTTGGCTCTCTCATTCACTTCGAGATGAAGTGCTGGCCAATGTAGCCTTGTAGTTTTAGGCTGCATTATTTGTCTTTGATTTTCTCTTCAGTGTCTATGCAGGACTGCAGAAGAAGACCACTTGAGAGACTGTTTTGATTGTTCCGGGGCCCCCGCACATGGGCCGGACTATTCAGACTATGACTATACAAAGAGATCCCCTACTACAGAATATCAATATCAGTAAAGAAAATATCGATGTACGCTATGACAACTTTATGCACAATACTGAGGATGTCGGTAAAAATTATGTCAATGACAACATTATTTGTAGAAGTTCTAAAGAACTCTTATCATTGCTTTCGGATTCACCCCAGGTGACCTTCTCATCAACCCAGAGTCAGAGATATGTGGTCAGACAGGCCCTGCGACCCCAACCCACACCTATCGAGTGACAGGTCACAGGAGGGGTCTCGCTTAGCCCAAAGACAAACGCGCAACCAGGGAAAACCCTGATCGATCCCACAGATAGCCAATTGCACAACAAACAGGTCAGAGGAGATTGGCCCCAATAAAACATGTTTGGCCAGAGGCGCACGTTTCCCAAATTACCACAAAGCTAGATGCCACATGTAGTTCGGAACACTCAACCAATCAGGACACAACATGCACCCTACACGTAGTGATCATGCACTCCTCACACAAGAAATCTGGACATGTGCACACTGGCCCACACTAATAGCTCTCCCGACATCGAGAGCCACCTGTGGCCCCTTATCAGATAACTGTACTAGTTACTTACGACGAAGATGTTTTTCCAAGAATGCAGAATTGGTTTATTGTACCTCACAAGATGCATATATTGTTAGCAGAAACTCTGTACTGCAAAAGACTTTCTCCAGATGGAACTTTGTCAACACTCTCCTGGCTGCTGTGTTAAATTAAATCAACTTTTACTACTGGGTCCAGAGGGATAAACAGGCCGTGAGGTCCTGTTGGGTGAGTGGGAAAATCCAGTTGTGGATAGTAGACCTACACCTGGTGGTTGTGGTCTGGGGAACAATTTGTATCTCTGGCGGGCTCCAAAAGCCAGTTGGAGACGAGCTGCAATTATGCAAATGCCGCCCTCAAGCGATCGTTACACTGAGAACCGAATATAATCACTGAAAGGCTCCACCAGCCGATTGGCGATAAAATCAACATTTAATAAGGATATTGGTCGGTATGAGGTAAATTCTTCCACCGGTTTCCCTGCCTTGTGTATTACAACAATGGAAGCCATTTTCTGGTTTCTGGGTTATGCTCTGGCGGATTTACTCTTGAGGTACATTTCGAGGAGGTGAGGTGCCACCTTGGACGTCGTTACTTTAAGGAGTACAATTGCGAGACCATCAGCTTTCCCTGACTGTATGTTGAGTATGGCCGCTGTGCTTTCCTCGACGGTAATATCTACTTACAGCAGTTCTAGGGTCAGTGTAGGGATTTGTATGTCGGTTATTATTTCCTGTGCTTCTTCTAAAGTAGCCGTTGCAACTGGTGAGTAAAGTTGTGTATAATATTCGGCGAATCCATCCGCTTGCAAGGAAAAACACCATTAGAGAGTATGCGGCCATACTTTCTTTGGATGCACCTATGGCTTTCAACACATATATGTTCACGGTCCTCGGACGTATGGGGCGGGGGTATATATCTTGTTTGGATCAAACTCATATATGCTGCCCCGCTTGCTCAGGTGGTAGTGAATCACCATGTGTATACCACATCAACCCTGCACCATGGAACGAGACAGGGCTGCCCACTATCCCCCCTTATATTCGCTCTCGTCCTCGAGCCTCTTGCATGTTGGATATGAGGAGACCCTTTGATATGGGGACTGAAGTGGACGAATGAGTGGGAGGATAGAATCTCGCTTTACGCGGATTACATTCTACTGTACGTTGCTTCCCCTGGTGCCTCAATTAGCAGGATACTCCAAATGTGTTCTAATCATGGCAAATATTCTGGCTACACCATAAACTGGTCTAAGTCAGCTGTATATTACTCCACGGGCCATCGCTGGCTCTCCCGGCTATCTGTGAATCCATAGTCGTTGCGGATGGGTTTCAATATCTTTGTATATACGCAAAGGGTGATCCATCGCTTTTCTATGAACTGAACCTTCGAGACCCGTTCACCTGATTTGCAAAGGGATGTCTGCCATTGGCAAATGCTGCCTGTGCCATTATTGGGACGCACAGTGCTTTATAAAATTATGGCTCTGCCACGGCTCTTGTATGCACTACAGAATACCCCATATAGCGTTCCTGAAGTATATTTTAAATCGATTGAAGGAGAAGTCAGGAATCTGCATTTGGACGGATAGCCACCACGTATCGCTTGGCCTAAACTGCTTTGTCGGTGGTACAATGGGGGAATCGCCATGCCGGACATCCGAAGTTATTACTGGGTCGCCTACCTGTCCATCATAAACAAATGGGAATATGGATCACAGCAGGACCCAGCATGTCGAATGGATGGACGGCTGATAGGCCAAGGAGGTTATAGAGAGGCACTGTACACAAAACTGCATAGACAGCAGCTCACTGGCCCCTCAGCTCTAACGGTCGCCATATGGCACACAACCACTTCAAAACTTTGCTGGGGCAATACATTGACACAAATGACACCCCTATGGCATGCTGCCATAATGGGAAATTTAAGTAAATGCAGAGGGTTTGACAAATGGGACACCATCGGAATATCACAAGTTAGTGACCTGATACAGAAAGGTAAAATATTGACAATTGCAAAAAGAATATAAATTATCCATAGGCGATACCTTCCGATACTTGCAAATGCGACATGCCTTACTAGAGGCAACCAATGAGATAGAAAGGATCCCAAAAGCCACCCCACTTGAGGACAGATTACTTGCAGACCGCATGGAGAGTAAAGCAATTTCACTCACTTACCAGAAAATAATTAATAACTCACCAGACCCGTTGAAACACAGTTATATACGATGGCAGACTTACGTGGGAGACTTGGAGGAGGAAGATTAGCATGATGTGCTGACCTCCCCACGAGAGGTGGCCATACCATCACGACTACGTTTGGTCAAATTGGAAGTTTTGCACCAAACATATATCACATGCACAACATTAATCAAGATGGGCCGCAGTAGTTCTGCAGACTGTCCAAGTTGATGCGGGGAGGCGGGCACGTTTTACCACACACTCTGGGAATGTCCCTCGATACAGATTTTTGGGAGGGCGGTTAACCGGGTGGTTAGTGATTTAAGTGGGATTGCCCTAGCACTATCCCCCAAGATCTGTCTGCTCAATACGTGGGACGTCATTGATTTCAATCGTATGGACCAACTGTGGGCATTCACTGGCTTTATACTAGCAAAGCATAATATTGGCCGTAATTGGGGGGTTCCTGAACCACCAACAATCGTAGAATGGGAGCGGGATGTTGATTGGAGCATGCTGGCTGAACGAACGGTATTTTCGAATAGAGGATGCCCTAAAAAATGAGATAAGATATGAGGGAAATGGAATACGTATCGAGGCAACATCTGGACCTCCCCCTCAGCACAAAGGCATAGGCCGGCAATGTTAATGCATGATGCAATTCCTGAACGGGGGTAGGGGGACGAAATGTGGAATGTCCAGTGCTGAATTGTAATCACCTGTTTATGATCGGATGTGATGCACAAGGTTGTATTGTAATATTTCAATCTAATAAGTTCCAATAAAAAAAAGAGTTATAAAAAAATCTTTTAATTAAACCAACTTCTTCCTGTTTTGCCGAACGCCTCTTGTCTTTTCATTTCATTAAGGTAAATTCATATCAGAGTAACAGGCATTTTAAGACCGCTTCCAGTATCATAAATGTAGTCTTAGAAACATTAATAGTTAGTGTTTCATGTCACAATAGTCTAGGAAGCCCCGAATTAATTTATGCATAGTAAGTTCGGTAAGAGAAAGAAACACTGCATTGTTCAAATATAACACAGGAATAAGTGTCTTATCAAGCATTGGGCAAACTAAGTTCAAGTTATCAAGATGTGGGCAAACGTAATTCAAAAATAGGGAATAAAGCAGAGGGGGCCAATACACACCCTTGCCGCACACCAGTAGTTATCAAAAAGCTCACTATGCATTCTTCACTTAATCCATAGCGCACTTGGGCATAAGTATCTCTATGCAGATTCTGGCAAGATGTGATCAAATATTGATGTGGACCATGCTGTTGTAACGCTAACCACAGTATGTCCTAACCGACTTAATCAAAGGGGGATTTCAGATCAGCAACAGTTAAAACAATAGGGCCCTCCTTTGCCTTGTGTATTTAATACATATGGAGTATAGAAGCATTGATCTGTTCCACTGTTCCAATACTCCTTCTGAAGCCTGCTTGTTTATCTCCTAAACATTTTCCATCTTCAAACTGTAGGAAAGTGCCCTTTTTGACATGGTAACCCCCACTTTTTGACTGGTATTCGATTCTAATTTGACTGGAAGTGCACTGTGTTCCTGCTAACCAGGTCTCCAGTGGCAGATCTCCATCCCTAAACTGCACAATTGTTTCGCAAATTAGCAATATCTTTAGCACCCTCTGTAAGTTCTTAGTAAATGGCACTCCTAGTACCTCGGTCTGGGGTACTAAAGAGGGTCCCTAAGGGCTGCAGCACCCATTGTGCCACCCTAAGGGACACTTCATCACACTCATGCATACTGCCATTGCAGGCTGTGTGTCTTGGTGCAGACACAAGTGAAAACTTAACATGGCAAACAGCCCTGTGTGTCATGTCGTATAGGTAAGTCACCCCTACAGCACGCCTTACAGCCCTAAGACACAGTGCACTATACTACATGTGTAGGCATAATTGAACAACCAGATATGCCACTGTACTGAGCAGTCCCATTACTGCCAGTAAAAGTGACCAGGGAAGCTATTTTAAGGACATGTGCTGGACACTGGTAAAAACATGCTCCCCAGCTACATGGTAGCTTAACTGAAACTAAGGATGTTTCTTATCAAACATCTCGTATTAATAAACCCACAGTAATTCCAGTGATGGATTTATTAATACATGTACCCAGAGGGCACCTTAGAGGTACCCCCTGGAATATATCTCTTTACAACGAATGCGCTACAATGCATTCCATTACCACGCAGTTGTTGCAACTACTGCGTTGTTACAACGCAAACCATTACATCCCAAGTCGTTACAATGACTTGCTGTAGGTGGCGTGCTGGACTCAGGAATAGTATAATTTACTGTTCCTACTCCAGTTCTGCAACAGCAGGGAAGGTGTTGGATTGTACATCCAACACCAGCGCGCCCCCTACAGCAAGTCGTTGAAATGACTTGCGATGTAATGGTTCGCCTTGGAATGGAAATGTAAAAGATGTCTCCAACCCCCTGAAAACCCACCAACTACTAGTGTACTGACAAATTTGTCCTTACCAGCCTGCCACCACACATGAGTTTCTGATCCACAGGAGTGAGGGCCTTTGCTTTCAGGAGGTCAGGAATAAACCCGGCTCGGGCAGAGGATGTTTATACCTCCTCCCACAGGACGATCTGCAAATTAACATTCCAAGGCAGAGGGCCTCAAAGAGCCCACCACCTTTGGCATGCAAATCTGGCTTCCATCACAGGAGAGGAAGCTGAAGCCCACTGTCCAGGGCCCAATTGTCACCTCTATAGGTGGGAAAATTGGTAGTCACAGAGGTGTGGCCACTATCAGGCTAGTGCATCCCTAAGGTGGGCTAACTTAAGTGAAGACGAAAATCAGAAGGCTGCCATCTTTGTAATGGAAAACTTAGGAACTATAGGACAGGGTTATGCCCACTTCCAACAGGAAGTGGTCATTTAGGGGGCATACTGACCCAGAGGGAAGTAGCCCTACACTCCACTAAAGCCCCTAAATATGGTATTTAGGGGAGCCCGTGACACCAGGAAATCAGATCCTGATGACCTAAAAGAAGGAGGAGGACTGAAGAGCTGCTAAAAACAAGAACTGTGGAAGAAGCAACTGACTTGGCGCCAATACTGGCGCCATCCCTAAGGTGGGCTAACTGAAGTGAAGGTGGGCTAAATGAAGTGAAGACGAAAATCAGAAGGCTGCCATCTTTGTAATGGAAAACTTAGGAACTATAGGACAGGGTTATGCCCACTTCCCACAGGACGTGGTCATTTAGGGGCATAGTGACGCTGAAAAGCACCTCTGCACCCGGCAGCCCGAGTGCCACATGATGTGAGCTGTTGGTGCTGTCTTGGACCTTGCCCTATACTTAACTTAAGTCCAGGAGATTGATCTCATACGTTGCTGTGAAGTAACTGTATGCAGTGAATGTCTTTACTCCACAGCATAACATTACCGCTTTGAAAAATTGCGAAACGTACTTACCTGGACTATTTGCAAAATATACCTCTTTTTGGCATACTATATAATGAGCCAACACAACCCAGGCATAAATGTGATTGGGAGCACACTCCCATAGAGCTTGCCTTTCCCATTCAATAACAAAATCGGGTGATAATTGGAAGGATACATTCTCACTCCTTTCTTAAATAGAGGAAGAATTATTGCAGTTTGCCAAGATTTGGGTGTTTCTCCAGATCTCAGAATGGCATTAAATACCATAGTGAGAAGTGGGACCGATAATCATAGGTCAGTCTGATCTAATTCTGTGGGTATAAAATTAAGACTCAGGGCTTTATTTGGCTTTTACTGTAACAGAGCTTGTTTGACCTCAGATTTGGTAAAGTCACTGCCATCCACTCCCAGGGAAGATTGTTTAAACCTAATTCCAGCCTGTTGGAGGCAGTTCCTATCCCTCCAACAGGTACAAAGACTGTTAAAATGTAAAACAAATTCCAGCGCCAATATACCCCTATCCTTTACTCTGCATGGATTGTAACCCCATGTGATAAGAGACCAAAAGATCTTAGAATTATTTTCCCTAGCCTCCTGGATTGCATTATCCCAGACTTCAAGTTGCATTTCACGCTTCTTCCACCGGGTTAATTCTTTGTAATCCCTTCACATTCTAATGAATGTACAATCAGCCACCACGCTTTCATGGCTCCTCACAAGAGCGTAAGATTCTTTTTTATCCAACATTCATGATCACACCAGTTACCAATCGAATAATAACATTTGGAAACCCCATGCTCTTAGAAGTCGTCATGAAAAGGGAAATATCCTCAATAATTTGCTGAAATAGGTCCAATAACCTTTTATCATCCGGTTCCTCATCCCCTATCATTATCATTTCCTCAGCATTAGCCTGAATTAAGTTCCTCAAATCCTGTGCAAAGAGCATATATTTTTTAGTGTGCCACCCAATGGCACTTAAGTCCCCTCCCTTTAATACACTTGCGGGAGTATGCGCTTCCAAGTTAGATCCATCAAAAAGAGACACAAGTGGGTTATGGTCACTATCTGGATGAGGTACAACCTGTATATCCTTTATCATGGGCTAAGTTTCAACATTAATTAGAATGGAGTAAATTATAGAAGATCCTCTATGGCCAAGAAAGGACTCCTTAGCTGGGGTATCAGAGTGTGTACGCCCATTCAGTTGTCTTACTCCACAAAATAAGAGCAAAGACCTGACCCTGTGCCCTTCCCCCCAGGCATATAGTTTCCTAAAGCACTTCCAGTACACCCCAAGCATGATCTTCCTCTAGGAGTACACTGTCTTCCCCATAGCCTGCCAATGGGGTGTTAAAATCGCCACATATTACAACAATGTGTTGTAGAAATTCACTACAAGCTGATCCAGTCTGTAGTATCTCAACACGAGTTTACCTATGGCCTTCCTGCCTGGAGGTACATAAACATTCAGAAAGTCCACAACCACTCCCGTTAGACGGGTTTCCACCCAATTGAATATGCACCATCTTACTAGTAATGCAAATGGGGACAATAGAATTCATAGGGCTTGTCAAGTTGGGAGACACCCATTTCGCTCGGACGACTGGAGGGCAACCCATGCTGTGTTTCCTTGTAGGGGCATAATACATATTGTATCCCTCCAAAAAGGTCTCATTGATTGCCCATGTTTCCTGAAAGCAGCATATATCATTAGATCCCATTAAAGTCAATCAATCCATATCTTCCATTTTGTTTGATAAACCATGTACATTCCAACGAATAACATTCACTGTGTTAAAAAACCTGTCCCCATTGACCCGGATGATAATTTCCCACGAGGGCTAGATGGAGGCATTATACTAAACCCTCCCCCTACCTTCCCAAGTCAGTTGTTACCATATAAACCTTTTTATTGTTTGCAAGTAGTACTGGAAGCCATACCCACATGTTATCTCATTGGGAGTCAGATTAACTTTGAATATCTTTATTGCTCCTATTGGATCTCCCATGTATACTGCCCTCTCACTCATTCATCGTTACTACAAGCCGTTTGGCATCACTTATAATATCTGGTAGTAAGATAAGAGATGCTGTTGGACGCCAACCAACAGGTATAAACCCTGGTGCTCTTTGGTACGGTGCAACATCTATCCTCATCCCACGTAGGTACTCCACATTATCCATAATCAATCTGGTCACATGCACAATTCTAAATTCTAGACATGTGAAATAATTGCTATGAATCATATCCTGGATCAGAGGATTAACTAAAGCCATATCAGAAATGAGTAATCACAATGGAGACATCAAGTAAAAAATATCTAGTAAGTGAGCTCTATTTAGGGGAGACCTGACAAACATCACAAGTATTTTAATAAAATCCAAGGCAAGAATGTCACATTTAGATTTATCTTCCATACAGGCTTCTTGCCGTGCAACATTTTTCTTGTCTTCATCGTAATTCACAGATCCAGTCACTGAACCCAATCTGCATAGAAGGCTGATGGGAATCTGCCAGTGGATTCAACATTCCAGTTGCCCGGGTGGGCACCCAGTTGACGTCACCAGGAGTAGATTGTACAGTCTGGGAAACTGAGGTACAGAAAGGAGACGGAGAGGAGGCCCCAATTTCTCCCAGCGTGTGGAGACAAACTTCACCATGGGACCTGGGATTAAAGACTTGTTCACAATTGTTTTCTCCTTGTTTCTGGCAGGCAAACCTCACTCCCCAACATCTGTTTCTACAGATTGTTCTTACCTTCTTCAGCTTCCTCTTGTTGGTAGTGTCTTTATCTGGACTTCCATCCATGGATTTTTCCCACAAGCAAATATAGGATAGAGGGGCCAGATGTATCAAAGGGTTTTACCCATTTTGTGTCTACGGGAAAATGTGTTCATACATATGGCCCTAGGTCCACTAGAGGGTAACCTGTAGACTACTAGTAATTGCCAGAGATGCAACTCCCCCACTTGAGACACCCATGTCCTGTTCCACACAACACATCACCCTCTTCTTTAAATAAGTGTTTTAGGGAATCAACAAAATCAAACCCCATCTTTTCCCTCTGCCTCTAGCTTTAGATCCAATGAGAGTCATTTTAGGCTGGTCAGAAGCTTCATCCATTGTGGTTGGATTCCCAATCACCTCCTTCTCCATAACAGGGGGCACTCTGCTACCCAAATCTACGGAATCAGTCACCATGCGTGGGATTTTATTTGTACGTTTATACTCAATATTCAGAGAAATTGCAACTACACCCGTCTTGATCGCTTCCTCTCTCTTGAGAGAGAATGCCTGTTACAAACGCTGGTTTACTTTACCAGTCACAAATTTTAATATCTCTGGTAAGATCAGCAAGGCAGTATCTGAGCCTGTTACAAATTTCTCCAACAGGGCGAGAATGGAAGACAGTATCTTTTGCAGGGCCATCAAGGAATCTGAAATAATATGACCCCATCAGGGCGATCATATCAGTTAAATTATGAATCAATGAAGAATTAGACAGTCCAAGACTTGGGGATAGCTTATTGGCCTCTTCTTCTAGATCTTCCCCTCCCAGGGAGTTATCTGGAGGAATAATGAAAATGTTGGCGCCCCTTGTACTAAGCTTGCTAGGGGAGTCAGTCTTGGTCATAAAGGGCACATCGGGAATATATTTATTTACCAGTAAAGGGGCTTTATAGATGTCAAATTGTCCCCTATCTTATCTCCCTTGGGGAACCATGATATACTGCAACTCGCAGGCACATCTCGGGCAACACAATCAGATCTTCCTTTGTGATCATCTTTGCCCTCTTGTGTCCCAACCTGAGGTAACAAGAGTGAGTCATAATTACTCGCTCCACTCTCCTTTTTATTCCAGGGGGGGTACTGGGGGGGGGGGGAGAGACAGGGGAGGCAGTAACATCACCCTTATGCCAACTGGCCAGACTAGTAACAGACTGCTTACTAGTTAGGTAATGGGTAATTGGGCGTGTACCTTCTCTAGAATGCATGTCTTCATGCATTGATCCTTTTAGTGGCTGGGCATTGTAGGAAGTTGGATCTATATATACTACACCAAAGTAAGGTATAGTGTGCACAGAGTCCAGGGAGTCTCCCAGAGGTATAGCAGAGGCTAAGTTAGACAAGTACTAACTTACCCTTTGTGGCATTGTGAGCAAGCAGTTAGGCTTATCAGGAGGGTGTGTTAAGCATTTATTGTATTCGCTCAATCACAAACTGATTGCACACACTCAAGAGACAGAATCCAGACTAATTTGGTAAGTATAAAAAAGGTATACTTCTGTTTTATTCCTAGAACCAAGCAGAACTTGGAAAAGGTATGTAAATTGTATTTGCAATGGAAAAACTTCACAAGGTAAGGCAATTTGGAATGGATTCAGGTAGGTATATGCTTCAAAAACTTTAAATTACACAGTAATTACTTTTGGATTACATCGACTACTCGGGGTGGTATGCCTAGATACCACACCATGGATCCTACAATACAAGGTAAGTAAGGCTTTCTTAAGTTTGTCATATAGTTTGTTTTTCTCTCATACAAAAGTTTAGTTCGACAGTGAACAGTTTTAAGAACAAAACATCACAACATTGGGCCTATGGGACAAAGGAGGTTATTGACCTGCAAGAATAGTTTTTGGGGTTAGAACAAAGGTTCAGTTAGGCACCCAAATTGCACCACCAGCGGCACTGGTGCGGCCGGTTGCAGAGTGGAGGGGCCCAATGTTACCCAATGAACCTAAGGGGGCCTTCGGTCAGTGGCTGTTTACAAGCATGCCACTCGGGTATGCAAGCAAAGCTCCTGGGGTTAAGATCAGCACTGCAGGGGCCAACAATCCGCTCAGGAGCTGCACCACCGCCTTCACGGGAGCAGCCGGGTGCAGAGTGCCAAGGAGGCGTTGGGTTCCCTGTGGTTTCTAATGAAGTTATCCAGTTCTGAAAATATGCTGCAGGCTTGGGCAGGCAGGCTTCCTGAAGGGACCACCGGCTGAAGAGGTAAGTTGGGTTATTGGGGGGTGCCTGGATACCATCGGTTGGGCCACCAGAGGCCGTGGGGCGTCGTGTGCAGGGGATTCTTTTGGCGTCGGGTTTTCTTACCAGCTTGTTCGCAGTCGGGGGACCCTTCAGGTTGAGGCTGCAGGCGTCGTCTTGAAGCTTGAGGGAGATCGGGGATCACCAGATCCCAAATCAGGATTGCTGGAGAGACCTCCTCATGGTGTTGGGCCACTCATACTCAGGCCATGGGCGTCAGGTACAGAGTGGTGCAGGACCACGGAGCTGCCTGAATCCAGGTTCTGTGGTGGAAGTCTTTGCTTGAGCAAATCCAGTGCTCACGGGACACAGAGTCTTTCATTTGAATGCAGGGCAGTTCCTCTGGGCCATGGGGGGCTGCTGGACCTGCCGGGATTTCAGCTGTAGGCAGGTCGAAGTTGGGACAGGCCGGTAGGCTCGGGCCAAAGCAGTTGTGTTCTCTTCTTCCTGAGTCAGCACAGCTCTTCGGTCCTTTTTCCTCGAATCTGAGGAGGCAAAATGTAGGGTCGCCCCTAAATACTACATTTAGTGGCATTAGATGGGTGTGCAGGTCGAGACCAATGGGTCCCTTCCTTGGGGTGAGTTCACCCCCTATTATGCCACCCTCCAGTGAAGGGGGCGGGGGGGAGAGCATGAGCCTTTTCCTATTTGTTTGGGTTTCCTCATCTTCAGGATGGAGGGAACTGAGATGTGTGCTTCACCTTGCCTTCCCCACCTGAGGTGTATTATTAACAATGTTATGGTATCCCAGTAGCAGCAGGGGGGTTACAGGATCATTCAAATGTGGAAAAAACCACCAGCATGCAATATAGAACCGTAGATCAAGCGAAAGGCACAGGAGAACATTAATACAGTTTGCAGCGTTACTAAGTGTGACCAAATAAAGGCCTTTGCTCACCAACACCTTTTGTGAGCCTCCCAATTCACAGCCGTCTCCAGCCTTCATTTGCTCTGTGTCCCACTAGGATACCAAGTGCACAGCAACAGCACTCTCCTTAGTCCTTAGGACCCTCGCTACTACTTCTGGTGCTACCAATGGACTCAACAATGCAAAAACAGGGACTAGCTGCACTTGTGGGACACTGAGCCCTCCAGGGAGTGGCCAGGTCTGTCACTTGTAAAGCCCCTTTACAACCACTTGGTGACCTACCAGCAAGGCAGGCAAGGGTGACCAGCGGGAAAGAGGACACGCAGCCAGGCACTGCCACTTAATATAGCCCACAGGGCCACTCTGAGCATGGCGCCATGCCGAGCTATGCCTACATCGCTGCGGCACACCCAGCACTACCGGCTGCATCCGTCTGTCACCTCCATGAAGGCGTGTGCATGCTTAGGAGCGTCAGGAAGTCAAGTCAGCCACTTCTTTCTCTCCTCTCAATGAAGCAGAGAAGATGGAAGATTTTCCTCAAATAACGTAGAATGAAAAGGATATTTCTGATAGCTTCTTAATTTGATTTTTAAATGAGAGACTGTTAAATGCAATCTCTAGAGTGCTGGCAATTAGAGCAGGAACAGATGGCGGTCATAAGTCCTCTGACCATCAATTTGAGTTCCAGCACAACACGTTTCCAAAGATGATAACTTCCATCGTAACAGTGTTAAGCTGCTGGAGTCTCATCCATCCAGGACACAATTGTTAAGTCGGTGACAATCATGGTCAGCGGTACAATCCAAGCACATTTTCAGTTGTGTGTCATCTGCATATATAGAGAATTTTGTTCTAAACAACTTATTAGAGCAGTCAAAGCTGTTACACAGATAATCTTTCCTAATTCTGATGTGAAAGATGCCAAAGACATCACTTGATAGAGCTCCAACAGGAAAAAAAAGATTAACCAGTTTAGCAACTGGTCTTTGGCACGGAGTGGGCCATGGTGTCAAAAGCTACTGACAGGTCTCGCAAAATCAGCGCAGCAGTTCCATTTTTTATCCAGGAGCCAGCAGAAGCCATTTTCTACCATAACCAGCACTGTTTCCACGATATATGATGCAGCACAGCTTCATAGAATCATTTGATTAGCTGTGGCATCATTGGACAGTCCCAAACACTGAAAGAAGAGGATCAGAATCAACTTGAAGGGGAGAAGCTTCAGGAGCACGACCGAGAGGCATGTTGATGCCCTTGTGCCTTTTCTAGACTTCAAGAGTGGTGGGAAAGGTCCTGCTTGGGCTTTTCATGTTTTTTCTTTGACTTTCATCGAAGACTTGAAACACAACAATGATGGCCATGGGACCAACTTTGGAAATGGTGGGCAGTTTTCTTGTGCTTGGTGAAGTAGAGCTTCGCCTCACGGTCCTGTATATCCTTGGGATTCATCAAGGCTCAGTTACTGCTGGCCTTGGAGTTGTGTTCCGACCGCAGCTACCACAGGGAAGCCTGATGGGGCTCGGTCATAGACTTTTTACTTATGAAGGTGCCTACAAGTTTTGAACACTGCAGTCTTGGGAGGTGACATTTCCCTTGCACACTGTATTTTTGTTTGTGATCATTTGTAGGAGGCAAGTGTCTGGTGAGAGACAAGTGGTAGCTCTGGATCCACGTCTGATGGCGTGGAAATAAAAGAACAGCACACACGCTCATTTCAAGAGTGGAACGCCACCTACTGGCGTGCAGAGATACTGTTGAAACGTTTCCGGACCAGTGTAACGTCTGTAATATATCCAAAAGATGAACAATCTGCAGTTAAAAGTATATGTCAGAAACTATATATTTATATTCTTTACATTATGAATCGCTCCACTAGCTCGTCATCAGGTGTAACACTACTTCAGTCACAGCTCTACCTGCCCCAAAAGTGACAATACCGCCCTGTATAAAGTGCCACCTGATTCAATGGCATACGTTTCTTCCCTCTGTACAGAGCATAATAAATGCCGTACCAAGGAACTGCTCACTATGCCATTGGATTCAAGCTAGCCTGGCTGATGAAGGGTGATATCCTGATAGTCCCAGAATGCTTGTTTCCGGTCCAGGGAGGACCTGGCCTGGCAGTTTGTGCTGATCTTCAAACTGGAACAGCACAGTGAGCAAAAAAACGATCTATTTAGGCCCATATCTCTGTACTGGGAGTGAATGTTTGACAATGTTCAGCATTCCGTCCCTCATCTTTGTGTGTTTTGCCATAGTCAGCAAGGAACAAAACAGGATTTATAGGGGACAATTTTACATCAAAATGTAAAACCAAGTAGATACCTTGACACTTTATTAGAAGAGACATGACCTCAGAAGGGAAGGAGTACAGTGAAAAATCCACATCACTATGTATTAGAACATTGGTATGTTGAGCCTTCCCATTGAAGATAATGGAATAACACAGGCTTCTAATGGCTGGTACAAGCCCAGAGCTCCAATACACCAATGTGTGTCTCTCACAACAACAGCTGTGAACAAAGGCTTCATTGAGCCCAAGGGAATTTCAAGTGCCTCGGGCTCCGAGAGGCCTGCAGAAAGTTCGATGAGCCTTAGAGCCCATCATTGCTAGGCTATACCAGCCATTAAAGGCCCGCAGCGTGGGCCTTTAATGGGCAGTATAGCTCGCTATGGCAGGCTATAAGGCTATAGAATCCACTTCCAATAGCGTCACTTTTGGCAAATAACGGATTCTTCTAATGGCTACTTCTTATTTATTTTATTTATTTATTTTTTAGAGTTTTCTGTAGCGGAAACCAGACCCAAGGTAGGGTATCAAAGCGCTTTACATAGTGAGCAAAATATTGGATAGCACATACAGTCAACACGTGGCATACAAAAAACCATATTATTTCAAACAAGGGAAACCAAAGAGTTAGCTGTGGACCGTGGGAAAGTATGTTATAACTAAGGGACAAAGGTCCTTAGCTTCTCAAGATTAGGAGCAACAATACAATATAGGCCATGATAGGAGAATATATTTTGTCCTGGGTATTTATTTGGAAAAGATCAACAAAATGATTGAGTGGTTATTAGGCACAGTCCTGTACCTTACTCAAGCAGGACAAACAACATATAAGGACAATTTTACAGGCAAATAAAGGAGCAAAGCTGGCCACTTTTAACTCAGTGTTTGAATGGAAGTAATGCCAGGAAAGTGCTAGACACAACAAAATAAAACACAATGGTACAATTGTGAAAGCACTATATCGAGTCGACGTTTAGATCCCTCTTGCTCAATTACATGGGACCATCATCAGGACTAATCCAAGCAGCAGACGGACAGGACATCGCTCCCGATCCAAGGACACCTTCCCTCGGAGGCATAGTACTCCCTAGAGATAACCCCGCAGCTCCTCGATATCGATCGATCTGAATTAACCAGAAACTCGAAATGTTTTCTAAACTTTAGTCCTGATGATGGTCCCATGTATTTGAACAAGAGGGATCGAAATGTCGACTCGATATAGTGCTTTCACAATTGTACCATTGTGTTTTATTTTGTTGTGTCTAGCACTTTTCTGGCATTACTTCCATTCAAACACGGAGTTAAAAGTGGCCAGCTTTGTTCCTTTATTTGCCTGTAAAATTGTCCTTATATGTTGTTTGTCCTTCTTGAGTAAGGTACAGGACTGTGCCTAATAACCACTCAATCATTTTGTTGATCTTTTCCAAATAAATACCCTGTCCGGCTGGACAGAGGACACAATATATTCTCCTTTCATGGCCTATATTATATTGTTGCTCCTAATCTTGATAAGCTAAGGACCTTTGTCCCTTATAGCATACAAAAAACCACATCATAAAGGTGGTCAACATAGCATAAGTTAGTTCAGGGAAAAAGCAGAAAAGAAAGTAATTCTGAACGATTAAAGTCAATTCGAGACTGAGTCTTAGCTTCTAAATATCTGTAGACGGCGAGTGTGGTCAAGTTTTGAGGTTGTGAGCTGGTGTGGTGATTATGCAGATTTAAGTGAGGAATTAGTTCACCAAGAATAGTTTTGCTTCCTTTTTGAATGAGGTATTGGTACGATTATTCTGATGGATGGCGGAAGCGAGTTCCAGATTCTTGGTGCCGCTCCCGAAAATGCTCTCTTGGAGGTTTTTATAAATGAGTCTCAAAATAGTACCCATAGGGAGGCAGGAATGAGTTGCGCAGGGACGCTTCTGCCTGAAACAGGATCAAATGTTGTTGATTGATTGATTAAAAAAAGATAATTATTTAGACCAGCTCTAACGATGTAGCCATCACTCCTAGTCTGGACTGCCTGCCAAGAATGTGTAGCAAAATTATTTAACGAAGAGCAAGTGAATGCAGGCAATGTCAGCTGCGAGAACATCATACGCAACAACATTAGAAGACTGAGAATGAATGCCAAATGGTAGAACTTTCCTTGCCAAAGCATAACAGGTCTTAAAAGCCCAGAGTGAACGAGCAACCTACAGTACAATTTGTCTTTGCTTGGTCATTACTTTACCATTCTTCACTCCAGAAAAACCAATAAAGATCTGGTCATCCTTTTCATTTAGTTTGGCTAAAACAATGTAATGAGACACTGCATTTTTGGGGGTCCACCCTATGCATTTGCTACTCTTCCTTGGAAGGACCAGGAGGAGGAGAAGTCGGAAGAGTGATAGACTGGCTCACACTGTAGGTGGATACCATCTTTCATAAGAAGTATAGGCAAGTACAGAGGACCAATCTAACAGGGTAAGTAACCTTAAACAATGGCCGGGCCAACTGAACCTTTAGATTTCGACCATACGGGTCAAAATAAACACCACCAAAAATTATGTTTTCAGAGTCAATCTAATGAAATAGCTGTGCATAATTTCAGACAGGTATGACATTAGGCAGGTCAGACAACATTTTTATCTCACTCCTGAGCAACAAAAAGCCTGGATATAGTACACTTTCCAAAAGCAGGGCCACTAAGGCGACATAAAAAATAAGACTTGTCAGAGTGGCATAGGAAAATAGACATTGCATACAAGTGCCATATCTCTGTAGAGACCAACAAACTCTGCTAAGTGAGGGAGAGCACAAAGTGCAGAACACCGGACAAGAGAGCATCATATCGATAAAAATATTCACCCAGCCAACCAAGATACAAATCTGTCCCAGTGTAACCAGACTTGGTGGCAGTTTTCCAGGTAGCTAAAATGATATCCACCACCTTCAATAGGAGACTGAAAACCTCTGTTGAGCACTGCACAATCACCAAGCATGAAGACAGAGTCCGACAGCTGGGGTGAAGCACCCTATGATGAGTTTGGGGAGCTGGGATGTAAAACCAGGACTCCTGGAGGTTCAGGGACATAAGCTAATCCTTGAATCTAGGGCGAATAGGACCTTACTTTGACAGTATCCGAAAATGTTCATGTCAGACAAAGAGCATTGGTTTTAAGTTTTATCGAAGATGTATCAGTAACCAGGCTTTTTGGAGACGGGTGAAACGACAAAAAATAGAGGTAAAAAATGCTGGCCTGTTGAAATGTGCGATCTGCCTGGACAAGAGAAAAGATTTTCCAAGGTAGGAAGGATTATCTCTAGCAAAGCCTTCTTGGAGGACAGAAAAGGTTTAGAAGGCGCAGAAGATGGCTGTAAAATGTCATTCTCGGGTCAGCAGCCACAAGGGGAAATTCAGTTCCATTGCAGCTTTACGAATAGCAGCCATAACTAAATCAACCCATCTGCTAGAGGGTCCAGAGATTACGAAATATCCCTCTCTGGAGACACATGTAGGACAGTTGTTTGAAGATCCAGGTAAGCCCAGTATCATTATGAAATGGAGGAAGGAGGTACACAGTCTCCAAAGTATACTTCTCAGTTTATTAGAACTACAGGTTCTACCAAATATAAGGAAAAGAGCTCTTCCATGTGTGCAAATCTCTGGGCTCTGAGCAGGGAGTCTGCAAGAGGGTGATCCTCAAAGAGACCTTTCCCCTTTATTCTATCCACCTAAGGATCTCTTACCTTTTCGATGGCTGAAATATCTCACAGAGTGACAGGGGAGACAATGTTGAAAGCAATCCTGCAGTGAGGAGGCCGGAGCCTATGAAGAAACAGAGATGGGAAGCATTAGGGATGGAGCTTCCAACCCTACTATAGCAGCTGGTAGGTGCCCAGAGGGAGGTGGTGCAGCCATTCAAAATGTCCAACATGGCCTGCCGAAAAGCCTGAGAAAGATTAGCAGGTTGGGCCGTGAACTCCAGATGAAACTACTTTCGAAACCTGAATCAACACTGAAGAAGAGGTCAATATGAGAATGATCTGAAGAGCAGGACAATTTCTTTGACAAGGAAAGATGGGGCCTGTGCGTGATATGGTGCATCTTGCATTTTGGAGAGGACTCCTTGAAGTGGCACTCGCTATTAGAGGACTTACTGAAGGGAGGGTAAAGGAACAGTTAGAGGGTCACCTTAAAGGCCAAGGCCAGAAACAAACTGGCCTTCACCACCCAAATGGCTTTCAAATGCATAGAACCCCATGTTGAGGAAGCGTGATTCAGCCCCAAGCAATACATGCAGATGTCATGAGGATCGGACATGGACATATGGACAACATCATTCGATTTTAAACCCCAAAAACTTAGCGGGAAAAATTTGTCCTAGTTTAATGCACATAATGGAAATTTAAGGCAATCAGTAAAAAAAAAAAAAAAAAAAGGACCTGCGTAAGTATTGCGCGGAAAAAAAAACTGATACTACCACACAGGATGTGCTGTATAATTGCCAATATTGTTACTTCTGGGACAGGTGAAGCAGTGTGGTGTCATTGGGTTTCTGGATCAGTCCAGCAAATGGGGAAAGTGAGCGATCTACAGTAAGAAACATGCATAAAAAATAAAAACTTTGTAAAAGAAGTGGGTCCCTGCTAACCAGCTTGCCAGACCTCTTTCCAAAACTTTATCATTTTTCCGCAACTGGCACGACTTCAGCCCCCCCTGTATGCAGGGTGCACTTTATATTCCATGTGTGGACATATCTGCCTGAGCAATATCCAAGTCCATTCTTAGACACTGAGTGAACGGAGAAGCCATAACAAGTACATGGGCTGGACACTCTTCATTACAAGAGCACCAGCTCCATTATGGCTTCACTATACCCCAAGATGTTTGGTACCAGCATTTGTGCTTAATAAACCTGCATTGATGCCAGTATTGGATTTATTAATCAATGCACACAGAGGGCACATTAGAGGTGCCCCCTGAAAACCTACTGACTTCTAGTGTGGTTACGGACTGGTCTCAGCCAGACTGCCACCACTAGACATGTTTCTGGCCACCTGGGGTGAGAGCCTTCGCTCTCTGAGGCTAGGAACAAAACCTGCTCTCAGCATAGGTGGTCACACCTCATCCCAAGCAGGAACTGCCTTCCAGGGCAGGAAGATTCATAGTCAATGCCACTTTTGAAAGGTGACCCAGAGCTCTCCTGCTAGTGGAAGATGTCAACCCGCTGTCCTGACCCCACTTTTTGGCGTGAGGACAGGGGAGGTGTGCCCACACCTAGTCAGCACCACCCCAAAAGTGGGACAGCTGATGTAGGTCCCACTTTTCCAAATCCTCCATTTTGTGTCGGAGAGAATTAGCTTATTAGGGTCAGGGTTATGCCCACTTCCCAAAGGAAGTGGTAATATAGAGGGTGTAGTCACCCTAAAGATAGGTAGCCTATTGGCTACTACAGAGTACTCCCCTTAAAACCCCTAAATTGAGAATTTAGGTGGCACCTCTCAACCGATAACTTCAGTTTTACTGGACAAAAGACTAAGAGCAAGAAAGAGCTGATAAACCCGAGAACTGAGTGCCTGTTACAGAGTTTTGGCACAAACCCCTACCTGCCACGTCAAGACTCAACAATAGAGCTGAACTGTCTCATTCTGCTGCTGTGTGGTCTCTAAGAACCCCAGAGGACTACAAGCCTTCGCAAACTGCCCAAGAACTCCCTCGGAGTAGAAGAGCTACTCCCTTGCAGACCGCAGGAAGCGAAACTGTGAAGTTTGGTCCACAGAATTGCAGCTCCTTGTCACGGCAGAGTTTGGAGGCACCAGGACCTACCAGAGCTGTGCAGGACCAATCCCCGGGGTACTAGATTCCCTGCAATCAAGAGCGACATCAAAGAGTCCAGTCGGGACTCCAACTGTACCAAAGCCCAGCAACCGCAGAGGGACATCAAAATCCCTGAGACCCACTTTGAGAGTGGCTTAATAGTCCTGAATTTGTTCCTGCCAGCTGTTGGCCCCTGACCACGATAGCATCTTTACGCACAAAGGCTGGCCGATCTACCTGCTCAGCACCTAGCCCACCAGGCCTTGGTAACGACGAACCAGACATGCTCCCTTGTACTAAGGCCCTTGCGACCCTAGCCCCTGTTAGGGAGCTCTCTGACTTGCTTGCAAGTTCCCTCGTGCAGCCTGTTTTCTGAGTGCCCCTCTTCCCTGTAGTGCCCTAGCTACCAACTCCACCAACTCTTTGCGGACTTCGGGACGCACCCAACGACCTGTTGGTAGAACACTGAACCTTGGCTTCCTGTTACCCTAAACCCGGAAGGTGAACCCTTAAAACGGTCTGTGCTGTGTGCTTTACCTACCTGCTTTTTTCTTCCCATAGAACTGTATGGAGCATATTTGAGCAAGACTTTCATTACTTCTCCAAGAACATAGTTCTTGGTTCGAAAATAGTTATAAAAAGAATGGTTATTTTTCTAAATTTATCTTGGATTTATTCTGTGAGTGTGTGTCTCATTTATTGCCTCTGTGAGTACAACAAATGCTTAGCACTACCGTGGGATAAGCCTAACTGCTCACCAGTGGTTAATTTGTAAAAAAAAAAATATATAAGTGCTGGGCTCTTGTCAGGAGGCAGCTTGCACCAGCCCATTTCTTAACCGGTGGTCATTAAACAATAGCGCCAGTGTTGATGATTAAGTGCCGGTGCTGAGCACCAGAAACCACTGGCTCAAATTAAGCACTGCTGCTCACCCACATTACCACAAACAGAGCGTTAGTATTATCTACTTTTGCCTCGGTCAACCAATTGGGGACTCACTGGGCTCACTGCACAGTGTACTTTTTAGTGCATAATATAAAGAGCCAGCTTGGAGCATGGAGTGGCTTGGAAACACAGAGTATCAGGACTATTGAGGTACAGTTCTAAATACTGGAGTATGGGTTTCAGATCCCACATTATCATATATCATTGTGCCACTTGACAGACTTGTGAAATGCTAAAGTTTAGCTCCTGACTTTTTGCAATTTTTCTTGTGGGCCAATATCGTTAAACAGCCCAGTGGATAAGAGGGCAGCGAAAGCTTCCAAATGCAATTGTGAGCATCTCACTGCTAACAGGCAGACATTAGCAAGCCTTTGAAAATCTGGATTCTAACAATATATTATTTGCCAGAACAATATGAGCAGCAGCAACTTGGCGTATCTGAAGAGACACTGAGAATGGGAAACAAGCATTGGTAAAGCCAAAAGGTCTCGGCAATGCAAGAGTTATAGGTGTTGTCAATGTTGTTGTATGGCAGCACGACTGCTGTTCAGAATGGCTGAAAGTCATTACAAAAAGCACTATGACGTTACCAGTGTGAAAAGATTAAGAAGTACAGCTGTGAGAAATTCTAGAAATGTTATGTTGACCCAAAATAGCTAAATTATGATGGTTCAATGTGGTATCAGAATACATTGCACACATCTTTCCAGTTAGTAAATGACTCTGCTCCTTGTGACCTCCAACTATATGACCGCACCACTTTCTCTCTAAACCAAAACTTTCATTTTCCAGGGTAATTTTTTCAGTGTCCAGCACATGTAATAACAATAAAATAAGAAAGTGCCTCCTAAAAAGCTGGTTATGGAGACTTTGTGGCCTTAGCAGAGAATTACTCAAAATACCAACTGGAAGGGTTTGTCCAATTATAAGCTTCATAATAAGGAAATTGGTAGATTTGCTTTATATAACCTCATGGCAAGAGACATAGAAAAGAGACATAGTACAACACTCCAATGGGAGCTTCATCATGGGGCAGCCAATTTACGCTGGATCAGTTTTGTTTTGGCTTTCTTCTACATGCAGTACCAGGCAGGAAGCTAGTCCTTTGCAACTAACTCGATTTGTGTCTCCTTCGATTTTTTATTATTTTTTTCAAGGCTGAGAAATATTACAATTATTAGTCAGAAAGCATCTGAGGTGGAAAAAGATTTAGTAAGTGAACGGTCACGTCGGCCGGTCTAACTAAAACTCGTACCTCAGAGGGGGGGGGGGGGGTTCGCAGTACAGTTGTCACCACACTCATTGTGAGGCGCAAGCACACTATGTCTTTGGCGGGGGCTGCACAGGTAATGTTGAAAGGGGGCGAGAGAGAGAGGCGGGGCGGAACACAGAGTGGAGCAAATGTATATGGGAGGAGGAGAAGGTGAGAAGAAATAGAAGGGACAGACACAATGAGGGAAGTGTTGAAGAGTCAATACGTGATGAGCAAGCAACACCAAAATTAACGAGGTGCCCTTGGAAAATAGCATATGACGTTTGACCTCAGTCTTTGAATGCACAGTAAATGTTACGAGATAAGAACAAGATGTACAGGCCAGTTTACAGCAACATAGCCAGTGACAACATGAGCACTCATGTGAAGTTCTCTTTCATCAACAAAAAAGTTGTTCCTAAAAACTGTTAAAAGGGACAGCGGAAGGATAGTAGTAATTGGTCCATGCTCTCAGGAAGGGCTAAACACAGGAAGTGGCATTACGCATGAATGCCATGGACAAATGGGGAAAAAGAATATGAAAGCGACAACAAAGCCAACAAATGGGAAGCCTACCGGCTGGCTGAAGCCCACCTGATGAACACGGCTCTTCGAGACAGTACATGCACTGTGTAGTTGAGACCCAAAAAACAACATGGTGGCACACCTCTACTTGGGGGGAGTTTAGTGTGATTTAGGTGGAGCTTTTGCACCATCACTGCCACCCATCCGGCACTAAACAGGTATCAATTGTAGCAGGCGTTGCCCCGCGAGAAACGCAAGATGGTCTTCGGTTATAATAATTCAATACTCAAAAGGCTATGTGGGCGGAAAGGTATCACACAGAAATTACCTGAATAAGGCGACCCTACTTTACTGGTTTGTGTAAACGTTTTTTTATAAATAAAATTAAGACAAACCCCTGGCTTCAGCACCTCAACAAAGATCTGTGGTGTTCTGTGCAGGTAAGGAGGTACTGTACTCTAATCACACTGTATGCATTTTTCTCCCACCACAACTTCTCACCTGCGGGTTTGGTGATATCCTCTGTACTATATTATTTCCCTATTGAAACAAACAGTCAAAGTTTATGACTCTTTAAATGGCCGATGTAGACGCTGTACAAATGGCTGAATTTGCGCAACTAACGAGAAAACTCGCAGAGGGAGAAAGCAAGACTCAGTCAATATGCGAATGACTGAAAATTGCAGAATATTAATTGTGCAAGACTTGCAGAAGAACTATACATCTAAAACGATGTAATTTACATATGTAGGCTTTAACATTTGGCTGAAAAGTTGTTTTCTAAGATTTGTAATATCATAGGTCGACATTTTTTGTATTCAATGTCCCGTCGTCTCTGCTATGAAATCCCACCATGATGCATACCATCTTTGCGTTGACCATTGCAGCTTTCATTAGCTGGAGGACTGCAGTGTCCAGGTTCTTCAGTAACTCCGTGTTGATGGTTTCTGAGAACAAGCTGTAGAAATACTCTCCGTGGGAGAAGCTGATCAGGTTCCGCTGTGACGTTCCAGAGAGCGGCACTGACAGCATCACTGTATTCAGCAGGAGGCTCACCAGCTCCTCGCACTGTGGAAGTGGGGACACACAGTTAAACAATGCACAAGGCCCAACAGCAAAAATACAACATAGAAAAAAGTTCTGATTTATATTAAACAGGTCATGTATGACTCCCCTCTGGTTAAACTTATTTCAGTGCATCGTATTGCAACAATACATATATTCCTATATTCAAAACTACAAGTGTTGCAGCCAAATATGATTAAAGGCACCTGATGTGACAGAAAGATCGTCAATAATATAAATCTCGGAAGAAGAAAAATACAGCAGTGTGTTTTTCCTCATACTAAAGGACACCAGAAAATTACATTAAAAAAAATCTGTCATTAACTCGTTTTTGACAGGAGTAGTTTATAATGAATATTTTAGAAATTCTGTATTTATTTTGAGTTATTGTGGAAATTTTTGTAATATATTTCTTCTCCCTGTAATCGATCCAATGGCATCACCCTACTGAAAATCTAGTTTTGGAAACAGATGAGCTTTCAAACAGAAGCAGCCAGGCTATTAACTGGTATCTGTGGAAAATAAATGGCTGGGATTCTTTTTTTGCAGCTTCATATAGCGTGAACTCGACCTAAAGATACTGGAGAGCTTTATACGACAACTAGTTACATAGTGCATAGAAACACTTTTTTGTAGGCATGGGTTGATTTAGTGATTTGCCCAGAACCACAAAGATGTTGAGACGACGCCCAGACTCAAACCTGGTTCCCTAGTTCCACAATCGGCAGCTCTGGCTGTTATCCACATCCTCTGGACTGTAATCAAACACTAACTACCATGTGCCTTTAAAAACATTTCTGAATCTGTTAAAGATGCCCACCTGCCCTCCTAAGTCGAAGGCCAGCTGAAGAAGCCCCTCCGCTAGGCGCTTACTGCTGATGTCCAACGAAGGTAGGGACTTCCTTTCGTCACCAGGGGCAATGCCTTTGTAAACAACAGAAAGTAGTTTCCAGCCAACAGCCAATCGGTGACCAGCTCCCTGCAAGAAAAAGGTATTTCAAACGCTAATTATTAGAGAATAGGGTGTAAATTAGTTTAAAGAGGCACATGTACTACAACCTTAGTATCTAACAGTTTATGTTACAGAATTTTGAGCAAAAATAACATATTTCAGGACAGTGATAGGGCACTAAGGCCTTCATTTTAACGTGGATGAAGGGAGGAACTAGTCTTCCATCACTATAGTGTCACTCATCAGTATCATTTACATGGAGGTCACAGAAAGAGGGACGCCACCAATATGATGGCAGTATCCACACCACTACCATGCCAAACTCGCCAGTTTACAAATGCATGAATCTACCCTTGCCCATTTTTAGGTCTCGGCCTGATCCAGAACATGCGCTGGTCTCGGCAGAGACATTTTGGGGCTCTGATATATGCTACTTTGCCGGCGATCAGCTTGCTAGAACGCGCACAAGAGCGCGCGCGTGATAGCAAGCTGGTGGCTGGCAAGGTAGCACTTGCGGTGATGCGCGTGCGCACCACTCGCGTCACCACTTGCTTTTTTAGGTCGAGGACCGAGAAGGCTGCGCTTGCGCAGTCTCCGGGAGGAGAATTAATGCTTCTTAGTAGGGCTGTAGAACCCGCCTCCCTGCCCAGTCTCTCCTCCATTGGCTGGCTTCCTAAACGGAGGCCAGCCATTGGAGGAGATAGCCGTCCCTCCAAAGAAGCTCCGTCTTTTTCTGATTCGGGGGCGTACATTTTGCTGTTCTTTAGCCAGTGACATCATCCGTCACTTAAAACAACAAATACACGCCCCCGAATCCGTAAACTTTCAGAGTTGCCGGCCGCCATTTTGCTGCTCGAGCAGGGTCTACAGAGGAAATGAGGTAAGCCTCTGCCCCCCTGTTTGTGCCGTTCTTAGTGCGCTCGTCAACACATGGGACCGCTTGGGGGAGAAAGAAGACTGCTCTTGAGCCTCTCGGGGCTCTGCCACGCACTTTGCCCCCTGAGCCCTCCTGGGCTCTACAGAAATGTGGCCGTCACGGTGGAGTCCCCCATTGGGGACTCGGAACTTGCAATTGCGCCCGGGAGCCTCGGGGCTCCAAATCACCAAATGCCGCCTTGAGATAGGGGAGCGGCCCACTGTCTGCTGGGGCCGCTCTACCCTCACACTGCGAGGCCCCCACCTGGGTCATTGCACTCACCGGTACTTGGCGTGGGGCTTCTCTTCCCCGGGGCCTTGCTGGATGTCTCCTCTGGTGCCGCGGGCGGGTCCCCTCCTCTGGGGCCTTACCAGCGGCCTCTGCCACTGCTCTCCGGGGCTCTCCTTTGTCTCCCGCAGAAAGTTAAATGTACCCATTGCATTCCCAGATGTTTCTCGACACTTTACAGGATCAGCGATTTTGTACAAAATAAACACCCCGGGAAGCGAAGCACTGAGCTCAGCAGTTCTGTGAAGGAGAATGACTTCTCCCAGCTCCGGTGGTGCCCTGGTGAGCATTCCAGGGGCGCAGGGCAGGAACGACAGACAGCAGGGCAGGCAGGCTGCAGACCTGAGTCACCGGGGTCGGACTGCTTGACGGGACCGGGACAAGAGGATTGGAGAGCTACTGAGATTAGAAAATATACGGCTACAGGAACTGGAAGGCGAGGAGGCCGCTGATTGGAAGACTTGAAAGACACCGGGATCTGATGGTTTGATAACTCACAGGTTTATTTCAGGCCATGGGATAGCTCATTTATTGTCCCGTACGTGCATTATTTAGGCTATTGTGCATCACCGAAATGATGGAGTGACTGTTCTTCATGTCGTATGTACAGTCCAAGTCCCCAGTTCTGTTGTGCTTGCTTTCTCAGGGAACAGTACTGTTTTTTTAGCCTGGAAAATGCTTGTACTTTTAAGTGAAGTGCAATAATCTGTCTCTCTCTCTCATCTGTCCCTCCTCAAAGTACGCCACTTCACTTAAACTTTTGGTGTTTTGTGCAGAACATCTTGCACAGAGTAAAGAATGCCCCCGAGCACAAAGCGCAGATTACGGATTAGACTCAAATTAAAAAAAAAAGTGTGTGCGAGAGCAGGACAGCGAGCACCCCCCTCCCCACCCGGCGCTCACACTGCTCCACATAAGGAGAAAGTGGGCCGGGGAGGAGGGAGGTCAACACCAGCCGCACCGGGGGGGCTTGATGCCTCGTGATAAACATGCTTGGCCCCCTCCCGGGGATGAAGGCAGACACCGGGCGGCAGCAGAGTGTGGGTACAGCTGCAGCCGGACTCCTGTAGGCGGCTGCACTCTTGGGTAAAGGGGGTTGCTGAGTTAATAATGACAAAGGTTACCTGGAAAGGGGTGGGTAAAGTTTAGATGGCTCTCAACCTACCAGGGATTTTTATCAGAGTTACCTGACATTGGAAGTTCTGGTACAGGGTAAACGTTCCACTGAAGTGATGAGAATTTGGGGAATAGGGCAGAGTCTGTTCCGCTTTTGGGAACGGAGAAACACATTTTCTCACGGGTCCTTCAGCAATTGCACCACCTCCAAAACAAGGAATGTGAATATTATAATGTAAACAGATTATTAGTTTGTGGAGACCTAGCTTCTGCTCTTGAAGGGAGGGCCCGCCTCACCTGTTTACACACGTGCAGATGTGCTGTGCTTTCTGACCAGATGTGCCGTCCCGTCTGCCAAGCTACCTATTTTCAGACTTCATTTATAAATGGAAACACTTATAATTTGCAGGAACGCGTATAATTTGCAATAACTGTCCCCCCCATCACACGTTATATCCAAAGTGTAACTGGTGCATTTGAAGTACATGGCAACATAGACTAGGATGAATAATTTGCTCTCCCACCGCCTGGGGTGCAGCACCTGTGTAATTGGGGTCACTTTGAGGTCTGGTGCACGTGTACACTTGATGGTGCAGCTGACCGTCATCACATTGTTTACAATTGACTATGCTTTCAGTCCCCCACATACAGATCTTTGATACTATACGCAACAATTGATCTGACAGTAAGATGCTCAAGAGGTCAGGGTTAAATAGGTTGCCATGTTCCCTCACAACAATTGTGCTAAAAGTTACACATCCTCCTGAAATGCTGAGTTCAGAAACACATTCAGCTTTTTGTTGCAAAAACGTAATTTTCCTGTATTTCTCCACACACAGGAACATGTCTCCCATTGTACCTGAGAAGGCACCCGTGTCATTCTTTCACGTTCTCACTTCTACAGTGCTGTGCTGGTTTGTCTAGCCCTACCCCTGGACTTTGTACATGACAGACAGCGTGAGGAGCATAGGGGATTCCAAACTAGTCCACGGCGAGCAGGTGTGCTGCAGAACTTGCGTTTCCTTCGGTTCTGGAGCTTGGCTACCAATAGTGCAGCAGGTGCAGTGGCACCAGGAACCTGAGGTATGAGTCTGACAACAAATCATGATTGCCTTTTTCTACCAAACTGCCTGCAGATAGTCACAGTTTCTTTACTTGCATAATAGGCCAATGACTCCCTTACTACGTCACTGTTCGTTTTAACATGTTGTTGGGGGTGCACTGCTGTTTGTGCAGTTCAGCGAGGATTGAGGAATAAATTGTGGTATTGCTTTCATGTTGGTATTCCCGCCAATTCTACCTTTCGCTGCACAAAGCTCTGAATATGTAAACAGGACAACCACAGTTCACCACTGAGAGGAAGGTGCCCTGTGTGCAGCCGGTTGCACAGCACACATTAAAGGAACCCGAACTACACATATACCAGCTGACGCAGGTTGGGTGATGTTTAATATTAATGTGTTATGCATTTGTATAGCTCATTATACCCATCTGTATAGTGCAGCACCGCCTTTGGAATCTGGGCACACTTTACGGTGCTGAGTTGCTCGCTCAGAGGCACACTGTTCTGTGCATTTTGCATTTCCTTGTTCTCTGTTGATTCAATGATGATTCTATTGGATATTGGCCGGCCTGGTTAGAATGGGGTATGCATTGTTTACTGAAAGGACGGTCTTGCATTGGGCCGGCTAGATCCTGTTATTTATTTCTGCAGGATACTGTGTGCATGGATATGTTTGTAGAAGAAGTTTGCCGATTGTTTTCTTCTTTTGGGGTGCACGCCTGTGAAGTGTTGGTCATCATTGGCATCTGGTGTGAGCTGCAGGTCACGAGTTCGAATCCGACCTACGCCAAATGTCTCATCTTTAATGTGCCGGTAGTTTGATCACCATTTTATTGGGAAGAATAAAACTGGCTATTTACAACATTTTGAAACCGAAGTGATTTAAGGAGCAGTGTTAAAAACGTATTTTACAACAGATGTTCTATTTCAAATCATTCTTTCCAAAAACCATGTTCTCAAGATATTTCCAGTTATAGTCTGTTTATGTGATCACAGTACATCGGCCAAGGATCATACTTGTCCCTGGCCTCCCTCATCACTGTCCCCTCACTTTTAAACATCACGTCAAATTTTTATTTTCTTACCAGTAGATTTTCTGTGAGCAAACATACAAACGCTGCTCAGTTGACATTACCTTTAATACAAGAACGTTTTCAGTTCATTCAGAATTCTTGGTGTATTTACTATGAAAGGAGCACCTAATCTATACTGAATGATTTATTAATAATTTAATTATATTGAATGAGAAATATAGTGCTGGAAAAGGAAAAAAGCAGTGTAGGAGCTAGAACAACGTGGCGGCAGATGGTGGGCGGAGCCCAGCGGGCCAGAGATAGGCACAGTCAGCCTATTCATTATTTTTACAACCTCTCCTCTGCAAAGAAATTGGCTAAAAGATGAAAAGCTTCAGTAAAAACCGTTCTGGCTTACTTTATAAGTCTCAGTAGACCAAATTTTCTAGCTGTACTGCCTTTTGTCACTTCCCCTAGCAGAGTTCAAATTCTGGTGAGAATACACTCCTGTTTAACGAGTGCAGCGATGCCCACGTAGCTGCCTGACAGATGTCCTGCAAGGGGACACCTCGGCCCAGAGCAGTGGTAGCCGCCGTGGCCCGAGTGGAATGGGCCCTCTGCCCAACAGGAGGCTCCTTCTTTGCCAAGGAGAAACAAGCCTTGATACACAAGACGACCCACCGAGAGATGGTCCGCTTGTGTACCGTCCGTCCCTTCTTAGCGCCCACGTAACCAACAAAGAGTTGGTCATCCACCCGGAACTGGCATGTGCGATCCAGATAGAATGAGAGCGCACGTTATGGGTCCAGATGGTGGAGCCGCTCTTCCTCCTTTGAGGGATGCGTAGGCGGAAAGAAGGTGTGCAAGGTGATAGACTGCCCGATGTGGAAGGCCGTGACAACCTTGGGCAGGAAAGAGAGTCTAGTCCGCAACACAACCTTGTCCGGATGGGGAGGAGGAGCCTAACCAGCAACCGTGATGGCCGCCTGAGCCCTCGGCTCCGCCGATCCGTCTGCTTCCCTCCCGTACCGCTTCTTCTCCTGCTTGCTGTTCTGTGATTGTGGCGCGGTACTGGGCTCGGGAAGCGACGCGGGTTCTAGCGATGTGCTCCAAGTCCGTCTCCCTGCTATGGAAGTGACGGGACGCCTTGTTTGCCTGATTGGGATCGGCGAAGGGGACCGGTCCTTTGTTCTCGGCTGTGCTTGGCCGGATTGCTGTAACATCGGCCACTGAGGACAGGGCGAGGCGGCCGGCGAGAAGAGGCAGACGTTCTCGCCCTCCAGCGGAGACGCAACAATCTTTCCTGTGATTTCAATGCTTTTCTAGCTACATCCCCGTCGTCGCTACAATTGTATCCCTCTCCCCGGTCGATCCTGTGAGTCTCCTTATCCTCAAGCGGAGACGGAGGGGGCCATCTTGGGCGGAGTGGCTAGCGCTTGGTATTGCAAACTGGACTGTGCTGGGGGCGCCCGCTACGGCCGCCTCCTTGCTGCTCCTACGCGGGACGATAGAATGGAGGGTGCTGTCCTGGCCCCAGCGTCCCGGCAGTGCTTGTCGAGGGTCTGAGTGGATGGCCGGCTGCTGCGGAGGGATACCGGCGATCTGAATCAAGGGCTGCCACACGCCTGCGATCCCCATGGGCAGGGGGCTGCAGAATCACTTCCTCCCGAGGCGCCGGTAACTATCGGCGATGTATTGAGTGCTTTAGCCGATTTGAGGGGCGCCTTGGGCTGCAATGCCCGGGATTTGGAGGGTCGCTTGGATGACATGTTGCCTCCGCTTACCCCGACTGGCTGAGCTGGCGCTCGCGTGCGGGACACTTTGCCACACCCCGGGTTCGAGTGCAGCGATCTGCCTCTTCGGAGATGTGGTGGGGCACTGAAGGAGAGGGCGCCGGTCACAGCAATGGCGAAAAGCGTGATTCCTGCATTGGTACAGCTGCTGGGGGATCGCCATGTGACGCCATGCCTGCTGCCTCCACCGGGAACTACTGGCGAGAATGGTACTTTTATTCTGCACATGCTGCTTCTGCTTCTGTTGTCTAACTTCGGAGGACTGCGGCTGGTTGTTTGCCTGCAATATATCTTTGTGGACCACACTGTCCTGCGCCGGATGGGACATGTTGAACGGTGCCTTGACTCGCTGTGGTTGTTTTGGCTGCTTCTCCTGTTCAGCATGACTCCCTCGCCACTGTACCTCATTGACACGCCGGATCGCAAGGGACAAGGTTGACTCTGCTTTTTCCCCTTCCTACTTGCCGTTGCTTACATTCGTACGATTGGACTGGACGGATGGGAGAGCTGGAC
Source organism: Lissotriton vulgaris (assembly GCF_964263255.1). NCBI lineage: Eukaryota > Metazoa > Chordata > Amphibia > Caudata > Salamandridae > Lissotriton > Lissotriton vulgaris. The sequence continues at coordinate 1,475,497,215 of NC_141691.1, forward strand.
GCTGGTTGGGATTTGATTAGGAGTCGGGGTAAGATGGCCGATAATATTCGTGATGCTGTTTCGGGTGCAAATGGTTGGCCCTCCTCCGGTAAAATAGGTTTCCTCTTTCTTCCTTTTCTTCTTCTTTATTTCGGGTACTCTTTTGGGGCGACAGACACACTGCTAGGGGGGGTAGGCCATAGCCTCTGCATGTGTGTAGGGTGGGGGGGGTTTATTATTTTATCCGCTTGGTTCTATGGGCCTTATTTTTCTTCTTTCTGCATTCCTTTTTCTTTCCCCTTTTTTTCATCGGGTCAATGGTGTTAGTAGTAGGGGGGTGGGTAGCAATTGGCACGCAACGTATCCTGTGATTGTCTATCCTTGTGTGCTGCCTTGGTGCCGCCATTTTGATGTTGTTTTCACGATCGCAGTATCTCTTGCTAAGCGTCGCCCACTTCAGTTTTGGTTGGTATGTTTGGTCCTTGATCCTCCCTAGTCTTTATAATAACTATACTTCAAGAAAAAAAAAAAAAAAAAAAAACCTTCACTTCTCCTGCTCCCCGGTAGTATATATTCTCCAGTGTAACTTGAGTCGACTGTAATTTGATTGTAATACTACCGTGGTGCCGTATTGTTTGCTGAAGTGCCTTAAATGCTGTCGTGGCCGGCCGGATGGTTGTAGGCCCGTATTTGTATCCTGACTTTGTGCAATAAAGGTTTTCAAAAAATTAAAAAAAAAAAAAAAAAACCTTGTCCGGATGGACAGAAAGGAAAGGAGGCTTGGATGAAAGAGCCTGGAGCTCACTCACTCTCCTGGCAGAGGTGATGGCAACAAGGAAAGCAGTCTTCAGAGTAAGAAGGCCGACAGGACAGTTGTGAAGTGGCTCAAAGGGAGCGCACACCAGACATGTAAGAACCAGGTTCAAGTCCCAAGGAGGCATCACGAAAGGAACAGGTGGAAATGTGTGTGTGATGCCTTTCAGAAAACAAGTTACAATAAGGGACTTGAACAAAGATGGTTGATCAGGCAGCCTTAGAAAGGCCGAAAGGGCAGAAAGGTAGGCCTTGATAGTGCCCAGAGCAGAGCCCTGCTGGGCAAGAGAAAGAAGGAAGAGAAGAACCTCAGAAAGAGGGGCAGAGAGAGGATCCACAGCCTTTGCTGCGCACCATGCCACAAATCTGTTCCACCTGCAGGCGTATACCGACTTTGTGGAGGGACGCCTGGCTGCCAGAATGATGTTACAGACTTCAGGGGGCAAGTCAAATGGCCTCAACTGTCGCCGCTCAATCTCCAAGCATGGAGGTGGAGACCGCACAGGTTCGGGTGGAGGACCGTCCCCTGCTGCTGTGACAGAAGGTCCTCCTGAAGAGGCAGACGAACCAGGGGACCGACAGACATACTGAGTAGCTCGGGATACCAGTACCTTCGTGCCCAGTCCGGAGCCACAAGGATGACTTGGGCCTGGTCGCGTTTGATCTTCTTCAGCACTCTGGGCAGAAGTGGTATAGGCGGAAAGGCGTACAACAGACCGCAACTCCACTCGTGACGAAAAGCGTCTCAGAGCGAGTGCCGCCTTGGAAACTCCAACACGAAGAACTGATGACATTGCGCGTTCTCTTCTGTGGCGAATAGATCTAACCAAGGCTCTCCCCACTGCAGAAAGAGACCTTGCGCCACATCCGAGTTCAGACGCCATTCGTGATCCATCATGCACCGGCGGCTAAGTTCGTCCGCCCTAGCGTTCAGAGAACCTGCCAGGTGTTGAACCACCAGGGTCACGCCCTGATGTTCCAGCTACTGCCAAAGGCGCAGAGCCTCCCGGCATAGGGTCCACGACCCCACCCCGCCCTGTTTGTTGCAGTACCACATGGCGAAGGTGTTTACACCTGTACTACGCTCCCCCGGACAGAGGGGAGGAATGACTTCAGTGACGGACGAATCGCCCGCAGCTCCAAAAGGTTGATATGGAGCCCGGACTCCGGCGGAGACCAGAGGCCTCTGATCTCCGCCTCTCCCATGTGGCCTCCCCAGCCCTGGAGGGACGCGTCCATCACAACTACGTGCTCCCGTTGGGGAATGGAGAGTGATCTGCCGCTGACCCAATCGCGGTCCGTGAGCCACCACTGCAGCTGTCTCGCAGTGCCCTCCGAGATCAGGACATGGTCGGGCAGGTTACCCTGATGCTGGGCCCACTGAAACTTCAGGTCCCACTGCAGAGCCCGCATCCGCCAACGGGCGTGATGCACCAGAATGATGCAGGAAGCCATCAGCCCCAGAAGCCGCAGCTTCAACCTGACAGACTCGGGATAAAGGCTGAAAGATCGAAATCAGAGCCTGAATATCCCGAACCCGCTGCTCGGGGGAATAAACCCGAAACTGCGCCGAGTCGAAAACCGCTCCGATGAAGAGGAGCTTCTGAGAGGGGCACAGGTGTGACTTCAGCACATTGATGGAGAAACCCAGCTGGTGCAGGAGGTCTGCTGTCGTCTAAAGGTGGCTGATGACTGTCTGGGGCGAGCCCGCCTTCAACAACCAGTCGTCGAGGTAGGGGAAGACTGAAACCCCTAACCTGCGCAGATGAGCTGCGACCACCGCCATCACCTTTGTGAACACCCGTGGAGCGCTGGTAAGGCCGAAGTGGAGCATGGTAAACTGAAAGTGCTCGTGGCCTACTGTGAACCGCAGGTAGCGCCAGTGGGCCGGCAGGACGGGGATGTGGAAATAAGCGTCCTGCAAGTCCAACGCTACCATCCAGTTTCCTGGGTCCAGGGCAGCCATGACCTGAGCCAGCATCTTGAACTTCTCCTTCTGGAGGAAGCCGTTGACGTTCCGTAGGTCCAAGATAGGGCGTAGGCCCCCTTTGCCCTTCTTGGGTACCAGAAAGTAGTGGGAGTAGCAACCACACCCTACTTATGGCCCATGAACGCACTCGATGGCCCCCTTGGCCAAGAGGGACGTAACTTTCTCCTGCAGAAGCCGCAAATGTTCCCCCGATCCGCTGTGGTATATTGGTGGCATGGCTGGAGGGGTCGTCTCGGAGGGGAGGGAGTAGCCCCTTCGGGTGATTTGCAGCACCCACCTGTCCAATGTGACAGGGCGCCAGTGGGAGTGGTGATGGCGAACCCTGCCCCCCACTGGCGTCACTTGGGCCTGAAAGCACGGATTAGGAAGGTTTTGAGGCGGATGCTGTGGGGGAAGGTGTGGACTGGCCTCGCCGTTGTCCCAGACCGCCTCCAAGGCGGTTTCCACGACCGCCACCACGTTGGATGTTCGTCTGCGGTGCGTGGCTGGCAGCACGTGTGGGGGCGCCCCTTCCTTGGCCACGAAAGGAGCGAAAGGTACCAGTTTGCTGGCGAGGGGCCGAGAGGCCCAAGGACTTGGCCGTAGCCCATGAGTCCTTAAAGCGCTCAAGCGCATGGTCTGCCTTGTCGCCGAAAAGGAGACAGCCATCAAACGGCATGTCCTTGAGGGTATTCTGGACATCCGCTGAAAAGTTGGCGGACCTCAACCAGGTGTGGTGACGAATCGCCACTGTCGTTGCCATCGCTCAGCCCCAGTGAGTCGGTGGTATCCAGCCCACACCGGATGGAAAAACGTGCCGCATCTCGACCCTCCGCAAGGGCATGGGCAAGTTTAGCCTTGACCTCGGCCGGGCACTGTGGCAGCACATCCGCAACAGTGTCCCACAGGGAGTGGGTGTAGCGGCCCAAGAGGCATGCGGTGTTGGAAGACCGCTGTCCCAAACTAAGGGAGGAGAATATCTTCTTTCCATAATTCTCATACCTCTTGGATTCCCGATCGGGCGGAGCCGACGGGTAACGCGGTTTGGGAGTTAGAGGCCTGGATGACCAGGCTCTCAGGGGTGAAGTGGGTGTACAGGAAAGCAGGGTCGCCTGGGGCCGGGCGGTGGCGTCTGGCCACGTTCCTATCTACAGGCTGACCTGTAGCGGGCCTGGACCAAGTGTCCGAAAAAACGTCAGGCAAGGACTCATTAAACGGAATCAGAGGCTCAGCCGAGCTTGACTGCGGTTTAACCTCTTCGATGCGTGTGACAAGGTCAACTCGTCATGGGCGTTACCTGTGCTGTGCGTGTGACGAGGTGACCTTGTCACGTAACGCAGGATTTTTGAAATCTCAGCGCTCAGCGGGAAAACCGCTAGCGCGCATGCGGTTAAGGACCTCAGTGAGGAGGTTAGTCCTCACGGCCGCGACGGGGAGCTCAAGGGCCAAGGCCTTGGCCGCCCGCGTCAACACCACACTGAAGGATGCCCCCTCCTCCGTAGCCACGGTAGGAGGTCAGACAAAACCAGTTTCTGGTGAAGTGTGCAGACCACTGGCATCGCTAAGACCTGTCCAGTCCTCCTGTGACTGACACTCACGTGTCAGAAAGTCCTCAGACACCTCCCAATACTCCTCATCACCCATCCCCTGATAATCAGGGTTGTCAAATGATGGGGCCGGTTCATTGAAGTAAAACTCCTCAAGCGCCATCGAGAGCGGCACCCAGAGGCGCCTGAACCGGGTCGAAGGAGGTATCGGGGACGGCACCGCCCGAGGACGGCGCCGGAGTAGACACCTGAGGGACCAGCACCGGTGAGGTCGTCAGGTCGACCGGCGACGATCCGGATCCAGAAGCGGATCCAGTGGGGCCCTGCGGCGCCAGGCCCGAAGGCGCCGGCGGCGTCGAAGCACCCGGCGGCGTCGGGGCCAAAGCACCCGACCCGCTAGGGCCCCCAGACGGATCAGCTGGGCCAGGAGGCGCCGCGGAGCCCACCGGAGGAGTTAGGGACCTCATGGCCATGAGGAAACGCTCGACCTCCTCCGGCGTCGCTTGCTGCCCAGGGACCAGAGGGTATGGGGCAGGTCGCGAAGCCCGCGACTCAGACGGAGCCGCGTGGGCAGTGTCATCAGAATCCCCGGCCGTGTCCCGCGAGCGTCAGGGGGAGTCAGAAGAGGGATGACGTCTCTTCGACTTCTTGTGCTTAACTGACGACTTCGAGCCTTTGGAGTGATGACGACTCCCGGAGCTATGATGGCTCCGACTCCGCGACCTGCCCCTCGACCTCCGTCCGGACCAGAACCTCTTGCGGCGCGGGGCCGACTGCAGGAGTTCGAGCCGCTTGCGGGACCGCTCACGCATAGCTTTCGAAGTTAGGGCCCAGCAGTCGGAGCAGGCCTTGTCGTCGTGATCTACGCCGAGACAGTGGAGGCACCAGCGGTGAGGGTCGGTGACTAACATCAGTCGGTCGCAGTCCACACAGGGCTTGAAACCTGGCATCACTACCGGCACAGTTCGGAGTCGAAGAATCGAAAAAGGATCAAAAGAGATCACAAAAAAGTTTAGCCAAAAAGTGACTAAGGTACCACTTTGTTCAGATCTGTGCTGCTGGCGCGGAAAAAAGAAGAACTGACGTCAGCACGCCGAGGCGGCGTCTAAGAACTCCTATGACGTCATCACAGCGCCCACGACGCCGACGACGGACGCGGAGCCGCAGACGACGCCTACCGACGCAAAAGGGTACGGCTGCGCAAACATTTCCGGATCCAGTCTGATGCCTGGGGATATTCTAAGGTAAGGAATCTAATACTAACCTGTTTCTTTCAGATGTCAGTGCACGCTTTCACCAGGCACACACACACACCACCAGCCGTCAGTGCACACTTTCACCAGGCACACACACCACCAGCCATCAGTGCACAATTCCTACAGGTACAACACCACCAGCCATCAGTGCACACATCAATTGTTAACGCATCCACAATTAACTATTGTAGCAATCGCAGTATGGCACACTTTACTTTTATTAAGCAACAAGGAGGGACAAGGGAGGGACAATATTTAGAGGGGTCCAGTGTGCACGTCCCATGACATTATTCAAAAAAGATGCACAAAGTTCCCCTAGGAGGTAATACTAATACAGAGGAGTGGTGTTCCTTCCTCTCTCCGAGTGTGATTGTATGTGGAAGTCAGGGGCAGATGTCCCTTGTCGGAACTAGGGATGCCTCACACAACAGGCTGGTTTAACGGCTACTGTCATATCACCAGCCAATTGTCTCGTATCATCATCGGCTTCCTGCTCCTACGTCAAGCCGGCGCTGCAATGCCTGACGGGTAGCACTTGGTGCTACACTTTTGTGGAGATCTTTTGTTTCTGGCCGTTGATTGAGTGAGAGTGAGGGGCCCAAGTGATAAAGTAGTGAGCGTGAGGTGAGGTGTCTTTAAAAAAGGTTAGTGTAGTCTACTCTGGTCACTTTATTCATGTAGCTAACTACCTTGTTAAAATAAGAGAGGTATGGGGACTCAGCCAGGCTATGGGTGGGAGACCCGTTCAACCCTCATCAGTGATCAGGTCACTTTACTTTTAAACATATTCATCTAAACCGCAGCATGCCACCATTGCTACAAAAATAAATACACTTTTTTTGGCCTACAATTTATAGACTTTTGTTGCAATTGGTGTTGCAATATTTAGCAATGCCAATAGCTCAAACGTAATTAATGCGAGACCTATTGCATTGCAAATGCTTGTTTACATAGTCTGAGAAGAAGGTAGGGGCAGCTTGGGGTTCCTCCATGTTGGAACGGTGAAGCAGTTTTGCCTACCCTCCCCGGCACTCAGGCAGTTGGGGATAGCGGGACGACCAAGTAGGTTCAGGGGCAGTGTGTTACTCTTTACTATTGTGACTACAGGGGCATGCTTCCACCTCCTCCAATGTGGCATTTGTAATTCCCCAGCATGGAATCAGGACTTAATAAGGATTTCTGATGAAGTGAGTAGTAGCTCACCTTAACCAGTGCATGTTTTCAACCAGGGTAGTGTGTTTGTTTTGCCCTGATGAAAGCCCGGTACCCCAGTGGCTATAGTTAAATGGCTGAAACATGTCAATTAAGAGTTAAAGGTCATAGGACCATTACATCCTAACGCCTGACCTTTGTAAGGTAATTTTAACCATACCAAAACAACTATTAATAAAGGTAAACCGAAATGGATCTGAGGTATTTTTCAAACCTTTTTAGGTACCCAACTAGGATAAATATATAAGTGCTCCCTGAAATATGGTTGAGCCCATTCTTGTTTTTGTGATGGTTAGTCTCCTGGGAATCCCCAGTTAGCCTGTCACACACAGGCTTCAGGCGAGGCAGGACTCCCTGCGCACAGGGGTAGAGACAGGCAGCTTCTGACACCTCCAGTAGTCAAGCTTTCAAGGCAATATTTGGGATTTCCTTCCCTGGAACGTAAAATAATTCCATGACGTATAGTCTTGGGGAATCCCTCCCAGCACCACCCAACGTGCTCCCGCACCAGCAGGGCTCCTCATTAATTAAAATACCAAGGGTGGCTGTGGTGTAAATAGAGCAGAATGAAGAGGGAGATTTGGAATGGGTGGAGGTAGTGAATTAATCACATCAAAATTGTCTATGTTCACGACATCTATAAACATAGCATTAAAAAAATAGAATAAAGGCAAATAAATGCACCCGATGGTCCATTTAGAAGGTGAGCCAAGCTTCTCAATCACATAACAATAACACAATTCACTTCCCCTGGTAAGACTATGATAAGGATTAGAAAAATAGATAAGTAAATTAATGTTTAGTGTCCGCTGCAGGTATTTGAAATGGTAAACACAAGGTTTGTGGTTTTCCAATTCAAGACCTGTTTTGGAAGGCAAATTTCACAAACAAAAAAATCATGGACTTAACCGAATTTGTCCAAAGCAAATTCACAAATATTAAAACTGCTTGCTACATTTGTCAAATCCCACCCAACCCTAAAACTTTCTTCATAAATACGGAAAACAGAACGTTCGAGGTTCCTCTATTAAAAGTTTGCATGGAAGGTGTTATATTGGTTACTTGTATATTTGGAAATGTGTTACTTTAATGCTCGTGATCTCATTCCTGTAGAATGTATGGTCTTGTATCATTCCAGTGGGTGTCAGTTGTACAGGAGCATCTGCATGGGAAGGAGTTTACCTGGCACTTACCTGTATTCAAAGGACTTGTATTATACCAATAAAGGTATTGGATTTAACCGGATTCATTCTTTACAGAAGGGAAACATCAAAAGGGACATAATTTGGGACGACGCATGACAGCAAACAGAACTAACTGCTCAGAGTGCTGCAAGTCAAGGGGCTCGAGCAAAACGCCAGAAAATGTTAAACACGAAAATGGCACTGATACACACTTTTTTTAAATAGGTTTGTTAACGACGGAATATACAAGCTAAAGCTAAACAAAAACAGAGTCAGAATAAAATGTAGCATGGATATCAGCTTCCTGCTCTCTTAGACAAAAACATGGTAGTTACAGATGCATTCTCTAACAATAACCCAAAAAAGTATATAGACAACAAATATTAATTAAAAAAACCTCCTGAAATGAAGAAAACAAATGTACGGCTGACATTTTCTCCTAGCAAATTACCGTGGCTTGTATTGCAGAATCCAAAAGGCCAGCTTTATAGAGCTGTTTGCACGCAGACAAAATGGAGCCCAGTCTAGCATAGTCGAATCTAGCATCAGTTTTGTACAGGTCAACCGCACAAAGTTCTTCAATGCTGTCAAGATAAAAGAAAGAGCACTAAAATACTACATTCCTTTTACTACATAAACAGGTTATTTACAAACCCAAATATATTCTGAATAGAAAACATTACTCACTCATACCAATGTAGTTTTCCAAAACCCCAAAGATCTCAGAAGATTCGTCGTCTGTTGGACGTTGTCTACAACTGACTGTGGTGAGCATGTCTTCACTAACCAGTCCTTGTGGTAGGGGAAAGCAGGTATTGCCAAGCTCCAAAGATGGGTGGCAATCACCGTCATCACTTTCGTAAAACACCTGTGAGACGCTAGTAAGGTAATTGGGAACATGGCAAACTGAAAATGCTCCCGGCCGACCTCGAGCTGCAGCTAACATCTAGTAGGATTGCATGATGAGCATATAAAAACATATATCCTGCAAGTTCAATGCGACCATCCAGTCACCCAAATCCAGGGCGGACAAATATTGCCCCAATGTGTGCATTTTGATTCGTCATTTTGCAGGAAGGTATTCAGAGGGCGAACATCTAAAATAGGATGAAGGCTACTGTTGGACTTGGCCCTCTTGGCAGGGTCATCCCTGAACTGTTTGCCTTCCTCCAATATTCTCTCTGACCTGTTTTTGTTGGTTTAATGACTCTGGGCACCTTACCACTACTGACCAGTGCTAAAGGGCATATGCTCTCCCTACTATAAATTGTTATATGTGATTGGTTTCCATGATTGGCTTATTTGGTTTACTGTCAGTCTCCAGTAAAGTGCACCAGGAGTGCCAGGGCTAGTAAATACAAATCCTGCTAGTGGGCCTGCAGCACTGGTTGTGCCACCCACAGAAGCAGCCTTTTAAAATGTGTTTAAGGTCTGCCATTGCAGGACCTGCGTGCAGTCTGGTACTGTCATGCTAACTGCGCAAGTACAACTACTTGCCAGTCCCTAAACCTTCCCCTAACTTCATATTAGTCACCCCTATGGTAGGCCCAAGGGCAGGGTGCATTGTAAGCATAAGGTAGGACAAGCCCTGATGTGTGTGGCATGTCCTAATAGTGAATTACAGCCATTTTCGTTTTTCACAATTGTAAGGCTACCTACTCTCCATAAGCCAGAATGGGCTGCTGGAATTATTACACTCTATAATCCCAACAGACTCAGAGAGCATGGTAGAAAGTCAAGTTTAGTATGCCTGAACTCAGAATAATAAAATACTTATTTTAGTAAAGTGTATTTTAATATCCTGTGTTTGCAAATACTACTTTTAGAAAGTTAGTATTTGCTTGCCTAACCATTTCAGCCCGCCTCTGCTATGATGTGTATCTGCTGTCTGGTTTCTGTGTGTGACAGGGCTGGGGAATTCCAGGGGACAGACTGGGGTTGACAGGTGGTGAATAGAGAGATTACACCAGGATGGGTGGTGGGAGTGCCCCTTGACTCTGAATAGGGTTGTGCTCGGCCACCACAATGCTGGCTCCGCCCCCTGGGGAGCGACTGATGACTCTGCCCTGCACCTGGTCCAGGAAGAGGGAAGAATGTCAACAGAGTGCTCCTGACTGTACTTGTCATCACAATGCTGGCTCCACCTCCTGCGGGGTGTCTGATGTCCCTGCCCTGCACACTGAAAGGAGAAGCCAGACCCTGAAAACCAAAGTGCTCAGAGACTGAGTGGATTAGGCAAAGGGCCCCCTGGCCTGCGAGAACAAAAGAAATGGTTTATAAAAGTAGGAGCCCTGCTCCTAAGAAATCAGATCCTGTCGACACCAAGAAGAAACTCTGCATGAAGAGAAGGACCTGGGAAAGCTGCATGGAGGACTACTGTCTCTAATCCTGAGAGACTGGCCTGTGGTGGGTGCCTTGCTGCAAGAAGTTGAGAGGAAGAAAAGACTGAAAGACTTTTGAAATCAACTTTTGCATCTTGACAATCTCCAAGGGCTTGCTGGTGAACTTGCCCCCTGAACTGCGCCCCAGGAACATTGGGCACTAACCCCTCCTTCAGGAAGAGCTGCTGTTCATGTGGTCTGACCCTACAGCGCTGATCCAGGGAAGCGGAGTGTGTGAAGAATCCTCGACGCACATTCTGTGAAGCAGGGCACCCCCGTCCCCCGAGCAACGCGACTTCAGTCTGTTCGCGCCGCAGGAACAAAGTAAAGTCCAGCCCCGCTGGCCCGAGCACCGTAAACTGTGGGCAAGACCGAGCCGTCGCTCGCAAAGTAAAGAGGACCCGTCAGGTCCGAGCGCTACGAGCTTCTTGCCCGAGCCGCAGCTCGTAAAGTAAGGACAGACCCCCGCCCTGCCTTGACCTTTCCGCTGTGATCGCGTTGATGAGAGCGACCTGTTTCTGTTAAGTGAACAGCTGCGGAAAGTCTGGCGAGTGAGTACGTCCCATGTCTGCGACCCATACTCCAGCCCGTATCATCTGCAGCCGCTCCCCCTCCAGGGTAGAAGCGTACGCTGCAGGTCCGTCTGCCCCCACAATGCATCGTTAACCCAGGAGCACTGCGTCTACTGGAGCCTCGAGCCGTAGCTCACATCGCCCCCGGGAACACACCGCGACGTGGGAGGATTGACCCCCGCATCCGTCCGCCTCGAACCCCCAAAAGGAAAAAGGTACTGTCTCCGTATTTGACCGTGCGCCGCCGCGCTCTGGACTGAGGAGTCCGTGAGGCGCGAACCCCCAGTGAAAGCTTTTGCCCCAACGCTGTGCGCACCGTACGCGTGAGACTCTTCGAGCCTGTCTCACTGCCGCCGTACGAGTTGCACAGCCGCCCTACGCCTCGTCCGCCTCAACCGCGCCGTACGCTTGGTACGCGAGAGGTGTGAGGCTTAGCGTGGCCCTTCCTGCATTTAAAGTGCGAGACGTACCAAAGCGCTACGAAGCGCACAAGCTTGAACGAAAGGAGTCAACATGTTGTATACATTGCCTTGATTATTGTGGAGCCAATTTTAAGTATGGTGAAACCGGTTTGAGAGCGTTCAAACTGTTTTAGGTACTATACATGACATTGAAGAACTGTGGCATTCTTAAGAGTAACTGGAACCATTTTTTATACTAAGTCTGTATTCTAAAGCCTGCTTGAGAGTTTTTATATAAAGAGTATATTTTTAGAAACAACCAGTCTTGTGTTCCTGTGTGGTGGGTTGATAGTTTATTGTGTGTGTTATGACAAATGCTTAACCGTATGTACTCTGGAGATTAGCCTTGTCTGCTCGCACCACGCCGCCTAGAGGGTGAACAGGGGTTATTTTCCAAGAGTAAGTCCCTTGCCCCGACTAGAAGAGAGGGTACCTGCTTGCCACAAGTACCTACCTGTGCCAACCAGAGACCCCCAATTCTAACAGCTCCTGTCCATTTTCAGCTCGAGGAAATAGCAGGAATACTACCCCATCCCTACTTTCAATGGTCAGCACCCTCTCTATGGTACCTTGGGCCATCAGAGTATGCACCTCTTGCAGCAAGATAGATAGATAGATGGTAAGCTGCTTTGATGTAAGAAGGTGTTTAAGTGGATCAGAAAGGAATGGAAGAACATAGCCACATTAAATGCTTTGCTGCATCCTGACTGCCCTGAATGGTTTGAGACAAAGAGGCCTGACACTCCTCCAGGACTGCCGGCCAGATCTCGCAACTCATGTCCCAAAGGACAGGAGTATTCAGTGAATGAAGTATTTTAACTGCTTTCCATTATTTGGTGTAGGACTGATTGTCTCTAAAGTAGACCACTTCTCACAAGGATACTGGAGAAATAGTAATCTGGTTGATGAGGAACTGAAACAAATTTAGCAAGAAAGTTCGATATGGACATAGTCCATTGCAGCTTGCATTTTGAAATACAAGTGGTCAGTCATGGCCTATGGCACAAAGCTAGCAAGTCAAAATATTTGCTACAACAATGGCACCTGTCCATGGGAAACGTTTATGTACTAAGTATACATGGGTTTAAAATGCAGCTACTGTTACAAAAAAGGCAGCATGAGAAAGAATATACAACCAAACAAGTACCTCCCTATAGCAGTGTTCTGTACAAGAGAAGCGATACTACACAGTGCTACCACAGAATGCACCCCTGCTGCTATAATGTTTAACTGCAAAAGCAAATTACTTCTACAACGTACCACTAATGCCTAGAGCACACAAATATTTAAAATGCGATGTACTCATTTATAATATTGAAGAAAACAGAAAATCATTTATTCGTAATGTTGGTGAAGTGCATTGATTTCTAATATCATGACTGCAATTGGAGCTTTGACATTTAACAAAACATTATGAACACAATCCTTCAAAGTTACCATTTATCGACAAGATGCAATTAGTTTAGATTAAATAATTGATTGGATGAAATCAGCACAGCCAACATGTGTTCCATCTAAAAAGACTTCCTCAGGTCCACTAGCGTGTAGCACCAGAGGTTGCTAGCACAAGGAATATATCAATTTGTGAAGATGCACATACATAAGACAGGTTTCTGAAAAGTGAAGATGCTGGTGTGGTGTATTTCACCAATCGATGGTAAAAGGTGTCACCGTTGTAATTATTAGTGTTTAAGAACTGGTAAGGATGAACAAGTTACTTACCTTTGGTAACGCTTTTTGTGGTGGATGAATAAAAAGCATCCATATTCCTGAAATCACCAAACTCCAGACTTTTAAAACAACTGGAAACGTCAAAACGGGTAAGAGACGTACATGCTGCCGAGCTTGTCAAAAGACGTGATGCACTCCGTACCCCAGTAACCCATATTTCTGTTTGTGTAGATGTTAAAGACCGACCATGAATTAATTGCTTCACTCTGCCCCGGACACTGAAACTTTTCGTCGCGCTCCTGGGGTGAGAACCGACACCGACTCCCCCGTTTTTTGCATCGCTAAGTGACAGGTCGATTTCATCCTAAATAGATCTTTTTATTCTCACAACAGGCCCTTGTTCTGATCTTGGCTTTGGTTCATCGCCTCCCTACGGACACCTTAAAAAGAGACACTGTTGCACTTCACATACGAGGTAAGTAATAATAGGCACCCCCTCCTTTCCCCCCTTATCAGTCGATTAGACCATTCCTTTACTTGTGCTTTTAACCGAGGATGACACCACTTTTACGTTTTCTACCTTTACGGTTTCTATCTTTAGATCCGGACACAAGTTTCCTTAATTAGCTTTGACGCTTCCCGGATTATTTGGTATCCACACTCATTGGTAAGCTGTTGGGGGTAGGCTTGGGTCTGCCGGCCAGCTCCGTTGATGTCTTGTCCTGTCATCCTTCCATTAATTGGTCAACTTCTGTTTCTTACTTGTGTTTTTGTCTCATTCTTCCCTTGTTTAGATACCATATGAGGCCCTGAAGAGAATCCCAAAGAACTTGGTGGGATTCGAAACGCGTAGGCTTTTGCCACATTTTTTCTGCGAGAGCTGCAGGTTATGGAATGAACCTCCCTGCCGCCCTTTGTTGTACATTACCTAGAACTACCAGTTCCAAAAGATTTCTTTGACCATTCGGTTCAATATAAAGGAATGTACCCAGTATAAATCATTTTTTCTAACACTATTGTAAAATTGTTCTGCAGACTGTGGCTCTGTTTTTCTCCTGTTTTTCTCCTATTGTATTATATTGTATATATATTGCATTGTATGTTCTTGTAGTTTTTCTCTTTGAGTGGTTGAATGTTATCGTATGCTTGTGATATGTATGTAATAAGGAATGAATGACTGATGCTCAGTTAGTTTCTTTTTCATGTATTATGTGTCCTTTTTGAATATGTTTTTCTTTGTATGATGAACTAAAAATTAAGAGTTTTTCCAAAAAATGCTAAATTAAAAGCTATTAACTAGCGATTCCCGTTCTTGAATGTCTTTTCGAGTTCTGGATGGTTATTTGTGTATTTAAATCATTCACATCAGCATTGGCACTTCACTTTTGTTCTTTAATGACTAGGGGCGGCAACAGCGGACACACCTCAAAGCAGGGCACTAATGATAAATTTACGGGGCCGCCGGGGGGTGCCGGTGCGGCCGGGGGACCACCTGCATCCGTCCCTGATAATGCCGCCCTCATGGCCGCGATAACAGTCCCGGGACATGCTGGATGCGAAAATTGGGGCGGTCGGAGCAGATGTTACATTACTGCGCCAGGACCTGCGCAACGCTGTGGCTCGCATAACAGAAGCCGAAACAAGGATTACTGGAGTGGAGGATGACCACGCGACCCTTAAGAAGAAGGTGGCCAATATGGAGGGCATCCAGAGGGGCCTTGCCCTGCGGGCGGAGGATGCAGAAGGGCGGGCCCGGAGGAACAATCTACGCTTTGTGGGATTTCCGGAGGATTGTGAGAAGGGCGACATGGAGGCCTTCCTGACCACTTGGCTGGAAAGTTGGATTCCTCCGGAGTCCCTATCGCGATGCTTCATAATTGAGCGGGCGCACCGGGCGCTGACCCAGAAGCCGCCGGTTGGGGAACGTCCTAGACCTGTGATAGCCAAACTGCTCAACTATCACGACCGCGACACGATCCTGCGACAGGCTCGTGCGAAGGAACCTCTGCTGTTTGACAATCATAAAATCCTGATTTTTCCAGACTACACTAAGTTGGTGCAGAGGCAGTGCCAATCCTTCACTGAGGCCAAGGCGAAACTGTGGGGCTTGAAAATTCAGTATGCACTGCTCTACCCGGCCCGCCTGCGGGTGGTGTTCCAGTCAAAGACTTTATTCTTTAACACCCCGGAGGAAGTCTTTGCCTGGACGGAGGAGACGGTTCGTATTAGGGTGCACACTCCCCTGGGTCGAGATTCGGACTCCTCCACTACTGGGCCCCCTCGGACCCCGCGGCGGTCGCGCAGCAGATGCAACTGGAGGTCCCGTTCTAAGAAGAGCTCTTCTACGGAGAATGGGGCGGTGGGAGCTACTGGGGGCCCAGATTCTCAAGATCCGGCATCTTAGGTATCGCAGCGACGGATGGTTGATCACTCAGGATTAAGGGAGGATGATTCGCTCCTCCCAGACTTGGACAGCCTTGGCGGACTGCATCTATACAAGTAACTTTGTGGTTTTGGGACCCGGGTGGGGGGACGGCATAGGGAGGGCGGACTCGACCCATCTGTTAGGTCTAGTTTGTTAGTGGGTTAAGGGTAGCTATGGGGGTCCATTGGTGGGGTGGGCGGTCTGTCTCATGTTGGGGGCAGAAGTCACGCTACACTGCGACAGACCCTTCATCGTTCATTGAGGTATGGGGTGGGGGTGGGAAGTTTTGGGAAGTTGGTTGCGGTTGGTTTGAGGGGGGATGGCAAGGAGGGGTGGTTGGTGCCTGTGGGTGGGAGGGAGGGGGGGTTGTTCTGCACACGATTGTCTCAAAAGATGCTGTTGTGGTTTCCACGCCTGTTGTGCCCGCTACTTGCTGTACGAATCCACCTACGCTTAGATGGGGGCTGAAAACCCAGGGCGGGCGCATATTGGCGCCCTAATGAAGGTGATGAGTTGGAATGTGCGGGGTATGCTCGACAAGATCAAAAGAGGTGCAGTGTTGAGACAGGGGTAGAGGGAGAAAGTGGATGTCTCGATGCTACAAGAAACACACCTAATGGGTAACAAAGCCCTGAGCCTACAGAGATATGGCTACAATCAAGTCTACCACGCGGGCTTTGGGAGGGGATCTCGGGGGGTGGCACTACTATTGCACCGCAGACTGGCTTATACACACACTAAACATTGGATAGACCCCCCAGGGCCGCTATGTCTTTGTACAAGGGACGGTGGGCTCAGAGTCGGTGATTTTTGGGAGCGTGTATGCTCCGCCCCCATTGCAATGGGCTCTGATTGAAAAACTCTTCACAGTGTGGGCTGAGATCCCGGAGGGCCTAGCGGTCAGAGGAGGGGACTGGAATGACGTCATGCAGTGTCGGATCGACCGCCTCAGACTCAGGGGTGACCCCATTGTAGATACCCCCACAAAATTGAATGGTATAGTGAGTGGTCTGAATTGGGTGGACACATGGCGATACTTGCACACACATGAGCGGGAGTACACATACGTCTCGGCGGTCCACCGATCGTTCTCAAGACTAGACTACATTTTTGTTCCCAGTGCGGTCGTTCCCAGGGTGGTCTCGGCGACTATCCTACCGCGGGGACTTTAGGACCACTCCCCCGTGGTGGTGGAGGTTGCCCTAGATAGAGAGAGATGGCCGTTTAGGTGGCGCCTCTCCACCTGGCATCTGCAGCAGGAGGCGTATCAGCAACACATGGAGGTGGCCATCGCCCAGTACTGGGATGACAATCTAGGCACGGTGTCCGACACACGGACAACTTGGGAGGCTCTGAAACCCACGCTGCGTGGGGTAGATATAGCATGGTGCGCGGCAGCACGTCGCAGGCGACAGGCAGAGCTAGTGCGGGCTGCGGCGGAGGTGGAGCGGCTGGAAACTCAATGTGGGGTAGCGGGTCGCCAGGAGGATATGGGGCAGCTTTTTTTGGCGCAGCAGTCGTATGCCTCCCTCCAGTTGGACGAAGCCCGTCAGATCTGGCTGGCGACCAGAAGTAGAATTTATCAATGGGGCGACAAATCCAGTACGATGCTTCATAGACTCTGCCAAAAGGTATTCGAGACACAGGAACTGCCGGGCCTCAGAGATGCTATCGGGGCCTCCATTTCAGCTCCAAGGGAGCTGGCGAACATCTTCGCCGGCTACTTTGAGGTGCAATGCGCCCCTCGGGACTCCCTCTCAGCACTTGACATTGACAAATTTATAACTGATCTTCCTCCCCGAGCGCTTCCAGATGATGAGCGTGAGCGCCTTGAGGCCCCTCTATTGGCCGAGGAACTGGGCACAGCACTGGGGGAGCTCAATGCTGGTAAGGCCCCCAGGCCCAACGGTTTCCCTAGTGAGTTTTTCAGGCGCTACCACCTCCAACTGGGGCCACATTACAAGGCCGCCCTGGAGGCGGCGAGGGAGGAGGGCCTTCTGCCGGCGGACTGGAGACATGCAGAAATAGTGGTGTTTTGCAAACCCGGTCGACCACCGGACCGTCACGAGTCCTATAGGCCAATTTCTCTTCTAAACACCGAGGCCAAAATACTGGCTAAGGCGCTTGCGAATCGCCTTCTCCCATACATATCGGACTTGGTCCACCCGGATCAAGCCGGATTCATGCCCCGCCGAGCGACGCGGCACAATATTCGACGCGCTCATGTGGCGGTGGAGGCGATGAGTAAAACCGGAGATCGAGCGGCACTTTTACTAGCAGATATTGACAGGGCCTTTGATTCCTTGAGTTGGACCTACTTATTTGCCCTCCTTCCGCGCCTCAATCTGGGGCCTCACTTTATGTCCTATATCTGACTTTTGTATACCGGTCTGACGGCCTCGGTGAGAGTGGCGGGGGAGGTATCGGCGGCCTTTCCGATAGGATGAGGCACTCGGCAGGGGTGCCCCCTTTCGCCTTACTTATTCGCTCTAGCTTTGGAGCCGCTGGCTGCATGGGTCCGGATAGATGCACAGCTGAGGGGCTTTGAGTGGCAGGCGGGACCGTCGGACAGAATCGCACTATATGCGGATGATGTCCTATTCTTCCTTACAGATGTGAGTCGGTCCGGGCCGCGGGTCCTAGACATCATGAAAATCTTCGGCGAAGTCTCGGGACTCTGCCTGAAACCGCAGAAATCCACTCTTTGGACTTTGGGAGACCACTTTGAGGTCGGCCGTGGGCCTCGCCACTACAGAGAGCGGTCGGGGGTCTTAAATATCTGGGAGTGTACCTGACGACCACGCCGACAATCGCCTGGGAGCGCAATGTCGTTCCCGTATAGGACAAGGTGCAGCAGGAAATGAAGTGCTGGTCCCGCATGCCCCTCAATATATATGGTAGATCCGTCATTTTTAAGATGGTAGCCCTTCCCCGTTTGCTGTACCAACTACAAAACCACCCATTCCCAATTCTTCCGCAATGGTTCCGACTGGTCAACTCGGCACTCGGTCGATTTTTGTGGGCCGTGGCGCGTCGCGGGTAGCTCTGCGGGCCTGCTTTCTGTCCACGTACTGTGGGGGACTGGCGACCTCGGATCTTCTGTCATATTACCAAGCATCACACCTGGTAGTCCTGAATGATTGGTGGTACAGTGGCAGAGAGGACCCGGCATATGCCCTAGAAAGGTACCTAATGGACCCAGACTCCCTACAAACGGTATTCTACTCGGCACAGCTGCGGAAGAGATTGCCTAGGGCAACACAAGTTGTATTTCAGATTTGGCGACAATCACTGCTTCGTATGGGATGGTGGGGAACACTGACGGGGGAGACCCCACTCTGGCATAACGGGCAACTACCGGCCCTGGGATTTAGGGGCTGGGACTTGATAGGAATTTCAACATTAGGCCAGGTCCTAAAGGGCACCACACTTAAATCCTTTCAGGACCTTAGCGCAGAATTTGACATGCCCCGCACGCAGTTCTTTCGATACTTACAACTTAGGCACGCTCTGGCACCTGCGCTTGTGGGCTTGGATACGCTACCTGAATTCAGCCCGATAGAGGCGAAGGTATTTATGGGGGATCTAGAAGACAAAAAGATATCCAAAATATACCAAACATTAGTGACACATTATTCCTCAGATTTACAACCCCTGAGAGACCGCTGGGTGCAGGATGTGGGAGAATTGGAGGAGGAAGACTGGCGGGAGGCTCTCGAGTCCCCCAGGGGGGCAGCAATAGCTGTCCGCTTACGCCTAATGCAATTCAAATACCTGTACCGTGCTTATTATACCAGAGAGAGATTGTGGAGGGCTGGTCTGATTGAGTCCCTGGCGTGTTTGCGATGTGGTCATGAATTAGGCACCCTTTTACATACAGTGTGGGAATGTAGTGGCCTGGTGAGATTTTGGACGGGTGTGTGGGACTGTCTGTCGGAGGTGCTGGGATGGGTACTCCCCCGTACGGCGAAATTGGGCCTGCTCCATGTGCTCGAAGGGGTGGGCGGTAACGTCTACAAGCGACACTTGCTGCTGCTAGGTCTAACACTGGCTAAACGAGATGTGGCGCAGGCCTGGAAGGATCCCAGGGATCCCAAGGTGGTCGGGTGGAAGAAAGGACTGGACTTTTGCATGGGACTGGAGCGGCCGGTGTTTGAGGCCAGAGGCTTCCCCACAAAACACTATAAAATATGGAAACTATGGGCAGACTACAGGGGATTGTGGCTGGAGCCTCCAGCACCGCCAAGGGGCGAGGATGGGCAGTTGTAATGGGCATGTTGAGACAAGGTTATTTCTACGGACATTTGTATGCTTACCCCAAACAGTGTTGAAGAGACATAGTGTTGCAGGAAGGAAGGGGGGGGGGGAGGGGGGGGGGGGTTGGGTAGTTGGGGGGAGGGGTGGAGGGTGGAGGGTTTGCCAATTAAATACATCGCACAATATGAAGCATGATTGTTGTCACAGCCCCTCCGGGGTTCGTATGTTTATCTCAGCGATCTTAAACAGTTTTGAAAAAAAAAGTGAAGGCTGGTCTGGCAAACAAAGAAATGCCGCTAAAGCAGATAGATATCCTTTAACACTTGCAAAAGTGTAACCGTTCTGCACCAGGGATAGTGCAAAACTTAAAACATATGATAAATGGGCTTTCAGGGGATCAATTGACTTCCCTCCACACCATTTAATGAATTTTGCCCATCTGCCAGGATAGACCATCTCTTTGGAGTGTATTCTGGCCGATAAAATAATTTTCACTACATCAAGTGGGAAAGAAGTTAGGTTGCCCCGTTCAATCTCCAGGCATGATGGTGCAGCCTCTGGAGGTGGAGATGTAAAACCTGCCCCAGTGATTGCGAGAGAAGGTCTGCCCTGAGAGGGAGAAGGAGGGCACAATGAGAGGTAAAAAGTTCAGAGTACTACACCCTTGGCGGCCAATCAGACGCTATTAATATGACTTGGGCCCAGTCTTGGCATATCTTTCTCAGAACCCAATCAAGGGCATGGGGGAAATGCGTAAAGAAGCTGGAAACCCCAATCAAACTGAAAAGGGTACCCCAACACTGCTGGATCAGATACCGGAGGCTGCAGAACGATGGGCAGTGCATGTTCTCATGAGTGGCAAACAGGTCTCACAGAAGATACAACACGACGCTTCGCCTACAAGACTCTTGCGGGGTTGATTCCAGCCAAGGAAGACCGCTGGACTACAGGTCCCAGCCATCCATGGGGGCACACCCTACCTGGCCAGCCCTTGCCCCGCCCGCCTGCAGCCGCCCTTAGAACACCTCGCGTCTCCCGCTCTGCGGGAGACGCTTCGCCTACAAGACTCTTGCGGGGGTGATTCCAGCCAAGGAAGACCGCTGGACTACAGGTCCCAGCCATCCACAGGGGCACACAGCACCTGGCCAACCCGCGCCCCGCCCGCAGCCGCCCTTAAAACACCTCGCGTCTCCCGCTCCGCAGGAGACGCTTCGCCTACAAGACTCTTGCGGGGGTGATTCCAGCCAAGGAAGACCGCTGGACTACAGGTCCCAGACATCCACAGGGGCACACAGCACCTGGCCAGCCCTTGCCCCGCCCACCAGCAACGGGGATATATTTGACCTTCGGACCCGATACGTGTGCGGTCGCGTGCCGGGAGAAGCCCGGGCAAAGGGCGGGCCGTCTATGGCCATCAGAGGCCGAAGGAAAACGGGCTGGCCACCCCCACAATGCTTCGCTATGAATAAGCGAAAACAAGCTGCTAACACGGAGGAGGAGGGAAAGAATGCTACGGTCGCTAGGAAGTAGGAATTCATTTCATATTTGTCCTCTGCAGTGGGGGTTTTAACTAAAGAGATCGCCAACGCCGAGCTGGAACTTGGTCTGGCCCCCCCCCCCCCATCTTTACCCGTTGATGTTACTGATAGTGCAACCGTGCCTAGTGTACCCCTGGAGCCTGTGGTGGTCGTGGTGAACCCTTCTAGTATGTCTGATTCTGTTAACCCCACCCAGGAAGGCGCTGAATAGCTGGGGTTAAATGCCCATTGTAATGTTGGGTTTGCTAGGGCCTCCAAGAAAAAGAATGCCAAACGGGCAAAAATCCCAAAAGTTTTGCTGAACACTAATGGCCAAACAAAGAATAACTTGGGGGAGTTAATGGAAGAACGGATTACCTCACGCTTGGAAACGGATTCTGGTTGGCATTGCTAAAGACATTGTTGAGACTTTAAACGCATGTGTTGCTGACCTGCTTAAAAAATGTACCCAAATTGATCTTTCCATCAAGGAATTTAGCTCACAGCAAAAAGGGGATAGTCAGGCTAAGTATAGTAATCATGGGCCAGTGGGGGATACAGGAGGCCTACCTGGTCCTACGAGTCCCCGTGCTAATTGTAGCACTATAGATAGGAATTTGAGCGTGGGCCCAACTCTTCATACTGAACAGCAGCCATTGGGTAGGCCCACGTTAGGTAGTGTGCCTTGTGCGGCCACTCCCATTTAGTTCTGCCCTTAGACCCAAATGCGAGGCAGGCAAGGGGTTGTTTGATCAATCTTGACCTTCCCCCGGAAGCTGCTCCGCTGGTGGCTGTTTTTATAGGGGTTCCTCCGCTCTATGCGGGAGAGGCGGAATCAACTGACGATCTTATGAGCGAGGCCAGATCCTGGTGTGCAGTCTCTAGTAGCGGTGGGTTGGACATTTCCTCTAATATTATCATGGCGAGAAGGGTAGGGTGGGTTGGGCGGGGTCCTAAGCGGACTGTGGGTGATTGTGTAACAGCCCTGACTTAGCGGACAGACCGTTCTGGGACGGGTCAGAGGTAGCCCAAACAGGAACCAGACCAGTCCCCTGAGATACTTTTATCCGCCACCTGATCTACTCTTACGTGGTAAACGTAGTCATTTAGTACTAGCACCCGTCGCTAGTAATATTTTATCTTTACCTCCGAGGCCACATTCTAATCCCCCACAGCCCATCTCAGCGGGGAGTCAAAGTTCCAGGGAGGAATTAAGAGTTTGCGGACTGGCAGCTATCCACTAACAGTCCTTTTTCCCACACTACTAATCTGATTTTGAATAATCGCTACAGTCCACTGTCTGATCTGGAGGCTAATGATTGACTGATAGCTCCGGATCAGCCAATCTCATCTAGTCACTCCATTCCTGCTGTAGCGGACAGATGTAAATTAATTAGATGGAACGTTGCTGGCATTAGATCTAAAAGAGCGGATGCCATTTGGCTTGATTTTCTAGTCAAACACGCTATCATCGCCATGCAGGAATCATGGGACCCCTCAAGTAATTTTTGTCTGGATGGCTACTCTAGCTTTTCGGTACCGGCCGTCGAGGGTTTGGTGGGTCGTGCAAAAGGTGGCCTAATATTTCTTTTCGCATTACATCTGAAGGGCACTTTAACACTGCTGGATTCTGGCTCACATAATTCCCTTATTGTTGAATGGTCCGTCTCACACATTGAAAATACTATGGATTTTTCTATAATTCTAGAGATTGTGTTGATTTTAATCAACACGTGGTTGCTTTGCAAAGTTTTATTTTAGAGTACAGTCTAAAACAAAACACTGATTTCGAGATTGTCCTTATGGGCGATTTTAATGTTCATCTCTGCGATGCTGAGTGCTCTGCTAGGTCCCTGGACGCTCATGAGGGGCCAACAGGCGCAGTTGCCTCTCATTTTGAGCATACTAAGCATGGGCAGGCCCTAGAGGAATTCCTGGCAAACACTAATATTTATGAGTCTAATCTCATCGAGGCAGGGGAGAGGGTTGCCACTTATAAAGGCACTTATCATGGGACAGTGATTGATTACATTTTTATGTCCTCTGGGGCCCTACTCAGGGCTAGCGCATATAAAGTTGTTTTTTCTTCTTTCAGTGACCATAATCCGGTGTACTTGGAGCAGGATGTGGGCGAGGGTATGGGCCTAGAGCATTACCTTTACCAGAGAGATCCTCACTTGTCCACGAAAGACTAGGGTCGTAGGCTCAAGTGGGCAAAGGTGGTTCCTGCAACCTTCATGGAGGATCTGTGTGTGAAAATTTACGGGCCTTTGGCCATTTGCCTCAATAATAACTCGCCCACAGCTGAGGTAGTCAGATCTGCGTACAGCTCTAAGGACCTGACTACCACCAACACCCGCAGATGTAGTCATCATGTAAGATGGTTTGATGGTCGTTGCTCTAGGCCCCATAGGGCCTTGTTTCAAGCTCTGAAAAGTAGTGCCAGGGATAAGGTGGTAATTGCCGAGTTGAGAGGGGCCTATAAAGAAGCCATCGCCAGACGTAAAAAGGAAATAAAAATGGAAGCTTGGGATATTCTCCTGTCAATTGACGTCCTGCAAGATAGTGGGAAGTCCTGTGAGATAGTGGGAAGTTCTGGACAACATCACCCATTTTTTTTGGGTATAGATGGTACCGATTTTGATTGTGTCATCCCTGACGAACAGTGGTTTCACCATTTTAGTAATATGTATGGTTCTGCTGGTTCATGTCCCTCAACTAGAACTCTTCCAGAGTCGCAGTCCCTCCCCCTCCTAATTTTTGACACAGTGGACGTGGAGAGAGCTATAAATGAATCCTCTAAAAACAAGGCTCCGGGCCCCGATGGGGTGCCGGCAAGGATTTTAACAAACGTTTTTAATGCTGCGAGCGGCAATAGGTTTCCTCCCTTGTGGGCTACTGCAGTCATTATACCAATTTTTTAAAAGGGCCAGCGTGGGGATCCCTCCTGCTATAGACCCATTTCCCTGTTAGACTCTGCAGTGAAGATCTTGGGCAGGGTGCTACTTCTCAAACTCAGGGAAGTCTTAGATAGTCGTGGTGTCTTATCCAACTTGCAATATGGGTTTAGAGAGAAGAGCAAATACACGGTGGCGAAGGACGGGTCCCTTTTTGTCTTTTATGGACCTGTCCTCAGCCTTCGATTTGGTTAATCGGGCCAAGCTATGGCTTATTTTTCTGGAAATAGGCATTGACCCTTCTTTAGTAAGTTTTTTAGCGGCCCTACATCAGGACCTTTCTGCCTCAGTGAGGGTCACTCAGGAAGGGAGATGCACAAAGCACTTTAGTTCAGAGAGGGGGAATAGGCAAGGTTGCATCCTGGCCCCCCTCCTCTTTAACATCTATATTAATGGCCTGGAAAAGTCCCTGGGGAACTTGAGGGTGGACGTGCCGTGTGTAGGAGAATCTGTTATACCGGTCCTATACGCGGACAATGCGGTCCTGCTGGCCTGCACTGGTGTGGGGCTTCAGAGATTGCTGGACGCTTTTGGTGCTTTTATGGACACATTAGATCTTACGGTGAACATCAAGAAATCGCATTATATGGTAATGGGGAAACAATGTAAAAAACTTAAATCCAAGTCTTTCTTTTGTAATGGAGACGAGGTCTCGAGAGTTAATGCCTTCTGTTATCTAGGGGTCCTCTTTGACGAGAAAGGTACTTGGGGCCCCCAAATCAAGCTCAAAAGTAACTAGATTGTGAGGTCCACCTCAGCGCTGATGAGATTTGCAAAAAGACTGGGGTCTTGACCGATGGAGGCGCTGCTGAGAGTTCATAACTCGAAATGTTTGGCCATCGCTACGTATGGTGCTTCACTGTGGGGTTATGTCGCCCAGGACAAAATCCAAGTAGTAGAAAACAGGTTTCTGAGACATTTGCTTTCCGTTCCCCAATCCACTCCTACTTTTTCTATTCACTCGGAGGTTTGCCTGGGTTATGTCAAGGATAAAATGAAGATGGCCCCACTGATGTGCTGGGTGAAAACTTGGTTAAACCAGGTTACAGCAGCTCTCAAGTGGAAATACATGAAACTCCTGGTGAATAAAAAACAAGCATGGATAACACACACCTGGTAACAGTGGCACGAAAAAGTAAAGGAGGAAAGGAATCCTTCCGGACATTTATCGGCACAGAATTACAGGGCCAAGATATGGTTCAAGAGTGCCATTTTCCTGTCGTGTTTGGTACGCCCATTTTGGCAGTACGTAGGAGCTTAAAGTTGAATTTTTAAACATCTCTGATAATACAGTAGGTACTATCAGAATGACATACCCCTCTCAGAAATACCTCTATTGACATCATAAGAGGCTAATGGCAAATGCCTCAAAATGAAAAATAACAGTAGGTTGAAGAGCTTGACTATCTGGATAGTTCTTTTTGCCAAAGAAGTCTAGCCTCCTGACCAATGGTAAAAAGTGCTGCAATCCTAAGAATTTGGGCCAAGCAACAACTGGCCTGAATATGAAGATATGAAGCTAAGCAGTAGGCCACACTGTCTCGTTACAAATAAATGGGCCAAAAGTATTTGCAAGGCCATCTACAGGGCAGAGCTGTAGTCAACTGAATGGTAAATATTTATCGCTAACATGGAATACGTTTTTAAGAAGACTGTATAATTTCCCGCAATAACCCCTATTGAACTCTCTCTAACTGGAAAGAAGGGGCCAAAAAGAAATGCATGAGCGATGGGCTTTCACAAATAATAATCAAAACAATTTTGTGATTCCTGGTTGAGTTCTCGGATCATGATTCCCTTGGGTTGCTCACATAAAGAATGAATAGCTTTCACTAGAATTAAATGAGGAATGGGCCTCTTTGTGCCCACCAAAGGAATATGGCTTGGAAAGTTTACACTTCTATTGGTACTTACATTTTTTTCATGCCCTTAAGACCCATCTCAGCAGGCTTGTTGAGCTGCCAGAATGTAACCCCTTAGATGCAAAATTAACAATGGGTTCCTTTTCCCCCAGGGACCAAATATCTGTACTTTATAAATCCCTAGCACTACATACCCCTGACTTCTACTAAGGCTACGTGAACATTGGGGTGATGACCTGGGCCCGCTGGATGACACTTAATTGGCATTTTAACCAACAAAGAATAGCAAGGGGTCAAATATTATGCAATCCAAATTTCATTATTAGGAAAGGGGAACCTCATTCCTATCACATGATAGGAATGAGGACTGGCAGATGTTAAAGCCTAGACCTACACGTGGGACCTGTCGTACAGCCCAGAGGGACGCCCGGGGTACCGACGGACAGAGCGGTGCTCTGTTTTACTTGAGCTGCAGCCAAGTGAGGTGGGGTTTTTCTCTCCTGCCACAAGGTCAGGAGAAGGATGCTATCACTGTAAATCAGGTGATATTTTACCTTTCATTATTTTTCTCACAAAGCAGTAGCGTTACATGGTACTGAAGAAGCAGCATGATACCATTTGGATCAAATTAGTCTGCAGAAACATGTCGACCGTTTTCCATCAATAGTGGTTATTTGTTTAGTCCACTACGCACTTTTTATTATCTTGGGAGTGAATAGAAACATATTAAAAAGCTTTTTCTCTTCTTTACCTAATTTTATGATTATTCACATTCACTTATTATCACAATACACTTCACATTTAGAGCACTGCTTTCAGTCACCCTTATCAATACCAGTTACAACTCTATCACTGGGTCCCACATGTAGGTCTAGGCTTTAACATCTGCCAGTCCACAGTGGGTATGCCACCCTACCTTCATGTGTGAAGGATCCCAGATGATGAAGGGCGGATCCGAGTGTTGACTGATGGGAATCTTCTCACAAAGAGGGAGACCCCATGTGTGACTGGAGTAGCACATCATTAGTTTTTCATGTGATAGGAATGAGGTTCCCCTTTCCTAGTAATGAAATTTGGATTGCACAATATTTGACCCCTTGCTATTCTTTGCTGGTTAAACTGTTTATAGGGATAGTAGCACTGTAGGGTCGTTAAACTGTCCCCAGGACCCTCCCCCCTCTGTTTTGTTATTGTACTTAATGGGCATTGCCATAAAAGGACTAAAAGAGGCAGCAGTGATGGCACAAGTCCACCTCATACAATTAAAATACCAGCAACGCCTACACCTTGATCCCCCCACGCCCCCAGCAACTTATGGAGCACGCAGCCTGACCCTCACTGCCTCCGCTGCAGGGCGAGATTTCTTATAGACAATATGGGGTTGAACAGTTCTACAGCCTTTCTGGGATGTACTGGAGGCCTCACTGAGGGTTATCTTTGGTTGCCCTGTTGACCTAACTCCCAAAATTAGATGAGGGGTGAGGGACAGAATAATTCTCTAACTAATGGAGGCAGTGACTTCTCCTGGAGAATAGTGCGGCTATACACATCCTGCGCCATATCAAGTGGGAGATACCTTTCCCAAGACTACGGGCTGAGCCAACATGCACTTACTCTGATCTTTATTACTTATGATGTGTAACATTGTAAGGAAAAAAACAATAAAAATAGAGGACTCAAAAAAATGAGGAATGGGCAAACCCTGATGCATGTAGTAAATAAACTGTGTTGCAGATCAAAGAAAGCTTTTAAGAGAAGGCCAGGTGCTATGTGATTAATTCCATATTGAAGAGCACACCTCTGCATGGGTGTCCCTATTCACCCTATCTCACTAGGTAGACCTATCGTACATGACTAACAATGCTGTTTGGACCTGATGAGGCTCCCTCACTGGAGAGCCCTGTATATACATTTATATTTGTGATTCTTATGCTGGCGGCCATTCAAAAGCATACGGGGCAAGACACAGCCTAAGAAATGTCGCTTATAGGACTTGGTTGCAGCTGAGATAAATTTCCTTTTTTCCTTTGTTCCATCTACATTAACCTAAAAATGTATGGCTCAAAACTTTCTTGGCTGAGTTCGGATATTTAAATAGTCTATCTGCATTAAGGCAATATAAAGATACGGAGTTTGAAAATCCAATTTTGCTTGTTCTTTACAAAAAGGCTGGGGCTGGAAAATGTGTATATAATGAGGTGGTGGGAGTTTCAGCTTGGCATGGAAAAGGCCTTCAAAATGTTTATTGTGGAGGTGGCATGGCCAAGCTACCAATGAAGTGAGATGCGTCTCTCTGTGTCTCCTCTCCTTCGCAGCCTTCCTGAGCTGGATACTCCACTTCGGGCCCGGGGTTCCACCCACACTACTGCCCCGGGTGCTGCTTCCTGCCACAGAGGGATTGGGCCCGGCGCCTGCCCCTGCTTGCCAATGGCCTTCTCTGTTATCGCCGAACAGGACCCGGTCAATTCGACTCGCCATCTTGGGGCCTACGACGACGCTGCTCGCTGCTCCTGGGTGGGCTCAAGGAGCCTGCACTTCGCTCCCTGGACCCCTGCAGAGCAGAGTTGCTTGCAAAACATTGCAGGTTTGTGCTGAGCCACCCACCCCCGATGCTGCGAGAAGGAGGCAAAAATTAGCGAACAACACTAGCTACCTGAGCTGGAGCTTGCCGCCATCACTGTGACAGCCAGAGGAGCGGTCTCTGGACCGATCTGAGCTTGCCCGGCGCCGTGGTCCCACACCAGAGGTACAGGGCGCTCTGCCGCAAAACCGTGCAGAGGGCTTTGCTCCCCACACTTACCCCCGTGTCACTGTCTTGGCCCCAACTGGGCCTCACTCCTTCCTGGGCACCACTTGGCTTCACTTATTGTCTCTCATAGAGCCTTTGCACATGCTCGTTTCCCACCCCGCTGGCGCTGCCCTCCTCCCACGCTGATGACCTGTCGCAGCTATTGGGCTTGTTGACCCAGCACTTTGGCACCACTCTTAACACTATTGGGGGGCGCCGTGGCGTGGCTGACTTTCCTGCTGTCTCCATGGCCCTACCTTAGGGCCTAGCCTGCACTATTCAGGACTCAGTGACAAACTGCGCTTTGGCTCTTGGGGCCCCTGCGTAGTCACCTTTGGAAGGCCTGCTCTGGCTGAGGTGCTCTCTCCAGGGCCTTTCTCAGCTGTCGATTACTCCAGAATCGACTGTTTAGGGAGCCCCGTGCAGATCTCCAACATGGGGATCATACCACGACTGCCCAGGACCTGCGCAGCCATTGACATTTTGGCTATCAGCCAGGCTACAATATTGCACCTCGCTGTTCTTCAGACGCTCACAGGTGGCGGTACCTTCCCTCTGCCTTCCACGTGGAAAAGACATCCGAACCAGCCATCCTAGGGACAACTCGGTCCCTTCTTTGTGGCTCAAATCAGGCCCCATCAATTCTCCTACCGCATCTACGCCCGGTGACCCAGAGACTGCCCCCTCACGCAGGCTTACATGAACAATTTCCTCCAGGAAATAAGGTCTGAAATTGGCTCTCAAGATGGAATTCAAAGCCTGCCTTCACGACCTTAAGCGTAACATTAAGGAGATCAGGGAGCGTGTTGACTAAACATACTTGAAACAGAATGAAAAAACGTTCATCCAGACGTAGTCCCTGATATCCTCAAGTGAGTGCATTTTTTCACTGAAAAGGAAGCCAATTTTCAAGCCTCATGTCAGAACTGGTCCCCAAGGGACACATACAAATATTCCAGAATCTTGCCCCAGTGACTCTGCGCCGCCATAAAGACTTCAAGCCTGCCACGGACAAACTGCATGACCTCAACATCAAATATTAATGGGACCCCCCTTTGCTTTGTTCTTCACCTGGGAGGGCAGGCGCCGGGTGATGCACAAGTAACTTACCTTCGGTAACGATATATCTGTAAGAAACAGTAGTTAGTATTAGATTCCTTATCTTAAAATATCCCCAGGCGTCAGACTGGATCCGGAAACTTTTGCGTAGCAGTACCCTTTGCTCGTTGGTAGGCGTCGTCTGTGGCTCCACGTCCGTCGTCGGAGCCGGGATGACATCATCGGTGTACTTAGACGTCGTCCTTGCGCGCTGACGTCAGTTCTTATACACAGCTTTTCCGCGCCAGAAACGCAGAGTCATGATAAAAACCAACACTGGTGCCATGAAAACTAGGGCCCTGAAAAGGGATGACCTTAACCCTAGATATCGGTTTGCAGAACGGGGAGGATGGGTGGGGGGTAAGGAAACTAATACTAACTACTGTTTCTTACAGGTATATTGTTACCGAAGATAAGTAACTTGTGCATCTGAAAGAAACAGGTTAGTATTAGATTCCTTACCTTAGAATAGATACCCCAGCAATACCAACCCCGGTGGTGGGTCTGCGAACCAATGATCACACCAAAAAGTCCTGGAGAACGGAACGGCCGAAAAAGCCATCTCTACAGACTTGGCTGTCCAGGCAGTAGTGTCTTGCGAACGTGTGCAGCGAGGCCCACGTAGCTGCCTGACAGATATCCTGCAAGGGGACTCCCCGGCCCAGGGCAGTGGTAGCCGCCGTGGCCCGTGTGGAATGGGCACGTTGCCCCACAGGAGGCTCCGTTTTAGCCAGTGAATAACAAGCCTTGATGCACAAGATGACCCATTGGGAAATGGTTTGTTTGTGCACCGCCTGTCCCTTCTTAGCGCCCACATAACCATCAAAGAGTTGGTCATCCACCCGGAACTGGCGTGTGCGATTCAGATAGTATGAGAGTGCACGTTTTGGGTCCAGACGGTGGAGCCTCTCTTGCTCTTTCGAGGGATGCGGAGGCGGAAAGAAGGTGGGCAAGGTGATGGACTGCCCGATGTGGAAGGCTGTGACTACCTTGGGCAGGAAAGAGGGTCGTGTCCTAAACACAACTTTGTCCGGATGGACAGAAAGGAAAGGAGGTTTAGAAGAAAGAGCCTGGAACTCACTCACTCTACTGACAGAGGTGATGGTAACCAGGAATGAAGCCTTGAGAGTAAGGAAACTAAGAGGACAGTAATGAAGTGGCTCGAAAGAAGCGCACATCAGATAAGTCAGAACAAGGTTCAAGTCCCACTGAGGCATCACGAAAGGAACAGGAGCAAACATATGAGTGATGCCCTTCAAGAACCTATGTACACTGGGGACTTGAACAAAGAGGGCTGATCAGGGAGCCTTAAGAAGGCGGAAATGGCAGAGAGGTAGCCTTTTAGAGTGCCCAGAGCAGAGCCCTGCTGGGCAAGAGACAGAAGAAAGAGGAGAACCTCAGAAAGAGGGGCAGAGAGTAGATCCACAGCCTTTGCTGTGCACCATGCCACAAATTTGTTCCACCTGCAGGCGTATACCGATTTTGTGGAGGATCGCCTGGCTGCCAGAATCACATAACAGACTTCAGGAGGCAAGTCAAATGGCCTCAACTGTCGCCGCTCAATCTCCATGCATGGAGGTGGAGGCTGGACAGGTTCAGGTGGAGGACCGTCCCCTGCTGCTGCAACAGAAGGTCCTCCTGAAGAGGCAGACAAATCAGGGGATCGACTGACATGCTGAGTAGATCGGGATACCAGTATCTTCGTGCCCAGTCCGGAGCCACAAGGATGACTTTTGGCCCGGTCGCGCCTGCTCTTCTTCAGCACTCTGCGCGGAAGTGGTATAGGCGGAAAGGCCTACAACAGACCACAACTCCATTTGTGACAAAAAGCGTCTCCGAGCGAGTATCGCCTTGGAAATTCCAACTGATGACATTGCGCGTTCTCTTCTGTGGCGAATAGATGTAACCAAGGCTCTCCCCACTGCTGAAAGAGCCCTTGCGCCACGTCAAGAGTTCAGACGCCATTCGTGATCCATCATGCACAGATGGCAGAGTTAGTCCGCCCTGGCGTTCAGGGAACCTGCAAGGTGTTTAACCACCAGCGTCACGCCCTGATGTTCCAGCCACTGCCAGAGGCGCAGAGCCTCCTGGCACAAGGTTCACAACCCCACCCGCCCTTTTTGTTGGAGCACCACATGGCGGTGGTGTTCATGTGTACACCTGCACTACACTCCCCCGGACAGAGGAGAGGAATGCCTTCAGTGCAAGCCGGATCGCCCGCAGCTCCAGAAGGTTGATGTGGAGCCGGGACTCCGCCGGAGACCAGAGGCCTCTGATCTCCGCCTCGCCCATTTCGACCCTTCCAGCCCTGGAGGGACGCGTCCGTCTCAACTACGTGCTCCGGTTGGGGTAGGGAGAGGGATCTGCCGCTGACCCAATCACGGTCCGTGAGCCACCACTGCAACTGTCTTGCAGTGCCCTCAGAGATCAAGACATGGTCGGACAAGTTGCCCTGATGCTGGGCCCACTGAAACTTCAGGTCCCACTGCAGAGCCCACATCCTCCACATGGCGTGATGCACCAGAAGGATGCAGGAGGACAATCAGCCCCAGAAGCTGCAGCGTCAACCTGACAGAGACTGGTTAGCAATAGCAACAGAGGTAGAAATATTGTGTGGCAAAATCCTTAAATAATTAACAAAACAGCTGGCCTCCAAAAGGCATTATACTCAGAATTTTGGTTGGGGTTCTCAAGTCCTGTTTTAATCTGTTGCAAAATACTTTAGGTAAAGGGTGCATCATTTCATAGAGGTATTCTGCCACTTGCTTGTTTACTTGCAGATTGTGATATGTGTGGTGGTAAAGACTCAATAGGCAAGCTATAATGTTTTCTCTGTAGGTACTCTGTCTACTGCATCAGCTTTCCACAGGCTGCCCCATATAGTATAAATTATGCTTTCTTTCCATTTGCCTTGTGTGCTGCATTCAGATTCAACAAAACACAACTGCAGCTGACCAGGGCTTTGCGCTTAAATTTCAAATCTCGGCAAGTCCGTAAGACACTGTGCACAAAGAACATCCGGAGCTAGCCGCAGTGAAGCTCCACTGTTGAAACAGATACAAATTCTTATAGGTAAGGATGGTGCACAAAAAGTAGAAGTCCAAGAGAGTTGTACTGTTTTAAAAAAGTTTTCTTTTATTATTCCAATTCTTTAAACGGCCTCAGCCAACACGTTTCGTTCTCGTAGGAACTTCGTCAGGGCTAGAAAGTCTTATAGGGTAGTCCCGCGTGAAAGCCAAGTATATTCAACAAAAGTGTAATCTCCAAGTTGCTGGTTGGTTAGGTTTCTAGAAAGTCTTATAGGGGAGTCCCATATGCACGTCAAGTATTCTCAATAAAAACGAAGTCTCCAAGTTGCTGGTTGATAAATTTCTTACAACCTGCAGGGGAGACGTAATCTGTAGGGTTACGTTAACTATATCATATCAATAGAAGACAGGGGTAGTCACACTCCGGACAGGCACAGATGACGTAGGAGATGTATCTGTTTATGCAGAGTAAAGTACTCAGTCAAAGCTGTGGTAATAGGATGCAGAACTGGGGGTAGAAACTGCAGTTTAAGCAGATGGGCAGAAGAGCAGGGGCATCTATAACTCCACAACAACAAATAAATATAGTATCCTCCCTGTCTGGAAAGGGACTTTCCACCTCCTACAGCTGTCTTGGCGTCAGTGTATTCGCACTTCGAAGAAAAGCCTTGTGTGCTGCATTCAGACTTGTTTTTTCCATACACATATACCAGTTTGCCCTTATTTCCCCCAAGCGATTGGAGATAGTACCTTCGTGATGTGATCTTTTTCTTTATACAGGACTCCAGGGATGACCTGTAGGGAGTGTTCATTATAGCTTTCATAAGCTTTACACAAACATCTGGGAGATGTTTCATGACTTGCACATCTGCTACGCTGAAGCCAACACTAGATGGGTCACACACAGATGCTGCTATCAGCTCAAACAGGTCGAAATTCAGCAGGTCCATCTCCAACACCTTTAAAAAGAAATAATAAGGAAAAGGGTTAATATTTGTCTGCAGGGATCTCAAATAACAACCCTCTTAGGTGCCTTGATTAACATTTCAAAATAAAACTACACACCAGTTAGGTTTGTTTTAACTTATCTTTTGAATGTCATGTACTACCACAGTGTTTTGTCCTTAAACATTTGCACATTTGTAAATGTAAACCACCCAATGTGTAAAAATCCTGTAAATATATGACCATTATTGTAATTACAGGAGTTTTATACCCTTTTGATGGTCTCTAGAAGTAAGGAATAGATCAACTAAATGAACAATTAAGTATGCACCTTCTAAAAGAGCTATTAAAAATGCATTACTTTGTTGATCTTAACCCATGGATGAGTATATCTAGTGCTACATAAGGGGCTACTTATTTTGTATTTCTATGGGGTACATTCATCCAACAGTGGCATTGTGACACTGTTCCATTACCACAATACTATAGCAATGTAGAGTCTACAGTTTGTGTAATATTAGCGCAATGAAAACATGAAAATGTTACCTACCCTATAAGCATCTGTTTGTGGCATGTACTGCCTTAGATTCACATGCTCTGCATACTCCTGCCAAAGGAAAATGTTACCTACCCTATAAACATCTGTTTGTGGCATGTACTGCCTTAGATTCACATGCTCTGAACACTCCTGCCATCTGGTGTTGGGCTCAGATGTGTACAACCTGTTTTTTTTTCAAAGACGTTTTTCGAGTCTCTTGGTATAGTGACTCTTCCTAGGACTCGTAATACGCATGTGCAACTGCTCCTTTGTTAGATAGTTTTCCCACCTGACGGGTGATTGAGATGAAAGATGAAAATTCACAAGGAAGATCATGCAACAACAAAAAAATAGGAAGTAAAAGAAAAAATGCATCTGCAACAACCGAAAGGCTTCTGGGGAGGAGGGTGGGAGCATAATAATCTACAACAGGGGTCTCCAAACCGGTCCTGGAGGGCCGGATCCATGCCAGATTTTTAAAATTACTACATGCATCTCAATGGGGATATCCCAAAAATTTGGCATGGATCCGGCCCTCCAGGACCGGTTTGGAGACCCCTGATCTACAACATTAAATACCACAAATAAATGGTTGCAAGGTAACATTTTCTGATCGTGGCATGTGCAGCTGTAAATAGAATGTAAAACAGTTCTAGCCAAAACGCTCGCTAGTGGGAGGATGCTGCAGAAGAGTGAAAAAATGTACATAGTACAGTCTGGCCCATTTGAGCTTCTTGTTGTGCTATGAGATCCACACATCAGTGTTTGATGAACATGTGTGGTGTGGACCAAGTAGCTGCCTTACATATATCACCTGTTGGGATATTACTTAGAAAGACCATGGAGGCTGCTTTTTTACAGTAAGCTTGGAAGAGCAGGAAGCTGCCTTTTGGCCTAGGCACAGCAGGTCAGAATTCATTTGACCAGCCAGCAAGCTACCTCTTCTTTTGAAATGGTACTGTCATTGGGTGATTTAGTGTATCCGACAAATAACTGTTTTGTTTTATGAATCAATTATTTCCTGTCAATGTAGTACATGAGGGCCCTTTTTACATCTAGTGTGTGACACACTTTCTTTGCTACTGAGATTGGAAAAACACTGGGAGTTCAACTGTCTGGTTAAGGTGGAAAAGAAAGATCATCTTTGGTAAAAACTTTGGATTAGTTCCAGGGACTACATACCCTGACATCGTAAACTTTGAAAAAAGGTCCGTCCAGCGTGAGAGATTGATCTTGCTCAAACACAAGACTGTGGCTAGAAACGCTACTTTGCAAGACCAAAATTGGAGAACACAAGAAGGAAGGAGCTCGAAAGGGGGTTACATGGCCTAGTGAGGACTAAATTGAGATTCCATGATGGGACTGGGTGTAGCCTGGGAGGGATGATTCTTATAAGTCCTTCCATAAAGACCTCAAAGACTGAACCTCTGAATAGTGAAGTGTGTTCCCTATTCTGTAGGTATGCTGCCACCGCAGCCAAATGTAAATGAATGGATGTGTTAGCCAGGCCTCAACATTGCAAGTGAAACAGGTAACAGAGAATGTTTTATGCTAATGGCTTTAGTGGATCAATATGTTTGGGTAGGCAGCAGTAGACAAACCTCTTCCACTTTGCCACATACCAGGCTCGGGAAGTGGGACGGGGAGTCTCCTAGAGGATGGACATACATTCAGAAGGCAAATTAAGGCAACCAAACTCTAGGACTTCAGGGGCCAGATCACCAGATGGAGCTGCCTGGGATTGGCATGCCTCAATGTGCCCTAGTATTGAGTGAGAAGATCCGGTCTGTTGGGGAGATTCTCCCGAAGGGCAGAATCTTGAATTTAAATTGCTGTCTACTTACCATACACCTGAGATAGCAGCAATGTGCTGAATAAATTAGGATATGAAAATCGTAGTTCTTTAAATCAAGAGTGGTCATGAAGTGACCTTGCTGCAATAGCGCAATGACTTCCTGAAGCATGACCATGAGCAACCACTGCGCCCTCACCGGCCTGGTCGCCCCACGATCCCCGTTCCTGCTCCTGTGCCTGTGCTCCTGTGCCCTCCTGCTGCCTGTGCCGCCCGATCACCATCGACGCCTGCTCCCGGCGCCCCAGCCGCCGCAGGGCCGCCAGAGAAGCCCGCACCCGGTTTTCCCGCCACCGCTGCCTGCCTACAGACCCGCCCCCCCGCCAGCCGATTGGCTAAGACGCTCCCGCCTCCCAGCTGACCCTCCCTCACGGCTCCCTTCTTAAGGGGACCCTCTACTCCCGTTCAGGAGCAACCACTGCGCCCTCACCGGCCTGGTCGCCCCACGATCCCCGCTCCTGCTCCTGTGCCTGTGCTCCTGTGCCCTCCTGCTGCCTGTGCCGCCCGATCACCATCGACGCCTGCTCCCGGCGCCCCAGCCGCCGCAGGGCCGCCAGAGAAGCCCGCACCCGGTTTTCCCGCCACCGCTGCCTGCAGACCCGCCCCCCCGCCAGCCGATTGGCTAAGACGCTCCCGCCTCCCAGCTGACCCTCCCTCACGGCTCCCTTCTTATGACGCCCCCAGAGCGACCGCGCAGCGGACGTGCGCAGCGGGAGCACCGATTGAGCGCCAAAGGTAAGCCCGTCTACGCCCGTCCGCACCTGGACCGCGCCCAGCGCCAGGACCCCTGGCCCCCGCAGACACCAGCCCACCCGCCGGACTTACGACGCCGCCACCCTCACCGCACTCAACACCGGCCGATTCCCAGGATGCTACCGAGCAACCCCAAGACGCACCCACGGACCCTTCAGCTGCCACGCCTGCAAGTTCACCTGCATCCGGACCTGCCCCACACCAGCACCCGCCAAGCCGAACACCAGCAGCAACCACCTCAAGTGCATCCTGCTCAACACCCGCTCCGTCCACAGACACGCCGTCCAACTCTGGAACCTCCTCGACACCACAGCGCCTGACGTTGCCTTCCTCACGGAAACCTGGATGAACGCCTCCTCAGCGCCCGACATCGCCATCGCCATCCCGGAGGGCTACAAGATCACCCGGAGGGACCGCACCGCCAACCAGATGGGAGGAGGCATCGCCATCATCCACAGGAACACCATCCGCATCACGACCAACACCAACGAAACCCTGACAACCGCCGAACATCTACACTTCCAGACCCACACCGACCCCAAGACCACCCTCAGAGGCACCCTGATCTACCGACCCCCGGGACCACGCGCACCATTCAGCGAAGACATCGCCGACTTCATCAGCCCGCACGCCCTCCCCTCCGCTGACTACATCCTCCTCGGGGACATCAACTTCCACCTGGAGAACAACAACGACCGCAACACCACCACCCTGCTGGACAACCTCGCCAACCTCGGACTCAAGCAGCTGGTGACCACCCCCACCCACCTCGCCGGACACACACTCGACGCTGTCTTCTCTTCCAGCAAAGACATCGCCTTCAGCCACGCCACTGCACTCCACTGGACGGACCACAGCTGCATCCACTTCACCTTCAGAAGAACAACGATCCACCACCACCAGCAACAGGTTGCTCGAAGAAGCTGGAACAAGATCACCGCAGACCAACTCGCCGCCTCCCTGAGCCAGCACCCTCCCGCCTGCTCAGCGAACCCCAGCCAGGCCGCCAACAACCTCACCAAGTGGATCAGCAACTGCGCGGACGAACTCGCCCCACTGAGAACCCCGCCCAACAGACCCGGCTGCAAGAAGGCCCCATGGTTCACCGACGAACTCAAGAGCTCCAAGAAGAACTGCCGAGCCCTCGAGAAAGCCTGGAGAAGGGAGCCAACACCGGACAACATGACCACCCTCAAGCTCGCCACCCGTAAGCACCATCAACTGATCCGCGCCACCAAGAAAACAGCATTCAAAGACAGGCTGGACAACAACGCACACAACTGCAAGGAACTCTTCAAAATCATGAAAGAGCTCTCCAACCCCAGCACCGAGTCCAACAACATCACCCCATCGCAAGACCTCTGCAACTCCCTCACCTCCTACTTCCACAACAAGATCGCGGACATACACAACAGCTTCAACACACAAACAAAGCTCCCCACAACCACGCCAACGCCCCCTACCACCACTCTCAGCGCCTGGACACCGATCAACACAGAAGACACCAACCGCATGATGAACTCCATCCACTCCGGATCTCCAACCGACCCCTGCCCTCACCACGTCTTCAACAAGGCCGACGCTGTCATCGCACCCCACCTGCGGGACATCATCAACACCTCCTTCGACACCGCCACCTTCCCTGAGAGCTGGAAGCACGCCGAACTCAGCGCTCTACTAAAGAAACCAACAGCGGACCCCACCGAACTCAACTACCGCCCCATCTCGCTCCTCCCGTTTCCAGCCAAAGTCATCGAGAAGACCGTCAACAAACAGCTGGCCACCTTCCTAGAGACGAACGGATCCCTCGACCCCTCGCAGTCTGGCTTCCGAGCCAACCACAGCACCGAGACCGCCCTCATCGCTGCCACCGATGACATCCGAACCCTGCTAGACAACGGAGAAACAGCGGCCCTCATCCTCCTAGACCTCTCCGCAGCATTCGACACTGCCTGCCACCGCACCCTAGTGCAGCGCCTCAGCAACGTCGGAATCCAGGAGAAGGCACTGGAATGGATCATCTCCTTCCTAGACGGAAGGACACAGAGAGTTCGCCTACCACCGTTCAAGTCAGAGGCCACCGAAGTCATCTGCGGCGTCCCCCAAGGATCCTCGCTCAGCCCCACCCTCTTCAACGTCTACATGAGCCCCCTTGCGGCCATCGCACGCCAACACAACCTCAACATCATCTCCTATGCCGACGACACCCAGCTGATCCTCTCCCTGACCAACGACCCCGCCGCCGCCAGAGCCAACCTACACGAAGGGATGAAAGACGTAGCCGAGTGGATGACGACCAGCCGCCTGAAACTGAACTCAGACAAGACGGAAGTCCTCATCCTGGGCTCCTCGCCCTCCGCCTGGGACGACTCCTGGTGGCCCCCCGCCCTGGGCACCGCACCCAAACCAACTGACCACGCACGCAACCTGGGCTTCATCCTAGACTCCTCCCTCTCCATGACCAGACAAGTCAACGCCGTCTCCTCGTCCTGCTTCAATATCCTGCGCATGCTACGTAAGATCTTCCGGTGGATCCCCACCGAGACCAGGAAGACGGTCACCCAGGCCCTCGTCACCAGCCGACTGGACTACGGCAACGCCCTCTATGCCGGAACCACCGCCAAGCTCCAGAAAAGACTCCAGCGGATCCAGAACGCCTCAGCCAGACTCATCCTCGACATCCCCCAACGCAGCCACATCTCCGGACATCTGAGAGACCTGCACTGGCTCCCCGTCAACAAGAGAATCACCTTCCGTCTCCTCACCCACGCACACAAATCCCTACACGATCAAGGCCCGAGTTACCTCAACAGCTGCGTCAACTTCTCCGCTCCCAAACGCCATCTCCGATCGACCTGTCACGCCCTCGCCGCCGTCCCACGCATCCGAAGAGCGACAACAGGAGGAAGGTCCTTCTCCTACCTGGCCGCCAAGACCTGGAACTCCCTCCCTCCCGACCTGCGCCTGACCCAAAACCACCTCTCCTTCAGGAAGAAGCTCAAGACCTGGCTGTTCGAGCAGTAGCGGACCCCCCCCCCCCCCCCCCCCATGCGCCTTGAGACCCTCTGGGTGAGTAGTGCGCGGTATAAATGTCTTGATTGATTGATTGATGAGAAATGCTCTGATAGGATGTAATTGCTTGAAGTCTAGTATGGGTCTGAGGGACCAGTCTTTCTTGGGGAATAGAAAGGACAGAGTTTACACTCCATTGCTGTGTTGTTATAGAGGCCCAGGTTCTTTGAGTAAGAGCGCATCTATTCCTAACTGGAGGAGGCGGTGGTGTGGTGAGAGGAAGTGTTTGCGGGTGGGGCAAAGAGTTCCAGGTAGTAACCCTGCTCTACAATGGACAGAACCTATTGGTCTGATGTGATACTTTGCCATTGCGGAGGTGTTGTATGAGCATGGGAAAGTTACAGGAGGTCACTGCTTGGCAGGTGTTGCTCCCTAAGGACCCCACCTCTACTCTTGCCCTTGGAACCGTTTCCTCTATAGGGACCCCTGGAGAGGTGGCTTTAGTGCCACCATGGAATTGTGAGCTTCATAAAGCCACAAGGGCGATGGAGACTGGAGAGCTCTCATTGCTTTGGCTGTGTCTATGTCTTTTTCTAAAAGTCTTTTCTAGCAGCAGATCAACTTGAGGCCTTAAGAGGTGTTGCCCATCAAAGGGCATGTTTAGCAGATGCTGCTGGACTTCTGGCCTGAAGCCAGAGACACAGACAAAAGCAGGTCTGCGGGTCAAGACACTCTAGTTAATGCCTCTGCCAGTGGTGTCAGCAAGATCAAGAGCACACCTGATAGTTATATTGAAGGTTGTTTGCACTTTCACTACAGTCTTCTGTGCCTGTTGTATGTATTTTACAGTAACAAAATGGTCAGGTAGTATGAAGCAATTTTAAATAAGCATAGTGATTCACATCCAAAATACCAAGTTTTTACTAAATAAATCACCGATTTATTGTGCTGTTGTTGTAAATAACACAGTTGCACAATACTCATCAAATGGTACTTAGTATATATACAAATATTTACACATTTTGGTGCTCAAGATAGGGAAGAGGGAAAAGGAGTGTGGATTTCTGAGGGTAGTGGACACAGACAAAGTGGTGTGACATATATTCATCACATTAACTTTGTGATAATGATCCAGCCTAAAGAATAGGTCGGTTGTTCCACATAATTTACATTACATTATTTACAATTTTGTGACTGTACTGAACTATTAACCCGGGTCTGGTAAGCTTTCGTGTCTCCCCATTGATACGCAACACACATGTTGTATGTATTGATCTGGGAGGTGCTGGATCAGGTCCCTCACATCTCATCCCATTGGGCACAGTTGTATATGGAAAACAACTCCATAGAGTAGTTGATCACAATGAGTTGCAAATTGTGTGCCAGCCCTTATCCCCGTTGTATCAATTTTCTTTCTTTGCCTCTCGGCAGGGCATCACCAGTAGCCTGAGCGTTTGCTGTTTACAGGAGATTTGCACCACCAACAAGTCTGAACAGACTTTACCGCTGATGTAAGTCAGAGGGGTAGGGCTTGTATTTCTTGTCAACCGTTAGCGTGACTATCCTAGCCTTGACAGGGTTTTTGAAATCTTCCTGTTTAGGCCTAAGCATCCCCTTAAGCATGGGCAAAAACTAAAGGCGAGTGTGTGAAAGCGCTTCAACCAGGAATTCATCTTCCCCTGTAATGGTGTGGCATTCAACGTTATTAAAGGTGGTCACCCTGTGAATGATTTTATGGTAGGAGGTGATATTATTGGGAGGAGAAAGCTTGGCAGGGTAGTTGTTTGAGTTTTGTCACCTGTAGGAACTACCCCATAATTGTCTCATGGATCATCCAGGTCATAGGGAGCACTGTAAGGGTCTTGCGAAGGACCGTAATTCTAATGGGAAGGACATGTAGAGCCCTTCGTGGAAGGAGGCAGCTGTCCCTGTGGTGGTGGAGATGGTGGAAGATGCGGAGCAAGTCAAGAGGGCAGCGGACTCCTGTCCTTATCTTGATGTTTCTTCATCTTGGGCGGTGGAAAAGGCTCTAATGCCAGTTGCTCTTCAAAATTAAGGTTCCTGCAACGAGGAAGGGTCTCTCACACCTTTGGTGGCGGCTTTGCTGTGATTTTCTCCATCTTGGGGTGAATTAACAGTCACCGTTGTTGAGAGTCCAACTCCTCCTGAAGGCATTGTAGAATCAGCAGCTTCCGATCCCCAGAGTCTGTGAAGAATGGGCCACTGCACAGCAAAAGTTGTTTAGGTTTTGAGGCTGTTTTCAATGTCGAGCGTTGTTTTGACTCCAAAAGGCCCATCTGTTTCAGCTCCGAAAGTCCAGCGGTCATCACAAGATCTTTCACCATCTTAGCAGGCTAGGTCCTGAGCAGCTTGCTCAGCACCGGGGGTGACGTCCGAGTCAGCTCCAAATTCTTAGGTCAGTGGAAGCCAGGGCTGGGATGCAGTGTGCTTGACGCCCGACCCCCCCAAAGGGACTTTGGTGACTTGAAGGTGAGAACTGGTAATCATTGTGCATCTTCTGACGATGGCCTAGCAAAGATATCTGGGGTATCATTGTCAAAGTGTTGTTCCAAGGCGCGTCGGGCACGCAAACAATACCAATGGTTAAAAATATTCTTTTATGAGTAGAATGTGAGGCATGTGGAGCAAGAGGCCTAGTTATGCTCCAGCAACAGCCAGAGAATATAAACGGTGTGTTGGTCTGCTCACGAGTACTTGGAATGGCACTATGGACAGATTCGAAAAGGCATTTTTTACATCAACGGTGCTTACATTGTCATGCACGGGACCCGACTAAATAGGCCCAAGAGGGGCAAGGCCCAAAACAGGGCACTGATGAAACCGAAGACTCAGATCTTAGGATAGGACCATGGCAGAGGCGAAGAAATGCAATACAGTAAAGGATTGTCTGAAGCTATCAGGAACAGAAGACACCAGAGGCCCACTGAAGAGAGCAATGCAGGACTGACTCGGAGCCCCCGCATTGCATGTCCGACCCAGACGGTGGAATAAACCAATCTAACAATGGAGCCGATGCCTATGAGCATTTCTAGTTATAGGAGGAGTCACAATTCCTGCGAC
Organism: Lissotriton vulgaris; assembly: GCF_964263255.1. Taxonomy (NCBI): domain Eukaryota; kingdom Metazoa; phylum Chordata; class Amphibia; order Caudata; family Salamandridae; genus Lissotriton; species Lissotriton vulgaris. Next base: position 1,475,540,374 of record NC_141691.1, read on the forward strand.
TCAAAATACTTCTTTGAAGGAAAACACGTACACATACATGCCCAACACTATATGGCAGAAATATGCAAAGCATGTGTCTCTGCATCTAACATGCCACGAACAAAAGATTTTCCAGCCTAGCCTCAACCTGAGATGATTGATTTAGGTAAATCATTATTTATATAGTGGCATAAGTTGCTTCTGAAAATTGAATGGGAACAAAATGTGATGTATCCACAGTAATAGGTATTATTGCTTACGGAAGATTGTAATATAAACCTCAATACCAGTGCTCTAACAGACTCCAGTATAGCCCAAGGTCTTTGTATAACTGAGGGGTGGAAAGCCGAATGGAAATTTTAGGAGCCTATCCCCTGTCTTCTGCTTAGAATCCTGCTATAGAAAAACAAACCAGCACCCACAACCAATAGTTTGACAGGAAGTACTCACAAGATTATCAGAGGAATTCATATCAAAAACGTCTGAACTTTATTTTGCTTTAGTGTACCTGTTTCTACGCACTGGAAAATGCAGTGCCAGTGGATGAGCACAAGGCATTTTTCGGGTATCCATATTAACATGTGTGAAGATAAAGTGCCTATTTTTTTGGTTATCTGGCATAATGGCTGGTACATTGTAAGAGGTCCTACAAAGGAAATCAGCATTGGCAAATGCAATAGGTTTCCCCTGCGTGATTATTAATAACTTAATTTTTCTGCAAGTTTTAGCTTGGTGAGCAGCTGAGCAGTTGTGCAATATAACTGAAAGAAACACTGCATTAGTGTTATGACTTTTTTCGGCCTCTACAAAATCTATTGTTTTTGTCAATGTTTTTCAGAAATGTTCCACAGAAGCGGCAACTGTTGTGCAGCATGTCTTATAGTTAAAAAAAAAAAAGGCTTAATCCATAAGGCTGCAGTACCGTGGTAATAGTAAAGGTGATTGATAACAGCAACATATAATCCGCTTCTAGACTTTCAGGTGATATTTCAATGCATTTTATGTGATAAAGTAATGCTTTGTTTCTATTGATCTAATTAGACTAACACACCTGAAAAGAGTATGTTGCAAGTGAAACGTTCTGGACTGAAGGCAGTGTATGTGATGTCCTAGAGTTAGGTCGTCACCCTAGTGCTGTTGCAACAACCTGAAACTATAGGCACAAATTAAGCACAACTCATAAAGGAAGAATTCGTCCTCGAAATGGATTAAAAGTATTCATAATTAAAACGGTCCAATGCTGCTTTTTAATAATGTAATGGTAAGTTATAGTACAATCTATGGGAACTTTAAGGCACTATGTTTAGTGTGTACGGACATTCAAACCCTTATTTCCTCTATACCAGCCGCAACGCTGTCTTAGGTCTGCCAATGCAGGATTGGTTCATGTCCCTAAAATAAAAAAGAGCCAGATGGGGAGGAAAGGGTTTTTCATATCAAACAGCCAACTTCTGGACCTCCCTCCCCTCGACGATCAGATTACAATCAAACAGGACGCTTTTAGGAAATTGATAAAGACCTGGCTCTTCTCAATGCTTTAAGATCCATCAGTTGCCTGGCTCCGGTGCGACGAAGACAAGAGATGAGCAGAAAAAAGTCAAATGGAGTGCAGGAAACTAGCAGAAAAGGCAAAAAGAGGACAAGAAATGAGCAGCAAACCACAAAACAGAGGGCAAGGAACAAGCAGAAAAGGTAATAAGAGGGCAAAAAATTAGCAAAGAGGGCACAAACAGCAAGAAACAAGCAGAGAAGGCACGAACAGAGGGCGGGAAGCGACAAAGTAGCAAGATGGTAGCGGACTGCTGGCAAGCTGGACAGAAGAAACAAGCAGAAAAGGCAAAAAAAGGACAAGAAACAAGCAGAAAAGGCAAAAAGAGGGCAAGAAACGAGGGGAGAGAGAGCACAAAGAAAGGGCACGAAACAAGCAGAGAAGGCACAAACCGAGGGAAAGGAACCAGCATAAAAAGCAAAACAGAGGGCAAAAAGCGATTAGAAAAGGCAAAAAGAGGGCAAGTGAAATGGGTTTGGCAGTGACTAACTCAGAGGCAAAGGGTGAGTTTTGGAATAACAAATAATGCTCAGTGGTGGATTAAATCGTAAAACTTCCTCGATATATTTAGTCTGCTAGGAAGGGCAATTCTGCCAGGGTTGACCTTTTTAGGTCGAGCCTAGAGCAGCGCATACGGTGCTCTAGGAAAATGACCTCTTGGAATCGCTCTGGACTTTTCACACGCTTGTGCGTGTGAAAAAGCCTAGGGCTTGCGGTTACGAGCAGCGGCGTGCAGTGTGCCATCTGTTTTGTGTCAGATTTGACACGAGCGCGCACCACTCTCGGGACGCTGCAGTTTCTATAAGTTCTGAGTTTGCTCCTGAAACTGATGCTCAGGAGGGTGACCTTCCTTTTTTTTAACTTTATTTTTCAGTTTTACAGTATACAACATACAATACCCCCCTTCAAATGGCACCAAAACTGCATGTATACACATCGTCTGACTCATTAAGGCACTTTTGTTGGCTAGAGGCTCCACTGAGCCACACAATCACTCCAAAGGCATAGCAGAATAACATACAAGAGTTGCATTACTGCGAGTACATACCCAGCCCATACACTACGCATTATCCTAGCTCCCCCTAGGTGACTCCCTCAGCCTCCTCTTCAGAACCCGATCCCCGCGGCGAGAATAGCTCTTCACTCGCCCCTTCGGAATCGCTGTGGGATGTGGGTCCCCGTCCCCCCAATCCTGTAGCACACATAACCCGCCAGGCCAGTAGATCCTCCTGTAATTTTTCATCCGGGGCCCTCTGTCCCATCCAGGAGATAGCCACCCTGCATCGAGCCAGTACCAACATCAATTGCATTAGTCTATAGGACAGCTTTAGTTTCTTTGGCCTAGGGACCAGCGCCAACAGGCAGTGCAAAGGCGTCAGCGTGAGACGCAGCCCCGTCGCGGCCACTACGTGTTCTACTACGCTCGCCCAACAGCTCTCAATCAGCGGACATTCCCAAGCCAAGTGCAGAAACCCTGCCCCTCCCGTACCACATCTGGGACAAGCATCACCCCTATCCGGGGAACAGCGCTTCAGCAGAATTGGAGTGAGGTAGGTGCAGTGTAGGAAATTAAAATGTATCCATTTAAAGCGTGCGTTACAAGATACCTTCCGTGTAAGAGCACCTATTCTCTTGCGTTGCCCCTGGTCGAGTGGTGTACCTAAGTCCGCTTCCCATGCCGCCCACGTCGGTGGCACCGGCGGGGCAGAGTCCCGACGCATCGCATCATATAGTAGGGAAATAAGTCTACCGCCCCTGCCACAAGACAGCAGGATATTTAAGGTGTGAGTCATTTGGGGCGCCTCTGGGTATTGAGTCCAAAGCGACCGCACTACTTTGCGCAGCCCCTGATAATGCAGGTACTGCCCTCTGCGAAGACCAAAGGCCTCCTCGGCTTGTTCGTATGTCAGAAAGGTCTCGGTGGGGTACAGGTCGGCAAGCGTTTCGCAGCCCCCTCCTGCCAGGCCCGGAAGGACATATGTTGTTCCATTGTCGCCATGGGCACCAGGATCCAAGTCGGTAAGTCCCTGAGGAAGGGTGCCGTCCGCAACACCCTCTCTACGAATCGGTGCCAAATGCTTGCCGTGTGCCTCACGGCGTAGGGCAAAGTCTCACTTGCCCCCCTGCCTCTCATCAAAGCCTCCCGCAGTTCCAGAACCGTCGCTCTACCTGCCAACAGTTGCGTCTCCCAGACGTCCGCAAACCATCTAGCAGCCGGTAGCAGCTGCGCAGCGTAATATTACAAATCAAAACGCGGGGCCTCTAGGTCTCCTTCCTAGTAGAAGCGCACCACCGTATGCATGGCTACTCTACTACGCTTGTCCGCCCAGAGTAGAGATGTAAGGAGATTATTCAGTGTCCGGAAGACCCTCGGGGGAAGAGGACACAGCGTGTTCTGAAGTATGTAAAGTGTCCTAGGCAACATTACCATCTTAGCAACGGCCAACCGACCCATGAGTGATAGTGGCAGGGTGTTCTCAAAAGTCACTGAACGCTGCAGGGATTTAATCACCCTATCGAAATTGCAGGCCAGTGACTGCGCCTCCGTTGAGCCAACATGAATACCCAAATAGCGAAAGCTATCATTGCAGCCCTACCTCCGGCAAATTCCCCCGGGGCACTGAATCCAGCCCCCACAACGGATAGATCAGGGACTTGTGTCTATTGAGTCTTAGTCCCGACGCATCTCCGAACCTATCTAGCTGGTGTAACAACACTGGAAGCGCCTCTCTCGGGCCCTCAGGTATAACAAGGCATCATCAGGCATACAGGGATATAATAATACAGGTGTCACCCACTCGTATGCCCCATTGCGTCATCTCCGAACGGATCCGAACGGCCAAAGGCTCTATAGCCAGGGCGAAGAGTAGCGGCGAGAGGGGGCACCCCATCGCTTACCCCATCCCAATTGCCACTCCTCCGAACGTGCAGCCCCCAGTCGTACCCTAGCCCGGGGGACTGATATAGGATTTGGATCCATCGGCAAAAATTGGGGCCCAGACCCATCACTCGGAGGACCTCTTGCAGGTAACCTCAGTCCACCGTATCAAACGCCTTGGCAAGGTCAACAGACACAAGTACCATCTGTTCTTCCGACCCGCAGACCTCATGTATGATGTGATTTAAGCGCTGTAGGTTCATGGCGGTGTTACGCCCCGGAATAAAACCGCATTGGTCCGGATGGCCCAAATGCGCCATATGCGGTGCCAGACGGGTGGCCAATAATTTAGTCAAGATTTTTACATCCATATTAATCATGGTGATCGGTCGATACGCGGAAGGGTCGAGTTTGCCCCCCCCCGGCTTAAGAATCATGCAAATCTCCCCAGTGGACATGCTCCACGGGAGAGAACCGTTCTCAAAGGCCTCAGCAAAGACCTGTACAAGGAGTCGCGACAATATGTCCCCGAACTCGTGGTAAAACTCCGGTGGGAATCCATCCCTCCCCGGTGACTTCGCGCGCAGCAGGCGAGCCAAAGCTGCCCGCACCTTACTCAACGTTAGTGCCAAATCCAGGTCCTCCTGGTCCTCAGTGGAGAGGGATGGCAGGGCCAGTCCCTGCAGGTAAGGGGAATAAGATGCTGCAGATACGTCTGGGTCCGCAGTGTACACCTGCGGGAGATGGGATCTGAGGGTCTCAAGGATGGCAACCTCCGAATGTACCACGTCCCCACTCGAGTTCCGGAGAGCCACTACACGTTCCGGAGTCTGCTCTTTATGGAGGATCTAAGGCAGGAGCCGCCCCGACTTGTCCCCTTCCCTATGAAGACGCTGCCTATATTGGCCCAGAATATACTTATCAAGGCGGTCTAATATATCTTGGACCTTAGCCGGGACAGTGTGCTCCTCCTCCCTCTGCAGGTCGTCAGGGGATGCCGCGGCTTAGAGATTTAGTAGTGCGCCTTCCGCCGCCTGCAGCTCCTGTAGAAGCTGCTTCCGGACCCCATATGTGAGTCCCATGCAGGCTCCCCTCACCACCGCCTTTAGGGCCTCCCATTTGGTGGCCAGCGATAGGCCCCCCCTTCTCACAATTAAGATCTACATAGTCCCCAAGGGCCGTCTCCACATGTGCCTTCCCCACCTGATCACGGAGGATATCCACCGGAAGAGGGTGACCTTTCTTACCCCAGTTTCACCCTTTCTTCCACCCTGTTCCTTAAACCTGCTATTCTGTGTTCCTTATAATGTTCTATTATCTCTTCCCATCTCTTCTCCTTTATTCGAACTAAGCCCCTCTCGAGAGAGAGAGAGTTTACACGTTTACTAATTAGACGCATTTGGCTTGAATTCACTATAAATCGAGTCAAATGATTTGATTCAGTCACTCTGTGCCGCAGAAGGAGTCACACCAGAGTTAGTATTCTGTAAAAACAGGCTGTCAGTTCAGTAAATGAAATAAACCCAACAACACAGAAGCGTGGTCACAGCATCCACCCAACGAGAGGCTGAGCACAATGCTTGCGCAAGTGAAATGCACTCAGTGCACGTGTGTATGACATACCTAGCACTGAACCTCCCTCATGGCTTTGGTACAATATTTATGTACATATTTGGTATCTGTAGAGCGCAAACCTACCCTGAAGACAGGGGAGCACTATACACGGGCAAAGGTAAAGGAAAGTCCATGAGTGATCGGAGGGGTGTCTGGGTTTAGGGAACAGAAGTCTATTGTTACTGCGTTGTGATGTAGTGATATTTTTTAAAGTGACTTGTGTTCTGCACTATGCTAAACTTGAGCAGAATTAAGGGTGTTGTCCCGAGATCCTGGGTGCTTGCATAGATTGAGTGCGCTTTGGGATATCACGATAATTACAACCTAATTATATGCTATATAATTACACTGCACTCATTGCAACATACACTCCAAATAATACCACTCAGTGCCATATAATTACACGCCACATAATTACACTCTACTGAATGCAACATACACACCACACAATACCACTCAGTGCCACATAATTACACGCCACATACACTCTACTCAATGCAACATAAATAAACTCCACATAATACCACACAGTGCCACATAATTCGATACATAATTACACTGCACTCAATGCAACATACACTCCAAATACCACTCAGTGCCAACTTATTACACACCACATAATTACACTTCACTGAATGCAACATAAATACACTCCATATAATACCAATCATTGCCACATAATCACATTAAACATAATTACACTCTACTCAATGCAACATAAATACACTCCACATATTACCACTCAGTGCCACATAATTACACGCCACATAATTGCACTGTACTCAATGCAACATAAATACACACCACGTAAATGCACTCTATACCACATACCACCAATAAATATAAATGCACTCCACACCATCACACAATTTCACTAAGCATAATTTCACTCAACACCACATTTCCAGGCCACACAATTCAACTCCACACATTTCCAATACACACCGCATAATTACACACCAAACATATTTCAACTCCACAAGGTACCTCCAATCCACACCATATAGTGTCACCACCTGAGCACCAAACATCATTCCCCACCACCATTTTGCTTCAGCGCACCACCTAAGCATCACATCAGTCTGCCCTTAAAATCTGGCATCTGTTGATTCTCCCCTTGTGTCAGTCCGCTGCTCGTGTTCTAATTAAATTACTGTTTTCCAACCTCCACCCCTCCACCCCCCCCCTTATTTATGTCCTACTCCCCATAACAAAAAAAATTATAACAAACAAGCATGAGAACAGGCAGGAAGAAGTTTTGCCAGCAGTGCAAGTACAAAAAAAGTGGAAGACATTTTCTATGCTAAAATCTTCTTTAATCCGGGTTTTTCAGTTGTATACAATGTCATCTTCGTTTGTATGAAGGTAACAAAAATGCTTAACACTTTTTATTATAACTTTTCAACATAATGCACAGCAGCCACAATGGTCTACAACATAGCCAAAAGTTCTGGCTAAACACATAAGGTCCCAAAGGCGAGACCTATTGGCTATGCCAATGCTTGTTCTACATTCTATAGCATCCAGATACCATTGCTGGGTTGTAAACTTATACTCAACTCACTTGGATTACTTCAGTAGAAGGTATATTTTCCCCTGGAAAATCCACCTAGGATGACACCTATCTGGGGAAGAACTTTTAACTTCTGGAATAGATATATCAGGAAAGGTTCCCAACAGCAGGAAAAAGAGAGGAGGCCCCAGAACCTATCATATTATAAATACTAGGAATGAAGTACAGTCTACTGGCAATGGAACACCCAGACTCTTATCACAGAATGGCTTGAATATCTTGTGAAAATAAAACCCTCAGAAATGGGCTTTCGAGTATCTCCTAGCAAAACACTATAGTGGAGTCTGGCCCAGCTTATAGTGCCCAGGTACCTTGATTTTCTTTCAATAGATTGTGCACGTCAGGCCAATAGATACCTCAGATCAGTATCAAGAGTGAAATATTACTTCACTAAGGAAACAAAAAGGCCCAAACCTATGCATGGACTGGCGATCAGCTACTGAACAAATGGCAAAGTATCTGAAACATGAGAAATGCTCAATGGCCTATATACAGCACCATGTATCGGAGTAGGTTGTGTCTAACAAGCCTTTATCAATTAAGGATAAAGCTAACTGTTTTCCACCATATTTTTTCATTTATTTAATTTTGAGTGTTAATCAGGAGACGCAATGTGTGGCCCTAGTCCAAGCTCTTTCAAACTACAATTGCACTGATGAACAAGTTACTTACCTTCGGTAACAATATATCTGTAAGAGACATATATTAGTTATAGATTCCTTACCTTAGAATTAGCCCAAAGCGTCAGAATGGATCCAGAGAATTTTTTTCTCAGCAGTACCCCTGTGCTTCAGTAGGTGGTGTCGGCCGACTCTGCATTCGTTGTTGTGATGACGTCGCTGTATCTACCTAGAGACCACCCCTGCGCGCCGAAGTCAGTTCTTTACACGACATTCCACACCACAAGCGCAGAGCTATGCAAGACAACGGCCACTGGTGCACAAAACTAGGGACCTGAAAGGGAGTTCCTTACTCTATAAGTCAGTTCACAGAAAGGGGAGGATTGGTGGGGCGGTAAGGAATCTATAACCAATATAATTCTCTTACAGATATATCGTTACAATAGATAAGAAACTTGTTCATCTGAAAAAGACTATTAGTTATAGATTCCTTACCTTAGAATAGATACCTGGGCAATACCAACCCCAGATGTGGGTCTGCTAACTAAGTACACAACTGAAAGTCCTGGGGAACTGAACGGCCAAAGAAGCCGTATCTCTGGACTTGACTATCCAGGCAGTAATGCTTAGTGAACATGTGCAGTGATTCCCACGTGTTTGCCTGGCAGATGTCACCGAGAGGGACTCCACGTCCCAAAGCAGTAGTGGCTGCCGTCGCCTTGGTGGAATCAGCGTGCAGTCCTACCAGAGGCTCCTTTTTTGCCAAGGAGTAGCAGATCTTAACGCAAAAGACGACCCATAGAGAGATGGTCTGTTTCTGCACAGCCCGACCTTTCTTGGTGCCCAGATAACCAACAAAGAGTTGATAGTCTACCCGGAAATGCTTTGTGCGATCAAAATAAAAGGATAATGCACGTTTTGGAACCTAACGGTGGAGTCTCTCCTCCTCCTTGGAAGGGTGCGGGGACAGGCAGAAGGTGGGCAAAGTGATGGTCTGTTCTATGTGGAAAGAGGCAACCACTTTGGGAAGAAAAGAAGGTCTAGTTCGAAGGACAACCTTGTCCAGATGAACAGCAAGGAAAGGGGGTTTAAGAAGAGAGAGCCTGAAGCTCACTCACCCTGTGAGCAGAGGTGACGGCAACCAGAAAAGCAGTCTTTAAGGTCAAGAGTCTCAGAGGACAATGATGTATTGGCTCAAAAGGAATAGGATGAAAGAGGTGAGTAATGCCCTTAAGAAATCAATTTACAATAGGGGAATTGAAAAGAGAAGGCTGACCAGGAAGGCGAAGAAAGGCTGAAATGGCCGAAAGATAGCCTTTAAGGGTGCCCAGAGCAGAGCCATGCTGGCCCAAAGAAAGAATGAAGAGAAGAACCTCTGAGAAAGGGGCAGGAAGGGGATCCATAGCCTTTGCTGTGCACCATGCAACACATTTATTCCATCTACAGGCATATACCGTTTTAGTGGAGGGACGCCTGGCTGCCAAGATGACATTACAGACTGCGGGAGGAAGGTCAAAAGCTGTCAACTGTCGCCCCTCAATCTCCATGCAAGGAAGTGGAGGCTGGACAGGTTCAGGTGGAGGACTAGCCCTTGTTGCTGCGACAGAAGATCCTCCGAAGAGGCAGTCTGATCGGAGGATCGATGGCCATGTACAAGAGCTCGTGATACCAGACTCTTCATGCCCAATACGGAGCATCAAAAATGACTTGGGCCCGGTCACGCTTGATCTTCTTCAGCACTCTGGGTAGAGGTGATATAGTCGGAAAGGCGTATAGAAAATTGCAATTCTACTCGCGACGAAAAGCATCGTCAAGCGAGTGCCGCCTTGGAAATTCCAACATGTAGAACTGCTGACATTGCGCATTCTCTTTAGTGGTGAACAGATCTAACCAGGGCTCTCCTCACTGTTGAAAGAGATCATGCACCACCTCCGAGTGAAGACGCCATTCGCGATCCATCATGCACCAACGGCTGAGTTCGTCCGCCCTGGCGTTCAGGGAACCTGCCATGTGTTGAACCACTAAGGACATTCCGAATGTTCCAGCTATGTCCAGAGACAAGAGCCAGAAGGTTGGTGTGGAGCTCGGACTCCGCCGGAGACCAGAGGCCTCTGATCTCCGCCTCTCTTATGTGGCTGCCCAATCATAGAAGAGACACATCCGTCACTACTGTGAAGTCTGGTTGGGGAAGAGAGAGGGATCTGTTGTTGACCCAATCCTGGTTCGTCAGCCATCACTGCAATTGGTGTGCAGTGCCTTCCAAGATCTGGAAACATCGAAAAGATTCCCTGGATGCTGCGCCCACTGGAACTTCAGGTCTCACTGCAGAGCCCGCATATGCCAACTAGCGTGGTCCACCATTAGGATGCAGGAGACCATGAAGCCTAGCAGCCTCAATTTCAATCTCACTGAAACCCGTGATAGAGGCTGAAACATCGGTATTAAAGCCCGAATATCCTGGACTCGCTGTTTGGGAGGATAAGCCAGAAACTGCGCTGTATCCAGAACTGCTCCGAAGGAAAAGAGCTTCTGAGAGGGAATCAGGTGCGACTTTGGCATGTTGATAGTGAACTCCTGTGAATGAAGGAGGTCCGAAATAGTCTGGAGGTGGGAGAAGACAGCCTGGGGCAGGCTCGCCTTCAACAGCCAGTTGTCGAGATATGGGAAGACTGGTGTGAGAAGTTGGCCCGATATGCAACGTTCGCTATTCTAGCGACCGCTATGTATCGTTCCAACGACCCTTATGGTGTTTGGTTGTAAGTCAACCTATAGACCAGCTATCCTAGTAGCGTGGATACGAGCAGTCTAAGGCTAAAGACTCGAGAGGGCGCGTTAAGCCAGCTGTTTACCACACATGTACCCCTTGAACACCCAGTGAAAGGACACCACACAAGTGTTATGAAAATAAACAGTATATTTATTAAGAATCACAACAGCCCTGTACTCTTTATGAGGACAGGGTACTAAGCACAAACCAAATCTCTTTAGCCAATACTTCAAGTGCACAATTAAAACAAGTGTCCGAGGACACGGAAAGATTAAGGTCTCGGGCGGACCCGATAAGGCAAGTCGGAAGCGAGGGACTCAGGACCCTAGAGTAAGGAGGCTATGCAGGCACCGAAATGCCGAGTTACCTAGCCACGAGGGCTGCGGCTGCACAAGTCTTACAGGCGTCGGGGTCTTCGCTGACGAGCCAGGAGCCGGAAGAAAAGGAGTTGCTGGCCGGCGACCAGTGCTGAATAGTTCGTAGAGATCCAAGCCTGGATCGGGGATTGATGAAACCTGAAAGCAGAGGGGACCAAGTTCGTACTACTAGCCAGTAGTCAGAAGGTACCAGGGAGGCACCGGTTGGCCGTCACCTCGACCAGGTGAGTGGGCGACGCTAGGCTCTGCAGTCTCACGGACCAGGAGGCGTTGTCGGCGACCACGGTGGAGGTGCGAGCTGTCCCACGAAGGATGATGCTGTCGGCGTCGCTGGGCCCAGGATGGGGCAACAAGCCTTGGCAGATCTCAGGGCCACGCGGTGGGCCTAAGATGGCGTCTTGAGTGGACCAGGAGGGTCCGGAGTGCTTCTCGCAAAGATGGAAGCAAGGGCCAGTCTGGAGCAACCAGACCAGCAGTGATGATTCTCGGATGTCGTCACAGAAGGGCACAAGCCAGCGGCTAGTGACCAGACAACGTGCTGAGCAGCGAGCAGAAGGGCCCCACGCAGATCGTGGAGATGCTGGGAGACTGCACTTCGGTGCTGGAGCGGCTCAGGGTCGGGGCTTCTCGGACCCCAGAGCACTCACCAGAGAGTTACCTCGATGGTCGTGCTGGTTTTAAGAGCATGCAGGTTCTGATGATGGCCGGTCCCTCGAGGTCTCGTCGCACCCACAGATCACAGCTGAGCTGATGACGTGGGTAGAGGTCAGAGGTGCCAGGGAAGCCGGTTCTCGTCGAGCTGGGCCGTCGGATTCCTTGAGGAAGGACTTACAGCAACCCGCAGAGTTCTTAGTTGGTGCCCGCTGATGCGGGGTGACTACTCCTTAGTCACAAGGGAGAAATCTTGAGAAGAGTCTTGAATGTCCTTTCGTAGAAAGTAGTTCTTGAATCAAAGATGATCTAATTTGGAAGGGTCCCCGCTCCGGTCTTTATTCTAAAGAAAGGGGTGGGTACATGACTAGGTCCTGCCCTAAGGGTGGGACCAGGAAGGGGGGTAGTTACACCCCTCTCCCCTGCCGGACTTTCCCCAGCCCAGGGCTGTCGCCCCTGGAACTGGTTCTAACCGGCAGATGCGTAGTGAGCACCGGGGTGCCACTCCGCAGTCACCTTCTCGCCAAAGCCCTACCTACCCAGAATACACAAACCCTGTCTGGGACGGTGCGAACACCGCCCTCGACAGGAAACCCTTTGTCCAAGTGCTCCTCGCTGGAAGGACTCCCAGCAGCAGGAGGTCAGATTCGTGTCTGTGGTGGCAGCATCCATTTTGTGGAGCTGAGGCTTCAGTTAACTTTAACCGGGGTTCACAGTTACGTACATGTCGTGTCCCTCTAGAAGGGTGGGATGCTAACCTCATCGCCAGCATTGGTGAGAGGGCAGCACCCCGATTCGTATGACACCTTACTCGACATGCCTTGATAACGCGACACCGGAGTTACCGATATGGTACGCGTTATCATGGAACAGCTATTGGGTCTTGATTCCGCAAGCTGCAACCGGGCTCGGCTCGGGCCTGAACCTAGCTCACACGAGCCCACGCACTCTGCCTTCAGGATCGTTAAGGCCTGCCATAGGAGTGACTGATAGGAACTCGGGTGTCCATTGTATGGTTAGATATAGAGCTACTATACCTAAAGCGAAGGGTGGTTACACGTCTTCGCCCCAGCTGTCGTGCAGCCAGTTGTGTCAAATTTAGGAGGCCAGCCAGGGGTGGCATAATACATGCTTCAGCCCCTGGCGGCCCTGGGTACACCTATGCCCTGCGTTACGGGGTCTGATAAGGTGGCCCAGTACCAATTGGTAAATGCACCTAGGGTACATATCGTAATTTAGAAAGAGAACAGCCAGGCTGTGGGTCTGATTAGCAGGCCCACAGCCAGAGAAAGTCGTAAACCAGTGAAACAAAAGCAAAAAATCTGGGTGATCATAGGATTGCAGACCCTACTCTCCTACATGACCCCCCCCCAAACGTCGGAACAATAAGCTAACCTTGACCAGGTGAGTCTTCTTGTTCTAAGTGGAAATATCTGGAGAGCCCATCGGCATTGCCATGATCAGTACCAGGTCTATGTTCCACTGTAAAGTCCATCCCCTGTAGGGAAATGGACCACCTAAGCAGTTTGGGGTTTTCACCCTTCATCTGATTTAGCCACAAGAGGGGCTTATGGTCGGTCTGAATCTTGAAGTGAGTGCCAAACAAGTATGGCCTCAGCTTCTTCAGGGCCCAAACCACAGCAAAGGCCTCCCTCTCAATAGCTGACCAATTCTTCTCTCTAGGGGTCAGCCTTCTGCTTATAAAAGCAATGGGCTGGTCTTGACCATCAAAATTCAGTTGAGAAAGAACAGCTCCCACACCCAACTCAGAAGCATCTGTTTGGACAATGAATGGTTTGGAGTAGTCCGGACTCTTGAGGATAGGCGCCGTGCACATGGCCTGCTTTAGGTCATCGAATGCTTTTTGACAGCTCGCTGTCCACTGAACCTTTTTTGGCATTTTCTTACTTGTCAGTTCGTTTAATGGTGTCACAATGGAACCATAGTTCCTGACAAACTTCCTATAGTAACCAGTCAGGCCCAAGAACGCTCGAACCTGAGTCTGGGTGGTTGGAGGAGCCCAGTCCCTGATTGACTGTATCTTGCTCTCCAGTGGCTGAACCTGACCTCCACCTACAAGGTGGCCCAGGTATACAACCTGTGTCTGCCCTATCTGGCACTTGGTGGCCTTGATAGTGAGACCTGCTGCTTGCAGTGCCTCTAACGTCTTCCGCAGGTGGACCAGGTGATCCTCCCAGGTGGAGCTAAAGACAGCGATATCGTCAAGATACGCCGCACAGAAGTCATCCAGCCCAGTAAGGACTTGATTCACCAACCGTTGGAAGGTGGCAGGTGCATTTTTCAGACCAAAGGGCATTACCACGAACTGATAATGCCCACCAGGAGTTGAAAATGCGGTTTTAGGCTTGGCGTCCTCAGCTAACCTGATTTGCCAATACCCAGCTGTCAGGTCAAACGTACTTAAGTAGTTGGCCGAAGCCAATCTATCGATAAGCTCGTCTGCCCTTGGTATTGGGTGGGCGTCAGTCTTAGTGACTGCATTGAGACCCCGGTAGTCTACGCAAAACCTCATCTCTCTCTTACCACCCTGGGTGTGAGGTTTCGGCACTAGAACTACGGGACTAGCCCAAGGGCTATCCGAGGGTTCAATGACTCCCAGCTCCAACATTTTCTGCACTTCACTCTTGATGCAGTCTCTAACGTGATCAGGCTGCCTGTAGATTTTACTCTTGACGGGCAAGCTGTCACCAGTGTCAACCTCATGGGTGCACCAATCGGTCTGACTGGGTGTTAGAGAAAACATATGTCTGAACGACTGAAGAACCTGTTTACAGTCGCTCTGTTGATGTTCGGAGAGGCTGCCACAAAAGACAACACCATCTACCGAGCCATCGTCAGGATTCTGAGTGAGCAGGTCGGGGAGAGGGTCACTCTCCTCTTCCTGTCCTTCATCTAGGGCCATGAGCAAACTCATGTCCTTCCTGTCGACATATGCTTTTAGCCTGTTGACATGAAGCACCCTGTGGGGGCTCCGGGGAGTTCCCAGGTCGACCAGGTAGGTGACCTCTCCCTTTTTCTCCAGGATGGTGTAGGGCCCGGACCATTTGTCCTTGAGTGCTGCTGGGGCCACTGGCTCCAACACCCACACCTTCTGTCCGGGCTGGTAAACAGTCAAGACAGCCTTTTGGTCATGCCAAGCTTTTTGGAGTTCTTGGCTGGCCTTAAGGTTTTCTGATGCCTTTTCCATGTATTCAGCCATCCGCGAGCGGAGGCCAAGCACATAGTCCACTATGTTGGCTGCAGGCTTTTTGAGAGGTCTCTCCCATCCTTCCTTCACCAAACACAGGGGTCCCCTTACAGGATGCCCGTACAAAAGTTCAAAAGGGCTGTAGCCAACCCCCTTCTGCGGGACTTCTCTGTAGGCGAACAAGAGGCAGGGGATCAGGACGTCCCATCTACGCCGAAGCTTTTCCGGTAGTCCATGAATCATCCCTTTTAGGGTCCTGTTGAATCTCTCAACAAGCCCATTGCATTGTGGATGATAGGGTGTAGTGAACTTGTAGTTAACACCACATTCCTTCCACATAGCAGTTAAGTAGCTCGACATAAAGTTTGCACCTCTGTCGGAGACGACCTCCTTAGGGAAGCCCACTCTGGAGAACACTCCAACTAGGGCTCTTGCCACAACAGGTGCTGTAGTGGTCCTAAGGGGAATAGCTTCAGGATACCTGGTGGCATGATCCACTACCACCAGTATAAACTTGTGCCCTGATGCTGTAGGTGGTTCCATGGGACCGACGATGTCGATCCCCACCCGTTCAAAGGGCACCCCCACCACAGGCATTGGTATAAGGGGGGCCTTTGTCGTGCCACCTGACTTACCACTGGCTTGGCAAGTGACACAGGAGCGGCAAAACTCCTTGGTATCTTCGTTCATGTGAGGCCAGTGAAAGTGTGAGACAAGCCTGTCCCACGTTTTCGTCTGGCCTAAGTGACCTGCTAAGGGAATCTCGTGGGCCAAGGTAAGTAGGAAACCACGCTGAGACAAGGGTACAACCAGCCTCCTGGTCATGCCAGGCTTGGGGTCTCTTGACTCAGTGTACAGGAGTCCATCTTCCCAGTATACCTTGTGGGTACCTGGGGCGTTCCCAGCAGCCTCAGCAGCAGCCTGCTGTCTGAGGGGTTCAAGAGAAGGGCAGTCTAACTGGTCCTTCCCCAGGTCTTCCCTTGAGGGTCCCCCTGAACCCAAGAATTCAACTTGATCAAGTTCGAATTCCCTAGGCTCAGTTTCCCTCAATTCCTGTAGGTCAGCCTCCTCTGAGACTTGATCCTCGACCTGGGGCAAGGGGGAAGGCGCAGCCTTAACCCTACTGCTCTTTTTCTTGGGAGGTGTCTGGTCCGTTGTTCCAGGATCCAGCACCTGTTCAGTGGGGCATTTCCTGACCTGTGACCTAGTCACAGCGAACACATGTGCTGGCAAACCTAACATTTCCATGTGAGTCTGGTGCTCCACTTCTGACCATTGTGACGACTCCAAATCATTGCCCAACAAACAATCCACTGGGAGGTCTGGACTAACTACAACCTTCTTTTGGCCAGTTACCCCTCCCCAGGAGAAAGCTACAATTGCCATACTGTGATTGGTAGTGACATTGCTTGCATTGGTCACCAGGAATTCTGTACCTGGCATGATCTGTCCAGGGTCCACAAAGTTAGGCGTCACCATGGTGACGCTGGCACAAGTGTCCCTATAGGCCTGAGCCATCTTTCCATTTATGAAAGGCGTCTGTCGGTATTTGCCCAAAGTATTGGGGCTTACGTCAGGGGATACGTCCGCGTCCCCTGTACTGACAAGGACAGCCTGAGTGAGTGTGCCAACTAAGTTGTCACGCCCCTCAGAACCCAGGGTTAACCCTACTAAACCCTTGGGAGGCGCACTACCACTGCTGACTGTACTAGGGGGCACAGGTGCCTTAGGGGCTGCAGTGGCAGGAGTCTGCCCTCCTCCTTTCTTGGTGCACTCACTAAACCAGTGAGATTTACTTTTACAGTACTGGCACCATCTTTTGGATTGGCCTTCTTTCTTCTTTTGGGGAGCCTGACCCCCACCCTCTTTGGGTTGTTGGGGACCTGTCGAAGACTTCTGGTCATTTTGTTCCCCTTTAGAATCTTTACCCTTCTGGTCTGCTTTCTTCTGACCACCTTGATTCTGGCCCTGGTTCTGTTTAACTCTTGTACGAACCCATCTGTCTGCCTTCTTTCCCAATTCTTGGGGAGAGGTCAGATCCGAGTCGACAAGATGCTGATGCAACAACTGGTTCTGACAATTGTTTAAAATTTGTTCTCTCATCATCAAATTATACAATCCTTGATAATCAGTAACCTTACTGCCCAGCAACCAGCCCTCAAAAGCCTTAGTGGTACAATCGACAAAATCAGACCAATCTTGAGACTGCGTTTTCTGGGTATCCCTGAACAGCACCCTGTACTGCTCAGTGGTTAGGCCGAACCCTTCAACGAGTGTATTTTTCAAGATTTGGTAATTGTTAGCATCCTCCACCCTTGTGGTGAGGAGCTTGTCTCTTCCTTTTCCTTCAAAGGAGAGCCACAAGATAGCTGCCCACTGACTCTGGGGAACACCCTGCACAGTGCAGGCCCTCTCCAAAGCAGTAATCCATTTGTGGATGTCGTCCCCTTGTTTAAAGGGGGGCACTATCTTACCAAGGTGTTTCGTATCGAAACTCTTTTCCCTATTACTAGGTACATTGCTGCCACCAGTGGGGACTGCCCCACTTAACTGTTGCTCTCTAGCAAAGGCAAGCTTTTCTTTGGCCAGGGCAAGTTCTTCCCTTTCAATCCTTAGATTGGCTGCCCTTTCCTTAGCTTCGTACACTCTCCTCTGAGGGGACGTCATCCCTCTCTGAGAAGAGTTGTGAGAGCCATTGGTTTGAAGGGATCTGCCAGAGTCTCTTGACAGAGATCGGGCTCGTCCATTCCCAATGTTAAGCTGACCTGATAGTGGCCCCAGGGGTCCCCCAGTACCGCTATCATGTTTGCTTAAGTTGGACCTGCTTAGTCTGACGACTTCTACCTGTCCCTTATCTGCCTCATCCCCAGAGAGATCCTCATCCTCATCCTCCTCCACATCTTCGTTCTCAGTTGCGAGGTGGATGAGGTCAGGATCGTCTCGGGTTCCCTCGAGGGGAGGCATGTCTCCTTCTGGATTAGAAGAGCTACGAAGTTTCTCAGCTCTTCTGGCATCATAAGTCTCCAAGAGACCAATCAGAAAGGACGTTGTGGGGTTAGACCCCTGCTGAATCTTCCTGGAGTGACACAGTCGTCTTAACTCCTTGAAGCTCAGCACAGTATATCCTGAAGGGATGACCTGTGGAGGGTCAACTGACACAAGGGGAGACCCAGAGTTTCCTCCTTTGTCCGACATACTGTTTCTAGTGTGGTGTAAGTGATGCACCTACCTACACTACGTGTTTACCTACTGTACCCTTGCTAAGAGTTGTAGCCAAGGTGTGCTAAGCCTTGAGGAGCTACAACAGCTGGTTCAGTAGAACTCAGAGTATTCTAAGCTTTTAGTTATATGTACTAACAGTACTTGTGCGATCTTTCAACAAGATATTCTTAGGATACGTGTGGTAAAACAACAGCAAGCTCAAATCCCAACCGCTGCTCACCAATGTGAGAAGTTGGCCCGATATGCAACGTTCGCTATTCTAGCGACCGCTATGTATCGTTCCAACGACCCTTATGGTGTTTGGTTGTAAGTCAACCTATAGACCAGCTATCCTAGTAGCGTGGATACGAGCAGTCTAAGGCTAAAGACTCGAGAGGGCGCGTTAAGCCAGCTGTTTACCACACATGTACCCCTTGAACACCCAGTGAAAGGACACCACACAAGTGTTATGAAAATAAACAGTATATTTATTAAGAATCACAACAGCCCTGTACTCTTTATGAGGACAGGGTACTAAGCACAAACCAAATCTCTTTAGCCAATACTTCAAGTGCACAATTAAAACAAGTGTCCGAGGACACGGAAAGATTAAGGTCTCGGGCGGACCCGATAAGGCAAGTCGGAAGCGAGGGACTCAGGACCCTAGAGTAAGGAGGCTATGCAGGCACCGAAATGCCGAGTTACCTAGCCACGAGGGCTGCGGCTGCACAAGTCTTACAGGCGTCGGGGTCTTCGCTGACGAGCCAGGAGCCGGAAGAAAAGGAGTTGCTGGCCGGCGACCAGTGCTGAATAGTTCGTAGAGATCCAAGCCTGGATCGGGGATTGATGAAACCTGAAAGCAGAGGGGACCAAGTTCGTACTACTAGCCAGTAGTCAGAAGGTACCAGGGAGGCACCGGTTGGCCGTCACCTCGACCAGGTGAGTGGGCGACGCTAGGCTCTGCAGTCTCACGGACCAGGAGGCGTTGTCGGCGACCACGGTGGAGGTGCGAGCTGTCCCACGAAGGATGATGCTGTCGGCGTCGCTGGGCCCAGGATGGGGCAACAAGCCTTGGCAGATCTCAGGGCCACGCGGTGGGCCTAAGATGGCGTCTTGAGTGGACCAGGAGGGTCCGGAGTGCTTCTCGCAAAGATGGAAGCAAGGGCCAGTCTGGAGCAACCAGATCAGCAGTGATGATTCTCGGATGTCGTCACAGAAGGGCACAAGCCAGCGGCTAGTGACCAGACAACGTGCTGAGCAGCGAGCAGAAGGGCCCCACGCAGATCGTGGAGATGCTGGGAGACTGCACTTCGGTGCTGGAGCGGCTCAGGGTCGGGGCTTCTCGGACCCCAGAGCACTCACCAGAGAGTTACCTCGATGGTCGTGCTGGTTTTAAGAGCGTGCAGGTTCTGATGATGGCCGGTCCCTCGAGGTCTCGTCGCACCCACAGATCACAGCTGAGCTGATGCGTGGGTAGAGGTCAGAGGTGCCAGGGAAGCCGGTTCTCGTCGAGCTGGGCCGTCGGATTCCTTGAGGAAGGACTTACAGCAACCCGCAGAGTTCTTAGTTGGTGCCCGCTGATGCGGGGTGACTTCTCAAGATTTCTCCCTTGTGACTAAGGAGTAGAGTCTTGAATGTCCTTTCGTAGAAAGTAGTTCTTGAATCAAAGATGATCTAATTTGGAAGGGTCCCCGCTCCGGTCTTTATTCTAAAGAAAGGGGTGGGTACATGACTAGGTCCTGCCCTAAGGGTGGGACCAGGAAGGGGGGTAGTTACACCCCTCTCCCCTGCCGGACTTTCCCCAGCCCAGGGCTGTCGCCCCTGGAACTGGTTCTAACCGGCAGATGCGTAGTGAGCACCGGGGTGCCACTCCGCAGTCACCTTCTCGCCAAAGCCCTACCTACCCAGAATACACAAACCCTGTCTGGGACGGTGCGAACACCGCCCTCGACAGGAAACCCTTTGTCCAAGTGCTCCTCGCTGGAAGGACTCCCAGCAGCAGGAGGTCAGACTCGTGTCTGTGGTGGCAGCATCCATTTTGTGGAGCTGAGGCTTCAGTTAACTTTAACCGGGGTTCACAGTTACGTACATGTCGTGTCCCTCTAGAAGGGTGGGATGCTAACCTCATCGCCAGCATTGGTGAGAGGGCAGCACCCCGATTCGTATGACACCTTACTCGACATGCCTTGATAACGCGACACCGGAGTTACCGACATGGTACGCGTTATCATGGAACAGCTATTGGGTCTTGATTCCGCAAGCTGCAACCGGGCTCGGCTCGGGCCTGAACCTAGCTCACACGAGCCCACGCACTCTGCCTTCAGGATCGTTAAGGCCTGCCATAGGAGTGACTGATAGGAACTCGGGTGTCCATTGTATGGTTAGATATAGAGCTACTATACCTAAAGCGAAGGGTGGTTACACGTCTTCGCCCCAGCTGTCGTGCAGCCAGTTGTGTCAAATTTAGGAGGCCAGCCAGGGGTGGCATAATACATGCTTCAGCCCCTGGCGGCCCTGGGTACACCTATGCCCTGCGTTACGGGGTCTGATAAGGTGGCCCAGTACCAATTGGTAAATGCACCTAGGGTACATATCGTAATTTAGAAAGAGAACAGCCAGGCTGTGGGTCTGATTAGCAGGCCCACAGCCAGAGAAAGTCGTAAACCAGTGAAACAAAAGCAAAAAATCTGGGTGATCATAGGATTGCAGACCCTACTCTCCTACAACTGGAACCCCTAATCTGCGCAGATGAGCTGCGACAACCGCCATCAGTTTTGTGAACACCCGAGGGGTGCTAGTAAAGGCCAAAGGGGAGCATGGTAAACTGAAAATGCTGGTGGCCTACCGTGAACCGTAGGTAACGCCTGTGGGCAAGCCCAACGCTACCATCTAGTCTCCATGGTTGAGGGCAGACAGGACCTGAGCTAATGTCAACGTTTTGAACTTCTCCTTCCAGGGGAAGCGGTTGACCTCCCTGAGATCCAAGATAGGACGCAGGTCTTTGTCCTTCTTGGGCACCAGGAAGTAGAGAGAGTAACAACCATGACCTACTTCTGTGACAGGGACTCGCTCAATAGCTCCCTTGGCCAAGAGAGCCGTAACTTACTGACGGAGAAGGGCCAAGTGATGCTTCAACATGCGATGGAGTGTTGGTGGCATGGGAGGGGTAGTCTTGAAGAGGAGATAAAAGCCCATTCGGACTATCTGCAAAACCCACCTTTCTGACACAATGTGTCAGTGGGGAGGTGATGGCGGAACCGGTCGCCCACTGGCAATTGGTGGCCTTGAAAGGTCGGACTAGGAAGGCTCAGAGGCTGCTGCAGAGGGGGCACTGGTGGACTGGCCCGCCCGCTGGCCCCAGACCCACGGCTGTGGGTCCCTGGCCACACAGAGGCTGGGTAGCTTGCGTCGGCCTGTGGCCCTGGGTGGAACATGGTGGGGAACCCCTTCCGTAGCCACAAAAGAGGCGAAAGGCAGACTGCACAGGACGAGAGGTGGCAGAGAGGCCCAAGGATCTGGCCGTAGCCCTAGAATCCTTGAAGTGCTTGAGCGCACTGTCTGCCTTGTCGCCAAACAGGCAACGGCCATCAAAGGGCATGCCCAAAAGAGTCGATAGGACACCCCCAGAAAAGCCAGTGGATCTCTGCCAGGCATAGCGCCTTAGGGCTACTGATGTAGAAATCATTCTACCCAGCGAGTCGACAGTGTCCTGCCCACAGCAGATGACGAACTTAGCTGCGTCTCTACACTCTGCAACTGCACGGGAGAGTGTGACCTGAGCCTCCTCCGGACACTGAGGCATCACTTGGCAATCGAATCCCACACAGAGTGGGTGTAACAGCCCAAGAGACATGCGGTGTTCACCGACCGCAGTCTTTAGCTGGCAGAAGAAAACATCTTCCCAAGATGGTCCAGCTTTTGGGATTACCTATCAGCGAGAGCAGAAGGGAACGCATCTTTGGATGTTGAAGCTTGGACCAACAAGCTCTTGTGGGTAGGGTGTTGGGAGAGGAAAATGGGGTAGCCCGGGCTGGGGGATGGCGTGGGGCAATTATCCTATCCACAGGAGCCCATGTGCTGGGCTTGGACCAAGTGCCTGGAAAGATGTCCGTGATGGCCTCACTGAACGGCAGCAGGGGCTCTGAAGAGGCCGCCGCTGGCTGAAGCACCTCAGTCAGGAGACTATTCCTGATTGCCACCAAACGAAGCTCAAGGCCCAAGACCTCACCGGCCCTGCGCAGCACCACATTATAGGAGGCTCCCTCCTCCATGGCAGTGGTAGGGGGAGAAAGCATGCCAGGTCTCGGAAGGTATCCAGACCACTGGCCTCACTAAACTCCTCTCTCCAGTCCGGCTCATCAAGGTGGCCTGCCAAAGGGCCAACCGACCCCTCCCAGTCCTCCTCAACTTCCTCTGGCTGCCACTCAGGGCGATAGGGAATGCCAGGGTAGAACAGTGTTACATAAGAACCAGTCGACGACGTTCTGCCTCCGTGTCCAAGTCGAGTGCGAGGCGGGGGTCGACACCGGGCAGGAACACAACTGGCGTCAGAAGTGGCAGAGGTATTGTGCAGGACGTGGTGTTGTGTGGTCGACCAGCATTGATCCGGATCCAGGCCTCGATCCCAGGGGGTCCTGCGATGCCGAGGCCTAGAGCCCCCAGCCGAGTCTGCTGGGCCCAAAGGCACACCAACGGAGTCAGGCTGCTCAAAGATGGAATGGAGAGCTTGGTAAAATGCACAAAGCTGTGCTGGGGATGCTCAGGCTTCCAGGAATGGAGAGAAGCTCAGAGCCGATCCAGAGGGTTCGTGGGTGGAGCTAAAGGACGACGACCTTCCGCGTCCCGTTGGCCGACGGACGGGGAGAAGGCGAAGAGCGACGGTGCTTCTTCACCTTCTTCTTATTCTTCGACTTACCCTAAGACTTCGATGAGGAGTGATGGTGATGACTCCGCAACCAGTCTCGCAACCTCCCTTTCAACTGGGACCTCAAGCGGCACAGAGGTGACTGCCAGGCCTCCAGAAGTATTCAGGACCACTCCAGCAAAGACATCAGGTTAATGACCCAACAGTTGGAGCACAACTTTGGGTCGTGGTCGCTCTCCAGGCACCAAAGGCGTTATTTGTCATGTGTGTAATGTACAATGTGTAATTAGTTTGGCATTGCATTGGGTTTAATTACTTTTATCACAATGTTCTATGGAAATTAAAGGAATAGCCAAGAAATGCCTTGTCTCCGACTTCCAAACTGGTCCCACTGTGAAGAAAAATATATATCGCTCTACAATGTTGTACAAAACAAGAGATTAAACCTAATTTATGTGTGCTTCATAAAGTGAAAAAGTGAAGTTGAGCTTTCTTTAGGCTTTCCATGTTCCAACCGCTCTGCACTCAACTGCGGGCTGTGGACACTTGTGGGCACCTTTGATATGGCTGTAAGCGGAGTCTATGCAAGCTCTGGCCTCTGATGCGGTGCTGGCTGCTGGTTCTTCACCAGTTGCTAGCAAATAAAACAGGCCACTTGAGTGGGTCCTTGCTTCAGCCCTAGGTGGACTGGTGAGTGTGTGTTGCAATTGGTGCGTTGGCGTCCCATAAAACACGCAGAACTGGGATAATGAGGTCTCTATTGAGACCAGCACAAAGCGCTGAGCCCATGGCACTCAGGCAGCGCTGTAGCTTCAAATCAAGGATGTAAATACAATCCTTGGACCATGGGATACTGATAAGAGAAATATACAGAGGAACAGCAGGAAATAGTATGTTACATCCAATAGAAACAGAGGAAAATGTAAGTGAGAAGCACACAAACCACTGAAAAGTAAGGGTAGGATGAAAGCCCCTTTTAAGATTTATATTAACTACAACAGATTTCACAGGCCCAGCACATGTGCTGTGCAGGAGAAACCTAAAAACAATCGCAGAAAAACATGAATTTAGATGGGGAACACACAAAACAAAGGATATTTCGCTTTTGGAAAGAGGCGTAAGGAAATATATATTTTCTGCTGTGTTATCCCATTTCTACTTTTCATTGGGTATACCCTGTAAAATAAGAATTTGGTACATGTGCTCTTTTGAAACTGTTCCAAATTGCCAGGACTGTCATTCCAGTAAGCAAACTCTGTGTATGTAGGAGTCCTTATTAGTTGCAGAGAGGTTGTATTTGGGTAGTGGAAGTCTCAAAAATATTTTTTCCACCTCCCAAAAACATTCCATGATTTAAAAAAAAAAAAAAGTAAACACATTTTATTGTGCAAGTTGCACATATATTGCAGTGTTCTGTACCCCAGAGGCAACAGCACAATCCAACAATTCAATCATGGTGACTTTGAATATCTATACAGAATATCAAAACATATACCAACAGCACCCCTCCCCACCCCCCCTGATCGAACCACAGCCACAGTCCTGAGCACCACATAGAGATACAGCAGAAAGGGTAGACCCCTCTGGGCCCTCCCGTACCATGTCCCCATAGTCTGAAGATATGAATACTATCAGTCCACTGGTTGATCCTCTGCCACTGGGGCAAATCTAACAACAGGCCCTGATAATCCACCCACCGTTTCCATATCTTGTAATGTTTGCGTGGGCACCCCCTAGCTACAAAAATAGGCTGTTCTAACCCCATGCAAGAATCAAGGCCATTCTTCCATGTGGCGACCGATGGGGTCCTTAGTGCCTTCAAAACCTGGGCAATATCTCTTCGCCAGTGTAAAGCCCAATTGCAATAGGTGTCGCTTGTAAATATTGCCACCTATTCCCTCCATGACATGAAGTAAGGCCAGTTGCGGCGTGCATGGGAGCTCCCACCCCAGAAGCTCCGAAAGGCAGGAATATACTCCTCCCCAAAAGCGCGCAAGGGACGGGCAGCGCCAAACAATGTCAATAAATGTACCCTCCTCAAGACCACAACGAACACAGGGGAGGCGATCATCCCTGCACTCCACAGACGCACTCAGGCAAAATAGACCCTGTGTAAATTCTTAAACTGAACCAGGCGAAGCCGCATTGCTATAGCACCCCACGCGGGGCTGCCAAAGCCTCCTCCCTCACCCTCCTCCCTCCTCCCTCGTCTGAAGCCCTTCGAAGCCCTTCGAAGCCCTTCGAAGCCCCTGAAGCGCAGAGGAGCAATGTGTGGCTAGGGATTGATAAATATGAGAGATTTTCTGGTCAGTGAGATCACCCATAAAGAACTTCGCTTCTAGAGGGCTGAATTCTGTCAGTGTCTGCAAGCCCTCCAGGTAGGGGGACAGGGCATGTCAAAATTGAAGATAGCAGTAGAATTGGGATTGTGGCATGAGGAGTTCTGTCTGCAAGTCTCAAAAGGATTTAAGCGTCTGACCCCTCATAACGTCCCCAAGCACCGAAATGCCTATCGCGTCCCATCCCCAGAAGCACTGTAAAGTTGCCAGCTGAGGCAAATGCCCGTTGCCCCAGAGGGGGGTCTCCCAAGTCAAGGTGTTCCACCACCCCATTCGTCGCAAGACCTGCCTCCAAATGAAAAACACCACCCGTGTGGCCGATGGCAACGACCTGCGCAGCGGCACTGAATATAATATAGTGTGGAGGGAATGGTGTCCCATGAGCTGTCGCTCAACTGCATAAGCCGGGTCTCCCCTGTTACCGTACCACTATTCGTTAAGAACCAGCAAATGTGAGGCTTGGTAGTATGAAAGAACATCCGAGGACGCGAGTCCCCCACAGTAGGTGGACAGGAAACACGTGCGCAAAGCCACCCGCACCTTACCTCCATCCCACAGGAACTGCCCCAGAGCTGCATTCATCTGTCTGAACCATCGGGCGGGATCTGATATGGATGATTCTGTAGTTGGTAGAGGAGCCTGGGAAGCACAACCATCTTAAAGATCGCTGATCTGACATACAAAGACAGAGGTATACGGGACCAGGACTTCAGATCCTCACGGGTCCGTTCCCAAACTGGAACCAGGCTGCGCTCCCAGGTGACTGCAGGGACATCGGAGAGGAATACCCCTAAATATTTCAGTCCCCACTCCGCCAACTGAACCGAGGAAGCCCATGCTCCAAGCCACTCCCGATCGCCAAGAACCCATAATGTGGACTTACGGGGATTCATATAGGGTCCCGAAGTTTCACCGAAAATTTGCATTATGCGCAACAGCCGTGGCCCCGTCCTGTCTATAGCTGTAAGAAAGAAAAGAACACCATCCGCATATAATGCGATCCTATCAGACAGGCCCAGCGCCCACTCAAATCCCTGGATCTGTGCGTCTAGGAGCACCCTTGCAGCCAGGGGCTCACTGACCAGTGCAAATAGATAGGGGGACAAAGGGCAACCCTGCTGCATGCCCCGCCCGATAGAGAAGGACGGCGAAAGCACCCCCGCCACTCGCACCAACGCCGTTAAATCCGTATATAGTAGCGTCAGGTAGGAGAGAAAGCGCGGGCTGAGGTCGAGCCATCGCACATTGTGGTCTTCCTTCTGATTATGTTCTCCTCATATTCATCTACAACTGTTATTTTCCCCAGTTTGTTTCTTCAAAGAGGCATGTGCGCAGTGTTTTAACAAGAGTGAGGTTATCACTATAAGTGTGGCACCGAATTCACGGGGATAGAAGAACCTAGAAATCCATCATAACGTATCTCAATATTTCAGCCTTGAAAAAGCCCCAAGCTTGCTAGTCATTGGGGAGGGAGGGATATGGTTTGCTGTATTTGGATCAATGTAAACAATACCACATAGAACGACAGGTCACTGAGAGAAGGATTGGAAGGCCATATATGGAATGATAAAACCTACACCCTAAGGAACTGTTTAACCATTATCAAGGCACTCTAATGAGAATCTTGGAAAATAAATGAGAATGATGGACAGTATTGACAATCAATGATTTTTGTGGTTGGGGCGTGGCCAACAGCATGGCCGGATAAGACGCACATCTCCGCAGCTCCGGAGAGCTGATCTAAATCAGTCGTTAAATACTGCCTGAAAAGCCCCGATTTAGTGAATAAAAGATCGCGGAAGGTCCAGACACTACTAGGGGACCGACACCAGAGTTTCCTGCCAGCGGAACCAGGAGTACGGCCGCCCGAGCCCGGCACTAACACTGCAGACAGGCCCAAGATGGCGGCGGGGCGCAAGTAAGCGGAGAAAGAGCCCGGATCGAGACGAGCAGCGTGCACTGCGGGAGCCTGACCGCAACACCCAGAAGCGGCAGTGCCCTGGCGAAGTGGGGGGGGGGGAACGAACAACCGGAGCCTGGAGTTGCGCCCCGGGGGCACTGCGCGGCCCGGAACAGCCAGTCCCTACGGCCAGGCCCAGAAGCCCCGAAGCAGCGCACTTCTGAAGAGAAGGTGAGCGGCCCGGCCATGACCCATAACCTGTGGCCACGCCGGTGACGGCTGCGTGGAGGCGCCAAAGCGGGGAAAAAAAAAAAAGACGGTCGGGGCCCGGCGGAGCGCCCCGGGGGCACTGCGCAGGCGGAAACAGCCAGACCCTGAGGCCGGGACTAGAGGCCCAGAGACAGTGCACCGAGGGAGAGAACGCAGACATCTCAGGCAAACATCCTGTGGGCACACCGGACACAGCAGCGGGGCGGCACTTTGACAGGTACAGACTGCCCGAACATCGGAGCCCGGCGGTGCGCCTCGTGGGCACCGCGGAGCTGAGAACACCCAGATCCTGAGGCCAGGCCTAGAGGCCCTGAGACGGTGCAACACAGGCCCTGGCCTACACCCTGAGGGAACATCACAGAGAGGCCTAACAGCGAGACCACGAGATGTGGTATTGTCGCTCCTGGGGGGGGCTACAGATGAGTGGTAAGCGGAGCGGCCGCACGGAGTTGGGGGGCCCCGCGGACGACATCTGGAGACAACCACACCAAGATGGGGAGAGGCATGCAGGGGAGATAGGAGCCTACCACCCCCGGGCGGCCTGCCGGAGGGAACTGCCCATAGATTCGAAGGAGACAACCGGAGAGACGCTGCAGGGGTCCCACGATCCCCCCAAACAAGCCTCCCCCCCACCCACTAGGAGCGGGGATAAGCCTCGGACCAATGGAGCGA
Source organism: Lissotriton vulgaris (assembly GCF_964263255.1). Lineage (NCBI taxonomy): Eukaryota > Metazoa > Chordata > Amphibia > Caudata > Salamandridae > Lissotriton > Lissotriton vulgaris. The sequence goes on from NC_141691.1 coordinate 1,475,568,836, forward strand.
AGCTAGAGCCTGAAGACGGAGTAGAAACGAGGATAAGACACCCTCGGCCGGGTGCCGCCCACGAAGGGAGGGATCAGCCGGGACCGACAAGCCGCAAAGCCAGACAGGCAATCTACACCACAGGAGCCACAGAGGGCTAGACGAAGCAGTGCCAGACCAGCGGATAGAGAGTGGGCCCCTGTGGCAGCGGACATAGAAAACGTAACTACAAGAACAGACGAAAGGGCAGGCTGCTAGGGGAGCACAGAATGGGGAAAAAGGACACTGCCACCAGGGTGCCAAGCCAAGAGTCGCTGGACCGCTATGCCGCAACCCAATCCCCCGCGGGGACTGCCCCCCCCCCGGGCCCGCGCTCGGACACAGAGCGCCTGATGGGAGCCATACAAGCTTCAAGAGACGATATACAGGCGTCCCGAGCAGCGCTAGAAGTAATGATTGGTGAAGTGGGCTCAGAAGTCACGCTGCTAAGACAAGACTTTCACAACCTATCGGAGAGGGTGATCATGGCGGAGACGAGAGTAGGTGAGGCAGATGACTATCTCTATCCTCAAGAAGGACATGGCGGACCTGCGGGCATCACACCGTCACCTACAATGAAAGGTGGATGACGCCGAAAATAGGACTCGCCGCAACAACCTTCCCTTTGTGGGCTTTAGAGAAGGACTCGAAGGGTCTAACATGGCGGCGTTCCTACACTCTTGGATACAGAAAACTTTCTCGACGACGCAGTTCTCCGATTGCTTCCTGATTGAATGGGCCCACCACGCGCTGCTGGCAAAACCGCCGTTGGGGGCAAGGCAGCGGCCAGTCATTGCAAGATTCCTGAACTTCGCTGACCAAGACCTGCTACTGAGGGAAGCCAGGAAACTAGGGGAGATCCGACTTGAGAATGCCCAAATAATGATATTCCCAGACTATAGCCAAGAAGTACAAAAACAGAGGCGCTCGTTTGATCCGGTGAAGGCCAAGCTGAGAGAATTGCATCTTCAATATATGTTGCTCTTTCCGGCGAAACTAAAAGTGATCTACAAAGAAAAGACACACTTTTTCACACACCCGGATGATGCGTGGCAATGGCTGAAGGAACGCCCTACACCCCAGAGGACGGAAGGCGAAAAGCACAGGGCGACAACAACACCACCCGATGGCAGACTACAGTGGGGACTGCCGAAGACCCAGAGGTGAAGAGGCTTGAGAAATGGCAGGCACCTGCAAACTACACCATATCCCACATGGGATGCGACAGGCAGACAGAGGCAGAACTCAGCATCACTAGGTGCAGGAGACATGGCGGGATCCAGATTTCGCTGCTTACAGAGGAAGGCACGCTCCGAAGGAGAGGAAGAAATGGAGGGTCACTCCACGGGTGATGAAGAACCAGACGCGCCGTCTTTACATCCCTTGGTAGTAGCAATCCACGAGATGGAGTAGGACAAGGCTAAGCTAATGGGGAGCACACAGAACGATACCCAGGACTCACACTCTTGATTTGGGACGAGATGGGCATTGGAGATTCTAGCTGGTAACCGGACTGCACGCGAGTTATAACCACCCCCTTTTAACTATTGACTGTTACGATATAGATAGTTAATGTTGGTTTGAAGGGGGTAACTCGGGGGAGGGCAACAGACCTTCTCCGCCAGACAGTCCTAGATTTTCAGTTTTTGTGAAAGATGGGACTGCAGGGGGAGGAAGGTAGTGTGGGGGAGTGACAGGAAGTGGCCTTTGTTTCAAGTTGGGGGGGAGTGAATGTGTCTACATGGGACTACATGGATGGAGGTGGGTGGAAGTTATACAAGTTCTCAGGTTGGGTTAGTTGGGGGACAAGATGGGAGGGGGGGATGGGGAGAGGGCGAAGGGAGGGGGGAGGGGGAGGGAGAGAGATTGAGACATGTCAGAAAGGTCACATATGCCGGAATACAGGACACCCCACTAGTGAGGGGCCAGAACACCATCCACAGCAGGGCTTGGCAAGATGTCGGATAGACTCACGGAACAGAATCAGAGTCCAGAGGGGCTCTCAATGCTGACATGGAATGTGAATGGTCTAGGCAGAAAGATCAAACGGCGCCTAGTAAATACGTACATCAAACGGGTAGGCCCAGACATCATACTGTTACAAGAAACACATCTTATGGGTAGCAACTGCAATTTCTTAGCGAGAGGGCAATACAAAGTACTGGTACATGCAGGATTTACCAAAGGCTCACGGGGGGTGGCGATACTGATTAGGAAAAACCAACCGTTCTGAGTGGCACGGATTTGGGCAGACCCACAGGGAACGTATGTGGGAGTGAGGGGCACCTGGAGACGGAAGGAATACACGATCATATCGTCATACGCGCTCCCTAAACTACAGGCAGCTACACTGGCAGGAGTAACGGAGGTCCTCCTTAATTCATCCGACACTATACAGATACTGGGGGGATTTTAACGATGTGATGGCCCAGACCCTAGATAGAACGGGAGATAGGATCAGAGACCAGACCCCTACAGCCCTCTCTAACATGGTCACCGCTATCGGGCTCACGGATGTTTGGAGGTGGCTACACCCAGATGATAGAGCCTATTCCTTCTTTTCAAACGCACATACGGTCTACTCTAGACTAGACTATATATTCCTTGCCAGGCACGTTATATCGAGAGATGACTCAGCCAAATACAAAGCCTGGGGGATATCGGACCACTCCCCGCTCATGGTCAGGGTGGGACGACGGACCCAGAGAGGGGGGACCTGGAGGCTCTCAGCCTGGGACTTACAAAATCCAAAAGTATTGAAGGGTATCAGAGCAGATGTCAAAGTATGCATAGCGGAAAATGAGGGCTCAGTAACGTCCAAAGTGGTACTATGGGAAGCTTTCAAAGCGGTCCTGAGAGACAGGGCCCAATCTAGGCTGGCAGAGGCGACCCGGGAAGTCCAGAGATAGCTCGCGGCACTGGAAGCCAAAATATTAGAGTTAGAAAGGGCATATCAGGATACTAACGCTACAGGTACTCTACGTCAATTGATAGATACTCAAAGTCAATACAGAGAGCTAGCAACGGGTGAGGCCAGAACGCAAGCGCTGGCAACTCTGCATCGTCTGTATGACGTAGGAGACAAATCGGACAAACTGTTGGCGTGGTTGAGCAGGAGGGAAAGGGACTCCAGGTGGATCGAACAAGTGCGCGACACCGAAGGGAACCTAATGGGATTGGACATCCAGATCGCAGACGTCTTTGCCAAACATTACCAATCATTTTATGAGGCGAGAGAGCTAGGCACACAAGAGGATGCCCTGAAATACATGGAGCATCTTGAACTCCCAACACTGACGGACACAGACCTCAAAGACCTTGAGGCACCCATCACACGGGACGAAGTCACGCAGGCACTGGCTAAATTGCGATCTGGGAAATCCCCCGGCCCGAATGGGTTCCGGCAGAATTCTTAAAGAAAACGTCTGACCTTGTAGCGCGACACCTGCTGGGGCTCTTTGAAGTGGCACTACAGGATGGGGTACTCCCTCCGGACCTGCGCAAGGCCACGATCATCCCAGTATTTAAGGACGGTAAGCCGCCAGAGGAATGCTTGTCCTACCGTCCTATTTCTTTACTTAATATTGAGGTGAAACTCTTGGCGACGGTACGGGCACTTCGATTACGGAGGATGATCCCAGATTTGATCCACTTGGACCAAACTGGGTTTCTCCCGGGAAGGGCCACTAGATTCAATCTGACAGTCCCATAATTGGCTGCAGGAGGTGAGCAGGAGACAGGACCCCCATTGGTTCCTGTCGCTAGACACAGAGAAAGCGTTCGATGCAGTTCACTGGCCCTTCTTAGAGGGAGTTATGATATGATTAGGCTTCGGCCCAAACTTCAGGCAATGGGTGCAGCTGTTCTCCACAGACCCAAGGGCCAGGGTCAAAGTGAACGGGATCCTATCCTGAGATTTCCCAGTGAGGAGGGGAACTAGGCAGGGATGCCCCGTCCCCCCTGCTTTTCACGCTGACGATTGAGGTGCTCGCGGCGGCTGTTCAGCAGCATGCAGACATTAGGGGTTTTAGGTTAGGGCCACTAGATATCGCAGAAGAAAAGATTTCCCTATACGCGGACTATGTCCTCCTATATATTACACACCCCAACACGACAATACCGGTGCTCTTCTCGAGTTAGAGCGATACGGTGCGCACGCGTGCTATAGGATAAACTGGCACAAATCAGTCCTATATGACCCCAGAACCCGAGAACAATGGGCGAACCTCCCGGAGAGGTTGCTAACAACTACGGAAGGCTTTACCTACCTTGGAGTGTTCATGACGTTAGATAGGAACACCTCATACGACAAAAATGTCGGACGAATTCTACGGAATTCCGTGGCGGACGCGAATAGGTGGCGGCTTTTACCTCTCACCCTTCTAGGCCGAGCAGCCATGTTGAAAATGTTGACGCTGCCCAAGCTCCTCTACGCGTTTCAAAACTAATATTACCCTCTCCCTCGAAGGGTGTTCAAGGACATCAACTCAGAAGTTCGCACATACCTCTGGCTTGGCAAACAACCTAGGGTAGCACTGGCAACCCTACAGAGACACCAGTACAGTTGGGGGGATATCGCTCCCTAACACGGAGGCCTATTACTGGGCAGAGCACCTGGTAGTCATCAATGACTGGTTTAATGCCCCGGCTACACACCCCACGTATGCATTGGAGAGGCACGTCATGGGTACCCGCCCGTATAATCATTATTTGTATGGAGGCAAAGGGAAGGGGAGGCTTCTGCCGGCACGATGCTCACATTAGTGCTTTGGAACAGAGCAAATACGACCATAGGTTGGGAGGAGAAACACATCAGGCAGACACCCACATGGCGTTGTGCGTGGCTGCGAGAGCTACATAAATTTAAAGGGTTCAAAAGGTGGGATGACATCGGAATCTCGACCCTAGGAGACATAATAGCAAAGGGGACGCTGAAGTCATTTCCAGCCTTAAGAGCGGAGTTTGGCCTCCTCCCCAGGCAATATCTGAAATACGCCCAACTGAGACATGCATGGCAGGCTGAAGGGATCCCAGGAGACGCGCTCCCTGAATACGCACCGCTAGAGGGCCGCCTACTACAGGAGCAGATACCGGAGAGAGCAGTGTCACTGACATACAGGACCCTTATGAATAAATGTCTAATGGCATGGGAACTCTTCGCAGCAAATGGGAAAGTGAGGTGGGAGAAATGGACGAAGTAGACTGGGGCGCTGTCCTTATGCACAGAAGATAGGAAGCAATTAAATCCCGGTCGAGGCTCATACAGTTTCATGGTATGGCAACTCTGCTGCTTCGGCTTTGATATGGCCTAGGACCTCGTCAGGCACTCTAAATAGTCTGCTTTCCCTAGACTAATCAGTGAAACCTCCCAGAAAACTGTTTATCTTTATGAATCAGACTATTTTTGCTCATGGAACGTCAGTGACAGTCTACATCAGGAATGTGGCCTCTCACTCTCACCCCAACCCCCATTAATCATTAACCATTACTATGATTCCCTATATCACTTTTAGGCAGGGAAATTACAATGTCCTTCTAAGGCACTCAGAGGTTTTGGACGACCAGGTAGCTGAAAACCACTGCACTGCTCACTGAAACACAAGCAACCTTATTTTCAACTCTCCAACAAGTATTTGAGGCTTCCTTTTTAGTATCTACCGGAAGGCCTATACCTAGATTTATTCTGAACGTCCTGGTCCTCTGCGGTTCACATTTGCAGCTGAATATACGGAGATGTAAGCTAAAGTTTTCTGAGCCACTTCTGTGCCTTTATATTTCCATCTATATTCCTATCTCCATGTCCTAAATGCATATTTCCAGGGACAATATACTCTATCGTACTTTACCCATTTCCTAGTTGTCTTAAGCTAAATGTTTTATGCCCCTTTATTGATTTGCTTAAATATATATGACTTCTTTGCTGGCTATATCTAGCTTTTTTCCTCTGGGATAGGTTGTTTTTGGCATCTGACCATCAGATTGAGCTAGCCTCCCAAACACAGTTGTCCCATGGACTTCCATTGACTTATTCTGGTGTACTTTGTAGATTCTCAATCTTCTGAGGTACGCTTTGGTTAGTTGTTGTGAGCTTAGCCTAGTGGAGGGCTCTAGTCTTTCCTCTATTCCTCTCAGGACTATTGTACATTTGGCTACCCAGAATGTCTTCATGAAGTGTTTTTGTCGCATCAGATGAACTATATGTATTGTCCTAGTCTTATGTTCTTGCCAATTAGTTATACAGCCCCTATATCTGATTACATCCTGTGATTAGGGACCGTAAGAAAGGTGGGTATCTTGCTACTATACTCACAGAATCGGTTATTGAAACAGGATGTGCGGTGAACAGCTTGGTTTATATTGTATGTTAGCCTTTGTCTTCATTCTATAGTTTCTTATTTATTTCCAGTGTCTCATAGAACGCCTTTTACTCCATACAGGGTCTCCTGATTGTGTTCCACCGTTCAGAAACAACTTCACCGAATGGTCTCGGAGCTGTTAGTGAAAACATACTTGTAGTTTGAAGCCAAGGGTATACTTCTCTACCCCAGGCTGTCTATTGTTTATAAATTCCTCCAATTTTCTATTTAGAAGTGCCATCAAAGAGAATCTGTAAATACATGTTAGAAAAATATCATGCTTACCTTCCAAAAATCCTTCTGACAGTTCTCTAGAATCATGCTAACAAACTCCATTATTCGGACTATGATGGTACACTTGCTGTAGTTGTACTGTTCTCTCTCTTGGGGACTAAACATGGTGCCTTTAGGCCCTGTTCTAAAGCACTGCTCCGCTGTAATGACATCATTCAATGCAAGTCTGCCAAGGAAGAATTTCAAAGCTCTGAGAAAGGAAGACTGAGCTTCAGTACCTAAAAGAGATCACAAGGACTATTATGAAACATCTCACCAAATGCAAGTGTCTTGGTAAGCACAGACATTTGACCTTTCATTAAAGAGTCCGTTAAGTATTGTTTCCCTTCCAGATTACCATTTTGTGTTAAAAGAACATGAACTTAAAAACAAAACAAAAGATCATGAAATTATTTCACTTTTTGATAGGATACATAGCAGCATTTAGTTTCACTCATACCTATTTATAAATGCCACTCAAAATTGCAATAATAGGTTGATTCCTGAAGCGAAGCCACTGAAAGTTCCCTACCACTATCCACAACCCACTGTATTAATAGCGGATGAATAGTTAATATCTGCAGCAAATTGAGTCAGTCATGTACGCTAACACATGGATTTCAACCACGAGTCTCATCTACAAATTCCCAATATAATTTGGCTGTAAATCATGCACGTGCCGTGCTGCAGAACAAGTTTTAAAATCACTGTTTCTGAGCTCCCATAGATTATAATATGAATGCTCTAGGAGATGAGGAGGATATCTGATGAAATTAGTTAGAATCCTGGGATTGCCTCGCCACCGATGAGAATCACGCTGCAGTGAAAACCTTTCTAGATGTCAGATTCAAGGAAGCAACAAAAGCCAACAGAATTGATTACACTGAAGCAACTGGTTTGCCATCTAATAGTCTTGCTGTCATAAAATTAGGAAACACAAACAAAAATAACCACAACATTAATTAAAACAAGCAAGTTAATACAAAAGAGCACTATTTATATATATATATATAGGAATATGATCATAAGTATTCAGAAAAGAAAAACAGGGGCAGGTGTTTTTTTTCCAAACAGGATTTTTTCAACAGGTCTAAATGTAGGGTTGTTCAAAGTTCTTCTACACATACTCATAATTTACTATAGCTGCAATGAATTAACAAAATGCGTGGCACGGCTAGATAGACTCTTGTACCTGGAAATATTTATGATTAACAAACAAGACTTTCTGCTCTGTCAAGCCATGGAAAGACAGCTAGTTTAAGTATGTTTCTTGATTCCGACACTTTTCTTTTTCAATAGACGTTTATGATAACTTTGACAACCCTATTGTGGGCCAACTGCAGTTTACCCATGATGTTTCTGTGTGGTGCAGGAAGACCGCACCAGTATAGGTAAGGCTACTGTAGTATACACAAGCCATTCAGCCCTTTAGCACAAACAGCAGAAGTGGAACACTGAATAATTGATACAAATATAGACAGGTAGTCACATTTAGAAGGGTTTCAACTGCTGACCTTTTGACTCATCAGATATGAGGACCACAAACAAATATAGACGCTGTCAAACCACAAAGTAACCAAACCCAAATATTCTAGATCACTCTGAAACACTACATAGCATGTGAAATGGTGGCCAGATTCAGAAAATCCCTACCCAAAGGCTAAGGGGAGTGGAATGTTTGGATGTGACATAAAAGGAAGAATCCTTATTAAAGAAGCCAAGGGAAGGTTGCAATGGTGGTACAATAAGAGTAGCTTTTACAGAGCTGGTGAGGGGCAACTGATTAGTGCTAAGGAAGAAAATAATAAAATCCCAGAATTAGAAGGACGACTGCACTGCTTCACTAGGAAAACAAGCATACAACTTCTACTGCCAGAGACTGTCTCTACTAAAGTGCCTTTGATCTACAGACTATCTATGCTCCCTAGCACTGTGCCCCACCATTTATCTTTGCCCTACTACTTTCTTTGCTCCTTCTGTTTCAAAGGTGTCTAAGCAGCCCACTACGCCGAGCTAGCACTATAAAACAACAAGGAATAAAAAGAAACAGAAACAAGAACTCCAAGACTGTAGACAGGAAGCGCAGCGGACGAGCGCAGCGGGAGCGCCGTTTGCGCGCCGAAGGCGCGCCTAAGGCAAGCCCGTCTGCGCCCGTCCGCGCCCCGGCAGTGCCCAGGGCCAGGAACCCTACTGATTCAACACTGCATGGAACTACTCCCCCTATCACTTACAACTCAGACGAACTGAGAGCTCTAAATCACAACCTCTTATGTAATGAAGCCCACTGGGATGTCTCAGACTCCATCTCACGAATCTGTCCTAACTGCTCCTTCAAATTTAGCCACCTTAATCCCTCCTTCCCCCAGCTTACCACAGCGGATGACCCACCTATTCAGGCTGCCCTTATCAATGCACGCTCCCTATCAAAACACTCAGAGGAAGTATATGAATTCATCATTGATAAAAACATTGACATCCTATTCATCACGGAGACATGGCTGAATAAGAGCTGCGCCCCAGTAGTTGAGCTGGCTGTCCCCAGAGGGTTTAAGATCACCAGACAGGACCGCAATAAAGGCAGGGGAGGAGGCTTGGCCGTGATCTATAAGGAGAAATGGACTCTGAGGATAGAATGCACAGGAAGGATTGAGGATGGAGAAGCAATGGAATTTTCCCTAGCATTATCCCCGCAATTCACTCTGGGGGGACTATTGATCTATCGCCCTCCGGGTCCTCTAGGCAATTTTATCAAATCCCAGGAGGAGATCACCATCCAACGTGCACTCAGATTTCCACACTTCCTAATGTTGGGTGATTTTAATCTACATATGGACACGAGCTCTGCTCCCGGAGTTAAAGAGCTGAAAGAAATCTGCAGTTTGGCGCAGATGGTTCATCAGGTGCAATCTGTCTCTCATGAAGGGGGGCACTGCTTAGATCTGGTATATTCCAACTTTAACATTTCTACCGATCTACCATACCCCATTTCATGGTCAGACCACTTTCCGGTTCACTTCTCCTGGTTCATTAACAAAACTCGTGTGTTACCCACACTTAAGACTGAGGAACGCCCTAGAAGAATTAATATTCCGGATCTAGTGGAGGCCCTCACCCACTCCACCCCTATGAAAGCACAAAACTTGGATGAAGCTGTAGACAACTTCTCATCCTGGATAGACTCCTCCATTAAGTCACTACCAAAAAGCAAAGGTAAAAACAACCATAGGATCACCCCCACTGCCCCCTGGTATACTGAACAATTAAAAATTTTAAAAACAGGATGTAAGGCGCTAGAGCGAGTATGGAGAAAGAATTATTGTCCCACTGCTAAAACGGAACTTCGTGCAGCCCAAAAAAGTTACTACGCCGCGATTAAAACAGCTAAAGGGGAATTCTATGCGTCTAGAATTCAAAAAGCCAAAAACAACAGTCGAGAAATTTTCTCCATAGTTAAAAGCTTTACTGCCCCGGTAGCAGAGAAGACGGCAATTCCGCCTTCCACAGACTGGTGCGAACAACTATCCACTTTCTTCATCGAGAAAATTCAAAAAATTCAAGACAGTTTGAATAACCCTGACCAGCCACTTGCCTCGCAATCGGATCTAGCTTTAAATTGCCAACCTCTTCCTCCTCCACCTTCTCTAATGTCAAGGGTTAAAGCAGAAATGACCAAATTCACTCAGGTTGAAAGTACAGATGTTATGGCCATATTAAAAACTCTGAAGTCAGGGTCACCTATAGATCCTTGCCCTGCAAGGGTCCTGAATGGAATAGCTGAAGTAATTACCCCCATGGTCACCACCCTGGTTAATGAATCCCTAACTTCAGGAGCTGTGCCCACCAAATGGAAACAAGCCAAACTTCTGCCTCTGATAAAAAAACCCTCCGCAGATCCTTCGATCACCTCCAACTACAGGCCCATATCACTCCTTCCAGCCCTCGCCAAAGTTTGCGAGAAGGCGGCATTCCGGCAACTTGAGAGATTCGTGGAATTCTCTGAAGCTCTTCATCCGGCCCAATCAGGGTTCCGCACCTCTTTCAGTACTGAAACTGCATTGGTGGAAATGGCTGAGGCCATTAGGGAATGCCTTGACGGAGGCAGCAGAGCGGCCCTTATTCTTTTGGACCTCTCTGCCGCGTTCGACACAGTGCCCCACCGCCAGCTTTTATCTAGGCTGGAGGACATTGGCATCTCGGGCACGGTTTTAGATTGGATCAGGTCTTTCCTATCTGACCGTTCCCAACAGATTTGGTTACCCCCATATCACTCCTCCAATAGAAGGGTAGAAACTGGAGTACCCCAGGGGTCGACCTTAAGTCCCCTTTTATTTAATATTTATTTAACTCCTCTGATCCGGCTGGCAGAGAGCTGGGGGGCTAAGATAATGGCCTACGCCGACGACACCCAGCTTCTCTTCACCTGGAAAAAGGAGAACTTGTGCACCTCTGGAGTACGCCAATGCCTATCCTCTGTATTTGCCTGGCTAGCTAAATCATGCCTCAAATGCAACGAGGAAAAAACAGAAATTCTGCTCTACGGCCAATTCCCCACTGACTTTAAGGAGTCTATTTGGCCCAGCGAATCAACATGCCCGACGGGAGAGAGTGGGATAGCCAAGAACCTGGGTATCTGGTTCGGAGCCGACTTATGTTTCCGCGACCAGATCTCGCGCTTGGCGGGGACGTGTTTTGGAACCCTGACCACTCTGCGCAAATTCTTTCCCCTCCTCCCACAAACGGCCAAAGAAACTGTAGCCAGAGCTCTGGTTCTCTCCCGTCTGGACTACTCAAACGCCCTTTATATAGGGGCTCCTGACTATATGATCAGAAAGTTACAGGTAGTCCAGAATGCTACGGTGAGACTCATTTTCAACATCCCCAGGAGACTCAGCGTTCGCAAACAGTTGAAGGAGCTTCACTGGCTTCCTGTGGCACAAAGAGTGCACTTTAAATCTTTGGTCATCGTCTATAAGGCCCTCAATGGTCCGTGCCCTTCGTATCTAGCCAAAAGATTCACTCTCTACCTCCCGACCCGTCAGTTGCGATCTACCTCCAGAAAGCAGGTGGTCGTCCCCAGATTCAGAAGAGTCCGCCTGGGTGGACAATCTCTAACGGTAAAGGGAGCTCAAATGTGGAACGCCCTACCAGACGCTCTTAGACACGCTCCCAATCTGACCAATTTTAAAAAACTGCTTAAAACTCACCTCTTTCAAGTTCATGATTAGCATACTCCTTTTTTCCACTCTGATCCAGTTTCTTCCCCGCGCCAGGACAGTCTTGACTAACGGAGCGCGTTATAAATCCGCATATAACATAACATAACATAACGTATGCTTTGCAATTGCTTTCCAACAACATCATGACTGTTCAGAGCTGCCCTTAAACCCCTGGCATGTGAGTCTCACACCCAATCGCACCTCACCAAGTGATGTACTGTAGGGCACTAAATGGGTGCCTCTGACGAGAGGCCACTCCCAAAATGGAAACAAAATGCCACTCCCAAAATGGAGAAAAAAAATGAACCGTACCCAAGGGTGAGAGGACCATTTCTATTTTTTTATGAATTTTATAATGGCTCTCTTTATTAAGTTAAAAATTAGGACTAGAGAAAGTATTAAGATAAATACAAAAAAATCCTGTCATGTACCCCTAAAAAGTAATTGAAAGTTGAGACAATGCAGACAGTTAAAATACTTAAGCCACAGGATGTTTAATCTGATGGGTACTCAAACTACATGCAGACTCTGCACCTTTCCAATCTCTTTCATGGGTCAGAGTGAATACAAAAAATTGAAATGTATTTTCTTCACTGACAGTTGGCACCTCAACACAACTCAGCTTTGGACCCACACAGCTATGACATGAAGATGTGTAATGCATCACAGTAACATCAATTCCTATAGTTTTAGCCATACCAGCAGAGGCGTAGATGAGGCTTACGAGAATGATCGAAATGGCAGAGTTCCAAAACTAACTTTGGGACTTTATTAAAAGTCGCCTGATCACTCCGCAGGACAAGCAGGTGTATGGATCGGTGAAGAATCTGCAAATAGATAGTGTCAACCATAAAGATTGTTACTGAAGGTAACCATCATCTTCTTCTGATGGATATTTCGGCCTGCAGATTCCTCATCTCGCATCAACAATAACCAAATAGTATCCCTACATTGGTGGATCTGAGAAGACAGTCAAACCAGGAAGTGCTTCACAGACATTTTCAAAATGGCCACCTGTGCGCACTTTAATGTTGAGGCATTAATGCTTGGTGAAGGTCCGAAACAAAGACCATGCTGCACCCCAGCAGATACAGAACATAAATACCCCTTCACAATGCTGAAGAAGCAGCCTTTGCCCTGGGGAATGGGCCCTGATGCCCTCAGAAGTCTCCCTGTAAAGACAAATGCAGAATTTCATGCATATCATGATCCAGCTGAAAATAGTCCACTTCTGACTCGCCTTACGTTTGTTGGAACCACCTGAGCCAATCATAAATTGATCATCAATCTGGTAATCATGAGTCCTGCGAATGTGAAAGCTTCAAGGATCTAGACAGTAGAATTACTCCCCCTCTTACGAAGGATGAAGAGGTAGGTAGAATGTTGGTAGAATGATGCACTGACCCAGATGAAATGAGAACTAATTTCAGAAGGAAATAAGCATCAGTCCAAAGGACAAGTTTACCTGGGAAAAATGTGTTGAAATGAGAACAAACAGACACAGTCTGCAGCTGACTAACGCATCAAACCAAGGTAATGGCAATTAAGAACAGAGTATTCAAGGTAAGTAGTAACAAAAGATAAGTGTGCACGGGCTCACAAGGCAAACCCATCAAGAACTTGAGTGCCAAGTTAGGGCACCCAATGAGGCATGACAAAATAAAAGGGTGGTTGTTCACCAAATGGGTCTATGCTTTCAGAAAGCACTAAAAACAGAAGGCTCAAACAATAACAGTTGATCCAGCAAATCAAGAAAAGCTAGAAGAGCTCTTAACAGTGACCACAGAACAGCCTTAGGCAATGGAAAGTGCAAAAGGCTACAGATCATATAAGCGTGCCTTGAAGGGGCCAATGTCCTTCTCAGAACACCAAGAAATTATTGGGAAAAACAACTAGATATAACAGTTTAAACAGAGAAGCAACAAGATGAAAAATGTACAGCTTCTAACTCTGCAGGCAGGTCAAAAGAACTTAGAATGACCTGCTAACGCTCCAGAGATAAAGGTGGAGGTTAGTACGCAGAACTTGCCCACCCTATTGCGAGAAGAGGTCTGCCTCGAACAGAAGCAGAAGAGGGGAAAATGAAGAGGGAAACAGATATTAAGTATGCCACTCTTCATTGGCCAATCCTGCACTATTAAGAACAACTGGGTACAATCCTGATGCATCTTCCTGTGGACCAAAGGAATCAGAGGGATAGTAGGTTAACATAGATGAGATAGAAATGCTACTTCAGCCAGAACACAATTGCCAGGGCTCCCTGCAGCAGGAGCTGTAGAGTACACAACTGCAAATGTGTGTTTGTGGGAGGAAAAGCGATCCACCACAGGTTGCCCCAAAGGTCAAAGAGGGGCTTAACCACCTCTAAATGAAGCAGCCACTTGTGATCGGCAAGATAACGGTCTTAAATTGTCTGCCCTCACATGCCTATCACATTGTTCACTCTCAAAGATATATCATGAGCCAGAGACCAAAACCACACCCTCCGGACACCCAAGAGCAGGGAGCGGGAGTCCAAGCCACCCTGTTTGTTGGAGTACCACATTGTGGTTATGATGTCATTCGGACCTGAACCAACTGTTCATTGATAAAAGGCAGGAAGAAAATAATAGATATAGTATCCCCACTCTATTTCGTACTCTGGAACCAATTCCATGGCCCCTTTGTTCAACACAGCAGGAACCTTCTGCTGCAGAACGCAGGCATGGTCGTCTGAGCTGAGCGAAGGGATGGCGCAATAGAAAGAAGCAAGTCTTGAAATGGAAGGGCGTACCCTTGTTCAATAATCTGTAAATCTACATATCCACCAAATCTGGAAGAGAGGAGGCCATTGAGGCTGAAGTCAAGGAATGGACCTGATAAATGCATGACCTACCCCTCAAGCAGGAGCGATGCAGCAAAGCCAAAATGTCCCTCTTATGAGGTTTCTTGGACAGGCAACGGGCCTGGAATGTATCTGGGACCTGTGACATGAAGAGCTTCAACTCAAGCTCTTTTATTGCCTTAGCCTACAGGAGGTCACTCTTTTCAAATGATCTGGAGTTGTGTATATGTCCAGGCACCACAGGCAGACATTGTGCAGGTCAGAATGAAATCTTCTTGTGGCAATATCGACATGGCTTTAAACCCCGATATTTTTGAGAGACATCTGTGTCAAAAACACTACAAAAGATTACTTTGGAAAGAAATATTCAGAGGAGAGAAACTCCGGATTCACATGAATAGCACAAAAAAATGGTTAGAGTACTGTGGCAGCCCATTCTACGATTCTGTGACATTATATATGTATCCGACTACAGTTATGCTGGTGTTGAGGTGCCTCCTATAGACTATTTCAACTTCCTGAAACCACTCTTGAGTCTGGGAGAGATTTAAGAGGTGAGTAATGTACAGATATGAGTATTCATCAGAAAGGAAGGTGATAGGTCTCAGTAATAGAGTCACAGAATGCCATATGTAAAAGCTTAGGTCTTCAGAAGATGAGGAGCAATGGATTTTAAGTTTAGAGGCCCGTTAACACCTTTTCTTTGACCATCGTAGTTTGAGAACAGGGCCATCATGAAACCTCTAGGTGTGAGCTTTGGGACAACCTGCTGCAGTCAAAGTAACAACACATTTCTTTGAGATGGATTTAACAGTATCAGCATTATTTACATCAACCTTACCACAGAGAAACATCTGCAGATCAAGGAAACCATAATGCCATTATATCTTAATTCAACAACAGGGTATGTCATTCATAGAGAAATCCTTTTAAGCATTTTTCCCAATTTAGATAGAGTTTGGTGCTTCTGATGTAGTGTCCTCGTAAGGAATTTTGGTGCCCTGGGCAAAATATATTTTGGAGAGCCCTGTTAGCAACAACTTTGAATTTTATTACCCAGTATTGAGCAATTAACGCCCACATAATATGAAGCAAACTTGTAAAAACAGAGTTAACATAAAAACAGTATAAATATGTCCTAAGGACCCAAAACACTTAAGATAACAAAGGGCAGTGAGAGTTAGGGGTACAGGTAGGCAGAGAGAAGAGAGGTTGAGATATAGAAATAAACAGAGGTAAGTGAGAGAGGGAGAAGGTTTCCTTTCCCAGGAGGCTCCTTGGAATGTGACGATCTTAGGCATTTGCCAACAGCTCAAAGCATCTTTGTTTTGAAGCACATTCTCAAATGTTGCTCATATAATTAGATGTAACTCAGTCTTCTTGTTGCAATACCACATGATGGTGGTATTGTCAATAAGCATCCTGCAGATAGATCAAAATAAGGCTTTTGAATGCCAAGCAAAAGGCCTGCAGCTCCAGGAATTTGATATGGACACTAGCCTCTGCAGGAGTCACAGGACGGCTGATCTCCATCTCTCCCAGGTGGCCACCTTAACCAGCGCACCAGTCACCAAAGTCGGTTCTGTGTGGGGTAAGGAGGGAGGGGTCAGCCCTTGACTGTAGGTCTTCCCCAGTCTCTGGAGAAATCTGAACATGGTTAGAGATGTCCTCTTGATGCTGGACCCACTGAAACTAAAGATGCCACTGCAGAGTCCACATATGCCACCATGCAAAATACAGTCTTAAAATCATGATAACAGGTAGTACAGTACCGTACAAGTTTATGGATTCAACTCGCAAGTTCAGCCTTTAAAAGTAAGACATAAAAAAAAAACACTTCTTAAAAAAAAAATCTCTAGATCAATAATGAAATTATCAAGGACAGGTAAGTTGCGTACTAGATCTCCTGCGGACAGCACATTTTTAAAAAGAACCAACTATACATATACAATGTTGACATAAGGTTTGTTAAAATAGCAAGGTAGGTCTACATTGTTTAAACATATGTATTTTTAAGACGGGAAGAAGAAACTGTGCAGTATATTTGATATAATACATACAAAAGAACACAAAATCCAAAGCGGTTAAGGTGTTATCACAGGGGCCCTTCAGATACATTTGCCTCCCCATACTTACCTAACAGGAAACAGAGCATATTTCTAATAGTTCCAAGTATGACAATACAAGTAGTATCTTCAAATAGAGCGGTTCTACTCCACTTTAAAAAACTTGATTTAATTTAAGAGCCAAGGGATGTATTTTCCCTTTTCGCAATCCAAATAATCCTGTATTATGAGGTGGTTGACAGATGTCTTTGGGTTACTCCAGATTTGCAACCAAAGATTAAGGGGGGCTAGCCTGATGATATCTTCGATATACCTCAACCCAAGCTCCTTGTGGCACAGAAAATAAGGGCAACAAGGTGGTTGAGTAAGAAACCTGCCACAGAAATGGTCTTCCTCGGTAGGAAGGCAAGCTACCCAAGAATACCCCTACATGCAGCAATGTCAGTGGCCATAGGTAAGGATTGGGTATTATATATTTCCAAAAAAGGTACAATGGCTTTCCAAAGGTATGAGTTAAAAAGAGCACCATTTGACTGAACATATTTGAGGCGTCTAGTAGCAGTTATGCTCTTCCATTTTCCAGGTGATTCAAAATTTGGCCCTAAATAGAAGAAGCAACTAACCACGGGCAAAACATGTCCACTATAGTTAATAGATCTCTGGTTAAGCTTCTTACCACTACAAACCATAGGATGAATATTGATCACCAGAATAGTCATAAAAGTTGTGACAGAATATAGAAGCCACTTATAGAGCTATAAAGTAGTGTGTGACTTTGGCACGTTGATAGTGAACTTAAAGATGACAGGAGGTTAGCTGTAGTCTGGGGGTGGTTAGCAACTGGTTAGGGCAAGCACCTCTTCAACAGCCAGTTGCCAATGTAGGGGAAGACTGGGAACCCCCAACCTCCAAAGGTGTGCTGCTACCAAAGCTGTGCCACCACGAACAGCAGATAGCGCTGCTGGGCCTGAAGGATGGGTATATGGAAATACGCCAGTGGCGGCTCCTCCATTAGGGTGGGGTGTCACCTCACTGCCTTCTCTTAGTGCAAGAAGCAGAAACATAAAATGATAAAACTACCATTTTATGTTTCTGCTTCTCGCACTGTGAGAAAGCATAAGTGCCTGGTGGGGGACACGTGGTCCTGCTCCAGGGCAGGGGGAGTGGGGGGGGGTGCGAGTGTCTTGCCTAATGTTATGGGCCTCATTAGGCCTCGACTGTAAAGTAGTCATGCGCACTCTCCATTTTCTCTATGTAGGCTACATGCAGCCTACATAGAGACAATGGCCTCCCTACAGGCGTGTGGAATTTTAGTTTGCGAGCTGAACATCATCTGCGCCAGCTTGTCACCCACGTACAACATGCACAACAGCCATTTTAGGTATCATGGTCTCCTTGTCCACAATCGATCACCAGCGCGCCCCTCTGACCCAGCAAGCATCCTCCGCGCACCCTGGCTCCCCCTCCCTCCCCCTCATGAGCATAACCCTTCTGCATGACCCTGTCCTTGGGAGTCACGCCTGCGCCTGACCAGCATCTCCTCTCCTCCCATGAATGCCCCTCTGTTGATAAACCTTCCCTCCGCGCTCGATTGTCCACGCGGCATGAATACCACTCCTTTGATGACCCCTTCCCCCGTGTCCAGCTGTCCACACAGGTCCGAGGCCATCGCCTAAGCCGGGAGATATCATTCACTGCCCCTTATTGTATGAGGTCGCTCTCCTTCAAAGGACCCTCTATTGATCCAGGCCTCCCCACCCCCTGTGATATGATCAGGCGCACACATCCTAAGACTCGACGGAACACTCAGCTGCGTGATGACCCCCTCCTCTTATCAGCAGGTTGAGGACCTCTATTGTGGAGGTATATGGGGGTGGGATTGACACGAGGATTACGGGGATGTCTTTTTCCTGGCGTCACAATGTTCTGATTATAATAAAGAAAGGTCACATGCCATAAACCAGGGTATAAGAGGCCAGGCCTCCGAGAGGCTGTTAGAGCACCTCGAGACGATACCTTGTTGTCTGATCTGATGTGTTCTGCTCCGTCGGAATAAAACTTCTGTTTCCTGCCTTCTGGTCTCCGGCGCCTGCCTCATTGCTTGGTAAATTTGAATGGTACAAGGGCGGTTAGCGCCGGGCAAATCTTGAGAAAGGTCCTAGCCCTACCTTTTTCTACAATTGGCGCCCAACGTGGGGCCCATCAGCGACACGTGGATCCAGTGGGAGAGGTCCCGACGACAGAGTGAACGACTGCAACGATCGGGAAGAGCTCGTGTCCGATAGACCCTCGTCTGACAGCCGATCATCCGACCTTCACTAGTTCTGAACAGACCTCTCTCGAGTGATCTACGGTCCTGACTGGGAACCATCAGGAGTGCCACGGGCATCACGAAGGAGAGAGGACGATCGGGCGCTGGATCCAGAGGACAGGAAACTGTCCATGCGGTCCGGGTAAGGTCGTGTAAACACGACGAATTGAGAAAAGATTGTTTTGTTTGGATAATACTAGTATTACGCTTTGTTGAAACCTCTGGAGATTCGCTGTCTGCAAACGGAGAAAACAACAGGCTCTCTCTTTGCAAACAGTGAAGGATAGGTAACGCAGACTTTTGTCCCCGTTGTAACCCGTCGTGCCTATCTTCCTCCCCCACTGTTTCCCGAACTGTCGTTCGTGGATTATTGTCTGGAGATTCTTTGTCTACAAACAGGGAAGAACAAGGTCTCTCTTTGCAGGTAGAGAAAGAGTGGGTAACGATAACTTTTCGTGCCCACTTATTCTCCCCACTGAATTGTTTTGATTGACCGATTATTCGGTATTGGTTCGTTTGAGGTATTCACCGCCGGCAAACAACGGAGAATAGAAATATTCTGTCTAGTCTTTGCCCGCCGTGATAAGATAGGTAGTGCAGACTTTTGTCCCCGTTGTAATCCGTCATGCCTATCTTCTCCCCACTGGTTGGTAGCCTGTTTAGCCCGGACCGCTTATTAGAGATGAACCATCCAGCTCCACTGGAGGGCACCCCTAATAAGGACATGTTCACTAAGCATGGACTAGTCGCTATAGCTTACACTAAGTTATGGCATAAATATACAAAGAAGAACCCTGAAAGTCAGTGGCCACTGATAGGTTCCTTTAATGAAAATAAAATAAAAACATTAGAAATAGCGCTCCAGAAGAATAAGACCACGCCCACTATGCTCGACAGTATCGGCATGTGGCGCAAAGAAACGGAACAACGAAAGAAAAGAGAAGAAGCAAAAATAGGGAAAGAATTACGAAAGGCAGCCCACCTAGCCGCAAAGCAACTAGAAGTGGAAATAAAGGAAAGAAAGGAAGCTACACAAAACCAAGAATCAGGATCGACAGGCCAATGTCCTGTTAGGACCCCCTCTGCACTCTACCCTGAATTGCCCTCCAAACAACGGGCGAACGATGAGTTACTGCTAGGTCCCCCAATCATCTACATGCCCCCTCCATATGCCCCCTGCCGACGAAGCTTTCAAGCTCCGAGTGCGAGCGAAAGTGACCTTAGTGCTAGTGCACCGGCCCTCACGGCCTCCGCACCAGCCACATTAACAACTTCGTCAGACGATCCCGAGGCTAGCAAACAACCACCAGCCAGACCAAATAGGTTGAGCAAAGATGAGCGGGATGGGATCGACAAAATAGCAAAGACATTAGTAGAACGAAGGGAGAGCGAAGATTATACAATGAGAGTATATAATTCACATGCCGACAGCCACAGACGGCATTTCATCTTGCGATTCAGCTACTACACCCTGAACGCATATGAAGATAGGTATCAAAGTAAGGGTCCCGCTAAACTAACAACGCTGTATAGGAAGATTGATGTTGGAGATGGGACTGAACATGAGGCGACTGAGCTCTTCATGCAGATGCTTGAGGTCTCCCGCCACCTCACGGAACAAAAACCAGAAGCCAAGGTTACAGTCCCTGAAACAACCTCGGTAGAAGTAGCCAATACTATGATGCCTATCAGAGAAGCGGCCCCTTACTGGATCCCGCCACGTGGCAAGGGAACGAGCGATGATATTAATGATGCAGATGCAAAAGGGAGGGTTGTGTACAATTGGGTTTACCAACCATGGGACCGACAGGATATCCTAACCTTCAAACAAACCCTGCCCGATTTAAGAAAGAACCCGACGGCATTTTATACCGAATTAGGCACAGCCTTGGGTTCGACAATAATGACTTTAGCGGACATTGACTTGTTCTTTGGGTTATGCCTGCCAGCTGACGTGTGGAAGCAAATCCGGAAGGCTGACCACACGGATCTGTTTGGACATACCTGGGACCAACTCGGTAAACTAGATAGACAGCGAGAGCCAGGAAGGAAACCAGTGAAGGACATACTGGAACTCCCAGACAAACTAGTTCAGAAGTTAAAGACACTGATCCCGGAAAGAAAGGTAGACTGGTCGATAGTCACGGCCTGTCGACAGAAACCCCAGGAAGATGTGTCAGAATACTTCTCCCGATTCGAGACAGTGTTCTCCGACTACAGTGGCCAAGACATGACCACCGCAACCGGACAGCACCTGTTTGTACAAAATTATGTAAAGGGCCTAACACAAGAAGTCTCCCAAAAACTGCAGACGAGTGAGAGTAGTTGGGGGGCCTCCAAACCCGCAGCTATCCTTCAGATGGCCCAGTATTACGAGCACCAAAAGAATGAGAATGATAGGGCGTCCGAGAAAAAGAAGAAAGATTTAAAGGAAAGGGTAATGATAGCCCAGATACAGGGTATAGCGGTAGGACGGGAACACCAAAGGGGGAACTACCAATCAACCACCCCCAGAGATCTACCTCCTAAAGATCACACCCCAGCACCCCACACTGGACGTAGAGACATTAGCAATGACCAATGCGCCTTCTGCAAAGGGTTCGGCCATTGGAAATCCCAGTGTCCGGTTCTGCTAGAGATGAATAGAAATAGGGATTCCAGGGATGTGGCAGGTGGTCCGAGGAATAGAGTACAGGGACGAGGGCACCCCAACGACACCAACAATGACAGATCAGGGAGACTGAACACATTTGACCGTCCCCGACAGAACCAATATCAGCTATCCGAAGGTGAAAATGCCCCCGATTTTGCATAGGACTGCCAGGGGCAAGGGAGGGATCCAGTCGAGCTCTGTGTTGACCAGCAAGGTCCTTATGTCACCGCTAAGGTCCTGGGTACAGAGTCTCCATTCTTGGTAGACACTGGGGCGACACGTAGTGTGTTATCAAAACGACTGATTCCAAGGGCACCCTTGTCTGGCTCACACATAACGTCGATCGGTTTCGATGGAACGCCCTCCACTAACCCCCTGTCCGTACCTATTACCTTTGACCTAGAAAACAACACCACTGACGCGACATTTCTACTCTCCTCCAACTCCCCTGACGCCATTATGGGCATTGACTTACTGAAACATTTTCGAGCTACCATTAGGTGTTCCCCAGATGGAATACGAGTCATCCTGTACGACAACCCAGACATGCCCAGATCCCGTCCCCCACGACACATGTGCTCCATAACTGACGCTGACCTGTCCCTGCTCGACACCCTGCCTCCGTACCTGTGGGCCAAAAATGACTCTGATGTGGGGCGAATGATGATTGATCCTATTCACATAACTGTACGACAGGACGCTATGCTCCCGAAACTCCCGCAATATCGGATATCGCCAGAGGGTGAGAAGGCACTGGTAGCGATCATTCAGTCTCTGGTAGATGCAGGAGTGGTTGAAGAGGTGGTTAGCAACGTCTGCAACAGCCCAATCCTACCTATTGTTAAGAAGCAAGGTGAAGGAGATGAGAAAGCGTACCGCTTCATCGACTTGCGAGAGATTAACAAAGTGGTTGTACCCCAATATCCTGTAGTCTCCGATATCACCACCATTCTGACCCTCATCCCGTCCACTGCCACCACCTTCACTGTTATCGACCTTAAGAACGCGTTTTTCTCTATCCCCATTCATCCAGACAGCCGTTATCTCTTCGGCTTCACTTTAAAATCCCGCTCGTACCGATTTTGTAGAGCTCCCCAGGGGTACACTGAAAGTCCCAGCATTTACAGCCAGGCCCTCAAAAGACAGCTGGATGCCTTCCAGCTACCAGAGGGAGTGGTGTTGATCCAATATGTCGATGATATCCTTTTGGCGGCCGACACCACCCCGCTTGCAACGACAGCCACCGTCCAACTCCTACACTTTCTTGCAGAAAATGGCCATAAAGTCTCCAAAAAGAAGTTACAGTTCTGCCAGCCACAAGTGACTTACCTAGGCCATCTTCTGTCCAAAGAAGGGAGGAAACTTACACCCGACCGAATCCAAACCATCCTAGACACCCCCATCCCAAAAACACAAAAGCAGGTCCGCTCTTTGGTTGGCCTAACCTCTTTTTGCAGACAGTGGTTGCCTAATTACAGCCTCATTGTGAAACCATTACTTGCCCTGCTGACCAAAGATGTCCCCTCCCCGCTTCCTTGGACCACTGAGTGTCAAGCCTCCTTTAAGGAATTACGGGATGCACTCTGCTCAGCACCCGTCCTCGGAACGCCGGATTACTCCAAACCCTTCTCCCTCTTCACCCACGAAAGGGAGGGATGCGCATTGTCTGTCCTAACTCAATCGATTGGTCCTAAGCAGCGCCCTTGTGCCTACTTCTCCGCCACTCTTGATCCTGTAGCCAGAGCTTTGCCTGCCTGCCTTCGAGCAGTAGCTGCCGCTGCTGTCTCTATCCGTCAGAGCGAGGGAATCGTACTTTCCAACTCCCTCACCGTGCTAGTACCCCATGCTGTCGACACCCTCCTGAACCAAACCAAGACTCAACACCTGACTAGCGCACGACTGACAGGGTACGAACTGACGCTACTTGCACCCCACATCACACTAAAGAGATGCACAACTTTGAATCCTGCCACATTGCTGCCCCTGCCTGAAAATGACCCCGACATTCCTCCCATCCACGACTGTGTGACCCTCACGGACGAACAAACTAGGAGTAGGGTTGACCTCCGAGACACTGCTTTTACTGACCCCGATGGAGAGCTATGGGTAGACGGCTCATGCATCAAACTCCCAGATGGCACCACTTCAGCTGCCTATGCAGTAACGACAGCCCGAACAGTAGTTGAAACAGCCTGCATCGCACAACGATCTGCCCAGGCAGCAGAGCTGATAGCCCTCACCCGAGCATGCATCATAGCCGCAGGGACCACCGCGAACGTATATACGGACAGCCAGTATGCCTTCGGAGTGGTCCACCATTTTGGGCTCCTGTGGAGGGAGAGGGGATTCCTGACGTCCCACGGCACCCCAATCCTCCACGGAGATCTAGTTTCCGCTCTGATTGAAGCAGTTCTCCTCCCCAAACGATTAGCGGTGAGCAAATGTCAGGCACACAAAAGGGTAACAGACTTAGTCGGACAAGGGAATGCATTGGCCGACATCACTGCACGAACCACAGCTGAGAATAGGACGGCAACACGCATGTATGTGACCAGGTCACAAGCAGAGAGATGGACTGACGCAAGGGAAATGATCAGAGACATCCAGTCGGCCAGCACCCCTCACGAACTGACTAAGTGGGCAGGGGTGGGTTTGAAGGACGAAGAGGGCTGCTGGCGAACAAGAGATGCAAACAGATGGTTGCTACCCGACTCATACCTGATCCCCATACTGACAATGGCTCATTCCCCCGCACACATAGGATCCGCACCCATGATCGAACTCATTTCCAAAGTCTGGCACAACGACAAAATCCCCGACTCAGCCAGACGCCTAGTTCAGCAGTGCCTTATCTGTCTGCAACACAACCCCGGGAAAGGAACTGTGGTACCCCGGGGAGGGTTTGGGACCCCCAATCACCCCTTTGAGGTCCTTCAGATGGACTACATCCAACTAGAGAGATGCCAAAGCTTGAAGTATGTACTAGTCATTGTATGTGCCTTCAGCAAATGGGTAGAAGCTTATCCAACCCGTGACAACACTGCCATGACTACTGCCAAAGTACTACTGAAAGAATTTTTCCCTCGCTATGGCCTTTGTCGAATTTTATGGAGCGACAATGGCCCCCACTTCATAGCTGAAGTTATCCAATTAATCCTAAAGGGGTTGGGGGTGAAGCAAAGGTTTCATGCGGTCTTCCACCCCCAATCCGCCGGTCTGGTGGAGCGCCACAATGCCACATTGAAGTTGAAATTGTCAAAAATAGTGGCAACCACCGGACTTAAATGGCCAGACGCTCTCCCTTTGGCCTTGCTATCAATGCGCTCCACTCCCACTAAACACCATTTGACCCCCTATGAGGTCGTATTCGGGCGACCGATGAACCTCTGGACCGCTCCCAAACCGACCTCCATTCATGACGTCCCGGACGTCCTACTGTCTGATTATTTGTGCAAATTAACTAAAACGTTGTCTGTCATTCATCAACAGGTGCAGCAGGCCATCCCCGATGCTTCCAGGGGCCCCGGCCATGACATCCAACCGGGAGATTTCGTGTTGATACGAAATTTCCAGCGGACCAAGAGTCTGGAACCGCGGTGGACGGGCCCCTGGCAAGTGCTGATTACCACCCGAACGGCGCTTCGAGTGGAGGGGAAGAAGCACTGGCTGCACGCACATCATTGCCGGAAGGTCTCTGCGAACCTGGCCACGACAGAAAACGTCAGCACCCAAGAAGAGCTCCTGAGCAAAGACCGACCGATATTGGACTGTTATCCCGATACTGAGGCACTCGAACTTGCAAAATTCTCTGATCCCACTGTGCCATCCAGAGAAGGGTATTTCCTGCGTCGAAAGGAGGGAGTTTCGGCTAAGTAGGCCACGGACTAAGTTAAATCTCAGAACGGTGACCTAAACACAATCAAGGGTTACCGGGAGAGAAGCTAAACGAAGTCTGTGGTTCTGCCCACTACCGAGCCCCTTGAAGGTGATGGAAGCGCCAGATAAGAAGATGATGGAAGCGCCAGATAAGAAGATGATGGAAGCAACAGGAAATACCCAGTATAGAAATCCAAAGACTGACAACTTGCACAAATCAAAGACAATCGCACTCTTCATTGTCTTCCTCTTCTGCCTCCTCCTCATGACCTCCTTCTGGATTCTGGAGGAAAGCACGCCGGCTCATGAGGCACTACTACCTATTGCACAACCGACACCCCTGAAAGAGCATCACCTAATCTCTCTGTCGCCTCAGCTCCGAGAAAGGCGCAGGGAATTTTGGAACAATTCCTTCGTGCAACTGTTGCACCAACACAACCTCGCTGCAAATGCTACGAACTGTTGGATCTGCGGGTTGCTCCCGCATGCCACTGGACACTCCATCCCCTTCATCCCTTCACCTTTCTCAGTTCACGGCTCTTGCCTCGCCTGGTTGATACTCATGCAAGAGAGCCACCAGGACAACGCCACCTCCAGCCGGACAGTGTCGCACTTCTACTCTGGGTTCTGGCTGAACAAAGCCGAAAAGACCTCTGCTGCTCTGTGTCCTGCGCTCACGGGCGCCACCTTCCTTAAAGACATTCCTGCCAAAGAAAGAGTCGAAGTACAGGTGCTCCACAATCCAGCCAGGACCACCTTCTCTCATCTGCAAAAACAAACTACCGCTACTCTGACTGTGGCCCTGTCTGTTATCAATGTCACAGGTCTCGTGTGTCTCGAAGGCCATGGAACGCAGCTGGTGGGTCACAGCGCCTGCCGAATCACCAGAACATTGGACTCAGCTGACCCCCCTTCCTTTGTTGCTTCTCCGAATATGTACTTTGTGTGTGGCACCAAAGCTTACACCTGGCTCCCGAGAGGTTGGAAAGGCGCCTGTTACATTGCCTTCGTTCTTCCACCCACATATGTAGCCCCTGCCAACCACCACCGGCAGAGGCGTGCAGATGACATTGGACAAGCCGACTCCACCGGAGCACAGTTCCTGGATGCAGCAAAGGGACTTGTTCTCCTGTGGGGCCCAATGGCAAACAGCCGTGCTATCCGACACCTGACCCAGGCAGTAGAAACAACGATCAACATCACGGCTGGCATCCTCGCCAACAACACTGCGGAGCTTCAGGCGGTCCGCCTTGTGACCCTTCAAAATCGTCTTGTCCTAGACGTGGTCCTAGCCGACCGAGGAGGAGCATGCCGCATCATCGGATCCAGCTGCTGCACCTACGTGCCAGACAACTCGCCTTCAGTCTACAAAGCCATTGAACACCTCCACAGACTTTCCTCAGAGGTTCACCAAGAACAGGAAGGATGGTCACTTGGGAGCTGGTTTTGGGACGCTTTGAAGAACTGGGGTTGGAAGTTGTTTTCCTTCGTGCTGATACCTGTTGTGATATTATGTGGGTGTTGCTTAGGTATCCAATGTCTGCCACCTTTGTGCGGCCTTGTTTCTAACTGTATGTGCCCAAAGACTTTGGACTTCCGAAATGAGCACATGAGTCCCCTCTATGAAGTAGAAATACGTGGCCTTATGGGGATAAATCCAAACTGACAAGTTGGCGAGACATGTTAAAAGGGAGGACTGTGGAATTTTAGTTTGCGAGCTAAACATCATCTGCGCCAGCTTGTCACCCACGTACAACATGCACAACAGCCATTTTAGGTATCATGGTCTCCTTGTCCACAATCGATCACCAGCGCGCCCCTCTGACCCAGCAAGCATCCTCCGCGCACCCTGGCTCCCCCTCCCTCCCCCTCATGAGCATAACCCTTCTGCATGACCCTGTCCTTGGGAGTCACGCCTGCGCCTGACCAGCATCTCCTCTCCTCCCATGAATGCCCCTCTGTTGATAAACCTTCCCTCCGCGCTCGATTGTCCACGCGGCATGAATACCACTCCTTTGATGACCCCTTCCCCCGTGTCCAGCTGTCCACACAGGTCCGAGGCCATCGCCTAAGCCGGGAGATATCATTCACTGCCCCTTATTGTATGAGGTCGCTCTCCTTCAAAGGACCCTCTATTGATCCAGGCCTCCCCACCCCCTGTGATATGATCAGGCGCACACATCCTAAGACTCGACGGAACACTCAGCTGCGTGATGACCCCCTCCTCTTATCAGCAGGTTGAGGACCTCTATTGTGGAGGTATATGGGGGTGGGATTGACACGAGGATTACGGGGATGTCTTTTTCCTGGCGTCACAATGTTCTGATTATAATAAAGAAAGGTCACATGCCATAAACCAGGGTATTAGAGGCCAGGCCTCCGAGAGGCTGTTAGAGCACCTCGAGACGATACCTTGTTGTCTGATCTGATGTGTTCTGCTCCGTCGGAATAAAACTTCTGTTTCCTGCCTTCTGGTCTCCGGCGCCTGCCTCATTGCTTGGTAAATTTGAATGGTACAAGGGCGGTTAGCGCCGGGCAAATCTTGAGAAAGGTCCTAGCCCTACCTTTTTCTACAGGCGCCCGGCTGGGGCGCGGTCTGCTGCGCCTTACCAATCACAACACTGCCATTGCAGTGTTGTGATTGGCTTAGGGGAGCAGGAGGAGGGAGGCTGCCCAAAACGCGCCAGGAGCTGAGGTGGCAGCATGGGATGCAGTCACGGAGGAAGGGAAGTACGTTTATTATTTTATTTTGATTGGTGCAGCGTTTCTGTTCTTGGAAGTCCTGGAGGGATCGGATATCACTCCCCATAAAAAGAATGTAAACAGACTACTGGCAGTTGGGACAGTCTGTACTTCCTGCACTCCTGCAGTCCAGTCTGCACTCCCTGTGATGGTCTTTAACGCTCACTCCCTTCTTTTCCTCACGCACACCTTTCTCACTCGCTGTCCCCACACCGTCATACTTTCTCCACTACAGTTTCCCTGCCCAGAGGGGACATCCGTCACCTTTTGCGATAGATGAACAAATCTTCACCCTCTCAACTAACCATTAATCTTTCTTTTTGCCTCTGCATATATTTTGTTTAATTGTTTGTTAATACACCACCATATTGATTCCGCTCCTGTCTCTTGACGCCTTGTTCCATCCAGTGACACTGATTTTTATCCTCATTCTTCTTTCACTTTCTCCTCTCATCTGTTGTCTCCTCTTTTCTTTTTCGCCCCATCTCTATTGTTTTTCTGCTACCAGTCTATCTCAATTATTCCCTCTATGTTCTCATTGGTCTCTCACCCTCTCCTGCTCGCTGATCTATGATCGCTGGCCCTTTCCGCCCCTCTACCGCTTCTGTATTTTCCTTTGGCTCTCCCTTCCTCACATTTGGCACATTTCCCCTTCCTACCTAACCTCCTGGCATTGCTATATCTTCCATAGATTCCCCTCTTTCAGTTTAGTCCATTTGTAGTGCTTTTTTTGTATGTCCCACTCGTTCTCTCCTCTATTATTTGTTTTCGACTTATCTGTCGTTCCTATAACATTTGTCCATCTAGCCAAGACTCCCCTCTCTTTCATCTCTACCTCAGACATCTTCCTCATTTCTCTTGTTATCTCTTTCTCTGTCCTGCTCCTCTGTCCTGCGCGATCTCAATCTTTTTTCTACTTTGTGGCTTCTCTTCAGTCACTTCTTACTGCTAGTTCTTTATTTTTGTTTATTCATCTCCCCCCTCTCGTATTGATGTCCACCAATCTCTCACCATCTTTGTCTCTTCCTGCGTCTTTTATTGTGCCTGCTACGGTACTTCATATACTTGTGTTTCCCATATTTCATCTGCCTTGCTCTCTCTTTTCTCCTGCCTTATTCTCTGTCAGTTTCTTCCCGCTCTCCCCATATTGTGCTATGCCTCGAGATCTCCGTGGCTTTGCTCCCCTGTCCTTTTGCCCCGCTCTCCCTATGTCCACCGTTTTCCGTAGTTTCTTCCTTTCACCCCCTCCTGCTACTTCTGTATTTCTGTGTATCCCACTCGTTGGCACTTCTCTTCCACCTGAATCTCCTGTTCCCCCTTCTTTGCTGTCTCTTTCTAGACTATTGTCTCATCTGCTGCTTCACATCTAATGCTCCCTCCCACCACTGTGTTTCGAAGACTATTCGTCCCATCCACTGCCCAGACCTCTCTCTCTCTCCCCCCCCATCTCTCTCTTTGGATTCTGCTCTCTCAGTTCTCTTCTCCCCTATCCCTCTGCATTGCCACCTCTCTCTGTCTATCCCACTTGTTACTTCTCCTGCAGCTCTCTCTCCTGCACCCTCTGTATTTGTTTTCATTGTTTCTCCCACTCTGAACTGGTGCCTCTAGCTCAGCTGCTCTCTCCTGTGCATTGGTCTCCCCAGTCTCCCCCGTCACTTCTCCCCAGGAATTTCTGAAACTCTCATCTGGCACCTTTTTCCCTTCACCCCTCCATTGTCTAGGCATTGCCCACTCTCTTTGTCGCCTCCTTTGCCTACAATCTCTTATCTCCCTCTTCTACCCAACTCTAACCTTCCCCCATAACTCCCTCCCCATCACCTGAGAAGAGGGATGTTTCCCATCGCAAGCAGTGCTTAACTATTGGAAAACCAGGAGTGCTCGAGGTGGGTATTTGTAAAACACTCATTCCCCTGTGCTTCTAGGCACAGAGTGCCCGAGGGCTCCTCTTGTTGATAAAAGCAGGCCGACGTTAACTCCCGTGCTCAGAAACACACATGTCTGAAAGTGGGTGAATGTGGGCTTGGAAAAATCAACTAAAAAGGTCAGTGACATTTATGGCGCAAATGCGTAAAAGTGAAATGCCAATTAAAACTTTCGCCTTGAAGAAATGGAAAAAGACACGTGGGAGGCCGCTTCTGTTTAAGCTGGTTTTTGTTCAAAGGTGCAACTCTCACTGAACATTGAGTCTGTAGATTGTACTTACTTGAATCGCATAGTATCTGAGTTTCTAAACCCTGTTCTACCACATTGAGTATTTTTCGATGGTTGGACTTCTTAACCTTGGAGAAGGGTACATTGCTCAAAACATCTCTTAGATGTAACAATGCTGCACTAAACACCAATTCAGATTTAACACAGGCTTTCCACTTGATATGGGAAGATGGTTTTAATCTGTGTGTATTGTATTTTATAATAACTAGCAGCCCGTCCCGACGTTGTCCGGGGATGAATTGCTGCCGGCCAGTAGTATATTGTTTTGTAGGATTTCGTTTTGATAGCATTTCTTATCTGTGATAGGCCTGTGAAACGCTCCGATTCACAGTGCACTGCTGATGCACTTAAGAGTGCGCGGTCTGTAGTGTGTGAACTCTAGTTTCCCTACTTTATTTTTCCTTGCAATATTATATAGCGCGAACTCGACAACATGGCATGAGCACAATTTACATTACAGAAGAACACATTCATTTGTGGTAGGCACGTGGAGACAAAGCGTTTTGCCTGGAATCACAGGATGTTGAGCTGATGCCGAGATTCGAACGTAGCTCCCCAGCTCTAAAGTTCGCAATTCTAGAACTTCTGGCGGGACGTGTGTCTAAAAGTGTATGTCGGTGCTGGCCATCAATGAGAGAGACCTGTGCATTTTTAAAATGGGTGGTGAAAAAATATGAGTATGTTGCTGGAGATGTTGGCCACCGTGCCACCAATCTACTTACCGGGGGATGGATAGTCCCTTTCTTGCTATTCCCGTGGAGGCGGGCCTTGTGTCCGGATGTGCGTGGCGCGAGGCCTGTGCGCAACAGAAGTGGAAAATCTCCAGTGTGCGCTTCAGGCGTCACCGGAAGTTAGGGCGAGATTAGATTTCCTGCACAATGGTCCCTGTTTGGGCTCCTTCCGGTCCTTGGGAATAGCGCCATGCCTGACCTCCATACAGTAAAGCAGGTGCACGTCACTGGGAGAGCGGGGCAAGCACACCCGGAGCTGGAATGTACAGAACCTGGCCTGAAAAAACAATGAAATATTGGGCACAACGCTCGTTTTTTTTCGTAATCCCGCGCCGCGCACACGCCCACAGCAAACGCCCACAGCACTCGATATGAGACATGGCATGAAGGGCAGAACGTACCACACGCCCCCAGCATTTGTCACGCCCCCAGCAAACGCCCACAGCACAACGCAGACACGCCCACAAGGGACTACTTTGCTGGCACGGTTCTTTTACCTTTTAAATGTATATGGTGGACGTCTGCATAGCCTATGTCCTTCTGCTGCAACTGCCCTTTCCAACGCTGTATTGGGTGTTGTGATTGGTGCTGTGGTTCCTGAGATTACCGGCCTCAAAGGTTTGGGCTCTCTCTTTATTATATATATATATATATATATATATATATATATATATATATATATATATATATACATATATACATACACATACATACATACATAGATTTCACATGTATTTAATTTTCTAACCCCAAATTTGCCTTGCTGTTTAATTTTTTTTGACCGCTCTATAGTGGAGTTTCAATTACAGAGGTGTGGGCTGAAGGTTATTTTGGCTGGGGATTTCAATGCTAAGTTAGGCAGTAAAGCCTCAGTTTATAGTGAAAGCCTGCCCTGAGCAGACGTGCGGGGATGTACACTGCAGGAACAAGATCAGAGAGGTCATTACCTGTCTCCTAATGTCCCCACGTTTGATTTGTGTAATGCGATAGAGATCACAGGGGTGACCTTAGTAGGACTCGGGGGTGTGGAGGGGCAAGGGCGAGGACTGGACGGGATCATCAGACCTCAGAGAGTTTGACACCTTCCTGCTTTCTCAAATTTGCTTGAAAATGCACCATTTGCCCACTCTTTTTTTCAAAATTTTCTAGGGGGGAGAACGCCCCAAAACCCTCCGTAGGTGGTTTGGACTCACTCGCTAGCCACGGTGCAGTACGACAATTGTTTTACGCCTCACCACTTTCGAATGTCACCATCCGCCACTGAAATAGGCATTCTGCAGATTCAACACCACCATCCAGCTTCCAGGTTTGAGGTCAGACCAGACCTTGGTCAATCTAAGCATTATGAAATTTTCCTTCAGGAGGAACGTGCTAAGAGGATGAAGGTCTAATTAAAGACAAAGGCCTCTGTCCTTCGTTGGCACCAGAAAGTAGTGGCAATAAATACTTCTGCCACAGGCACCCTCTCGATAGCCCTTATGGCCAAAAGGGTTTGCAATTCCTGCCGTAAGATGGACAGATAGACATCTATTAGTTGGTCGAGGAACAGTGGAAGGTGCAGCGGAGTGGCAATGAAGGGCAAAGTGTACCCCTTCTATTAACTTCCAGCAGTGGGGCGACGCTTATTCGCCATCACGAATGAGCCATCCACCTATGAGATGGTAGTGCTTCACTTTTGTCCCAATTGACTTTATATCCAGATATTATGGAGAAACCAGCTATGGGGTGCTGGATTACATTACAGCAAAATATAAGACATCATTGTAGTATGAATGGAAGGTTTTCCCAGCTTCCATGAATATGTGAATGACACGTCAAGTGTAATTTTTTAGGCAACTTTTTGCACACCGATCTGCCACCTCACATGCCCAAATTTACTTAGAGTTTAACTTAATTAACCGTCGCTCCAGCAAGCATCTCAAGTTTTAAACTTCTGGTACCGATGCAAAACTAGGTAGTTTAAAATGTTATTTGTGGGCAGAACTGAGAAATAACAAAATGAGCAATCAAACGGCATAAAGTGTCACTTTATAACGTGTTAGGACATTTACAAGCGCATTAGATATGGGAAACTTATCTATTACCACTGCCATTTAAAAAAGCAACAGCGCCTACAACCTTTTAATCAGGACAACAAAGAATACACTACATTAAAGCAATACAGCACTTATTTGAATCCTTACCCTTTGGGCAAATTACGACCCTATCTCATTGAAGCAGTTTCGCTAAGAAGAAAGAGAATATCGCCAGGTTTAGATTCGACCTGTTTGAAAATGGCTAAATAAAAAGAATGCAAAGGAATTCGGTTCTCACACCAGTGCAGGCTCTGTTATAATAAAGGTGAATCTCTGGAGCACATTCTATGTTGCTAAAACAGTGTTAAGTCTGAGCGAGGCATTTTGTTTAATCCCATCATTCCGAGGCATAGGCTTTGTGCCCAGGTCGTTAAAGAATGTTTAAATCCAAAACGCACAAAGCTTGCATGTGGTTTTTAAAAGTTTATGACTAGTATTTTAGATACAATTAAGGCTGCTTCTACAGTAATGCCAATCAGCACGCATCAGGAGTGAGTCTAACGCATTTCAGTGTGGTAATCTGCATCACCGCACTGAAATACATTAGTCACGCATTATAGCACTGCTCAGCCGCCAAAGCAGAACGCTATGCACTATGTAAGCAGCAGTAGCGTGGTGCGCGCTGTTCCCGGCAGGTTATAGGTCTGGCAGCTCGTAGCTCTGCGAGTTCTCCTCTCTCACTCCAACAATGTATCCAAGCTAGACACCCCGGCCCTAATACACAAGCATAACTGACTTTAAAATCAGTGCCCGGCCAGTCACTGCATGTTAGAGCTAATTAGGCAAAGGTCAGTGGGGGGTGAGAGTCAAACGCAGCGGGCAGGGAAAGGAGATTAGGTTGGGAGCCAAGTGCTCACTGTTGTGGCCGCGGCCGGTGGTAGGAACGACGTGGATTGGATCCCACCCTGGCCATGCAACTAACCCCAGCCCACTGGACCGTGAATCAACATCAGTAAGTGCTGCTGGAGTGAAAGGCAGTATTTGTTTTCATTACTTAACACCTGCCATGCTGTAATTTAATTGCTGTTAAGTTTGCATGGCAATTTGGCATGGTGGTAGAGTTAACAAGAGCCGCGGGGTGCTTGTGCTGTTCTCCCTTAGTTCTAAAGCTCCAAGTTAATAGTTATAAATATGTTCTATAAAACATCTACGTGGCTTGAGCTTACTTGATAAAAGTGTTCTGTGAAGTTCTCAGACTTATTGTTCAGAAATTAGCTCTATTTAACTGATACCGTTTTCTAGATGCATGGTATTGTATTATTTTATTTCAAATCGAGGGTATTTATTGCTACTTGCAACGTTTTTTTTTTATTAACTATGCAATAAAGATTTGTAGTTTAATTTCTCTTTAGAAAGAGCAAGCAAGATTTTGAGGAAAAAAGCTGAGTCCCTTTCATAAATG
Source organism: Lissotriton vulgaris (assembly GCF_964263255.1). NCBI lineage: Eukaryota > Metazoa > Chordata > Amphibia > Caudata > Salamandridae > Lissotriton > Lissotriton vulgaris. The sequence continues at coordinate 1,475,603,590 of NC_141691.1, forward strand.
TGCATTACACACTAATATTAATATTTAAACTTTAGATTCCTCAAAAATACCTGTAAAATATTAAGTGAAAGTGTTAAGTGGATTCCAGAATTGTCTGGCACATAGGCTTTTCTGCTTTGAGGTTTGAGACATGTTATTGTTTTTTTATTTTTGCATTTGCATAGCGAGACCGACTCCTAGAAAGGTAACTTGGTGCTGGTGACATGCATTACTGCAGCCAAGCACCAACAAGCAGGAATCTCATTAGCAACTGAGTTTCAGCCAGATCATGCAATTGAAGAGAGTAGGCAGGAATAAACTTAAACATTAGCCTCAAAATCCAGCCAGCTATTTGAACGATCAACGGGAAGTCATTGGAGCCTTTTTGCAAGCTGCAGAAAGATGGTCAAATTCACATAAGGCCAAAGTTCAATTAACAGCTCAATTGGATACTCTTGCTCCCATACTGCTGTGCTGCTTCTCCCTCTCCACATACTCAGGACTGCAGCTGGGAGGAGGAGGCTGGTGGCAAATGGGGCAGCTTGCTGACGCTCTCAAGCCTGAATTCTCTGTGACAGCCCCCCAAAGCATCTATAGCAGCCCAATCAGATATTTAAACTTCTAACGACCATCGATAGTGGGTGAATAAAATATTTCCTCTTTGTTACTACTTCTAAAGACTCATGATTTCTCATTTGGGCATACATGGTGTGAGGAGATCATCCTCACAGCAGAGCCTACAGTTACATTCAACTGATTTTATGACTGCGCTTCATGATAAGGATTTTATTACCTGCTACAGTTCTTCGTTTTAGGTTTTAGTATTTTCCTTCCTGCTGCCACCTACTAATTACTCAATTTTAACAAAGTCTGCATGTTACTACTAGACTTTTATTTCTTTTAGTATTTGTATATTTTGGCCTTTTAGCCTTGCCTAGTACTTTACCATTTCGAAAACTTACTAGGCTGTCATTTGCAGTTTGATACCTCAACATATTTAGTTTAATGCCATATGGGTAAACCTATATATCACAAGCTACCTGGGGTATTATAGCTAGTACAAAAACTGTAGTCCCCAATATACCAACAGCGAACAATTAATCATACATCTAAATAAAATGTACTCAGAAAAAGCTAAATAGAGACTGTATTAAGAAAACACAGTGGGTGGCAGTGAATAAAACATGCTTGGCGGTCTCTTAAATGTAATATACGTGCGATAAAAGTGACCACAGTGCATACAATACATTCAAGAACAGCACAGCCCGATAATATAAATGGTCTCAAATAACAGTCCTGGAATAATGCAGCAATCTGGGAAAAAGGAAACTTCGTCACTTATTGTACTATTTCACTTGGGTACAGTGGGAATTTCTGGATCCTTGGAAGCCGCAAGACAATTAGGGAGAGAAATGTGTAGCAGTATTGGTAAGGATACCATCAGAACGTAGTGGTAAACTGATGATTTACCAGTGAGAATAACCTAAACAAAATTCACAGGTGCTAATACTACAACAAGTTAGTAAAATGAAATCAGGCAGCGAGACATTAATTAGCAAAGGTTTTAATGTTTTAAATGGTGACTGTTTGCTATAAACTGCTGTCCAGCAGCCATAACCTTGGTCTGAGTACAGCTCAATGGAAAATGTTGCTCCTTGGCTCACTATTCTCTTATCTACTCAGACCATAAAGTTCTTTTGTGTTTATTGATCCAGTATACCTTCTGTGCACATACACGAGAGGCCGGCTGCCAAGCCTTAATTTCAGATGTGGTAAAGGAAACTGATCCGGACAGGATTACGGACTCTTCTAGCAGAGCTGTGACAATATTTCCATTAATGATGGGCGCCATCTAATGCCAGTATCCTAAAGACAACGTTCACCTTGATAACCACTATTTCGGTCTAAGTTACAGCCCCTATTAAAGTGTCTGCTCCAATCAATGCGGAAAGTGCTAGCAAGTGCATTTTTATCGAGGCAAGCTCAGGAGACTAAGGCAAACAAGCATTTGCAATGCAATCGGCCTCACATTAGTGAAAACTAGTGGGGGGATCATGGCGGGGGGGGACTGCTGAGCGTATGAATGCTTCTTAATGTTTTTAGCGAGTGCTTGTACTTTTTCGATTTTTTGAAGTCGGTTATGTAAATGCACGCTTGTTATTAGCTTCGAAATAGGAAACAACCACAAAATAAGTGATTGTAAATAGAGCTGAGAGTTGTTTCCGTGAAGCAGCCAGCCACGAGCAGCGGAGGCAAACAAAAAAAAAGTGCTCCAAAAGAATTTTGATTGACATAAAGCGCAAGAGCACATGTAATGAACCAAAGTCCTATCCACATCCTGAACAGAGAACGCACCCATTGCCGCCGCAGACCCCAGCGTACTCGCTGAAGGAAAGAATTTTACCTTACCATGTCACCACACTCTAGTGCAACGCAAGTTTTAACCAGCATTGTATTATTTTGTAACCCTGGCATGATCTGATTTTCAGATCAAGGAATTTATGAAGCGGTCTATCCAACCCTTCTCTGGTTTTGCGGCACGGTTCACGCTAGATCAGCGCCACTTAGGTGCTTCCTTCGACACACACCAATCAAATTGGCTCACAGTGTCACCGTCACTTAGGTGCCTCCTCTGATAACCCCATTATTTATTTGACCAGCCGGGTTTGAATTATCACCCGTGGAGTGATCTATAAGAATCTGCACATATGAACTACAGCCCTGAAGAAGTCGCTGGATATTTCGCAATGTGACAAAACATGTGTTGGCTGGTTGCTCTTTTGATGTTACACTGAATAAAAGACAAAGAACAGAGCGTTTGGAATTTTAATGACTTTGGTGTTCAGAGGAATTGATGAACTTTCATCAAGAACTCTTATACGTGTGCACACGACTTTGGTTCATCACTTTGTGCAGGATTTCTCCTTCACACACATGGGGTTTATATGGTGTTTCCCCTACCTGTTGGCACCGTACTTACTGGCATATAGCACACTACACGCAATAGCAGCAGAGCGCCACTACTTCCTAGACCACCAACACCCCACCACAAGAGCACATGTAACAGGGGCAGCCCATAGGCAGTCTGCACGGGAGGTTACAAAAGTGCAATAGGAGGGACTAGCCAGAATTTACAAAGGATAGTAAGAGGAGCCAAGAGAAAAGATGGGAGGCGCTTGAAGCCCATATTTTAGATACAGCATGCCTCGCCGAGCAGCACTTGTGCTGCCTATGCACATAATAAAAAGAAAAGCAGGATACATAGGAGCTAAAGATCCTGAGGGTCTGGAGAGCAGATATGGGGACTTAGATTCAAGCCGGCAGGGACAGGCAGAGACCGCAGGCGATTCCTCTGAGGCGGGCCGACAGGACAAGAACTGATGCGGAGACAGGTGATGGGTGGAGAAGCCACTAGGAAACCAAAGCCATACCACGCACCCCCAGCGACCTTAAGGAGGGAGGCACTGTGGTCCTAGTTGCCCCAGTCCTAACCAAGGGCTGAGGTCACATGCAAGTGACCGTTATAATCACTAGGTGAACAGAGAGGTGCGAAGGGACTGCTAAGTAGTCATTGGCACAGGGCACTGAGATGTGTGGGTGAGGCACTTTGGGACAAGGTGTGCATCACTAAATGTTGGTAGAGAACTAATGGAGCCTGATATTGTAACAACTGCACTTGGTGATGGTGAAGGGTATGTGCAATAAAGCCGTAAGAGAGCACTTAAATTATCGCTCTGTTTTTCCCAGAGGGCCAGCACCTTTCTACAGAGGTCAATGGGAGAATAACCAAGACAGAAAAAGACAGCTGGGAACTAGGACCTCAAAGTGGATAACTTTAAGAATTGGATCTATGCTTACAACTTTCCACCAATAAACACTGCTCCCTTAAAACCTTTGGGGTCATGTGATTTACAGCCTGCTACAAAAACTTTGCATAGAGAAGAGGCTTAAGGGTCTGAAGGGTCGCAACATGATTCAATCAAAGCACAAGATGGTCCTACACTGGGCAAAAAGGAATGCCATGTAGAAAAGCCTGCACGATCAGTATCAAGTTAAAAAACCCCACCCAAGTGATAAGCCCATGGAGGATGACAAAGCATAAGAACTCTCCATCCAAATGGAGGATTCTCCATCATTTGCAGTAAAAGTAAAATAAAGAAATTACTCAAATTAAAATAAAAAACATATGACAAAGCGAATAATCTGCTCTTAGGAATTACTCTTCTTTCAAGTAGTCTGCAGGTGAGAAACACGATTTTGTAAATTTTTCAAAGAGCATGCAAGACAGTTGGGATAATTGTGGAAAGTGCCTACCACAACACCATTAATCTGTTCCAATGCAGGGTGACATAGGTTCAATTGCCACAACCATCAAACTTTGGGAAATGTGGATGATAGTCTCCCCAAGAAATCTATATTCAATTGGTGGAATGGAGACTTTATGCTCATGAGCCTGCAAGACTGAACTCTGACAAATTACCAGAGCAGGGGCCACAAGATGGCAGGCAGACCAATGTGAGACTTCATGAGCACCCCTCCGCCGAGATAATGTCCAAGCAATAAACCTGAAATGCCCTTGCAAAAATCTTTTCAGCTGCCCCACTGAATGAAAGTGGAAGCAGACTACCATTAGGTAACCTTGGGGTACCTTAAAGTAACAACGGTCAACAAGTGCCTTTAGAAAATTATCAACAAACACAGAGTTGTGACATTGTGATTAATGCAAGCAATCAGTGTAGGTTTAAATGTGACTCTGTAGAGGCAGGTTTATTACTGCCTTTTTTTTTTTAAAACTGTTTTTATTGATATAAACATTAGGGCATGACAGTTACACACAATACATATTCGTAAATGGCCGCAATCATAACAGGACTTCATGACAATGCCGTACAGTTCATAGTCAGTAGGGATGGATTTTTACAGACATCTCTCCTCCCAAACACCCCATCTCATGCCTCCAGCTATGGCGATGTGACCTGCCCCTCTAATGGCTAATGGCGGTGGTTCACAAATATAGCCTCTGTATTTGTTCCATGCACCCCATTCTTTTTCCCACTTGTGAGGGCCTCCACAGTGTACAAAAACCGACTTTTCGGCCATCATTGCATTATCCAAGTCTCTGCACCAGTGTCGGAGCATGGGCGCCACATCAGATCCCCACAATCTAGCAATGTTACGTTTGGCAAACATCATTCTCAACATGACTTAGTCCTGGCTCTGGTGAGTGAGGTCATTTGCCTCCCATACATTCAAAAGGCAACGCCTCGGCTCCGGCACCAGCGAAACACCCACTGCCTGTGAAATCGTGCGCATCACCTTGACCCAGTATCCTGCAATGTTGAGGCAGTCCCAGATTGTGTGAAAGAAGGTACCCCTCTCACCACACCTCCGGAGACAGTATGGGTGTTGAGCTTTCTTAATGGCATAAAGCGTCGTTCTGGTGTAGTATGTGCGATGGAGTATTTTTAATGGAATCAGTCTGAGTCTCGACGGTATTGCTGTTTCACGCGGGGATGATAGGGCCTCTTGCCATTCCGATTCTTCAAAGTCTCCCACCTCCCTGGATGATATGTGCTGCAATCTAGACATTGGGTCAGGCAAGTTGTTAACTAATTTGCGGTAGGTGAAGGATGTTGCCCTGGTGGTCATATGCTGTCAGGAGTCTATCCTCAAGTGGGATGGCCTCAGACAACAATGTGCCAGGCGCTATAACTGCCTGTAGTGCATGCCGGATTTGGAGATACCTGAATTTTTCTGTGTGCTGCATTCTGTACTGAGTTTCTAATTGTGTGAATTCGACCATTGCTCCCTTTTTCCACAGGTCACCTACCATGGAGATCCCAATATTGTCCCAGGCTTGAAACCCTTTACTGTTCCTGAGCCGTCCCAGCTTTTGTGTGTCCCAGAGGAGCGTAATTTGTGTGATTGTTCACACACATTTTAAGCGGGCCTTAGCTTGGTACCATATGTGAATTGTATGTGCCGTTGGGCCGGATAACCCTGACGGTCTACGTGCGCTGTATAGGGCCGACAGCAGTCCGTCCCCCTCCAGTTCCTGCCTGTCCGATCGATACGCCGGCTCGTCCTGTGGAGCATGAAGCCAGTTGATTATTTTAAGGTGCGCCGCCCAGTAATATAGTTGCACGTTTGGAAGCGCTATTCCTCCACCGTACCAACTACGTACTAGTTTGTCCCGTGCGATCCACACCGACCCATTCCCCAGAGTAAACCAGACACTTCAGCCGCAATGGTGTTGAAGTAGGCCTGAGACACTGGAAATGGCGTATTTTCTCGGATATACAAAAAACTCAGAAGAGACATCATCATTTAGAGCGCCGCTTTTCCCAACATTGTGACAGGAAGACAGTTCCAAACCGCTACATCCCGTCGGAACCTTTCCAGTGGGGGCTTCAGGTTTTTTACATAGAACTCGTTGGGATCTGGAGTTACAAATATGCCCAGGTACTTAAAGGCTTCGGCAGTGACCCGAAGTGGGTAGTCTCTCGGTAATAGAGGTGGTGGGCCGGCCAGCACAAACAATACGGACTTGGACCAATTTATGATGTAGCCAGACACCCTGCCGAACTTTTCACAAATATTCAGAAGCACAAGGATGGATTTTTTGGGGGAGGTGAAGTACAGAAGTACGTCATCGGCATATAATGATATGTGGTCCTCCCAATTGGAGTCCGCGGATTGAGGGCTCCCATCTAATCCACACCGCTAAGGGTTCCAAAACTAACGCGAAAAATAAGGGTGACAGTGGGCATCCTTGCCTCGTTCCCCGGGTGAGAGGGAAGTCTCGTGATATATGGCCATTGGCCACCACATGTGCTATCGGTTTGGTATAGAGTAGGCGGACCCAGGCGCAGAAATTTGAGCCGAAGCCAAAGTGTTGTAACACTGAAAATAAATACGGCCATTCAAGCATATCGAACGCCATACGCGCGTCGAGCGTGAGAATGGCCGCGGGTTCCTGTATTAACGATCTTCGAGCCATTACTAGCTTTCTTGACAAATTTTCTTGCATGTGCAATGGGGTCATCTAACCTTGCTACTCTTGACCCAAGCCCAACTATGTCATGGCATAAGGCTGTTTGTGAACAAATTGCTTTCATTCGAACTAAAGGCACATCCAAGGTTTGACAGACTGTAGATTAGCCGAGGTCTCCCTTTTGGAAATCATAAAGAGTAGGTCTTTGTGGGCAATAAGGGATTTCAGGAAACACTATAAAACTATCTGGCTGAGAAAATGGGAGAGTGGGAATATGCCACGTGGCTCAACCTACTAAGCAGACGGGACAAAAGACATGACTATTCCGGCAACAGAACCCATATTACTAAGTCTAAAACGTATATATCACACAACTGCTGGCTTGCACACTACTCGTCCCTGAATTACAAGGCTGCTGACCAGCTCCGAGATGGGTTCAATTGTATGAAGTTCTTTGCGGAGTAGAACCCTTTCCATTAAACAAAGTTCTACTAGCAATCAGCAGGCAGGGCCAGACAGAATCACAACCAATTTACACCAACATGAGCCTATTTTAGGGGGAACACATATCTTGCTAGGAAGTAATGCTATTTTGTCCTTAAATCCTGGGCTAAGGAAAAATTAAATTTGTTCAGTGTCAGACATGCTTTATTAAACAAATATTGGCAAAGCCAATAGGTCTTGAGACAGCATCATGAAGGTAGGAGGAGAAGAACACGAGCAAGAAAGCAACCCACAATGAAGTGGAGGGCAGGAGTTTGGAGGGAAAAAAACAGCAGCGTGGGGGATGGAGAAAAGCAGACGAACAATAGAGCAATGTGGAGCAGGTGGGAGGAGTACACATGGGAGACTGCTGAAAAACACATGTTCTCCCATGGATTGCTTAAGCTGCAAGAGAACATTAGTGCTCTAAAAGCAAGCAGTGGATAAATAAATGGCAAAGAGGCTATATTCTAGGGGAGGGACAAGCATAAGATGGAACAAGATGGCCAAGGAAAGTTGATGAATAAGAAGTAAACAAATGAGTGACATTAAAGAACAAGTTACTTACCTTCGGTAACGATATATCTGTAAGAAACATTAGTTAGTGTTAGATTCCTTACCTTAGAATATCCCCAGGCGTCAGTCTGGATCCGGAAACCTTTGCGTAGCAGTACCCCTGCGCGTCGGTAGGCGTCGTCTGCAGGCGTCCCCTGCGGCTCCGCGTCCGTCGTCGGCGTCGTGCGCCGTGATGACGTCGCTGGAGTATATAGACGCCGCCTCCGCGCGCTGACGTCAGTTCTTTGCACACAGCTTTTCCGCGCCAGGAGACGCAGAGCCATGAGAGAACCAACACTGGTGCCATGTAAAAACTAGGGCCCTGAAAGGGATGACCTTAACCCTAGGTATCAGTTCGCAGAACGGGGAGGATGGGTGGGTTCGGTAAGGAATCTAACACTAACTAATGTTTCTTACAGATATATCGTTACCGAAGGTAAGTAACTTGTTCATCTGAAAGAAACACGTTAGTGTTAGATTCCTTACCTTAGAATACATACCCCAGCAATACCAACCCCGGTGGTGGGTCTGCGAACCAATACAAAACTACACCAGAAAGTCCTGGAGGACAGAACGGCCAAAGAAGCCATCCCTCCTGACTTGACTGTCCAGGCAGTAGTGCCTCGCAAAGGTGTGCAGCGAGGCCCACGTAGCCGCTTGGCAAATGTCCTGCAAGGGGACTCCCCGGCCCAGGGCAGTAGTAGCCGCCGTGGCCCGAGTGGAATGGGCCCTCAGCCCAACAGGAGGCTCCTTCCGAGCCAAAGAGTAGCACGCTTTGATGCAGAGGACGACCCATCGAGAGATGGTCCGTTTACAAACCGCCCGTCCCTTCTTCGCACCCACGTAGCCAACAAACAGTTGGTCATCCACCCGGAACTGGCGTGTGCGATCCATGTAAAATGAAAGCGCACGTTTTGGGTCCAGACGATGGAGCCGCTCTTCATCCTTTGAAGGATGCGGAGGCGGGAAGAAGGAAGGGAGGGTGATGGACTGCCCGATGTGAAAGGCCGAAACAACCTTGGGCAGGAAAGAAGGTCTAGTCCTCAGAACCACCTTGTCAGGATGAATGGACAGGAAAGGAGGTTGGACAGAAAGAGCCTGGAGCTCACTCACCCTCCTGGCAGAGGTGATGGCAACCAGGAAAGCCGTCTTTAAAGTCAGGAGACGGAGAGGGCAAGAGTGAAGGGGCTCAAAGGGAGCACACATCAGGAAAGTTAGAACCAGGTTCAAATCCCACTGAGGCATCACAAACGGAACAGGTGGAAACATGTGAGTGATGCCTTTCAAGAATCGAGTTACAATCGGGGATTTGAACAAAGAAGGCTGATCAGGAAGCCTCAAAAAGGCAGAAAGGGCAGAAAGGTAGCCCTTGAGAAAGAAGAAACAGAAGAACCTCCGAGAGAGGGGCAGAAAGAGGGTCCACAGCCTTTGCTGTGCACCATGCCACAAATCTGTTCCACCGACAGGCGTATACCGACTTAGTGGAGGGACGCCTGGCTGCCAGAATAACATCACAGACTTCAGGAGGCAAGTCAAATGGCCTCAACTGCCGCCGCTCAATCTCCAAGCATGGAGGTGGAGACTGGACAGGTTCGGGTGGAGGACCGTCCCCTGCTGCTGCGACAGAAGGTCCTCCTGAAGGGGCAGGCGGATCGGGGGACCGACTGACATGCTGAGTAGCTCGGGATACCAGTACCTTCGAGCCCAGTCCGGAGCCACAAGGATAACTTGGGCCCGGTCGCGCCTGATCTTCTTCAGCACTCTGGGCAGAAGTGGTATAGGCGGAAAGGCGTATAACAGACCGCAACTCCACTCGCGCCGAAAGGCGTCGCCGTGCGAGTGCCGTCTTGGAAACTCCAACGCGCAGAACTGATGACATTGCGCGTTCTCTTCTGTGGCGAATAGATCTAACCAAGGCTCTCCCCATTGCAGAAAGATGCCTTGCGCCACGTCCGAGTTCAGACGCCATTCGTGATCCATCGAGCACCGACGGCTGAGTTCGTCCGCCCTGGCGTTCAGAGAACCTGCCAGGTGTTGAACCGTCAGAGTCACGCCCTGACGTTCCAGCCATTGCCAGAGGCGCAGAGCCTCCTGGCAAAGGGTCCACGACCCCACTCCGCCCTGTTTGTTGCAGTACCACATGGCGGTGGTGTTGTCGGTGAACACCTGCACTACACTCCCGTTGACAAAGGGGAGGAATGCCTTCAGTGCCAGACGAATCGCCCGCAGCTCCAACAGATTGATATGGAGCCGGGACTCCGCCGGAGACCAGATGCCTCTGATCTCTGCCTCTCCCAAGTGGCCACCCCAGCCCTGGAGGGACGCGTCCGTCACGACAACGTGCTCCGGTTGGGGAAGGGAGAGGGACTTGCCCCTGACCCAATCGCGGTCCGTAAGCCACCACTGCAGTTGTCTCGCAGTGCCCTCCGAGATCAAGACGTGGTCGGACAAGTTGCCCTGATGCTGGGCCCACTGAAACTTCAGGTCCCACTGCAGAGCCCGCATCCGCCACCTGGCGTGATGCACCAGAAGGGTGCAGGAAGCCATCAGTCCCAGCAGCCGCAGCGTCAACCTGACCGAGACTCGGGATAGCGGCTGAAAGATGGGAATCAAAGCCTGAATATCCCGAACCCGCCGTTCCGGAGGATAAACCCGAAACTGCGCCGAGTCCAGAACCGCTCCGATGAAAAGGAGCTTTTGAGAGGGACACAGGTGTGATTTCGGCACGTTGATGGAGAACCCCAGGTCGTGCAAGAGGTCTGCCGTCATCTGAAGGTGGTGGACGACTGTTTGGGGCGAGCCCGCCTTCAACAACCAATCGTCTAGGTAGGGGAAGACTGAAACCCCCAACCTGCGCAGATGGGCTGCGACCACCGCCATCACCTTTGTGAACACCCGTGGGGCGCTGGTAAGGCCGAAGGGGAGCACGATAAACTGAAAGTGCTCCAGGCCTACCGTGAACCGCAGGTAACGCCGGTGGGCCGGCAGGACGGGGATGTGAAAATAGGCGTCCTGCAAGTCCAACGCTACCATCCAGTCTTGTGGGTCTAGAGCAGCCAAGACCTGAGCTAACGTCAACATCTTGAACTTCTCCTTCCTGAGGAAGCCGTTGACGTTCCTTAGATCCAAGATAGGACGTAGGCCCCCCTTGTCCTTCTTGGGCACCAGAAAGTAGTGGGAATAGCAACCACGCCCTACTTCTGGCCCAGGAACGCGCTCGATGGCCCCCTTGGCCAAGAGGGCCGTAACTTCCTCCTGCAGAAGTGTCAAGTGGTCCCCCGACACACGGTGGTTCTGCGGTGGCATGGCTGGAGGAGAGGTCTCGAAGGGGAGGGAGTAGCCCCTTCGGACGATTTGCAGCACCCACCTGTCCGAAGTGATCGTGCGCCAGTGAGCGTGGTGATGGCGAACCCTGCCACCCACTGGCGTCACATGGGGCCGAAAGCACGGACTAGGAGGATTTTGGGGTAGATGCTGCGGGGGAAGGTGTGGTCTGACCCCGCCGTTGTCCCCGACCGCCACCACGGCGGTTTCCACGGCCGCCACCGCGTTGGAAGGATTGTTGCGGCGCGTGGCTGGCAGCACGTGTGGGGGCGCCCCTTCCTTGGCCACGAAAGGGACGAAACGAACCCGTTTGCTGACGCTGGGTCGAGAGACCCAAGGACTTGGCCGTGACCTTGGAGTCCTTGAAGCGTTCCAGCGCGTGGTCCGCCTTGTCACCGAACAGGTGACAGCCATCAAACGGCATGTCCATCAATGTATTCTGGACATCAGCCGAAAAATTGGCGGATCTCAGCCAGGCGTGGCGACGAATCGCCACCGTCGTCGACATAGCTCTGCCCAGCGAGTCGGTCGTATCAAGACCACACCGTATTGAATATTTCGCTGCATCCCGGCCCTCAGCCACAGCTTGACCGAGTTTTGCCCGCACCTCCATGGGGCATTCCGGCAGCAGTTCCGCGACCGTATCCCACACAGAGTGGGTGTAGCGGCCCAAGAGGCAAGCGGTGTTGCAAGACCGCAGGCCCAAACTAATGGACGAGAAGACCTTTTTGCCAAACTGGTCATACCTCTTGGATTCCCGGTCGGGCGGGGCCGACGGGAATGCGGACTGGGAGGCCGAGGCCTGGACCACCAGACTCTCAGGAGTGGGGTGGGTAGACAGGTACTTGGGGTCGTCCGGACAAGGACGGTGGCGCCTGGCCACGTTCCGATCAACAGGCGCACCTGAAGCGGGCCTGGACCACGTGCCCAACAGAACGTCTGACAAGGCTTCATTAAACGGCAGCAGTGGCTCCTGTGGGCATGACTGCGGTTTGAAGACCTCGGTGAGGATGTTAGGCCTCACGGCCGCGACGGGGAGCTCAAGGTGTAAGGCCTTGGCAGCCCTCATCAGCACCACAGAATAGGCAGCTCCCTCCACCGATGCCACGGAAGGAGGAGAGATCAAACCAGGGTTAGGAGAGTCGTCCAAACCACTGGCATCCCCCAAGTCACCTGTCCAGTCCGGGTCATACTGGCACTCGCGTGACAGAGGGTCCTCGGACCCCTCCCAACCTTCACCGTACTCCTCATCCTCTCCGTATTCGGAGTCAATGATGAAGACCGGCTCCTCGGGGGTTCATGGGCCCCATCGGCGCGGGGACCGGCGTCGAGCGACGCCCGTCCGGCGCCGCGTCCGGCGTCGGAGAAGGTAAGGGGACGGCGCCGCCCGGAGCCGGCGCCGGAACCCCACCGCCGGCCGGAGCCGGCACTGGAGAACCGGCGCCGCGCGGGGGCGGCGTCGGGGGTAACCCCGATGGCAACGGCGCCGGGGAGGCCGGAAGACCAGCCGGCGCCGATCCCGAAGGCCATTGCGGCGCCGGGGTCGGAGCCGTCGGCGGCGCCGGGGCCGGAGCACCCGACGGCGCCGAGGCAGGGACACCCGAACCGCCAGGGCCCCCAGACGGTAGCACTGGGCCCGAAGGCACCGTAGGCCCCGTCGGAGAAGCGAGCGCCCTCATGGCCATGAGGAACGCCTCGATCTCCTCAGGCGTCGCGCCATGCCCAGGGACCGGAGGGTATGAGGCAGGCCGCGCCGGCGACTCTCGCGGAGCCGCGGGGTTGGGGTCACCCGAGCCCCCGGCCGCATCGCGCGAGCGTCGGGGGGAGTCGGGGGGACGATGACGACGCCCCGACTTCTTGTGCTTCCTACCTGACGAGTGGTGTCGACTTCCGGAACGCTCGGCGCGGCTCCGCGACCGCTCCCTCGAACGCTCTCTCGACCTCCGGCCGGACCGGGACCGCTCCCGGTCCCGACGTGGGGCCGACACCCGGAGCTCCAGTAGCTTGCGGGACCGCTCCCGCCTAGCCTTGTTGGTGAGGGCCCGGCAGTCGACACAGGAGTCCACGTCGTGGTCGGGGCCCAGACACCGGAGACAGAGGCGGTGATGGTCCGTGACCGACATCGTGCGCTCACAGTCATCGCAATTCTTGAACCCAGGCATCCTATCAGGCACAATAAGAGAAAAAACAATCGAAAAACTTGGTCAAAGACCGGAGTACTGCTCTTCAGATCTGCGTCCACTGGCGCGGAAAAAAGAAGAACTGACGTCAGCGCGCGGAGGCGGCGTCTATATACTCCAGCGACGTCATCACGGCGCACGACGCCGACGACGGACGCGGAGCCGCAGGGGACGCCTGCAGACGACGCCTACCGACGCGCAGGGGTACTGCTACGCAAAAGTTTCCGGATCCAGACTGACGCCTGGGGATATTCTAAGGTAAGGAATCTAACACTAACGTGTTTCTTTCAGATGCCAACCAATGGTAAGCATTGGATAGACTGTACGCCCACTGTACATTCTTAGCAGTTAGAGGAATTTCAGTAATTCTATACATTAAATTGGCAAGCCATCAACACTACCAAAATCAAATTGATGACCTTCAGACTGCAGATGGGATTCAGCCACATTTTTAAATTGGGTAGCTGAACCCCTGAAGCAAGTCAAAGATTTTGGGTACTTGGGCCGAAAAATTTAATGCGATCTGACATGGGAAAAAACCATGATATCCAAGCATACCAAGGCAGATCACACCAGTGCAAATGTGCACTTTTCTAGGGAGATTGTCAGACTGATGGCCTTCCCCCACAATAGAAAACTATATGAGTGTGTGCCAAAAAAGCTTGCTGTATGGAGCAGGAATTTGAGGCTATGGAAATGTCACTTAATTGTCTGTATGCAAAAGAACATTGTCCTGGGAACACTTTCTAGAGTAAAAACCATGGTTTATAAGGTCTTGTGCATTAGGAGAGATATCACGTGAAGTCCACACAAGTAGGTATAAGTTTCTTAAGTTATTTAATCCTTATCGTGAAAGAACATACCAGCCAACACGTGTATCGTCTCAAAGGGAAGGAGTCACGTGACTTCTTCATGGTTGTAATAGAAAGCGTGGATGTCTTGGGAAATTGCTCCACCAGTGATAATGCCGACCCAGCTGGTCTGAGGCAAAGGAAAATCTAATAAGTAGAGTATCCTTAGGACTGTTTAAAAAAAGGAAATGGGGAAGCTCCGAGGTAAATGGGATCCCACCAGGGATTATCACCGGCAGAACGATTTCCCAAGAGGACAATTGCTTGAGTACCACAACCTTCTAGAACAGTACTGGGTGATTAAGATGACTGGTGCCCTCTTGGTCCAGATCTTACTTGTAACTGGAGGAATGAGAGGTAGCCGTGGAAACATGTATAGTTTATTCCATTCCAGCCAGAATGTGTCACTGGGTGAATGCCTTGGAGGAAACACGAACATGAAAAATTGTGGACTCTGCATGTTCTTGGCAGCGTTGAATAGATCTAGTCAGGCTTAACATCATTGGTGGAAGATGCCCATTGATAACTAGTGGAGATGGTACTCATGGCCTGCCAGCCTATGTCTGCTGTGACATTCATCTATCCTGCTAAATGGTTGGCTACCACAAAAGTGCTCTGCTGATCCAGCCTCCTCCATAGAAGTAAGGCCTCCTGGGATAGGATACTACAGCTGCCTTGCTTGTTGCAGCATTCAGGACAGTTGTATGGTCTGTGAGAACCTGAACCAGCTTACATTTGATTGATGGCAGGAGTGGTATCAGGAACAGATGGACCACCTAAATTACCATAAGAATTATATGTCTCAAGCTCTACAAGGGAGACCAAAGGACTCTGATCTCCACCTGACCCAGGTGACATCCGCTTCCCACCCCAACAAAGCAGCAATGCATCTGTGTGTGAAGTCTGGGTAGGGAAGGGAGAGCAGCCTGCTGTAGGCTGGCGCTTGTCAGCCACTACAGAAGGTCGTGAACCATCTCCTGAGAGATCCGGATGGATTCAAAGAGGCTGCCCTGATGCTGGGCGCACTGTAACAGTGGATTCCACTGCAGGGCCTGTATTTGCAATCTGGCCTTCCGGGCGCTGCACAAGATAAGAGTTCCTCACAAAGACCTGAGATTGAGCGCAAAATATCGGCATGAAATCATGAATGTCCTGGACTCACTGAGGCAGTGGAAAAGCCATAAACACTACCATGTCCACAACAGTCCCAATGAAGGGTATCCTTTTTGTGGGGCACAGTTGTGACTTTGGCTTACTGAAGGAAAACCTGAAGGGTGTTAGGAATCCGGATGTTGTCCAGAGGTGGTCTACAATTGTTGGTGATGAGTCTGCCCTTTTAACAAAGGTAGCAGACATCTAGGTATGGGAACAGATGTTTCCCCATCTCCGACTGTATGTAGTGGCCACCGCCATCACGTTCATCAACAGCCAAGGGGCTGACGTAAAGCAAAAAAGGCAGCACAGTATATTGAAAGCGTTTCTGTCCGACCATGAATAGCATATAACGCTAGTCCAACTGCAGGATGGTTATATAAAATACGTGCCCTGCAGGTAAAGGTACATTATCCAACCTTCTGAGGGGACCTGAACCAAGGTGAACATTTTGAACTTGGCCTTCCTCAAAAAGGCATTCAACAGGTAGAAAGTCAAAACTGGTATGAAACTTCCATCCTTCTTTGGAACAAGGAAATAGACTGAATAACACCCTTTCCAATTTCAGTGTCAGGGACACACTCAATGGCACCATTGGATTACAGAAGAATGACTTCCACCATCAGGATTGTGCAATGCGCCTATCTAAGTCATTTTGGTGTAGGGTGGGAAGACATGAAAGATAGGGTATAGCCTCTTTGAACAATTTGTAAAGCCCATCTGTCTGACATGATGGAGCTCCAGCAATTGTGATATTCTGCTTCTTACCAGCAGGCAAGGGGTCGGACAAACCAATGAAGTTTGTCAAGTTCTGCAACAGAGGGGGTCCCCCACCTGTTGGTGTGAATGGTATTGGCCTCAAAAGGGCTGGCTCCGTTGCTGCAGTATAGGTGGGAAAGCTTGGCATGGCATGTAAGCTAGACCCCTGGACTAGCCTCTGAAATTTCTACACTGATGTGGAAACTGCTTGGCTGATATTAACAGCTCCAAGGATCTACCTGTAGCGCGACTGTCTTTATAGCGTTCCAGTGCTTAAAGAGTCTTGTTACTGAATAGCGTGGACCCATTAAAAAGAGAGACGATTAAGTGAGCTTGCAAGTCTCCTGAAAACCCAGTTAATCTCATCCAGGAATGCCACCTGAGCATGACACTGCAGCTTTAACTATACAATCAGTAGTGTCCAGGGCTGCTAAGAGCACATATTTTAAAGCAACCTGGCCATCATGCATCAGCCCTGAAATCCTTGCAAATGGGTAGCAATATCTTGCTTGCCATATACCACAAAGCATGGGCATTCCTTCCCTGAAGACAAACGTCATTAGTAGATCTGAGGGCCAAAGTAGCCCAAACAAATATATGATTTACTAAAGTATCAATTCTATTTGATTCACTGTCCAGAGAATTGGTTGGAAAGAAATTCGGATTTTCCTTATTTGTGGATGCCTGAACAATCAGGCTTGTCAGTATAGGATGTTTATTTAAAAAGTCAAGATAACAGACAGTCTGTCTGTGTCACCTAGCCTTAGATCGATTGATTGGAAAGCATGAGCACTGCATGAACCAAGTTGCAACCAGGGCATCAGTAAGGGTTTCACTGAACTGCATAAAGGGTGCAGAAGAAGCAGGACCCCAGTGAAGAATCCAAGTCTTTGGCTCAATAGTGGGCACTTGCAAGTCCAAAAAGGCTGCTGCCCTCTGAACTATCATAGAGCAACAAGGCACTTTTTTCCATTAGTGATTTAGCTCTATTTCAGTAGATGTGTCTAGCCCATTGGCATTCTAAAGACCTAAATATAAAGTGCTGTCATAACTAGAATGAAGTAAACTGTCACGCTTCCCACTGTCATCAATGTCCTAAGGGACATTAGGTGCCAATACTTAAGAGATCCTCAATCCTCAGAGTACTGTTGTAGCAGCAGGGATCTTGGATTACAGTCAAAATGAATAGCAAGTGATTGCTCTTTAGTGATTATGTAGAGTGACATGGGCATGAAGCGGGTAAACACCGGATCAAGGTCAGAGACTGGCATTAGTATCAGACCGTGAGCAGGTGAGGTCTGCATTGTACAGACAGAAGGAACTTCAATTTGAGATCATTACCGGGGTTGGAGCAGGGCCGGTAACAGGTCCTCAAGAGGGACAGATGTCGCTGAGAAGCAAACCTGCTGGCAGACATCTGACTGGAGACCACTGCAGCATTGTGGGGCCCAAAGGCAGGTCCAGAGGAAGTCAGAATCATATTGAAGATCTCCACATGGCCTCTACGAAGGCTGCTATCTGCTGAAGGGCTGAAGATAGCCTACGAAATGTGTAATGGAACCAATTGCAGGGCCAGGTCAAATTCGGGTGACAGCGGAGGCATGAGATATACATTTTTATGCAACCATGCCTTTTTTGTGAGACTTCTAGTGGTGGAATGGGGTGACATCAAAAGTTTTGTTTCTGAGATTATGTCTAGACTTAGACTTGCTAGAAGACTTTGACGGTGAATGGAGTTTTCACAGGCGCTGTCTTCAGATCAGGGCTGTAACTGGATCTGGAGGGAGCAAGATCAGTGCTTCAACATAGCCTGTTCGTAGCTTCCTTTGCACTCCCACATTGTCATTGGGTACATAGAAATACTTGTGGAGTTGATGATCCGTTTTATTTCCGGGTCTCCTAATGATTGCTGTCCACCATATGTTTTAAAAGAGGTATTTTCTGCACTCCCTCAGAGCGCACTCCCTCTCCTCAATGCATCTCTTGCCCAAGGCAAGGTTCCCAGCGCTTTTAAGGTCGCGACGGTCATTCCCCTTCTGAAAACAACGGGGGCAGACCCCACAAACCCCTTTAACTATCGCCCCATCTCCCTTCTTCCCTTTATGGCCAAAATATTAGAGGCCCATGTGTCTAGGTGTGTTTTGAATTTCATAGAACGTTCTGATTATCTAGAACCCAATCAAGCCGGCTTTCGCCTGGCGCACTCTACTGAGGCTGTCATCCTTGCTGTCTTGGACACTCTCAGAGCAAACGCTGATAGCGGTGACCATCAGGCTCTGGTGCTCCTAGATTTGTCGGCCGCATTCGACACGGTCGACCATAACATCTTGCTGAACCGTGTCGAGCAGGCTGGCCTGCGAGGTCCTGCACTCAGATGGCAGGAATCTTTCCTGACCGACCGGACTCAATCAGTCAGGCTTGGAACTTTTATGACTCCTAAACTCTCCTCCACTTGTGGTGTTCCCCAGGGCTCATCCCTATCACCGTTATTGTTTAACTTATAGCTTAGACCCCTGGTTCATTCTTTAAAAAATAGGAAGATCACCATTTTCAATTATGCGGATGACCTTCAGCTCATAATCCCACTTGGCTCCTCAAATGCCACTGCTGAGTTTCGGGCGACCATGTCCCATATTCAACGCGGTGAAAAGCCTAGGGGTTAGTCTCAATGCTGATCACTCGCTCAAAGGGCATGTGGGAGCAGTGATCTCTTCCAGTTTTTTCAACTACGGAAAAAAAAAGAAAATCGCCCACCTGCTGACACATTCAGCGCTCATACAGGTGGTGATAGCCCTGGTACTCTCGCGGCTCGACTTCTCGAACGAAATCTACCTCGGCCTGCCAGCAGGTCTATTAAAACGATTACAGATTGACCAGAACCAGGCAGCAAGACTCATTTTTAAACAACCTAGATGGCAGTCAGTCAGACCTGGACTGATGAAACTACACTGGTTACCGATGGCCCAACAAGCAGCCGTCAAGACTGGATGTCTAGCCTTCAAGGGGCTGCATGGGAATGGCCCTAGATTCCTCAAAAACATGATCACTAAATACGAACCCATGCGCAACTTACGCTCAGCCCATCTTCAGCTGGTAACAATTCCTTCATTCAAACAGAAACAGCAAGGAGGATGCTGCTTCTCGTACCTTGCCCCCAGCTTCTGGAACTCTCTTCCCTTGACACTCAGGTGCTGCGATAATCTTATGATTTTCAGGAAGGCCCTGAAGCCTCGGCTGTTTGAGCAAGCCTGTGCTTAAGTACCTTGTCAACTTTCCTCAGTCTTAGCGCCATGAAGCCTACGGGTGTCAGCGCGCTCTATAAGTTGTAATTAACATAACATAACATAGAAGACACTTGTAGTGTGGCATAAGAGTCGTGGCTGGAGCCCAAGGGCCAAAACACTCCTGCAGATCCGTGTCCAACATATGCTTCCAGAAGTCTCAGTACAGCTTGAATCTTGTTGTTTTTGGTGAGGGCACTGCTCCCTAGCAGACTTGTAGAATTTTTGGAAGTTGTCAGAAGACCAAAAGTGGGGTGCTGAGCTCTGGATAAGTAGTGATCATTACAGAAAAACGAAACAGACAGCAGCACACAGGGATAGTGCTTATACGAGTCTCAACTTCATTGGGTGGTATATAATTATCACAGAGCCGCACAACGCAATGTACCAGTGTGCGGGAGCACTGATACAAAAGACTCTTAGGATACAGTCTAGTGCTTGGAATATTCTTAAGGTGAAAAATCTGCAACTAAAAGTATCAATCAGAGGTTTTGATACAGATCAGAATGGCCCAATTGTCAAAGTCCAAAGAGTCTGTTTTCATCATGGTACAGTTAAAGAATGTTGGAGGTAACGTTAGAGAACAGGTTGATTGCAAATGCCTCTGAAGGCTCTTCGACATATGAATTTTTGAAAAAGAAGAATATTCTCAAATTCAAACTCTACTTTGACTAAGATAAGCTCGCATCAGCGTAATCTTTCTACATTAAAAGGTAGGTGTCAAATGTAAGCTGAAGGAGGAATTGGATATTTGAAAAATGGACACCCTAGAAAAGTGTTTTTCAATTCATAGTAGAACCTTGAACGATAAGGTGATGCAGATTGAATTATTATAAATGAATGACTGTGCTAATTAACACATTTATATATATTTAACTGGTTTTATGGGTTGTCATCTGAAATAAACCTATTTATTAATTTACTACAGATGGTACTAAGCATGGATGTGATGTCTTTGGTTGGATGTACAAAAGATTAACTGTTTTAATTACCACTTTAAAAAGCAGATCCGTCAAAAGATGGCTACCAAAAATGAAATTCAGGTTTTTTTTTTCCTTCACTTGCCAAATACCGAAATTCCATAAAAGGATTTTTTTTAATGAAATTCAGATTCCAGGCTCTATTTGTCAGACTTGGATGAGGAACGGATATGGGGCACTCCTCCACAATGTCTGTGAGGTTTCTGAGACCAAGCCGGTAAACACTCACGAAATTAGCAGTGGCCAGACTGAGAAAAGAGAGAACTGGTATCAAACCAACACTAAACAAGCAGCTGAGTAACAAAGTTAATGTCCTCCTACAACAGTCTTACTTAATGATCAGCTCTAGATCCTTTATCTCATCTCTAGCCATTTTCAAAAGCTGAAGACAAAATGGGAGTCTACACATCTTCTGCAGGTGGAGCCATTTTTCAGGCAATTACGGGAACATGGGAGTCACAGCTGACGGAGGTATAGACCTGCCTATCTGTTAAAGGTGTATTTGAGCTTTCACCGTTTATTTTTGCTGGTAGAGTGTCACTGAGCAACTTTTGTTCAAAAGCCCCCCCTCCCCCATTTCCCTATAAAGAAAACAATAAGCTCTAGGTAATGGGGTTTTTAATACTTCTGTACGAGTATCCAGGTGATTTAGAAAAACAGGGTGAGCAAACTTGGTAAATGTGACAGATCTACCAGAATATTAGCCAGTCTCCACTTGTACCTGGGTTACTCAGCAGCACTTTAAAAACATGAATTCATTACTATGCTTCTGCAATGGCAAATACCAGCAAGACATTCTACTTACTGGCTTTAGAATATTTGATATTTCTTTGGCTCGTAGGTTAAATTGTTCAAAATCGTATCCATATAACACTGCAACCAGAACAACAATTAGATGCATTCACAACCTATATTTTTCTCCAAGTTCTGCTTTATCAGATCTGGTTTTAATACATTTGCCAAGAAATCTTCTCTGAACGATGGCTTAAAATCCGTTGGGAGAACATAAATACAATTTTAAACAACTGAACTTACATGTTAGAAAATATTTCAAATCAATTAATATAATTATGGAAAATTAACAAATATCAACAAGGCGGAAGTTATGTTTTACTTTTTTCAATGTGGTTTTCTGTTCAGTATGTTCAGTTTAAATGTTGGTCAAATATATCCTGAAGTAGACCACTCACCTATTATTTCATGAGGTTTGACAACACGCATCCCAATGAATGTATTGTAACAGTCTAGAGCTGCCAAAAACATATCCATCCACTGGACAACAGACCGCAAGCTGAAGGTTTCCAGCAAGTCCTGCAGTGTGGGCTTAAACATGATCCCAGACTGTTTATCACCAATATTTCCAGCTCCTTCAAATCGATTTATTAAAAATTGAGGTCCTTCTCTTTTCTTCTCAGTCTCCAACCATGCAGATGGGGACTTGTTTCCTAGAATAGAATGTATAAAAACAAGCTAATTTTCCTAAAGTACAAAATTGATTTAAATAGCACTCTGGAAGGTTAAAGATGTTTTTGTTTAATCAATTAAGACAGTGTGAAATGTGTCTTTTTTTGATGCATGGAATTAGATTAATCTACTCTTGGGACTTGGTGATGACGAGCTGAACAGAAGATATATAGTAGTATGTAAAACTGTAAAGGGTTCAAGGTATACTTGCTTTTTCGCATCACTGTTTATTAGTAAAAGAATTGAAAAAATAGTATGCTGACCACACAAGCTTTCAGATATGCCAGTTTCCATGCTTATGACCATTTCAACAATTGGAACTATGTGTAAGACTAACTCTTGCAATATTAGTAAAAGACTTGAAAAATAAGTTGAAAGAAACAAATCCTCGTAGCACAAACAAACATTTTCAAAGTAAAAAATGGGGATAAGTTAATTTAAAGGCACAAAGAACGGGGGCCAGTAAGCCACCAGAGTAATCTATGGACACAAAAAAAGAGAGAACATAAAGTGAAATACTTTATTTCCCTGGGAAATGATTAAGGCCATTTTGTAAAAGACGCCTACGATCTTTATCACATGACAAACAATTTAAAGTCTATTATGCTGAAAAAGGTACAAAGATCCCATCTATGAAAAAACACAAATGCACTCACAAATAATGCAGAATAGTGATACAATAATGTCAGAAACCAATAATGCCAACATACCTTGTAATAAAGGAACAAACTCAAAAAACAACTCCATGGATTTGTGTCGGCAATCTGTCTGTGGCCGTCCACACTGCACCAAAAGCCACGTGACAATATCTGACAAGCAAAGGGATGTTTGTTCAGGTGGAAATCCTCTATAAAGAGAAGAAACCAAATATAAGGAAGTTAATCAATAAAGCAATAAAAGCATGCTACAATTAAATATTACAACTGATCAATCTAGCATGGAATATTTTAAGTAAGACAAGTTTTCAAGAATTTATGACATATTGTGTTGTCTGTCAGGTTGTGTTGTCCAACTACTGAGTTTGTAGATGTGTACCTTTTTCTGTAGTTTAAGCTGAAATTGGCGTTGGGGTAAAAAATGTGTAATTGTCTTGTGACACTGAATACAAAGTGGCCAAATTTTGAGATCTTCTTTGAAAAGAAAATTAAATGATAGAATATTGTTTTGTCGTGCTGCCTAGACATGTCAGAGGTTTTTGAGTAACGTAACTCTGCATACCTGCCAGCATTCACAAGGAGAAGGTCAATGTTTTTATATAAAAACACCTCATCCCACATATGTTCCAGTTTGATAATGGATTTGATGCACTTTCTGGTCTTGTACTCAAAGTGATTTAAGAAGTAGTACTAATCATTCACTAGAATGGTAAGTTATGATTCTGGTTAGATCTTTCCAATAAAGGGTGGAACCTCACAATCTCATTTAGAGTGAATAAATTGGGATCAATCTTCAGGGGTAACAATCTTTCATTCATTGTAATGTGGGACAATTGCGGACTACTCTTTGGCCATGGTCTTTGGCATCTCTTTCTAACCGTCCTGCTTAGGCATCGGCAGAGGCCTTGAACTAGATACTCCTGAAGCATGAGCAGAAACTGATTAAACAGAAGTAGCAAATGGGATGGGTTGTGATACAACCGGGGCCTCCTACCTTTTCTGTAAGGAAATCGACTTATGTTCAAAGATTATCATCCTGATCTGCATATATTAATAGTGCTGTAATAGTGACTGTAGTGTTTTGTGATATTTTAGAACAGAACCCTTTTGGCTCCTAATGGACTCCATAGAGCTGTGACATTGGTGTCAGAGCGGAATACCATGAAAGGTTGTTTTAGAATGTACAGTTCACAGTTACACGCATTAGAATAAAGATGTGTAATACTGGCTCCATATGTGCTGTGGTTATTGGCGGGTAGCCAGGCTGGGAAGATGCTATAAATGGCGACAAGATAGGGGATAAGTAACCCGAAGATTAACATGCTCTTCCAGAGTTTGCTGTTGTCAAAGGAAGCTGCTTGTGCATGGTACGTGTGCTGAAGTCAAATTTCTTAGAAAACAAGAGAAATGCCAGTACGGATTGTCATTCAAAAATATTTAACCTAAATGCATAAGCCATACACATTTGGAAGCTCATTAATTGCTTGTTTATTTCAAAATTACTCTACTTTTATCAAATAACAATTAAACACATAGTCAACAATCAAAGGGAAAATAATGAATCAATTGTGGACAAGGAGACTAAAAAACAATTCACTCATACCTTCATTCACACCATCACATGTATACTTGTACACAACATGCCTCATTCAGACCAGGTGCCCCGCATAGGGTCTACTAATTTCCCCTTATTGAGTGTGCACTGCTTGGATTGTATGCATGAGGCATGTTGTGTATAAGGTATGAAGGTAAGTGTGAATGAAGGTATGAATGAAATGTTTTTTAGAACCCTTGTCCCTAATTGATTCATTATTATCCCTTTGATTGTTGACTATGTGTTCAATTGTTATTTATATAGAGTAATTTTGAAATAAACAAGCTATTAATGAACTTCCAAATGTGTATGGCTTATGCATTTAGGTTAAATATTTTTGAATGACAATCAGTACTGGCATTTCTCTTGTTTTCTAGTATATTGGGCTCAGCCTTACTGATTAGAGCCATACCCGTTTTTGGTCTTAGCTGTCAAAAGATCGGTGTTGACGCCTCATGCACATGGAGTAAAAGCGCAACACCAGCTGCTGTAAAGTATGTGAAGACAGCGGAAGCGATGCAAAGAATTTGCACATTGATTGTAGAGAACTTGATATTCAAGCCACATACAAGGATACTACGCTGCCACGCAAGATAAAGTTGTACATTATACGGAGTGTTCGAACTGACAGTGGATACAACCTAGTTTACAAAGTACAGCTTCTGATAATTATAACCTACAAAATAACGCTGTGAACAGAAGCGCTCCAAGGTAGAGATCAACCAGGTATTACAAAAAAGCATATTGACATTTAACCAAAAGGGAAAAAATGACTTACTCTATGCACTGAAGAGAGCCCTCATACTACCACATTCGGTGAAGGTGTCTCAAGGAGAAGTGTTCATGGTTGTGCTTATGGATCCGTCCATACCCTAAGTGGTTCACTCACAAAGTTGCTGAGTGAGGCTCAGAACAACTTCACTGGTCATCAAAGAACAAAGATGCAAGAATGACTTTTGGAATAGTAAACTTTTTCAAATGGCTGTGAAGAAAGTCACATTTCCAACTCTCATTAAAGAGGAGTCGGAGGCCAGCACGTCACACGGTCTCACAGACGAATTGCAAACACCAAATCACAAGAAACCACTGCAGTGTCATTAAGTTCCACACTGGTCTACAATGCTGCAGGATTCCTGAAACCAAAAACAACAATTGATGGACAGAATGCAGAACAATGTCATACATTCACCCCAGTAAAGAGATCTGGGCCTAAATCCATTGTTTTTTGCACTCCACACCACCCCATTTTAGACATGGCCTTATGCAAATCAGCCTTGACCCTGGGCCTCATGGGAACAGTCCAGCCCGAACTGCCAAGCCAGGTCTTTCCTGGTCTGGAATCAAGCATCCTATGACCGGTTTCTGGCTATCAGCCGTCTTCAGCCAGGATAGCTTAACTCCAGTGTTGTGGAGAGCATGGGACTCACGTCTGAGCATACCCATGCGCATACCTATCCCATTCGGGGTGGAAAATGCAAAAATAACAGTTTATGGGAACAGTCCAGCCCGAACTGCCAAGCCATGTCTTTCCTGGAC
The DNA here is from genome assembly GCF_964263255.1 of Lissotriton vulgaris. Taxonomy (NCBI): domain Eukaryota; kingdom Metazoa; phylum Chordata; class Amphibia; order Caudata; family Salamandridae; genus Lissotriton; species Lissotriton vulgaris. Next base: position 1,475,629,378 of record NC_141691.1, read on the forward strand.
CTGTATTCTGTCCTTCAACTGTTTTGCATTCCTGAAACCACCACCACCATCTTTCGATACTGCTAAAAAGCAAAACATTGGCGATAGATGATGGTCTTTGTGGATAGAGACATTTGATGATTTCATTGATGCACTTGAAGAGACCGACAACAAAAAGATTATCAAGTATCTTAAAAATCTTGCTGGTGATTGTGAGAAAGAAGTGAAAGAAAATTCTGAAAACTGATGAAAAATGACATACTGTCAGATTAAAGAAACACTGATTCTAAAGTGTAATCCAGTACCAAACGCACAAGTTACTTACCTTCGGTAATGATATATCTGTAAGAAACAGTAGTTAGAGTTAGATTCCTTACCTTAGAATAACCCCAGGCGTCAGACTGGATCTGGAAAGTTTTGCCTAGCAGTACCTCTGCGCTTCGGTAGGAGTCGTCTGCGGCTCCGCGTCCGTCGTCGTTGGTGCAGGGATGATGTCGTTGGAGTACTTAGATGCCGCCCTCGCGCGCGGACGTCAGTTCTTATACACAGCTTTTCCGCGCCAGGATCGCAGAGCCATGATAAAAACAGACACTGGTGCCATGAAACTAGGGCCCTCAAAGGGAAGAACCTTAACCCTAGATATCGGAACGCAGAACAGGGAGGATGGGTGGGGCGGTAAGGAATCTAACACTAACTACTGTTTCTTACAGATACATCGTTATCGAAGGTAAGTAACTTGTGCATCTGAAAGAAACAGGTTAGTGTTAGATTCCTTACCTTAGAATAGATACCCCAGCAATGCCAACCCCGGTGGTGGGTCTGCGAACCAATGATCACACAAGAAAGTCTTGGAGAACAGAACGGCCAAAAAAGACATCTCTCCGGACTTGGCTATCCAGGCAGTAGTGTCTAGCAAACATGTGCAGCGAGGCCCACGTAGCTGCCTGACAGATGTCTTGCAAGGGGACTCCCCGACCCAGGGCAGTAGTAGCCGCCGTTGCCCGAGTGGAATGGGCCCTCCGCCCAACAGGAGGCTCCTATTTAGCCAAAAAGTAGCATACCTTGATGCACAGTACGACCCACCGAAAGATGGTGCGTTTGTGCACCGCCTGTCCCTTCTTCGCACCCACGTAACCAACCAAGAGCTGGTCGTCCACCCGGAACTGGCGTGTGCGGTCCAGATAGAATGAGAGCGCACGTTTTGGGTCCAGACGGTGGAGCCTCTCTTCCTCTTTCGAGGGATGCGGAGGCGGAAACAAGGTGGGCAAGGTGATGAACTGCCCGATGTGGAAGGTTGTGACTACCTTGGGCAGGAAAGAGGGACGCGTTCTCAAGACAACTTTGTCCGGATGGACAGAAAGGAAAGGAGGTTTGGAAGAAAGAGTCTGGAGCTCACTCACTCTCCTGGCAGAGGTGATGGCAACCAGGAAGGCAGTCTTAAGAGTGAGAAGACGAAGAGGGCAATTGTGAAGTGGCTCGAAAGGAGCGCATATCAAATAAGTAAGAACAAGGTTCAAGTCCCACTGAGGCATCACTAAAGGAACAGGAGGAAACATGTGAGTGATGCCCTTCAAGAATCTATTTACAACAGGGGACTTGAAAAGAGAAGGCTGATCAGGGAGCCTAAAAAAAGGCTGAAATGGCAGAGAGGTAGCCCTTGAAAGTGCCCAGCGCAGAGCCCTGCTGAGCAAAAGAAAGAAGAAAGAGGAGAACCTCTAAAAGGGGGGCAGAAAGGGGATCCACACCCTTTGCTGTGCACCATGCCACAAATTTGTTCCACCTGCAGGCGTATACCGATTTTGGGGTTGCCTGGCTGCCAGAATCACATCACAGACCTCAGGAGGCAAGTCAAATGGCCTCAACTGTCGCCACTCAATCTCCACGCAAGGAGGTGGAGACTGGACAGGTTCGGGTGGAGGACCGTTCCCTGCTGCTGTGACAGAAGGCCCTCCTGAAGAGGCAGACGAATCAGGGGATCAACTGACATGCGGAGTAGCTCGGGATACCAGTATCTTCGTGCCCAGTCCGGAGCCACAAGGATGACTTGGGCTCGGTCGCGCCTGATCTTCTTCAGCACTCTGGGCAGAAGTGGTATAGACGGAAAGGCGTACAACAGATCACAGCTCCACTCGCGACGAAAAGCGTCTCCGAGCGAGTGCCGCCTTGGAAATTCCTATGCGCAGAACTGTTGACATTGCACGTTCTCTTAGGTGGCGAAAAGATCTAACGAAGGCTTTCCCCCATCGCTGAAAGAGGCCTTGCGCCACATCAGAGTTCAGAGGCCATTCGGGATCCATCATGCACCGGCGGCTGAGTTCGTCCGCCCTGGCGTTCAGGGAACCTGCCAGGTGTTAAACCACCAGGGTGACGCCCTGGTGTTTCAGCCATTGCCAGAGGCGCAGAGCCTCCTGACAAAGGGTCCACGACCCTACCCCGCCCTGTTTGTTGCAGTACCACATGGCGGGGGCGTGGTCCGTGAACACCTCCACTACACTTCCCCGGAAAGAGGGAAGGAATGCCTTCAGTGCAAGTCGGATCGCCCGCAGCTCCAGAAAGTTGATATTGAGCCGGGTCTCCACCGGAGACCAGAGGCCTCTGATCTCCGCCTCTCCCATATCGTCCCCCAGACCTGGAGGGACGAGTCCGTCACAACTACGTGCTCCGGTTGGGGGTAGGAAGAGGGATCTGCTGTTGACCCAATCGCGGTCCGTGAGCCACCACTGCAACTGTCTCGAAGTGCCCTCCGAGATCAGGACGTGGTCGGACAGGTTTCCCTGATGCTGGGCTTACTGAAACTTCAGGTCCCACTGCAGAGACTGCATCCGCCACCTTGCGTGATGCACCAAAAGGATGCAGGAGGCCATCAGCCCCAGAAGCCGCAGCGTCAACCTGATCAAGACTCTGGATAAAGGCCGAAAGATCTGAATCAGAGCCTGAATATCCCGAACCCGCTGTTCGAGAGGATAAACCCGAATCTGCGCCGAGTCCAGAACCGCTAAGATGAAGAGGAGCTTATTAGAGGGACACAGGTGTGACTTTGGCACATTGATGGAGAACCCCAGCAGGTGCAAGAGGCCGGCCGTAGTCTGGAGGTGGCTGACTACTGTCTGCGGCGAGCCCGCCTTCAACAACCAGTCGTCGAGATAGGGGAATACTGACACCCCTAATCTGCACAGATGGGCTGCGACCACCGCCATCACTTTCGTGAACACCCGAGGGGCACTGGTAAGGCCGAAGAGGAGCACCGTAAACTGAAAGTGCTCGCGGCCTACCGTGAACCGCAGGTAACTCTGGTGGGCCGGCAGGACGGGGATGTGAAAATATGCGTCCTGCAAGTCCAACGCTACCATCCAGTCTTCTGGGTCTGGGGCAGCTAAGATCTGAGCCAAAGTCAGCATCTTGAACTTCTCCTTCCGGAGGAAGCCGTTGACGTTCCGCAGGTCCAAGATAAGGCGTAGGCCCCCTTTGCCCTTCTTGGGAACCAGAAAGTAATGGGAGTAACAACCACACCATACTTCTGGCCCAGGAACGCGCTTGATGGTCCCCTTGGCCAAGAGGGCCGTAACTTCCTCTTGCAGAAGTTGCAAGTGATCCCCCGAAACGCGGTGGTACTGCGGTGGCATGGCTGGAGGGGTCGCCTCGAAGGGGAGGGAGTAGCCCCTTCAGACGATTTGCAGCACACACCTGTCCGAAGTGATGTAGCACCAGTGGAGGAGGTGATGGCGAACCCTGCCCCCCACTGGCGTCGAATGGGCCTGAAAGCTCAGAATAGGAAGGCTTTGAGGCGGATGCTGCGGGGGTGGATGTGGACTGGCCTCGCCGCTGTCCCCTGGCACCGCCACGGCGGTTACCATGTCTGCCACCATGCTGGATGTTAGTCTGAGGCCCATGGCTGGCAGGACGTGAGGGGGAGCCCCTTCCTTGGCCATGAAAGGAGCAAAAGGCATAAGTCTGCTGGCGCTGGCCTGACAGGCCCAAGGACTTGGCCGTAACCCTGGAGTCCTTGAAACACTCAAGTGCACTGTCTGCCTTGTCCCCAAAAAGGGGACGGCCATCAAACGGCATGTCCATGAGGGAATTCTGGACATCAGTCGAAAAGTTGGCGGACCTCAGCCAGGCGTGGCGGCGAACCGCCACCGTCGTGGAAATCCCCCTCCCCAGCGAGTCCGTGGCATCCAGCCCACATCGGATAGAATACCGTCCTGCATCCCGCCCTTCCGCAAGGTCTTGAGCAAGTTTGACCCGGGCCTTCTCCAGGCAAGCTAGCAGCACATCCGCGACCGTGTCCCATAGAGAGTGGGTATAACGGCCCAAAAGGCAAGCGGTGTTGACCGACCGCAACCCCAAACTAAGTGAGGAGAACAGCTTCTTACCGAACGGCTCATACATTTTGGCTTCTCGATCAGGTGGTGCAGTCGGGAATGTGGTCTGGGAGTTAGAGGCCTGTATAACCAGGCTCTCTGGGGTGGGGTGGGTGGACAGGAAGCTAGAGTCGCCCGGGGCCAGGAAGTGGCGCCTGGCCACGTTCCGATCTACAGGGGGACCTGTAGCGGGCCTGGACCAAGTGCCCATCAGAACGTCATAAGGGCCTCATTTAACGGAAGTAGAGGATCCGAAGAGCTTGCCTGCGGTTTAAGGACCTCGGTGAGGAGGTTAGTCCTCGCGGCCGCGACGGGGAGCTCAAGAGCCAAGGCCTTGGCCGCCCTCGTCAGCACCATGCTGTAAGCAGCCCCGTCCTCCGTAGCCACGGTAGGAGGGGAGACAAAGCCAGTGTCGGGCAAAGTGCCCAAACCTCTGGCCTCCCCTAGATCAACTGCCCAGTCCTGAAACGACTGGCACTCTCTTGCCAGAGGGTCCTCAGACCCCTGCCAATCCCCCTCGCCTCTTTTCTCCTGATAGTCAGGTTCAAAGGATGGGGCCGGACCATAGAAGAATTGCTCTTCTCTCGCTGTCGAATGCGGCCGGATCTGGACCAAGGGAGGGACCGGGGACGACGATGTCCTGGGACAACGTCGGGGGCGACACCCTGGGGGTCGGTCCCAGCGGAGGTGTCGCAAGGCCGACAAGCAGCGACCCAGATCCGGTGGGGCCCTGCGGCGTCGGAACCGGAGTCGTCGACGGCGCCGGGGCCGAAGCACCCGATGGCACCAGGGCCGAAGCACCCTGCCCGCTTGGGCTCCTAGTCGGTGGCGCGGGGTCCAAAGGCGCCACAGCGGGACCCAACGGAGGAGAGAGCGACCTCATGGCCATGAGGAAGGCATCGATCTCCTCTGGCGTCGCGTTCAGCCCAGGGACCGGCGGGTATGGAGCTGGCAGCGGCGCCTGCGGCTCCCCCGAACCCCAGGCTACATCGCGCGAGCGTCGGGGGTGTTGGAAGAGCGATGTCGTCTCTTCGACTTCTTGTGCCTCTTACCTGAGGACTTGGAGCTCGACGAATGATGTCGACTTGCCGAGCTTCAATGACTGTGGCCCCGCGACCGGTCCTTCGACCTCCTCCTCGACCTGGACCGTGAACGGCGTGGGGCCGACTGCCGGAGCTTGAGGCGCTTATGGGACTGCTCCTGCTTAGCCTTCGACGTCAAGGCCCGGCCGTCGGGGCACAACTTGTAGTCATGGTCGGCCTCAAGGCCCCAAGGCAATACAGGCACCAGCGATGGGGGTCGGTAACCGACATCAGACGGTTGCTATCGGCACAGGGCTTGAAACCGGGCATCCCTACTGGCACCGATAGTCTTACGACTCGAAACAGGATCAAAAAGATCGAAAAAGTTAGTCCAAAAGTGACTAAGGAGTACTGCTTTTTCCGGATCTGCGCTTGCTGGCGTGGAAAAAAGAACTGACGTCAGCGCGCGAGGGCGGCGTCTAAGTACTCCGACGACGTCATCCCAGCGCCAACGACGCCGATGACGGAGCGGAGCCACAGACGACGCCTACCAACGTGCAGGGGTACTGCTACGCGAAACTTTCCGGATCCAGTCTGACGCCTGGGGATATTCTAAGGTAAGGAATCTAACACTAACCTGTTTCTTTCAGATGATGATTACAAAAGATATATTTTCAGTCAAGGACACCAAAGAGTTGGTGAAGCCATTGATGATTTGTGGGGAGACTTAATACGCTCATTAAACACTAAGTTCAATTAATGTAATGATGAGGAAGCTGTGCGACTTAGAGTTATTGATTGATGCTAGTCAGATTCATTCAGATGATGAATGTTGAGAGAAACTCTTGGTCTGGAGCGAGTGTTGATGGCAGACAGAGCTGAGGATTGTGCTGAAAGACAAGCCACTGTCAGAGGCTGGAGGTGCCCAAAGGGAATCAGTCATGGGCATAAAAGTAAGCCCTAGCAAAAAACTGAAGGATACAAAGTGCTGTCTACAAGTAAAAAGAAGTTATGCTCTAGTTTGCACATGAAGGTAAATGTCCCGCCCTTGCACAGATATGCAAAGGCTGTGGAAAAGAGAACCACTTTGTGACAATTTGTAAAGCAAAGGAAAAATCACGGCGCGAAGACAAAATGGCTGACAGAACATTATAGAGGTAAAGTTCAATGCAACTCCACAAGACCAAGCGGCGAAATCATTTGAGGCAAACTAACAATGAATGAAGTCGATTGTAATCTGTTGCGTCATGTCAATGTTTAACTCAGGAAAAAAGTGCATGTCGGACTGGCCACATGTGAGGAAAAATGTCAGTCAAGGAAATTTCAACATGCCAAAGCACCAAAGTCATATAAACTCTGTCTGAAACTAACATTAAATATAAATGAATGCTCAATACCTTTCATCATCGACAGTGGCACTTTGATAAATATAATGCTTGAAGAGAAATATCATGAATTGTCTATCACCTCGACTTAGGCCATTGAAAACCAAAGTGTACACTTGGGCTCCTTTGATGCCCATAAAAAGTAAAGGTTCATTTGTAGCGACACTGAAACAAGAAAACGAAGGTGCAAGCACCCATCCATATGCTCCAAGGTACAGAAACCTGCTCAGTTTCAATACAGCTGCTGATATGGGACTGATTTCTGTCAATTACAACCTGAATATTCACCAAAAAATAGTAAAATTCCCTTCATTGTTTAATGGTTGGGGAAAGCTAAAGACTATAACATATGACTATGCCCATCCTGTTGCTCAGAGACATAAACAAGTTGCTTTTCATTTACAAGAAGTGCTGAAAAAGAACTTGAATCATTACTTAAACATGACATTCAACTCGTTTGACGCCATGGGTTTCTCCCATAGTGGTAGCGCCCAAAAAGGGCACTGATATGCGCTGATATGCGCCAAACAAACAAGGCAATTGAACTAGAACGACATGCAGGTCCACATATTGCTGACATGATAACGCAACTAAATGGCACCAAGAGTTTCTCTCGCCTTGATTTAAAAAAAGGATATTATCAGTTGGATTTTGAAGAAGATTGCAGGTATATTACAAACTTTTCTACACACGTAGGTCTATTACGATATAAAAGACTCAGTTATTGAATTGTATCAGCTGCAGAACTTTTCCAAGACGTAATTCGATGTGTCATACAGCCGGTTGTGAATGCATTCAACTATAATGACATTCATTTTTGAAGCTACACAAAAGGAGCATGATAAAGCTCTCACTAAAATAGGTCACTGACTGACTAATGCAGGCCTGACTTTTAATGCAGACAAGTGTGAGTTCCACAAGACTAAATTAAAATTCTTTGGCCATATCTTTTCTGAAGGGGGTATGACACCCGATCCTGCTAAAGTACAAGCACTGTCTCATGCTGAACCCCCACAAGATGTAATGGTAATGTAATGTAGTTTCTTATATAGCGCACGTATCACCACAAAGGGTATCTCGGCGCTTGCTTTGGGAACCCGTGCTGGTTTTTCCCTGTGGGATAGCCCAGCTGGGCACCCCCAAGGTGAAAGCCAGGCATCCCGCCGCGGGGACCGTAGTGGAGATTGAGCAAGCTATTGCCCAGAGTTGCAGAGCGTGAACCCCTGATTCAAGTAGGCACCTAAGCGAGAATTATCAGGTCCGTGGACATTTGGGCTCCAAACCCTGCCGCGTCGGGAATTGAACCCTGGTCCCGGGCCGACCTCTGCTTCTGGGTCTGCCTCCTCTAACCGGTGAGCCACACTTCTCCAAGCAGCTCCTGGCCAGGCCCCGTTTTCCTGCTCACCTACTGAACAGGAAGCAGGCAGCCTCTCTCCCCTCCCCCAAGCCAATCACAATGCTGCAATGCCAGCGTTGTGATTGGTGGGGACGGCGCCCAGCCGGGCACCTATGGGGAGGCCATTTCTTCATGTAGGCTGCATGCAGCCTACATAGAAAAAAGGGAGAGTGTGCATGACTGGTTTGGTCGGCTCCAGAGGGCCGACCAAAAAGTCAGGGCCCGCAACATTGGGCAAGCCACTCCTCCTGACCCGCAACCAACCAAACACTTCTGCTTTCTTGCAGTGCGAGAAGCAGAAACATAAAATGGTAGTTTTACCACTGTAGGTTTCTACTTTTCGCACTGCGAGAAAGCATTGGGGTGACGCTCCTCCGCCCTAATGGAGGAGCCGCCCCTGGTGAGAAGTTTCAGGAAAATCAAACCAGCAATTGCAACGGCTTCTGAAATGGCCAATTTCAATCCAAAGCTTCACACATAATTGTTGTTGACTCTAGCCCCGTTGGGTTAGATACTATCCAGGCACAGCAGACACCTCAATGCTCAAATGCATATTGTGGCACATGCCAGTAGACATTTGTCCCAAACAGAACGTGCTTACTCCCAACCCAAGAAAGAAAGTTTGGCCATGTTATGGACAAGTGAACATTACCATGTATACCTTTATGGAAAGTCTGTTTCACAAGTAACTGTTCATCAAGCTTTATTGACTATCTTTGGCAATCCAAAAACCAAGGTGCCTCCTCACATTGAACAGTGGGGACTCCGATTAGAAGAGTATAATTACACCATTTTACATTGTCTAGGCAAGGATCAAAACCCTGCTAACTACTTTTCCAGAGTGCTTATACAAGGTCAAGGTACTCCATCCAAGGCAGCAGAAGCTTACATTAATTTAATTGTAAAGTCAAATACGCAGACTGTCATATCGTTAGCCCAGATCATCACTGCCACGAGCCATGATAGTTACATGCTGATGTTGAAAGATATAACAACACATCAGTATGGAACAGACATGCTCAACCTCTCACCAGTGATGGTGAATACCAAAGGTACAAAAGCGGGAAGGACATCACATCTACTAATGAAAACCAAATCAGTCTGAAGTATGTCACCTTGTTATCTTTAACAAAAAATACATTTTCATTTTTGGGGATTATTATGGTAGGATATTTTTAACTTACAACCAGCAACTTGTCTAAAGAAAGAAGTGTTCTCCTAAATTAGATTAGTTTCCACTTGACCAACACTTTGGCTACAGTTTCAGACCTGGATGTAGCAATGTCTAAATGTAGCTTCCAAAAGATCCACAAGGATCAACAACAGGGAAACAAACACCTCATTTGTTTAGTAGGAGTTGAATGACAAAGCTCTTTTCTAATGTTATTCCCAGAAAAAGAAAAACGTTTTTTGGGCATCAAAGAGCTCTCATACTGTGTGGTCAAATGTAAGAGGCATTGTAGTTTCTCTGTTTAGCGAAGTTCTGAGAGTTTCCTACAAAACACCCAGAGTTCAGATCAACATAATTAAGTCAGTGGGCTATTCACAGCAGTACAATGTATTGCACTGAACATTTACCGCTATGGTTTGCAACATACTGGTGGATGATACCCTGATATAGGAAAATTATTGAAGTATGTCAATCTATGAAAGAATATTAATCTATCAAAGATCAAATTCTAGAAATTTTAACACTGATGCTAGGGCTGCTCAACATTATACAGTGCAGGAAAAAAGTAAGCCAATTATTCATCAACCCCCACCTCCTTTGCCGTAAAGTGCAAATATGTACAAGTATTCAGAGCTACATTAAGCCCTAAATGTTCTGAAAAAGTAAGTAATTTGCCTTCCCTGAAGTGCAGGTGCCATTCAATATACATTATCTATTTTAAGCAATGCCCTGTACTCGTACAATACGTTCAAAACAGATATTCATTTATAATTATTATTTCATGTACAATTATAAACTGACAAATGCATACTAAACCAAGGGGTAGTCCCATTAATACTGCTAAAGTGAAAAGGTTTTAAAAAGTGCTTATTCCCTAAATAACAGGAGAGATCTAGAAGTGCCTGTGCCGAATGCTGCTGAAGTACAAAGTTGGCCCTTGGTTCCTATGGCATTTCTTCCACTGCGAAAACACCCCATATTCCCCTGTAGCGCTGGGCATGATACCAATACTCTTTCATGCTAATTTTACTGAACCATTTCCTCAGAGTAGTATAACCTGGTGATTTCCAGAGTTGCGAGCCACCATAATGGAAAAATAAATAAATAGTACGCTCCTTTTCCCAAACTGACTGAATGGCGAGACCTAGAAAGGTTATGGGGGATGAGGGCTTAACCGCATATCATACTCTTAGTGGAATCTACCCAAAAACCTGTACCCAATATTCAGAGACTGACTAGCACAACCAAAATATATGCTCCCGATCTCCTAATCCATCACATCTAGAGCATGTTTTAATGGTAGTTCTTAACATTTTAATAAGCTTCTCTGGAGTGTAATAAAACCTTCGGCCAATACTGCTGTACCACTTTGTAAATGTTCCCATGTGCCTCAAGCCAACAATGTTCAAAAGCTCAGAGCTGGACGTCCGAAGATTCATCAGGGGTGGGTTGCGTAGCAGAGTGACGCTAGTCAAAATTTACCCTTCGACAGCTAGCGGGGACCTCTTCCTACCAAACATGGAGCAGTATTATTTCGCAGCGCAGCTCCAGTGAGTGGCGAGATGGCTCGACGCGCGTCATCTGGAGGACTAAGTGACTTGCGCCCCAGGACTCACTGACCCACAGGTTGTAGCGCTGTTCCACCCTTCCAGAAGGGGAAGGCCGCCTGACCAACTACTAGTGGATGTGGCCCATGACTGCTTCTGTCGCAGTCTGCGACTCACACGCCATGTGACCCCATAGGCGCCATCTCTCCCGATTCTTGGCACGCCTAGAAGGCACTGACTAGTTACCAGCGCGGAGCTATCCCAGTGGGAGGAAGTGGGAATTCTAACACTCGGGGACTTATATAGCGACGGGCAGCTCCTGCCGTATAAAACTCTAGCGGAGGACACAGGCCTTCCTCGAGGTCAGTTTTTGTTGTACACGACGGAGGTGTGCATGTTGCGTGAGGCATGGGGTGAGGTTGCTCAGGAGCCTGCCACACATCTGACTGCTGCAATAGCTACATTAGCTAGGTGCGGGCCATCACTTCGCAGATTCCTTACGAATACACACAGCACCGCGGCTGGAATCCCTTCAAGCCCACTTGACGCTGACTTGCAGTGCCCCAGTACCGACAGTGAATGGGAGGATATCCTTAGAGGCCCTACCCGCATCCCTTGGAATGCCAGAGTCCGGCTTATAACAATACTACGTAGTCCATAGGGCGTACTTGACCCCAGTTAAAATAAATAAATAATTCAATCGCACTGATGCCGGTTGTCCTCACTATGGTGAGACAGGGGGACTTACTCAATTTGCTATGGTCTTGCACATCCATACAGTCATATTGGGAAGCGGTCACCAGAAATTTGGCACAGAGCGCACACTTAGCTGGTCATGGGAGGTGTGTCTCCTAGGGTTATACAAGAGGTCTAATAAACACAGTGACATCCCGCTACAATTACCTAGGGCTAATAAAAGCCAAGCGCCTACTCACAAGGCGGTGAAAATCCCCGTAGGCCCCCCCAGTGAAATTCTGGTACCATTTGCTTCTATGTTGGGCATATGCTGAGTGTATAGCGCTGCGGCGAGAAGACGCGATAGACATTAGGAAGCAGACAATAGTGGCGGAATGGGACGCAATCCTGTCGGTCTTTCGTGCCCTATGGTACAGTGCCAACAGGGACTCGGATGCTATGTCGGAGTAAACGACGGACTGGCGCCTGATGCTTCAGACAAAGCATGCACGGCGAGTGAGCACATACGATACCAGCACAGCACTGTGCGCTGTGTAACAGTAATATGAGGCCCCCCACCCCCTCCTGTTGACATGCATTCAGGTTCAAGAACATGTCGCAGAATAACCTTTTATGAGGTAGTGTGTAGTTTGGCTGAGACATACAGCATAGCTATCTCCAATGTACATGCGCACAGACCAACAACAAGCTGTCAGGAAAGTGTAGTTCGGAACTATGCCCCATCCTATAGACATTAAGTTCTTTACATGAGAGGAGAGAAATGTGTTATACATCCTGTTGCATTTATGTTCTGTTGCAAACTGAGAGAAAAGCGAAAAATATTTTTTGTTTTTTAGGGATACATATTGATATGTACGACGTGGGAATCCAAACGGGAGTGGGAGGACAGGTTCTGGTCGGATCTTTTGGATGCCTCCACTTGGAACAATCCGAAAAAGTTCTGGGATTTAGTCAAGTGGGGGAAGGATCCTGACTCGTGTACCCCGGCAAATCATGTACCTCCAGAAGAGTGGGTAACTTTCTATTCTGCCCAATTCAGAGCTGAAAATCCCAAACCCTTACAAATCTTGGGAAAGGCACCCCCGTTACACACCCACGGGGAGAAACTCATTTGTTTTTAACCTCCTACCCCACCCCGCCCTCTTGACTCCTCCCACCCCGGCGTCATCGCCTATTTAGGCTCCGCCCACTTTGCCTCGCGAGTAACCGAAGCTCTGTGGCAGAGGGCAGAGGTTTTGCGCGTTGAGCGCTGTGAAGCTTTATTATTCTTTTAAAAATCTTGTTTTGTTGGCCTCTCTGCTGCTGAGTGCTAGCAGCCTTAATTCCATTTCTCCCGCTGATTACAAGCGGTGAGTGGCACTTTTGTTGTTTTTAACCTCCTACCCCACCCTCTTGACTCCTCCCACCCCGGCGTCATTGCCTATTTAGGCTCCGCCCACTTTGCCTCGCGAGTAACCGAAGCTCTGTGGCAGAGGGCAGAGGTTTTGCGCGTTGAGCGCTGTGAAGCTTTATTATTCTTTTAAAAATCTTGTTTTGTTGGCCTCTCTGCTGCTGAGTGCTAGCAGCCTTAATTCCATTTCTCCCGCTGATTACAAGCGGTGAGTGGACTTTTGTTGTTTTTAACCTCCTACCCCACCCCGCCCTCTTGACTCCTCCCACCCCGGTGTCATTGCCTATTTAGACGGGCCTTATGCGTCTGCGCAGCGGACGTGCGCAGCGGGCGCGACGGAGGCGAGCCGGAATCGCACCAGAGTCAAGCCCGTCTGCGCCCGTCCGCGACAGGACGGGCACAGGGCTCAGTCCCGATGCCCCAAACAGTGTCACGTATTCCCGATCTGCTTTACTACGGTTGAGGGGACCCCCTTGTACTTCTCACCTTGTATTTAATTGTCACAATGCTCCAACCTCCTGTCCCTCTTGTAATATTTTATTGGACTCCTGCCCCTCGCGGTTAGACTCTATGTCTTCCACCTTTTGGAACCCTGCCCCCTCGTGCAGTTCTCCCCCTTCCAAATTACCCAACTCCGGCCCCTTTTTCAAATTTATTAGCAGTAACTGTCGTTCTCTCGTAAAACATAAAAGAGACATTTTCGATCTTTTACAGACTGTTAGTCCAGCTGCCATGTTTCTGACGGAAACATGGCTAAATGATAGCTCTGGCCCTGACATCGCCATGGCTCTCCCCAATGATTACACCTATGTTGGGCGAAACCGGCCTCTTAAAGAGGGTGGTGGAATTGCCATCATTTTTAGGAGAGAATTCTCCTGCAAATGGGAAGACCTTGAGTTCCCCAATTGTGAAGCTGGTCTATTTAATCTATCACTTACCCCACATTTCACTCTGACCGGCACATTGATCTATCGCCCCCCTGGCGCAGCGAGTAACTGGGCTTCCTCCCTCCCAGATCTTGTTGCTCCACTTTTGGCTCAATCCAATAATTTTATGGTCATTGGAGACCTTAACATTCATTTCAACTCTGCTTCGTGTGCCATTTCCACACGTCTTTTACAGGATCTGGCAGCTTTAGATCTTCATCTCCACAACTCTGACCCTACTCATAAGGCCGGCAACCTTTTAGACCCCATCATTTCCAACCTTTCGATCATTTCGTATCAATCCTCATTACAGGTCCCCTGGTCGGATCATTTTATTGTAAATTTTTCTATCGAAATGGCCTCTTCTAACCCCCTCATGCCCACTCATCCCCTTAAAGACAGTAGGAATTGGAAACGCCTAGATGCAGACAAACTCAATCTGTGTCTTTCTAATTCCAAGCCTCCCCTGTCTATGAACCTGTCTACAGAGGAACTTCCTTCTATCAAACGCTGGTTGATTAATGCTTTGGACTCTTGTCTCCCTATGCAAAAGAACAAACGACATATTCTTCATCCACCGGTACCCTGGTTTACTGACGCTCTCCGCCTAGAAAAATCTAAACGCCTAGAAAAATCTAAATGCAGAAAGCAGAATATAAGGCCGCTCTTAAAATCTACCATACGTCATGTGATAGTGCGAGAGCTTCCTTTGCGAACACCACGCTTCTTACAGCACAGAATAGACCCCAGGCTCTGTTCAAAATCGTGAAGGAGCTGTCAGGGGCTTCTGCTGCACCCAAGGCCCCCATTCTTGACACCCTCCAGTGTGAAGCTTTGGCCAACTTCTTCGTCGAAAAGATCGAGAAGATCTATGATACTTTCGACTCCTCTCCCGTTGTGTCCACTCATGTTGTCTTACCTGTAGATACCCCCCCAGTTGTTACATCCTTCTGTAGTACCCCCATGCCTCCCAAACTTCTTGCCTGGGATCCCATTTCCCTTCCGCTTTTAAAAAAGTATTTACAGGATATAAAATCTGGGTCTCCGCTCGACCCTATGCCCCCTCAAATCCTGAGTTCTTTGGATCCCTCCCTACTCCTTATTATTTTGAAAGTCTTGAACGCCTCCCTTTCTGAAGCGATCGTGCCCGACGAATGGAAGCACGCTATGGTGGTCCCATTATTAAAAAAGACCAACTTAGACCCTAACAACCCCTCTAACTTCCGCCCTATTTCGTTGCTTTCATGTTTCTCTAAAATTTTGGAGAAACATGTCAATTCTTTGCTTAATCTTCACGTGGAGTCCTCTAACTTTCTTCATGGTTCACAATCCGGGTTCAGGGCTGGCTTCTCGACTGAAACCACTCTCCTTGGTGTGTCGGAATCCATCAGGCTGAAAGTGGACAACGGGGAGACAGTGGCACTCATTTTGCTTGACTTGAGTGCTGCATTCGACACCGTCTCCCATTCCATCTTGTTGTCCACCCTGAGAGAGGTGGGTGTCGATGGTGCTGCCCTGGCCTGGATCTCTAACTTTTTATCTAATCGCTTGTTTCAAGTCTTTTCCTCTACTTCCATCTCTTCTATCTTTCCCTCTAAGCACGGTGTCCCTCAGGGATCTATTCTTAGTCCTCTCTTTTTTAATTTATATGTGAGACCCCTTGCTTTTTTGGCGGAACAGGCAGGTCTCTCTATTTACTCCTACGCTGATGACACTCAGGTCATCTATTCTCTCTCCACCAACAAACATCTCCCTTTCTCTTCTCTCCAAACTGGACTAAAGCAGATTGCGGCATGGATGTTGGAGCATAAACTAAAACTAAACGGGGAGAAAACAGAACTGCTCCTGTTTGGCTCCGACACCTCGCTCTGGGGCCCACATCATTGGCCACCGGAGATGGGCCCTCCTCCCATTCCAACCTCATCTGCCCGTAACCTCGGGGTCCTCCTGGACAATCAATTGTCTTTCAGGCAGCATGTCGTGAAAGTCTCTGCCACCTGTACTACCATCATCAGGTGGCTTAGGAAAATCTCATGGATGCTGCCGGCTGACACCTTGAAATCTGTAGTCCAGGCTCTTGTCATCTCACGCCTGGACTACGGCAACATCTTACTTCTAGGTGCCTGTAAGGAGGTCACTAAGAAGTACCAGGTAGTACAAAATATGGCGGTCCGCCTGATTTGCAATCTACCCGCCAGATCCTCAGCCTCTTCCCACCTGCGTAACCTACATTGGCTACGGATTGAGAGCAGGGTTAAATTCAAGGCTTTATGTTTTATGCATAAAATCCTGACAGGAAAAGCCCCTCCCTATCTATCTGTTTTGGTGCAGCAATATCTTCCACCTCGTACACTTAGGTCCTCCACCCAGAATAAGCTCAGGATCCCACGCATCAAGAGAGCAAAAATGGGTGGTCGCTCTTTTGCTCTGCTGGCACCTTCTCTTTGGAACTCTCTACCCCCCCCTCTGCGCTCCGAAATGTGCCTCCTTACCTTCCGTAAGGGAATCAAAACCTGGCTTTTTAATATGTAAGTTCGTTGATTTCCTTCCCTTCTCATCTTTAATATTGTTTCACACCCATAGCGCCGGGAAACCTACGGGTAGCTGAGCGCTCAAGAAATGCAATAAATAATAATAATAATAAAATAGAGGCCGAGCTGGCTCTGGGCTTGACCTTGCGAGGGAAAGCTCCTGGCATGGATCTCATCCCAGCGGATCTGTTTAAATCAAACTCAGCCTTGTGGCTCCCCTACATAACCATGATTGCTAACTCATTAGCTAAAGGAGCTAGCATCCCAAAATCTTGGAAGGGAGCCGAGATAATACCAATATTATAAAAAAGGCGACAGGTCCAATCCAGGGAACTACCGCCCGATCAGTCTCATTGATTCCATTCAAAAAATCATCGCTCGTATGGTCTTGGGATGGGTTCAGGGCTGGATTGAATCGGAGGACATATTATCTCCTATGCAGGCGGGCTTCAGATCAGGTATAAGTACCATTGACCAGGTGTTCAGACTCTGTCTGATCTACTGGAAAGTGGTCTTGCTCGGTGGCGGTACCATCTTTGCTGCATTCATTGACCTGAAGTCCGCCTTCGACCTAGTGCCAAGGGACAAACTGTGGGGAGTTATGAGAAACTTGGGTTGGCCACTAGAACTACTGGACCTCATAATTAAACTCCATGAGGATAACTATGCGAGGGTGAGGTGGGGAGGCCAGGGACAAGTGACGGAAACATTTCCCGTAACTAGAGGTGTCCGTCAAGGGTGCGTCCTGGCACCAACACTCTTCCTCCTATTCATCGATCAAGTGGTGAAATTTTTTATGGATACCCCCACTGATGCCCCTATGCTGGCTGGGACGAGATTCCCATTGCTCATCTTCGCCGATGACACCCTCCTCCTCTCTAGAACACGCAGCGGCCTGCAGCGGGCATTGGACCGCTTTGAGGAGTTCTGTGCCATTAACAATCTTGCGGTGAACGTGGGCAAAACAAAGTTTATGGTTTTCTCGAGAAACCATCCTGTTTGGAGCTCTGTGAGCTTGAATGGAGTCAACCTTGAGCAAGTCGAGACCATGACTTACCTGGGGGTTACCCTTGACAGCCGCTTGAGATGGAAAGATCAAATTGGCGTACAACATCTCAAGCTAGCACGGTTAACTGGCTGTCTAATAAAAGAGCAAAAGAGATCCATCACTAAGCGGGTCATCCCAGCTCAAGATCTATGACGCCAAAATCAGTACTGCAATCTTATATGGCGCAGATCTTTGGGGCTATATGGATCTCCTAAATCTCTTTAAAACCCAATGCAAGTTCCTACGGAACCTGGTAGGTCTACCACAGTCGTCTCCATCAATTCCCCTCTGCTTGGATCTGGGGTGCCTTCCGATCAATGAGATAGCCAGATTCAGATTGGTGGCCCTGTGGAGGCGAATATGGACCTCCCCTGACCTGTCCCTATTCGCGAAAGAACTAGCAGAAGTCAGGTCAATTGGTGGTTCTGGAAAAATCCTATGGCTCCAAGCTGTAAAAAACATCCTGGTAGATATGGGATTAGAACAACTCTGGACAGCTCCCTCCTCTAATGCCTTTCCCTCCAAACAAGAGTTTAAAGCTTTGTATTGGGTGTCTCTTCGTCAAAATCGAGTTTCGATTTCCAGCCTTACCAGCCTCACGGGCAGGTTCCTTACTTTCAAGCTAGACCTGTCCCGTGAGCCCTACTGGGATGTTATTAATAAACCGCTGGACAAGAAACTCTATCACCAGTTCAGGGTAGGTGCTTTGCCTTAGAACACTTTTGTAAATAAATGGTCCACGGGTGTATCAGATCTCTGTAAAGGCTGCCCGGGGCAGAAGGAATCAGAGGGCCACTTTCTTTTTGCCTGCCCCAGCTACTCGGCGCCGCGAAACAAATGGTTAAAACCACTGTTTCAGCGTCTACCATTTAGAAAATCTGCAGATGCCATTTGGGCGCTAAAGACTATCACCTCTGAGGTCTTTGTAGTGAGCCTAGCCAAATATCTGGGGTGGGCTTGGATCATTAGGTCAAAACATGTCAAAGTTGTTAGAGCCCCTCAATATTGCTTCATAAGGTGACATATTCAGTTTACTGCATAAACATCCGATTGTACTGTTTGCACTTTCTGCACTTTAAGTATGAAATGGTGTCCCATTGATTGTCATGGTTTGCTATGTAATTATTAACCTTTATGTTTTAATCAGGTTTCTCACCTTAGATGTTTAATACTCTTTTTTAACTTCCTTATAATCAACTCTTTTAAGGATTATCATCGTTTGGTTTACTTGGTTTGCTTTATTTGTATGTAGCCCTTGTTCACCAATGTATTCTTTTCCTTGTAAAAAAGTTTTTTAATTTACTGTTTTATAAATGTACTATAATGTGTCTTATGATTTATCAAATCGAAATAAAGACTTGAAACCTGAACCTGATATGTACGACCGCTCGGACTGTCTATTGATGTAAAACACAAAAGTAAAAGCAGAAGAGGGGCTTAAAAAAAGAAACCCTATACAGTTATGTAACTCCTGAACGAATGTGTACTATATAAAATGTGAAAAGCAATAACCAAATTTAAACAAAATAACACATTCTGCTAATAAACAACACAATTCTATGGAATTGTCCTCTCACAGCAGTGAAAATCCATAGTCTTAATATCTCAACCAAGTATCCCTGTCAACCTCAATCCCTGTACGTCAAGGCCCAATTGATACACATATCCTCAATAGCCTGATCATTATCCAGGCGTCGTTTTCTGTACGAATACGTTATTTAATCATTCACTTTAATGGCCCTAAACAGTTTTTTGACTAACCCAATTGCTTGATGTATTTCCGATAAACAAAGGCTATTAAGAACAGGAACCATCCACCAGTAAGAAAAGCACCATACTGGGAATTACTAAATTGTTTCTCTAACTCCGATTTTATTTTATTCATATCTAAAAAATCCCACACTTTGTTAACATTACTATTTTTAAAACTCAAAGGTGGAGGATGAGGGGATAAAGGCATATAACATCCAGGAGCATCTCGGTGTGGATAACCGGTTTTGCATATTTTCGGTAAACATTGCAGTCTATCCCTCCCAAATGGTCTGCAGGGTTTCATATCTCACTGCTTTTGGTATTTTGGATTCCTTTATACCCCTCAACAAACTAGCTACGCATTAACTACATAACATTTAAAATAAGTAAAATTGTCAAATTGAGACACCTGCATCAAAAATCAGTGAATCTGCGAGCAACAGATGCTGAGTAATAAGACCTAAAACTAGGAAATGCTAGCATTTCATCAGGTTACGACAACTGTAGAATCTTTAGGTTAGCTCTAGGAGATGTATTCCTCCATATAAATGATGTCAGGCAACTCTCCAATTTAAGTAGGCATCCTTTAATTTACTAGGAACATAAGAACAAAATAATAATGTGAGGGGCAGAATAGACATTTCTAATTAAACATATCCGACCTATCATAGACAGGGGGAGGGATATCAAAATTGGAAGAAAAGAGTATATTT
Source organism: Lissotriton vulgaris (assembly GCF_964263255.1). Lineage (NCBI taxonomy): Eukaryota > Metazoa > Chordata > Amphibia > Caudata > Salamandridae > Lissotriton > Lissotriton vulgaris. Next base: position 1,475,649,295 of record NC_141691.1, read on the forward strand.
TGGATAGTAATGGGACAAAGTCCAAATGATAACATTTGAGAACTAAATCGGAGAAAAAAAAAATACCTTTTTGGATGTTGATTATAGTCAGCCCTTATTTCAGGAGGTAAAATGTTTGGTGTAGTATTTGTTTTTAGTTTCATTAACATTATACCCCTCAGCTTAGTGTATCTTTAAACTGCTTTGAGGGCTATTTCAAAATTATCTATCGGGGAGCAAATACAGAGCGATATCATCCGCAAGTACTTTTATTTTAGCAGCGCCGCCGTAGGAGGGTCTATTCCCTTATGGGAGCAAATAGACTGAGCTAAAGACTCTATACATGGTGGAAATAACATTTGTGACAGAGGACAGCTTTGGCGGGTACCTCTACTAGGAAATTTAGTGCCTGCCCACTGATTATTATAACTTCGGCCGATGTATAAGTCTGACCATAGACCTTGTGAGCAGTGTTGGAAAATTGAATTTTCTCCATATCTTAAACAGAACATCCTAGCTGAGAAGGTCAAACACGTTTTCAGCTTCTAACACCACAAAGGCCGCAGAAATATTATCTGCTGTGTTAAGATCAATAAACTCAGGCAGATAATACGTGTTAGCCTTCAAGTTCAGCCCCTTGATAAAAGCATTTTGATTAGGGTGGATCTAATTAACAGCGCTGATGCAATTAGTTACACTTTTTGTATAAATCTAATAGTTTGTATTATGTAGCGTTACAGGTCAGTACCAGGACAGTTCAAATTCATCTTTCCCTTTTAAAAAAAAAAGTTTTAATACCCCTTTTTTTTTAAAGCGGGTGGGATGGGTCCACCAAGTAAAATAGCATTAAACAACTATTAGAGGAACCACTAGTAGAGAATAAAAACACTTCTAAAATGCTGTCCCAAAGCCATCTCCCCCCACGCTTTGGACCTTGGCAATTCCTTTAAGGCATTTGCAACCTCTTCGTAGCTAATTTGTGATGTTAAAAAGATGACGGACTCCCTTTTAAACTCTGCAAAGTGCACTTCACATAAAAATTGTTCTGCTAACGCCGGATCCCGTGTGTTTCTGCTTTCCCCTTATATAACGAGGCAAAGTCCAGAAAGAGCTTCCCAATATCTACACTTTCTCATTTATTTTTTATGTACAAGTATCCCTGATACCCTTGATCAGGAGTTGATTATATTTGCCTTTTGAAATCCAAGCCAAAAGGCACCCCCATCTTCTCACCTCTTCATGCACCACCTGTTATAATTGTAGTTATTAAGAACCTCCTTTTTCAGAAAGAAATCTTTTAAGATTTACTTTTTATCCCGCCACTTATGTTATGTTTAAGTCAATTGCTCTGCTTGAACCTTGGCATAAGTTTAATATGCAGTTCTTTGCAAATTATATTGCTCTTCTAATCTTTTTTCTTCAAAAAGTTGATAGAGACCATAAAATCCCAGAGTGTGGCCTTAAATGCCTCTAATACTTTCGCTCTATCTGCCTTGTTTTTGTTAGTTCGAAAAATAATGCTCAATCCTCCTCGATAGAGACTGAATGACCGTTTCTTGGTCAAATGAAGACCTATCCATAACCCACTCTACTCTTGGTGACGTAATGAAAACTTTAAGACAACCACTGAATGATCTGAAAACACCCCTACATGATAATAAGAAAAAACTAATTAGATAGTTAAGGAAGATAAAAATAAAACTGTGTGAAACTGATCTATATTCCTTTGAATGACACAAACATTCTCCAGTTACTGGATTTAATTTATGCCAGATATCTTGTGCAGCTAGCCGAGCGCATAGATCATAAAAAATCTGTTTCGTATATTTAGTTTGCAGACAATGTGGATTTGAGGAATCCAGACATGGGGAGGGAATAAAATTAAAATCTCACTCCAAAATTGGTATACCATGAAGTGACTTACGCGGTTTAATGTTGTTATGGAAAAGATCCCAAAAGGAAACAATATTGTATCTTACATAATGAGCCTCCACGGGGACTATAACCCCTTCATCCATAACCAGCGGTAGGCCGCTGACAGGTGCTTTCTTACAAATAACCATTGAAATAACCACTGTGCGATGCTCCTGCTGATGGGAAAAAAATGTTGTTTAACCCAAGATTAGTTAAATTGATTTCCCTACTTACCCCAAATGAAATGCATCTCTTGAAAAAGAATAATTGAAGGATCATATTGTGGTAAAGTTCAAAAGATTAACATAACATTTGCGCTTAAAATTCAAGCCATTTACATTACAGCTAAATATTACTACCAGCAATTTAATTCTCCCTTTTTTCACTTTCTGACCATTTCAAAGCACCTAGGTACAGTAAGCATTAAAGATCCCAACTCTACCTGCCTCTGCTTGAAATTTCCGAATCCTTTTGCTGTACCTAAACAAATGTCATCCCATTTAGTGCCCACCGCTCAAACACCCAACTCCCTCCCTCATCAACTACCCCCTGACCAACACCTACCACTACCATCATTTTCTCTCTCCATCATACCCTGCGCTCCTAACCTCAGAAAGTTAAGAGCAGTCGATCCTGTTTTCATGTGGTGCATTCTTCCTGCACAGACGGTGGCCCAAAGCTATCAGTTCTCACCGTCAGGGCTCCCTCATCTAGGACAGTAATTTCTCAGCATCAGTTGGGTTAGTAAGAATACTGAACGCCCACCACCCAAGAACCTTCAACTTTGCTGGATGTAACAGTGTGCCTGTGCAACCCTGGCTCTAGAGGTCTCGGACAAATGCTTCAGTTCCCATCATCTTCTGGAGGTTTCATATGCTAAGCCAGAAAGATTTTAAAGGAGAAATCATTCCCTGCTTTTACAGATTTTAAACTGAATTTCTTTTTTGAGGATCTCCTCTCAAATTCTGAAATTGTGAAGAGACCAAACTAGTCTGTGGCTTTGCACCATCTTTAGGAGCAGTCGAGGGAACCCTTTGTACTCTGGCGATTGGGAGATCAGAATGCAAACCTGACGAAACCCTTTCAGACAAGAGTTCACTGAGTTGTTCAAGGAAGTCTTCGCTTTGACCAACAATTGCCAGAACCCTCACGAGTCCTAAATTTGCTCACCTGGATCTATTTTCTAAGTCCTCTAATTTGTTTTTTACTTACTGCACATCCTTAAGAAGCGTAGATGTAATTTCTGAGTGGGACTGCTGCGCATCCTCCAAATTTGAAATTCTTTATTCAGCTTACGTGCATCTAATGCTCAGGTTTTACAAGCCTTTATCAATCAAATCCAATTTACTATATGCTCTTTACATTTTTGGTATCTGTATCAGCAACTGTTCGAGCAAGGCACAAGCCTGAGCACTGGATTCCTCTGAAGCTCCCTCTAGTGCCCCTTTCTCTGCTTCTAACTCAATGGTGTTGCCTTGTGGCATTTCAGTAAGTTTCCTTAATCAGGTTCTTTTTTTTTTTTTATTCTTTTTATTAAACGTTTGTGACAGTACAGTGAGGTAATTGCGAGGTCACAGAACATTTTAAATATGACAGTAGTATAACAGTGATTAAATGCAGCTTTACAAATTGAGCACCTCATCTGTACGACCCTTGCTCAGATCATTTCCCACTCCTGCCCTCCGCAGTTCTTCTACCGGGGAAACACAGCTTAATCAGATTCTGGACTCTTTGTTGATCTATAATCCAGTACTTCAAACTTTAGGTTGTAGTTGGCATATAAGAAAAGTCAAAGAAAGATTATACTCTTTACCATAGAATGTTTGACCTGTACTAGCTCCAGACTATATACAAAGACTTAATATTATATTTAATCAAAATCTAAACCAAATAGAATGCCGGATTCTTATTAAATATATAAAGTTAACTTTACCGTGCCTGAACGGCAGGAGGCTAATTTGCATTAGCTCTCCAGCAACTGCCCAGCTAGTCCTTGGCCTGAATGAGATGTGAAAACTGCTCATAGAGCAGAGACCATGGCCTGGGAGTGGGGAGGTGTTTTTTTCTTCTGGCATGAACACTTGTTGTAGTGGGCCTAGGAGAACAAGTTACTTACCTTCGGTAACGATATATCTGTAAGAAACAGTAGTTAGTATTAGATTCCTTGCCTTAGAATATCACCAGGCGTCAGACTGGATCCGGAAATTTTTGCATAGCAGTACCCTTGCGGGTCGGTAGGCGTCGTCTGCGTCTCCGCGTCCGTCGTGGGCGCTGTGATGACGTCGTCGGAGTACTTAGACGCCGCCTCCGCGTGCCATGTCAAAAACCAACACTGGTGCCATTGAAACTAGTGCCCTGAAAGAGGATGACCTTAACCCTAGATATCGGTTCGCAGAACGGGGAGGATGGGTGGGGCGGTAAGGAATCTAATACTAACTACTGTTTCTTACAGATATATCGTTACCGAAGGTAAGTAACTTGTTCATCTGAAAGAAACAGGTTAGTATTAGATTCCTTACCTTAGAATAGATACCCCAGCAATACCAACCCCGGTGGTGGGTCTGCGAACCAATAATCACACCAGAAAGTCCTGGAGGATGGAACGGCCAAAGAAGCCATCCCTCCGGGCTTGGCTGTCCAGGCAGTAGTGTCTTGCGAACGTGTGCAGCGAGGCCCAGGTAGCTGCCTGACAAATATCCTGCAAGGGGACTCCCCGACCCAGGGCAGTGGTAGCCGCAGTGGCCCGAGTGGAATGGGCCCTCAGCCCAACAGGAGGCTCCTTCCTTGCCGAGTAACAAGCCTTGATACACAAGACGACCCACCGAGAGATGAACCACTTGTGTACCGCCCGTCCCTTCTTAGCGCCCACGTAACCAACAAAGAGTTGATCATCCACCCGGAACTGGCGTGTACGATCCAAATAGAATGAGAGCGCACGTTTTGGGTCCAGACAGTGGAGCTGCTCTTCCTCCTTTGAGGGATGCGGAGGCGGGAAGAAGGTGGGCAAGGTGATTGACTGCCCGATGTGGAAGGCCGTGACAACCTTTGGCAGGAAAGAGGGTCTTGTCCGCAACACAACCTTGTCCGGATGGACAGAAAGGAAAGGAGGTTTAGAGGAAAAAGCCTGGAGCTCACTCACTCTCCTGGCAGAGGTGATGGCAACCAGGAAAGCAGTCTTCAGAGTAAGAAGGCGGAGAGGACAGTTGTGAAGTGGCTCAAAGGGAGCGCACATCAGATAAGTAAGAACCAGGTTCAAGTCCCACAGAGGCATAACAAAGGGAACAGGTGGAAACATGTGGGTGATGCCTTTCAGAAAGCGATTTACAATAGGGGACTTGAACAAAGATGGTAGATCAGGCAGCCTCAGAAAGGCCGAAAGGGCAGAAAGGTAGCCCTTGATGGTGCCCAAAGAAGAGCCCTGCCGGGCAAGAGAAAGAAGGAAGAGAAGAACCTCAGAAAGAGGGGCAAAGAGAGGATCCACAGCCTTTGCTGTGCACCATGCCACAAATCTGTTCTACCTGCAGGCGTATACCGACTTAGTGGAGGGACGCCTGGCTGCCAGAATGATATCACAAACTTCAGAAGGCAAGTCAAATGGCCTCAACTGTCGCTGCTCAATCTCCAAGCATGGAGGTGGAGACTGGACATGTTCAGGAGGAAGACCGTCCCCTGTTGCTGTGACAGAAGGTCCTCCTGAAGAGGCAGACGAACCAGGGAACCGACAGACATACTGAGTAGCTCGGGATACCAGTACCTTCGTGCCCAGTCCGGAGCCACAAGGATGACTTGGGCCCGGTGGCGTTTGATCTTCTTCAGCACTCTGGGCAGAAGTGGTATAGGCGGAAAGGCGTACAACAGACCCAAACTCCACTTGTGACGAAAAGCGTCTCCGAGCGAGAGCAGATGATCCCCCGATACGCTGTGGCATTGCGGTGGCATTGCTTGAGGGGTTGTCTCGAAGTGGAGGGAGTAGCCCCTTCGGACGATTTGCAGCACCCACCTGTCCGATGTGACAGTGCACCAGTGGGAGTGGTGATAGCGAACCCTGCCCCCCACTGGCGTCACATGGACATGAAAGCACGTACTAGGAGGGTTTTGAGGCGGATGCTGCGGGGGAAGGTGTGGAATGGCCTCGCCGTTGTCCCCGACCGCCTCCACGGCGATTTCCACGGCCGCCACCGCGTTGGATGTTAGCCCGCGGTGCGTGGCTGGCAGGACGTGTGGGGGCGCCCCTTCCTTGGCCACGAAAGGAGCGAAAGTCACCCGTTTGCTGGCGCAGGGCCGAGAGGCCCAAGGACTTGGCCGTAGCCCTGGAGTCCTTAAAGCGCTCAAGCGCATGGTCTGCCTTGTCGCCAAAGAGGCGAAGGCCATCAAACGGCATGTCCATGAGTGTATTCTGGACATCCGTTATAAAGTTGGCGGACCTCAACCAGGCGTGGCGACGAATCGCCACCGTTGTTGCCATCGCTCTGCCCAGTGAGTCGGTGGTACCCAGCCCACACCGGATGGAGAAACGTACCGCATCTCTACCCTCCGCAAGGGCTTGGGCGAGTTTAGCCTTGACCTCCGCCGGGCATTGTGGCAACACGTCCGCGACCGTGTCCCACAGGGAGTGGGTGTAACGGCCCAAGAGGCATGCGGTGTTGGAAAACCGCAGTCCCAAACTAAGGGAGGAGAATATTTTCTTTCGATAATTCTCATACCTCTTGGATTCCCGATCAGGCGGAGCCGACGGGAATGCGGTCTGGGAATTAGAGGCCTGGATGACCAGGATCTCAGGGGTGGGGTGGGTGGACAGGAAACAAGGGTCGCCCGGGGCCGGGTGGTGGCGTCTGGCCACGTTCCTATCTACAGGCTGGCCTGTAGCGGGCCTGGACCAAGTGCCCAAAAGAACGTCAGTCAAGGCCTCATTAAACGGCAGCAGAAGCTCCGTTGAGCTTGACTGCGGTTTAAGGACCTCAGTGAGGAGGTTAGTCCTCACGGCCGCAACGGGAAGCTCAAGGCCAAAGGCCTTGACTGCCTGCGTCAACACCACACTGAAGGTTGCCCCCTCCTCTGAAGCCACGGTAGGTGGGACAAAACCAGTGTCTGGCGAAGTGTCCAGACCACTGGCATCCCCAAGTCCACCTGTCCAGTCCTCCTGGGAATGACACTCCCGTGTCAGAAGGTCCTCAGACCTCTCCCAATACTCCTCATCACCCACCTCCTGATAATCAGGGTTGTCAAAGGACGGGCCGGTTTATTGAAGTAGAACTCCCCAAGCAGCGTCGAGAGCGGCACCCAGCGGCACCGCTCCGACGCCGGAACCGGGTCAAGGGAGGTATTGGGGCGGCACTGCCCGAGGACGGCGCCGGAGGTGACACCTGTGGAACCGGCGCCGGTGAGGTTCTCAGGTCAACCGGCGACGATCCGGATCCAGAAACAGATCCAGTGGGGCCCTGCGGCACCAGGCCCAAAGGCGCCGGAGGCGTCGGGGCCGAAGCACCCGACCCGCTAGGGCCCCCAGACGGGTCCGCTGGGCCCGAAGGCGCTACGGAGTCCGTCGGAGGAGAGAGGGACCTCATGGCCATGAGGAAGCGCTCGATCTCCTCCGGCGTCGCTTGCTGCCCAGGGACCAGAGGGTATGGGGCAGGTCGCGACGCCAGCGACTCCGACAGAGCCGGGTGGGCGTTATCACCCGAACCCCCAGCCGCATCGAGTCAGCGTCGGGGGGAGTCGGAAGAGCGATGACGTCTCTTCGACTTCTTGTGCTTACCCGACGACGACTTCGACCCGGAGAAGTGATGTCGACTCCCGGAGCTATGATGGCTCCCTCGGCCTCCGTCCGGACCGGGACCACCCACGGCGCAGGCCGACTGCCGGAGCTCGAGCCGCTTGCGGGACCGCTCCCGCCTAGCCTTCGAGGTTAAGGCCCGACAGTCGGAGCAGGTCTTGTCGTCATGATCGACGCCGAGACAATGGAGGCACCGACGGTGAGGGTCGGTGACGGACATCAGTGTCGCAGTCCCCACAAGGCTTAAAACCTGGCATCCCTATCGGCACCGATCGGAGTCGAAGACTCGAAGAAATTGTCAAAAGTGACTACGGTACCACTTTTTCCAGATCTGCGCTGCTGGCGCGGAAAAAAGCAGAACTGACGTCAGCACGCGGAGGCGGCGTCTAAATACTCCGACGACGTCATCACGGCGCCCACGTCGCCGACGACGGACGCGGAGCCGCAGACGACGCCTATCGATGCGCAAGGGTCCAGTCTGACGCCTGGGGATATTCTAAGGTAAGGAATCTAATACTAACCTGTTTCTTTCAGATACTTAATTTACTTAAAGGTAACTTCCCTGTCACAAGTACATGCTAGGTGGCACTTGGAAAGGCCCCGATTTTAGTCCTGGCATAAAACCCAACGGGAGGAAAGATTTCCCAAGAACCAGTTTTGAGGGACCACAAAGGAGGGGACCACCCCGGTCACACCTCTGGGTGGGTACACAGACTCTGCACAAGGAGAGAAGGGTTTCCCATCTTGAATTTTTAGAGTGCAGGGTACTGTGGGATTGTTTCACAAAGTGGATAGGTGTCCAGGGAACTTTTACCCCATTGGTTAGGGAGTGCACTGTAGCTTCCTCCTCTCACATGCTGGTGTACTCTACCAAAGCTAGACCCTCACCTGGTCTTTCACAGAATACTTTCTGGACCTTCGGAAGATCAGAAGAGGACTGGACCTGTGTGGCTACAGAGACACAACAAGCTGCAAGAAGCGTTTTATTGCAAGTACTTAGCTGAACAGTGGCAAATGGAACTTGGATGGAACTTTACTAGTGGCTTCTGCTTGGCACCCCGCTCAAAGGTCTTGGGAGCTGAGCCGGGCTTAGAGGAGTACTTTTGTTGTTGCTTGGGCACTAAGAAATGAAGTTTCTTTTTGGATTAGTACTTTGAAATTCTGTTAGAACTTCTGACTTCCAGGCTTTCACTGATACTAATCTACTAAGTGTATCCAATCTGGTTTCCATCACAGTCAGCCTCTAATTACGCCTAGATCTCGATCCACTATGTCCACAGATTATTATTGGTGCTCTGTGACAGTATATTTTTGCTTAAATCTTTTAAAATTCATATCTTGAAGTCCCATAATTGGATTTTGTAATTTTGGTCATATTTTACACAACATGCCTCTATATTTTAAAATGTATTATACAATTTATTGTGTTTTGTGTGACTTTATCTACTGTGTATGCGTTGCTTACTTTACACATTGCCTTTGATTTAAGCCGGACTGCTTTGACTCATGTTACCGGGCTGGACACAGGTTTAGTTTATGTAATTTTCATGACATCTAGCAAGTGGTGGCCTTATCCTTTGAAGTAAACACTTGTTCACCCCAAATAATTATATACTTTCCTACATCTATCATTATATTTAGTTACATGTTTACAGGTGCATTATCAATTTTGACCAAGCATGAAAAGAAGAAAGTGGAAAATGTTATTTGTGAATCTTTGAACGAAACAACTTATTGTAACTAATATAGTAATGTATCCAGTCTCCACTGCTCGATTACATGTCAAGGCGCAGTTTGTCTCTTTTTCTGTGTCACCTTCTGGCACATTCAATATATGTGGTGATGGAGCCCAAATAGAGTTTGGGGCATAGGCCTTATCTGCCCCCCTTGCCCCAAATGCCCCTTCAGAAACCCAGAGGCAAAAATATACCAGATTTGCAATATATCCTAATATTATGCAATATTGTGCTGGTTGCCTTCGTCACTGCTACTTTAGCCTTTACAAAATATATTCAAGGATAATTTTCATGGTAAAATGTACTGTTTGCAAAAGAAAAAGAAAAACAGGGAGAATTTTACTACTATTTCTGCATTTACTAACCTTGGCAAACGTCGTTTCCCAGCTTTGACTAGTGATGGTGCTTTCTGAATAATTATGCGTTTCAGATGGTCAATGGCATCACTGCACTGCTGAACTGTACCTATGTTCAAAACAAACGAAGAATCACAAAATATTGATATTGCTACATAAATGCAAATTGCTCTTCAACAGAACAGGACAACTACGGAGTAACAAGAGAATGGCAGGAACATGAAGAACAACCCCCCAGATATTGACAGTTAAAAGTAGTTTTTTCTGCTTTTTGGTACAGCTAATAATAGGGTATTGTGATGCTAATCTCTGAATAATTACGAGGACATGTACTGAAGAGCAAGGGAGATCAACCCCCCCCCCCCTACAGAGACCACAGCAACTGTTAGAAATTGTAAAGAACCCTGCTGAATGTTGGCACTAATTCTGCAGACAATCACCAAGCAGTAGTAGCACACTCACTGAAGAAGGGAGATTATTTCAGTGTCCACTACCAAAGATGACTGATGATTTGAAAAGCAGTGAAACTATCTGAGCTGGTCAAGAATAACGTTAGAACATTTGAATACCAAACAACTGAGGGATGCAAGCAACATGGCATCAAGGAAAAAACCAAGGCTGTTGCTTTTTTACCCAGATTGATGAGACAAAAACATCAAGGTGAGGTTAGCCCCCCTAGTGTTTATGGCACAGACTATGCCATGCCCAACTGAATGACACCACCAACGGATGCGCAAGGCTACTGCTCGAGAAAGCATTTCCGGATCCAGTACGGCACCTGGAGATCCTTCAGAAGGTAAGGAATCGGCGGCTAGAAGTCTCTATGTTATTGTGTGTTAGAAAAACAACCTTTCCTCTACTCCCTTTATACAGCAAGATTGTCACATAGATCATAGAAAGAAAAGTAACAGCCAAGTTCCATTGGAAGACAGTGCCTGACATTTGACCTCTGTATTTGAATGCACAGCAAATGTGACAAGATAAGAAGATTTACAGGGCTATGTACAGAAGGAAGCGCTTGTGGAAGAATACAAGGAGAGGTAATGTGAAAAGGATTTGCTCTTTGGGAGGCAATAACTGAACCTGGACAGCCTACAAACAAATAAAGTCAGCAGATAGAAAGACAGAAAATGTGAGTTGCAAACCACAAAGCCAATGATAAGCAACAGGAGGAATATGTCCCCAAGATGTACTTAGCAAACCAGACAGCTGCACGCACTGCCGGGTAGGCTTCTACTTAACAAAAGCATGAGCTGGGGACCCTGGGGGGGAAGGAGTCAAATTTTGATTTATGTATTGTAAACTGTAGGGTGGGGAAGGTTTCTTCTGTTATCTTTGTAATGATATACTGAAGGCTCAGACATTAGGGGGTCTGCTGTTTTGTATGGTCAATTGTGCAAAAAACGTTTGTCACACTAAAAACGAATAAAATGTTATAAAAAATGTATATGTCTCTATTAGCTTATTTTGTGAAGTCTTTCTGTTTCAATATGGTTTTGTAAGCCGATAACACACAGCTCATTGTGCCCACTGTTAAAAATCATGACAACACTAAGTAGAACTTTGAACAATGTATGTCTGCTGTGGTTCACTGGACGTGCATTAATTATCAGAAACGTAATGGAGGTAAAAAAACAAAAATTCTCAACTTTGGCAAACTATTTTTGGTATGGTCACCTGAGTCGTGGTCTGGGTAATTGGGGCTTCCCCATAACCTGTCAAAACTGCGAAAAACCTTGAAGTAGTCTTCCACAAATAAATTTTTTGCCACCCCGATTAATTGTGTTGCGGCTACATGCATTTACTTTTTTCAATTGCTTCGCAAGATGTTTGTGTGCTGCTTGTATGGTCACGCAAAAAAGCAGCGCATGTTTTCATTTCTCCGCAGACGGAATACAACAATTCCCTGTATCATGGGGCACTGCAGTGCAAGCGGTTTAGAAAGCTGCAGCAAGACTTATTCTTAACACCACCAAAGAAGCCTCAAAGCACAAGTAGACTGTTTCTTTGCACTGGCTTCCGGTACATAACAGAATATAAATATTAAACTTTGGCCAATACTGTGAGCCATCTCCTTCTACAATTCTTCCTTGGGAAGACATACTCATATACTTGTCAGTTTTTATGCAATGGGAGGATACTGGGCCTCTGCCAACATCTTTTTGGGACATGGTTACACATCTGCAGGCATGGGACGTGTCCTCTGGAGCCTGGGGTCAACTCTGATAGGTGGCTCTGCCCTCTTGTGAGCTGCTCTATGGGCAACATCTGGGAATGTTTCTTCTAACTTTTTTCTTCTCTTTCTATTTTTAGGCTTGACCTTTTAAGGTCTTGCTAGCGTTGCAGCGCGCAGCACTGCTAGCAGCGAGACATATTTGGGTAAAAGTATTTTTTGGAGAAGGACTTCTAATCCCGCCCATGCTTTCAATTGGGCAATGTCAATATTTATTTAAAATCCTGCATTTCGATTGCTTTGTAGGGTTTTTGGTTAATGCCCTGTGGCTTTTTTTGTGCACGCCCTTGAGACACTGAGTCTACGTCTTCCTTTAATTTTATGGCTTTTCTCTTATCTGATGGGGCGTGTCAAGGGAAGGTTGAGGGAGAGTTCAGCAAGCTTTAGCTTTTGCAAGAAGCACACAAGCCAGTCTCATTGGCCGTGTATTGCTGATCACGCTGCCTTCACGCTGCATTCTGCCTCCCTTTCATTGTCTCCCCCACACTCCAACATTCAGACTCTTCCTCTGCAGTCTCTGCTCGACCCGCCCTCTCTCGGCATTGGTATGCACAGCGCCGCACCCTGTTTTGCTTTTGTCGTGTTTTCGGTTGCACGGCTGGAGACAGGCTTGAACAGGTGAGCGGCTCCAGGATCATTATGCAAGAGTTCCCGATAGAATGGGCTCTGCCTCTGGAGCAGCTTTGCAAATGTACACATTTACCTCTTTGCTTTCGTTGTCTTGTTAGCATTTATTTCACACTGGTAGAGAGGCTTTTGCCAATGTCCTGCCGGTAGTGCCTCTGCACGTTTTGTTGGACCAGTCGAGACCTGCATTGTTCCAGCATTTCTCTTGTGTTTGGAAACGAGTAAATAGCCTGGATTTGGGGTGGGGGGGGGGCATGGGGGGGGAAATTGAGGGAAGGTGGAGGAAGGGCCTGGAGGTGGGGGTGCAAGCTGCCTCTAAAGCAGGGGCAATAGTGGTTGAGCAGATAGCTAGGAGTGGAGCAAGTAAGAAGCGCTTTGAAGGAGAGCGATGTAACCATGCTAGAAGCACAGCAATGGGTCTAAATGGCGGAGGGTAGTTTATAACCTAAAACTAAACTTCTTCCTTGCCTGCACCCTGAGAGCGATATTGGTAGCGTGAAATGTGCCCCATGTATACTGGTAACCTGGCATGGTACGCCAAACATACCTTACAGGAAACCCCCATTAGGCCGACCAGTGCTGCTGATGTTTTGAGGGCTAGATTAGTTAAAGCCCCAGCTCATTCTGCCCGAGCACCAGACGTGGGGGCGAGGCGCAATCCTGTCTTTGTAGGAATCGCCATGCTTAACTGCTGCAGAGACATTTTACCCAAGCTGCTCTGCCGCACCCTAAAATATTGGTCACTCCATTAGTTCAGCTTCAGAAGTACAAGTTACTTACCTTCTGTAACGATGTATCTGGTAGAGTCGGTTCTAGCCGCAAATTCCTTAACGTAGAATATCCCCAGGCGTGAGACTGGACCCAGAAAAGTTTCTTTCCCAGCATCCCTGCACGCAGGGGGGCGGGCCCACACGACTCTGCCCGACATCCTCCGCAGTGACGTCAGCGAGGTTACATAAGCCCCACCCCAGCGCGCTGACGTCAGTTTGCTTCAGAGAAATTTTCCGCGCCACAACGCTGAGCCATCACAACAAAACTGAGGAGAGCATGGGAACACTGTGCGAAAACCAGAGAACCAATAGAGAGAAATAAAAGGCGAGGCCCGCCACTTGACGGCCCCAAGAGACCAAAAGTCGACAACAGTGGGCCAGAGCAGAAAAGGAGCAGAGCACCAGACCAAGGTACAACTTGTGCAAGCCAAGGCGAAAGCACCGGGTGGCAGTAAAGCACCAGAAGGCTAGATCAGCAAAGCCATAGTGAGCAAGCGCAAGCACCACTCAGTGGAACCACCCTGCAAGCCAAGGCTAGAGCCAATCTGAAGGCACAAGTATGTGAAAGCACCTTGACAGAAAAGAGAGAAAGGAAAAGAGAGAAAACGAGGAAGAAAGTCCGCAACTACAACCACAAGGGGAAGGATCACACCCCCGGGACAGAGGAGCAAAAGTAATCCAACCCCAGACCACCCTGCCAAAGAAGGGCAAACCTCCTGAAAGGAGGAGGAGTCAAGGACAGGAAAACCCATCCGCATAACACAGTGCCATCTGAAGGGAACAGGAGGCAAAGGACAGGTAAAAGAACCCCCCACGACGAAGACCATGCAGAGATCAGAATCTCCAACAACAGAGGGAAAGAGCAAGATAGGCCCCCACTCTGAACAGAAACCAACTGGAGGGAAGCCTGACCGGAAGAAATTGTAGAGGATACCCACAGAAGACAAGGTACCCAGAGGGAGGCCACTGCAGAAACGCAAGCAGAGGGTCCACGAATAAACGGGGAGGAAGGGTGGGTTGTGAAGGAATCTGTGGCTAGAATCGTCTCTACCAGATACATCATTACCAAAGGTAAGTAACTTGTACATCTGATAGAGACTACTAGCCACAGATTCCTTAATGTAGAATAGATACCCTAGCCATATCCAAAGGGAAGGAGGGTCTGCAAAGGTTCCACCAGCCTGGACTCCACACAGGGCCAGACGGGATGAGCCAACCGGACAGGGAACAGAGACCTTTCCCTCCAGGCAAAAAGAACCCAGTCATCCATAAGATCACCAGTCCCAGAGAGGATGCGGGAAGACAAACAAAGAGGCGGTCCGCCCTCCCCAGCAGGAGGAAACAAGGACAAGGCAAAGGGAGGCCAGAGCACCCCAAGCCCAGTCAAAGTACAAAGGATCACCACCAGAAGTCCCAGAGGAATAGGCAACGCAGAGGAGCACCAAGAGAGAAGAGCTACCCAGAGACTCCAAGGAGAAGAGGTAAAACAAGCCGGACGTCAGCCGAATTTAGAAGCCAGGAGGTCCAGAAGGGCCCGGACACACCTCACGGAAGGGGCCCTCACAAACGGGCCCACGATAGAAGTGGAACCAGGCAGAGTTACACGCAAAAACGCAGACAGCAGGCCAGCCCAGGCTAGCGACACAGCGATCCAGAAAAAGAAAAGATGCAAGCAAGCCACTTCAAAACCATCAGTAAATGGATCGCATCTGCAACATACTGTGATGCCATGGAGAGCAGAGGCCCAAAGGACGACCACACCTCCCAGCCAATGACAGAGCTATATAATAGCTACCAATACCCCGCATAGGGCATGTCACATCCCACGACATGGGAACCCTCTTAGGAAAAAGTATCCGCAGCAGAGGACAAACAAAAAGACCTGCTGAGGAACCGCAGACGGCTTGCCAATCAGCCAACAATACACAGAAGGCCTATCTCAGGGCCAACACAGCTTACCAACAGCCAAAAGCAAAAAGGGGCCAGACCAGCAGCCAACAGCGCCAAAGTCCTAACAAAAGGACCTGAAAGCACAACAAGCACACAGAACACACACACAACAGGGGCTACTCGCAACAAGGCCCCAGAACACAATGGAAGAAGACCTTCCAAAAACCAGAACGACTTACCGGTCACTGAGGGGGAGGAGGGGGGGGGGGGGGGGTTTGGGGGAGGACGAAGCCCCGACAGAAACCTCTGAAAGGCAGAGTCCGCAGGTGCGCTGAACAAGAGAGTGCCATCAAAAGGAAGATCCACCAGCAGTTCCCCAACGTTCTCCGGGAACACATAATCCCGTAGCCAGGCATGTCGGCGAAGGGCCACAGAAGAAGCCATGGTACAACCATGCACCTCCGAAACGTCCAGAGCGGAGCAAAAAATGAATGACGCCAGCTCCCGGCCATCCAACACATGGTGCCGCAGATCAACACAGGCACCCTCCCGAGAGGTGGCAGACAGAAGGTTCTCAGCCGAATCCCACAAGCAAGAAGTGGCCCTAGCCAAGACAGAGTGTTAAGGGCCCGTAAGGACGAGCTGGTGGAGGCGAAGATATTGCACTCCCAGGAATCTAACCAGCGGGCCTCCTGTGATGGGGGAGAAAACACTGATGGCAGGGAGGAAAAGGCAGTCTGTAAAAGAGGGCCCCTGGTAGAAGGGTGAAGGGAAAGACAGACAGGGTCATGCGGCGCAGGGCGGTGGCTGTGCAGAAGGTGTTGGGGCACCCCCAAGCCCTCAAATGCGAAGTGTGGAGCAAAGCCTCGAAAGGAAGAAGCAGCTCTGGACCTCCAGAAGATGATCCGTGGGGAAATGGGCAGCTGGGTCGCCCATGTGCAAGATTCCCGCCGCCGTGAAAACAGCCCGAGCGAAGGCAGATCCTGCCTCCGTATGGTCCCGTGGTGGGGAAAGCAGCTCCTCTGTGGGCGAAGGCTGCAAGCTAAGGCGGCCGTCCCCCAGTTCTACCGGAGGAAGAAAAGGCCAAGTCCGGAAAGGGGGGAAGGGACCTAGGAATGGGGAATCTGAGGCGCATCTGGCGAAGACTTTGGTTGCGGCAACGGCGAGGAGCCGTCCTTAGACGATGCTGTGGAAAAAGCTAAGTCGCAGCGACCAGTCTCTGGAGAAGATGAAACCATCAATCGCCGAACCTCTGGGGGCGTCCGAAGACGAATCAACAACCCGACGCTGGCCTGGCACCATAGAGTCCGCGACCGGGGGCAGGCCGATGTCGACCAGCGCAGAAGGGGATGCCGGAACGACCTCCGCCACAACGCGTCGCACAGGGGACCGCGGTTGGGCCGGAGTCGGAGCGGCTAAGGAACGGCGCCAAAAAGGCGTCGACCCGAACCCCACCGAGGCATCTGCCTGCGAGGAGGGACGAGGGGGGCTCAAGGACACACCCGACCCCTATCCGGTCCATGTGCGCCGCCAGGGCCAGCAACCGCCAGAGCCTGAAGGAGGGAATCTTGAAGGGTCGCACCCTGACGGCACCACTTTCTCCGAACCTGTACCGAACCTGTCGGCGCCGGGGCCGGAGCCGCCGGTGACGCAGCATAAGTCCCCGCACGCGGCAAGATGTCTCAGGAGGAGACGGAGGAGAAGGATGAGCCAACGGGGCCTGCAAGGCCGCCGCATAGGACTCCAGTCGCCCACCCGCCGGGAAACGACAGGGTGGCAACGTGCGGGCCGCACCACCGGCGGAGAACCCATGCCACCAAAAGGCCGGGGACCGGCCCTCGGGGACAAACTGTGACAACAAGTGAACAACGCTCTTGCGGCCTGGGAGAAGGACGATGTTGGAGACTCAGGCGGCGGTTCTTGAAGCCGTCCGCGGGGGCCGGACGCGGTGACGATGCCGACCTGGACATGCGTGTCGAAAGGAGTTTCATCCGGAGCTCCTGTCGGGACTTCGGATTCATTTGCTGACACACCTCACAGTCTGTGGACTTGTGGTGCTCCCCCAAACACCACATGCAGATGGAGTGAGGATCCGTCGCCGACATCTGGTGTCGCAAGATGAGCACGTTTTGAAGCCCGAAGGCATTCGCACACTGTTCTCAAGAAAGAAGCGCAAGGCAAAAAGTCCCATGCTCTCCACACCACTGGAGTCAAGCTATCCTGGCTGAAGACGGCTGATAGCCAGAAACCGGTCCTAGGATGCTTGATTCCAGTCCAGGAAAGACATGGCTTGGCAGTTCGGGCTGGACTGTTCCCATGAGGCACAGAGTCAAGGCTGATTTGCATATGGCCATGCCTGAACTGGGTGGTGTGGAGTGCAAAAAAACGATGGATTTAGGCCCAGATCTCTGTACTGGGGTGAATGTATGACATTGTTCTGCATTCTGTCCATCGACTTATTTTTGCATTTGTCCTGCTGCAGGTCAGCGGTTCAGATCTCCGCTGGAACATCTTTACTTTTTATTCTATCACGTTTGATGAAATTGTAACTGTGTTTCTTTAGCGCTTACTGCACCTGACGAGGCGGTGAAGCACTTTTCGGCGAGTAGCATGCTACTCCAGAACCCAAAGGTGGAATAATATAGGGAATATATAAATTGTTAATTTGAGAGTTGGACGTGTGAGTCTGATTAGGATAAAAATTGACTGCGATCGTCATCTCAAACACCAGCTTCGTCTAATATGCATTCATTCACTCTTCTCGAGTCTGCGAGCTGCTGTTCCTTGGCTGCAATGAAAGGCTCGTCCACTCCTGCATGCTTTCAAAACTGATCACATGTTGATCTCTCGGCGGCAACTTGCTGCTGCTGTTAACTTACTGTTTTATGTTTCTGTGTCTCGAGTGCTTGGTGGTTCAAAGCATTGGCTGCAGGGGCGCCTCAAGGTTGCAGACTGGGGGATGCACGAAGGCTGCAGTGCATGTTTTCGGTATGTGAAGGCGCTGAATGAAGCCTTGTCCTACAGAAAAGGGGCATGTGGGAGTGTTTTTTTTGTTTGTTTTACAGAGGTGCGTGGGAGTGCGCCAGCATTCTGTGTAGTGCTCCAGCACCTTTACTTAGGCCCTGCTTGCCTTGGCTTCAGAGGAGGTTCATAAGTGCCCTTCAGGTCCTTTCACAGCTCGTGTTTTGGGAGCTACTTTTTTCTTTTTGAGCAGTCTAAGGGTGTTGTTTTCTCGTTGTCTCCCTACGTGCTTCTCTGCTTCCCCTATGCCCTGGTTGAGACTATTGAAATGACGATCGTCAACTATGCACTGGTGGAAACTACATATGTCCTTCCCCAAACGTGTGCTTTTGTTTGTAGTGCTTGGTTTTTGGGCCCATGAACAGGTGAGTACATCCTGTTCTCCCACTGATCACCTCGGATCAAGGGCCTGGGTGTCAAGCTTCTTTGTGTGGTATATTGTAGGCTGCTTAAGGATCATGTTCTGTGCAGGGTGTCTTAATAGAAGTATGGAGGGAGGGGTTGGCAACACAGTGCCTCCTTGATCTCAGGGATGACACCTGCACTCAACCTGGCTAGAAAGGCTACTGTTTTGTTTCGACCGGCCAATGTGACGAGTAGGCATTGCACTGTACTCTGTGTTTAGCCGTTTGACACTACCTCACCTGAACCAGTGTTTGGGGCAGAGCAAGCAGCTGTGTGGTCTGATGCTCTTTTCAGGGGCTGGAGTTAGGGTCGCACACCAAGGGCGTGTTTGGCCGCTGTGAAAAGGACATTTATACCTTAGACAGCAGCTAGGTAAGGACCTGCACTGGATAAGCACTTATTTCATTAATCCCCATAAATATTCTACCACTCTGAAGACCCATCTGGCTTCCTGTGTGTTGCGCTGCTTCTGGAGGACTTCTACCAAGAGCCACTGCTCGGACACTGGACTGTAATGGGTCATCACGTGGGACCTGTTTGTGGAGAGGCCACAGTCAAACATGCACATGCAACTTCGGCCACAGACTCTGAAGGTCACTGAATGTCCCCTTTGACCATGCTAAGAGGCTGCATGGTGCCACTCCATTTGCAGAGTAATAGGCAGCGACGTTCTCCATGTCTGGGCTTGGCAGTTGGAGAGAAGAACTCTTGACTTTGTGGTCACGGTCTTGTAAGTGTGCAGCGGCCATAACAACAAGCATTGACATTATTTTGAGCTATTGACATTGTAACATTGTTTTTTTTTTGTTTTTCTTTTGTAAAACATAAATAAAAGAAATTTGCTATTGACATTGCTTTTTATTTGTGTTTTCTTTTTTAAAACATAAATAAAAGGCATTGGTATTAACAATACCAATAGCTTAAACTAAACTTTTAACTATTGGCATTTTAAATTACAATGCCTTTTATTTATGTTTTACAAAAGAAAAACAAAACAAAAAATTTAATTTACAATGTCAATAGCTCAAAATAATGTCAGTGCGAGACCTATTGCATTGTAAATGCTTGTTTGTTTTGTATTCCCTCCTTCTCGTTTCTGATTTTTCTTGCTGGTGATATTTTATTTGCCAGTGTTAAGCCTATAGGCTGTCAAACGACAGTGTATGGGTTGAGAGCAGAAAGCTGCTAAGACAACAAACTTGAATCTGTCAGGATGGAAGAGGAGATCTAAGCTTTTTTAAATACCCTTCTAGTGGTGTAGGCTCAGCTTACAATGTAATATTTGAAAAATCACCAGTGTGAGGAGAACGATGTCAAAGGTGCAGTGCTATTGCTAAAGTCCAGGAACCAGCAATTAGTGAGAAAATATGCAAAAACATTTAATAGTCCCCAATGTGCTTAATTTCCAGAACCAGCTATTCACAAGCTCATATAGATCTTCAAATGCTTGACTAATCCATTGACAGTGTTGCAATTAATGAAATTCACCACTACAGGGCTTCATTTTGAAATCGGGAGTGGATTCCGGTGTAGCTCTTTAGGAAGTAATCATGTATGCATTCAGTCCAACTTACCCAACGATTTTTCATCTGCATGAGTCAATGCCAAGCTTTCCAAATACACAACTAATGCTTCAAATACAAACTGTTCGACCAGCATGTTTTCTTCTCTGTGAAAAGAAATGTTAAACTTGAAGGTACTAAAAATGGTGCAGACAAATAGAATATACATATACTTTTTGGGTCACATAATCAAGCTAAAACTCATGAATGACAGAGAATTTGTACTACTCCTAAAGGATGCTAACATACAGAATAGGATCGGAGTGAACTGTGATTACATTTGATGAAGCTATATCTGACAAATGCATACTAGAAGGAGTCACGTGTAATGGGTAATGTATGGACTTCTTGCCAGAAAGAATGTCCTAAAAGTGAATGAATGCCCTGTTCATTGATGCAGTAGGGTTAGCATGTACCGTGTTCTTGCGAGTGACTAAGAGTCACCAGAGTGGTCTATCTGGAAAGAGAAATTGTGTTCTCATGGAATGAGTAGAGAAAACTTAATATGAATAGAAGGGATACCTAAAGTCCAGCTGAGCTAGGGCCTGTGCGCAAGTTACAGTGAGTCTCTCAAATGAGAATATTGAAATGACAGCGAAATGGATGGTGTAAGGAGAATCCAAGAAATAGGCATGTCCTGCGTAGCGAGGTCGGGGTGGAGAGACGCACTAACTGGTGGATGCCTGTTCCTAATTCCCCTCGTTCCCTACAGACTAACAACCAGAGGGCAGAGTGGGACAGCGTTTCGGAACAGGAAGAGGAAAAGATCGCGGCGCCTTTAACTGGACCTTCATTGAGCAGGACGCGACTTCGCCCCTCTCTGACGTCAGTGATCACGGACTGGACAAAGAGCAGGAAATCCTGTATGGTGGGTGTGTTCACACCCCGGAGGTCGGAAGCGGAGAAGGCGAGCGAGAGAGGAAGTGCGGTGCTGTCGAAGAGTGAAGGAGAGCCAGGAGGCCAACGACCCTGTGTTCCGCCGTGCCACACTCCCGAGGGAGGAGTGTGGCTTTCCCAGGTACGGAGACGTTGGGCGGCTTGGGGGGGGAAGAAGAACGCCCCTGTGTAAATTTGTAGATATCCTTGAAGAACGCCCCTGTGTAAATTTGTAGATATCCTTGTGCGTGCCTTTCCCGTGTGTGCCCCGATACCCGTCTTCCCTCCCTACCCGTCCGGTAACCCTCACGAGTATACCCCTCCCCTTTTCACGAGCACAGCTAGATAACGAGAAACACGGGTGTCCCTTCACTTTCACTCGGCCCCTGGAGAGTACGCCGTATCATAACCTTAATCTAACGGCTCCCTCTGTTGGTCTCCTTTTCCCTCGGTATGCCTGCAACGGAGAACTGAAGCGGACGAAACAGACGCCTGTCAGGATAGCCCGGACAAACAACTCTCCGAAGACATCGCCACCACGAACAACCTGGAGTTCGCAAGGGAAAGACTAACCTTTAGGACAAAGCGTACCATAAAAATAAAACCCAGCTTGAAGAGATATACTGGTGTACCGCCTCTTACTGAACCTGAGCCCACTACCACACCCCCTCCCACGCCCACATCCTGTAATGTGGAGCTTCTGCCCTGTATACCCAGAAAAAGGAACAGGCTTCAATTCCCGGGAACCACTGAAAGAGAGAAGCTCCAGAGGCAGGGCACTGCCTTGAAGGACCCAAGGACTGGACAGGTCAGCATTATGCTGACCTGAGCAACTGAGAGGCAGATCCTCTATGGCAACTCTGGTTCATTGGCCAAATTTGCAGTTTGTCAGTCTCAGACGGTGTGGGTCCAGGACGAAGAAATCCAATTCTTTGGGCTTCAAATGGTAGGTCACCACTGGAGGGCTACCAACATGCATGGGTGAAGACTAATTAGATGGAGGCCTCATTAGTACTGCTAGGGACTATCATGTTGAGGACGGTCCTTAGTTGGCCCGTGGATGGCATTGGAAGGCACAGACACTGCTTGATAATGTAAAGTGTATTGGGGAGAGACCCAGTCCTCACATTGGCTCAGACTTTCCCTGCCTCATCACTTTTACTTACATGCCACTAGCTCTGGTGATGGAGAAACACGACCATATGATTCAAGAAAGTGGTGGTGATTCAGGCCATGAAAAGACATCTAAACACAAACAGGATCCTCATTCTCATGTATTACAGAGCCATTTAACGGAAGACTGAATGTGGAGAGTGGTGCCACCCTAAAAGCATATGTCTAATCTCTAACCCTATCTGAATGGTCATAGTACACATTTTGTACATATATTTATTTGCCGCTAGACAATATGACTGCCAGCTAGGCCCTGTCTGTATCAGGCATTATGCTGAATACAGATACATGCAAAAACAACGGTTGATGGACAGAATGCAGAACAATGTCATACATTCACCCCAGTACAGAGATCTGGGCCTAAATCCATAATTACTTTGCTCACCACACCACCCCAGTTCAGACATGGCCATATGGAAATCAGCCTTGACTATGTGCCTCATGGGAACAGTCCAGCCCGAACTGACAAGCCACGTCATCCCTGGACCGGTATCAAGCATCATAGGGCCGGTTTCTGGCTATCAGCCGTCTTCAGCCAGGTTTGCTTGACTCCAGTGGCGTGGAGAGCACTGGACTTACGTGTGAGCATACCCGTCCCATTCGGGGTGACAAATGCAAAAACAACAGTTGACGGACAGAATGCACAACAATGTCATACATTCACCCCCGTACAGAGATCTGGGCTGGACTGTTCCAATGAGGCACACGGTCAGATTGATTTGCATATGACCATGTCTGAACTGGGGTGTTGGAGTGAGCTAAAGACTGGTGATGGATTAAACCCAGATCAGTTGACTGGGGGTGAGTGTTTGATTTGCTTAAACGCTCCGTCCATCATCCCCTTTTGTTTCGCTTTGTTCGCCCTAAGTTGCCAGGGTATGCCCAGACGTGGGTCCCTTGCTCACTCTACCACTGGATTCAAGATAGTCTGACTGATGAGGATTATGAATCCGAAACCGGCCCCATGATGCTTGTTTCCGGTCTAGGGAAGACATGGCTTGGCAGTTCGGGCTGGACTGCTCCCATGAGGCACAGGGTCAGACTGATTTGCATATGGCCAAGTCTGAACTGGGTGGTGGAGTGAGCTAAAGAATGGTGATGCATTGAACCCAGATCAGTTGACTGGGGGTGAGTGTTTGATTTGCTCAAACGCTCCGTCCATCATCCCCTTTGGTCTCGCTTTGAATACAGATACAAGCATGGCACCAAGTCTGCACTGTCTTTATTGAAGGCTCGACATACAGACTACGGTTCAAATTCCCAGAAACCAAGTAGGGTTTTTTAAATGTATACCTTTCAGGACTTGGATGGACCCCAACAAAGTGTCTTACACACACACATTTCATAACACCACACGGATTCTGGACACCAGACTCAGGCATGCTAGCCCTCTTTTTTCATAGCGTGTGTCAATACAGCTGAGGGCCATGCTACGCCATGTATGTAGCACACAATTTGCTACTCTGGTAGCATCACATGGTTAGTGTCTATAAATGTAATTTCTAAGTCACCTTTTTTAAACTATGAAATCATAGACCAATACACCCGTTTCCAAATACATGTAGGCACTACATTAAACCATACTTACTAAGATCCATAGATACAAAATGCCTTACCCTTCCAACTCAGAACATTTGTATTGGAGAAAGAGCATTCACTGTCAAGGCAGCTTCAAATTCAATACTACCACTCCCCACTACTTCCTGTCTCCGAAGGTAATCAGTACAACTTGGCTGTTTCATGTTTATAGCCATCGTAGACCCATTTGATTATGGTCTAATAAAGTTATGGACTTTCAAAGCTAGCTCATATCCTCAGTGTAACAAATCTCTTACCTTACAGCCCTGATGGATTGAACACACTATATATACATCATACACGTTTTAATTTGCTAATGGTCATAATTAACACGTTCTCAAATCTGAACCATGCCCCACTCAGTAGACTATGCCGGCTCACCTGAATTCCCTATAAATGTTGTTAAAAGCGAGTGAAGCGCCAAGCCTCTTAAAAGCATTGGGGTGAAGTGCAAGGCTATAGAGACGCTTAAAAAGGGACTTTGTGTTTACTGGACTTTTCTCCTGCTGCTGAGGCGTGGTCTGCTTGATAGACCATTTCAGAAACTCCCTCACACACTGTCCACAGAAGTCCCGGAGAGTGCTGTTGATCGGGTCCACTATGCCATCCTGAAATAACAAGACATAAATAAACATATTTTGCCGCATAAACTAGACTGTAATTATGTAGTACGGTTTCAGTTTGCAGACTTATCTGGAATATGATGCTTCACATTCATCTAGACTGATGTGAGGTCATTAGTTTGAAAGACTCAAAACATAAACTAATAACTTCTCAATTGTTTGTAATATCAACTTGTTAAATATGTACATTTCTGTTAAATGTGAAGAAATAAAATGCTACGGCAGTTACAGGCACAAATAACCTTCCACAGCCGGACTTCAATAGGACTCTTTACCCAGATATTACACTGCGACGTGAAACATATTTAGTGCGAGCTATGCAACAAAGACAGATTGTAAGTAAGAGTCCTTCTTCTCTTCACAGGTGATCTGAGCCATATCTATGGTTACCTCCAGGGGAGTTCGTACAGTAATACCCACGACAGATGGTCCATACTGTGGGAATATGCCTTGAAAAGAATTCTGTGTTTTAATTACATTTATATAGGATCTCATACCTAAATAGATGGAGAAGTGCATTAGCAAGCTGATAGCACGCCACACTATGGAGTGGCAGCTTTGTTGGAAAAGTGCAAAGTTTTGAGTGAGTAACTATAATTGTGCTCTTTTCTGATGAACCTAGGCGTGATTGGGGGAAGAGGAGTGAGAGATAGAATGCATGCAGTTTACATTTATTTATTGTGGTGCCGGATTGAGAGTCTATTAAATTCACCCACGAGCAACAGAAAAGAAGCCCAGAGCATGCATTGGGTGCGGCAGTGATAGCAGATGCTCCCAATGTTTCCCCATGAGAGATAGGTGAACCACCTTTAAGTATTCACTGTGTAGGGCCACTCACACTAAATGATCTGAGGACAGGAAGGAGCATCAAACCATTCAGAAAAGGGGGTGGTGATGGACAGAGTATCTGAATTAAACAGAACACTCGTACCCAGTCAACAGATCAGGGCTTGATCCGTCACCGCTTTTTAGCTCACTGCACCATCCCAGCTCAGCACCTGGCTACATGCAAATTAGTCTGTCCCTGGCCCAGTGCATCATAGGAACAGGGCAGACCAAACTACCAAGCCAATTCTTATACTGGAAAGGAAACAAGCTTCCGGGGACCGGTTTCTGGCATTACAGCCGTCTTCGGCCCGGCTTGTTTGAATCCTGATGGTGCAGTGAGCAAGGGACTCACATCTCAGTATCTGACACATCTGAGTATACCCTTCCACGCTTATGGTGGACAACCATAAGCGTGGAAGGTATGCTCAGACATGAGTCCCTTGCTCACTGCACCATCAGGATTCAAGCAAGCCGGGCCGAAGACTGCTGTAATGCCAGAAACCGGTCCCCGAAAGCTTGTTTCCTTTCCAGTATAAGAATTGGATTGGTAGTTTGGTCTGCCCTGTTCCCATGATGCACTGGGCCAGGGACAGACTAATTTGCATGTAGCCAAGTTCTGAGCTGGGATGGTGCAATGAGCTAAAAAACGGTGATGGATCAAGCCCTGATCTGTTGACTGGGTAGGAGTGTTATGCTTAATTCAGATACTCTGTCCATCACCACCCCCTTTTCTGAATCGGAGCATCAAACCATTGGCATGCACGGGAGAAACACAGCAGTAGCAATGCTCCTAAGGGGCTACCCAGTAGAGATGGAGGAGTTATCCACAGAAGTCTACTGGTTACAGGCAGCCCGGCTAAATGCTCTATAGGGTCCACTAAGGAGTAACAGTTGAGTGACTCATGGATATGCACTGGATACTTTCAGGAATCATAAATAATATATATGGATTTGTTCAGAGGCGTCATACGGTAAGTTAGAGGCATGCAACCAAGGTTGATGCCCTTCAGAAACCACTCAGAAGATACAGATTGTGGTAATCCACCAGCATGCATGGTTACAAGAACCCAGGGATCGAGGGTCACAGCTGGGTGAGCTCCAGAAAACACACTTCGGTGAAAATAATATCAAACCAGAGATTCTTCACCTTGTGAATATCCCCAGCTGACAAACTGGATCCAGAATCTCTTGCAACAGCTTTTGCGCACCGTGGGATGGCCTCTACCTTGTGTCAGTTCCACCTCTGGACATGTCGATAAACAGCCTCATAAATGCACCTGTGCGCTAACGTCAGTCAATGTAGAAGCTAAGGGCATGCCCAGGAATCAACCGGTTTAGCCATTTCTCATGGGATTAATGATCATTAAATGGTTGAAGTGAAAATAATGAAGGGAGCCTGATAAAATGCCCGCATTGAAAAGGAAAACCACTTTAAAAGAAAGGTAGCACAAGTCCCAAGGACCTGCTTGTCAGAGTAGAAAGTTGCATACAGAGGCTGAACTAACATAGCCTGCAGCTAGCTGACAATTCGGAGATACATTCGCAGACAGAAACTTGGTCTTCATAGTCACGAGTCCCAGAGGCAACTATAAAGAGGATCCAAAGGAGCCCACATTAAGAATGTCAGAACTACATTTATGCTCAGACCTCCATAATCTCCTATGGGCCAAATATGCTCTATGTGAGAGGCTGGCCTGGTATATGATGTCCACTAATGTAAGTGGGCACCTTGCACCAGTCCAGACAACCCTTATGTTAATTTGAGAGGTCTCAGACAACCGTAGAAAGCTATAAAGTGGTAGCTGTGGAGACTTAGACTTGAAGGAGTGTAAAGCAACTTGTTTTACCAAAATGCAATCTTATAGCACAGATTAAATGAAAAGAGAACTACACAGTAGTTATGAAAGTATGTATTTATTATATAACACTATCTAGTATGTTACAGAATCTCCCACACAGATATAGACACAAAGCACACAATACTTTAGCATAGAAATCAGAGTAAATAGCACTAATACACAGCTGGTGTAAGAACCACGACTCGAGCAAGGACAATGTTGAGAGGACATAGAATTGCTGGGACCCCAAGGAACCACCCAAGGGAGTAGATAGGGACCCCACGGAGTGCCTGTGCAGTGTGTGAACAAGACTGTGTGCTCCGTGCAAGTTGTGGTTGCAATTTTAAAGATTAGGGACCCTTCCCAGTGGACCATGAAGAAACCCCGTGGGAGACAGAAGGTTGGAGAGCCACCCCACCCGTGGATACCAAAGTACCCGAGTTACCTATCCCAGGGAAGACAGGTGCATAGGTGTGAAGTGATGTTGGAAACCGCATTCAAACCCAATGAAGAACTTCAGGAAAGTGCTGCTGCTGGAAGAGGAGAACATGTCCATGGGAATCCAAACTTGGATTATTGTCGAAGAGTACCTGAAAGCAGAGGGGACAGAGTCTGGGTCACTGGAGAGTGGCCAGGGGCTCGGTAGACGTATGCCCACCGATGTCAGGTGCTTCAGGATAGTCGACGATGACCTTGACTCTGCAGCTGCAGGGACCGGGCAACGCTGAGGATGACCAGGAGCCGGATGCGAGCTGTCCCACGAAGGATGTCGAGTGCTGAGGGGTCGGTGTCTGGTGGGAGCACCAGCAAACCTTGGCAAAGTCCACCCAAGCAGGAGGTCAAAAAAATGTATGGTTCGGATCAGCAAGGTCCAGGAGACTCACCACAAGCAGGGGAGTCAGGGCAGGCCCCGAGCAATCAGGGGAGCCCAGGGAAATCAAAGGTGACCATCAAATGGACCCACAGACCAACGGAACAGGAGTTGCGAGAGGACCACAAGCAGCTCACCAAAAGGCGCAGGTCACGATGCGGTGTGGCTGAAGATTCTTGTCACAGGAGGTGCACCGGGTTGGAGCTACTTGGAGCCTGACTATCTTCTTGCAAATATGTCAACAAGCCTTTGCAACTGCAAAGGTGAGACAGTACCCATGCGTTCGGTTATTGCAACTCCCACTCAAGCTACCGGCCTCAAACTTAGTCAGAGGGGGGAGCAGGCCTTGGGGGCGTAGGAAAATCACCACCTGAGTTGCAGAGCCCACAGAGTCCATAGGAGCTTGAGATCTGCAGTCCGGTCGTCTTCGTTGCGGTGCCTGCGAATTCAGAGGAGTGACTCCTTCACTCCAAGGGAGATTACTTTGGTTGTTCTTGAATCTTTCACAGGCCTTGGAAGGTTCCTTGAGGATGCACAGGCAAAGACGATGCAGCAGACTGGAAGGGTGACTAAGTCAGGCCCAAACGATGTGTGCGAAGTCCAGAGTGCCCAGACAGTAGAAGTGCAGTGGTTTCAATTCTGAATCTTGGCCACAACGAATCTAAGGTCCTACTGCCACGTACGTCCTTAAGAATCAATGGGAGAGGGTTGGAAAGATTCAGGGTACCCTCCCAGGGTAAGGTCTGGACGGAGGGGGGAGGCTACTCCCATGTCCTTTGTTTAATTTTGCACCAGAGCGGGTGCCAACGACTCCCTTGATTGGTTTGAACAACTATGCACAGGGACACCAAATGTGCCCTTCATGCTGACTTTCAGGGGCTGGCAAGCGCACTAACCCAGTCCTAATACACTAAATCCTGGCTGGGAGGTGGTCACACCTCCCCGTGACAGGATACCACCTATTGTCCTGACTTTCCCTGCTCGAGCTTGGCTCAGCAGCAGGAGGGCAGAAATGTCTCAGGTCGGCAGCAACCATTTTGTGCTGTCTGGAGCTAGAAGGCTGGTACTGTGAACACCGAGAGCCCCATGAAGGCCCTTCCTGGTGGGTGGAATCATACTTCCCACACTGGGTATTGGTGTGAGAGGTATGATTACAACATATTTGAAACCAAACACAATAGGCTTTGTTGCAGCCGTTCTCGAAATGGTCATCACATGGTCACATAATGCCCCTCTACATTAGTATATGGCTGTTTCACTGGCAACACAGGAGAATGGACTCTGTAGGCTGCAGGGGTGTCCTGCTCATGCAGGGGCACCCTCTCACTTAGAACTAAGCACCCAGCCTTCAGGAGTGTAAAGGCCTACTATAGGGGGACTTATAGGTTTCAAGTGCAGTGACCCTTCAATATAGTAAGCCTATATCTTTAGTAAGTGGTGCATGCACCAACTAACAGGCTACAATGGTAGGCCTGTAGTTCCATTTTTGCGTGGCCTCTCATGGGTGGCATATTGCATGCTTCAGCCTGTTGGAGGCCTCTGGGGTACCTATGCACTGGGTACATGGGTACTATATACTAGGGACTGCCAAGGGTACCCCAGTATCCAATCTGGAGGAGTGTACCCAAGTACATAACAGTTTAGGGAGAAAGCAGATAGACTGGGGTCCTGATTAGCAGGATCCCAATCAGACTAGTCAAAAACAGCATCACATCAAGCAAAAAGGGGGGGGGGGGGAGTTAACCATAAGAAGCAGACCCTACGTTCGAACAATCTAAATAAGCTATTTACATTGCAGGCAAAAAAGGCACTGTTCAGACTTAAATAAATGCATTATAAACAAGAACAGAAGGCAGGTTTTTAGCCTTCCAACTCAGGCAACAGGAATCTCAGAGCACCATCCTAGCAATTCGTGATACACCTGGCAAGATAGTCACTCACCTGTTAGAAATCCTTAACACCTTCAGGAAGCATTATGACAAACTGGTAATTCGGATCCCTGTGAGCTGATTTCCTGTCTCGTATCTCCAGGCCCTCTCTTTCATTAAAGCAAATCTACTTACTTAATCAGGATATTACTGAGGATGAGAGAGCACAGATTATTGAAGAACTCTAGTGTGAGAAGTTGGCCTGATATATGATGCTCACTAGTTCCAGTGATCACCTGTATAAGTCCAAACAACCCTTATGGTGATTGGTTATAAGTCAACCTTATAGACCAGCTATCCTAATGGTAGCATGGACAAAGCAGTCTTAGGCTAAACTCTTTTGGCGTGTGAAGCCAGCTGTTTTACCGCATATAACCCCTTGAATACCAAATGAAAGGACACCACACAGGTAGTTAGGAAAATAAACAAGATATTTATTAACTAACAAACACCTCTGAACTCTTTATGAGATCAGAGGGCTAAGCACATGACAAGACTCTTAAGAAAAATACGTTTAAGTTGCACAATTACGATGTTGCCCTAGGGGTACAACAAACCATATACTAAGTAAGTGGAATGTGAAAGTTGATAGAAGGAATGGAGCTGTCCAGAGGCTGTAGGGATCGCTGGGACTACACTACCCTAACTTTAGGTAAGTAATAGGAGGCCCACGGAACGCATGTGCAGAGTGTGAACTCACACGCGAGATGCGTAACAACGTCTATGGACAGTACAGTTCAAGTAAAAGGTGAGTACGGACAATCCTGACTAGTTAGGACTAAAACGACTGTGGAACTGGACACTAGGAAAGTCAATCTACCCTTGAGCACCGAAATGCTCTTGTTACCTCACCCACAGGCTGCGGGTGCATAGGTGCCAAGTTGTGTCGGGTTCCGGCGTTGAAGTCTATGGAGCCTGGAAGAAAAGATGCTGCAGGCGACCAGGAGGAAGATGTCCGGTGTGATCCAAGGGTGGATCAGTGAAGAGGAGAACCTGAAAGCAGAGGGGACAATGTTCACAGTCACTAGCCAGTGACTGGAGTGGAACCAGGAGTGGAACCAGATGTCGTTGTCGCGATCAGGTGAAAAGTGGACGCTTGTCTCTGCAGCCACATGGACCAGGAGGTGTCTTCGACGACCAGGATGGAGGCACGAGCTGTCCCATGCAGGGTCTCGCTGTCGGCGGTGTCTGATCTGGATTTGGAGTCAACAGGCCTTGGCAAAGGCAACCCACAATGTGAGTGGAAACGGCGTCTGGAGTGGACCAGGAGGGTCCGGGGTGCTTCTCCTTTGCAGGGAAGCAGGGGCCAGTCTGGAGCAACCAGACCAGCAGATTGGATTTCAAGGTTCGTCGTCTAGGAGGTCACTAGCCAGCCGGCAAGTGACCAGACAACGTGTCGAGCAGCAAAGAGGCAGAAGGGCCCCACGCAGATCTCTTGGATGCTGGAGGGCTGGTCTTCGGTGCAGGAGCTGCTCGGGTCGGGGCTTCTCAGTCCCCAAAGCACTTGGTCGAGGTTACCTCAGAAGTCGTGCTGGAGCAAAGTGCTGCTTCTTCCAAGATGGCCGGTCCCACGTGTCTCGTCGCACCCACGGATCTCAGCTGTGCTGCAGATGTAGGTAGAGGTCGGAGAGGTCTGGGAATCCAGGTCTCGTCGGGCACTGAAGTCTGGATCCTCGAGGGAAGACGACAAAGTGAAGCCGCTGGACGCTGATGGTGTCTGCTTGTGCAGGGTGGACACTCCTTGCCCACAAGGGAGATTTCTTCAGTCTTCTTGGCAGAAAGTCGAAGTCCAGAGTTTCTTCTTGTAGAGTTTCAGTTCAGGATTAATCTAACTCGGAATGGGACCAGCTCCTACCTTTATCCTGCTAAAGGGGGCTGTACTACGACTAGGTCCCTCCTATGGGTGGGACCAGGAAGGGGGGTGGTTACACCCCCTATCCTTTGTCCGGTCTTGCGCCAGAGCAGGGGCTGGAGAGCCCCAGGAACTGGTTTAGACCGGTGTATGCACAGGGACACCTTGTGTGCCCCAGGCATGTCTCATTCCTTTCAGCCCTGTCCTACCTCAATACACAAAATCCTGTCTGGGGTGGTGCTAGCACCTCCCAAGGCAGGAAACCCTTTGCCCAAGCCTCCCTCGCTGGAAGGACTCCCAGCAGCAGGAGGTCAGACTTGTGTCTGTGGTGGCAGCATCCATTTTGTGATGCTGAGGCTCGGGTTAACTTTAACCGGGGTTCACAGTTAGGTACATGTCGTGTCCCTCTAGAAGGGTGGAATGCTACCCCCGTCACCAGAACTGGCGAGGGGGTAGTATTCCAATTCGTATGACACCTTACTCGACATGTTTTGATAATGCTATGCCAAAGTTAGCAATAACCGCGAGGATTATAATGCACTTAAGAGTATATGGTATAGCGTTATCATGGAAACAGCTAAAGGACTTGGTTCCGAAAGCTGCAGACAGGCTCAGCTCACGCCAGAGCACTATCTCACATAATTCCAAGCACTCTGCCTCCAGGATTGTTAAGGCCTGCCATAGGAGTGACTTATAGGAGTATATGTGTCCATTTTAGGGTTAGATATAGAGATACTATATCTAAAGCAAGGGGTGTTTACACCACCTTGCCCCAGCTGATTGATCAGCCAGTTGTGTCAGATTTGGATGGCTAGCCAGGGGTGGCATAATACATGCTGCAGCCCCTGGTAGGCCCTGGGTGCACCTATGCCCTGGGTACCTAAGGTACACTGTACAGGGGCTGATAAGGTGACTCAGTATCCAATTAGATATGTACCTATAGTACATGGAATCCATTTTACAGAGAGAGCAGTGGGCCTGGGGTCCTGAATAGCAGGGCCCCAGGTCAACTAAGTCGAAAAACCAGCTAACCACCAGGCAAAAAGTTGGGGGCAACCATAGTCAGATATCCACCTTCCTACATCTAGTGTAACAAGTCTCTAAGCATAGACGGATACCCAGTGAATATTATAGAATTAAACAGAAAGTTGTCCTTCTTCTTTGTGCATTATTTAATGACGTACACAATGATAATCCCCCTTCAGTTAATTTAATGGAGCCAAAAGTACCCTCCTGGAGAAACCAGGGAAAGATCCTGAGCTAGTTATCATTCAATATCTATGCCGAATACGGACATCAAAATACTGGCAAAGGTATTAGCTAAAAGCCTCAAACAAGTAATTCCCATATTAATACGAAAGTATTGAGTAGGCTTTGCACCCCACCAGTCTTCTGCGTCCCGCCTGAGATCTTTAGCATGCAGATAAAGAATGAGAAGGATAAAGTGGCACTGTCTTTGGAAGCCGAGAAAGTGTTTGGCAAGGTAGAATGGCCTTACATCGGTTTAGTGTCCGGAACCACATTGACCTATAGTGGGAAGGAAGTACGCCAACATAAAGTGCTGGTACAGCTTGAAACAGAACATGGCAACCTCAGAACTGCACCAAGCACTGTGAGAAGAAATAAAAGCTGATGTTAAATCCCCACACAACCAGTACCTTGAGAAGGCCATAACCGAGACTGGAACAAGAAATCTCTGGGAACTCAATCTGCCTTACCCAGCGTTTAAACAAGCCATAAACAAGTCAACACAATTCCATTCTCTTCTACTTGACAAAGCCACGTTCAGCACAAGAAAACACGCTTGGATGGTCATATCAAACTACAAAACTCACTGCAGACCCATATTTAACAATTACATTCCCAGCTTACAGAAAACAAAAATTAATGGGGCTCTGTCTGGGAAATTTTCCATCAACCACGGACCAACCAATTTGGGTGCATGACGGACCCAAAATCTGTAGACTATGTGGGAGCAGCAAGGAGGACTTTATTCATCTAGTTTGAATCTGCCCGAATTTAGCCCAAGCACGAGCAGTCTTCCTAAAAAAGGCAATGAACGAGCGAGGCATAAGAACGTGTAGATCGGCGATTATGTCAACTTTGAACCCAACAGACACCCGTTTGAACTGCCTTTTATTAAAGTTCCTCGTGGCTCACGCCCAAGCGTTGAAACATAACCTGGTACCCTGTCCACACAAGGACAACATAACTGCCGTTGTTTTGTGAGAGGGCTCTTATGAACTTAATAACGTACATCAGAACTCTTGGAACTATAAACTACATGGATAGCATGATCGTTTTTAAACAACAAATTCTTGCACTACACTCAGAATGTTTTAGAATGAATTAACAGAGAATGTATCCATATATAAGGAAACTTTTAATGAGTAGTTAATTTTGTTATGGTTTTAATTAACTGAAACAATAAAAAAAAATTCATTCATTCACATTGACCTTGGAGACACAGATTCATAACCTTTGTCCGCTGGTTTTACTCTAATCCATCAGCAGTAGTAGAGCGTAACGGACACACATCTGCAGAATATAACTTTTTTTTTGTTGCTTTATTTGTCATTTTTAAAACGTTAACACCACAATTACACGCCATCTGTCACATCCAACTATCTACTATTTGGCTCATTTAGTAAACCTCTCTGTACATTTACGCTGTACAACTTGTACATGTTAAATTTTGTCATCCCCATTGCGTGTCCCGCCCTCTGCAGAAGGCTCCAATGCCCAACGCAGCCTACGTCACTGTGTATCATATATACCCAGAGAAAGAGAAGTAATGTATAGTGCTCTGCAGCTCATACCACCTGACTGGATTGTGTGTTGCGTTCCCCCTGCTGCCCTCAGTGGTTGCCATATATCCTTTGGGCGAGATGTCGGGGGCTGGAGCTCTGCATACAGCTCACTTGTGGTATCACAGTATGCCATACTCTTGATCCAGCTTTTAACTGTGGGTTTCTGTCTGTTGCCCCAACGCATAACAATTTCTCATTTTGCCAGGAGCATTGCCATTGCTACAAATCTGCGACTGCTCTTAGAGAGTTCATCTACATAGCCCAGTAGGGTTAGCAATGGGAGAGGTTCAATTGCAATCCGTTGATCTGTTTTACTTCCCAAAATATGTCTTGCCAATAGAAAGCTATTATATTACATATCCATGTCATGTATACAAAGGGGGACGCATGTGTGTTGCATTTGGGTCATCGTGCAGAATTTAACTTAACATGGGGAACAAGACATGGTTGCCCCCTTTTCCTACTGTTATTTGTTCTAGCCCTCTAACCATTGGCACAAGCCATCAGACAAAATACCAAAATAAAAGGAATTTAGACATGCAAGAGAACACAATTCTTTCCTTTATTCTGACAACATTTTAGTCAAGTCAAGTCAAGTCAAGAGATTTATATAGCGCGCTACATACCCATAGGGACTCAAGGCGCTTGAGGAAGGGTGGGGAATTACTTGTCGAATATCCAAGTTTTAAGTTGCTTTCTGAATGCTAGGTGGTTCTGAGTAAGGCGAAGGTGAGTGGGAAGAGAGTTCCAAATTTTAGCTGCCAGGTAGGAGAAGGATCTACCTCCCATGGTGGTTTTGTTGATGGGAGGTACAGTGGCAAGGACTTGGTTGGAGGATCGTAGCTGACGGGAGGGGGTGTAGAAGGACAGTCGTGTGTTGAGGCATTCGGGTCCAAATTCGTAAAGTGCTTTGTGTGCGTGGGTTAGGAGGCGGAAAGTAATCCTCTTATTTACGGGAAGCCAGTGGAGGTTTTTCAGGTGACCAGAGATGTGATCTTTACGCGGGATGTCTAGTATGAGCCTGGCTGAAGCGTTCTGGATGCGTTGGAGTTTTTTCTGGAGTTTTGCGGTGGTACCGGCGTATAGGGTGTTTCCGTAGTCCAGGCGGCTCGTGACCAGTGCGTGGGTGACCGTTTTTCTAGTTTCGGTGGGGATCCAGCGAATGTTTTTTTGAGCATGCGAAGAATGTTGAAGCAAGATGATGAGACGGCGTTGACTTGTCTGGTCATTGAGAGTGAGGAGTCCAGGATGACGCCCAGGTTCCGTGCGTGGTCTGTCGGGATGGGTGCTTTTCCGAGGGCCTCTGGCCACCAAGAGTCGTCCCAGGCGGAGGGGGAGGTGCCTAAGATGAGGACTTCTGTTTTGTCTGAGTTCAGTTTCAGACGGCTGTGCTTCATCCACTCGGCTACTTCTTTCATTCCTTCGTGTAAGTTGGTTTTGGCGGTGTTAGGGTCTTTGGTGAGTGAGAGGATCAGGTGAGTGTCGTCAGCATAGGAGACGATGTTGAGGTTGTGTTGGCGAGCGATGGCCGCAAGGGGGCTCATGTATACGTTGAAGAGGGTGGGGCTGAGTGAAGATCCTTGTGGCACGCCACAAATGACTTCCGTGGCCTCTGACTTGAATGGTGGGAGGCGGACTCTCTGGGTTCTTCCGGTGAGGAACGAGGTGATCCATTCCAGTGCTTTTCCTTGGATTCCGACGTTTCTGAGGCGCTGTAGAAGGGTGCTATGACAGACTGTGTCGAAGGCAGCGGAGAGGTCGAGGAGGATGAGGGCGACTGTGTCTCCGTTGTCCAGTAGAGTTCGAATGTCGTCTGTTGCAGTGATGAGTGCGGTCTCAGTGCTGTGTTTGGCTCGGAATCCGGACTGTGAGGAGTCGAGGGATTTGTTGGTTTCGAGGAAGGCGGCGAGCTGGTTGTTGACAGCTTTCTCGATGACTTTGGCCGGGAATGGAAGAAGCGAGATAGGGCGGTAATTTTTGAGTTCGGTGGGGTCAGCTGTGGGTTTTTTCAGAAGGGCGCTGAGTTCTGCGTGTTTCCAACTTTCCGGGAAGGTGGCGGAGTTGAGGGAGCAGTTGATGACATCTCGGAGGTGTGGTGCTATGATGGAGTCTGCTTTGTTGAAGATGTGGTGAGGGCATGGGTCATTTGGGGATCCTGAGTGGATGGAGTTCATCGGGCGAATGGTGTCCTCAGTGGAGACTGGGTTCCAGTCGTTAAGGATGTTCAAGGGGGGTGAAGGTCCTGCAGAAGGTTGGGTGGGTTGGTCTCCGGGTCTGTTGTCGAAGCTGTTGTGGATGTCTGCGATTTTGTTGTGGAAGAAGGAAGCTAGGGAGTCGCAGAGGGCCTGGGAGGGGGTGATGTCGTTGGAGTTAGCTGATGGGTTTGTAAATTCTTTGACGATGTTGAATAATTCCTTGCTGTTGTGGGCGTTGTTGTCTAGTCGGTCTTTGAATGCGACTTTCTTGGCAGACCGGATTAGTTGGCTGTGTATTCGGGTGGCGTTTTTGAAGGCGTCCCTGGTGCTGGTGTTTGGGTCTTTTTTCCAGGTCTTCTCGAGAGAGCGACAGAGTTTCTTCGATTTCTTAAGATCATCGTTGAACCAGGAGGCGTTTTTGCTGCCTAGTTTGATTTGACGTTTTTTCAACTGTGCTAGGATGTCGGCGCTGTTGGATAGCCATTGGGTGAGGTTAATGGCTGCTTGGTCGGGGTTTGAGGAGTGGGCGGGGGGGTTTAGAAGAAGCGATGAGGAGATCTGGTCGATGGTGATTTTGTTCCAATTTCTTCGCAGGGTGGGTTGAGGATGGTTGTGGATTGTGGTCTTATTGTAGATAAAGTGAACGCAGCTGTGGTCCGTCCAATGAAGAGCTGTGGTGTGACTGAATGAGACATGTTTGCTGGAGGTGAAGATAGGGTCGAGTGTGTGACCTGCGATGTGGGTGGGCGTAGAGACAAGTTGTTTGAGTCCGAGGTCGGCGAGATTGTCCAGAAGGGTGGTGGCGCTGCTGTCATTGCTCTTTTCCAGGTGCAAATTGAGGTCTCCCAATAGAATGTAGTCCTCGGAGGGGAGGGCGTGTGGGGTGATTAAGTCAATGATGTCGTCATTGAATTGTGCACGGGGTCCTGGGGGCCGGTAGAGGAGGGTGCCTCTGAGTGGTTTTGGGGTCGGTGTGGATCTGGAAGTGGAGGTGTTCGGCGCTGGCAAGGTTGACGTCAGAGTTGGTTGAGATGCGGATGGAGTTCTTATGGACAATAGCGATGCCTCCTCCTGTCTCTGATCGTCGAACCTCATTGATAGATGATGTCTCGTTTCTCCCAGTTCTCTTGGTACAAAATTAACTAGTGCAAAAGCAAGGCACTCCTCACATACCACACACTTATAGCTGCAACTGCCGATTATCCTTTTAAGTGGCAAGCATCCCGCCTCAAATATCAGGAATATACATAAACACTGAACTCGCAAGAATGGTGGAAACTAATGTTGACCCACTTCTGCCCAAACGTAAGATTGACTTTGCAAGATGGTCCTCACTTAATCGCTCCATGTGTGGTAGGATGCAGGTATAGAAAATGAACGTTTTGCCTTGCCTTAATATTGTTTTTTTCAATGGTACCCCTTAACTATCCCAGCACAAACAATGCATAATCTTACTAAATTGCTG
The DNA here is from genome assembly GCF_964263255.1 of Lissotriton vulgaris. Classification (NCBI taxonomy): domain Eukaryota; kingdom Metazoa; phylum Chordata; class Amphibia; order Caudata; family Salamandridae; genus Lissotriton; species Lissotriton vulgaris. Next base: position 1,475,687,598 of record NC_141691.1, read on the forward strand.
GAAGCATTCATACAGGCTTGAAGGAAACCATCTTGTGAACGTCGAAAAAAATGTGCTGGAAAATACCTGCACACATTGAGCTCTGAATAGCTCAACGGGAGAGGAGTACGCACAGAAGAGGGCATGCACAAGCCAATGCACAACCAATAGGAATATGAATGCCCTTAAGATAATTAGATTCAATGCTCGCTGCCTAAATACCCTTGCAAAGAGCCAAGCCATGCTTTCAACATTACAATATTCCAAAAATTATATCTGTCCAATACAGAAAACTCACTTAATCGAAAAGAGTAGTTTAGGCTGAAATCTAAATGGTTTCCACAGCAATAATTGTCATGGGCCTTCCCAAAAGAGGTAGTATGGCAAATAGCATGTCCAAAAGGCGGCAATAGGGAAGACAAAGGAAGAAAAAGGTCGCACCTTAGGGACTGCAATTGGGATTTGCACAATCAAACTAGTTAATCTATATGCTCCGAACAAGAGACAGAAAACATTTCGAAAGTGCATGTTAACAAACATTTTAAAAACACATCGATATCAGGATCTTAGTAAAGTAAAACATGACACCAAGGGTAGGTCCACATAGAGGGCAGGCCAAACCAGAGCACTCCAGGACAGTAGAAAGCCATAGCGGTGTACGCTCAAGCTTACTGTAAACTTGTAAGTTCAACATCCGAACACCCATAATTACATATACTTTTCAGCAGGTCAATGCACATGCACGAGATTCAATTATTTTCTGGGTACTCACAAAGTGCTTGAATAGTCATAGATTCTGAGATTGGAACCAGAGACCTGTCCGATCAGGCACCAAACAGTGTCTCTATAGGTCCCTCAGAGGAAATCAATGGAGACTGGGGAACTCTATTATCCTCAATAAGCAACTTAAGTCAGGGATACAAGAGGCTATTACAAAATATGTGAATGAGAAAGATAGCAGTCTGGGGAACAATCAGAACTGCATCAGCTTGCATCAAAACGGAAAGAAAAGAAAAGGGAGTGGATTTAGTAACAACCCCGAGGAATTTGGAAGAGACACATATAAAGATGGGTTCAATCAAGGTCTAGCGCTACCTCGTTGCAGTCATAGCACAAGGAAAAAAAATTTGAATGTATATAGGGCATATTAAGCTCTACTTAGTAAAAAACTAAAATTATATACGGGAGGAGCAAAGTTGGTAAAGTACTTGTGTGAAAGTTCAGAACCAAAGAGAGCTTAGAAACCCGAACAGGAAACACAGCATCAAAAGACAGAGCAAAATCGGAAATTTCAGGGAGCATTATGGTGCTCTCTACTCAGCTGAAATGGGTGCCTGGAGAAAATTTGACATTATGACATCCATAAACTCACATGAAGTTAGATGGAGGCTTTGGACTATTGAATGAAGATCAACACACAAAAAAGGTGAGAAAGGTACATCTCTTTTTCCATCCTCCCTATGAAATCTTAAACACACAGAAAGGAAAAGGAGGAAATGTGAATATTCTGAGCAAATAAGAATATCACACTGGAAAGACACAAGGTTTTTTAAAATGGTCCACATCCATTAGTAGTGGAATGCTTAATCATAGGGCTGCTACAACGTCCCTGTGCAGACCAACGCCTTGGATAGAGCATCATCTTCAGTCCTTCTAATGTGATATTCTTTTTTTAATTTATTTCTTTTTATTGAATACAAACAAAGAAAAACAGTACAGAATCACGATTATGGCAGTGTTAGAATTTCCTTTGACATCAGTATCGATAAAACAATTCATTTACAGAAAGGGTCTCCACACACAATAGGTTATTCTCGTCTTTTAGATCTCTAGGTTTTTCGGGCATCCCTTGGACACAAACTGTTTTCTCACGGAACATAAACCAGTCCATATCGTTCCCCCAGTCCTTCACTGTTGGGACGTCTTGTGCCCCCCAATTCCTCGCAATGTTTCTTTTGGTGACCATCCTCCCCAGAGCGGGCCACATTTTCTCTTACTCCCCAGGTCTGTAGGCTCCCATACATTCAGTAGGCACCATTTGGGCTCTGGTTTCAGGTGCACTCCCAACACCTCCGCCGTGCATCGGACAACTTCTCTACAGTATCCGCTGATGAGCGGACAGTCCCATCTGATCTCCATGAAAGTACCTCCCCCACCACATTGCCTTCTACAATTAGGGTCTTCTCTATGTCCCATCTTGACTAAAGGGGGTCGTGTCTAGTATATTCTGTGCAAAACTTTCAATTGTACAAGTTTCAGTTTTGACGTTATCGCTACCTTCCTAGGCGATGGCAATGTCTCCCGCCATTCCTCTTCCTCCAATTCCTTCAAATCTCTCTCCCACTTTTCACGGGGCTGCTGAAGGGGATCAGGTGTGTTGCTAATCAGTTTTCAATAAGTCAGAGAGATTGCCTTGCGCAGGATATATCCATCCAGGAGTCTATCTTCGAAAGGCGAGGCTTCTGGAGGGGTCACATTCCCCGAGATTACGGTTTTAGTTCATGATCTCGCTGCAATGCCTCAAATGTCACTGTTTCTCCCTTTTTCCAGAGATCTCCCACTCGTGATATCCCTATGGTGTCCTATTTATCAAAACCTTTCGATCTACAAAGGGATTCTACTTTTTCGGAATCCTATAGTGGGGTGGCTAGGGTTATGGTCTTTGCTCATCCCATGCTTCTCTGTGCCATATGCCACACCTCCAATGTGATATTCTTATTCGCTCAGAATATTCACATTTCCTCCTTTTCCTTTCTGTGTGTTTAATGCTGAATGTAGATGCCAAACCTTTCATTTACATATTTGCCTATACGATATGCATTCATATGGCTAACCTGAATGATCCTGTATCAGGATTCTATCCAAACTGATCATATATCGGCAACCCCAAAAAAGTCCTTCACATTATTTTTTTTTTTTTAACACATTTTATTATTGAAGTTCATGTATCAAGTTTCAACTAGTAAAGAAAATGCATATATTGACATCTAAACAATACAAAATCAATTTACATAATACAGTTTCCAAAATTACCCAAAAAATGATTTCCAAATTTTATCAAAATTTCCTTATCCCCCCAATTCGCTTTGCATAACGAAATTCCCTTGTTCTATCATTTCTCATTTTCTGAAGCCAGATATTAAACGAAGGAGCTTGGGATGATTTCCAATTCTGTAGAACCAAGGACCTCGCGACTGCCATCACAATAAATAATAATTTAACCGACTGTCCAAGCAAGCCGAGATCACTATCATATCCATAAAGTATTAATTTAACGTTATAATCAATCTGAATCCCACAAAACTTTTGTAAGTATTCGAATATCTCATTCCAAAAAGGGACGATTTTAATACAGTGAACTGTAATGTGGGACCAATTAGCGGGACTGTATTGCTTACATCTAAAACAGACAGCACTAGCATTTGTGTACATTTTTGAGATGACAGCAGGAGTTCGATAAAGAAGCCATTTAGTAAAAAAAATCATTCTCCTCCAATTAGAGCCACGAAGAACACTAAAATTCAATTTGTTTATACACTTCCAGGTATTCATAGTAAGAGCATGATTTTCTTGTTCTTGCCATTTTTTAATGGCTCTTGTACTAAGATCTAAATCAGTGTATTGAGCTAAATAACGTTTCCATGCTCCTGGTTTCTTATTCTGAGAAATCAGAAATAGATCATCCCACAGCTGACAAGGAGAATCAATCATTCTTACTTCCACTTGTCCCAGAACTTTAAAAATCGAAACATCTGAGTTAAATAACAAACTTCCCTGGGATTAATTGTTGCATTTCTCTTGGTGACAGCCAAGTCCCTTCTCTTATAAAGTCAAATAAAGTACTAAACCCAGCCCGCTCCCATTGACAAACAATATCAGATCCGATTTTAATTCTCATAAAAATGAGAGCATTCCTTAGAGGAGTTCTAGAATTGAACTGCGGAAGAGAATATTTTTTTAGGAGAGCGTTCCGACGTTTAAAGAACCAATACATTATTTTATATCGAGTAAGTTTTGGCGATTTAGGGATGTGCAAAGGAACTGGGACCCTCTTGACTAATTTTGTCAAAGAAAAAATTAATAAAAAGATTTGGATTCTGCCTTTCTGATTTAAATCGTTCTAAATACTGAGCAAAATATGCACTATAATAATCTCTGAGATAGCGAAGAGATAGGCCTCCCAGTTCAGTATCTACGTAAAGATCCTTATTGCTATCCTAGGGCATTTTTTAACCCATATCAAATTCGAAAATAGGGATTCTACTTTGGAAAAAAGACTACTGGGTAGAAAGCATGGGATAGCTGAAAATAAAAAATTAAATAGTGGTAGTACAGACATCTTTATCAGTGCCACCCGTCCCATAATAGTGAGTGGTAGTGAACCCCATCTAGTGAATAAAGATTGAACTTTTCGTACGAGTGGGTCAAAATTCAACGTAAATAACTCAGATACCAAGGTGGAAAACATAACCCCTAAATATCGTTTTGGTCTTGAATTGATACAACCAGCTAAGTCCGCATGTAAAACCACCTCCCCTCCGCCACATACTAAAATTTAAGTTTTTTTTTTGTTAATTCGGTATCCTCCTAAGGCCTCAAATTCTTCAAAGAGGTGCAAAACAGCGGTTTGAGATTGGATATCCGTTAGTTATCAACATGATATCATTGGCATAGAGTTTAATTTTTGCCATAGATGTAATAGATGGAGGGATATTTACAGATTCACGGATAGCAATGGCTAGCGGTTCAATAAAAAAAGCAAAAAGAATAGGGGATAAGGGGCAACCCTGTCTGGTGCCCCGTTGGACCAAAACTGTGCCAACCATAACAGAATTTATAACTATATTTGCTCTGGCACCAGTGTATACATTTTGGATTAAACTAATAATTTGTGAAGGGATACCAAAGTGTTTTAAAATAACAAATAAAGTTGACCAAACTACTAAATCAAAAGCCTTCTCTGCATCTAATAATAAAATTAAAGCCTGGACTTTTTTAACTTGAAAATAATCGAACGCTTCTATAAGAAAATGAGTATTAGTTGCTAATTGCCGGCCTGCCACAAAACCATTCTGATCTGGGTGGATAAGATCTGTTTCAATTGAATTAAAACGTATTGCTAGTAATTTCGTAAGGATCTTATAATCTGTATTGAGTAATGTAATAGGCCGGTACGAGTTAGGGTCTTTTGAATCTTTACCTTTCTTAGGAAAACTAACAACGGTCCCCTCCCCAAAAGAGTCCGAAACTTGACCACCCATTAACATATGGTTGAATAATTGCAATAATAAATCAGAAAGCGGAGAAAAAAAACTCTTAAAAAATTCAGCCGGAAAGCCATCCGGGCCACATGCTTTACCAATTGGTAAATTTTTAACCACTAATTCTACTTCTGATTTGGTAAATAACCGTTGCATTGAATCACTATCTATCTGTGCTAGGGAGGGCATTTTATGCCTGGTTAAAAAATTCGAGAGCTTAGAGTGGTCTATAGTTTGCTGCCGACTATATATCTGTTTATAGTGGGACAACATAATAGTGCCAATAGCATCCGTCTGTGAAACTTCAACTTGAGTGACAGGGCATTTTAAAGAATGGATTAATTTTGCAGCGGCTTGCTCTTTTGCCTGCCAGGCAAGGAGCTTCCCAGAGAAATTACTCTCCTCGTAAACCCTCTAAGATTTTATTAAGAATTGCTGTTCACTCTGAGAAAAAAGGAGCGTGTTAAGTTCACGTTTAACCTCATTTAATTCTTTTTGCACATCACTCGAGGGGTTAACTTGACGCTGCAGAGTAAGTGAGTGGATTTTTTAATAGAGTAAAGTCTTAGTTTGTTTAATAATGCGCCATTCTTCTGCATCTTTACTGATTATAATCCCACGAATAAAAGCTTTTAGTGAGTCCCAAACAATATGAAGTGGGGCTGTCTGTAGATTGCGAGCTATAAACTCAAAGATTTCTAATTTATAAAAAGAGACCCAGTTACTGTCCTGCAAGTGCATTTTATTAAATATCTATCTTTTAGATGATTTCATCTCTTCCCCTACTTCAAATTCAATTAGCAGCATTGCGTGGTCTGAAAACCATTCTGAAAACATTTTTGATAGGAAAATTTTAATAGTCTTGAAGCTAGAAAGAAATCTAATCGCGATGATGATTTATGTCTCCCAGACCAACACGTAAATTCTTTTTTCTGTGGAAATTTAACACGCCACGGGTCACAAAGATCCAGTAAAGATATATTCTGCATAATGGATCTTCTTGATTTTGGTTTAGATTGTTTTCTTGACCTACTGGTGGAGTCTAATTTTATATCTATAAGGATATTGAAATCACCACCTATCACTATGTCCCCCCTGACTAACAATAAGGATTGAAATAACTCGTCATAGATTGGGGCACAATCTTCCACGGGGGCATAGAAACTAACGAATGTAATTGGTCTTTTCCTACCTTTTATTAGGCACGTAACCCAACACCACCGTCCTGCCCCCCCCCCCATCTTCATGCTGTACAATTTCTACATCTAGGTTCCGATTAAGAAAGATAGCAACCTCACTTTTAGACTCTAGGGCACATGAAAAACCTCTATATTCCGACGAGGTTTTAAACATAGAAAAAGAGTTGATTTTAGCCGCAGATATATGAGTTTCTTGAAGCAATATGGCTGGTCGTTCTGACTTAACCCAGTGCCAATTGCTCGCATTTTTGTTTTTATTATTCAGCCCATTGACGTTGAAAGAAATCACTCTAAGCCTCCCAATAGACATATATATAATTCAATAATACTCACATTATTGATAACATCAAAAACATCAAGAAAAATGCTCTATTATTGAGTTTCGATGCAGAGAAGTCATTTAATAAAAGCAAATTGGGCACACTTGGAGGAGACCCTTAAAAGATCAAGATTTGGTTCCAAATTTCAAGCTTGGTCGTTTATAGGGTATAATAACACAAGGGCAAGAGTTAAGGTAACAGCGCCTTCTTGAGACCATCACTTAGACAGAGGTGTCTACTCTCCCCCTTGCTTTTCACTCTATTATATGGAGCTGATGGTAAAATGGGTGAAGGAAACAAAATAAATGGGTTAAGATTGGAAAGGAGCTACATAAACTAATCACATATGCTAATTAAGCACTACTGTCAACTACAAACTGAACCCACTTGATATCAGCACTAAAGATTCGGAGAAGTATTTGGGTTCACCTTTAAATTACAGAAATCCCGGATATCGAATAGCTCCATCCCAGAGAATCAGCAGACCCACATATCTAAGCAGTATCTTCTACAATGAAGCATTAATCCATTCACATACCTGGGAATGCCGATCTCGGCCTCAATTACTGTGTCACGGCATGCTGGTATCTCGCTCCAGCAAGAATACTGTTATTGCTGCAAATGTATGACTGATAACTGCCTTTTCACTGCACTGGCTAGTGGATGTAGGAGAGTGCCATAATTAAAATTAAAAAAAGAGATCTGACCCATAAAACCAAGCACCAGACTAGGTTGATCTAACAGGCCCAAACACATTCAATTGTAAATATTAGGAAACTTATCTTTAGTTATTTATAGTATTTGTAAAGTGCAAACTTTAACGCCCTACTAGGAAATACTGGAACTTAAGTTTATAAGATTAAACATTACAAAAGCTCGAGACAATGTGATTATGTGAAAGGTTCCGGGCGGCCTCTAATTTGAGAGATTTAAGGAACAGACCGGTTTTCAGGCTTTTCCTGAATCTCAGCAGGTTAGCCTCTTTCCTGAGGTGCTCAGAGTTTGTTCCATTTCTGAGCTGCAGACAAAGAAAAAGCTTTACCTCTGAGCGCTGAAACTGAGGGACCACTAACTAAGGTTATTAGCTGGTTCTCAAGGACAGGACTATGTATGATAATTTCACATAAATGTATTTCTAAGAACAGAATGACTTGCTAAATAAACTTCTTTAGCCTCAAGGATTAACAAAATAAAATCACTACGTTTTTGATCAGGAGCCAATGAAGGGTGACCAAGGCCAGAGCGATATGGTCTCTAACATTTAGGCCCAGAGCCAAACTTACAGCATAATTTTGCACTGATTATAATTAATGGATCAACTAGTGAGGAAGGCCAAGAAAAATCCTGCTGCAATAATGCAGATGGGCTGATAAAATAGTGTTCAGGATAAACACCTTCTACAAAAAGAGAATAAGCCTAAATGTATCTTCAGCTTTCTAAAATGAAACAAGCCATAATTTATCACGGACTTAACCTGCTCAGTTAACGAGAAGGTTGAATCAAGTTTCACTACCAAACAGGAACACGGCTAATGAGGAGTACGCGCCGTCGCTGCACTCTTAGACATATGAATTTGGCGTCCTCTTTGTAGCGACTGAAGTCGTACCAGACTCCAGGCTGTTCGGATTTGGCGTATGCCCTTTCAGAACGCGACTAGAAGTACAGTAGTGCACATCTTAAACGGAAGACGACTTCATCCATCAACGTGCTTTACGACACATGACGGTTTGTTCTCCAGTCACCTTACACTGGTTGTGGATGTCATTTCCCTGCTTATTCTACTTCGACGGTCACGGGCCCGGCTGGGTCGGAATTATCACCGGCTGGGACGGATTTATCACCAGCTGTGCGACCTTCTGGTTCTGATACAGAGCGGTGACAGCTCCGTCCCCGCGACCTGTCCCTCGACCTCCCGCGGGACCGGGACCTCACGCGGCACGAGGCCGACTGCCGGAGTTCGAGCCGCCTGCGGGACCGCTCCCGCCTGGCCTTCCTCGAAAGGGCCCGACAGTCGGGGCAGGCCTCGTCGTCGTGGTCGATGCCCAAACAAGTCAGGCACTGGCGGTGAGGATCCGTAACCGACATGGTGCGGTCGCAATCCACACAATGCTTGAAGCCGGGCATCCCTACGGCACCGTCGGAGTCAATGAAGACTTCGAAATGGATCAAAAAGATCACCAAAACTTAGTCAAAAATTGACTAGGGAACTGCTCTTTCTAGATCTGCGCTGGCTGGCGCGGAAAAAAGAAGAACTGACGTCAGCACGCGGAGGCGGCGTCTAAGTACTCCGACGACGTCATCACGGCGCCCACGACGCCGACGACGGACGCGGAGCCGCAGACGACGCCTACCGACGCGCAAGGGTACTGCTACGCAAAAGTTTCCGGATCCAGTCTGACGCCTGGGGATATTCTAAGGTAAGGAATCTATCACTAACGTGTCTCTTTCAGATATAGCCCTGAGGATTCGCAATAGCGATGAAACACGTGTCGGCTGGCTGTCTTACACAATAAAGGACTCCATCGGACTACTCTCCCACTGGAAATTCCTATCATTTTCTGTCGCTTTGTTTTCTGTACATGACTTTTGAATGTTACATAACATGTGATTTACTGTTTATGAGTGCATTGGGTAACCCCGCAAGTTTCACTACCATGTTTTACTATTATTTTTAAATCAAAGTTACTGAAGGAGGATCCAACGTGCAGACCAAAACAAAAGATCTGAGAAAGTAAAAGATCTCAAAGAACAAAGAATCTCGGTTTGTTGCCATTCAACTTCAAATGATGGGTGACTGGTGCATATTCAGCTCCAGTTGTAGCTTCCTGATACTCACACAAAGCTCCAACATGTAGTAACGGAAGGAGCATTGAAAAATCCATAGTCTGCTGGTCAACCAATAAACTGAAAAAATCTCTATATATTGCTTACAAAACATTGCAGTTCATGGAAGTAACTACAGATTTGTGACCCTGCAATCCTTGTTGAAGTCAAACATCAGATAAAAACACACACTGTGGGTATCAGTATCAGAAGTGTTCTCCATCTCTCCTGCATTTCTTCACTTCTAGAAGCATTTTTCCTACTTACAAACATTTAACTGTTCATAAACATAGGCATCCTAGATGAGATATTGCACCCTTCTGCTATTTCTTATAATGTCAGATTAAAAGGGACAACTTAACTTGGTAGCTCAGGTTTTCGGCAATACCCCTGCATGAGAGGCAATAAAACGTGGACACGTTATTGAAAGAATGGGTTTCTATCATTTGTCTGACGGGAACACAGAGAACAATACATTATTTTACTCTGAACCCAGTACTTTTTTGTTTCGGGTATGGACACTTAGGGGGTGAGAACAAAGTTAAAGAAATCCAGCAAATGAACACAGTTACAAATTATTAGGGGAGAAAAGTTGCCAACCTTCGTCAATCGTATCTGTTGGGTATCCAGTGTTATTTCAACAAGTAAAGAAACGTAAACAATTTCAACAGTTGTAGATATGCTAAGTATGCGTACAGGTACAGGATATATTGCACAGTTAAGAGCCTGGTATTACAAGGCTCTTAGGATGCCAGATTAAAGAAAAAAATGGTTCCTGATAGATGGGGGACAGATGTTTAAGCTTAAAGTTTCACCCAGTCATCAAAGCTAACTGTTCTTGAAAGATGAGCACACCATAACACCGTGAACATGACCAAGATGGCTGCCAAGTAGGAGCTCGATGCAAGAGCTCCTGGGTTCGGGAAATCCAAAAGCAGTTTAAATCCATGTTAAAACCCAGCTATCCACCCACTGGCCACCCGACTACCATCGAATTATTCAGGATAAAAAGAAGGAAAAATCAGCTTACCCCGGGAAGATCGACACCCGTGCAGCGCTACCTTTCCTCTCCAGACTTGCCGCTCCGGTGATTGCAGCGTACACTGGACATGCAGAATCACAGAGGCCACAGGATCTTCTCGCCACATCGCCCACAGGCGGCTCGTTGCCCCCCTGGAATGCACCGCCCCGGTCACCCCAGGATCCTCTGGCCGCATCACTAGATCGTCACACCAGAGGTCATCGCAGGACATGGGACGGGCGTGTGATCACCGGTTTCTCTGCCAGCATTGCCCTCGGGTTGTCGGTGCCTCCGTGGACTGCGCTGCCCGGCCCCCAGGAGACTAACATCGGTGAGGTGCTGGGCTGGTCAGGGCCCGTGCACCTGAGGCTGAGAGACTCGTCGTCGGGTTGCTGAGGGAGATCCCTGGGCTCCCGGGACCGCGATCTGCTGATGCTCTGATCGGACGGTGATGCGTGTTCCCTTGGGACACAGGTGTCCCGATCGGAGGCCCCCACAGTACATTGCCGGCATCTTGGAGGCTTCAGGCAGAACTGTGAGTTTAGGCTTTGCTAGTTGGGCACTGCTGCACATCGTTGGGGACACAGAAGTTTGTCTCTGAAGGGCATCGCCTGGGGAACGGAGGGAGCCCTTGAGACACAATTGTCCCGATCGGAGGCCCCACGGGACAGGCTGTATCCCCGCTCGGGCCGCCTCGGCACCCTGCTGCGATCACTGGTTCCTCTGCCAACATTGCCCCCCGCTGCTGAGGACGTGTTGACGCACCAGTCCGGTCTGGTGAGGCGTTCTTCTTCGCTCCACTGGGGTTTTCTGAGGTCCCCTGCCGATGCTGTGGTGACCTGGTTGCTGCCTCCGGTGTCGGCTGCTCTGTTTTGCGGTGTTGAATGGCGAGTGGGATGGCGGTTCCCCCAGTGTTCGGGGATTCGATCCCCCATTTTAGGCATTCACTGTCTCGAGGACAGTAAACACTCAGTGGGAAGATGGTGACTACCTCCTACAACAATAGCCAGTAAAAGAAGACTCAACAAGGAATGCAAATGCGGTGGCCATCTTGTAACAGCCTTCATTATTAATCAATGTTATGCCCAGACCATCAATACCACTTACTTAACATTGCAAAGTAAGCCTAAACAGGGCAGAAAACTAAGGGTTTGAGCTTCCCTAGGGAATACGGACCTAATGAGGAGCCGCTCAAAATCTTTCTTGATGATCTGGAGTCCTGGTTTTTGTCACTAGTTGCAAGGATGACACCTGTATTGCAGATGTATTTGAAGTAATGCTCCGCCTGAACGGGGAGTGACATTCCTGAAGAACCCCTCTTTGAGTCCGGTGAAGAGCTGCCTCTCTGCCTGCTTTCATTGACGGCGCTGTGCTGGCCCTCCGACCTCTGGGGACCTGCTCCGAGGTCAACCTTTTCTTTGACCGGTGGCAAGCCTGTCGTCACTGATTTGCCTTCGGCATTTGTACTCCTTATGCGCTACTTTGACCTCATCCTGAAGCCTTTATTTCAAATATGTTTTTTCTTGTTTTTTGTTTAACTTGCACTTGACTGGAATTGTGTCCCGGCTTGTACCCTAACTCATTCATCTAAACCCGATGCCTGCTATTTAAACGTAATTTTTGCCTGTTTTTAATATATTTTGCATTTTACCCAAATTGTGACCCAATCTTTCTGGGCTAATGTCTCTGAATGCCCTAATGGTTCTGCCTCTTCCTGATTCTATTTTATTTTCCTATTTGTTCTCCTCACAATGCCCCTCCAATTCTCTGATCTCCCTCTTATTTTTCACATCTCCCCCCCTTTAATCCCAGTTGCGTGTTCCCTCCTCCCGACTTACCACTGACACCCTCTCCTCCTCTTTGTGTTGACTCAAAACATTGGTTGCTAACTCTGATTTCCCTCCGTACTCCAACTCCTCTCTATCTCAACCCACGGCAATTCATAGCTCCTGCACCAGCTTTGAGCCTAACTTCTCTCATTCAATGACTTTTCTGACTCCCCCCTGCCTTCTCTCCCCCTCCATCTTGCACCTCGCTAATCCTCTTGCCCGCTCATTCGATCACCCTATTTGTCTTACTATGCCTCCCTCCACTCCACCCGACCCTTTAATCACTAGGTTTAGCTCCAACTCTTGGAGCATCCTTTACCCTCCCAACCTCTCTAAAAATGCCAAGAGGAACCTGAAACAAACTTTAAATTTGTCACCAAGAAACCCTATTTGTAGATAATAACCTAAGCCTTACATCCATTGTTACCAACTACATCTTCTACTCTAAACGCCCCTCTAAATGGAAAAGTATCTTCCTCCGCCACTTACCCATAAAGAAAACTATCAAAATCCCATATGGCCTGAAGCTATCCCCAACTTCATCCCCCACTTTCGCTGGAGAAATTGACATCTCCATCTTCAAATCAGGAAATATCCTCATTCAAGCCTCAGAAAACCACCTCACCATCTTCGAACACCACTTCAACCACTTATACGATCTACTATCCTCACCTACTCATTCCTCCTCAGCCACCCAAACACATGAAGTCCTCACAATGACACTGCTTCTGACTCCAGCCCCTCCTCCCCCTGAATCCTCTGATATCTTTGAAGTCTCCCAATCCCTTTCCTTGCTTCCCACCGCTACCACTACACCCGCTCCCTCGTTTGACTCTTCCCCATCTTATCTAGCCAACCAAACTCTCTCCTCCCTTTCCTCGCTGACCTCCACCCTTTCCACCCCCTCTGACGCTCTCTAACCCATCCCCAATCTCATCCCTCTTACCCCTCTTCCCTCCTTTCCCCTGCTGTCTGATCCCTCTACTCCTTTCCCCTCTACCCTCTCCACCCCCTCCGACGCCTTCACACCCAACCCCAACCTCGCCCCTCTTTCCTCCTCTCCCCACAGTCTGATGCCCCTACGTCGTCCCTCCAACACACTGAATCCCCTCACTCCTTCTCCCTTACAGAGCCACGATGTACTCCACCCTACCTTATCGTTCCTCAACCCCAAAGATAGGAGTGCTCTCTCTTCCCCAGTCACTCCCCCCCCTCGTCCTCTCATAGCATCCATCAGACCTCTGGGTTTGTGGGCGCTCACTCAACTAGCCTTCATCAGGTCAGAAGAAATGTGTTACTTACCTGTAACTGCAGTTATCCAGTATTGGTGTCTTTCATAGATTCACATGCCTGAATCATTCCCAGTCATCGGAATGGGAGTCCCCGGTACATAAATAAAGTAATGTCCCATAGACATATAGATAAATAGACCTAAAGGCCTCACATTAGTAACCTATCCGTGTCCTTTTGTAGAAAGGACCAAACTCTAGAAAAGAGCCAATCAGCTGTCACCTCCCTCTAGAACCCTCCTGGAAGGAGCCTCAGTCCCTCAGATTTTCGTACGCACAGAGCTAAGTAGGTGTATTACTGAGAGAAGTAGGTGAGCCCTTCCAGGGGAGGCGGGAGGGTTGCATGTGAATCTATGAAAGGCACCAATACTGGATAACTGCAGTTACAGGTAAGTAACGCATTTCTTATCCAGTATAAGGGGTGTCTTTCATAGATTTACATGCCTGAATCAGAATAGCAAGCAATGAATAAAGCACATTTTGGATGGTATAGGATACACAAGTCATTAGATAACAACATATCAAACGACTAATAGAAACATGCATTTGCAAGCAAGAAATACAACCAAATTATACAATAGAGAAATGTGCATACATCAGAAGGATGGAGGGATGAAAAGAGGGCTCACCTCTACTGAAACAGATGACGAAGTACTGCTTGTCCCACCGCAGCATCCTGCATGAGTTCTGTATCCAGGCAGTAATGCCTACTGAAGGTATGTGGCGACCTCCATTTTGCTGCTCTACAAATCTCCATGACCGGCACTCCTGCAAAAAGCGCCATGGATGTAGATATTGCCCTGGTAGAGTGGGCTCGCACTTTAGACTGTAGGGGTTGCCCTGTTTGTTCATGACAAAATGAAATAGCTGCCGAAATCCAGCGTGAAATACTTTGCTTGGTGAGTGGAAGGCCCCTCCTGGGCCTACTGTAAGCCACGAATAGTTGATTTAACTTACTGAAGGCTTTTGTCTTTTCAATATAAAATTTCAGACAGCGTTTAAGATCTAGAGAGTGTAACGATCTTTCCGCTGCAGTCCTGCGATTCGGGAAGAAAGAGCGCAAGACCACAGGTACATTGAGATGGAAATCAGATGGGACTTTAGGAATACATCTTGGATTTGTCTGTAAAATTACCCTGTCCTGCTTGAATTGCAGAAAGGGTTCCTGTTTCGAGAAGGCTTGGAGCTCACTCACCCGCCTTGCGGAAGTGAGTGCAAGCAGGAGAGCGGTCTTCCAAGAGAGGTATTTCAGGTCAGCCCTGTGTACCGTGCTTAAAGGGATGCTTCATGAGCCGATTAAGGACTGTGTTAAGGTGCCAGGTAGGCGGCAACATTTTCATAGGGGGAAAAGTCCTGTAGAGTCCTTTCGAAAACTGTTTGCTCAATCTGTGAGACCAAAGAGAAGGGCCCGTAGGAGATCTTCTGTAACGGGATATCGCAGCCAAGAGGACCCTGACGGAAGCATGAGCAAGGCCTGAGTTTGCCAGATGAAGAAGATAAGGCAATACTTGTTCCGGAGAGGAAGAGAACGGACGTATCCCTTGAGACTTACACCAGATGCAAAACCTCTTCCATTTTAAAGAGTATGTTTTGTTGGTACTATCCGCTCAAGCTCGAGCCAGGATGGCTCTACAGTCTGGCGGAATATTCAAATTCTGAAGTTCTCTGAATTCAGGAGCCAAGCGGCTAATTTGAGTGAAGCTAGATTCGGATGCTGGACTTGCTGGTTATTCATTGTGAGTAGAGACGGAAACTGTTTCAAACAAATTGGCGGCTCCAGAGACAGGCGGTGGAGTTACGTGAACCAATGTTGGCGTGGCAAAGATGGGGCTATCAGAATGATTGTACAAGGCTTCGCTTTCAATTTCCTGAGGACTCATTGGAAGTGGAAATGCGTACGCAAAGACGTTGCACCATGCAATCAAAAATGCATTACCTAGAGACCCTTTCTGAGGATGCCAACTTGCGAAGTGTGGGCATCTGGTGTTGGATCTTGTGGCGAACAGGTCGATTCGAGGAGTGCCCCATCATGAGAAGACTTGGTTGAGGATCTCTTGATCCAGTTACCGCTCGTGAGACGTTGTCCTCTGTCTGCTTGATGAGTCGGCTAGTACATTGTCCATGCCTGGGACATACTCCGCTCAAAGAGATATATTGTGTCCGATTAACCAGTTCCAGGTTCTCTGCGACTCGTGAGGGAGTGTCAGAGAGCGAGTCCCTCCCAGTTTGTTGAGGTAGTGCATCGTCGTAGTGATGTCTGTACGGACGAGCACCAGGGACTTTTTGATTCTTGGAAAAAAGGCTTGAAGGGCAAGGAAGACTGTCCGCAGTTCGAGGAGATTGATATGGAGCCCTTTTTCGAAGGGAGACCACTTTCCGCTTATCTGTAGCTTCTGGAGAAAAGCTCCCCATCCTTCCAAGGAGGCGTCTGTTGTGATGATATGCGGTGCAGCTGGAAGCAGGAATGGTAGGCCTTGAGAAAGGTTCTAAAAAAGACATCCACCATTGAAGGCCTTGAACATCTGAGGAGTTACTTTTATGAGATTGTCGAACGACCCTGTGCATTGGACCCATTGCTTTGTGAGTGCCTCCTGGAGGGGGCGCATCCGCAGACAGCAGTGAGGTACTAAGAGGATACATGATGACATCATTCCCAGAAGGGATTTGAAAAGGCCGACTGTTAAGGTCCTCTTTGAAGCCACGAGAATAGCCAGTGCCAAAAGCTTGTCCTTCCTCTCTTGAGATGGGAAGGCTATCCTCAGTTGTGTGTCGAGGGTTGCACCTAGGAAGTTGATAAGCTGAGAAGGTAGAAGGACTGATTTCTCCTGATTGAGCGTGAGTCCTAAACAATTGAAAAGCTGCAGAGAGGCACTAGAAGACCTGGACGCGTTTTCTAAGGATGGAGCCTTGATTAGCCAGTCGTCCAGATATGGAAAGACTTGATGGTGGTGCTGTCTGAGGTATGCAGCCACTGGAGAGAGGCATTTTGCTGGAAGTGTCTGCCCGCTACTGCAAATCTTAAGAATTTTTTGTCATTTCTGTGAATTGGGATGTGAAAATAGGCATCCTGAAGGACAAGAGATACCATGTAATCCTCTACATCTGGGAGTTGTAAGACCTTGTGGATCGTTACCATACGAAACAATGGCTTTTTTAGGAATTTGTTGAGGGCTCTGAGGTCTAAAATCGGCCTCCACTTCTTTTCCTTTTTCTGAATTAGGAAGAAGTGGGAGTAAAATCCTTTCCCTCACTGGGGCAGAGGGACTTTTTCTATCGCCCCTTTCTGGAGCATAAGAGACCTCTCTGAGAAGCAGACGTACATTTTTGGGAAGCATAGGTCGGCGAGGAGTTTGGGGAGGTATGTGAACGTACTCCAAAGAATGGCCGAATTGAAGTAATTGTAGAGCCCACCGGTCCGTGGTAATTTGCCTCTAATTTTCTAGGAAATGTAAAATTCCTCCTCCAATTTTTGAGTGCAGAGATGAATTGGAGACTGGCCGAAGGGAAAGGTCATTGTCTGTGAGAGTTGCCTTTTCGCTGGCCTTTACCCCGAAAGGAAGCTTTACTGTAAGAGGTTGCTGTTGGCGCTGTTGAAACTGTGGCTGATGTTGCTGCCCCGATGAGTAAGATGACCGATATCGACTATCCCCATTATCAGAAGACTGTCCTCTCTCTCTTGATCCGCGAAAGGACAGACTTTTGTATTGGAGGGTACCCAATGATCTGGCCGTGACGGTGTCCTTCTTTATACTCTAACACATCAATCTGAGGTCCGAAGAAAAATTGGCCATCGTAAGGCAGATCCAAGATGTTTGTTTGTATTTCGGGACGAAAAGAAATAACCTTTAGCCAACCCTGCCTCCGCAATACTGCCGCTGTGGCAAGTTGGCGAGATTCAGTCATTGCGATATCCATCGCACAGTCTATATTTTCCGGCGCTCTCCTTCAAGTAATATTTTCTTCGCCTCCACCTTCGATTCCTCGGGCAAGGCCGTCAGATATGGGGCTATGTCTGCCCATAACTGTCTGTTGTAACGTCCCAAAAGAGCTAAGGCATTGGATGCCTTTACTGTCATAGCAGATATTGTTGAGAAACGCTTTCCAATATTGTCTAGCTTTCGGCCTTCTGTATCTGGCAGAGCAGTCAATGGGGCAGAAGGAATTTTGGACTTCTTCTGAGCCACTTGCGTAACTACTGAGTCCGCTTTAGGATGTCCTATTAAACAAGCTGGCGCAGTATCCGGCGCCCTATACTTTTTGTCCAAGCGAGGCAATACCGGAGATACTGAGGAAGGGTTCTGTATCACCTTAACACATTGCCCGCATTTTTGAGGGGCTCCTTGAAATCATATAAGAAGCAGTCCTGCTGAAGCGAGACCATGGGAATTTGGAAACATTGAGCTGTCCTCTCAATGACATTATGGAACCCTCTGATAGCTCCAGGAGGAGAGTCTGCCTGTGCCGGCACTGGAGAAGCAGGGCAGGGAATGACAGTCATCCCATTCATCATTGTTACATTGAAGCTCTCCTTCATGTTGGTCTTCCTCCTCGTCCTCATCAGTAGACTGAGGATCTGACAAGATGACTGGATCCGGCTGTAAATTTAAAGGTGGATGTAGATATCGTCATCGACGCTGCAGTCGTCGACACTGCCATCGTCGTCGATGCGGACGTTGTCGTGCCATCGTCGACACTGCCATCGTCATCGACACTGCCATCGGACACTG
Source organism: Lissotriton vulgaris (assembly GCF_964263255.1). NCBI lineage: Eukaryota > Metazoa > Chordata > Amphibia > Caudata > Salamandridae > Lissotriton > Lissotriton vulgaris. The sequence continues at coordinate 1,475,706,046 of NC_141691.1, forward strand.
CCGTCGTCGTCCACGCTGCCATCGTCGTCCATGCTGCCATCGTCGTCCACGCTGCCATCGTCGTCCACGCTGCCATCGTCGTCCACGCTGCCATCGTCGTCCACGCTGCCATCGTCGTCCACGCTGCCATCGTCGTCCACGCTGCCATCGTCGTCCACGCTGCCATCGTTGTCCACGCTGCCATCGTCGTTGATGCTGTCATCCTCGTAGACGATGGGGACCTTTTTTCTCCTGTTGTTCCTCACAAGGAACCAAGGAGGTTTTAGCCAGACTCCCTCACACCAGTTTCTTCTGTTATAAGTCCCTTTCTTTCCTTTACACCTTTGTGAGGAGAATTTAAGTGGACTGCGCATGTCAGACCCCCGGGAGGTCTTTTTAGAGGCTTTTTGAGGGATGTCCTTTGTAAGTCCCTTTCTCTCCTTTACACCTCAGTGAGGAGATTCAGATGGACTGCGCCAGTCAGACCCATGGGAGGTCTTTTGAAGGCGTTTGAGTGCGATGCTGGCAAGAAGCAGGGTGAGATAGTATTCCTTCTCAGTTCTACAAGAAAAAACTCAGCAGATGAGGCCTCATCACTGTCATACTAGAGACTGGATCGGTTCTAGATTTTAGCTTCCGGAACCAGGTAAAAAGAAAGGCCCTCACAGACCTTTATGTTTTCTTACCTAGAACTTGTGGTCCAGATACAGGCAATAAATGCCATCTTATGAGGGTCATTCACATAATGCCTCCTTTTAGAGCAAGTAGCGCAAGCTCTTAAAAGGCCTTTTTTCTCCATGTCTGTGATGATGAAAAAGGGGAACAGCTTTGAAATCCAAAAGTTGAAGAGAAATCTAAGCAGAGCTCAGAGGAGACTCCCTTAGCACGACGTGCGGTAGAAAATGAGGGACTGAGGCTCCTTCCAGGAGGGTTCTAGAGGGAGGTGACAGCTGATTGGCTCTTTTCTAGAGTTTGGTCCTTTCTACAAAAGGACAAGGATAGGTTACTAATGTGAGGCCTATTTATCTTTATGTCTATGGGACAATTCTTTATTTATGTACCGGGGACTCCCATTCAGACGACGGGGAATGATTCAGGCCTGTGAATCTATGAAAGACACCCCTAATACTGGATAATCGGGAACACCCCTCTCGTCCCGCCTCCTGGGTTCTCTTCTCGCCCACCGCCTATCCCTCTCTCCCTTGATACTTTGGAACAAGCCCCCATCCCCACGGACCCCCTTTCCTCCTTATCGTCCTATCTTTTAACTCAATCACTTCTTAATATTGAACTCCACCTCTCTATCTTGTCATTGGAACTCTCATCCCTCAGGAAAGACTTGACCACCCTCTCTGTTACTAATCCTGCCAACCATCCCACCTCATTCACAGCGATACTCTTCCCAAAATTTCTCACCCCCCTCAAAGAGGCACCTCTCCTCATGACATACTCCATGATGGACTCCCCTGTAACTGCCTTCCCATCCCCCCTCTTACGCCTACCCACCCTTCCTCCCTGGACCCAGGGGTCCTAAATATTTCCTACCCCCCCCCCCCCAACTCTTTGACTGGTGAATCTCACTTACCTCTTCCCACTTTTCCTGCAGCCCCCAGGATAAACCTCATCCTTATGGCCGCTGGCTCGCCCAGTCCCCCTCCACCACCTTCTGAGGCTACGGATCCTCCTATTCCACACTCCACTATCCTCGTGATCCTGGGGATAAGCCGCACCCACATCTACCCTTGCTCGCCTAGGCCTCCCCAGCAACGCACCAGTGTTCACTCTGAAACTACTCCTGCTATCAATCCCAGCCCCCTTAACTGCATGCTCATCAATTGTCGATCGGCTGCACGTCATGCAACTGAAATCTCGGAGACTATCCTCAGTGAAGCCATTGACATCGCATTTCTTCCGGAAACCTGGCTCAAGGCTCACTCCTCATCCATTCTTGACATGCTCTCCCCCCCTGGTTACTCTATCCTCAGAAAAGATCGTCCTGACAAAATCGGGGGTGGCCTAGCCATCATTTATAAAGATGACCTCCCACTCTCACTTGTCATGAACTCCGATCAAACCACTTTCGAATACCCGGTAACTGAACTTATAGTTCAGGGCCCCCCCCCCCTATTTGGCTACAAAACATTTGGTGACCCTATGTCTTTTGTAGATGAACTGTCTGACCTCCTCTCCCAAGTCTCGATTTCCTACTCCAATAACATTTTCCTTGGAGACTTCAATATTCACTGGAACAATAATAATGACCCCGTGGTTTTAACCCTCAACGACCTCCTTGACATTACTGACTTGATCCAACTTTGCCACTCTCCTACACACAACAAAGGAGCTACGCTAGATGCCATCATCACTAGCAAAGATTTAGCCTCCCTCTCGCACATTGTCCCCATTGATTGGTCGGACCATCACCTCATCCTCTACACGATCCACAGCTCTACTCCTCCCCCTCCCCCCACAAACCTTAAGCTTAAGAATTAACCAGAAACCTTCACCTTATTCCCGCAGGCGAACTAGAGTCAAAACTTAAAGCTAAACTTCAACTTCCTCCTCACTCACAAGATGCCAACGATATTACTGAACAATACAACAAAACAATCATCGAGGTCCTGGACCAAATTACACAAGCCAAATTAAAACCGCAAAAAAAATCCCTTCCAAATCCTGGTTTAATGCTGAACTCAATAATGAGACGTGCCCTTAGAATGCCTGAGCATTCTCTCTCCCTCTAACCTCGCCTTCCTCAGATTCGCTAGGAATAATTACAAAAAACACATCCTTAGTGAAAAGGCTTCCTTCTTCCGCACTCAACTTGATCGTGCCAAGAATAGACCCAGGGAATTATTGAACATTATCAAAAAACAATCTGCTTCTGTCACCCCCAAATACCGCTTCTATCGAAAATTGTGAAGAAATTGCAAATTTCTTCTCTGAAAAAATTGCCAAGATTGACACATCCTTTGCTTTAACTTACCCCCACCAATGTGTCTCACCCCTCCTTGTCCGCTCACCCTTGCCGCCTTTCTTCCCTTCGCCCCTCTAGATCCTTTCCCCCTCCAGATCCTGCTCATCTCCTGCTCACTGTCACCCCCCAGGATCTCTTTCCCCTAACACAGAGCCTAAAAACAATGCATCCTGGCTTCATTTTAGCCCAGTTACCGAGCTCAAAGTACTCAACATCATCTCCAAGCTCAAACCCTCCTCTCATACCCTGGACCCTCTCCTCGCCCACATCGTACAAGACTTAAAGCATATCATCACTCCTTATTGGACTACCATCATCAACTCCTCCTTGGCTACGGGTTGTGTCCCCGTTTCCCTCCAGCTGGGCCAAATCTCACCCCTCCTCAAAAATGCTACAGCTGACCCTAACGACCTCACCAATCTAAGCCCCATCTCTAATCTACCTCTTCTTACCAAAGCCCTCGAAAAATGCGTCCTGCTCCAACTAGACAAATACATGGACTCCTTTTGCCTTCTGGATGTATTACAGTCAGGCTTCCTAAAGGGTTGTAGCACTGAAACTGCAATGCTCAACATTGTTGATGACATCCATCACTCCCTCGACAAGGGTGAGGCTTTCCTTCTCTTCCTTCTTGACCTTTCTGCTGCCTTCGATACTGTCAACCACTCTACCCTACTCAATACCCTCAAAGTTCGTTTGGCCTCAATGGTCCTGTTCTCGAATGGTTCACTTCCTTCTTCCAGCACAGATCCCAACAAATCAAAATCAGCAGCTGCCTCTCTAAGCCTATGCCTATCTCCCTGGGTGTTCCCCAGGGGTCTATTCTCTCTCCTTCTCTATTTAACCTCTTCATGGAGCCCCTCACCCTCATTCTAAAGAAAGCAGGTATCAATTACCACCTCTATGCAGACGACACCCAACTTTACTGTAAAATTAAATCCCATTCAGACATTCTGCTCCTCAACGACACCCTGACTAAGATCCAACAATGGTTCCATCACAATCACTTGAAACTCAACCCTAAAAAAACTGAAGTAATTCTCTTTGCCCCTAAAAATAACAGGCTCCCCATACAACACTGGCTCTCTGACCTGAATGCTCTCAACTGCTCCCAATCCGCCTCTAGCTCTGTCAAATCTCTCGGAATTAGCATTGACCAAAACATCAGCCTTTCCCCCCACATAAAAAACGCTTTTCACTTTTACACCTCAAAAAAATCAAACCCTTCATCCCTGCTGATGACTTTAAATCTGTTGTTCAATCATTAGTACTCTCCAGATTAGACTATGGCAACGCTTTTCTCTTAGGTACTCCTAAAGTCCACCTAGCTCAAATCAAGTCAGTCCTTAACCTCGCGGCCAGGCTTATCTCTGATTCTAAGAGGCGGGAACACATCTCTCCAATCCTCAAAAATCTCCAATGGCTTCCCTTGGACGGCAGATCCATCTATAAGAAAGCCTGCATTACACATAAAGCATTGCATCCTCAAACCCCACTATATCTCTCCCAAAAACTTCACAAAGCTGGCTGCTCCAAAGAATTGAGAAGCATAAATGCCCTCATGCTGGTCCCTGCCTTGGTTAAAAAGAAATCCACCCAAGCACGGTCTTTCTCCTGTAATGCACCCACCATTTGGAACTCTCTCTCCAAAGATCTACGTTACAACCCCTCATACTTCAGCTTCAAAAAAGATCTCAAACGGTACATTCTCCTCAAATATTGGGGTCCTTAATCCGGTTTCTTCCCAGGTGTTTCATAACCTGTCCCTTATGTTACCATGTTCCGCTCTGCTTTTTACCCGACCTGTCACCCCCGCTTATCTCCCCACACCTACCCCTATCCACCTTCCTCCTGTTCACTTGAACTCACCTCATTCCCCTTCAGGTTATCTTCTCGCCTTTCTCCCTCCCTAGCCCCACCGTAACCCTATTCCTTCTCCCCTCTATTCTGGCCTATCAGACTTACACAGTCAGCCAATTCCCAGTTTGGTTCTAAATGTTACTGCCTATATCTTGGATTTTATATTTATTGTTCTTGACTTGTTGCTCTCATTTTTCTTATGATTGTATTATTTGATCTTGTCCTTCTCCTGTAAAGCGCTCTGATACCCTCGAGTCTAGCCAGCGCTATATAAAATTGTTTAAATAAACATAAATAAATAAGGGACTGAGGGCCACATGCATCAAAAGAAAAAACAATCGCAAACGGGCAGATTCTCAAAATCTGCCCCTTTGCGACCTGTATTTTTAGGTCGAGGCCTAGCGTAACACTGCGCAGCAGTGTTTGCGCAGCCGAAGATTTAATGTTTTGGAGTAGGGGGCTTAAACCTGCCCCTCTTCTCTATTGGCTGGCTTTCTAAACGGAGGCCAGCCATTGGAGCAGAGGGGTGTCACTCCATTTAAGCCCCGTCCTTTTCCGATTCGGGGGCGTGTTTTTTCGGTTCTTTGGCAGTCACTCAACAACAGCAAAAACATGCCCCCGATTCCGAAAATGTCGGCGCTGTGCTGCTGGATGTGGTCTGTCTGGTACTGGGCGAGTATGCCTTTCAGTCCCCCGCACAGCCGCTACTTGTTTCTTTTTGATGTTGTCCTATATGAGATTCCCAAGAATTGCTGCTAGGCAAGGGACGCCTCTGGGGTTGTGTGTGTTTGGTATTGTACAGTATAGGAGGACTGATATATCGCATCGTACTCCTTATAAGGCTGTGAAGCGCTATTTCACATAGTGTACCTGGGCATCTTTTAGAAGCGCATGGTTGCCCTGGGGGGTGGGGGGGTTAGTGTGGCATTTATGAAGGGCTTGGTTGTGACACAAGCTCCAATTATGGTGCGATGAAGTGCTCGACTCACATGCGCATGGAGAGTTGCAGTACGTTGTGAGGATAGACGTGCTCGCGCAAGTCAGAGAAGTTGAGGGCGAAAGTTTGTGTATGACAGAGAGAGAGAAAGGGAGAGAGTGTGTGAAAGAGAAAACGAGAATAGCATGTGCGTGAAAGCAAGAGAGACAGTGAACGTGTGAGAGTGAAGGAGAAAGAGAACGTGTGTTTGTGTGAAAGAGGGACAGAAGGGGGAGAGAGATAAAAGCAGGGATGTAGCGAGGGAGATAGACGGATAAAGAAAGAGAGATCGTTGTACTGGTGGCCTGAAACATGTGCGTTGTTTCGGTCTGTGGAAAGGCAGGCACGTGTCTACTTTACACCAGATTAGCACTAGAGATTTCTCATTATTCACCTATCATTTCTGCAGCTGCCTCGCTTTATTAGCAAGGATTACGTTGTTGACCCAGATTTTGCCCATTGTTTTTTTGTTTTTGTTTTTTCTGTTACTGAATTTTCCGGGGCGGGACCTCCAGTTCCTGCCTGTTGCTGGTTTCTTGGGGCGACAGTTGCTACAAAACCAGCCTCAAAGAGGAGATAACTATGTCAAGGCGCTCTATCTTTTCAATAAAGGTTTTTGTATCTTTCTCCAAAAAGTGTCTGTGATCGAGTTTAATCTTTGTGGGGCTGTCTCTGGGTAGTTCTGCTCATCTCTCCCTCACACTGCCACCGACCCGTCCCCTTCCCCTCACACTCCCACTGCCACTGCTACCTCTAATCTCTCACTCCAGCTGATCCTGTCATCTCTTGCTTGCAATCACACCACCCCGCCATCTCTTGCTTGCACTCCCACCGACCCTGCCATCTCTCCCTCACACCCCCCTCTCTTGCAGTCCACCTGCCACTCTCCTCTCTACCTGGCACCCACACTGCCCCCTCCCTCGCACTCCCGGCCTCCTCTCTGTGCGGCCTGCTCACACGTGCCGCCTTCCTGCAGCTCCTCGCGCTGTGGATTCATCCACCTCTGGCCCCCTCCCCTCTCTCTCTGGGTGCCCTTCCCACTCGTCTGGATGCTGCTCTCACATACTCTGAAACTGTAAGATGTGCACAGTCCATCTCTTTTTTTGCTTTCCCTGCCAGCTGGAGGGTGGTCATTACCTCTCTGAATACCTGCCTTACTTTTAGGTCAATAAGATCTTTCGGAAGAGCAGCCAGTCCCCCCCACTTGTACTTTCCCCCCCCTCCCTCCCACCTCTAGATCTCTCACACACTCTTCCCACCTCTCTCATTTCCTTCACTTCAGGTCTTCAAGGTTTTTGTCCCTCACTCCTACGCTCTCCTCCTCTTCTTAGGGTGTCTTCTTCGCACACATTTGCACACCTTGCTGCGTCTGTCGCCTGCTCTCTTTCTTTCTCACATACTCTTTCTTCTTCTCTGCCCGGAGTTTATACAGTGCTTCTCGCACAAACCCCCTTTTCCTCTCTGTCTTCCTGTCTCTGCATTCTGTGCACCTCTCACCCTATCCACCAGTGCCCTCTACTCAGAGTACGCAGCGCGCTCTGACGCTCCCTCTGGCTCCCGCGCACTATGTCCGGGACCCCAGTTCCAATGCCCAGGTTCTTCGCTGCTGTCCTCGCCATGGTCTTAGTCATCACCCGCCTGCCCTGGTCCTGGACTGTGGTGATCGCCCTGCTGCTCCTGTTTGCCACCCTCTTCCTGCTGATCCTGGCCGGTGTCCTGCCTCCCACGGGCCTCATCCAGACCGGGGTTGGCGCACCTGGCCAGGGCCCCTTCACAGAGCCAGTGCTCAGGTGAATGCCTTCCGCCCTGGCCAGCTACCGGCTTGTGCACTGCCCCAACTTCCGGGGCCCCAACTGGAGCAGCTGGCCCTGGTGGGCCCTGCCTTCCCTGCAGACTGCGGTGTCTCTCCTGGCCCCGCCAAGCAGCAGAGTTCATTTCGTGAGGGAGCACCTGCAGCTCAGAGACGAGTGGGTTGGTGGCCCTTGACTGGGCGGTGGGCCTGGGGACGCGGAGGCGCAGGTCATCCTTGAACTCCAGCGCCCGTGTCCTGCTTTGCATCCCAAACTCCTTCGGGAAGGTGACCCAGAACTTCACAGAGGTGAGTTTGTCGTCAGTGGGGCCTGGGTGATGCTGGTGAGTTTATCACTTGTTGTGGGTTCCAGTGCGTCACTGCTTCCTTTGGTATAAAGAAGACTAGGTCGCGCACCCGAAACTGCCGCCAACACTGCTCCGCAGATGAGTCTATCATCATCAGAGGAGGGCTGGGCGATGGGCTGGGCGATGCTGGTCAGGATGCCACCATGGCCGTACCGGGTCAGGCCTGTGATGGGTGATGTCATCAGGAATCAGTGGGGTCACACAAGTGAGTTTAGTGAGTGAGTTTAGTGGAGAAGTGTGGCTCAATGGTTAGAGCAGGCAGACCTCGATGCAGAGCTCTGGCCAGGGACCAGGGTTCGAATCCTGCCCCGGCGGGTCTCGGGCTCATTAATTCCCCTGACCGGATATTCTCGCCTCTGTGCCTATTCTGATCATGGGTCCCACGCTGCAACTCTGGGCAATAGCTTGCTTAGTCTCCACAACGGCCCCCACAATGCGAGGGATGCCTGGTCTGCACCATGGGGGTGCCCAGGAGTGGACACTTCACAGGGAAAGCCAGGAAGGGTTCCCTTGCGGTATTCGTACAAGCGCCTGGAAACCCACTGCGGGTAGCTGTGCGCTATACAAGTACAAAAACATTTACATCAGAAGAGCGAGTTAGACTTTTCCATCCAATGCCATGGGTTGCTGGGAGCAGCCAGGGACAGCAGCAGCGATGAACTGCCCAAAGAAGGGGCACCGGATACTGTGTCTGGCTATGTTTAGGCAAGCCTGCCTAACATTCTTGACCCTCAACTGGTAGCTGTGGCCGGTCTAAGCTTCTTGACCCTCCACTGGTAGCTGTGGCCGGTCTAAGCTTCTTGACCCTCCACTGGTAGCTGTGGCCGGTCTAAGCTTTTTGACCCTCCACTGGTAGCTGTGGCCAGTCTAACCTGCATAACCCTCCACTGGTAGCTGTGGCCAATATAAGCTTCTTGACCGTCCACTGGTAACTGTGGCCAATATAAGCTTCTTGACCGTCCACTGGTAACTGTGGCCAGTCAAAGCTTCCAAGACTCTCCCCTGGTAGCTGTGGCCAGTCTAAGCTTCCTAGACTCTCCCCTGGTAGCTGTGGCCGCTCTAACCTTCTTGACCCTTCACTGGTAGCTGTGCCTGCCCCAAGCTTCCTTGACCCTCCACTGGTAGCTGTGAGCGACCCACGCTTCCTTGACTCTCCCCTGTGCCCTGCTGGTGCCTCTGTTCCCTGCTTGTGCCTCTGCTCCGTGCTTGTGCCTCTGCTCCCTGCTTGTGATCCGGTTTTTGTGCCTCTGTGCCCTGCTTATGATCCGGTTTTTGTGTTGTGCATCTGTGCCCTGCTTGTGATCCGGTTTTCGTGCCTCTGTGCCCTGCTTGTGATCCGGTTTTTGTGCCTCTGTGCCCTGCTTGTGATCCGGTTTTTGTGCCTCTGTTCCCTGCTTGTGATCCGGTTTTTGTGCCTCTGTGCCCTGCTTATGATCCGGTTTTTGTGCCTCTGTGCCCTGCTTATGATCCGGTTTTTGTGCATCTGTGCCCTGCTTGTGATCCAGTTTTTGTGCCTCTGTGCCCTGCTTGTGCCACTGTGCCCTGTTTGTGCCACTGTGCCCTGCTTGTGCCACTGTGCCCTGCTTGTGCCACTGTGCCCTGCTTGTGCCTCTGTGCCCTGCTTGTGATCCGGGTTTTTGTGCCCTGCTTGCGATCCAGTTTTTGTGTTGCTCTCCTGCACCTTCCCCCTCGTTGGTTGTGCTTGCTGTCCTGCCCCCCCCCCCCTCGTTGGTCGTGCTTGCTGTCCTGCCCCCCCCTCGTTGTGCTTCCGGTTCTGCCCCCCCCCCTCGTTGGTTGTGCTTGCGATCCGGTTTTTGTGCCTCTGTGGCCTGCTTGTGATCCGGTTTTTGTGCCTCTGTGCCCTGCTTGTGCCTCTGTGCCCTGCTTGTGATCCGGTTTTTCGTGCCTCTGTTCCCTAGGGCGTTACTGGGAAGAGAGGTGTGTGTGTGTGGCTCTGTGTGTGTGTGTGGCTCCCTGTGCGTGTGGCTCCCTGTGCGTGTGGCTCCCTGTGCGTGTGGCTCCCTGTGCGTGTGGCTCCCTGTGCGTGTGGCTCCCTGTGCGTGTGGCTCCCTGTGCGTGTGGCTCCCTGTGCGTGTGGCTCTCTGTGCGTGTGGCTCTCTGTGCGTGTGGCTCTGTGTGCGTGAGGCTCTGTGTGCGTGAGGCTCTGTGTGCGTGAGGCTCTGTGTGCGTGAGGCTCTGTGTGCGTGAGGCTCTGTGTGCGTGTGGCTCTGTGTGCGTGTGGCTCTGTGTGCGTGTAGCTGTGTGCGTGTGGCTCTGTGCGTTGGGTGGGCGGCTCTGTGTAGGTGGCTCTGTGTGTGTGTGGGTGGCTCTGTGTGAATGACTGGGTGGATCTGTATGTGTGGGTGGCTTTGTGTGTGTGGCTCTGTGTGGGTGCAAATGCAACAGGTCTCGCATTTGCGAGCGATTAAGCTATTCGCATTGTAAATGACAATGCCATTTATTTATGTTTTAAAAACAAAAACATAAATAAAAATAATGTCATGAGCAATGCCAATAGCTCTAATTTTAACAATGCAGAGATCATTGCATTGTAAATGCTTGTTGTATTTGGGATGCTTCATCTCAAATGCAAAAATCGCAATTTAAGTAATCTCTAGATTGTGATTACTTAAATTGTGATTGCATTTAAGGAATCGCAAATTGAGATTCCAAAAATGCAATGCATTAAAGAAAAAATTTAGCGATTTCACTAATAGGAGTCGCAAATTACCATCAATTTGTACTTGATGGTAATTTGCAAAAACTGTGAAAAATGCACTCAAGTGCATTTTTCAAAGGTCTATTTTACACACACATGCCCTGGGGATATGTGTGTGGGCAACATGTATTCATATGCAGATTTCAGGGGTACAACAGGGTATCTATTTGGAACCCTTGCACCCTTGAAATTGCATTCGCAATTTACGAGTACCTATTGGGTACTCGCAAATTGTGAATGCAATTCCCATTCATTCCTATGGGCCTCTAGGCCCATAGGAATGAATGGGAAGACAATCCTTAATTGCGACTCGCAAAAGGAATGTTTAGAAATCGCTATTTTTCTAGTGATTTCTACATGCATAGGCTTTTGAGATTCATTAATTGCGATTCCTTAATTATCGCTATTAAGAAACCACAAAAGCATACCTTGATGCATGTGCCCCTGAGTGAGTTGCAGTGAATGTTATTTTAGGAGGGCTTTTATCCAATCGGTTTCCAGATAAAAGGGATTTTTTTGTGACCCAGCTGGAGGAGGAGGTTACTGCTTTCCCATCGTAACAACCTCCTAGTGTCTTGCCATGAACAATTATGATTCAATTTCTGAAGTTCCGTATCCTAAAACGGCAAAAAAGAAAGAACTGCTGTATAACTGCCACACAATGTTCTTTTATCCAGATCAGGGTTCTCCAACGGGTAGCTCAGGAGCTACTGGAAGCTCGCCAGTATCCTGAAAGTATCCCCTTGTAGTGTAGCCCAGCACGGTAAGTAATTCAGTGGGTCCTGCAGATTTAATGAGGGTAGCGCTACATATGTCTATACCCTAAAATAGTGAGTTTTCTTGTTACAAAAAGCAAGATATGATTTGCGTGCCTTTACCCAATATGGAATGTGCGTATTTGACAGAAATCACATTTTGGAAAACGAATATGCTAAGCCATGAAAACAAAAGGATTAAAAATACAAACTATATTTAAAGCTGCTCTTTGAATAATAGTTCAATGATCTTGCAGTGTGCTAAACATATTGTTGGATACTTATATTTCATTAGCATTAGATCAGACCCAGAGGTCTGGGTTGTTGCTGAACTATGAATTTACCTTGAAAAACCAAAAGAAAAAGAAGCGTTTGGCAAAAAAGGAACAGTTGGTTTAATTAAACGCTTCGTCCGGGAAACATCCACATAAAACGGGTCTGAGGACTGTCCCAAAATACATACATTCATGCCATTATATACAGTCTTTGGAGCATCATAAAATAATTAAGATCTTATTTTTAGAGAAGGGAATGCTGGCCATCAATTGCTGCATCAGTAAGGGAAGCATCAGGGGAATACTTCAAGTGTAATGAATGAGCATTCCGTAACCTCAGAAACAATTGACTAGAAAGCTTTTAAGATACAGTACTGTGCTCCAGAATGTCCGTGCAAAATGTGGAAGGGTGTAAGAAAAACTGTGTCTGGGGAAATAGGCTAAAAGATGGATAAAATTAGCCAAAAAAGGTCATTCATAAAACAATTGAGAAAGGCATTTAGAAAAAAGTATGTTCTGATTAAAGTGGATGACAGGTTGCTTACGTTTATTCTGTCTAGATAAGCATATACTCACTTTGCCGTATTTTGAGGATTTAGAGAAGAGGACAATTACTTTACATTATCATATACACTCGCCACAGTGAGATATACTTGGCTGATGTTTCCAGAGCAGCCTCCAGAATAAGTTATGTACAGACCCAGAGATGGGAGAGATCAGAGGAAAGACCAACAGTAATGAACAACTAGTCCAGAAAGACTGCATTACACAGTGTGCGCGAGCAATGTTTTTTGGTTAATATTATGGGCAACACAGGTCGGAATAAGTTACGTCTATTGGTGCAGTCAATTTATGGACATTTTGATAAAATTGCTATTTTTGAAATGCAATAAATACATAAAAAAATATATTGCTTCTCTGAATACGTGCTGTTGGCGTGTGCCCAAGAAGAGAACTTCAGTACTATGGTCCAATGTGGTAACACAAGTACAGAAAGGAGGAATTGGCTCTGGTATTAAGTAAATGGAGAAGTACTACACACAGAACACACTGAATACACTTACCCAAACAAATTGTAGAAACGTTCCCAAACAGACAAGAATTCACAATGAAAAGAGCTAATATACATACGTTTTAAAATCCACTACATATACACAGAATGTGAATCTAAACATTGTGATGAAAATTGTACAGTGCTCATTTTAATTAACACTTACCAAAACCGCTTCCAGCAATGCAACTGTGTCCTGACTTTCGAACTTTTTATTGTTGGTAAACCAATGAATAAGCCCCATGATAAGGGGTTCATACAACTGTCTTGTCACCTAAAAAACGAAAGCAGAATAAACATGAATTTCTGCATTCTGAAACCTCTAACAACTTTTTCTTTATCAAGAGGCTGCATTTGTTTTAATGATTCTCCGGCTTTTTTGCCACTATGTTGTAACTGCACAATGAATTGTAAATGAAACATCCCATTTAATGCTGTCACACTGATGCTATTTAGAGCAAACAAGGGAACCCACTCGGTAAGCAAGAACCAGGGGTAGTAGTTTTATCTGACAAGGGTCCTTGGCAATTTTACGTTAGCAACTTGGAATAATTATAGGCCACAATCTGCACTATAATGGAGGTGTCCAGCCGGACCCTATTTAATCAAGAATGAGAAACATAAGGAGCATTCAAAACACACAAAATGACAGTGGGACACAATCCTGTATCCAGTACAAACAACAACATAAATTGACAAACCAATATTTACAAGGGTGGGGAGTTAGTCAGGCGAATATATAAAATATTGAGGCGCTAGTGGGTACACAAATATCAAAAATCAGTCTAGCTGCACTGATGTAGTATAACACAGATAGGTCACACAGAGGAGAACTAGTGTACAACTACATCAATTGTCGACGGCGTTTCGATCCTATTTGAAATAAAGGATCATCATCAGGACTGACATTGTATCGCCTGAATTGCAAGCCTTGGCTCATGCGGGATGGCATAAGGTGGTCCAAGGTGGTGGGTGTTAGGAGGGAGCTCCTATAAGGTGCGGATCTCTAAAGTAGAGTTTGGTGGAGCCGATGGTATTCAAAGTAAGATTAAACAAGTAGGCAATTATTAGGGCCAGATAGCGTTGTCGCATCCGGGTGGTTCTGGAAAGGGATTCCGATTCCGGGTAGTGACCTGTCGGCGGGATGGCAGCCAATTAGTTGGAAGGGGAACGGCAGTGACGGCGCTCGATGACCAGATGAGTGGCGGTATCCAGAGGCGCCGCTGGCTATGGGCCGAACCTGATAGTTTAGCAGTACCACGTCCTCTGCGGGGCAGGATCGCGCCGTCACACTGATGCTGACCTCAAACATTAAGCTAGCAAAAAAGGTACTGGGAGCAAAACCATAATAAAACACGACAATAATGCAACACAGAAATCAGCAGAAATCTTTTTAAGCGTTACATCTGTTGACTCCTCAGATAAGTGCCAACAGCATCCCAGAAAGCCTTGTGGCAAAAAGATTATATAGAGAGATATATATCAATGATAAGAGATTATTATTATTATTATTATTAATAATAAATTAACTTTGTAAGCGCACAGCTACCCCAAGAGGTTTCCCTGCAACAACCGGTAGGAAGAAAAAAGAACCGACCAGGCATCAGAGAAAAAAACAAACAAGTCTTCAAACTTCTGCGGAATCTACAATACATGGTTTCCACACGTAAAGAGGGAGGCATAGAATTCCATAGGGTGGGACCTTAATAAGAAAAAGACCGACCACGCATACGACAGAGTTTGGTTTTGGGGATAGTAACTATAAACCTAATTTGCTGGGCAGAGCGCAAAGGTCGTGAGGGAAGGTAGAGTTGTACCAGAGATTGTATATATTTCGGGCCACTCCAATTTCAATTCTAAACATATAGCATAGGGCGTTGAACTTGATAAATATGTTAGTAGAAATTAACAAATTCCTCTAAACTCTCCAATGCAATTTAACAACCTTTCCAGAATCATGTTGAAATAGTATCAGGAGAGCATATAACAGAATACTATATAGTCACTTATTGTATTTGTTGTGTTGCAATATAATGAAATATTACAGCGGACCGCTCAGAAGATGGTGCAAAATGCTACTGACATCACCTGATAAAGTACTAAAAACGGAGCAAAGATATTGGTAACATAGCCCACATGACAGATTAGTCCCTAAAACTCTTCTTGTTTCCTGTAACATCAAGAAGAAGGAATTGAATTATAGGAAAAAGTGTACAAGCTTCTTAGTTCTGGATAAATTGGTAAAGTGCAATATTCCAGTAACATCGGAGAATCACCTAGCAATCATAAGCAAGAGTTAGAAATGTTTCCAGCTAGATCTGGTTGGTCTTTATTTGGACCACAGACTGCATTTTCAGACTAATTTAAAATCTGACCCAGGTCACGTGGGAACCATTCAGCAAGTTGCAAAGGTCAACGACTTGTGCCCTACTTACAGCACCTGCTAATTCCAGTGCAGATGGCAACATTTCCAATTCGCAGTTCGGATATCAGCTAATAATCTCATCATATAACGAATCAATCAGACCTTTGCTGAGCAGAGCGCAAATGCATGATAAATGATTTGGATGAGTCTACACGTGTTCGTTCTTTAAGGAGAAAGCACCAAGCAAGGTTTTGCCTTTCAAACTTTTGTAGGACCACATTTCAATGCTATGAAGAAAAGTAATTACTTTGGTGACGTATGTAATCAAAAGGGAGGATACAACTAAGTTGCCCATTGATCAACTAAATTGTATCAAACAAACCATCCATAATTAATTTAGCTATAAATCTTTTGGAGTTTAATAGTTGTTGTCATTGCAGCTTTTGGGTGAATGTAATATCAGATGGGCCTACCAAATCTTATTAGCGTGCTTTTTGAGCATGAAGGCATTATAATAACCATACATTTGCAAGCTGTTCAACAAATGTTGCAACCCCACTGCAGTGTTGCTCAGGGGTAAACGCAGTCCATGTAAGAAATTTGCTGGAATACGAAAATTAACAACTTTAGGGGACACACGACTTATCTTAAGAACAAACAATTGGATCTGCTACTTAATAGGGAAGCTAATAGGCACCCTTGTTTAAGTCTGCTGATGAAACACACATTGCCGGCATGCTTATTATTAAATGAACAGGGGCCCATGAGTAAGAGAACAGTAACACTATTCCCCACAAAATCATAATAGGTCTTCCAGCCTGCAAAGCCTAGCAAATAGCGCCCCGATTCTCTCTCAGGTGATTAGTGTGCGATACAAGTCAATATGACATGACAATAAAGATATGTTGACTGTGTAGAGAACACTTAAGGTTGAAATAGGAACAACACGCGGGCCGTGGCTTGGCGCCCAACAGGAATGGTGGCGCCTGGGTGAAGCTCTCCGGGGACTTCTGGCAGCTTCACGTTTCCTGAAGCGCTTCGACGACGCGACCGACATGTTAAGGCGTCGGAACGCCTCCTCATCAATTTAAACTGCCTGCGGCTGCATTTTACGGCGAAATACTGACTTTATAGATGCTGTGAGTCTCTGTTCTTATCGTCGCATTATCGCGACCGCCATTTTGTTTTCTGCGCCCGCCGAGGCGCAGATTCTCGCTAATTTTCTGAGGAACTGTGACTTTTTGTATCATTATTTTATTGCTAAAGGCTTGTTTTTAGACATTTTTCAACATCTCTGAGCATACTGCCTACAGTCTACATGTCTGAATGACTTTCTCACAGCCTTGAATTTGACGGCCATTTTGTAGGTTTTCTTCTCCTCAATGCAATGCCTCATTTCAATCTTTGGCCTTAGGATGACATGCCTCTTCGTATATTTTGATATGTTTTCCTGTTCGGAGTACCTCATGGAGTGACTATGTTGCCTGCTTTATTTAAATAATTTTTATAAGGAAAGCCTTTATAAGGACTTCTCTGTGGCAACCATTGCAAACAGTCCTTTGTACTTATTTATAGTGCGCACTGAAGTACGAAAATCAGTAAGTGGCGCATTTCTTCTTACATTCCTTGGTCTTAATGGGCAGAATTAAAGGTGTTCATCCTCTGAAAGCTTCTGTAAAGCACGTCTTTGCCAAAAACTCCCCCAAAAAATTCTGAGTTCTCCAAATTGGAGTAGTCTTTGTCATCCTCTTCGACAGATATTATGGCGGCTACGGAACCTACTGCAACTTTGTCAGGAAAGTCTCTTTCCAAACGCCTTAAACAAAACTCTCCATCTCCACCTAAGGTGACCTCATCTGTATCTATGGAGTTAGTATTAGAAGAGATTAGGGAACTGCGTCCCTTCATGGAAGAAACTAACGCAAAATTGCAAGTCCTTACTGACAACTGGACACAACTGGACACGAGAATCACTGCTGTTGAACATTCTGTGTCTTCTGTTACGGATACCTGCGCTAAAGGCTCTCCTCTTCAATCTCAAGTCTCTGTACTCCAGCGCCAGGTTGAGGATCTTGAAAATCGTAATAGGTGCAATAATCTTCGCATTTATGGACTAGTGGAAGGTGAGGAAGGGTCCGACCCTATTGCATTCTTAAAATCTTTTCTTCCCAACGTTCTCCACTAGCCAGATTCCACTTTTCTTAAAATTCAAAGGGCACACAGATTGGGTCGCCCTACCTCTTCTACTTCTTCCTCCCAGAAACCAAGAGGAGTTATTATATAATTTTTGGAGTTTATGGATTTGTTGCAAGTCTTAGCAGCGGCTAAATCCTCCCAACGCATTACCTGGTCTGGCCCTACTTTATTTTTTGCGCAGGATTACGCCAAGGCTACCGCTAAAGGAAGGAAAGCTTTTCTTAATCGGAGACCTGATCTTCGTGCAATGGGTGCTCGCTTTGGTCTTTTTCATCCATGCCTCTTTAAGGTCACTATAATAACAAAACTACGACTTAAGAGGATCCGCTACGTCTTCAAATTTTCATAAATTCTAACAAAACTGACGCCATGGACTCTTCCTCTTCAAATGCTGGTTGAATATACAAATTCTTCTTCTGATATTGTTTCACTTTTCTTATTTTTCAATTAAATAGGTTTATTTCTTCTGTATTTTCTATATTTAATTCGTTATTCTCATTGTTACTGTTTTTTATTCCGACAGTTCCCTCTTCCTGACGTGATGCCTCCTGGTCTTCCGTTTGGTCAACCCCGGTTGTATAGTCCGTCCTGTGTGGTTCCACCCCTCCCCTTGTCTCGTTGAATCTTCCTTTTATAGGTATGTTCCTATTTCATGTCTTGTTTTGGTTTTTCTTTTGTAGTTCTCTTTTAATGCTTTCCTCTTTCACTTCTCGCTTCTTCTCCTCTTTTCTCCTTTTTTATTCTTCTAATTTTGTCTCTCTTATCTTATCGCTTTATCTGAGACTTTTCTTTCCCCTATCACTTTTTGTCTCTCCCCTTACTCTAATCATCTTTATTCTTCGCAACTATCTTCCCTATTGTCTCTCTATTTTCAAATGTATTCTCTCTTACATGATGCATAGTTTACTGTTTACGATTATTCATTGCATTGTATGCTTTTTGATTACTGTTGTTATCTTATCTCAGACACATTCAGAGTTACTACTTGGAATGTTAGGGGTCTAAATAATCCTATTAAAAGACGAGTGCTTTTCCCATTTAACTAAGTTAAAAACAGATATTGCCTTGTTACAGGAAACCCACTCATCAAACACTGAATCATCTAAGTTGAAAAGATTTTGGGTAGGCCATGTTTACTCTTCCCCAGCTTTGGGGAAAAAGAATGGTGTCATCCCATGTCACAAAAAGTTTAATGTTTCTATTGTCCATCAAGAAATTGATTCCGATGGTTGCTGGGTGATTATCAAATTGTTAATAGATAATGTACCATTGGTTATTTTTAATGTTTATGCTACATTTTCGGTTGATAATCGGTTTTGGGTACAGATTTCAGACAAATTGCTTTCTTTTGACGATGACTATATTTTTTTTGGTGGGGATTGTAATCAAATTCACGATCCAATATTAGATAGGTGCTCCCCAGTTAAATTTGTACACTCTAAAATGCACACCCAATTTACCTCTACCATTCGTCGTAATTCCTTAGTCGATACTTGGAGACTTTGTCATCCAGACCTTCTATTATATAGCTATTTCTCCCTTCCACATAAAACACAGTCCCGCATTGATTATCTCTTTTTTAGAGGGTCCCCTGCTCAACATGTTCTACACTCAGAGATAGGTTCTATCTTAATCTCTGATCATGCCCCGGTTTTTGTGGATTTTGATCTCATTCCCTTTTCACTGCTCTCTGGCAGATGGCGTTTTAATAACTCCCTTCTTGCGGATCCTAAGTTATCCAGCCAATTCAGCTCTTTTGCTACAGACTTATTTACTACTAATACCGTCTCTGATTCTTCTCCAACTATGATTTGGGATTCTTTTAAGGCAACTGCAAGAGGTTTCATAATCAACTATGTTTCCCAGAAGAAAAAGAATTTGAAAAACAATCTATCCAACTTCTTACTAACATTAAAAAACTTGAAACATGCGTATTACCATTCTTTCTCTGAATCCTCTTTAAAAGATCTTATCTCTTCCAAAGTTACTTTTAATAAATTATCTACTGAAGCTGCAGCTTCTTATCTTCTGAAAAGTAGCACACATTATTATGGAGGACAGAATAAAATGGGGAAACTCTTAGCTAGCTACTTAAAAACCCGTCTCAACAGAACTAGGATTGCTTTCATCACAAATCCGGACGGTGATTCTCTCTTTAAAGACGACGATATCCTACAAGAATTTGTTAGATTTTATAAAATTCTTTACACTCTTGAAACACATCCTCTTCAATCTGACATATCTTCTTACTTTCAATCACTCACTTCTCCTCCTTCTTCCCATATAAATGTTGATTTACTTGAAACAGATGTAACCTTGAAAAAAATCTCTCATGCCGTTTCGGTCTTAAAACGCAGTAACGCTCCTGGTCCTGACGGTTTTACCATCGAATTTTATGACCATTGTTCGAAGTTTCTCCTTCCACATCTTCTTCTCCTATTTAACTCCTTTGTCGCGGCTGGTTCCTCCCAAGGAACTTTTCAAGAAGCTATGATTTGTTTAATCCCCAAAGATAAGGACCCCTCTTATTTGTCAAAACTATCGCCCCATTTCTCTTGTAAATACGGATTATAAGATCTTTGCAAAACTACTCGCTTTACGTATTCACCCCATATTACCTGAACTTATTGGGCCAGAACAATCCGGTTTCGTCAAAGGGCGCTTATGCTCTGATAACTCCAGTGTCTTCTTTAATGTTCTTAGTAAAGCATCTTCTTTGCATTACCCACTTGCCGCCATAACCCTAGACGCTGAAAAAGCATTTGATAGGATTGGTTGAAATTTTATGTTTCAGGCTCTCAAATGGATAGGTTTTCCCCCCAAAATTATATCCTTATTGTATTCGGGCTTCTATTTTTGCCAATGGGATAATTTCAGATTATTTCTCTCTCTCTAGAGGTGTTCGCCAAGGCAGTCCTCTGTCCACTTTGTTTTTTATCATTGCTCTAGAGCCCTTCTTAACAAAAATAAGACAGGATCAGCTAATTACTGGTTTTCACCTCGGTTCCGACCACATTAAATTGTCTGTCTACGCAGACGATATTCTATTATACTGCTCTAATCCAGATACTTCTCTTCCTTTCTCCATCAAGTTGACACTTTTTCGCAAATCTAAGGTTATCGCCTTAACTGGGATAAATGCGAAGTTCTACCCCTTAATGTTTTGTGTCTTCGCCACTACTTTACCCAAACGGGTTTTTCCTGGCAACCGACTAAATTAAAATACTTAGGATTATGGTTTTCCTCTAATATTTCTGATTACTTAAAATGTAATTTCGAGCATATCACCAAAAAATGAACTGATTCAATTAACAGATGGTATCCTCTCTTTCTTTCGTGGTGGGGCAGACTTGATTCTATAAAAATGATGCAGCTCCCATAATTTTATATTCTCTTTCTATGATTCCGGTCCACATCCCTGGATATTATTTTAAAAGAATAGATTCAATTTTGTCGAAATTCCTCTGGAAAAATAAGCCTCCTCGGATAGCCTGAACTTGTCTCAAAAAAGATAAAACCAACGGAGGTCTTAAGTTCCCTGATTTTAAATCTTATCATTATGCATTTTCTCTCCGACAAGCTTCTCAAAGGTTATGTAATGAACTCCCTACTCATCCTCCAGTATGGTTATCCATTGAAAAATCCCTTGCTTCGCCTTTTGACCTTCTTGAAACACTTGCATTTACTGCCAATACTTCCTTTTTACATTCTACCGTTATTGCTCATACTCCATGGGTTCCTTGGAAAAAAATCGGCTCTGGAGGGGGGCCATGCGTCACCCTTTCCTTTATTAAAAAAAAATATTTGAAAGAAAGAAAAAAGCTGGGTCCTGGGAGATGGTCTCCCCAGGGCCAAGGGAAGGGGGGATGGGTTGCACACACTATTCCCTTATTATTTAAAAATAAGCTACCAGCACGACGTCTGAGGCCCGCCCCATTTCACCACCATTCTGCAAATGCGCCTCCTAGCACACTGCTGGTTGGGGAGGAAGTCGTTTTGGATGCTGAGGGTTCATTGGGCTCCAGAAGCCCTCTTGTAAACTCCAGTAAGTCCGACACAGCAGGATTCCTCAGAGTAAGTCAGAGGCCTGCCCCCTTTGTTCACCACTCTGCAAATGCGACTACTAGTTTAAAAAAAAAAAAACATCGAAATTCACTTTAAAAAAAACAAAGGTTACAGGTACATTATAGTTAGGAAATCGATTTTGAAAAACCTTAGAAATTGGACTTTGTTTAATTACAGTACGTTTGCCAGGAGGACGAGACCTTCTGCCCTTTTCCTCTACCTCCTCCTTGTTTTCTTACATTACATCACAAAAGGCATTTTCAATGTCAAGGTCTCTGGTTAAGCCATGTTCATCAATGTTTGATCATTAGTGTAATCTACCTGATCCACATCACACGCCAGATGAAGCAGTACAGGGAAGGTACGTTTGTAAAGCTGGTACATCGGTGGAGAACCTGTACATCCGTCCGGTATCTGAGTGGATTTACCCAACATGTAAACAACCAGGCTGTGCAAAAGCTCACAGGCAGCAACCTTGAAAATATTCAAAAAAATCATAATTAGATATATGCTATTAAGAATGAAGCAATGCAAATAAAGCTTAGCAGGATGTGAGAGTGTGCAATGTGTGACAGAATTTGAAAGCTCATTGAAATAAGATGGAGAAAACCAGAAAGAGGCAAAAGGCATTTGCAACCCAAAATGATGATGAAAAACAAAAAAAAGTGCTCTTATTTGTCATACTTAAGCCCTTGTTGAACATCTACTGCATCTCATCCCCGGCATTGCTATTGGCAAAACTGTGCATCATGTGCGTCTGAGGCAGCAACCACATCATACTGCATATCTACACATACTATTCTACAATCCAGCAGATGAAGAAGGCCCAGGAACATTTGGGCTCCATTGCACTCATTTATTCTCCCATGGCATAACGGACCATTCCATTACTGAGCAAGTCTCTAGAGGACAAGCTACACCACCACTGTGCCACACACGGCCAGGAGCTCCAGCACACTGATCACATTGGATTACTTGTTTGAGTCTACTTCTGGGATTTTGCCTTAGTATGATTTTTGGGTTGATGGACTCATGTTTACTGCTCCTGATGTATACCGTCTAGGCGTATAGCCGATATTGTATAATGATGCATCTAAAATGTGTATGACATTTTTAACTGTTGTTGGTACTGACGGCTACGTATTATAAAATTGACCAAAATAAAGATGTATAAACATAGCAAACCAGTTAAAAAGATGCCTGGCTTAAAGAAACTGAAGACATCTTCCAAGAACCAACACAATTGCAGGTAAGCCACAGAATGCTTGCTGAAGAAAAACTTTTCAAGTGCTATAACAGTTCCCTTCAATTTTGACCTGTGATAAGTTAAATTATTTTAGTTAATGATAAGCTAAATGGAACATTTTGTTTTGATTCTTTTTCCATGGCTTTCTTCCTCTCCTTTCTTCTTGGTCTTTTCTCTCAATTCCTTTTATATTTGGTAAAGGGGATGAAAACAAAGTGTTGAGTCCAATAGTCTTTGGGTAATTCAGAGCTGGTCTCTGTTGTGTAAGGGGTCATTGAGTGAAGAGAACTGATCAGACATGTAAAACTAAATTCCCTTATTAAAATGTTATTACTGGGAAAACAAAGAAATTGCTCTTAGGGCCCCATATTCATTATGATACTCTTCCAATAACCCCCCCAAGGAGAACGGATACAATTGAAAGTGTTTTCTGTTGCCTTCTTAAAAAAATCTATTCAGTCATTCTAATGTAAAAGTGTGGAGTCGGGGAACAGAAAGCACATTATATTGGCCCAATGTAAATTTTCACGTCTGGAATTAGTAAAAATAATTTGATTTTAATAAGAATATATATCCATGTATGTATATGGTATTTCTACAGCACAAACCTAGTCAAAAGGCAGCAGAGCTCTATACATGTTCAAAGACCAGCATAAAGTCAATGAGCAAAAAAAGATTGAGCTGGGTGGACCACGGTTAATGCATTTCTAATGTAGTGCGCTTTAAAGAGGCAAGTCTTCAACTCTTTCCTAAACTGGAGCAGGGTCGATCAGTCCTGCTCGATATATGTGGATGTTGTTCCAGATCTTGTGTGCATAAATAGATATGGTCTACGGTCTTATTTTTTTTCTCTCATTATACACTTCTTGTCAGCAGACTAATGGAGTCCTGGCTGTTGGGGAGCAGAGATCCACCAAAGATGGTGAGCTTGTCAGCAAGATAAGCAGGGATGCTGGTTGTGATAGATCTGTAAATGATGCAGCTGGATTTGAAAATGGTGCGAGCCGGCTAGGGGAGCAAATGAAGTTCTATCAGGATAGGGCTGATGTGATCATATCTCTTCAGGCCCTGGATGGGTCCTGCTGCAGCATGTACAATGCTCCTAGGGGGAGGAGGGGGGGGGGGGGGGGGGGAGTGGTGCCGGTGTGGCGACTGGGAGGCCAAGGAGAAGGGCATTACAATCATTCAGCGGACATCAACAACAGTTCTGGATGCACTTGATGTAAGAAAACGTACATAAAATAACTTTGAATCTTTTAATGTACAGCTTGAGGCAATGATTGTGCCCACTTCTGCCATTAGTTCACACTTTGTAAATAACTGAATTATGTGCAAGTACAATGCTGTCACCCATGCAGAAAATAAAACTCTTTAGTGCCATGGACTGGTGGACCAACGTGTCCTTTAAAAAAAATCCTTACTTTTTTTGTGAGAACCAAACAGCTCCCCACACACTGCTACTAGCTTTACCTGCCACTAACAGTGTGCCACTCATATCTGAACAGCCTTTAAAACCATTTAAAGATGGCACTTATGTGTGAACATGTGTTCGTAACCTAATTTCAATTTTGTTTGCAAAACATTTTTACAAAAACATTTTAAGCTGGCCGCCTGTGCATGGATGGACATTTTTGCATGAGTTGTGTAATAAAGGATTAGAAAAACCATTTGCAAATATAACAAGCACTGGCAAAGCACAAATGTCTGCTACCATGGCCAGGCCTATATGCTGTGGCAATCCTTCTTTCAACCCTGTAAGAGATAAAAGCTGAGTAGGTGCTGCAGAATTCAAACCTATAACATCCGGGTTACACACACAAGTATCTGCGACAATTAGAGCCTGTGAGTTATTTTACAGGGGACTGGAACTTGGTACTTGCAAATTACAAATAGATTCTGGCAGATGGAAGTCATCCAAGCCCCCTTCCCTAGACCACTGGCACCGTGGTCTACTATACTGGGCTGAAGCAGAATGGCAGGGCTATCCGGAGAGAGGAAGCACAAATGTAAATGTAAATGTAAATGTAAATGTAAATGTAAGGTGTTTTGTAGCGCGCTCAATTACTACCGGAGTATCCTGGCGCGAATGACCGCTGGGGAACCCGTCCTGGCTTTCCCTGTGAGATGGTCCCATGCTGGGTATCTCCAAGGTGAAGCCAGGCATCCCCGGCGTCTGTGGGGGGCCGTTGTAGAGATGAGGCAAGCTTAATGCCCAGAGTTACCGAGTGTGATCACTGCCCAAAGTGGGCACCGAGGCGAGAATTATCAGTCCGCTGACCCTGGTCCTCGACCCTGCCGCGTCGGGAATCGAACCCTGGTCCCGGGCCGTTCTCAGCCTCCGGGTCTGCCGCCTCTAACCAGTGAGCCACACCTCTCACAAGGCTTAAGGAAGCACCCCTTAGCAGGTAAATGGAATCCATTATGGATTCCCCTTAAATCGCCTCAAACGGAGGGGAGCGCCAGACAGAAAGTTACTTCAGGCCTTTTCTCTGCCTTCTAGAGCAAATACCAGTTCCCTTTTTATATATGGGAGTTTAACATTTAACAACAAGAATTGTAATAAATGGCCCACTCTCTGCTTCCACTGATTCCTAGCAGCCTTTCTCATCCACACCTGAATTGCAATTTTACTGTTCTCTAGCAGAAAGCCATGGCAATTTTCTTGATACTGTCACGGCCTATGACACAGTTTTCCCTTTCCCCCTTTTGAACCCTTGCTTATGGTTTCAAGCACCTTCCCATCCCACCTAGTTCTACACCCCATATACAGGACAAGACACTGGAATTTAGTAACAAGTATAAGCATTGAGGAGTAGTTTTACTACCTTACAAGTCATACATCAATGTAACCTGCTCTGATTTTTATATATACTTCGTACTCATGCCTGTGATAGACAATAGTAATACAATTCTCTTCAGTGCAGCTTGTATGTTTTGCTGAATTTTACCCAATTGTTAGAATTGGGTTATTGGTTGACTGGTATGTGAGCCCTGGTCAAGAAGCAACCACAATCCTAGTCAGGGTAAGACACAAGCAAACCTCAAATTAACAGAGAAGTCTAGCTTAACTTAGAGGCAATGTGCAAAGTTTTATGCAACACCTCAAACAACAAAACTGTGAAAACACAAAAAAATTAGAATAGAGCTTAATTGAATACATAAGACAAGACCAAAATGACAAAACTCTCATAAGTAGAACCAGAGTTATGCATTTTTAAAGAATAAACTTACAAATGGTGCCTAAAAGCATAAAGTGTCAACAGGTGATATCTGGAAGTGCTGGACGGGGCCAAAGTCAAAAGTTCAGGCTGACCACAATGGAGCATGGGTCAGATACAGTCCCAGGTTAGTCTTGCCGAAGGTTTACCTACTCATGTTTTGTGTCAAGAGTCCCGTTTGTGTTCGAGAGGACTGCCAGGAGCAAGGAGAGCATTGCGGGCAACAGGCAGCGTGGTGAGACGGGCAGGGCAGGCACCATGGAGGATCGGGCTGAAGCTTCATACTGGCGGCCCACCGCAGGAATGAAAGAGGAGATGGACTTGTGGCGGCTCATGCTAAATTTCTGTGTGAATGGGACAGTTCCAGTGAAAATGGGATACTTCAAGGTCACAAAGGGCCACAGAGGAGCCACATAAAGGGTCGAGGGTCTGAGGGGTACCTCTTGAGGGGTCAGGACCTCACTGACGACAGGTCCAGGAGCTGTTAGGGAGCCTCTAATGTCCCTGAGGCTCAGATCAGGAGGCCAGCAGACTAGCCTCTTGAGTCGCTCTAGGGTCCTGGGTTCAAGATTGAGTTTCAGGTCCAGTTCTTCTCCAGGCAAGACGGCAGCAGGTCAGCACAACAGGGCAGCAGTTCCTTGTAGAGCAGCTGTCCAGCAGAAGGACAGTCCTTGTAGAAGCACAGCAGTCCTTCTTCCTGGCAAAGTATACACAGGTCCAGATATATACTGAAGTGGCGATTTGAGGTCCTTCTATTATACACAATTGTGTCTTTGAAGTGGGAGAAGCTTCTAGAGGCATGCCTTTGAGGAGCACAGATGCCCTGCCTTTCCTGCACTGGCTCGAAGCTGGCTTAAGTGACAATGAAGGGTCGTTAGGCCCTTTGTGTGGAAACAGGACACAGCCTAGTCAGGTGTGAAGCTAGGCTCAGCTCCTCCCTCCAATCCTGCCAGTAATTGCACATACGGTCACACCTAAGCTCCCATTGTATGTGGCTGTCCAGGAGAAATAAACCAAGCCCAACTGCCATCTACACCCAGTCATGTGACCAGCGACAAGCTGCAGGCACCAAATGGCTATGGCAAGAAAATTCCAACTTTCTAAAAGTGCCATTTTCCCAACTGTAATTTAAAATAAGACTTTACCATAAGTCAGGATTTTAAATTAGGATTCCAGAGACACCAAACATGAACCAATTACCTCTTCCCATTTGGAAATTACACTTATAAAATGTAATAAGGCAATTTCAATGTTATCCTATGGGAGGGATGGCCTTTCAGTTGTGAAAAACTAGTCTTTCACTACCAGACATGTAAAACTTAAAAGTACATGCCTAACTTTTAAATACATTGCACCCTGACCTCTGGGCAGTCCCGGGCCTAAACTAGGGGCGACTTGTTAGTATGAAAAAGAAATGTGTGGGGCTTTTTTTGCCATTTTGAAATGGCAGTTTAAAACTACACATGCAGGCTCTGCAATGGCAGACCTGAGACATGTCTAAAGGGGTACTTAAATCGGTGGCACAATCTGTGTTACAGGTCCAGTAGTAGCATTTAATTTGCAGGCCCTGGGCACATGTAGTGCAGTTTACTAGTGACTTATAAGCAAACTAAATATGCCAAGTGGATATAAGCCAATGTTACCATGCTTTAGGGGAAGAGCACAGGAATGTTCGCACTGGTTAGTAGTGACAAAGTGCACTGAACCATAAGGCCAGCAAAAACGAAATCAGCAAAAACAGGAGGTCTGAAGACAAAAAGTTAGGGGTAGCCATGTCAAGGATGTCAGGTCTAACACATGCCCCCCCTCTCCCCCCAGCTAAAAGTGGGGAGAACTACCAAACCCACTGGCAGTGTTCTTCACTAAGGTGGAAGAACCTGGAGAGACCATCAGCATTTGCTTGGTCTGGTCCAGGATGGTTTTCCACCGTTAAGTCTAATGCCTATAGGGAGATGGGCCACCTCAAAGTACATGCCTAACTTTTAAATACATTGCACCCTGCCCTCTGGGCTGTCCCGGGCCAACACTAGGGGTGACTTGTTAGTATGAAAAAGAAATATGTGGGGCTTTTTTTTGCCAGGTTGAAATGGCAGTTTAAAACTACACATGCAGGCTCTGCAATGGCAGACCTGAGACATGTCTAAAGGGGTACTTAAATGGGTGGCACAATCTGTGTTACAGGTCCAGTAGTAGCATTTAATTTGCAGGCCCTGGGCACATGTAGTGCAGTTTACTAGTAACTTATAAGTAAACTAAATATGCCAAGTGGATATAAGCCAATGTTACCATGCTTTAGGGGAAGAGCACAGGAATGTTAGCACTGGTTAGTAGTGCCAAAGTGCACTGAACCATAAGGCCAGCAAAAACAGGAGGTCTGAAGACAAAAAGTTAGGGGGTAACCATGTCAAGGATGTCAGGTCTAACACATGGCCCCCCTCCCCCCAGCTGAAAGTGGGGAAAACTACCAAACCCACTGGTAGTGTTCTTCACTAAGGTGGAAGAACCTGGAGAGACCATCAGCATTTGCTTGGTCTGCTCCAGGATCTTTTTCCACCGTTAAGTCTAATGCCTATAGGGGGGGGGCGCTAGAGGGCGCACGAGCTAATGGCCGCACTTTAGTGAGGCTCTGGCTGCCTGGTCAGCTTTATCCTCATTTTATCCTGTTTGCCTGCGGATCTATGCCTGGAACTCTCACCGAGTGTGAGCCTTCCTACCCTGCAGCTCCAGTCCGATTTTGGGGACGAACCGAGCATCGGCGCCAAACTTAGCCGACCGAAGACTCTGGCCGGGACGCATCGCTGGGGAGAGGAGGCGCGAGAGCCTGCGTGCGGCGCCACGCGAGGTCGGGGCTTGCCACGAGGCAGGTAGGCCTCGGAATTGGAGTGATCGGCCCGGGAGGTGCGGGACCTGCCGGACCTTGGAGGTCGGCGGCGGCGGTGAGACTTCCCCCTCCTCTGGCCGCGGCACCGTGCGGTGGTGCTGGTCGGCGGACCTACGCCCTGCTGGGAGTGCGGAGAGTGCCGTGTGCTACCGCCTGAGCCGGGGGGTGCTTGACCGGGACCCCGGCCTCTGACTGCGGATTGCCGGCGGTGCCCCTGATCCTGCTTTGGGCTCGCTGCTTCTGGGCACCGGGGGTCGGGGAGTGTCTTGGGACCTATGGGGGCCACGGACTGAGACCATACTGTGGACGTTGCTGCCCGGTGGAGACGCGCTGGGCCTCCCCCCCCCCTACCCCCCACACCGCCCCCCAGGGCACTTTGAGCGCGGACCCTGCTTGCTTCTCGCCGGCGCGTTACAGCCCGCCACCCACACAACGTGGCCAGCTGGATCTCCGACCCCCCTCGTAAGCAGTAGCGGCTGGTCCTGGTCACCCGAGCTGGGGCACATCGAGGTGGGGAAGACATTCTGGCACTGCTGCCCTGCTCCTCACGCAGAAGACGCTGCCAACGACGCGACCACTGCACAGGGGGCGCAAATGCACAGAGGATTGGCGAGGGGCAGTGAGCGCCACACTGATCGCCTCTCGCTGGGCGCCTCGGGCCCCTACAGGCGGAGCGCAATGGGGAAGAACGACAACAAGTAGCCTAAACTCTCTTTTGAGCCTGCGCCGCCCAAGAAGCAGCTGCGTGGCACGACTGGCGCTGGTGGTGCCCACGACCCACCGGGCACTGAGCCCCCTTCCATGTCCATGGCCCCTGAGATGCGCGTAATGCTGGAAGAGATGAGACAGGGCTTCGCCACGATAGTGGACAAGGTGGACCGCCTGTCCTCCAGGATGGATGGGGTCGTACAGAAGCTGGAGGTCCATGAAGAACGCTTGACGGAAGCGGAGAGACGCATTTCTGCCTCGGAGGACTCGTCTGCTTCTCACGACGCGCGCCTCTCCAGAATGGACAACATACTGCGAGTAATAGCGGCAAAGAATGAGGAGTTGGGGGCGAGAAATAGGCGCAATAACATTTGCGTAACGGGTGTGCCAGAATCCACCAACACTGGGCGCATGGAGGAATACGTAGAGAAAATCCTGGTCGCTGCGGTGGGCAGAGAGGCCTTCTCTGGTCAATTTATCGTCGAAAGGGCGCACCGCTCCCTGGGTCCAGTGCCCAAGCCAGGGGCGCAGCCGCGGCCTATCATCGCCCGGTTGCTTAACTACCGTGACCGCGACGCAGCACTACGAGCAGCACGGACGAATCACAACTTGTCTTGCGATGGAGTGCCCTTTTCGGTGTACCTGGACTTTACGCCGCTGGTGCAGGAGCAGCGGAAAAAGTTTCTGGTTGTGAAGAAAAAGTTAAGAGACATGCAGGTGGATTACGCCCTCCTATACCCGGCACGACTTAGGGTGACCCATCAGGGCAAACAACATTTTTTCATCAAGAAACTCCGAGCTACCAGGAGAGACAGACGAAACGCGGAAAATGGGGATGCGGACGGAGACCCAGAGGAGCAAGCTGCAGACTGAGGTTGCCTCTTTGTTGCTGGTTGGTTGACCTCCTGTTGTAGAACTGGCATTCGGTTTGGATCCTTCGACCCGTCTTGGCCCTGGTTGTTCTGACCTGGGTTACGGAACTGGATTGCAGTATCATCATTGTGTGAACTGGCTGTGGACTGGCGGACAGGTCGTATGCTGTACTCCAGGGTTGAGTTTTGTATTGGAATGTCCAGGATGGTGGTAGGGTTGGGGGAGGTGTACGCAGTGGCGGATGCATAGATGGCTCACCTGGCCTGACTGGCATCTGCTCCGACAGGGGGGGGATGCCGCGAGAGACGGTGGTATGTTGGACAGGCTCTGACCTGCAGGGGTGATATATACCAGGCACCACCCCCCCTTCTCTGACTGTTCTCGTATGATCTGTGCGGGGCGGGAGGGGATTGTAGGGGTGTATTGGTGTGTACCTCTGATGCCCCCGGAAGGGGATTCCCCACACAGTTTTTCTATGGTTGTTGAGGGCGGGGATCGGGGTGGGGAGGGGGGATGTGATACTGGCAAGTTTGGGTTGCTTCAGTGGGAGGGGGGAGGTCTTGTTGAGCGGGGGTTGGGGTGTTGCACGAGTGGGGTGGGGGGGTGTATGACTGTGGGGGGGTGCGTTGTTGGCCTTAGGGGCAGTTTTGCGGGAGATGTTCATGGCATGTATGCAGAGATCAAGTACGGAGTGTGCGCGAGAATCAGTGGATGGGCAATGCGAAGATTCCAATCAGCAAAGAGACTTGTCATTGGTACGTTCCGAGCGAGGGCTGGTGCACTGACCATGGGTTTTTTTCAGGGATGTGATGATGAGCATGGGTGATGTCGCCTTGAGTAATGTCTCAATCGTGTCCTGGAATGTTCGGGGCCTTAATGACCCCCGGAAATGCAGAAATGTACTTGCATATCTGGATAGGCATCATGTACAGATCGCAATGCTTCAGGAAACCCACCTAAACCCACGTACTGTTCCTAAGTTTGCAAGTAGATGGGCTGCTGTGAGGGAGTTTTCCTCGTATTCCACTTACTCAAGGGGTACGGCTATTCTGATTAATAAGGGGCTTCCTTTCCAGAAGTTGGGCGCGAGGGTGGACACTGAGGGGAGGTATGTGATCCTTTGGGGCAGATTGGGCACTGATGTGGTCATGCTTGTTAATTGTTATGCACCCAATATCGACACACCCGGTTTCTTCCTCGCATTGTGGGGTCATGTACTGGAGGTGGAAGCTACACACTTAATCTGGGGGGGGGACTTCAACCTCTCATTGGATCCTGGGGCAGATAGGTCAGATGGTAGTGGACAATACAACATGAAGGCTCGGGACGCTCTTCAGGGTATACTGTCGGAGGCAGGCCTATTGGATAGCTGGAGACACACACACCCAGTGACTAGGGAGGGCACGCATTTCACGACGCACGCACGCTCATGGGCGAGGATTGACTACTGCTTCATCTCGCGAGGACTGGCTGGGGGTGTAGTTCGGGTGCAACATCTGCCTCGTACTTACTCAGACCACTGCCCCGTACTGGCTGTGTTGGAAATGCCTGGATATGCCAGAGTGCGGCCGCCGTGGCAGCTCTTCCCC
The DNA here is from genome assembly GCF_964263255.1 of Lissotriton vulgaris. NCBI lineage: Eukaryota > Metazoa > Chordata > Amphibia > Caudata > Salamandridae > Lissotriton > Lissotriton vulgaris. The sequence continues at coordinate 1,475,737,936 of NC_141691.1, forward strand.
TCTGCCCTGCTTGACCCGGTTTTTAAACACGAACTTGGTGAGGAGATTGAGGCATTCTTCCCTAGAAACAAGGGGTCGGTCGATAAGGTGGAAACGATCTGGGAGGCCTTTAAAGTGACTGTTAGGGGCGTCACAATCTCTAAGAGCTGTGGTATACTCAGGGCCATAGTGCGCACGTTGTCTAAACTTGAATTGGAGCTTAAAGCGCTGGAGGCGGAGATGGTCAGAAATCCTCGCCCTGACCTGGCGTAGGAATTCAGGGCCAAGCTTTCGTCCTTTGAGGAGGAGGCAGCTAGAGAGGTGAAGTTCCGTGGCAAGTATTGGACGGCTAGACGCTATTGTGAGGGGGACCGGCCAGGAAAGGTGCTCGCGGCACTCACTAGACACCAGCGCCATGCCACCCACATATTAGAAATCACTGATGGCAAAGGCGGGTCCTATCAGGACACTAAGAGTATCCAGGACACCTTCCTGCAGCACTATCGACGGTTGTATTCCACACAGCAGGAAAGCGAGGTGGACTTCGGGAATTTCCTGGATGACATAGCACTCTGCTGGCTGAGTGACGGCGATAGGGCATTCCTAGGATGTCCTTTTGAACTGGATGAGATCAGGGAAGCGATTATGTCCCTCAGCAATGGCAAAGCTGCGGGACTGGACGGCTTTCCAGCCGAATTCTATAAGTGCTACATCGACATCATGGCACCGGTGCTGAAGGAAGTCTTTGAAGAATCGCTGGAGGTGGGGATACTGCCGGGCTCAATGAGGGAGGTAGCGATAACCTCACTTCTGAAGTCAGGGAAAAACCCGGTTGAACCCGACGCCTATAGACCCCTCTCGCTGCTCGATTGCGACGCAAAAATACTTGCTAAAGTGCTGGCGACCAGGCTGTCCCTGCTCATGACTACACTGGTGCTGCCGGATCAATCTGGGTTTGTTCCAGGGCGAGCCACATCGCATAACCTTCGTACGCTGTTCTCCCTTATACCCACCATAGCGCCTACGCTACCAGTCGCTGCTGTGTTCCTGGACGCCACCAAAGCGTTCGATTCCGTCGAGTGGGGCTACCTCATGGCTATCTTAGGCAGAATGGGGTTCCCTCGGATATTTATTGCCTGGGTGAAACTGCTCTACACCTCTCCAGTCGCTAGGGTCGTCATTAATGGGGTGTTATCTGCTCAAATGCCTATCACGAGAGGTACTAGGCAGGGCTGCCCCCTGTCGCCCCTACTCTTCGCCTTGGCAATCGAGCCACTGGCTTGCAGGATCCGGCAATTACATAAGGCCAGCGCCTTTAACTGTAACCAACGGCAGATTGGAATCTCCCTTTATGCGGATGATGTTACATTGTACGTGCGGCACCCACAACCACACCTTAACCCACTTCTGCGAGAATTTATAGTGTTTGGCGGCATATCCGGAGTGCACATTAATTGGCAGAAGTCGCAGTTCTTCCCCCTCACGGCCGCAGTTACCCAATTTCCATTGGATTACCCGTTGGAATGGTGTGGCTCTGACCTGAGATACCTGGGCATTGAGGTATCGCTCAATAAAGAGGACACAATTCGGTTGAATTACGGAGTGGCTATCTCGCAATTGACTGACAATGTGACCCGCTGGTTGGCCCTCCCGCTGTCGATGGCAGGCAGAGCCTCACTGATAAAAATGGTCATCCTACCGCGTTTCCTATACCTATTCCAGAACGTCCCCTGTTACCCGGGAAACTATTTTTTTAAGAGGCTCCGCACCGAGCTGCTTCGCCTCTTCTGGGGCGGCAAACAACCGCGCCTTGGCTGGAATGTCCTAACGCAGCCATATGACAGGGGCGGATTCGGTGTCCCTGATCTAGAAGTGTATTATCTCAGTGCTCAGGCGCAGCATGCGTTTCACTGGGTTAGCCCCGCCCCTTTTATGCCGCAGGTTGCTGCCGAGGATTGGATAGTACATCCACTCCCGCTCAAGTGCATGCTACTGGGTCAGGTTGGCGATGTCGAGACGCCTGCTACCACTGTTACCTGCACTGTTGACTCTTGGAGGAGAGTGACTAAACTGCTTGGAGCGCCCATGCTTTATTCACCGGCAATGCCTCTTGCGTACCACCCAAAGCTGTCGCTATTGCTGGAAACTGGGTTTCGGTCCATGTGCAAACGAGTACACATTACCACGTGGGGTGACTTGTTCCAGGATGGTTTGTTCCGCACCAAAGATCAGGTGTTTCGTACCGGCCCCCCGACACCGATGGAGGTGTTCTATTATATTAGGCTGCGTCAGGGAATGCGGTAAATACTCCCCAGCTTCCCGGATGAGCCGGGGACGGTTCTGCCTTTGCATGTGTTGCTGGTGTCGGATGGCAGGCACCTGGTGTTCAAACTGTATGCTGTCATCCGTGGGCAGCGGCCGCCGGCTCTGTCAAGGGCACGGGTTGCCTGGGACTCTGAACTGCCTGTTGGCCTCACTGACGAGCAGTGGAAGTATTGCTGCTCGGTCACGGCTGACATATCCTCCAGCTGTCGATTGAAAATTATTCATTACAAGTTTGTACAGAGATATTATTACACTCCGGTTGGGAAGCTGCGGTTTCACCTTTCAGAGGACGACAGGTGTGCGAGTTGCCGCGCGGAAGGTGCGGGATTCCTTCATTTGGCCTGGGAGTGTTGAGCGATTCAGGCATACTGGGCGCAGGTACATACTGCTCTCCAAGTCATGATTGCTGGCCCCCTCCCTCTGGACCCGGTGGTGATGTTGCTGGGGTATACCAAGGATGTGCCCAAGGCGGACCGGAGGTTTGTTAATATTGCTTTGCTGCTAGCTAAGAGGAGGATCGCCTGCAGATGGAGGAGGGGCAGGGCACCGAAGTTTAAGGACTGGCTAGATGACCTCACGTACTGCCAAGACCAACATGGCATCTATGCGGAATTGCTCCCCGCCCGCTGTAGACCCAGTGATTTTTGGTCCCCTTTACAGGTTTACTGGTTGTCCCAGATGGCTCACAGTGACTCCTCTGGGGATGAGGATCCGTTGCCTGCCCCCTGAGCGTGCGGCCGTTGCGTAGTACACTCACCATATTACATGACGACCGAGGGGTGGGAACTCAGCCCCCCCTGCCCAGACTATGGTGGTAGGCTTACTGCTGAAGGGCTGCTGGGGACTCTGGGGTACTTGCAAGTCATGTGCTGTTACTCACAATACACGCCTTCCTAGCCCTCCCGATATCCTAGAATAACAGGTCAGCGGGGGGTAAACATACACATTGGCTCCAGTGACTGCGCATAGGTAGAGTTGACGCTTACATGGGTGAGCACTATGCTCCGGTTTTTGACATGATGCACTTCTATTGCCTGTGCGCTGCACGCTCCCTGGGGTGACGAGAGAGAGGCCATCCTCCCCTTGGCACAAATGAGGCACACTTATACACACGGAGACGTAGCTGGCTGACTGGTAGGGACTGAGGCAGTCGGGGGCTGGGGGGTTTCTTGGCACCTTCCATCCTTGATTGGTAATATGTCTTTATGCGTAGATGCTGAGGGATCCCCGCACCTTATGACCATGGGTGGGTGGGAGGCGTGTTCTACCGTGGTTGTCCTCACAATACTGATCACTGTGGTATGTGTCTTGTGGGCCGGCCTGTGCGTGATGTACCAGCCCATGGCTAGTCAATGCTTTTTTACTAAATGTACCATACCTGTCATGCTATATTGGATTGTTGATGCTGTAACTGTCATGTATCTCTGTTGACCGCAATTAATAAAAAAAGGTTTAAAAAGTCTAATGCCTATAGGGAGATGGGCCACCTCAACAGTTTGGGATTCTCACCCCTCATTTGCATTAACCATCTGAGGGGGGTCTGTGGTCTGTCTCAACCCAGAAGTGAGCACCAAACAGGTATAGTCCCAGCTTCTTCAGTGCCCAGATTATTGCAAAGACGTCCCTTTCTTTCAATCACTGTACAGGTGTGAATGTTACCTCTAGTCCTGGATTCCACTTTCCATTCTTGTACTTATCGTTGTTGTTCGTTCTAGGAATGGTCATGGCTGTGTTCATGAAAACCCTTATGTTCCTAAGCAAATTCATCAATTATTTGCATACATATCCACCATCGGTGATGGGGAGATTTGCCGTTTTGAACAAGGGTTTATTCCTGCAGCTATTATATTTCTTCACTGCCCTTCCAATTCACATACATAGAATTTTTCAGGAAATAGATTATTTGCTTTGAAACTTAATTTTTGGGTCGCAAAGACACAAAATTGTGTTGCCCAAACTCAGACTCCTTACTGATGAGAGCAGAATGGCAGTCCTGGATTTAGAATTGTACTATCTGGCACCACAATTGCAATGGCCCACCTGATTAATCAGGTGTGGTCGGGTCCTTCGAGTGAGTGTGCACTAGATCTGCCTCCTAGGGATACATTGTTTCAGCATAACCCTTCTTACTGTATGGGACTTTTTGGTGGCAAAAATACGTAGTTGGCGGAAAAACGGTACAGCTGTGACCAAACAGCAAAACTGCTTAACAGGCAATTGCACCATGGGTGGTAGACCCTGGGTGATTATTCTTTTGTACTCATTGAAGACTGGGAGAACATTTTAAAATATATAACTAGAATATCCATGAATGTAAATTCAAATTAATTCAGTATTACTACCTACACAGAGTGTACATTACCCATAAAGATTGATCTGTTGTTTCCTGTTGTGCATTCAGCATGCCCAAATTAAGGTTCAGAAGGAGCGGATTTTTAGAAAACCCCAACAAACTCTCTCCTTAGTTTCCATACAAGAGAAAAAGCTTACGCTGCTAAATCCAGATTTATTGACCTATTAGCATGTCTCCAACTTATGAGGAGTTGGAAAGCCCCTGATGCCCCTAATCTATGGGGTGGGCAAGTGATTGTTCAAATGAGAGTGTGAAAGAGCTGCACTGGAAGGAGAAGACATGTTGAGGAAGCAAGAATGGGAGCAAGCCTATGAATCAATATTACAGGACTGCCCAACATAAGATAACTGGGTGAATCCTTCTACCTGTGGACTGAGAGGAAAGTGGGTGACTATGGTCACAAACAGTTTGTAATAGCCATTTAGTTAGAACTGCAGCACAATGACCATTAACTGACGATTAACTGATAGCACACCTGGAATTCCTATATCAAAATATACTAATTCTCCTTTCAGGATTATGTCAGCACATTAATGATTCCACTGTTCCTCCAGAAACATTTTATTGTTACTTTTATTTGTTACTTAATCCATTTTTTGAAACACTAAGGCATATTCTCAATAGGGGCGCAGAAGCATTGGAACCTACAATAACTGATCTAGGATACCCTGTGTGGATTGATAATTTGACATTTATATGTACACTATGGTACAGTTGTTGTCTACATAGAGGGGGAACCTAGGGCTTTTTAAGCAGGTCCAGCATACAGGCCCTGATAGAGATTGATGCAGAAAGGGTATGATGTTCCTAAGTGAGAAAATAAGAAGAACAAGAGGCTGTTTTAACATCACTCTATTTTACATCTACACACACTAGGCCCCTCTCACGCACCGCACCAACCGGCAGGAATTAAAAGATCTCTGCTAAAGAGCCCCTTCATGGGTGCCGGTCGGGAATTGCAGCGCCGACCCGACGAGGAGCAGACCCAATGATGAAGCATGACACCTAGCTGGCTGGGTGGATGAGGGTCCTAATTCCGAAAAGAGGAATTCCCCTCCTCTATCTGGACACCAACCTGTTCTTCTTTTCTCACTTAGGAGCAGCATACCCTTTCCACTATGGCACCATAACTTGTTGTAAACACTTGCAGCAGGGCAACATGTTGGGCCGGTAAATTTGTCAAAGCTAATGTGGGTGGGAATGTTTAAGTTCATAAAAACGAATACAAAATGCTTAAAAAATGACTATGTTCATGGAGCATCATATTCATTTCATACAATATACCAGTCTGTGAAGACAAATGCCCTCTCTTCTAATATTTACCTCCTTAGGTATACTGTGAGCTGCCAACAAGGTATTCTTCTGCTTCCCAAGTTTTAAGTGATGAGTGCAAACTCATGACTTCTGAAAGTGCGCATATAGCATTGCTGCTACAGTGCTCCAAACCTTCTTAGAGGCTTAGCATTCTGTCTTGATCATATATACCAAATTTCCTGCTCAGGAAAAAATCAGAATGGAGGATAAGAACATAAGTTACTTACCAGTAAACTGTGGTTCTCCAGTATTGGTGTCTTTCATAGATTTACATGCTTGAATATTCCCTGTCGTCGAAGTGGGAGTCCCACGGTACATAGAATAGCAGTAATATATGCATATATACATGAAAATGACCATAATTACATATATACATACATATAATGCAGTAAAATATCTAAAGTTTAAAAGTACCATAGAACAGAATAGGCCCATAGAAAGCCTAAGGGAGAACTCACTTTAGTAACATATCAGTGTCATTATGTATTGGTCCACATTCTAGCTAATCAGGCTGTAGTTCCCTCTAGAACCTTCTCCTCAGAAGCCCAAGTCCTCAGATTTTCGTAGCACAAAGTAACCAAAAGTGCCTGAGGAGAAGGGAGCCTCTGAGGGGAGGAAGGGAGGGTCGCATGTGAATCTATGAAAGACACCAATACTGGAGAACCACAGTGTACAGGTAAGTAACTTATGTTGTTCTCCAGTATTAGGGGTGTCTTTCATAGATTCACATGCTTGAATAAGAGTAGAAAGCAGCAAATCATCATATAAGTCATAAAGGTAACATAAAACTCCAAGCATACAAGAACATATCATTTAATATGTAATATATCAAAATTTAAGAGAAAATACCTTTATGACTGGAGGCGGGTAGCAACAGAGGCTCCCCTTTATTGGAAAAGATTCCGCAGCACCGCTTGTCCCACTGCCGCATCTGCGGCGTCTGTTGATTGCAGACAATAGTGCTTTGTAAAAGTATGGCTGCTCGACCACGTAGCAGCTCTGCAAATGTGCCGTAGAGGTACCCCCGCAAAGAGGGCAGTAGAAGTTGACAGCTCTAGTTGAATGAGCTCGTACTGGAGCAGGTAGGGGCTTGCCAGCCAGTTGATGACAAAAAGTAATGGTAGAAGAAATCCACCTAGTAATAGTCTGTTTGGTAACAGGTTGTCCTTTGCAGATCGGGCCATAGGCTACGAATAGTTGGTCTGATTTCCTGAATGGTGTAGAACGATGAATGTAAAACTTGAGACAGCGTTTCACATCCAATGAATGCAATGAACGTTCAGCAGAAGTTTGTGGATCAGGAAAGAAAGTCTTTAGAATGACAGGTTCATTGAGATAGAAATCACTTGGAGCTTTCGGGATACTTTTGGAGAACTGGAGAAAAGGAGGCTGAATTGTGAATGCCTGGATGTCACTGACACGCCTAGATGATGTCAAGGCGAGCAGCAGAGCAACTTTCCACGTGAGGAATTTTAAGCCTGCTGAGTGGATGGGCTCGAAAGGAGGTAGGAGAAGCTGAGACAAAACCAGATTTAGGCGCCAAGCAGGTGGAGGGCGACGAATGGGTGGAAAATTCCAGAAGAGGCCTTTGAAAAACTGTTGAATGACTCTAGAGGAATACAGTGATGTGAAACCATCATGACGGAAGAGGGAAAGTGCTGCCAGAAACATCTTAAGAGTGGAGTGAGAAAGTCCCGACTTTGTAAGGGATAGAAAAAAAGGGCAGGATCTGTACAGGTTTGGCGGTCATTGGATCCAAGGCTTTGGTGTGGCACCAGACACAGAAATGCTTCCACTTCAGCTGATAGGTTTTAATGGTGGATGGAGCGCGAGCGTGCGCCAACACTCTGCAATCTGCGTCGATGGTTAGACATGCAAATTCATTGTGTTCAGGTTCCAGGCATGGAGCTGGAGGTATGCCGGATCTGGGTGGCAAATCTGCCCTTGCTTCATCATGAGGAGGTGAGGCAGAGGATGAAGCGATATTGGCTCGTTCTGGGAAAACAAAAGAAGGTCCGAGAACCATGGGCGTCGCGGCCACTTGGGTGCGATCAGGATGACATGACAGGGTTGAAGCCTCATCCTGTGCAACAGGCGCGTAATCAGAGGAAGCGGAGGGAAAGCGTAGATGAGTTCGTTCGACCAGTTGATCGAAAATGCATTTCCGCTCGACTCTCTGTGGGAATGACGACTTGCAAAGCGTTGGCATTTCCTGTTGGCGGCAGTCGCAAAGAGATCCATCAGCGGCTGGCCCCACTGATGGAAAATTAACTCGAGAGTTGGTTGGTTGAGTTCCCACTGATGATTGTCCGAGAGAGACCTGCTGAGTGAGTCCGCCAGAACATTGGAAACACCCAGCACATGGATGGCTGTAAGATGAACTTAATGATGAATCGCCCAGTCCCATATCTCCTGTGCTTGTCGGGAAAGCAGAAGGGACCTCGTGCCGCCCTGCTTGTTTAGGTAGCGCATGCTGGTGGTGTGGTCTGTTCTCAGATTTCAGGGCAAGGAAGATCGCAAGAAGCTCTAGGCGGTTTATATGCCAAGTGCGCTAGATTGCAGTCCACTTCCCTTTTACCGACATTCCTTCGAGGTGCGCTCCCCAACCCTCCAGGGACGCATCGGTTGTGAGCGTCAGAGTCGGAGTTGCGTCTTGAAAAGACCGACCCATAGATATGTTCAGAGGGTGAGACCACCACTCCAGTGCCACCTGAATGCGGGGCGTGAGAAGGATCCTGTTGTTGAATGACCCTGAAATCTGCTTCCACTGCTTGTCTAGTTCCTCTTGTACGACCCTCATATGTAGCCTGCAGTAGGGGGATCAACTGTATGCACGAGGAAGCCATGCCCAGGAATGATTTCAACATCCGGACTGAAACGTACAGCTTTGACTGCAGGAATCGTACCATCTTGAGCATGCGGTCCTTTCTTTCCTGGGAGACGAAAACCTTTGCCAGCCGAGAATCTAGTGAGGCTCCTAGAAAATCTCGCCGCTGAGACGGGCGAAAGTGTGATTTCTGGCAATTGATGGAAAAGCCCAAGTTTTGAAAAAGAGAGATGCAAACCTGAGAGTGCTGATTTGCCAGCTGGAGGTTCGGGGCCTTTATAAGACAGTCGTCCAGGTATGGCCGTATCTGTATCCTTTTTTATTGATTCGAAGACATCGTCGACATGTTTGCCGAAGAGCGAATCACCGTCATATGGTAGATCGAGTACTCTAGCCTGAACCTCCGGGCGAAATGCTGTCGATTTTAACCAGCCTTGACGCCTCAAAACAGCAGCCCCAGCCAATTGCCTGAATCCCGTAGAGGAGATATCAAGGGCGCAGTCAATGATCTCTGAAGAGATCTTTTCTCCCTCCTGAATGATGGCTAGTGCTTCCGCACGGATGGCATCTGGTAATTGTGGAATTAACGTTGCAATTTCGGACCACATTTGGCGGTCATACCGCCCAAGAATAGCCAAGGAATTAGCCGCCCTTACAGTTGTGGCTGCCATGGTGGTAAACTTTTTCCCTATGGAGTCCAGCTTGCAGCCTTCCTGATCAGGGGGAGATGTGAGGTGTGGCAGGATTGCGGGACCTTTTTTGAGCTGCCTGAGTAATCACGGAATCCGCCTTAGGCTGTGAGACTAGGCATGCGGGAGAACCTGCTGGCGCTTTATACTTTTTATCAAGCCGGGATCGAATTTGGTCGTCCATCAATTTGAGACCTTCCTCCCAGATATGGTCGATTATCGGAATAGTGTGAGCTTGCCTTTGAGGTAAGTCTTTGAAATCGTAAAGAAAACAATCAGTCTGTTGGACTTCTAAAGTGAGGTGAAACCTCTTAGCAGCGCAGACCATTAAGTTATGAAAACTGCCAATGCCCACAGGAGGCGAAGCAAATGGCGACGTTGGTGGGGTTGAAGGTGTTTGAGCCCTGTAATCGTCCCACTCTTGAAGGCCGTTATGATCATCATCATTCTGATCTGTGTTGTGAGGGTCTTGATCCTCATTATCCCTATCCTGCTGGGTACGCACTGGTGACCTGGGTGGAACTGGTGCAGGAATTTGAGGCTGTGGAAGAGGTTGCGGCACTGGAGAAACAGGCTTAGATGGTGGGAATCTGCGATTATAATCGTCCAGCATGTGCTGCAGATTCATTACCAAAGACAGTGGTATCTGTGTCGTCTGTTCCGCAATAGGTGCCTCTGAATTGTCTACAGCAGTGTTTCCCAAACTGTGGTCCGCGGACCCCCAGGGGTCCCTGACACATTCCCAGGGGGTCCGCAGGCAGCAGTTTTAAAAGCACTGCAAAGTATCTTGTTTAATTAGCTGTGTTCAAAGAACAATAAAAGTGTCAAGATAACAACAATGATTAATGTCCCTGCTGGAGAGACAAGAGAGTTGTGTCCAGTGGCAGCTTTTACTGAACTAATGTAGCACAGAGGGTTAATATGCCTACTGCAAAGAACTTGTATCATGCATTTTCAAAAACAGTATTTTATAAGGAAACTGTCATCAAACAGCTGCTTGCAAACTGCAAGTACAAGTTAGTGACTTATGTTTTTTCTCAGTCTTTCCTTATCCTTATGCTTCTAAAAAGGTTTATTTGGGTTTAATTTTTATTGTTAAAGCCAATGCTAACCACTGTGTTATGTTCTGAATCCAGACTTTGTGCTTCTCCAGACCAGCACTCTTTAAAAATGCCTACCAGTATGAATTACATGTGAATTCTACACCTTGTAGTCCCCTTTGCCTTATGTAACATTTTCTCTACACTGATTGACACATATGATTCACTGTCTCTATATGTGTGTGATGTAAAGTGCTCTGACATCCTACAATGGTATGAGAGACGCTATAAAAAATGAAATACATATGACAGAGAGGCTATGGAGCGATGAGAGGCACTGTTGGAGGGTGATAGTTGGGGAATCATTGAAGAACCCCCAGAAAGATTGTCGCATTCTTGTGCATAGTCAGGTCTTCATTTACTATTCTTTAAAAGCTAATACTATTCAATATATAATGATAACTCTGTTGTAGAATACACCATTATTTCCTAAATTTCTTAAGGGGAGAGCCTCCCAAAGCCCCCTTTGTAGGGGTCAGGCTCAATCACTGCACTTGGTGTGCACCGTATGGGCACTGGTCTGAAATAATTTGCCAGGGCTGCTTTGGGTTTCCAGTCTGGCCCGGGCAGGAGCAGGAGCCTTGTACTGCGAAATAAAGGCAACCATTGAAAAGTCACGGAGATGCAGCACCAACCTTCCCATTAACTTTTTTTGTTTTCTTGCAAATTCTTTCAATATAAAATACAACAGAAGTGGCGGATAGTGTCACTAGCCTCCTTGGCTTAACAGCACACTTCGCCACTTCAGAAACGCAGGGCTGCACCATATTTACAAGAATATGGTGCAGCCCGGCGTTTCCCCAGTGCTGGCGCTACACTTAACAGGGGAAGATTGTTTATGTACAGGAAGGTCCCCCTTCCTGCACATAAACAATCTTTAAATGTAATTTTGTCACTTCTATGTGTGCTGCTTAATACAGCACACTAATAAGTTACAAAATTTCATTTTCTAAAAGGTTGTTGATGTGCAGGAAGGGTCACCTTCCTGAACATAAACAATCAAAGATGTTTTGCAAAAACAAAGAGAAATGAAGCATTTCTCCTTGTTTCGCCAAGTTCAGACCAGGTTTTCCCTGGTCTTAATTTTGGCGCTGCTTCCCATTTATGCTGCCCTTGTAAATAGGGGGCAGCGTCAAAATCAATGGGTGTTGCAGGGGAAACGCCCATCGCAACACCCACTGCCCATCCTTTTCACGCTAAGCATTGGGTGAAAGGGGGTCTTATTTACAAGGCACCATTAAGCCACTTTAAGTGGCTTAACGTTGCCTTGTAAATAAGGCAAAGCCCCTATCGCCACGGTAACATCTCAAAAAGTGATATTCCCATGGTGATAGGGGCTTTAAATATGCCCCCAAATCATTACTAATTCGAGTATTTGTTTTGTGTGCACACGTGTGTTAATTATTTCTGAATTACTGTTTTTATGTTTGAAATTTAAATCCTACAAATTGCTTGGGGGTCCCCGGCTTCCAGTGGTGGCTCAATGGGGGTCCTCAGGAGTCAAAAGTTTGGGAACCACTGGTCTACAGGAAATAGATATGCCCCATCTTAGACGTTCTCTTCCTCCTCTTCATCATAATCTTGGCACTTGATGTGTAGCTCGGATGGGCTAGACGCTTGTCTAAAGACATTCTCCACCTCTGAACCATCATTGGAGTCCTCCTCCGCAGACTGAAACAATTGGTCAGGAAGAGTAGAACCACTCTTTATAGGACTCAACTGTATAAGAGGCACCCTTTTAAGCGTGGAAGCAGTGACCACTGTGAAGGTGGTAGCCGTGGCTAAAGGATGGTGCAACGTCGAGGAGCCAGTCGACGTGGTGGTGGAAGATCCAAAAGCAGGTTGAGGCGTCTGCGCCGTGTCCACGGACAAAGAATCCATAACTGTAGACGGATGTGATTTAGCCTTCGTCAAAGAAGATTTTTTCGCCGTCGACTAAGTCGTCGACGAGGGAAGAGCCTTGCTTGTCGACGAAGATGGTCCCGTCGACGATGGTTGGGCCGTCGACGGGGTGGCAACCGTCAACGAAGTCGTCGTCGACGGTGAGGCAGTCGTCGAAGTTGTCGTCGACGATGAGGGTCCAGTCGACAGACGGCGGCCCGTCGACGATGCTGTAATCTTGGTCGACGGCGAGGAGCGCGTCGACGAATGACGCGTTGACGGTGGCTTCTTCGTTGACAGTGTTGATTTGACAATCGTCGACGAGATCTTTAAGATAGTGGTAATGGGTCTCACCTCATGGGTCGTCGTCGACTAGGTGGACGTCGTCGACATAGTTCTCTTAGACCTTGAACATGTCGTCGTGGAGACAGCATCCACAGATTTCGTTGTTGTCTATGTCGTCGACGGACGCGTCGGCGAGCCAGTCGATGAGCCAGTGCCCGTTTTTCAGGATGATGGCATGGCTTTGGACAGTGACGCCAGAGAGCCAGGTCCCGTAGGCGCAATTGGAGGTAAATCCTGTGGGGAGATATCCATAGAGATTTCCACAAGTCTACTTTTCTTGAGAAAAGGAGAATGCATTTCCGTCTCCGACCCACGCTTCTGAGAGGTCTTTGACTGGAAAGAAGAGACACTCTCAACCTCTGAGACCACAGTGTCAGTTGTCTTCAACTTCTGTAGCCACAGAAGGAGACGGGCCTCTCTGTCCCTTAAAGTTTTAGGTGGAAAAGTACGGCAGTACTTACAGTTCTTCACTTCATGGTCCGGGTAGAGACAGTAAATACATTTACTGTGTGGATCTTCATGAAAGAGACGCAATTTTCCACATGATGGGCATGGTTTGAACAAAGATTTCCTTGAGGAAGACATCTGAGAAGAAAAACAGCTATGTAAGAAGAAAAAAACTGAGCAGAGCTCAGGGAGACTCCCTAAACACGATGTGCGGTAGAAAATCTGAGGACTTGGGCTTCTGAGGAGAAGGTTCTAGAGGGAGCTACAGCCTGATTGGCTAGAATGCGGACCAAAACATAATGACACTGATATGTTACTAAAGTGAGTTCTCCCTTAGGCTTTCTATGGGCCTATTCTGTTCTATGGTACTTTTAAACTTTAGATATTTTACTGCATTATGTATGTATATATGTAATTATGGTAATTTTCATGTATATATGCATATATTACTGCTATTCTATGTACCGAGGGACTCCCACTTCAACGACGGGGAATATTCAAGCATGTGAATCTATGAAAGACACCCCTAATACTGGAGAAAGGGTGAAACTTTCAAAATGATGCATTAGCACACCAAGTTTCTCTGGCACCTTCTAAACTCCAAAACCTTAGTCTCAAATGTGTTGACCACTCTATATTCTCTTCTATTTATAGTTCTCACCAATTGACTGTGTGCTGTTCGGCTCACCTGTAGGCTGTGATGCACTAAATGCTGGAAAGGCTACGTGCTAGAACTATGAGTATCAATGATAAAATAGAAATCTGACTTCCATCTAAGATGGCGGAGTGAAAGCAGTTTTACAGGAACCATTGAGACCCCCGAAATACCCATCTCTGTTTTGTACCAAGCTTTGCCTGGATGATGCCAATGGGGAGTCGCAGGAATCTAAAACATGTTCTGTTATAGGCAGTTAGTATACCGCAAACAACTCTCTCCAAAAGGGGTATCTCAGCGCTCCACAGAACTAAGACAAGAGGACCCATCAAAAAAGCCTAGTCGTCAGAATTCTTTAAAACCTCCAAAGTTGGAACAAGCACAAATGTGGTGGGGGAGTTTGTTCCAATGGTGGGGGCATTGTAGGAGAATGACTGCGCCATATCTTGAAGTATCGATAGAGCAGGAACTTAAAGCTTTATTCTTTGATCTGAGATTTCTGCCAGGGCAATATGGAGTAAGCTTTGCCTGCCAAAGATCTGTAAACGAGACCGAGAAGCTCGAACAGAGAATGCTTTCTGACCGGTAGCCAGTAAAGAGCTTTTTTTTTTTTTTTTTTTTTTTTAAACTTTATTGTCAAGTAGGCAAAGAAGTTATTCACATTTCCATTATTCATTATCTGTATCACATTTTCACATATTTTTCCCAAGAGACGGATAAAGCACAGTATAATCTGATGTCTGAGTCTGTACTTATTCTACGAGTACGGAAAAAGGAATTGCAACTATTTCGTACAGAGTCTCACTGAGCAACGTGCCATACCCTATTCTAGTTCGTATTATGCCCACGTACAATACAGCAATTGGTTCCCAGTAAGTTTAACTAACAAAGATAAAACGATTTCTACAAAAAAACTCCCAACTAATGCCATCACTTCAATAAATTGTTGTACCCTTTCATAGACAGTTGTCATCCACTGCATATAATCTGTACGATGTTCAAATGTAATGTCGCGTTCACGCTCCATCCCACTACAAAGCAGATTATCAGATACCAGCCCCCCCCCCCCCCCCCCCTAATCTTCATCCTCCTCTGAGTCTAGTTCCTCGTCTTCTGGTAGGGGTGCACATGGTTCACCTCTATATTTATTCCACGGCATCCATACCCTATTCCATTTACGGGGACAGGCCCGCAGTACGTATACCGCCCTTTCTTTTACCATCAGAAGGTCCATATTTCTAATCCAACCAGCCACTGTGGGTAAGTCTTGAGCACCCCATTTTTGTGCAATGTCCCTTTTGGCCACCGTTACAGCCAACGTGACCCACAATTGACCATATCTGTTCAGGTCAGTAGGGTCCCAAATGTTCAGCAGGCACTTACGGGGCTCAGGCAGGAGCGACACCTCAACGGTTTGGGAGACTGTGCGCATAATTTGTCTCCATACTTCCTGGATCAAAGGACAATCCCATATTGTGTGGAGTAGAGTTCCCTCCTCCCCGCACCCTCTTAGACAGAAGGGGTGTGGTGCCCGTTGTATCTTGTGCAGAAGTGTTCTGGTGTAGTAGGTGCGGTGTAAGATCTTGAGTTGGACTAACCGGAACCTAGCCGAGATGCCCACCTCCCTTGGTGACGCAAGGGCCTCATTCCATTCAGTGTCATCCATGTCCCCTAGTTCCCCTACCCATCTCTCTCTAAGCTTCTGTGTGGGGTCCGCCAGGTTGTTAACCAGTTTTTTGTAGGTGAGAGAGGTCGCCTTCTGTTCCATGAAGTCTGTCAGTAACCTGTCCTCTAGTGGGGACGAGTCCGGGAGTGTTGTGTCAGGTGGAATTACGTGTAGAAGGGCGTGTCGGATTTGCATATATCTGAATGTTTCATTAGGCCCCATACCATATTGGTGCTGTAGCTGTGAGAATGGAACCACCGAGCCCTTGTCCCAAAGATCCCCCACTACCGAAATCCCTATCTGGTCCCAGTGTGCGAAGCCCCTGCTGGACCGTAAGTTACCCAATGATTTTGTGTCCCATAGCGGTGTCATTCTGGTGATTTTCCCTTTCCACCCCAGTCGAGATTGTGCTGTATGCCATAAGGTTGTCGTATGTAACGTCGGTCCAAACAATTTCCGAACCTGCGAGTGATTGTATAACACGGAGAGCATGCCGTCCGTCCCCAACTGCGACCAGTCCGCCTTGTATGCGGGGTCATCCCGCGGGATGTGGATCCAGTGATTAATCACCTTCAGTTGGGATGCCCAGTAGTACAACTGAAGATTGGGTAGCGCAATCCCTCCCTCATACCAGCTTTTCACTAGCTTGTCCTGTGCTATACGGGCTGGACCATTGCTCCACAACAGAGCAGATACCAACGCAGCGACTTGTTGGAAGTATCGTGGAGCCACTACATGAGGGGTATTTTCTGACACATAGAGAAATCGAGGAAGAGCCATCATTTTATACAATGCTGCTCGCCCAAGGAGGGTTAACGGCAGGGTAGCCCAGTACTTAACGTCCGCCCGTAGACGTGTCAGAGGTGGCACCAGGTTCGCGGTGTAAAAGTCTGCTGCATTAGTGGTAATGAAAATGCCCAGGTATTTAAATGAGTCAGTCGTCAACTGCAGGGGGCAGTCATCTCGCAATAGCGGCTCCGGGCCCTTGAGTACAAATATTATAGATTTTGACCAATTCAGGGTGTAACCTGATGCTTTTCCGTGTTCATCGCACAGAGTCAACAGGGCAGGAATGCCCTCATTGGGATTGGTCATGTAGATCAGCATATCATCTGCATATAGGGACACCTTATCTTCCCACCCGTCCTCCCATACGATGCCCCGAAACAGCGGTGTTGCTCTGAGCAGGACAGCCAGCGGCTCCAGTACTAACGCGAAGAGTAGGGGCGAGAGCGGGCACCCTTGTCTGGTTCCGCGTCCCAGGGGGAAGGGCCGTGAAATGTGTCCATTGGCCACCACCTGTGCCATTGGCGACGCGTACAGTAGCCGTACCTATGCTATATATTTCGGGCCGAAGCCCATACGGGCAAGGACCGCAAAGAGATATTCCCATTCGACCAGATCGAAAGCCATTTTGGCGTCTAGGGATAAGATGACAGCTTGTTCTGTAAGGAGATGCGCGCGTGCCATAACCCCGTGTACTCTCCGCAGATTCAGAGCCGTGCTTCTGTGCGGCATGAAACCTGATTGGTCTGGGTGCACCAGGGTGTGTAGGTGCTTGGTCAGGCGACTAGCTAGGAGTTTCGCTAGGATCTTCGCTTCTACGTTAAGCAAGGAGATGGGTCGGTATGAGGTACATTCTGTCAGCGGCTTGTCCGGCTTAGGAATGGCTACTATCGTGGCCATGCGTTGGTCCAGAGGGAGTTCAGCTTTGTCCAAACTCTCTTTATACATATCCAGCAGGGGTTTGCTCAACAGGGGGGCCGACGCTTTGTACCATTCCACGGGTATCCCGTTAGGACCCAGCACCTTGCCAGATTGCAACGACTGTATTGCCAATTGGATTTCAGCGTCTGTTAAGTCAGCGTCCAGTTCTTGTTGCGCTTCTTGCAAGAGCGCGGGGATGCTAATGTGGTCGAGCGATGCTAATGCCTCCCGGTCCGTGACAGCCCTAACCGGTGTGTATATTCCCTGATAATGGTGTGCCAGGGTGTTTACTATTCGCTCAGGGTGTGTTAGTAGCTGGCCGTCCTGTGCATACAGTCTCTGAATACCTCTGTTGCAACCACCCCTCCTGTCCAACCAGGCCAGCATCTTCCCGGCTTTATCTCCCACGTCATATACCATGTGTGCTGTGCTCGCCAAGTGTCCTTTGGTAACCGTCGTGAGATGGGCCAAGAGTTGTTGCTGTCTGAGGTGTAGCGCATGTGCGGTGTCAGGGGTGGGGTCTGACATGTGGGCGGTGTTCGCGGTGTGTAGCGCCAGTTCTAATTGTGCGAGGTCACTTCTGGAGTCTCGTTTGTGCCCCGTGATAGCCGCTATTGCTGCGCCGCGCAGGACTGTTTTGTACGCCTCCCAGAGTACCGAGGGCGAGGACACTGTTCCTATATTTTCTGTAAAATAGTGTGTCGTAGCTAATTTAAGCTTCTTCCTTATATCAGAGACTTGCAAGTAGTTGGGGTATATTGGATAGAGCCTGGCGTGTTTTTTCTCTTTATTCGTGATATGGAGGGACACCGGTGAATGATCAGATATACCTCTGGGTAGGATCTCTAATTTGTCTACTGACCCCAGTCCCACCCCCAAAAAGAAGAGGTAGTCAATACGCGAGAGACTGTTGTGTGTAGAGGAGTAGTGTGTGTATTGAGTGGCTGTGGGATTCAATTGACGCCAAACATCTGTGAGTCCTAATGCGGTTAAAAAACTAGGAAGCGTGGAAGTCCCCCTCTGGCGCTCCCGCACGGGAAAGGTGTCCAACATTGGGTCTGTTATGGCATTAAATTCCCCCCCCAATGATCATGTCACCCTCAGGAAGGTCAATGAGAAATTGACCAAGCGCCGGCAGAGCCGTAGAGTGTAGTGCTGGGGGGATGTACACTGATACCACGTTGAGGGGTCTTCCTTCCCATTGGCCATACAGCGCCGCAAACCGACCCTGGTCGTCCGTTCTGCGGCTTTCAATCATAAAAGAGGAGTTTTTCTTAAGGAGTATCCCAGTGCCCCTGGACCCTGTTGTGAACTCCGCATGTACCGCCATGGCATACCCACGTCTGTCAAGTGCTTTGCAGGTAGACCCCGCCAGGTGCGTTTCTTGCAACATCACCAAGTCAGGCCCGTGACGTTTGATGGTTTGAAGGACCAACCCCCTTTTAAT
Organism: Lissotriton vulgaris; assembly: GCF_964263255.1. Taxonomy (NCBI): domain Eukaryota; kingdom Metazoa; phylum Chordata; class Amphibia; order Caudata; family Salamandridae; genus Lissotriton; species Lissotriton vulgaris. The sequence goes on from NC_141691.1 coordinate 1,475,756,671, forward strand.
TTTGTCCCCTAGGCCTCTAACATTCCATGAGAGCAGCTTTAAGGGGGAAACCACTACCATTGGAGAGCCGCCGTCAGCGGGTGTATCTCGAGCCTGTTGGGCCATTCGGGTCCGTGATTAGTGTTGCTGATGTGTGGAAACGGAGCGCAATATGCATGCGATGACTCGTGTTAGGGTACCAGAAGTGTACGGCCTGTAGTGCGACCGTGTTCCATACTGAAGTGGTGATGGCTGAGAACAATAACCATAACATTACAACTTCCCCTCCCCACCCCCTCCCTGCTTCCCTGCACCACGGACGAAAACCCACCCGCATCCCCAACTTGGCAGAGTGCTTATTCCCATCCCCGTCCATCTTACTTGCTCGTGGGGTTGGTGAGACCCCCTACAGGCACCGGCCAATGCCCGCCCTACTCAGCTCCATCAGCGCCAAGTCCCAAGGGCTATAAACCCGTAGTTTCTCATGCAGCCCAGTCAGATCAGCCCCTAACAGGTTGTCCAGAGTCAAGTGGGTCCCTTTCAAGATCTGAGTCTAGTGCTGTCGCGCCGTCTTCATTCGTGGGGTTTCCCGATGGGTGATCCGCCGGTCTTCCGTTGCGCTGGTGTTGTCGGTCTCTGTGCGGACGTTGGGGTTGGCCCACCTGCCTCCATCCATCAAGCCATTCTCGAGCTACCTCCGGCGTGTCAAAGAACCAAGTTTTTCCTTCGGCCACTATGCGCAATTTGGCGGGGAATAGCATGGAGTATAGCAATCCTTTATCTCGCAGTGCCTTTTTCACATCCGTGAACGATTTTCTGCGCCTAGCTACTTCTGCTGTGTAGTCCGGAAAGAAGGCTAAAGTTGAGTTCAGTATCCGCACAGGTGGGGAGACTCTTGCCGCCTGTAAGATCGCGTCTCTGTCCCTAAAATTGAAGAGCCTGGCCAGTACAGGCCGCGGAGTGGCACCTGGCTTGGCCGCTCCTCCAGGAACTCGGTGCGCTCTTTCAACAGAAAAGAAGTGAGAGGCCTTTAGGTTTCAGCTGGGTTTTGATTAGGTCCTCGACGTATAAGTCCATCGCGGCTTTACCTTCCGATTCCGGCAGGCTTAGGATGCGGACGTTGTTTCTTCGTGAGCGCCCCTCCTGATCGTCGAGCTTCTCCTGTAACTGTTTAGTGACTTTTTCCATGCGTTCCATGGCTACTTGCAGGTCCGACGTGTCCTCGATGAGTGATTTTGTGACTACCTCCACCTGAGATACTCTCTCTGTCATTTTCTGGAAGTCTGCCCGAAGCAGAGTGACCTCGGAGGAGATGGATCCCACTGTCGTCCGGACTTCGTTGAGGGTCTTCATAATGTCCTCTAGGGTCACTTTTGGGGTGCCACTCTGTTCTGGAGTCGCGCCAGTTGAGTGGCGGCTGCCATTCTGGGATTGCCCATGTTGACCGTATGCGAATTTATCAAGCTTCGCCTGCGTCGTCGTGCCTCTTGTGCCTTTCCCGGCCATGTTGTCGTGGTGGTGAAGGAGTTATGCGCACTCGGTTGCTGGGCAGTTCGCGGTCTATGAGCCGCGGAACTCTCCCTGGGGTCTGGCTGCAAAGTGTGTGTTCCCCGGTTCCAATGGGTTCTCTGTGGTCCCCCCAGGGCCTAGATGTGGTGCAGCCAGGAATTGCTAAGGTCAGCGCGTCGTCCTCCGATAAGGTTAGGTGTGGCCTGTGGCGTGGTTGCTCTCGCACTCAGCGCGTGTTGTAGCGCTACTATTCGCGGCACTGTGGCGTCTCTTTCAGTGGGGTCTCGCCGGGGGGCCCCCAGCGCAGTGCGCCCGATCTTCCCCGCTCACTATTGCAGCAATGCCAAGTCGGGACCGTCCAAATCAACAGGGCTCCACACTAGTCGGGCAGCACCGTGGACTCCTCTACATAATGCCGCCTCCGTGTGATGATATTGGGGCTCAGATGTGCCCCTCCGTCGTTTGGGGGTAAGTCTTGGTCTGCCAGCAGCGCGGGGAGGCGGCAGGACCCCCAGCTCAGATCTCCTTACCCTGCTGTAGGAGTGACGGGTCTGGTTGCTCGCTGGCTCTAATATGGCGCCGTCCGGGGCCCAGGGAGGCCCTCGTCCCTGCCGGTTATTTTCCTGCTTTTAGACGGTGCCTGCGGGCAGTCCCGGTCTGGACGGCTCCTTCGGACCACACAGTGGGATTGCGCCGGAGAAGTGGTGTGCTCGCGTACCTCTCGCGGCAGAAGGCAGCAGTGGCCGGCCGGCGTCTCAGCTCCCGGGCCGGGGATGTTGAACTTCCGCCCGGGTCCGTCGGCCACTTTAGGTCGGTGCGGCTAGGCAGGTGCAGGCCTCAGATCGCCGTCTCAGGATGGATCAGTTCCTGGCGTCCGATTTCCACCGGGATTGGAGCAATTAGCGCCGCTCGGGCCCCCGAGCCGATGTCGCTCCTTTGAGCGGGCCAAAAGTCGGATCAATGTTCGGATAGGTGACGCGGGCCGTTATGCCTGGAGGAGCTCCCGCTTCAAGCTGCCGCCATGCTCGGCAGTTGGCCACGCCCCCTCCAGTAAAGAGCTTTTGAAGGTGGGGGCCAAGGGCGAGCCCGGAGAGAGCTTACAGACCAGGCGCGCCGCCGTGTTTTGGACTACCTATAATTTTGAAAGAAGAGTTTCATTAGTCACCACCAGTAAGGCTTTGCCATTGTTGAGATGACTCATATTGAGGACTTGAACCAAAGCTCTTCTAAACCTCAACAGGAGCCACTGGGACACTTTTTAAAGCAAGCGCATGGTGCTAAGGAAATGCCACAGATTGACATAACCAGTTTTCCTTGAGAGATTCACATCGACCAGAAAACCACTGTTTTTTACTGCCGACCTAGGGCGACGAGCTGGTCCCAACTCAGGCTACCAGTCTTCAGGACCAGATATCCTGTACCTTGACAAACAGCAGAATATCTGTCTTGTCTCTATTCATTAGCAGACAGTTGAGAGTAATCCAAGTGGCTACCTTCCTCATGCAGTCAGGAAAATCGAATTTAAGCGTTCTCCAGATCTTGCACAAATTAGATTATTAAAAGGAATTTGCGAAAGGATCTACAACTGTGAGGGGAGAGTTTCCCTTGCCACCCAAAATTATTCATGCAGTCTGTGTGTGGCAATCAGCATAAACAGCACACCGATGTCCGATACAGTGAAAACAAAAGAAGTTGGCATCATTAGAGACAATGTCTTCATTCCAGCTGTATCTTTCCCTAGTGGATCCCTGCATGAGGACTGACAGAGCATACATGCTTGGGATCAGCACAAGAGGGCCCACTGGATACCAGAGAGTTTTTATATAAAGAAACTTGAAGAGGCTGGCACAGCCCAGGCAACAAACTGTACACATACCACTCTAAGGACCATCAGTCTGCGGGGCGAGCTTAGCGAGGCAAGACAGACAGACAAATAAATCCTATTATTATTTTGACTTTGTTGGAATAAATCCTTGACTGCAAATCAGCTCCCAGGAGTGCCATTCCTTCCTCGAAGTGTGGGTTGGAAGCTCAGTTTATTCAGCAAAGATGGAACAACTCGACGTGTTTCAGGAAACACTCATGATCAAGGGAGTTTGTCCCGAAATGCATCGAGTTGTTCCATCTTTGCTGAATAAACAACTGCTTTGAAAGCCTTACGTGTCCGCGACTGCTGCAGATTTGACGAGGTAGCAGCGTGTGTTGGTGTTAAGAGGCTCGCCTCCTCGCTGCGGACCGCAGTTGCAAGGGAAAGGGCGACCACAGTGCATTGCACTGTGCTGCGGTTTTTCATTGATATATATATATATAGATATATATATATATATATCTACATATATATATATAGATATATATATATATATATATATATATATATATATATTCCATCAACTTGGCTCTTCTTTGTCGACCCCTGGCGCTTCTGGAACCGGTGCAGTATTCCTCAGCAGAGCCCTGCCGAATTTAATCAACCACACCTCCTTTTCAGGAATGAATACGCACTCGCAGGATCTCTTCTTTTCCAATTATTTATTCATCCACAGTTTCCAGCATAATAAATACTGACGCGTTTCGCCGCCAACTGATGGCTTGCTCACGGTTGATATTTACATTGACATTAACTACCTTTAAGGAGTGATTTCGAAACACACGTGATTTACTTGTCACTTCCTGTAATACTTGCTAAGCATCATGGGTTTTGTAGTTTGTTGGATATTTTAGTACACAGGTTTCCGTTTCAAACACCAAATTACAATTTCACAGATAATCATTCTCGATCACTATGTATCTTAAGTGCCCCACAGTATTCCAATGTTATCTTATTTGGCCCCTAAGGCTTTCAACCATTTTTAAACCACCCCAGATTTTATTGTTCCAACCGGTGATTGTGTTGGTGCAAACCAATTAATTTTGATTCATTGTCCTCATTCTCAACAAGTCACGGGTTCCTTCTATAAAATTAATTTGGGTTACCCTTTGATCTGGAATTCATTACATTTCTCGGTGTATGTTCTGAGGTTTTATGGGGTGTCGCCCTCTAGTGGGCAAAAGTTATACAGTGATTATTGGTCCCATTTATTTGAATTGGGTTCCCCTTTAAATCAGAATTCATTCCCTTTCTCTGTGTATGTTTTGAAGCTTTTGGAGGTGTCGCCCTCTAGTGGGCAATATTTATATGGTGGTTATTATTCCATTAAGGCCCTCCAGTGGGCTATTGAGTTTTAATTACATTATCGTGGCAAACTGAAACTCATTTGTGTTTAAGGGCTTGGTGTTAGTGTGTGTTCTTTTCCATATCCTCTTATCCAACCCTTATTTTTTCTCTTATTCATCATTTGTTCATTGTGCACATTTACAGAAGGTGAAAATTATATGTGTATAACGCTCCCCATACGACTATTAACAAATTGGTGCATTGTTTCTTTTTACAAATGTACATAAAGTTCCTCGCTCTGGTTCAGACCGTCCGGGTATAAAGTTCGAAAGTTCAATATTTGTCGTGATTCCCTGCATCTTAATTTTCGCTCTCTGTCCCCTCCTCTCTCATGAGGGACAATTGTCTCTAGAGCATAGAATTTCAGAAGTTTCCAGTCCCCATTGTGCGCAGCTTCCATATGTTTCGCAACGGCGTTGCCTCTGTCCTTGTTTACCGTCGCTCTTACATGTTCAAGGATTCTTTTTTTCAATTCTTTCTTTGTGCTGCCAATATATTTCAAAGCACATGGACATTCTATCACGTAAACTACAAACTCAGTTTTGCAGTTTATCAATTGTTTAATTACCCAAGATTTTTTATTGGGTAAGGTTACTTCTGTCTTGTTTACTGCAATCTGGCATACTTTGCACTGTTGACATTTCACAAAGCCTTTGCTTTTCAACCACTGAATGCCTTTTTTCTTTTTGTCCGGATCTTGATGGTGACTGTGCACCAACTTGTCTTTCAGAATTGTTGCACGTCTAAATGTTACTTCTGGGTGTTTCCCCATTATTTTGCCAGCAGTTTCATCCAGATGTAAAATTTTCCAATTCTTTCTTAGGATACTTATGATTTGTTTGGATTCTCTTGAGTGATTTATGATGAGTCTCACCTGTTGTTTTTCTGGCTGTGATATGTCCTTGTATTTAGATTTTATTTGTAGGATTTCTTCTCTCTTCTTTTCATTGGCTCGTGCCCAGCATTTTTCGATTATACCTTGCTTGTAGCCCCGTTGTTTGAATCTTCTTGCCATGTCGCAACTGTTCATTTTCCATTCTTTTTCTTGAGAGCAGATGCGGCGTAATCTTAAAAATTCACCATACGGTATGTTGTCCTTTACTGTGGCTTTGTGAAAACTTTCAGCATGTAGTGTTGCATTTGTTGATGTCTCCTTCCTGTATAGTGTGGTTTCAACCTTGTTGTCATGTATGTAGATCTCTGTGTCCAGGAAAATTGCTTTGTCCCGACTTATGTTGTATGTAAATCTCAAATTTGTGTCTGTCGAGTTCAGAATCTCAAAATATGTTTCAAATTCCTGGGCTGATCCATCCCACACTATTAGGAGATCATCAATGTATCTCATCCATTTTGCTATTTTGTTGACGTGATGGTCATTATCTGGATGCCAGGCCACTTGTTGTTCCCACCACCCCATGGTGAGACATGCGAATGCTGGGCTAAAGGAGAAGCCCATTGCACAGCCTTTAACTTGCTGAAAAATGTCATCGCCAAAGAGAAAGATGCTTTGGGTAAGACACATCTCGATCATATCCAGAAGCATCTGATTATGTTTTGTGAATTGGATGTCTCTTTCTTTTAGAAAAAAGGCACATGCTGTTGTTCCAATGTTGTGGTCAATGTTCGTGTATAACGCAATTACGTCCATCGTAATGAACATGTAATTGGATTGCCATGGGAGTTCATGGAGATTTTTCAATAGGTCAGTCGTATCACGTAGATATGAACTCAAATTTAACACAAAAGGCATAAGAAAATAATTAATATAATTGGCCACTGGTTCCATAAGTGATCCCTTTGCTGATACAATTGGCCTCCCTGGTGGTTTAAGTGGATTCTTATGCACTTTCGGTAAGAAATAGATCGTGGCGGTTACCGGATGTTCAGTCATTAAAAATTTGCATTAATCAATATCGATCAGATTTTCACTTTGCCATTCCATGATCTTTTTATCTAGGTTTGTTTTGAAAATTTTTGTTGGATTCTGATCCAATTTTCTGTAATATTTTTTATTTCTCAATTGTGAATGGGCTTCAGTTATGTAGTCTTTTTTGTCAAGAATAACAATATTTCCGCTCTTGTCGGCCATTTTAATTGTTATCGTCTGATCTTCCATGAGATTTTTTAAAGCTTGTCTTTCTTTAAATTGTCACGATATTTCGTACCTTTGATTTTACAGATATCCTGAATTACTGCCTCCTGGAATATGTCGATTTTATTACCTTGTGGTAATTGAGGATAAAATTTTGGGGGGGGGGGTCCACTCAGTCCTGCTCCTTTTTGAGGAAAGACCTCCTCTTCTGTGATTGCATCACGATCTTCCATTATGTCGAGATTTACAAATTTACAAAATGTAATGAATTCCAGATCAAAGGGTAACCCAAATTAATTTTATAGAGGGAACCCGTGACTTGTTGAGAATGAGGACAATGAATCAAAATTAATTGGTTTGCACCAACACAATCACCGGTTGGAACAATAAAATCTGGGGTGGTTTAAAAATGGTTGAAAGCCTTAGGGGCCAAATAAGATAACATTGGAATACTGTGGGGCACTTAAGATACATAGTGATCGAGAATGATTATCTGTGAAATTGTAATTTGGTGTTGGAAACGGAAACCTGTGTACTAAAATATCCAACAAACTACAAAGCCCATGATGCTTAGCAAGTATTACAGGAAGTGACAAGTAAATCACGTGTGTTTCGAAATCACTCCTTAAAGGAAGTTAGATGTCAATGTAAATATCAACCGTGAGCAGGCCCTCAGTTGGCGGCGAAACGCGTCGGTATTTATTATGCTGGAAACTGTGGATGAATAAATAATTGGAAAAGAAGAGATACTGCGAGTGAGTATTCATTCCTGAAAAGGAGGTGTGGTTGATATATATATATATATATATATATATATATATATATATGTTGTGATTTGGGAAATAAACGCACATTAGAAACTTTTCCCAGTGTGGAGGTCCGTTCCTGCAATCATATGTTGTGAAGGAGTTACATGTGGACAGGATCTGGTGTCGAGATGTTAAGCTCCGGAAACAAATATACATTTCAAGATCTTGTCATAGCGGAACTTGTACAAATGCAAAATGTGGTAGACAACAGAAAAGAGAATCTCTCCATGGAAGAACGGATTGCATTGGACGCATTAAGTAAGAAAACAGAAATAACAATCAAACCCGCTGATAAAGGTGGGAACATAGTAATTTTGAATACAAGTGACTATGCAGAGGAAACTATGCGACAACTGAGCGACACAAACTACGAAAAATTGGAAATAAATTCAATTAATACCCTAACACTTGAATGAGGATTGAAAATCTGCGAATGGCAACAACAGGGCCTATTGAGTGATGAAGAAGCGCTATTCTTGAATAATGAGAATCCAGTTATGCCCACAATATATTTTCTGACGAAAGTGTACAAGACGCTTATCAAACCTTCAGGCAGGCCCATCACTTCCAGCTGCAATTCCTTGTATGAAAATCTTTCAATCTATGTTGATTATTTCCAGTCGCCTACGGTTACAAATATGAGTTCATATATCAAGGACACTAGAGACTTCTTAAGAACACTTACCAATACTGGATGGCAAATGGCTTTTATTTGATAACCATAGATGTAGTGTCATTGTACACCTCAATCAGTCATGATCTGGGTTTAAAGGCTGTGGAATATTTTCTAAGACAACGAAATGTCCAAGAATTGAAACATACAAAAATGCTCATGCAAATGATCGAACTGTGTTTCACCAGCAACATCTTCCTCTTTGATCACCACGTCTATGCTCAAACATGCGGTTTCATTTTCTCCCAGTTATGCGAACCTCCCTATGGGCTGGTAGGAGAAGTTCATAGCGTGGAATGAGAAAAAGTAAACATATACTAGCAAAGTGGAATTATGGCTGAGGTATATAGACGACCTCTTCCTCATATGGAATGGCAGCAAAGAGGACTTCAAAGAATACTTTACAATATTGAATAATAACTCAGTCGGTCTAAAATTCACATACAATATGAGTAACCAACAGATTAAATTCTTGGAGGTGAATGTGTATATAAAGAACAACCAAATCCACACCAAACTATCAGAAACCAACGGCGTCGAATAGAATTCTACATGGTTTGAGTTTCCATCCGAGTCAACTAATGACAAGTATTCTGTACGGAGAGTTTGTTCGAATGAGAAGAAACTGCTTGGAAGAAAAAGTAATGCAAGAAGCCTTTAAAGAAACTGAACAACGTTTCTAGAATAGAAAATACAAATACAGAGATGAAAATATTGGTCAGAAACGGGCTCAAGAGATAAGAGACTCAACATTGATGAACAAAGACAAAAATATCAAAAACAAAGAGGATGACAATGCGATAAGAATGATCACAACATACAACCAGGAAAGCTACAAGATCAAGAAAGTTCGCCTTAAAAAACAACCTGATATTGGAAGTACAATCGTGATGGACCTCTGATAACGTACCGAAAAGTACCGTCATTGAAAGACAAACTTATCAGAAGTCACTTCTCAAAAGAGAAATCCAGCAATTGGCTTAGCGACAAACAAACAGGCTTAATCCGCTGTAACAAATGTAAAGTCTGCAAAATTGGCCAAAACACAAAAGAAGTTAAGGATTTCAGAGGGAAAATCTTCCATATCAGAGAAAAAAATAACATGTGATACATCATATTTTGTTTATATGATCGAATGCCGATGTGGCCAGAGGTACATCAGAAGTACAATTTATCCCTTAAAAAAGATAATCTTAGAACATCTAAGGGTGATCAATAACAAGAACATGAACTATGTGATTTCCAAACACATACACCAACAACATACAACTGGTTGGCGAAACATCAAATGTTTTGGAATCGCAGTCATGAAAAAGAAGGAGAGGGGTGGCAGTCCGACCTCGAAACCTGGGCACCTGCTGAGCAAAGTGCGCACCGAATCGGGACTGTTTGTTTGAAATAAGGATATTCGGCGGCGCCCATCATTGAAACGCTATTCTGGATACATTGTATCCACTAAAGACGCTGTGCATTACTAAGTGTTGAGATCAAAGAAGAAGCCTTCGCGCTTTCTATGGCAATCCGAAAGCGGAAAGTTTAACAATCAAAGCGGCGACTTGCCAAAGCAAGTCAATAAAAGATAACTAAGTCATCAAAGGCCATCCAGAAATTAAGGAATGATGGAGCACCAGGACCAAACGGGATACTGGAATCGGTATTCAAAACGGCACTGGTTTTCTGGGCAGCAGTTTTAACTCCGCTTTTTAATTACACTTTTTGTGACATTGAGGATACCGGACTCCCGGAGGAGTTCCATACTCTTTCCCATCTTCAAGAAAGGTGACTGCTGCAAACCATCCAACTATAGGCTTGTCGCCCTTCTCGTCCTAGAAGCGAAGGTCTACGCTCAAATACTCTTGAAGGACTTGGAGTCATGGGCTCATGAAAAAGGCATATTTCCATTTTATCTATTAGGTTTCAGATTACACTCTTCAACCATGAACAACATTATAGCACTGGTACACGTATCCACACAGGCGGTTAAGAAGATGTGCCCACCATTGTTCTGCTGCTTCAATGACTTTAGCACAGCTTTAGACAAAGAGGACCACAGAAGAATATGGGGGAAATTAACCACCTGGGGAATTCCACCCAAACTATTAAGGGTAATAACATCGCTATATGAAGGGACTTGGGTTTGGGCCAAAACAAACACAGTGACCTCCAAACTTCCTACAAATAACAGGCTCAAACAGGGCTTTGTATTGGCCTCCCTCCTCTTCAATTTCTACACTGCAGACTTGGGGGCCGCTCTGCAAGGTGCCAGCTTATTAGCTCCAAGGGTGGCCAGGGAGAGACTACCGGTCTTGCAATACGCAGATGATACAGTAGTAATGGACCACACTAGAGAGGGTCTCCAGAGAGCCCAACATGTACTCGTTAGCTATAACCAGGATAACCATCTACTGGTTAATCAGGGTAAGACAAATTTATTTGTGTTTGGGAAACCAACACAGAAGGCAAGCGCACTGGCATCAGGAAGGTCCGCAAATTGGTACAGTAATAGCCTACAACTACCTTGGGGTCCAGTTTTCAGACAGGGCAAATTCAAATACCCACTGAAAACATCTTAGCACTAAGGCCAACATCATCCACTCATTGAAACAACTGAGCAATAACATGTTAAGCCCATCTGCCAAGCCAATACTGAGAGTCCTAAAAGCAAAACTGATACCGGCCATCAGTTACGGCCATTTCGCCTTCCCAGGAGCACTGCATAGGTTTTTAATCACAACCCAGGCAAAGGCATATAAACCAGTGCTGCTCGTACCGCAGCAAGCCAGAAAAACATTGCTGAGACTGGGGCTCGGCATTGGGAGGCCGGATCTGGCATACCTGGGGATCTAATAAAGCTCTACATCCAGGGCCTGAGGGCACCAGCAGATTCACTTAAACATCCATTGAAGTTTGTTTTTGAGGAGGAAAGCTCCGACTGGCACATCAACCATGGCCAGGCTATTGCCACACTGAGGATTGACGCAGTTAGTCTACAACTACCTGATATTCCTCTATCAGCTTGGAAAAAAGCAGTGAAGAGCAGGTACAGGTAACATTGTTTGAAAAAGATACTGAAATCTTCCGTCCAAGCTCGATCACAGAGTCACTGGATAAAACATACATCCTGGGAAAGGCTCAATCCTACTTATGTGAGGCTTTGACAATACAGGTCAGGAGGAAAAATACTCTGCATAAGACTTACCATGTTACGCATAACAGATTTTAATTCAGCATGGGCACATAAGGGGGAAATTGAAGCCTGTAAGATATGCTCCGACTTTATAGAATATTGGTTTCAACTCCTGTACTGCTGCCCCAAAATGAACAAGGAGCGTCAGTTCCTACTTCACCCGATACTCATCGCAAAGGGAGCGAGGACTTGCAGGGAGGCTTCATTATTGTGCTTCACTGAATCCACATCAAGTAATCTAGCAAGTCTGGGGACATATACGCACTTAATCAGGACTGCTATTAATGAGGCGTTACAAACTGATTCTATTCATTCGTTAGGCTAACCATTATACATATCTACTAGCACGGTGCACTTTACTCAACGAAGGAGGTAGCAGGGCGGGTCTCCGCTAGGCTTTAAGGGGGAGCCCCTCCAGGGTGACCATCTTCTTTTATCCAGAGTTTAACTCTTTAAACCTGACTTTTATGCTTTAACTCCATTTGTACCATTACACAAGTAATTGCAATTAACTTAGAGAATTAGCACATGCGAGCCAGGGACTATTGCTGATCCAAGAAGTAAGACACTAGCAGGGTTGGGTTGGGGTAGGGGGGAAACTATTGTAAACATTCTATTACTGTAATTATATTAATTAAATGAACAGTAAAAAAAAAAAAATACAATCTAAGAACCAAGATGTCTTAACCCCTTGGCTTCTAGAGCTAGGTCCTTCGGTGTGGCGCCTCCCTACGTGAGCAATAAATGCCACTCCTGGGGGGCGTGGCCAACAGCTGACAGATGGTCGCTTAGTGAAGAGGCTCAGAGTCCCAACACCAAATTTCCCCAGTATATTCAAAATTAATCTCAGCGCCAAGCACCCAAGATGGCAGCGGAAGACGGTATGAGGTTGCAGTTGTGGTGTGGCGCTCTAGTGTCCTTATCACGGGACGCTACAGGGCATGCTGGGAGCGCGGGCGGCAATCTTCCACACAGGGGTCGATGTGTGGGAATGACCCCTGCGCTCTCCCGGAGACTAAATAAAGTGAATTGAAACCTACTACGTGCGCAGCATATCATTAACCCAGCCAGACTAATTCTACAAATTGGCCGCGAGGCTGAGGGAAATCAGTGCGCTGTTTCCGGCACACCACAAGCGTCCACGCGAGGTCGGGCCATGGACCTTGGGGCAGATGGCCCCTTACGGGAGAGCGCGGCAGAGGGACACAAGGCTGGTTCAACGCCCGCCCTAATGCCTGCACAGCCACGCTACTGCAGAGCCTCAAGCGAGTGTGGGGACGGGTAATCCAGGCGGGAAGACACTACTAGCAGCACCTGACAGGGCACAGCTGCTCCCCACCGGACCGGCAATCCAGGTTTTGAGGACAGGAGCTGAGCACAGCTACCCCCAACCTACCGCCCTGCAGGAGAAGCCACAACACCGAGCGCTCTCACAGTAAGTGCTAGTGTGTGCTTGCTTGAAGACCAAATTAAGGCATCCCTGTACTACTCACCACCCGGTGCTACCCCACTGTGAAGCCCACGCAGCCCAAAGGGTCCAGCTACAGCAGTGTAGACAGGCCCCTTGCTCTACAATCCACCATAGTGTGCTGTCTGTCTATCTACACACAGGATGTGCCTCCTCTGCAGTTGTGGACAGTGGCGCATCCCCCCGCCACACGCACCCGACCCTGGCGCACAAAGGTCAAGACCACGCAAGTGACTACTTCACACACCAGGCTGGGTCTGCCCTTACATCCGGCCAGACAGCGCCCAGCAGTCCCCCGTCTACATCAGGTGGACCTCAGCTACAGTGGTCACCCAGCAGGTGTGCGCAGACATTCCCGCTCACAAACCCGGTCCCCTGCCTACCGAAACTAGGGGAACGGGCTATGAAGTGGGAAGACTGGAAGGGGTACTTTCTAAATTATTTAGCTGCTCTGGAAGAAGAGGGTGAAGATGAATTTTCAAGCAAGCGCAGAAAGAAAATCCTTTTGCATAATTTGGGGCCGGAAGGCCTTGGGATGTACGGGAACATGGTGAAAAAGACCCTCCCCCCCCCCCCAGGACGGCGAAGTTTTTCAACATGCAATGGAGGATTTGGACAGTCACTACCAGCCTGTAGTCTGCCCTGCTATAGGCCGCTTTAATTTTTTTCAAAGGAAACAGACAGAAGCTGAATCTGTAGAAGACTATGTGGCAGCACTTAAAAAGATGGCGGTCACTTGCAAAATTGGCGCCCTTCATGATGACTTAGTACGCGACCAGATAATAATGCACACTGTGAATCCCAACATACAGGAGAAGTAGTGGCTCAGTGGAGATGCACCCCTCAACGAGATCATAGCCATGGTCAAAAAGGCTGAACTGTCTAAACATTGTGCGGAGGCGGCGAAAAAGGATAGCGCCAGCAAGGCCACAGTGTGCAGAGTGACGGACAGCACCTGCCACAACAGCAAAACTCCACCCACGGGTGCGGCAAAGCACCACAGGAAGATCACGCCCAAGGCGACCGCAACCCACAAGGCGTCCAGTGATCACAAAAATAGCTGCTACAGGTGCGACAGTCGCACACCCACTGCCAATGATAGACTGTGTCCAGCCATTAGAGCCAAATGCTCTTATTGTGGGGTAATGGGACATTTTGAGAAGGTGTGTAGATGTAATCCGCGCAAATCATCAGTTAAATGTGTAGTGCAGGATTCTGACACAGATGGGGTGGCGGCTGAGGAGGAATGTGTTCTTTGCATTTACGACCAAATTTCAGGTATTGACTATTCCAGAAGAAAAAAGCCTTCTTGTCTTTTGTCCATAGGGGGTGCGCAAGTATCCATGGTGGCAGACTCAGGCTCCCCATACACCGTCACCCAACGCAAAATCTGGGAACGGGATTTTGTACACACCATAGGCACTCATCTGCTCCCCACAGACATCCACGCAGTTACCTTCAAGGGAGAAAAGATCCCCATGGTAGGTTTCCGCCCACTCCGTTTTGAGTTCAAGGGTAGAACCTAGGAAGGAAAGCTGTACGTAGCAGAAAAAGGTCCCTCGGTATTGAGGTGGGCAGACCAAGGGGCGTTAGGGATTCAACTAAATCCAGGTGGCACCACGCAAGTACTCATGACAGACCATCCGCAAACATATGAGAGTGGTACATGGAAGGCAGACTTTCTGGCCGTCTTCGGCGGCACCATAGGCAAACTCACGAAGTTTACCCACAAAATTTGCCTCAAAGAGGGAGCGATGCCAGTAAGCCACAAGGTGAGAAACATCCCATTCAACTACAGGAATGCAGTGCAGCAGGAGCTACAGTGCCTAGAAGACAATGGGGTAATCGAGCCAATAGAGGGTGCAGAATGATTAGCGCCATTGGTAGTCGCACACAAACCCAACAGAAAGGTGCGCCTCTGCATAGACCTGAGGGAACTCAATAAAAACATCATAGTGGACAAATTTCCACTGTCCAAAATCAATGAAATGTTGGCCCAAACCAAAGACATCAAATGGTTCTCCACGGTGGACCTCACATCCGCGTACCATCAAATCTCACTTCACCCCGCCTGCAGGAAACTGACATCCTTCATCACACCCTTTGGATGCTACAGGTTCCGGTGGATGCCCTTTGTGGAGGGCTACCTCAGTAGATCAGCGGCAATGAAAGTTGCCTGAGCTCACAGACTGGGACGAGTACACAATAGCTTTCACAGATGACCAAGAAGAAGTCATAAGAGCACAAGACTGGAAGGCGGCGTATGAAAAGGACCCCCATTTCGTAACTGTCAAAAGATTCATCACGCAGGGGTGGCCAGAGAAGCACTTGGACACTGATCTCCGGAAATTCTGGGAAGTCCGGGAGGAATTGTCCATAGGGGACAATCACATATTCCTCCTGCAAGGAGACAAAGTAATCCCTCTACAACAATTGGTGGAACGCCTACTTATGAACTTGCACGAGGGTCACCTAGGTATCATTAAGACTAAACAGCGAGTCAAACTAGTGTATTGGTGGCCTGCAGTTGACAGCCAAGTGGAGAAGCACGTAAAGGCCTGCGAGCAGTGCAGCAACAAGGACAAAGCGCAAATCATGCTATGACCACCCTTGGGGAAGTTCACCAACCACGCCAGCCCATGGGAAGCATTGTTGGTGGACATTCTAGGCCCAATTCTGGATGTGTGGAGCGTTACCAAGTATGCCATCGTCCTGATATACCAATATTCCAAGTGGCCGGAAGTTGACCTCTGCGAAAAATCAGGCACAGACAGAGCTCTGGCCTTCCTCACAGCCACTTTCTTGAGAGGGGGAATACCGAAAGTCATCACGTGCGACAACGGCCCCCAGTTCACGTCAGAGAAATGGAAGGCATTCACGGAACGGAATGGCATTGTGACCAAGCACAACCCAGTGTATCATCCCACTGCAAATGGTCTCGCAGAGAGGTTTAACCGGGTAACCATGGGATCAGTGCATCCCGCCATCAGCGCTGGCAAGATTTGGGAGACGGAAATCAGACACACAGTGTGGGCCTACCGCATTACTCCCACAACGACAGGATATAGTCCATTTAAGATCTTGCAGGCCGAGATCCGTTCACACAAGACAACACAGCGTGGATGAACCGGACACTACAGAGCAAATGGTCCCCAGCAGTGATGTGCAGAAAATCTACTCGGACCACTACAACAAACCGCACAAAGTAA
Organism: Lissotriton vulgaris; assembly: GCF_964263255.1. Lineage (NCBI taxonomy): Eukaryota > Metazoa > Chordata > Amphibia > Caudata > Salamandridae > Lissotriton > Lissotriton vulgaris. The sequence continues at coordinate 1,475,772,811 of NC_141691.1, forward strand.
AGGAAGTGACATTGGAAAAAGGGGGTGGGTGTCAGAGTCCACTTTCTTACCAACTCCTCCTCTCGAAGACTTGCACAGGAACAGAAGATGCTAGCTTTCCGACTCCCACTTCCAACCAATCAGAATCAGAATTATATCTTGACTCTAACTGATTAGATAGAGGGAAGGGGAAAATTGGATAAAATAACGAAATAAATAAAACAGAGAAGAGACTGGTCCTGATCCTCTGGAGTTCCGTAGGAATCTTCAATCAGCTTGCCAATCAGCTTCTCAAAGAACCCTAAGAACACTAAACACATACAAGATAATAAATCACTGTACCTGAGCTACTCTGGTCTTCCTATTACTGTTTCTAAGAACACCTACCCAGGAATCAGTAACGACCTGCCGCTCTTCTATACTGAAGTGTAGCTTGGTGAATGATCTGCCTATTCTGTATTTTCAGATGACAGCTCTTCCTCCTACTTCTGCAATGACAATAGGGTTATTACTTTCTGCTCACTGCTCTGTGCTTGCACTATTCAATGCTACTTGTTTTTTCCCCACCTACCAGTGTTGTCTAAAATGTTGTCCTTATATTATTTTCTTCTTGTACAGAGACCTTCTCCTGAATAGATGAATTAAACTCATTCAACTCTCCAGGTAAGTTTCCTATTCTTCTGCTTGTAAATTCTTTCACAGTTCCAAAACAACCTCTCTAACACTGTCCCTATTCTTTTCTAGATAAACGTGAAGTCTTCTGTCTTGCACTGGTTCAGTGGACGGAATTCAGCACTGGTGAGTCGGATTCACTCAATTAAATGTTCATTAACCTTTCCTTGCATTGATAACGTTGAGATAACTATATTTACACAGTCTCATGAACTTGCACAGAATACAGGAAACATTCCACTTAGCTCTGTATTTCTCCGCTACTTCGAACGAGTCTCTCTTCTTCAGCTTCCGTGAAATAATGACTGGAATTCACTGCTCTCGGAAGATGCTTCTCTGGCACACTGTGCCAAAGGCTCCGGTTTCTTCTCTGAAAACACGAACTCTGCTTGAACACTCTGTAAACTCTGGACTACGTGAACCCAAGGTCAAGGCAATGAAAGTTGAACAAACTCTTCACTGACTGGAAACGTTTCTTTGCTTATTTTCCGAAGAGACTCTCTGACACGACCTCTGTGACCGGATTCCTCGGTGAAGTGCGCAGTTCCAAAGGAACGCGCGCTGCACCTGGACTCTCAATCACGCGCTGGGAAGGCTAGACTGCTAACCTAGCATTCCGCGCATTCCACAACTCGGACCAAGTGAAGTCTCGGCTGGCGCGCCATTTTCTTGTCTTCAGACACATTGAGTCTGCATTAGGCTTGCTAAAAGGAGGGATCCTGACAGTACCCCCCACCAAGGAGGGTCCTCCCGGTCTAGGTTTGGTAGGATTTCTTTGATGAAAGAGACACACCAACCTAGGAGCATGAACATCCGACTCCAACTCCCAAGACCTTTCCTCTGGCCCATAGCCTTTCCAGTCCACTAGATAGTACAGTCTTCCTCTTACTCGTTTTGAATCCACAATTTCCTTGACCTCAAATTCTAATCCAGTTTCTAACTGGATGGGAGGTGGAATTCCTTCTTTCCGCAACCCCTCAACTGATTTCTTTAATAAGGAGACATGGAAAACTGGATGAATTTTTAGTTTCGTGGGCAAAGTTAGTTTAAAGGTTACTGGATTGATCTGTTCTGCAATAGGATATGGTCCTATGAATCTAGGCTGAAACTTCCTACTGCCCTTTAATCGAAGATTCTTAGTATTTAACCAGACCTCATCACCTACTTTTAAATCTGGGGTATCTCTTCTCTTTTTGTCAGCATACTTCTTGTACCTGCTTTTTGCCTGCTCTAAATTCTTGGATGCCACTTCATGTATCTGCTGTAAGTGAGTTACTAAATCCTGAACTGCCGGGACAGAGATGTGAACATCTTGCACTGTGGAATTCGGGTGTTTGCCATAATTCAAATAGAATGGTGAATAACCTGTGGACACATTCTTTGCGTTATTATAGGCAAATTCTGCAGTCCATAAATAGTCCAACCATTCCCCACCCTGCTTCAACGTGAATAACCTTAAATACTGCTCCACTTCCTGGTTCACTCGTTCTGTTTGTCCTTCAGTCTCTGGCTGGAAACTGGTGGAAAAACGTGTCTCAACCCCAAGTCTCATCATAAAGGCCTTCCAGAAATGACACAAATTGAGTTCCTCGGTCCGATATCATGACCTCAGGAATTCCATGTAATCTCACCACCTGAGCAGTAAATTGAGCTGCTAACTGCCTAGCAGTTGGAGTTCCTTTCAAGGCTACAAAATGCGCCATTTTGGTGTATGCATCCACTACCACTAAGATGGTGTTAAACCCTTGACAAGTGGGAAGATCAGTTATGAAATCTAGAGTGACTGTGTGCCAGGGGGAAGGAGGGTTAGGCAAAGGTTGTAATAAAACCTTAGGTGCTTGCCGTTCTGATTTTCCCTGCGCACAAATCTCACATGTCTTTACATATTGCTCAATGTCCTTATTCATGTGTGGCCACCAATACTTTCTTTTAACTAAGTCCACAGTCTTCAATTCTCCCTTGTGACCTGCCAACAGATGATCATGGCATTCATTCATCGCTTGTCTCTGTAGTGTAGAAGTGGGTAAGTACAATGCTTCAGTCTGATAAGGTAAACCATCAATGACTTCTCTTCCATCTCCTTGCTGCACCCACTCCAGCATTTTCTCAGGCGACATGACTTGGAGAATTTGTTCCTTAACACTCAAAGAATCTATTGCGCCGATGATTTTAGAATTGGGAATGATTGCTTGTGTCTTAATTTCCTCTTTTTCTTCCTTAGTAAGCGGTCCTCTTATAGTTCCGATTTGCATGGGTTCCGAGCTGTTACCTCCTTCTGTACCTTTTCCTGGTTCAAACCTTGCTCTATCAAAACGAGGTACTGTGCTTCGAAACTCACGTCGTCTTTCTCCCTTCCATTCCCCTTGACGGAAATCCAATTCCAATACTAGGTCTATTAGGGCAGATATCTCAGTGGGTCGATTAGGTATTTGTGCCAGTCCATCTTTTAATTCATCTCGTAGGCCACGATAGAATATTGCAGTTCTTTTACTTTCGGGCCAATCAGTCTCCATAATTAACTTGTTAAATTGGGCCAAATACGCTACTAAGTCTCTATTGCCCTGTTTCAGATCCAACAACTCATTGTCCACTGCCTGCGAGATTCTTCTTCGGTCAAATATTCGCAAAAATTCTTTTTTAAACTCATCGTAATTCTGCAGAAGAGGGTCATCTCTTGATACCAGAGGCATAGACCATGCGGCCGCATCCCCACTCAAATATGAGAAGATGAATGCCACTTTAGATTGTGCGTCAGGGAAGATAGAAGGGCGACACAAAGTGCAAGGAACATTGTGTGATGAACACCTGTGCTTTCTGCGGATCCCCATTAAATCTCTCTGGTGCCGCTAGGGGTATAACTGGGGACAAGGAATGTATGACCTGTGTGGTTGATTTGCTAGTTTCCCCCGTAGATGTTATGGGAGTCTCCCTATTTCTTAAAAGTGATGGCCCAACTTGCTGCGCTAACTCTGCGGTTTCTTTTCTGGAATTTATCACCTCTTGCCTCAACCTTTGGTTTTCTTCTTTTACCGCTACTAACTCCTTTTGTATAGTATCTAAAACCGCCCCCAATGTCTGCAAATTAATTCCCTCAACCATTCTGTTCGGGTGCAAGTTTACAACGTGGGCACTTCATTCTGTCAGAGTCCACTTTCTTACCAACTCCTCCTCTCGAAGACTTGCACAGGAACAGAAGATGCTAGCTTTCCGACTCCCACTTCCAACCAATCAGAATCAGAATTATATCTTGACTCTAACTGATTAGATAGAGGGAAGGGGAAAATTGGATAAAATAACGAAATAAATAAAACAGAGAAGAGACTGGTCCTGATCCTCTGGAGTTCCGTAGGAATCTTCAATCAGCTTGCCAATCAGCTTCTCAAAGAACCCTAAGAACACTAAACACATACAAGATAATAAATCACTGTACCTGAGCTACTCTGGTCTTCCTATTACTGTTTCTAAGAACACCTACCCAGGAATCAGTAACGACCTGCCGCTCTTCTATACTGAAGTGTAGCTTGGTGAATGATCTGCCTATTCTGTATTTTCAGATGACAGCTCTTCCTCCTACTTCTGCAATGACAATAGGGTTATTACTTTCTGCTCACTGCTCTGTGCTTGCACTATTCAATGCTACTTGTTTTTTCCCCACCTACCAGTGTTGTCTAAAATGTTGTCCTTATATTATTTTCTTCTTGTACAGAGACCTTCTCCTGAATAGATGAATTAACCTCATTCAACTCTCCAGGTAAGTTTCCTATTCTTCTGCTTGTAAATTCTTTCACAGTACCAAAACAACCTCTCTAACACTGTCCCTATTCTTTTCTAGATAAACGTGAAGTCTTCTGTCTTGCACTGGTTCAGTGGACGGAATTCAGCACTGGTGAGTCGGATTCACTCAAATAAATGTTCATTAACCTTTCCTTGCATTGATAACGTTGAGATAACTATATTTACACAGTCTCATGAACTTGCACAGAATACAGGAAACATTCCACTTAGCTCTGTATTTCTCCGCTACTTCGAATGAGTCTCTCTTCTTCAGCTTCCGTGAAATAATGACTGGAATTCACTGCTCTCGGAAGATGCTTCTCTGGCACACTGTGCCAAAGGCTCCGGTTTCTTCTCTGAAAACACGAACTCTGCTTGAACACTCTGTAAACTCTGGACTACGTGAACCCAAGGTCAAGGCAATGAAAGTTGAACAAACTCTTCACTGACTGGAAAGGTTTCTTTGCTTATTTTCCGAAGACACTCTCTGACATGACCTCTGTGACCGGATTCCTCGGTGAAGTGCGCAGTTCCAAAGGAACGTGCGCTGCACCTGGACTCTCAATCACGCGCTGGGAAGGCTAGACTGCTAACCTAGCATTCCGCGCATTCCACAACTCGGACCAAGTGAAGTCTCGGCTGGCGCGCCATTTTCTTGTCTTTAGACACATTGAGTCTGCATTAGGCTTGCTAAAAGGAGGGATCCGGACAGTGGGTCCGAGTGAAGCTAGCACAATTACGGAAAAAAGGCTAGAGCAAGTTCAGCGGCCCTTTGCAAGTCAAGGAAACCTATTCACGATCTGCTTTATTAAGTGATGACAAAGTATGGTCCCGCTGCAGGATGGCCAGGTGCAACAAAGTAATTGGATGGGACAAGACAGGAGCCATATCACAAAAGGGAAACACCAGTTGGGGACTGGACGATGAAGAGCATGGACCAGAGACAGACAAGCAGCGCAACAGATGTCAGAGAAGAAGAGACAGACAATACACGGGAACTGAGAAATCCGGAGGCCACACGTCAACGCAGACCACAAGAGAACCAAGGTCCTGGAGAATCAGACACCAAGCGACAAACCTCCACAATTTCTATAAGTGACCAGCACGGAAACACAAGTGAGACCAGAGCACACATGAGGGAGACACAAGTAACACAAACACCCTCTACACGCACGGGCAGAGCAGTGGTATTACCCAAAAGATACAGGGGTACGATATGAAATCATAATATCTTTACTCTTGTATATCCTGTCTCCAGGGCTTGAAGTCGGGGTGGTCTGTGGGTGTCTGAGTACCCCCAGTTTTTTTGGTGGGGGCCTCAAAAGGGGTCTCTAGGGGACTTTATTTTCGGGCCTCAAACGTCAAAGGTAGGGCGACCAGACGTCCTGGTTTTTGTTGGTGTTTCGGGTGAGAATGCGCGCGCACTGCTTAAGGCGTTATGTCATTGTAGCAGGAAAGGAAATCTTTTGAAAACAGACACTTTCTATTGGGATTTCCCTTCTTTTTGAACAGGCAGCGCCACCTACGTCATCGTGCCAGCCATCGGCACAACAACAGCTGGTTAGAAATGGTACAACCCTGCTTTTTCGGCCAGCATCAAGATTTCTCCAGCAACCAGTGTGACCCTGCTCTGCCTTAAAGCAAGCGAGGGACGAGGATCTACAATAGAATCCAGCAGCAGTGAAAAGGAAACTTACCTTCGTGACACCTCCCCAGCCCTACCAGCACCGTCGGGACCCTGCCTTCGCATCAGAGATGCCTCAGCCAGGATCCCCCTGAAGCCACACAAGACTTTCCCTCTTAGCCTGCATGCCCGCACCATGAGTATTTTAATGGCCGTTTTTTTAAACCCCTTCCCCGTAGCTTTCTCATTCGCCGCAAAGTGCCATTCATCTTTTTCAAAACACTCTCACTGCCAATGCGGACTCGTTCTGTTTATTTATTGATATGTTATGGTAAAGCACCCTCATAGAAATCACTGCGTATGCGTTGAAAAGATTGAACAGCCCTCTGAATGGAAATCAAGGCAAATATTGAGCGCCACTGGTTCCCCAGAATTAAAAAGGAAAATACTACTTACCAGTATGCATCTGTTCTTGGCATGTAGAGCTGCAGAGTTGTACACTTAGCATTAGATCGCCACCTGGTGTTGGGCTCGGATGATTGCATGTTGTTGTCGTCTTGGAAGAAGTCTTTGTAGTCAGAAGATAGCCGACGATAGAGCGCATGGGCATCGGCTCCATCCTTAGATTGTTTTCGCCATGATGGGAAATGATGGAGTTAGTAGAAGTAAAGAAAAAAGATGTCCATGCGTGTGCATCTAAGTAAGATAAAAACTGGAACAGATACAGGTCCCGGGGAGGCGGGAGGGCATGTACAACTCTGCAGCTCTACATGCCACGAACAGATGCATACTGGTAAGTAGCATTTTCCGTTCGAGGCATATGAGCTGCAGACTGTACACTTAGCATCGATTGTGCAGCAGTGTCTCCCCTACCGGTGGTCACCTGTATCCGTTGCAGTAGTTTGAAAGAGTTTTAAGGACAGCTTGGCCTACTGCTGCTTGCTGCTTGGCTTGCACATCAACACAGTAGTGTTTAGTGAAGGTGTGTGTTGTAGACCATGTTGCTGCTTTGCATAGGTCTTATAGGGGGATGTTCCCTAAGAAAGCCATGGAGGCTCCTAGTTTGCGTGTGGAGTGCGCTCTAGGAGGAACTGTTAAAGTAAGTTTTGCTTTTTGATAGCATATTTGTATATTTACAATCCACCTAGCAATTCCAGCTTTAGAGATGGGGTTGCCTTTTTGTGGTGGAGGGAAAGATACAAACAATTGTTTTGTCTTTCGAAAAGATTTAGTTCTGTCTATATAATAGAGGAGAGCTCTTTTTATTTTTTATTTTTAATTTTTGGAAGACCTTTATTGATAAGAGGTTACACATACAATCCAGCACGCAGCCCGAAGGCTCACAAATGTAGTACATATCAATAAGGCGAGTCTTTAAGGATCAATTACAGAAGCACTGCGGTCTAATTTTCAAATTAAAAGTCTGAAGGATAAATGGAATCAGGATATCGTAAGGCAACACATTGGTCCCGGCCTTATGGAATCAGGAGAGAACAGTATACAATGCAAAACATCGCCAGAACCACATCTCGCCGCAGTTGAGAGTCATCATGGAAGAAGCACAAATCGGGAAGCGTAGCGAACAGCAATCACTTATCAAAACACAGTGTCCCACCCTCAGGAGGCCAAGATCCATAACCAAGTCGCAAAATGACACATTGTGTAAAACTCCCCAATCGCGCTGAACCCCAATCCCCAATGAAGAATAAGGTATATAAAAAGAAAAGAAAAGAAAAAGAAGAAGACAGAGGGCCATAGAAACACAGAATAACATAAAAATCATCCCTTCCCCCAACCCTGCATACCAGCGGAAGGCCACGGCCCCCCCCCCCCCCCATAGGCATGCCTGTCGCCCCAAGAAGAACCCCAAAAGTGGGAAAAAACGGAGGAGGGCAATAGCACCAGCCCCTTGTACACCCCCAACCCCAGAAGCATAAGCCCACTTAAAAGGAACGTGGGCACCAATGTACGGTCACCCCAACCACCCATGGTCTCCAGTGAAAAAAACAATGTTCCGCTTCGGCACCAAGGTCACAGAGAAGTGTCGTAGACAGGCAATGGTCAGCCCTGGCCAGTACGAGAAAAAGTCAACAATCCACCCCAAGTGTACGCAGGTGATGGCAACAAATCCACAGTACCAGGAGGGGCCACACAGGTTCGCAGCAAAGACCAGAGTAATGACTCAGGAGCGTTCTCCCGGGACGTAACCATATTCCGCAAGAAGGCAAGGCGATGGCAATCAGGCAATAAGGCAGCCGGCAGGAGAGCAAATAGAGTAGCAAAGTCGCAGTCCCGGCTATCATGCTCCCTGGTCTCGTCATCATGTATCCTACACGTCTGGGAGTCGTCAGCTGCAGCAACCGGGGAGAAATCGGGCTCACGTTCCTCAGTGCAAACTGCTGTGCCCAAGTGTTGCATGGCATGAGAGATGGTAAGCTGCGAGATGTGCACAGTCGCCAGCAGTCCTTGCAAGTCAATGCACCAGTCACGGAGGGCCAGCCAAACATCCTTAACCGTAAGCGCCATTTACTCACTTCCAGCGCCCAAGGACCTCGGGCCTCACAGAACAAAGAAAATCCGTCTCAGCGGCGGCCCGGCTTCAACGAGCAATGCGCGGTGTTCAAAGGAGCTGAAAAGAGTCACACTCAAGCCCCCATGGAGGCACAACGCTACGCGCCTCTTACCGCATTTCGGCCAGAGTCCTGTCCAGGCAAGCTGTTCTGCCTTCAGATTACCTCCCCAAAGTCGCCGGTACCGGCCGGGAACTTGCGCCGTAGAAGTCAATGGCCCGTTGCCGCGAGGTATCCAGGAATTGCGGCAAAGACTAGTTTCGGTTTCACCACTCGGGCCGCCGGACCATCATGGCCGATCGAGGCCGTTGTTTAATCATTGCGGGGCGGCCGCAGCGTTACCCAAGGTCCCGGCTCACACCAAAGCAAAGGCCAGAAACTTCCAGACGGCAATGCTCGGTCGTCAGAGGCGGTACGAGGGCCGGAGTCACACGGTCGGGCTCCGTCGCAGTTCCGCCGCACTGGATCGCGGCTGGGGTGCAGGATCGTAGACAGGATAGTGTTGGAGGTGAGGGCAAGCTGCGGAGCCGGGCTTCTATGCGGCCATTTTGGCCGCCGTCTTGGCTCCTCGAGGAGAGCTCTTTTAACATCTAGTGTGTGTAGAGCTCTTTCGGTTAGAGAGTCAGGGTTTTGGACAAATATAGGTAACTCTACTGATTGGTTTAAATGAAAAGGAGTAATGACTTTTGGAAGGAATTTAGGATTAGTTCTTAGAACCACTTTGTTACGGTGTAGTTGTAAGAATGGTTCTTGTATTGTGAAAGCTTGTATCTCACTTACTCTTTCTAAGAAAGGTAATAGCAATAAGGAAAGCTGTTTTCCATGTGAGGAATTGTAGTTCACATTTGTGCATAGGTTCAAAAGGGGGTCCCATGAGCCTTGTGAGAACCACGTTGAGGTTCCACACTGGAGAAGGTGGTAACCTGGGTGGAATTATTCTCTTTATCCCTTCTATAAATACTTTAATAGCAGGTACTCTAAAAAGAGACAGATGCTGTCTGTTTTGTAAATATGCTGCAATTGCTGCAAGATGTAGGCGTATAGATGAATATGCTAAGTTACATCTTTGTAAATGCAGAAGGTAGCAAATGATATTTTGGATAGAAGCATCCAGGGGATCAATTTGGTTATTGTTGCAATAAATGGCAAATCTTTTCCATTTAGCAGCGTAGCAAGCTCTAGTAGTAGGTCTCCTGGCTTCTTTAATGATGTTCATACAGTCTGGTGGTAGGTTAAGATAACCAAACTCTAAGACTTCAGGAGCCAGATCGCCAAATTCAGTTGATTTGGGTCTGGATGTCTGATGTCTCCATGGTTCTGCATTAGCAGGGATGGAGTCAGTCGTAACTTTTGGTGTGGAACTAGAGAGAGTTCTAGCAGTGTGGTGAACCGCAGTATGGGGAACCACGGTTGGCGTGCCCATGTGGGAGTTATCAGGATTAATTTGAGAGACTGTTGTCTGAGCTTGGGTACTACTAATAGTATTAGTGGTAGTGGCGGAAAAGCGTACGCAAGTCTGCGTGACATGTTCATCCATATCGCATTGCCAATGGACAACCGGTGTGGAAACCTGACGGCGAAGGTTGGGCATTTTGCGTTTTCGTGTGTGGCGAACAGATCTATGTCTGGATGACCCCCACTTGTGGAAGAATGGTTGAAGAACTTGCGGATGTTATTCCCATTTGTGAATTTGTTGCGTCTGCCGACTCAACAGATCTGCTATCTAATTGTGAACTCCTGGAAGGTGCTCTGCTAACAGATATATGTTTTGTGGAATGGCCCATCTTCAAATGTTCTGCGACCTGGGACAGTTGTAGAGACGGTGTCCCCCCTGTTTTTGTATAGAATACATAGCTGTCATGTTGTCCGTCCGGATTAACACAGCTTTGTTTTGTACTTGAAATGTTTTGAGTGCTAAGAATATTGCTAGCTGCTATAGATGGTTGATGAGGAACAATTTCTGTTGACTGTTCCATTGTCCTTGAGTTGCATGATGAAGAAGATGGACTCCCATACTGTGAGAGATGCGTCTGCTGTGAGCACTAGTTGTGGAACAGGTTCGAGGAACAGCTGCCCTTTTGTTAGGTTTTTGGTGTTCCATCACTGTAGAGAGCGATGTGTGCGGCTGTCTACCAACACCAGGTCTGTTAGTTGACCTTGAGCCTGGTTCCACTGTTGTGCTAGACATTCTTGTAACGGACGCATTTGCAGTCTTGCATATGGTACTATGAAGATGCAAGATGCCATCATGTCTATTAGCCTCATGAACACTCTGGCTTGCAGAGATTGTTGGTGTTGAAAGACTGTGACTAAGGCTTGAATGCTCTGTATCCTTGCTGGACTGGGATACGCTAGAGCTGTAGACGTGTCTATTGTAGCCCCTAGATACTGATGTATATGAGAGGGTTGCAGGTGCGACTTGGTGTAGTTCATTGTGAACCCCAAGTCGTGCAATGTTTGAATTGTCTGATGTGTGTGTTGGACACACTGATTGAATGACTTGGCTTTTATGAGCCAATCGTTAAGGGAAGACCTGCATTTGTTGTCTCCTGAGATGTGCTGCTACTACTGCTAAGCACTTTGTGAATTCTCGTGGTGCGGTTGTTACTCCGAATGGAAGGACTTTGAACTGATAGTGTTGTCCTTCCAGTACAAACCTTAGATACTTTCTGTGAGCAGGATGTATAGGAATGTGGAAGAAGGCATCATTTAGGTCTAGTGTTGTAAGGAAGTCGCCTTGTTGCAGCAGTGGGAGCACCTGTTGTAAAGTGATCAAATGAAAATGATCTGATTGTATGTAATGATTGAGGGGCCTGAGGTCGAGAATTTGGTCTTAGTGTCACCTCCTTTTTGGGAATTAGAAAATACAGCAAGTAAACCCCTGTTCATTGTTCTTGTAAAGGAACTATTTGTATTGCGTCCTTTTGTAGAAGTGACAGAACTTCTTGTTTGAGCAGAGTAAGGTGTTCTGTAGACATTGGACGCTGCCTAGGTGGTATGGGTGGAGGGGTTGCTGTAAGTTCTAGGCAGTAGCCATACTGGATAATCTGTCTTACCCACTTGTCTGTTGTGATGGAGTCCCAGACAAGCAGGAATTGTGTTAATCTGCTCCCCACAGGACTGGAATGCTGTTGGGGGAGCAGAGGGAAGTCACTGTTTTGTGGTGGGAGAGGTTTGATTATTGTTGTTACCCCGACCTCTTCCTTTGTTGTTATTCCCTCTAGATCCTCCTCTGAAATATCCCTTGTTAGAGGATGTTTGTGTGTTAGATTTGAAGGATGTTGTATTGCCTGCACCTGTTTGTTTGGAGCCCCCTCTATAGAAGGAGCGACGAAAGGAACCTCTAGTTTGTGTGGACTGTAAAGCTCCCATAAATTTGGCAGTGTCTGTATCCTTCATTTTTTCAAGTGCTGTGCCTACTTCTGGTGCAAACCATTGGTTTTGATTAAATGGTTGATTTAAAATGGTAGTTTGCACTTCCTGTTTAAAACCTGAAATGCGTAGCCACGCATGTCGTCTAAGTACACTAGTATTTAAAGCTCTAGATGCAGTATCTGCTACATCTAGTACGCACTTGATTGAGGCATTAGAAATCCGCTTGCCTTCTTGTATAAGGTCGTTTGCCTGTGCCTTATATTGGTCAGGAAGATATTCTAGCAGTTTCTCTAACTGATCATAATGAGCCCTATCATATCCGGAAAGGCGGGCTTGTGTATTAGCTATACGCCATATGTTGGTAGCTTTCACAGCTATTCTTTTGCCTGAAGCATCTATTACCTTGGATTCTTTGTCAGGTGGGGGTGCTTCACCTGAGGTTTGTGAGTTTGCCCTTTTCCTGGCATTTGACACAACTAGTGAATCTAATGGTAGTTGACCTTTAATGTAGGTGGGATCTGCAGGTGAAGGCCTATAATTTTTCTCAATTCTAGGGTTTAAGATCCTAGTACATAAAGGGTCTTTAAATATCTCTGGAGCATGTTTGATGACCCCTTTAATCATAGGAAGATTTGAACAGACCTTTGCGATTGTTCAAATGTGTCTAACAGAAAATCTTCCTCTGTCTCATCAGAATGCATAGTGACCCCATGGTAAATGGCAGCTCTGTTCAACAGGTGTCCAAAGCCAATGTTATCTTCTGGGGGAGAAGGTTTTGATGGGTATGACTGTGGGTCAGGAATATCTGGCACATCTTGTGGGTTTGGGTACTCACAGTCTGTATCATCTGTACGGTATGGGAAAGGCTCATCTGTGTCTATCCCTCTTCCTAAACAATACTCATCATCATTTTGAGGCGAGTGTGAAGATAAAAGAGGAGAAGGTGAAGGAGAGATCTGTGGTGAATTGTTAAGAGGAACAGTGGATGAAGGAGAAGGAAGTATAGGTGAAGAAGGGTGCATAGGAAATGTGGCAGAGTCCTTCTTCTTGGCAGGAAATACAAGTGTGGATGTTTCATCTGCCTTCCTCTTCTTGTGTGGTGTAGTGGATACCTGACCTGTCTTTGGGTCAATGTAGATCTTCTTTTGCAGAGGATCTGGCTGGAAAAGTTATTTTCCTTGTGGAACCTTTGTCGACGCCGATTATTTCGGTACCGGACGAGGTTGCTGCTTATCTTTAGCCTTAAGAGTTGTTACAGTGTCCTTTGGCGTAGTTTTCGGCCCCGAAGGTGTTATTTTCGGTGTCGTAGGCTGTTGGAGGTGTCGGAATCAGGCCTTGTCGGTTTCGGCACCGAAGACTATGTCTTCGGAGTGGAAGCTGGTCTCGTCGGCTTCGAGGCGCCGGACGCTGGCTTCATACCCTTGTCTTTAGAAGTCGACGGTTTCGGAGCCGAGACTTCTTTTGGTTTCGATGCCAAGGGAGCTTGCGGGATTGGCACGTACGGCTTGCTCAGTACCGAGCTACCGGAAGGCTTAGTTAATTTCTTCGGAGCCGGGCTCGATGGCGGGGCTGTCGAAGTGGTTTTTCGGTCGCAAATTGCGATTCCTTAAATGGGATGTAGAAAGCACCCAAGTGGTGCGATTTCTCCTTAAGAAGTCGCAAATTACCACCAAGTTCAAGTTGGTGGTAATTTGCGATTTCTTTGAAAAATGCACTTTCTGGCATTTTTCAAAGTGCCATGTGGCGAGCATACATGCCGTTAGGGCATGTATGTGCAGCACATGTGCACACATGCTCATTTTAGGGGTGCAACAGGGTGTCCTTATGACACCCCTGCACCCTTTAAATTGCATTCGCAATTTGCAAGTACCTAATGGGTACTCGCAAATTGCGAATGTCTTCCCATTCATTCCTATGGGCCTCTAGGCCCATGGGAATGAATGGGAAGGTATTCCTTAATTGCGATTCGTCATTTGCTAATTGCAATTAAGGAATGCCAAGGACTCGCAAAATATTTGCGAATTTTTAATTACATCCCGTTTTGTGATTCTCAAATAACGATTCTCTAAAAATCGCTATTTGAGAATCACAATAACGGTATTTGATACGTATGCTCCATTATGGCCACAATAAAGGGTGTCCAAACAGAACTGGAGATCCATAAAGATACAGTCACTACTGAAGTCTCCCTGATCCGTGCAGATCTGTGCAACCTGGGGTCTCTCAAAGAAGTGGAGGACTCAACATCCACCCTCTTTCAAGACACATGCAGCCTTAAAACACAGGTGAGGGAGGGGGGGGGGGGGGGGGGGGGGGGACGTGGCTTGGACACCGAAGAAAATGGCTGCCTGAACCCTCTTCTCCTCCTGTGGCGCCGGAATCTCCTACGAAAACTGTGCGCTACAGCCACTACTCAAGCGCTCAGATGGTGAAGTGAGGCGTCGGAACCGACAACAAAGCTAGCAGTGCGGTTTAGACCCACGGAGAGCCTGCTCGACCTCCGCTGTGAGAGCATCTGTTCCTGCTCACGGCCGCGTGGTTATTCCGGCGGCCCCTATTCGGCTCCCCAACCGGCCTGATGCAAGAGGCTGCCCCGGGGCTCATCACGGGATCTACTCATCGTGACTGCGTGCCATCTCAACCAGCGATTGCAGCTTGTACACAGTGAAGTAAGTGCATGAAGGCTGAACGCTGCGCTGGGTGCCATCTCCCAAAAAGCAAGGTACATCGCACAGCCTCTGAAAATGGCGGCCATCCGACTCCTTATCGGCCCGACCTTATGCTCATCAACGGGTGGCCTTGTAATTGCAGATCAGATCGCGCTAAACGGACATCAGCCCCTATCAAAATCGCGATTATGAAGGCTTTGCACTTACCTTCTACACTGTGATGCCTGCTTGTTTATTTGTTCGCTGGACACACGATTAATTAGTTAATTATTTAATTAACAAAAAGTGAAACCATACCATCATCCCACCTGGGAATGTACTACAAGGTGCTGCGCTGTTACTGTGACTCAGTCTGTGCATGGCAAGTGGTTCTTTACTGATACTGCCGAAGAGGATAGCTGTATCTGTTCTTGCCTGACCTTAAAATGGCCAACACTTATGACGTCCCCAACGGAATAATGGGACGAGCTTGAAATTGCTTGAATAATGAGAGGAATTGCATGGAAGTGCTTGTAATTACTTGGATCTTTCTACCTCTGGTGCTGTTTCTGTATATCTGGTTCTTTGGTTGCCTGATCATCTGGGTGAGCCGCCTTTACCATGCTGCATCCATCAAGGTCACTCTTGGCCCACTAAGTCGCAACCTGGCTCAGATCTCTCGAATACCTTAACTCCTCCAGGACTATAACTATCCACAGTTCACACAACCAGTTCAGGCCTTTAAATAGCGGACCCAACCATCCATTCAATCTCCAAGATGAGAGAAAAGGAGACCAAGAATCTGAAAAGACTGAAAGCAGAACCACCGAATCCAGTCTTCCCGACCAAGGGCTCAAGGGATATTAATGCGACGCTGGATACGATTCTCCTCAAACTCGCCGAAGTCCATGAAATTACAAAATCCACGAGGGAAGAAATCACGGCGGTCCGACAGGACATTAAAGATACTAATGCCAGGATCTGGGAAACTGAATGTAGAATCAGCCAGCTCGAAGACTCGGAGGTGAAGGTAACTAAGTCCCTTAATGAACTCTCAATCTCTACAACATCCATGTCACGGCACATCTCTGAGTTGGAAGACAGAAATCGCTGAGGAAATTTATGAATTTTTGGTATTCCGGAGGGGGCGGAGGACAAAGATGGATCGTGTATACCCTTCCTGGAATACTGGTTCCCGCAGGCCACCAACCTTCTCTTTTCTACTCCATTGGAATTCGACAGAGCCCACAGAGTCCCGGCTCGTATCTTACCTGGTCAGAGGGGGCCGAGACCGATAGTATGCAAACCTCTTAGGTATCAGCACATGGAGCAAGTTTTAGCGTTCATGCGCCGACACAACCACATACTATGGAAGACCAACAAGGTATACATATCTCAGGACTATTGCAAAGAAACTGTAGCCCTGAGGAAGAACTTCCTGGCCCTAGGCCCGCGTCTCCAATCGCTCAGTTACCAATATGGATTTGTGGGTCCTGCACGATTCCGGGTGACAATCCAAGGGATGCCGCAGATATTTACTGATCCTTCGCATCTGAGAAAATTCCTGGATGGTCCTGACGAAGCAGCTATGGACACAGCTAAGCTGACTACTTCTGATGACAGCAAATAACTTACTGACTTGATCTTCATCATCGCCTTAGGTTGTGTTGTTAATTACTTTGTAGGTTCATTAAGGACTTGATTGCTGAACTAATACCTAATCATTCCGCATCGCCTGAGGTTACAGATGTGGTCAGCGGTGTGGTAGGACGCTATTTCCCTTATTAATGTTCTGCTTAAGTGATCAAGGAAGTTGTGTTGCATCCTACACGTTAGGTACATGAGGGACTTGGTTGCTGATCTATACATGTTCTGTATCCAACTGAATTCCACATGACTGCCCAGATATATTCATCAAGGGAGTGGTCTGGTCTTTGGGCGGGTATCCAACACGGCTGATCAATACTTATCCGATTGATCCCAAAACAAGGGATGTTACTCTTCAATCGGCCTCGACGTACCTGGTGCACTTGTTGCGCCTGTTGTATTGTTAAAACTTAATGCACACAAAACTAAATTCTCTCATGTTGGCCATAAGGTTCTAACAACGGCCATTGTTATACTAAGTCAGCGTTAAGGCTCCTTTGGTTAAGCTAAAAGAAGTCCGAATACTCATTTTAAACCGGAGTCAATTGTGAATGCACACTAGTTATTTTATTTTTTCACATCTTCATACGACAGTGGTAACTGGAGATGTAGAACAGATGCACTGTTATAACGACTGCTTTATTATGGTTTTTTTAAGTGGCACAAATGTGACAAATTCGCTAGTTCTGTACAATTACTTGGAATGAGGATTCCAATCAATGTTCTTGATGTTTTCAGGTTATTAATATACCATGCTTCACTTCAGTTTGAAAGCAAACAATGACACCACTACGCCACAGGGGAGGGAACCTGGTATGGGGGCTCATCCTTGGTCGTCATGTCCTCAGTGTACTTTTGGGGTGGGGCGGGTTCTTATTTTCACTGCTATTTATGATTTTCCCTGTGTTTCTGGTTATAACATGTTTATCCAAGTACCTAAGCAGCAATTTTTTACAACTCAGAATTCATGACAATGTCCAGTATGCACTCACTCTTAGTAGCCTGTCCATTCTAAGGTATGCAAGCCCTGCCTACGAATTACACATGTTGGTCCGTACACTCTGTTTCATCAAAAAAGTAACACACTATACCCTTACTTTCAATGACCATAAATAAACAAGCCATAAAGATAGTGTCGCTCAATGTGAAGGGTATCAATCATCCAATCAAAAAGAGTAAAATTTTAGATTATCTACATAAACGAAACGGTGACATTGTACTACTACAGGAAACTAAAATCGACTCACCCCAATTCAACGCTATGAAAAACAAATGGTACAGTGAGGCAATTGGGTCAGATGCTTTAGGGAAAAAAACGGGGTTCTCACTTTAATTGCGAAGAAAGCTAATATTGATGTCCTTCAGTGCACAACCGATACAAAAGGCAGGTGGGTCTCCACGAAATTGTCCAGGGACAATATAGAGTTTTACGTGACTAACGTCTATGCCCCTAATAAAGATGATCCTGGGTTTTGGAAGGAACTCTGTACCCATTTCGAAACAATACTAGACACTGCAACACACATCCTGGGGGGTGACCTCAATCTTCCCATGGACCCACTGTTAGATAGGGACTCCCGTTGCCCCTTCCGATCAAACAATTCACACAAAGCACTACTCAATCTTTGCTCCCGCTTCAACTAAACTGACTCATGGAGGCTGTTAAACCAGTCGGGGAGAGATTATACCTTTTACTCCCCACCCCACGATTCTTGCTCAGGCATAGACTATTTACTCACCTCTGGCCACTCCATTGCCGATATTGTAGAAACTTTAATTGAGGCACGGGTTATCTCCGACCACTCATGCATCACAATGACTCTGGCACTGAACAACGTGGTAAAGAGACCCTCCCTATGGAGATTCAATGACGCGGTCTTAAAAAAGGAAGCGCATAGACTGGCCATAGAATCAGCAATTATTGAATATCTTTCCCACAACAAAAAGGGTGACACAACAGATCTGACAAGATGGGAGGCACTTAAAACAACATTGAGGGGAGTATTAATCAAGATTCGTACGGCCATGAATAAGGACGTCAATATCACTTTGGAGCAATTGGAAAAAGAAATCGCTGGGCTGGAGACAAAACACATAGCTCTTAAGGACCCCATGAAACTAAATGAGCTGATAAACAAAAAGTACAACTATAATAAAATAATCAGCGAAAGGGCGGGGGTGTGGCTCCAACACCACAAGAACTTCAAGCTCTTTCACGCGAATAAAGCAGGTAAGAGCCTTGCCTCTTACTTGAAGTTCAAAATACAGAAGACGGTCATCAAAAACATAGTTGACAAGCAGGGTTCCCCTCACTCGGACCCTACCAAAATAGCGGACATATTTAAGGACTTTCATAGTGAGCTATATAGCAAAAACCTAGAAATCAATGGCTCTAAAGTGCAGACATATTTAGACAATTGTAAGCTTCCTTCTCTCTCCACGGAAGACCATGTCGAGCTTAATAAGCCCATATCCTCTGAAGACATCGCCCAGGCCATTAAATCTCTGAAAAACGGAAAAGCGCCGGGTCCTGACGGTTTCAGTGCCTCGTTCTACAAGAACTTCTCCCGTTCAATGACAGAGCCTCTCAAGGACTTGTATGAGCACTTTAGCTCCTGTGGTCGGGTGCAAGGCACGCCAGCTGAAGCAATTATTGCGGTCCTTTCTAAAGAAGGGAAAGACCTGACGTCACTGAAGAATTACAGGCCGATATCTTTAATCAATCTTGATTGTAAGATCTACGCCATGATTCTGGCCAAAAGAATCCAGAAGGTTGTGCCGCAGCTTATACATCCATCCCAAGTGGGGTTCCTCAAAAACAGATTGACCAGTGACAACACTAGAACATTAGCTCACATAATAGAAAAAGCAAAACTCACTACAACCCCCACAGTGGCAGTAACATTAGATGCCGAAAAGGCCTTTGACAAGGTCGACTGGGCCTATCTAGAAGCCACTTGGCAGAAATTCAACCTGGGGACCAACTATATTCATGGTAATGGCATTATACTCTAACCCGTCGGCAAGGGTGAGAGCGGGAGGATGCCTGTCGGACCCGTTCAAATTGAAACAAGGGACGAGACAGGGTTGCCCCCTTTCTCCTTCCCTTTTTCTACTGGCAATTGAGCCATTTCTTTACTCACTCCCAAATAATGAACTAATTAGGGATATCTGTTTTGGTGACCTCACAGTGAAAATTTCGGCTTATGCTGATGTCGTCTTGGTAGTCTCGGAAAATGCAGACCTAGCTATCTCAACACTGATGTCCTCCATTGCGGAATTTGCGGAGGTCTCAGGCTACAAACTTAATAAGGACAAAACGGAGGTTAAATGACTTAATAACATAGGAGATAAGAGTGTGCTAGGGGATTCGGGATTATGCTGGCAACCGAAGAGCTTCAAGTATCTAGGAATTGAATTCGAAAAGGATTTAATTAGCACTCTGAAACTAAATGAGCTTTCCCTCCATTAAACAAATCTCCTCCCTCCTGGATGGTTGGTCTCCAAAATTCCTGTCTTGGTGGGGGAGAGTGGAAACTCTAAAAATGATGATTACGCCCCTCATCAATTACTTGATAAGTATGCTACCTATGCTACTCTCTTATGAGTTCCTCAACAAGACATACAAGCTTTTTAACACCTTTCTGTGGCAAGGGAAGACACCGAGAATCTCTCTACGGAAACTCCAGTTACCAAAAGACAAAGGGGGGGTTGGACGTCCAAATTTCAGATGCTATCAGACAGCCTACTTGTGCAGGCAAGGGGAGAACTGGTTCCTACCACTACAAGATTACACCCCGATCTGGACCCAAGCTGAAAAGGCTATTTTTATTTTTTTTATTTTTGGAAAACCTTTATTTATAAAAAGGTGCACACAGCTAGTCAGCCAAACATCCCGGAGGCATAGCAGCAGAATCGAGAACCAGACAGGTACGGCACACACAGGAGAGCAGTACAGGATAAGAGAGGTTAATTTTTAAAATAAAACAGGATATACACGGTAAAGACTTGACACAGTTCAGTACGTTAACAAGAAGATCAGACAGAAAAGGAAACGGGAGGGGACCGGCTACGGGATCTGAAGTAGATTCAAATCAATGGGCAGGCAGAGAAGCAAGTCCAAAGTCAGAGACGACAACAATTGTAAGCGATCATTATAAGCAGGCAGACCAACCCTGGAGACTCCCGACTTACGCCCCCCGATTAATCCAACGACAGGAGAGACTAAGCGGCAACAGTCCCAGCCCCGTCCAAAGAGTCCTAACAATAACCAGACACACTGGTCCCAGACCCAGAAAGAGAAAAAGAAAAGATAATCTAGTCCAACTAAAAGAATAGAAAAAGGCCATAGAAACAGAAAACGGAGAAACAAAAAAAAAAAAAAAAAAAAGAAATACCCCACCCCCCACCCCCCACCCTGCACCCCTGCAGATGGCTACGGCCTACCCCCCTAGCAGCGTGCCTATCGCCCAGCGACCAAAAACCCGAAATATAGGAGAAAAGAGATCTATAAAAAGGGGGAAAAGGGAGAAAGTAAGAAAGGAAAAGTTAAGGGAGGAGGAGAACCTTACATTCCCCCGGCCACACCACCCCCTCCTGCGACGTAAAGCCCTAGTCATTGACCAATCAGCAACAAAGCAAGTCATATACGGCAGTAACCAGGGAAGACGTCTGACCCCGCCCCACCCCCCAATGCAAAAAATGGCATATCCCGGGTCCTTCACAAACCCCTAGCATCCAAGACGATCACCAGTCTCACCCTTGACCTCTACGAATGTTAACTCCGAGTTCCTCACACCGCACCAGCACAGTCACAGGACAAATCAAAGGTCCAGCCAGTCCACGAATCTGTGCGGCGAGTCCAACAGAGAACCTCAGTCCACCACAATCCACAGCCGCCATGACACTCGCCCCGGCACGACCAGATCCCGACCACCTCAGGCTCCACCACGCCACACAGCTCACACGGTCGAGAAATGTTTGTAGCCTCCGTCGGGTCACAATTTCAACAAAGTCAATAAGGGACGGGCACGTGAACACAGTCACAGGCGAACTCGTCAACGTTGGCGGGCGACACGCCACGGCGGCGGGTTCAGCCGCACACTGCGATCCAGACATTGTTATCCAGGCTCCGACACTTGATGGGCCTCGGTCCATAGATTCCCGAGTCAAAGCGGGAGAAACGGCCAGCTTAGGGGGACCAAACAGAACTGAGTCCTTGCGCGATCGGGCAGTTTCGGAGTCATCCGCAATCGTCTCGTGAGACAGAGCAACCATGTAGGAGCGCAGACCCTTAATGGCGGCCATCACGGTTCGCAATGATAGCTCTTCATCACCCCGCGCCTCCGCAGACTGGTCGACTGCAGACATCGGTGCACCCTTCAGGTCACGCGATTCTCCCAGGGACCGAAGTGCGAGTAGGGCAGGCGGGGGCAGGAGGCACACTGACCAGCGACACTGGGGCCTTCCGGACAGGGGCCTCACCCCGGGGGGCGGGCTGCGCAGAGAAGGGGACCCCTCAGCCACTCACAGGACCATTACGCCTCCACAATGCAGTTAGAACCGCTGGCACTTCACCAATCCAAACAGGTCGCTCTGCACGTCAATCGACCGGACCGTGTCAGGGTCCCCCAGCCGCTGTTGTTGTTGTACTGTAACCCGGCTAGGTCAGTACTCGAGGTCCCGGCTCTCAGACAGCGTGAGGCCAAGAACTTCCACTCGACGTAACTCCATCAATCCGGGCTGTAAATTTCCCGGGATCACACCGCCAGTATCAGCAACGGGTCACACACACTGGGGTGAGGCGAAAAAGCAGGATTTATAGCAGGATATTTAAGCCGCAGGAGAAGGTCGACGGAGCCGAGAGCTTATGCGGCCATCTTCGTTCGTCGCTAGGCTCCTCCACCCCGAAAAGGCTATTCTTAATAATCTCCCACTATCTGCCATAATGTCCATGGACGCCACGGCATTTCCTCATTCCAAATATGTCTTCCTTAACACTAAACGAGCACTTCTTAACCTAGAAAGACATTGCAAAGTCAAAACCAAATTTTCTAAGTCCAACTTAACCTCGTTCTGGTTCAATCTGGCTTTTAAAGAAGAAGGGAAATGCCTCTACTAGGAGGACTGGTCTAAGAAGGGGCTGAACTTGTTGGAAGATATATATGACGGGCCTTCTCCCCAGCCTTTGCCGCCCTACAGACACGATTTGGCCTCCAACCACTTGACTTCTATAAATTTCTGCGTCTCAAAACCCTTGTCTCTGCCAGAGCCATCTTACCACAAGAACCCACACTACGTAGCAAACTACGTCAAATCTCGTCCTTAGGCCACATGGTATCAAAACTCTACAAAATTCTCTCTCCCATGCCTCAGAAATCCCATAGGAAGTGCGAACTAGATTGGGAGATCGAAACCAGCTCTTCTACTATACAGTTTGATTGGGATAGGCATCATCTCACTCCCTTCTCCAGCAAAATATCCCGCTACTCTCCCAAACAAAATTTATGCTGATCAATAAAACGTTTTGGACACCCGAAAAACTTTTTAGACTAAAGCTTCGTGACAACCCTCGATGCTGGAACTGCAACTCTCACGATGGGAACCTGGCCCACATGTTTTTCTATTGCCCGAAGCTCCAGCAGTTTTGGGATAGAATCTTTAATTATATCCAACGAATATTTCAATTTAGACCGCCCAAAGAATTTGCATATATCCTACTAGGAGCAATCGACCCAAAGTTGCCATCTGAACACGATAGACTCCTTTTAGATCTCATGCTTACTCTTGCATGCAAGGTAGTTTTAAATAAATGGAAACGTGCCTCCGAGGTATCGTTCAAAATGTGGCAGGAATGGCTAAACTCCCTGAGGGGTGCTGACAATGATGCCCTATACTCGTCACCATAGCGGAAACCTCATACCAAACTCTGGAGCTCACTTGACTCAAGGGAGACATGCTACGACCCGCCTTAGACCAGTATGGGATACTATCCACTGTTTCACACCCTGCCTTGGTCTACTAATTGTATAGAAGTGGATTGCATGACTTGGACAAATTAGATGCTGTTATAGACAAGTCTATGATATTCTGTTACGCTGCTGCTGCGTTCTGTATTCTTTATTCTTTTTATTCTATTTTATTTCTTCTCTTCTCCTTTCTCATCCTCTTCTTCCCTCATCTTATACCACATGGGTGTGTTAGAAGTATGGAACCATGTGGGAAAAATGATCTGACATGTATCTATTGTGTATATTGTATGCCCACATGATGTGAATCAGACAAATTATCATCTGAATACACCCTCCGTATCCAATCGTGTATTGTTTTCTGTCTCTTTCACTTTGTATTGATTTTGTATACCTTTAAACCCTTAATAAAAAAGATTTGAAATAAAACACAGGTGAGGGACCTAGAGGCCTCAATAGATTCCCAGTGGAGCGACTGGAGGGCAATGAAGGAAGATCCTGGCGCAATAATGTTTGAATTTTGGGTGTCCCGGAGAGCGATGAGGAACCAGCAGCTGACTTGTTTGGGAGAAACTCGTCCTCAAGCACCTCCAACCCTCCAGACAAATTGTTTTCCGTGGAGAGGGGCACAGAGTTCCAGGAAGGTCGAACCCGTCTCGGAGCCCCACCACGTCCATTGCTTGCTCGACTCTTTCCCCTTCAGATACCAGGATACAATATTGCAAACGGCAAGAACAGCACAGCCAGTCTTGTACAAAAATACGAGCATAACCTTCTTCCCAGATTTCACGCAGAAGGTACAAAGACAAATATGCAGTTTTCTTGGAAGTCAAAAAGGCATTGTGAGAAAAAGAAGAGAAATACTCAATGCTATTCCCGGCGAGACTACGCATTGAATCTGATGGCAAAGTCTGGTTCTTTACCACCATGGAGACAACCTGGGAGTGGCTGGTGGGCTGGCGACCCATTGGTGGCACAAAAGGTGGAACCCACCGGGTGAACCATTCCAAGGGCATACAAGGACCATGAACAGAGAGGAAACCTCAGACACAGGATGCAGAAGCAGAGCAAAGGCACAAAGACTGACGAAAGTGGTGAATAAGACCCTGAAGAAACACACGCTCCGCTGGAGAGTCTACTACTTAATTTCCACAAAGAGACACTAAGGACTTACTAATGACCTGAGGGGTGCAGGTGGGCCTGGGGAACCCTGCGGCGGATCAACGCAGAACTTGAAGGTTAGACTTGTAACTACTGTCTTAGATGGTGCTACAAATTACATTGGATATTGGGAGGGTTGGCAGGCTGTGGGGATGGCCAACAACCTCCTAAATTAATTATGTTGGGTTGGGGCCACAGGCATTCTGCAGAGTTTGGGGGGCGGGCATTTCATGGCCCATCATGCAGGAAAGCAGGGTGGGGGCCCTTTTCTTTAACTGTCGTTATTTTTTGTCTTCCCGGGGAATGTTACTGTGTGACATGGTTACCGACATGCTTTGTTAGTGCCACCATTTTTCGTTCTGGATTCTCTCTGACAGGTTCACTGTAGGGAAGAAAGATCAGCAGGGGCACTCCAGAGATGGAAACATGGGCTGGAGAGGTAAGAATTCTACATAGTTTAATGAAGATGGGAATTGATACAAAGCTGGCGGAGCTGCGTGTTTTGTCGTGGAAAATAAAAAAAATTGGGGGACAAAATCA
Organism: Lissotriton vulgaris; assembly: GCF_964263255.1. Taxonomy (NCBI): domain Eukaryota; kingdom Metazoa; phylum Chordata; class Amphibia; order Caudata; family Salamandridae; genus Lissotriton; species Lissotriton vulgaris. The sequence continues at coordinate 1,475,797,769 of NC_141691.1, forward strand.
AAAGGGGATAGTGTCAAAGTACATCAAACGACACGACCCAGACATCGTCCTGTTGCAGGAGACACACTTCATGGGTAATGCATGGGCACTTGATCGCTGGCGCTACAAAATGACAGTACATGCAGGATATACCTCCAGCTTCCCTGGGGTGGGTATCCTCCTCAGGAAGAGCTTCCCAATCTCAATTCAAAAGACGTAGTCAGACAGGCAGGGTAGATATACTGCACTGACAGGAATTTGGGAGGGGTAACAGATTAATATAATATCGGTATATATACTTCTGGGCCTCCACTCGGTCAAATTTCCAGATCTAGGAGTGCTCATGCTCCAAGCATCAGAAGGAGAGTTTATAGTAGGAGGAGACTTCAATATGACATTGGCCGATAATGTGGACTGACACCCTCCGAGAAGGACCCTCTCTTCTAACACTCAACTGGCAAACTTCCTAAGGGTGCTGGGGATGGTAGATGTCTGGAGGACCCTCAACCCATCTATAGACCACTTCACTTTCCACTCCAGGGCCCATGGTTGCATGTCTCGTATTGGCCTCTTCTCTCACAAAATTCAGAGATGTGAAACACCAGCAAGAGGTTTATTGGATCACCACCCTCCTCCCCCCCTCCCCCACGTGGGTGAGACACTGTAGGGTACTCCAAGGGTAAGGGACACACTTATCATAAATCCATGGTTTTTAAAGTTCCCAGCAATACGAGAGGGACTACTAAAACATACAACCCTTTATTTTCAGGAAATTGAACATTCAGTTACCTCCTCCCTGACTCTCTGGAAAGCCTACAAGGTGGTGATCAGGTCAGGCCTTCTCACTGAAGGCGGAACACAAAAGAGACAGAAATGCTTTGATTGAGAAGCTCAAACAAGAGATCTTACAGCTTGAGAAATAATTAGCACAAGATACACAAATAGATACACAACACTGCCTGCGACTAAAACAACAGAAATATAGGACTTAGTGACAGAGGTGGCCATGATCAAATATAAAGCTACACAATACAAGATTTACGAACTGGGAGAACAATCTGGGAAACTACTTGCCTCACTGGATAAGCGAGAACGTGCTAATAGATGGGTGGTGGAGTGTAGTCTCCAGACGGAGAGCGCCTGAAAGACCCACAAGCTATCGCAGATACTTTTGTAGCCTACTACTCACAAATATACTCATCTGACGAGTCGACTTCGGAGCAAGACTCCCTGACTTTCCTTGCGGATAGACCCCTTCTGATACTCTCACCGGATGAGGATTCACTCCTAGAAAGTGACCTCATGGAAGAGGAAGTTAAACACGCCATCCGATCACTACAGTCCGGCAAAGCTGTTGGACCTAATGGAATCCCTACAGAACTGTATAAACGTACGGCACCCACGATAACGAGTAGGCACACCCCCGGAGGAACAGCGACTTGTCTCAGTATTAGAAATTCATAAAGAGGGAAGGCCACCTGAACAGTGTGCCTCCTATAGGCCCATATCCTTGCTCAATGCAGAGCTAAAAATACTAGTCAAAACCCTTGCACTCCGCCTGACTCCACTGATGACGAAACTGGTTCATGCTCATCAATCAGGGTTCATTCACACATCCAAAACACAACGCTAAACCTACAACGACTCCACAGAGTTCTGGTACAAGCACATAGGATCAAGGAGGACGCATTGATTCAGTCACTTGACATGCGCATGGCCTTTGACACAGTTAAATGGCCACATCTTTTTGCTGTACTCCGCCATATGGGCTTTGGCCCAAACTTCCTATCCTGGTTGCGACTACTACACTCACAACCCCTGGAGCAAGTGGTTGTTAGCGGTAGGGTCTCGGAGGTTTTTCCCTTCCACAGAGGTACACGACAGGGCTGTCCTCTCTTCCCCCTGATCTTCGCCTTGATTCTTGAGCCACTGGCGACATGGGTCAAAGAAGATCCCCTGCTCCGGGGTCCATACTGGATGGAGGACTGGGAGGATATATTATCATTGTATGCTTATGACCACCTTATCTACATCACGTCTCCCAGGTCCCCAGTACACAGGCTAATGAATATTCTTATGATTTATGGGGAATACTCTGAATACTTAATTGGTCCAAATTGGTGATGTTCATCCTCAATGGTCTGGCGCTTCGCCCCCCCAACTGACTGCGAGATCAGAGTGGCCGAGGAGAGTTTTCGTTACCTCGGTATCCATGCGACCACTGATCCCAAGATATTTATAGCCAAAAATGTGGCGGGCCTCCTGACGCCCTCAAAAGCTATGTTCGACATGGAGATCTCTCTTACTTTCCTTCTTGGGCAAGGCAGCACTATTTAAGATGATGGCACAGCCTCGTTTCCTGCATAATTCCCCCTTCCCCGTGCCAGATACTTATTTCAAAATGATTAATAGCGAACTTAGGACCCTGTTCTGGGATGGAGGATCCCCTCATATAGCTTTGACAAAACTGACCAGAGGATGGTATGAAGGGGGGATAGCAAGTCCTGATCTTCAAATATACTATACAGCGGCCCAACTGACAACTGTTAACTATTTGACCCACCAACCCAGAGAGGAACCCGCCTACTGCATGGATCATCTGGTCCTTCAAACAGGGGGCTACCGGTGTGCGTTATAAATCAATCTACATCATTTATCCCTAGAGAGACCGACAGCCCCAACAGTCACCCTCTGGAACTCAACCCTACGTAAATTAGGATGGGAGAAGAAAATCACAAGCACTACCACGATGGCAAATAGACAGGGTTGTGACAAGTGGGACTTGATAGGGATCTGCACTGTGGGAGACATATGCACAGCCAGAGGGTTAATTCCATTTACTGACCTACAAAAAAACATATGAATTGGCCCCTACAGAGGCCTTCTGATACCTACAGATCGGACACGCTATCTGGTAGTATTTCCCCCTGATGAGGCCCTACCGGATTAGTCTCTTCTGGAGGACAGACTGTTGGAGGAATGCCTCTCCACCAAAGCAATTTCACTCATGTACTGTAAACTCTTAAAATAATTCCCATGCCACTCTTGCCCAGCTCCGTCAACGTTGGGAAACAGATTCAGAAGACTTGCAGGAGGAGGACTGGGTTGAAGCCCCACCGCACTTCAAGAAGTCACTGTTACACTACGCTTTCGATAAGTACAGTTAAAACCTCTGCATAGAGTCTACATCTCCTGCACTACAGGGGCAACAAAGAGCAGACAGGCACAGGGTGCCTTAGGAAATGTGGACAAGTAGGAACCTTTTTATCATATTTTGTGGGAATGCCCAAACGTCCAAACATACTGCAGTGGGATGTTAACATGAATCAGTGATGTCACCGGTAACATCATAAGGCCCTCGGCCAAACTATACCTGCTTAATATATGGGAAGCCACAGACCTGAATCGAGCAGACAAAATGTGGGCCACGCTAGGCATGATGGTGGCTAAACTTAAAATTGCACAAAAGTGTGGGGGGGGTGCAACAACTCCATCCCCTCCAAGACTGGAAGAGAGACTTGGACTTGTGCATGGTGGTGGAGAGGTCAAGAAACCAGGCGGTGCCCTAATAAATGGGAGAAGGTCTGGGGTAGATGGAATACATATAGATGGAGCCCATGTACCGCCCTGAGATCAAGGGCCTCAGATATGAAGTTGAAGTTAAAACATTTATAAAGCGCTCGTATACCAAGCGGTTTCTTGGCGCGGAGGACGGACAGACCGGAAAGAGCAGGGAGGGATGCCGCCTATTGAGAAAAAGCGTGTGAAAAGAGCTGGGTCTTGAGAGCCCTGCGAAAGATCGAGTAGGAAGCAGCTGTTCTAATACTCAAGGGAAGGGCATTCCAAAAAACTGGGGCCAGGGTAGAGAATCTCATGCCGCCATGTTTTTTCTTCCTAAATCGAGGAACACACAAGAGGAGCTTGGAGGAGGACCGCAGGTCCCTGTTAGGAACATAGGCTGTGATCTTTGAAGCTAGAAATGCTGGCAAGCCGCCTGCTAAAGCCTGGAAGATCAAGCAGCCCATTTTGAACAAAGAGCGTTCAGATAGAGGTAGCCAGTGTAGGGATTTTAGGAGAAGAGTCACATGATGATGTTTGGGCAGTTTAAAAATTAGACGAGCAGCTTGATTCTGAATCAGTTGGAGACGTCGTAGCTCATATGCGGGAGCCCCGTCATATAGAGCATTGCCGTAGTCCAGGCGTTAAATTATCATAGCAAGTCAAATAATTTTCAGAGCTGAAGTGGAGAAAAAGCGAGAGATCTTGCGTATGACGCGAAGCTTGAGGAAACAGGATGATACCACAGCGCTTATTTGAGAGTGCATAGAGAGGTCAGCGCTGACTCTTATCCCAAGAGTTTTAACAGAGGTAGAGGGAGGGGGGGAGGGGGGCCAAAGAGGGGAGCCAGAATGTAGAGAACCAGGGGCTGGAGATGCCACCCATGAGTACTAGCTCGGTCTTATCGGGGTTCAATTTAAGATGATTGGAATTCATCCAGTCCCTGATAAAGAGCATTATAGATTGAAAGTTAAGAGCAGGAGAGGAGGAGAGATTGAAAATGAGTTGGAGGTCATCGGCATAATTAAACACCGTGACATCCAATGTCTGAAGGGCAGAATTGAGAGGAAAGATGTAGAGATGTAGAGATTAAAGAGTGAAGGAGAGAGAGACAATCCCTGGGGTACACCACAGGAGACCGAACGGGAAGGAGCAGAGAAACCAGCCAACTGGACCCCCTGGCGGCAGTTTCCTAGGAATGAGGTGACCCATGCCAAGGCGGTTCCCCGAATGCCCGCGCCCCGGACACGATTGAGCAAGATGGTATGTTCGACCGTCGATATGACATTAACAATATGATAAAAGTGGGGATGATGTATGTGTTGACTTGCACATCAGGCCACTGTCAATAAATATGTATAATAGAATGTTGCCCTGCAAATCAGCTCATATTAACTGCTGGATACAGAATTGAAGCACATTTGTATTACCAGTTACAAACAATTATAAACTAACTAATGTTTGTGGCACAACCAATATATGGTACGTGTTGTTTAACCTCTCTGTTAATAAAAAGGATTTTAAAAACACAATATATAGAAAAATGCCACTGCTGCTACGCCTTTCAATTCAGTAAACAACCAAAGACTTATCAGCTCTTTCTTTATGTTGGTTGCTTTCAGAAGCCTCCATTGCGAAGCAGAAATATGAAACTGCTTGGCCTGTACGAGTGCTTTATAGAAGTAAAATTAATCCACAGTGCTGTGCGTTAAACCAACGACAGGACTTCAAAGGCAGGGTCTTTATCCAGCTGCAGGCATTCTGAAAAGGAGTTCCACAACCACTGTCATTTCACAAAGATGCAGACATTTTGGATACATTTCAGTCTCAAGCGTGAAAAAGGTAACCTTGAACGAAGGATTTATTTTGATTGCGGCTTCATTATGAATTTCTGAAGCCAGAAAAGTTGAAAGGGAGCCGGAACCTGCTCAAAGTAAACGTGTATTCATTCACATTAGTTTTACTTATGGGGTTCTAGAATAAGAACTCTGTTAACGCTATGGGTGCAGAATGTGGGTGGAATTGGGGAATGGTTATGATCTACTGCGTAATAATAAACCATTAAAGTGAGTTGAGGCACTCGCTGGGCAGTATTCATTAGGCCAGGTAATGTAATGTTATGTTCTGTAAACAGGCACTCAGTAACAACAGCACAGTTTGAGACAAACTACAAATGCTTGGCAACATTCTCTGAAACAGTGACAGAAAGAAATAAAATATAAATACTTTAGTCTGCCTGTCGCTGGCAGAAAGCGCAAGCTCTGTGACACGAGGCAGGAACACATCCAGGTAGATGACTGGTTTCATGTCTGCAAAAGGCACCGCAAAATTGAGTCTCTTTTCTGTATCCCAGGACACACATTTCTTCATCATCTCTTCAGAAGTCGCCGCTGGTACATTTGAGGGAAAAATATAAACACATAATAAAGTACTGCAGTCATCAAAGTACATTGCATACCACATTTTGTACAGGCAAAATTAAACGTGTGAAAAGCTGGTGTCTCTAGTATTGATGAAGTGTTCAATAAATAGAGATGAGTAAGTTACTGGCCTTATTTCCAATGGGTACACATCTTGGAGAATATTTTCCTCAGGAGCATGAGAGGATCGGGAATATTTCCTGCCGACTATCAATCACTACTAGCAGTTGGCACTGGGTGACTTTGGTCGCCGATCCACGAGACTCATTCACTGAGGTCATGAATCTAATACGATTTGCGAACATCAGTGACATCACGAGCGTTCGTGAAATTAAGATTGTCATTGACATCAGTTTTGTTAATAGCATTCCTGCAGTCTTGAGGGCCTAGCATATTATATGTAGAGAAAAGTACCAAATGAAAATATATATACACAGCAAATCCCCTAATTTAATCAGACAGGAGGTGGGAGGCTGATAATGAATCCCCAATAATATGCATATTTCCAGGCGTGAGACTTTCCCCGTCCTTCAAGCATTCATGCTTCGTCCCCACCACCAAACATTCAGGGGACAACAGTTTGTGGTGCATAAAGGCCGCAGTTTATTTAAAAACATGGATCATACATCTCGCAACTTACTCGTTGGTCATTCCCGACCCAATATTGACCACTTGTTTTATCTCCATTTCTGGCTGGCAGCACTGCCCCTTCGCAATGGCCCTTTAGCAGGTTATCTCCGTTACTGCTGGTTCTAGGCTACCAACATTGTGGGCGTTAGACCCAGGTCGGGATGCAAGAGCTGTTCAGCTTCCCTGGACCCTTGCTGGCTCCCCATGTCCCTGCCTTGAGGCATCCCAAGGACACTGGCTGAGCAACTCTTCTACCTAGCTTATTATTTTATCTGGGTCCCCTTTTGGCTGCCTCCTCCTCGCCCTCATTCACTGTGCTTACGGCAGTGACGACTGCATTCTCCTGGTATGGGTTCCATGGAGATGAGGTGAGGTCAGATTGTGGCCAAGATCGGTCCCTGCAGCCCTTTTGACCCTCCTGGCAACCCTGCCCCAATAATAGGACGGTTTGTAAATTTTCAAAGGACATGCCCAATCGTTCCGTAACCTGTTTGCGGGCTTTAGCCCCTAAAGCTGCCGGTGGTACAACCCCTGTTAAGGGTTCTGTTAGAACCGGCTGTCTCTAGTTGGCAGAGGTATACACTTCTGACAAATAGGGACACACCTTTTCTAGTCAGGGCAAGGGGATCACACCCTTTGATAACCCCTGCTCACCCCCTTGGTAGCTTGGCAGAGCAGAACAGGCTTATCTCGGAGGCTGTGCGTTAAGCATTTATGACCACATGCAGTAATAAAGTGAATACACTACAAATGGACACGACAGTAGTATTATAAAAATAAGGATTTTTATATAAGGCTTAGCACAAGACCAAATAACGACAAAAATATACACAATCTTAATAAATACTTTTGGAAGGGAAAATAACGGTTCAAATGCGGATGCTTCTTTAGGACAAAGTCTTTTCGTATCAAAGCAATTCTTCTTCTTGGAAACACAGTTCTTAGCAACAAGGTAACCCACACGGGAGCTACACGACGTCGAGGCAAAGTTAATCCAAAGGTTTAGCGTCGACCGCGAGGTGCGCTACGTCGAGCCCGGAGTCACACGGACCCCCAACAACACAGTACCTTGGAAAATGAAGCACACGATGATCAGCGGCGTCGAGCAATCCGGCGTCACGTCTTCGGTGGCGATCAGGCCTCAGCAGTCGTCGATGTCGATGAATCTGTTGCAAGTGTGAGCAGCGCTCACGGCGTCGAGAGGGCACGAGGGCGATGCGATCAGCAGCGGTGCAGACACGAGGTCCCTTGGAGCTGGAGCCGAACTCACTACTCACTGACGTTGCTGCTGGCGTCGATCGGGCCCGGCGGCCGGCGTCGAGGAAGCGGGACACTGGAGCCGTTACTCACTATGTCGAGCTGGATTCGGCGACGTCCGTCGGCGTCGAGATTGCTGGTTCTTTCAGAGGTGCTGGATTCACAGGTTCCAGCAAATAGCACTTTAAGCAGATGAAGTCCTTTAGCCCTGTGACTTCAGCAGGAGACTGGCACTCTTCCAGTCCTTGGAGATTTTCTTAGCAAGCGTGAGAGTACACACACAGTTCCTCTCTCCTGGTTCCTTGGCAAAAATAAAGAAGCACTGCAGGATTCCCCCCAGCAAACAGCACACTGGCAGAAGGGGTAGGCAAGTCCTTAGATCAGCAGGCCTCTTGTCCTTGGTTACAGGGTTCCTTGTCAGAAGTGATCTGATTTCTTAGTTCAGGGGTCCTACTCTTATACCCCTTTTCGGCTTTGATCCCTTTGTCCATGCAGGGGACTTTCCCAACATCCTGGGTCTGTTGTGGGTGGAGCCAGGCAGGAGCACCTGGCTTATTCACTGAGCAGGGCTGGGTCCTCAGACGCCCAGCAGGAGGTGGAGCCAGCATTGTCACTGGCCGGAGCAGAGCTATCGGCCTCCTGGCAGGAGGTGGGGCCAGGATCGTCCATGGCAGGCACAGAGCCATCCGTCGCTTGGCAGGAGGTGGAGCCAGCATTGTATCAAGCAGGGCAGGCTATCAGCAACTACTCTCCCCCTACTCTCAACGCAAATGTCCCACTCATCCCACACTGACTCACTCAGACCTCTGGAGCCACCCAGCTCCTGTCACACACACGCAAGACCAGCAGAACCCAGAAATGGTTAGACAAGAAAATAGACACTTTCTAAAAGTGCTATTTTCAAACCCAGAGTCCAAAAACCATCCACGCCAGCCGATGCGTAATTAAACCCCGAGTTCAGGGATACCAAACTCGACATTGCACCATGCTCCCCGAGCCAACTAGGATCATAGCATTAATAACCCCGGCGGCCCATTCTAACTAATGGAGAGCAGGCTACCTCGCAATAGTGAAGAACGAAGATGGCTGTTGTTCACTATCAGGACATGCCAACTTGGTCAGGCGTGTCCTACCTTATACTTACAACGCACCCTGCCCGTGGGCCTACCATAGGGGTGACTAACGTGGAGTTAAGGGAAGGTTTGAGGGACTGGCAAGTAGGTATACTTGCGCAGCCCGCGTGACAGTACTAGGCTGCACGTGGGTCTCGCAATGACCGACCCGTAGACATTCTTTTACGAGGCCGCTCTTGTGGGTGGCACAACACGTGCTGCAAGCCCACGAGCGGCATTTGGATTTACAAGCCCCGGCACTCCTGGTGCACTAGACTAGGGACTGACAGTAAACCAAATAAGCCAAACATGGATACAATCGATACATCAATTTAACATCGGGAGCACTTGCGCTGTGGCACTGATCAGCAGTGGCACGACGCCCAAAGCATTATCCAGCAAAACATCGTAAAACAGTGGAGGCAAACAGAAAAAATGGAGGAGAGACTCAAGCCAATGATGTCAGGTCTAACAGGTTCCCTGAGGGCCCCTATCTGGCCTGCGTCACAACACCTCCTGGGCGTGAGAGTCCCTCCCCCCATCCTACTAGGCCGTCATGCATCGTCCCATCCCGCCAAACATTCAGCGGACAACAGTTTGTGGTGCATTAAGGCTGCAGTTTATTAAAAAACATAGATCATAGATCTCACAAATTACTGGTTGGTCATTTGCGAGCCAAGGTTGTTTGTTACATATCACACTTATGACTCTGAATATTGTCCACTGGTTTTCCCCCCATTTCTGTCAGACAGCACTACCCCTGCGCAATGGCTCCTTTGGCGGTATCTCAGGTTCTGCGGGTTCTAGGCTTACCCTGCTACTGACCTTGTGGGCGGTCGTCAGACCCAGCCCGGGCTGCAGGTGCTGTTCTGCTTTTGCGGACCTTTGCTGGTCATTCACCTGCTCCCCATGTCCCTGCTGTGTGGCATCCCAAGGACAATTTCTGAGCAGCTCTTCAATTCCGGCTGTCATTGTGTGCTGTCACTTGACCCCCGTGTCCCTGCCTTGAGGCATCCCAAGGACACTGTCTGAGCAGCTCTTCTACCTAGGCTATTCTTTTCTCTGGGTCCCCTTTTTTGCTGCCTCCGCCATGCTGGCAGCTGCCCCTTCCGTCCGTTCGGGAGAAACCCAGCTGCTTTAGCACGCTCACTATGTCAAATAGGAATGTGTCCATGCCTACCCCGGTTAAGTGTGCCCCATCTTCTAAGGGGTAACCTGGTGTCCTGAGGTTGGTCAACCTGTGCTGCACGGAACCTCAGCCATTGGCACTATATATCTTTGTCATGGTAATATTGAGTTTAAGCCTTGACATATGGACTGCCCCATGGTCGACTGCGCATCTCCATACCCTGGGGGCTTCTATCTCAGACCATATAATGTCTGCCGGGTAGATCAACCTTCCAGGACTGCAAGCCTTGCTGTCATTGCCCCTAGCAGCTCTCTCCTCCCCATGCATGCCAGGTCGTTTCCCCCAGGTGAATAGCCCCGGCGTCCGGCACCTCTTCGGTATGAACTGCTTCCTGTACCATGGGGAGCAACTGCTCCCATCTCATGGCCAATCGCCCCTGCCACGTCACTGCCATGTTCTGTAGCCATATCCCCTTGAAGTATTTCTGTGCCGCAGCCCACTGTCTTGCCCACGTGATGCAGGAATGTCCCAGGATCCACACCTTGCGCTGGTCCCCGCTGGACCTTCTGGGAGAGAGACAGTTCAGATCCCGGCAAATGTATTTCTTGAACACGCCAGACACCCACCGGCCCAACTTCCTTATCCACTCAGCCTTGAGCCCCAGGTGTGCTGCAGTGGTTGCCGCCCCTATCCGAAACCAGTGCGACCCAAACTTCTCATGGGGCAACCCAGCCTTCCCCAAGGCCTTCTTCATTACTGCTGTGAATTGAAAATGGCTGAGGTATGACCCATCCCCATGTGAGAACAGAGGCCCAGCTGCGTGGGCTCCTTGTCTCATATACTCCCACAAGAGGCATATCAGGCCGCAAGCCCTGTCCTCTATGCAGTCCATCCTCGTGTGTTTTCCTCTGCCCTCTTGGTCAGTGTTTGATCTTCTGAGGTGCACAATCACATACCCCTTCCCCATGCATATGTCCTCTGTGTACACACATGCTGTACCCGGGGTCCCATTGGCTGGAGCCGCCAGCTCACTAATCCTGTAAGCCCAGAAGAAAGCCAAGGCAAATGACACTATGAACACCACCACCTCGTGGTGTCCTGTACATATCCCTAGTTGCGTGTCCAGTACAGCCTTCAGTACCTCGTAGACAATGGGTCTCCTCCTATCCGGTGCCCTGAGTTGCAGCCTCCCCCAGCCTTTTATTGCTGACCCACAGTAAAAGGACCCCGTTGTGACCCTTCCCGTTGTCAATTTGGCGAAGTTAGCCACAACTCCATGGTCTGTTTGTGCCCAGGATTGGGTTCCCGTTCCTGAAAGCCCATTCTAAGAAGGCACTACCTCTGTCTGGATAACCCTGCTCAGGTATTTTGTCCCAGTCATGCTTTTAAACACCTCGCTGCACTTACGGTATCTTATCGCAGTTTTTGGGGCCAATGCATTGTCCACCATCAGTGCTATTCCAGGTCCATAAGGTTCCAGAGGTATCTCCGGTACTGGAGTACTGTTCTGCATGCAGTGCCAGAGCCCTGAATTTGTCCCACTGAAAACGAGAGAGCGCACCAGCTTTTGAGTTTGCTACCCCTTCAATGTGCCTTGCCCTCATCGCTATGTTCTCCTTCAGTTGCCATCCCACAAGCTGGAGCAGTAGCTGTACCCCTGCTGGGCATTTTGCAGTCCCCAGGTTTATCGCCTGTACCACTGTGTGATTGTCTAACCACAGAGTGATCTGCCTGTTTGCCAGTCTGTCTCCCCATATTATAAAGGCAACTATAATGGGAAAGAGCTCCAAGAGTGTGATGTTTGCTGGCATCCCTAGTGTGCCAGCTGTCTGGCCACTTGTCCGCCGCCCATGATTCTCCCAGTATTGCCCCAAAACCATGGCCCGCTGCAGCACCTGTGAACAGCCATGTAAGATTTGGAGAAGTTTGGAGAAGTTTGGAGAAGACCTCCGATTTGAGGCACACATTAAGAAACTGACGGGGGGCTGCTTCGGCACACTTAAGGCACTACGGAAGTTTTTCCCTTATCTTCCTTCTACAGCAAGAGAGTCAGTAGCGAGAGCTTTAATTCTCTCGCACCGAGACTATGCCAACCCCTTGCTGAGTGGCTCCCCGGCCTTTCTGGTGGGGCGTCTCCAGGTAATCCAAAATGCCACCTCCAGACTCTTATGCAACATTTCTAGCCGTGTGAGTGTAAAGATCCATTTGCAGAGACTGCACTGGTTGCCAGTACCGCAACGGATCATTTTTTAAATCCTCACACTGACTTACAAAGCTATAAATGGACAAGGTCCGGCTTACTTGAGGAAACGATTCAGTCACTACTCTCCCAACAGACCTTTGCGCTCTGCCGCCCAACATCTGCTGCAGGTTCCACGTTTTCGGCGCTCCCGGCTGGGGGGGGGGGGGGGGAGTCGATTGCGGTCAGAGCAGCATCCGCCTGGAATGACCTTCCTTTGTTTCTGCGAGCTCCCCTGAACTTTGGTCCTTTTAAAAAAGCTCTGAAAACCCATTTGTTTAAGATGGCCTTTTAGATGTTCCCCGGTTCGGTTTTTCTTCCTTTCTTTTCATTCTGCGCCAGGATAAGGTAGTAATTGATCACGTAATAAAACAGCATATAACATAACATGACATAACATAAGATAACCAGTCTTCCTCCACATGAGTGTGCCACTGAATTTGGCTAGGAATGTATCCCACTGCTTTAGCTACTCATTAACCCCTTGTGCGAGTCGCGCCCCATGGTGTTTTTTTGTCATGTCCCCGGTCAACCAGGCCATTTGCCTAATGAAAGGACGCCCAGCGGGGATTACCTAGTTGTCGAAGTTCCGATTCCCCACTAGCTGCATCAGGTCCCCCACATTCACCTAATTTTTCTATTAGCAATTGCCTTATGATTTGTCTTAGATCCCTCCACTGAGTCTAGTTCAATCCCAAGGAAGGATAGCCTGGTGACTGGGCTCTCAGTTGTTTCTGGTGCTAGCGGGACTCCCAGCTCCTCTGCCATTCCCCAAACCGCCATACAAGGGCCTGGCATTTCCCTGTGTCTGGTTTGTCAATGAACAGGAAGTTGTACAAATAACGTATGTGCCCCCCGGCTGGGTGGGGTGACTCCAGTTCCGATTCCAAGGAGCTGCTGAAGGTCTCAAAGTAGGCCCAGATCTCTGTATTGAGGTGAATGTATGACATTGTTCTGCATTCTGTCCATCAACTGTTGTCTTTGCATTTGTCACCCCGAGTGGGACGGGTATGCTCAGACGTGAGTCCCGTGCTCTCCACGCCACTGGAGTCAAGCTATCCTGCCTGAAGACGGCTGATAGCCAGTAACCGGTCCTAGGATGCTTTATTCCGGTCCAGGGAAGACATGGCTTGGCAGTTCGGGATGGACTGTTCCCATGAGGCACAGGGTCAAGGCTGATTTGCATGTGGCCATGTCTGAACTGGGGTGGTGTGGTGAGCAAAAAAACGATGGATTTAGGCCCAGATCTCTGTACTGGGTGAATGTATGACATTGTACTGCATTCTGTCCATCAACTGTTGTTTTTGCGAAGGTCTCAAAGTAGGCACTCGAGATTGCACACTCCAATGGTAGGCATTTGTCACAATAATAAACCCCATCTAGTTGAAATCCCAACAAGTGGTAGCTCTGCGGGTGTACTGGTAACAGGCAGAAAGCAGATTTGATATCTGTTTTGGTCAGCAGGGCTACCCTGTCTGCCCGCTTGATCAAATCCACCACCTCCTCTAGGGCGGCAGATGACACTGAACAGCTATCTTGTTTCAACCAGTCATTTTCTGAATCTCCTTGGGGGTATGACACAGTGTATTAGGGGGTACTTCCCAGCCTACTTCTTTGGTACTACCCCCAACGGAGACACTATAAGGTTCTCCAATGGGGGACTGCTGGAGGGGCCGGCCTCTCCCCAAAGCTGGATTTCCTTCCCCACCTTCTGCCTGGCTACTTCTGGGTTGGCTCATGGATTTTAATTTTCCGCTCTGTCGCTGGGCTAAGGGGCTTCTGTGAAACCACCTGCCAGTAGTTGTCTCGCCTTTATCTTGGGGTATCGGTGCAGAAGCTGGATCAATCTCCTGCCTCTGATTGGGGTGGGGGTTGTCCCTTCTGTCTCCTGACACCCACAGCAGAGGGCGCCCCTACCATACCCTGACACTTACTGCTGCCGCCCTCTGTTCTCCCCTGCTCTTTTTACTTACTTGCAATGAAGTGCTGGATATGCGCCGTCTTAGTTGCTACAGCTGTATTTAAATCTGAAGGCATACCCTCACTTACACTAATCTTAGTCATACTTTATAGCAGGCTGCAGTGCGTCCTTTCCCCCACCTTACCCCCAGGGGGGCCTCTGGCTTTGGTGCCCTGCGCGGAACCCTCATGCTTACCCTTAAAAATGAGGGACGAAAACTGTTTTCGTGCAAACCAGACCCCTTCCCTTGCAGCCACCTTGTGAATTGTGAAGCCTATGTCCTGGTGATCCCATTCTATGTTTGGCCATGTGGATAAGTTACTTACCTGTAATCCTAGTTCTCTTCCAGGGGTATCCTCCTTCTGTCAGGACCCCTGGTTAATTCAGCTCTATCTTATTTCTGATTTCGACAGAAAATACTTCTATTTTTGGGTTAAAATCCTTTTTACTTCAACGTCTTTTTAGTAGTGAAGTACTTTTCTACTGTTTTTGAGAGAGTTGCGCATTGTTTTTTAGTCGGAAATGCCCTCTCTTTTTGACCCTTGCCCTTCCTGTGGCAAGAAGGCGGCTAAAAAAGACTCACACCCTGTCTGTATTTTATGCCTACCTTCTGATCAGGATTCCAAAACCTACCAACATTGCCAGCTGCTGTCCAAAAGAACTCTGAAGGACAGGGAGAGCATTCGGCTCTATGGGCTGGCTGAGAAGAGAAGATTTCCTTCCAGAGGCATGTCGCAGTTGAAGAAGAGGTAGGAGAGAGCATCCACTCCATCTAGAAGTAAGATTCCAGTGTGCTCTCCATTGGCGTCGGGCTCTGCGCCTCAAAACCCTTCTTCAGCATCGAAAACATCAACTAGAAGACCATCGATGGTTGGCTCGCCGTCGAGAGAACACCAGTCGTCTTCAAAAACCGCAGGTACATCGATTCCTCCGCTGTCGACAACTGGGTGACGATCAGCGTCGAGGAATCGCTCTCCGTTGAAGCGGGCTCGCCCAGCGTCGAGAGGCAGATCTCAGTCATCGCTGTTGATGCGGCGTTCGACGTCGAGACAGGCTCCGCCGTCGCAGGGTCACCAGCGATCGGCGTCGAAGCACACATCTCCGTCGGCATCAACCAGGCAACTGTCAACGTCGAGACCAGCTCAGCCATCGCAGGGTCATCGGCGATTAGCGTCGAAGCACATCTCTCCATCGACGTCAACCAGGCAACGATCGACGTTGAGAAACTCTTCATCACCCCTGTCGGCGTCCAGGCGGCGTACAACGTCAAAGACTAGATCCTCATCGATGTCGAGGCATTCAACGGCAAGACCAAGGGTGAAATACACTAAACGTCGTTTGACGTCGAGACGGAGATCTCAGTCAACGGCGAGAAGTTTCTCCCACTCTACCCCATGGGCTTCTAACAGGCAATCAGCGTTGAGGGAACGATCGACGTCGAGGAGGATTTCTCAGTCGAATTGTTCATTGTTGAGGTCTCCCGCACGCTCAACCTCACAGGCAAGGTCTATGGGCTCCAGGCATTCGACGTCAAACCATACAACGTCGAAGCACACAGATGTCGAGGAGGCGATCAGGTTCTGGGGTCTCTCCAGTAATGGTGACACAGTCTGTCAACGTCAAGGCATTCGCCGTCGACGTCACATCGCGACGAAGGTCGTGCTCCAGAAGACGCAGAGTGTCTTCCTACTCTAATCGGAGCTCACCCTAGACGATTGCATCATCACGCAGTGCTTCTGCTCGTTCACAGGAGCCTGTAAGATCACCCCCAAGAGGTTCTCCAAGGAGGCAGCGAGCTCCTTCTATACATCTATCAGGTCATACTCAACGGCCTGCGGTATACTCCAGCCCACTGCATAGATCTCTCTTACAGCGCCTGGTGCAAGAAGCCAACAAATCACTCGCCAATCGCACCAGTGAACATTGAGGCAGATCCCCTGAACGCAGATCAACACAGGGGCATCCCAAAAGGCGGTGTACACCGTCTTGGTCGTCCTCCTCAACACATTCATCCAAGAGGGATTACTCTCCTACCTTGACGGATAGCCCCCCTTCCAGAGTGTCATCCATTGACAATGTGAACACTTTTCATAATGTTCTTAAAAGAGGAGCTCAGAAGCTGGGCATTACCATGTCAGCTACTCAGACGACCAAGTCCATTATTTTCGAGACTCTCCATCAAAGTCTGTGGCAAGACCATTGCTTCCTTTGGTTCCTGGGATTATTGACAGTAATGGATGTCTTCCTAGCCCCATCATCGGCTAAAGCAGCTCCACCACATATCGTAAAAAAAATATAAGCCAGCTGTATTGGATCCTCTTTTCCTTAGATTGGACCCACCTCTGTATTCTGTTATTATTGCAGCAGCAAAGAAGACACATGCAGTTGCATCTTCCTCCTCCGCTCCTCCGGATGAAGAGAGTAGAGCACAAGATTCTTGGGGACGGAAGGCTTGTGGCTCGACAGCTTTTCTTTACAAGTGTCCAACGCTGTGGCCCTGTTGGGTCGGTTTGAGAGATCCCTGTGGGATTCACTGGAACTCTTTAAAGAAAAACTTCCAAAGGAAAATCAACAGGACTTCTCTGAATTAATTCAAGAAGGTGCTCTGGTGGCCAACCAGGTAATCAGCACGGCAGCAGATGGTGTATCTCTAGCAGCTCACTCGTATGCACATGGCATATGGATGATCCTCCTGGTTGCATCTTACTCCATTAAAAACCTGATGCACAACAGCGCATACTAAATTTCCCTTTTTCTGGCACTTTACTGTTTGGGGCCCACACAGATGAAGAAATGGCGAGAATGAAGTCCTACTGATGTTACCATCATTGTCATGGAGTACGTCTATAAAGGCACAGGCAGTTTCTACAGGGCTTTCAGTAGGACTACTGTGAACTACCTGGATCTCACTGTGTATATTGATAAAGATGGAATGATACAGACTAAACTGTTCAGAAAAGAGACGGCGGGGAACTCCACGCTCTTTGCCACTAGTAGTCATCCTCGCCAATTAATTGAGAGTATCCCTTACGGAGAATTTTTAAGGTTAAGGCGGAATAATTCCAACGATGATGATTTTAAGAAGGCAGCGGATGCTAGCCTTCAAAGATTCAAGATTAGGGGCTACAGAGATGGTGTTTTAGCTCGTGCCTATGAAAGAGCTAAAAAGATGAAGAGAAAAGATCTGTTGAAACCTAAGAATACAGAAAAATCCAGTAATGGGGCGTTTCGCCTCATCACTACCTTCTCACAAAATGCGGGGCAAATTAAGAAGATATTCAAAAAGAATTGGAATATCTTAATGTCCGATAACATCATTAAAGCTGACTTACCCACCAACCCGTTAGTCACTTTTAGGAAGGCCAGATCTCTTAGGGATCATTTGGTTTCTAGCCATTACTCTGCTCCTGAAAGAATCTCTAAATTACCTACACTTAGTGGTTTTTACCCCTGTGGCCGGTGCAAGGCATGTAAATTTAGTAAGCGGACTCTTACTTTTAAGATACCTGTTCTGGCAATTCCTAAAAAAATCACGAAATTCTTGACATGTTCCACGCCCTATGCGATTTACTGCCTCACCTGCCCTTGTGGTTTGAACTACATTGGCAGCACGACCAATGCAGATAAACTGAGAATTTTAGAGCATATGCGTGCCATTGCCAAGAAAGACGAAACCTACCCTGTAGCTAGGCACTTCGAGAGGATGCATAAAAGTAACAGGGATCTGTTATCTTATACTTGTCTCGATAGTGTCCCGGCCAATATCAGAGGAGGTGATCGTCTCCTCAAACTTAGACGGTTGGAATCCAGGTACATAATTGATTTACAGAGCAAAAATCCCAAAGGCCTGAACATGCATGAAGAGCTATCTGTACACTTGGGTTAAGCAGACTTGCACAGTCGTCATATATTCATATTTTGTCTATTTTTTATTCACTGCATCATTTCAACTGTTTCTTTCCTAACTTAGAATAATCTGGACTATTATAGAATCAATGATTTTGAACATTCAACTTGGCTAATATATTGTTAATGCAGAGATGTCATTTGGTCATGTACATACATAGTTTCTCTCAGGCTTATATCTTTGCCCATCCAGGGCGAGATCCTTACACATTGATATCCATGAAGTGTGATAACTTTGATACAGTATTAACAGCATCTGTGCTTGAATTTCTGCAACTGTTTCATTTGTGCACTCTACATTGGTAGATATGGCACGTGATTGTCATCTTGGATGACGGGACTATCTCTCTTGAGTGTCATGTAATAATTTTTGTTGACTCACTATTGGATATGTTATGCCTGCTTGAGTGCCCATCGCGGGCTATATTTTACGAGAGTTACAGAGTTGGACTGTCTGTGCCCATCCCGGGCTGTATTATTTATGAATTAGAAACCAGGCATTATCGCTTTTATGTGTGTTGTCGAGCCATGCTATTTACATATTTTTACGTATGTGTATACGTTTATCTGCATGATTATGTATACCGTCTTAATATGGCGGCCATTCACGACAATAATACTGCAGTCCTTCTTTGTTTGTGATTATGCCAAATGACGTCTTTTTAAAGAGACGAGCGTCTATGCTCTTTGCACAATTTGACAAAGCCCTATGGCGAAACGCGTCTTTGCTGTTTAGTTCCTTGAAATAAATCTGTTGCGGAACTACCCAGTGCATGTGCTACTTTCCTTTGGATACATTGTCCGTGGATGTTTGGAGCTGTGATTTCGTAAAGGGCACACCCCCGTTTTGTGTGCACCCGCTCACGAGTGCAACTGGCTGGTGTTCGGTAGCTGTGGAGATATATATATATATATATATACATATACATATACATATATGGTTTTCACATATATGTGATGTGTTTCCGGGGTCCCGCACATAACCCGGAATATTCATGTGCTTATGACTATTGATGAGGATCCCCTGGAAGAGAAGTGGGGAATACTCAATCAAACTGTGGAATTATCTCCTTTTGAATTCCCCCCAGGTGCAAGACTGAATCTGGAACTTTTCCAGCAATTGCCCCTTGTTGCCGACAGGTGGCACCATTGTACTTCACAGTGGCATTGCATGGCACAAGAGTGATGCCACAGAGCTGTATAGGCATTACCCCTGTACACTCACATCTGATTTCTGATCAACTCCTACATGGCCTCAGATGCTGATCAGCTAAATTAGACTGCAAACCTGACAGCGGGTAAAGCCTAACTTGGGACATTTTTAGAATCCTAAAAAGTTCACTCAGCATAACAAGAAGAGGGAGGGTGGTTAGGAATCTCTAGTTCGATATTATATCCATCAGAAAGAGTGTTACCAAAGATAATCTGGTTGTTCTTTTGATGGATACTTCTAGCTGCAGACAAGTCGCCTTCTGAATAGTACATTCCTACAGAAGTTGAAAGGCCCTTTCTGCAGACCTGAGATTTGAGGCAGTAATGCCTGATGAAGGTATGGGTAGACAGCCATGTGGCTGCCTGGAAAATGTCCAGCACTGGAAGACACATAGCCAGTGCTGTGGTGGTTGCCTCGGTCCTGGTAAAATGCGAACAAAGACACCCAGAAAGCTCCTTCCTGCCCATAGCATAGCAGGTTTTCATGCAAGGACAATCCACCTAGAAAGGGCCACCTCGGAACTGCCCTTCCTTAATTAAAACCAATTAAAACAAATAAAGTTTGTCATCCATCCAGGGTTGCTTCAGTGCACTTAAAAGTTAAAACCAGGTGCTCTGTTCAGGTTCAACCAGCGAAATAAAGCAGGGAGAGTGGTGGACTCGCACATTGAAGGGTATTACCACTTTTGGTAGAAAGGAAGGATGAGTCTGTAGCACCACTTATCAGGGAAGAGGGTGATATATGGAGGTTGCCCTGATATTGCCTGCAGCTCACAGACACTGTGTGATGATGACGATGATGATGATGATGATGAGTAACACTGCTATAATGGTCAGAATTAACAACAGCACATTGGCTCGAAGGGCGTGTAAGTCAAGAAAGTAAGGCCCATGTTAAGGCCACTCTCATAGAGGCACAAACACAGAATACTACAGCCACATTGAGGCATATTAAAGGGTGCAAGAGGAAACATATAAGTAAGCCTATTTTTAAGGAATTCATCACAACTGGTGATTCGAATAACAAAGGGTGTCAAGCAGATGCAGAAAGGTCAAAAGGGTCAACAAACAACCTTTAATTGCATTGTTCCTCCTCCAAAGCCTTGCTGGGCATGAGATAAAGGAAACATTAGAACATCAGCAAACTTATTTTGAAGAGAATCAACTTGATGGCATGCACTCCAGGCCACGAACCTCACCCAATGACCAAAATACATGAACTTGGTAGATAGGTGCCAAGCTGCAAGAATAAGAGTTGGGAAGGCACACAGGAGACCAGGTGGAATGAGTCTCCCAAGGAGCATAAAGGCAGAAATTCCAGTGCACCGTATTAGTGACACTGCCCATTCAAACGTGAAATAAATCCATGCAACATGCATCTCACTGGGCAAAGAGTCCTTATATCACCTGGGTGCAGGCACCCTTCATAGTCTACCAGGCATGGTCTGTTGAGTTCTTCTGCCGTGCTATTGACAAAGCTGGTTAGATGGCTGGTCGTCAGACAAATCCCTTAAAAGTTGAGCCATGGCCACAGTCTCAATGCCTCCAGGCACAGAGCCCACAATACCACACAGCCCCGCTTGTTGCAGTACCACAATGTGGTTGTCTTACCCATCAGGATCTGGAGCAGCTTCCCAATGATGGATGAGAGCAAGGCCTTCATTACCAACTAAATGGCACAGAGCTCCAGATGATTGATCTGGTTCTTCTGCGCCACTGTGACCAAAGACCGCGGACTTCCCCCTTCCCCAGATAACTGCCAAGAGACAATGCATCCATTATTAATGTGAGTTCTGCACGTACCACAGGTCAACAACCACTGAAGTTGCAGAGCGGCCTCTTCAGAAATACAGCTGTCGTCTGAGAAGCAATGCCATTACTGGGCCAATTGCAGGCAGGGGACGCACCCCTAATCCTGCAAGAACCAGTGAACACAATGGACCACTAGGATACATAAGGCTGAGAAGCCTCAAAATTGTCCATGCCAGAAATCAGGAGTGAGCCAAAATATTGATATCATAATCAAATTGTTCAGGACTCGCTGTGGACAAGGAAAGGCCTTGAAATTTCAAGTTCCAGGATCTCCCCAATGAAGAGAATTCTTTTGGTTCGATAAACCTGTGGGTTGCAACTGGGATATCAGCTCATTCCAGGAGAATCTCTGGGATAACATCAGTGACACAAATGCCTGTAGGTGTGCTGCAGTGAGCCTTCAAGAGCAAGTCATCTAGATTCCTGAAATCCGAGTATCCTCACATGCAAAGCTGGGATGCAACCCTGTCATCACCTTCATAAACATGCAGGAGCCTCATGTGAGGCTGAAGGGCAGATCAGCAAACTGAAAGAGGTCGGCCTCCAGCACTAACCAAAAAAAAAAGATATGTGGGAATGCAAAAAGCGCAAATGAAAGTACACACCCTGCGAGACCAAGGACGCCCATCTAGTCCTTTGGAACCAGGGCAACAAGAACTTAGGCCAAGGTTGACTTCTTGAACTTGTCTTTCTTTAGAAAAGTGTTGAGTACCTTAGAGTCTAATTTAGGCATGAGACTTCCGTTCTTGATGGACACCAAAAAGTAAAAAGAATAATGCCCTCTGCCAATCTCCATTTCAGGAACTCTCTGTATGGTCCCGCTGGTCAGCATTGACTGAGTTTCCTGGGCAAAGATGGAGGCCGAATCCGCGGATATCTGGAGAAAAATGTGGAGGAGCAGCAGCAGAAGTAAAGGGGGAGTATAACTATCTTTAACAACCTGTAACACCCTGCTGCGCTCTGAGGTAATTGCATGCCAGCTAGGCAGGTAAAACAAATTCTGCCTCCTATCGGCAGTGCACACCCAAGGGAAGGGGAATCAAAGTAGCTTGGTTACATTCGTGGAAGGCAACGATGAGGCTGCTGCCCATGGCCTCTGCTACCACATCCTCGGGACCCATGAAAAGGCTGTATGGTCCTTCGTCACGGCTACCTTTGAAGATATGCAAGACCCCAAAAGTTTCCTCTTAATATCCAGTATTGTTGGTAGAATTAACAGATGGGGATAACAAACTTAAATAAAAGGATACAGAATGGCTCTTTTTGAAGTGCTCCAGCATAGAATCAGCTTGGTCTCTAAAGCACCTTTAGCAGTTAAATGACAGGTATATAAGGAAAGCCTGTACATCCCCAGAAAAATCTGTGGTTTATAGCCAGGCATGATATATATTTACCACACTGATGTCTATAGGATGACCAGCACAGTCCGTAGTATCTAGACCAGTTCTCAGTACACACTTAGTTGTGTCCAATCGGTCTTGATTTGCTTGAGCATTTCAGAATTCCACTGGAATGGCATGCATTAAGCAGCCAGACAGTATTCAGGGGCCTCAGGCAAGACTGGATGAGAAGACCGTTTAAGCAAACGCATCTTTGTGCTTTGATTCCATATCTGGTGAAGCAGTGGGGAATGCACTGAGGTTTACCTTGCTGGTGGAAGCCTGAACAATCAAACTCTAAGGAGTCAGCTGCTGGATCAGAAAATGCAGGACTTCCATGGGCAGGCATTTGACACCTAGCCACAAGAAGACTTACTTCAGAGTTGAAACAAGGCTTGTACCAGGTTGCTTTTAATGTTTGTGTCAAAGCTTTGTTAAAAGGCAGCAAGGTGTCTTAAGTAGCAAGCCCACGCTGCAAGATCTCCAAAAAGTATGCTGTGGTATCTACTGTGTCAGCTGAAGTTTCAAACGTTCTGCAGAACTGCATAAAAGACATTCTCCTCTGCAGGGTACTCCAGTGGGAAGTCAGACTGTTTCAGAGGAAGTAACGAATCTACTGACATTCTATAAATATAAGCAAGCACCAATGTAATCGGGGAAAGTAAACTTTTCACCTCCTCATCATCATCATTGTTGTCATGTAGACTGTTTTCAAAGCCCTCTGAAACAAAACATGGTCCTCTAGGAAGTTGTGGTGTAGAGGAAGTAAAACTGCCTTTTAATTCTCCCAAATCATGGGCTCCGCTTTGGTTATCTCATAACAAGACATTGGCAGAGGATGGCACTCCATCTACTCTGGACCAAAAACGTGTGTCTGAAGTGGTTTTGGAGTGGGTGCCACTGAAATAGAGGCCAGTGCTGCTGAAACCAAGGCTGGCACGGACATCAACGGGCATGGCATTCAGTGGAGATGTGGCGGTATAGGCCAGTGCTGGCTGGAGGCAGAAAAGGGGCCAAACAGGGTTAGTCTGAGCTGGGACACTGTCCACCACAGAAAATGGACTGGGGATCTCTGCAGTTCCATGGGGCCAAAAGGTGCTCCAGAAGGAATTGGAATCACCTGCAAAAGTAGCAGCATAGTTCCTTTAAGGCTGCAGGGTCAACCACAGCCCAAGAAAGCATGCCAGGACCATTCAGGGTACAGGCATTGAGTCAGAAAAGGTAGGCATTGAGTCAGTTAAGATGGGGGAGTCCGATACTTCGAGAGTAGACTTTATGACATCTCACTGGAGAAGGAGTCACAGTATTGAGAAGAGTCTGCTTGAACTTCTTGTATTTGTGGGAGACTTTGTCCATAGACTTTGACTTACCTGGCGACAGCGGCTTGGAACGGGACCTGCAACTGAAGCAACTCCACGACTTTGAATGAAAGAGTTCATGGCTTGATGCATGATCTGCCCAGTTTCTTGTGATCTAAGATGTACAGTTTTGCCTTCTGATCCCTGGGTGTATCGCTTGGGTGTATCAAGGAGCATTAGTCACAGAGCTTTGAGTCATTATTATGCAACAAAAAAACAGGCAGACATTGTGCAAATCTGTGACCAATATCTGCTTCTATGCCATGGCATCGCTTGAACCCTGTGGTCTTCGGGGGGGGGGAGGGGGGAAGACATTTTGCTTGGCATACAGTTGTGCAAGGGACTGTTTTAGAGTTGGTAAAACACTAAGAAAAGGTTTTTAAAGTTTAACTCTGGATCTACGCTAAAGGGCACGGAATGAAAGGAAAAGATATCAGCAAGGAGGAGTGGCACCTATATATGGCTCCGTGATGTCACTTTCAGGGTGGTGTGCTGTCGCCATTGAGTTTGATGGCACCACCCTGTTGGTGCACTGGAGAAAATCCTGGAAAAGTTCTGTATCTAGGGGGTGGAAACTCAAAATTTTAGGAATCTATGGTTAGAAGGTTAGAAGTAGAACAAACAGCCTAAGGAGTAGTACACACTTAAGACTTAGAAGATTTAAATTGGATGAAACTCACCAGTAACTAGGCCCCGGTTAATTTGCCCTCCTAAAGAACCAAGGAGGCGGACAACTCGAAGTCTTACATCTGCCAAAGTGGAACCTTCTTCCTAGAATCAGAAAAAAATATATAAAACAGCTGTATGTATTGCTGAAGCACATAAAGAGCAGTAAACAGGGGTGCGTCACAGTTACCAGCTACCACAAAGTCTGTTATCATCCAGTTTGAATTAGGGCTGGGCGTAGTTTGTGAAGTAGCACTTCGCGAAGTTACGCAAAGTGCACTTTGCACTACGCCAGCTATGCGTAGCACTACGCGAACTGCGCAGTAGTATGTTCGCACTGTGCAAGATGCCGTTTTCAATGATTGCACAGTGCGGATAAGCATCCGGCACTGTGCACTTATTGAAAACGGCATCTTGCACAGTGCGAACTGTAGTTTTCTTGCGCTCGAGGAGATTTTTCCTCGAGCGGCAGCTTTCTCAACGCGGACTGGTAGTTTCTCCTCGTGAGAGGTCGCGAGCAATGAGAATCCAGACCTCCCCACGTTGAGAATCTCGCAGGGAGGTTTAGCTTTCACGCTCGCGATCGGCAACTTGATGTTGCTGATCGTGAACGAGGAAAAAGTCTCGTCAGGATGTCATTTTACTTGCTCGCGGTCGCCAACTTGACGTTGAGGACCGCAAGCAAGCAAAAAATGACCGCTACGCGTGTTCGCACTGTGCTACATGCAGTTCGCGTAGTGCGAAGTTGCGCAAAGTTTGCAAACTACGCGAGCATAGGGTAGTACTTTGCCCAGGCCTAGTTTGAATATCCTGTCCATAGGGAACCAAGCTCAAACGATGTAGCTTTAGATCTCCTTGTGTTTGTTTTAGATTTATACACACAAAAATGCATCCCCAGCCACTTTGAAAACTAGTTCTCGCAACATTCAGACCCAATGAAGATTAAGTTATAAAAAGGCAGAATACAAATATGTTTAAAAAGCATATTTGTTACTCAAACATCAGAACTCCATGATTGGTTGAACCCAACATAATGAAAAAGCATATAATGCAGACCACGTACACAGTATTAAAAATGAAGTCAAAGTAACATGTGGTAGGAATGTGCGAGAATTGGGGAGTTCTGGTGTGACAAAGGATACAATCTATCCAGGGTAATAGACCCAAAAGCAAAGACAGATATTAATTACTCAGTATATGTGGGATCATTCACCGCCAAAATGCAGGAAGATGCTCTGTAACATGGGCTTAAGGGTAGCTAAAAGAGATATAGCTAGTTGATGGGGGAGAATGCAGGCAGACAGATTCAGGGTATACTGACAGAATATGGACTGGTGTTTAAGGCCAAGAGAGAGAGATATACAAGAGTAGGAGATGCCCATCAAGATAAGGGGTGAATGGTGAAAATTCCAGGGAATATTGTGTTATAAACAAGCTATTGATTTTGAAGAAGGTGTACGGTGACTATTACATCCATTATTTGTGGCTGTAACTACTCAGTATGGACAAATAAAAAAACGAGATTCCTGAGAAATCATAAGAAAGTGTTTTTAAAAACATGACATCAAAGTAGGCTCCAATTAAAATCTAATGGGCATTTTTAACAAAATTAAGTAGTTGGCTTACCACTGACAGGGTCTTTGTTTTTGTGATTTTTTTTATCAAATCTTTGCTAAATCCTTTCTGTGATGCCTTTGTGAGATACATAGCTTCCCAGGTATTGTGAGGTTCATCTAAGATGAAATAACACAAATTAAATGTTTTCCTTTGAAACAGAATAAACACACAATGCAATAGCAACTTGGACAATCATTTTGCACAGCAAGCTGAACAGAAGTATCGAATTTTTGTGAATGATTTACGTAATAACCCAAATAAGTGGTAAGTTAAAGTCAGAAACTTACTTCAGTGGAAGTATTTCTAGATTTTGATCTAATTTCGGTCTTATGGAACTCAGAAAGACTGCAACAGTCTTTTTCTAGGAGTAGACACATGCTTAAAATGTATACAGCCAAGATTTCACCAGGTAGAAATTTCTGCATACAACACTTTTTTATGCAAATATCATTAGTACATTTTACTTTTATTTTTGCTTCCCCAAGAAAAAGCAATTATCTGCCACTGACTGGAGTAAATTTGCCTGTTTTTTTTTATAAACACATTTTTATAGAGTTTAAGACCAGCAACGCCGGTGAAAAAAATGGAACATGGTATACACGGTACAGAATTGCAAGTAGTAAACAGTCCATATAAGGCAAGATATCCATCAATAATAAGACAAGCATTTGCAATGCAGTAGGTCTCGCATTTATGCAAGTTTGAGCTACTCACATTTCAAATAATGCCTTTTATTTTTGTTTTCATTTTTAAAACTTAAATAAAAGGCATACTCATTTACAATGCCAATAGCTTTAACTCACGTAAATGCGAGACCTATTGCATAGCAAATGCTTGTTCTCTCTTAGGAGGAAGGATTGCGATATAATCAGATTGCACTGTCATCAACTCATAGATGAAATATCTGACCTTCTAGCCAGCAAGGTGCAGCACAGCCAGAGTGCTGCGAGGCCATTGCCATGCCCTAGTAACACGACTTACTAGAAGGATTAGTTACTTACCTGTAATCCTAATTCTCTTCCAGGGGTAGCCTCATCAAAGTCATGAGCATTAGAATATTCCCGCCCCGGCGCAGGACCCCGGAAACATCATATCATATTATATATATATATATATATATATATATATATATATATATATCCCCAGTCTAAAAAGACTGAAAAGCTAACCTGCAGCTGAATGCAATAAACTGACACGGTGCCTTTAAGGCACCCATGACCCCCAGCTTCCCATCATGCCTCAGGGGTGACAGTTAGGTCAGTTGTTCGATGCGGAGACTGAAAAAAACATGAAACAATAGGTTAACAATATCTCCAAGTTAAAGCAGTACTTTGCCCGGGGAGGCGGGAGGGTTGCTTATGACTTTGATGAGGATACCCCTGGAAGAAAACTAGGATTACAGGTAAGTAACTAATCCTTCTCTTCCAGGGGATCCTCATCAATAGTCATAAGCATTAGAATAGAATAGCAAGCCTCAACTGCGGGGAAAGGATCAATAAAACAGTATATCATTCATAAGCCTAGACAAAACTAAGCTCGAACAGGCCGCAGGCTACCCAAATAGATTCCTCAAAGAGGCCTGACCTACTTGAGTATCAGTCCTGGAATCAGATTCTAGGCAGTAATGCCTTGTAAAGGTATGAACTGATCTCCAGATTGCAGCCATGCAAATCTCTGACATAGGGACATCATGTAGGAAAGCTAATATGGCCGCTTTCTCCCTAGTAGAGTGTGCCTTAGGTGTCAACAGTAAGGGCTTGCCCGCTAGCTGATAAGCCAATTTGATACAGGAGACGATCCATCTGGAGATGGATCGTTTGGGAGCTGGAAAACCCGTTCTCATGAAACCATAATTGACAAAAAGCTGATCCGTCTTCCTAATACTCTTAGTATTTTCCAAATAAAATTTAAGCACTCTTGAGATTTAAAGAATGCAGCGACCGCTCAGCCGGGGTCGCAAGGCTTGTAAAAAAGGATGGAAGAGAAATAGACTGATTAATATGAAAATCAGACACAACCTTTGGTAGAAAGGATGGATGAGTCCTTAATACTACTCTATTGTGGTGGAAAACAGTGTAAGGCTCTTTTGTACACAACACTTGGATTTCGCTTACTCTGCGCGCTGATGTGATAGCAACTAAGAACGCAGCCTTCCAAGATAAATGTTGTAACGTTGCTTTGTGGATGGGCTCAAAAGGAGCTCCCATCAACTTGGATAATACTAGGTTCAACTCCCAGGGAGGAGAAGGATTTCGAACAGGGGGGTAGACTTTCTTTAACCCCTGAAGGAAGTCCTTGACCACTTGCATCTGGAAGAAAGACTTTTGGTTTGGAGATTTCCTATACGCCACAATGGCTGACAAGTGCACTCTAATGGAAGCAAACTTCAAACCAGATGTTGCTAAGGAAAGAAGATATTGAAGAATAACATCCTCCTGCCATTTAATGGGGTCAAGATGATGCTCCCTACACCAAATATAGAACCTCTTCCACTTGAACGCGTATGACGCTCTTGTGGAGGGCCTCTTAGCTTCCCTTAAAATGCGCATACAATCAGGAGGCAAATTCAGATGTCCATACTGCAGGACTTCAGGAGCCATGCCGTCAAGTTCAGAGAGGGGAGGTTGGGATATAGAATCCTCCCGCTCATCTTGCTCAACAGGTCCGGCCTGCAAGGTATCTGTCTGTGTGGACACACAGACAGATGAAGAAGATCCGGGTACCACCACTGCCGTGGCCAGTCCGGAGCTATTAGGATCATCTCCATGTCCGATCTGAGGAGCTTGGAAACCACCTTCGGAATAAGAGACAGGGGAGGAAATGCGTAGGCAAATGTCCCTGACCAATCCATCAAGAGTGCATTCCCCTGCGTCCCTGGCCGGTGGAATCTGGACGCGAAGGCGTTGCATTTTCTGTTTTCGTTGTCTGCAAACAAGTCTATAGTTGGACGACCCCAGCAATGAAAAAGTTCTGCCACTACCTCGTCGTTGAGCACCCAGTCTGGTTGATCTTCGAAGTGCCTGCTGAGTGCGTCTGCCTTGATGTTTAGCTCGCCTGGAAGGTGCACTGCTACCAGCGAGCGGTTCCGAGCGAGAAGCCAGTGCTAGATCGCCTGGGACTCCAGAGAGAGAGGGCGTGATCGTGTGCCGCCTTGTTTGTTCAGATAGAACATGGTGGTCGTATTGTCTGTCTGCACCAAGACCGAGTTGGCTTTCATTGCAGGGAGAAAGGCTTTGAGAGCGAGATGCACCGCTCGGAGCTCCAGCATGTTGATGTGGTAGGTCTGTTCTTGAGCCGACCACCGACCTTGTATTTGAAGGCACCCCATGTGTGCCCCCCAGCCTTGAAAAGAAGCGTCCGTCACTATTGACTGAGTTGGGAGAGGATGGTGAAAAGGAACTCCCACCAACAGATTTTGAGGTTGAGTCCACCACTTGATGGAAATCTTTGATGCCTGGGAAAGACAGATACGGTCTTCCCAGCGTCCTGTCGGTTGGTCCCACTGGTCCTCCAGAGACTGTTGCAAAGGATGCATCCTCAGCCTGGCATGTGGTATGAGAAAGATGCAGTACGCCATGGAACCCAGCAGGGAGGATACCTGACGGACTGTTGGACTTCGGGTCTCAAGCAGAATCCTCACTTCTGCTGCATCGAAAAAAGTCTCTCCTCCGAAGGAAACGCTCTTCCCAAACTTGTGTCCAGAACGGAGCCTAGGTAGTGGATGGACTGGGTTGGCTGTTGGACTGACTTTTCCATGTTGACATGGAGGCCGAGATTGTGCAATTGTTGCAGGCAAAGGCGGAAGTCGCTCTCTATTTGAAGAGGAGATGGACCTTTTATGAGTCAGTCTTCTAGGTACGGATAGACTAAGAGCCCTTTTTTGTGAAGAAAAGCTGACAACACTGCCATGCATTTGGTGAAGACTTGCGGTGCTGATTTGAGCCCGAAGGGTAGCACCCTGTACTGGTAGTGTGTGTTGCCGACCACAAACCTCAGATACATGCGTTGATGCAGTGCAATTGGAATATGAAAGTATGTATCTTGTAGATCCACCGAACACATCCAATCGCCTTCCTGTAGATATGGACATATTTGGTGTAGAGCCAACAAGAGGAACTTCTCTTGGACTATGACCTTGTTTAGAAGACGAAGGTCTAGGATGGGATGGAACTTGTTCTCCTGATCCTTCTTGGGGACAAGAAAATATCTGGAGTAGACTCCCTTTCCTCTTTGCGAGGGAGATACTTCTTCTATAGGTTGTTTTTGAAGAAAAACCTTTACCTCTCTTCGGAGCAGATCTAACTGGTGAGGACGAGATTCGTTTGGAGGAATGTTCTTTGGGGGCGCACGGAAACGAAGCGAGTATCGATTGCGCAGTATATTCAGCACCCAACGATCTTTTGTGATGCTGCACCACTCTGCCAGATGTTGTGAAGCACTTCCTCCCACTGGAGTGGGCAACGGCGCCAGAGGAAGCCACTGCTCATGACTCCCCCCTCTCGTTGATGTAGAGGATTGCTGTTGTTGACCTCCTCTACCTCGGTTGGATTTTCCCCCTCGAAACGGGGTCTTGTCCTGATTCTCGTTTTGGGACCACTGAGGGGTTTGAACCCTCTGTTGAGCCCCTCTGCCCTTGTTGGTCTTAAAACGGCGCTTGAACTCCTTTTTCTTTTCCAAACTGACTGCTTTGACCGTTTCTTGCTCTGCTTTCATTCTACTCATCTCTTCGTCAGTGTGTTCACCGAAGAGAGAGGTACCAGAAAAAGGAAGGTTTAAGATGCGTTGTTGTGCATCGGGCTTGAGGCCTGTCAGGCGCAACCAAGACGACCTTCTGGCGCAAATTCCATGGTCATAAGAATGTGCCGCAAGGGCTGCGCCGTCCGCAGCCGTGCTAATCATCTGGTTCGCCACCAGACAGCCTTCTGTCATTGTCTCTTCAAAGTCCTTCTGGTCTTCTTTCGGCAGTTTGGACTTGAAATGCTCCATGGAGTCCCATAAAGCTCTATCATATCTACCCAACAGTGCAGCTGCACTGGAGACCTTCAGTGTACAAGAGGCAGAGTTGCATACCGTACGACCCCACGAGTCCTGTGATCTGCTGTACTTATCTGGAGGGACTGAGGAGGTAGCAGTGACTGAGTGTGTTTTTCGTGCTGCTGCTGCTATGCTCACTGAGTCTGCAGGAGGGGCAGTCTTGGCAAAGACCGGGTCAGAGGTAGCTGGCTTGTACTTTTTCTGGATGCGAGCCGGCACCGCTTTAATGGTCGCTGGAGCCTGGAATATGTCTTTGACAGGGTCCATAATCCCTGGAACCAATGGCAGCAGAGGACGTGAAGCAGACTTCTGGTGAAGTGCCTTCAAAAATCACTGTTGTAGTGACTTGTGGAATAGACAGTTCAATGTTTAGCTTCTGAGCTCCTCTTTGCAGGACATCATGGAAAGTTTTGATGTCATCAACTGGTGAGACCCTAGAGATAGGGCTATCCGAAAGTGAGGGAGAATAATCCCTCTTGGAAGATCAGGTAGAGGAGGTAGAAGAAGTCAATGGTGTCCTCCTACTCCTGTGATGAGCACTGTGCCTCCTATCAAGTGATCTTCCTGAACGTTCCTCCCTTCTGGGGGCACGAGATCTAGTAGGCCTCCTCACAGGCGATCTTTCAGCTTGCACTCTGTGCCTGGGAGGGCTGCGTCTGTACACTTCTCCAACTAGTCTCTGAAGCGGAGACCAGTGTATAGGACTGGCGTAATCTTGCTTCCGCCTCGTAGCCCCTGAATCACGCCAATGATCCAATGGCAGATTCCATCTAGGGGACAACCTCACTTCTGCAGAAGAAGGGGCTCGCAAAGGTAACTTGCGGGCAGGCTTCTAGACTTTGAGGCAGCTAGCCCAGAAAAAATGCGAGGATGAGTGGCGGGAGGCTGATTCCGTCACTAGAATCACCGATTCCCCTCTGGATCTCCCTGAAGCGGAGTTCCTCGACGTCGACCCAGCTTGCTCATGATGCCTCTACGTCGGGTGTTCTGATGTCGAATGTCTCGACGGTGCTAGGATCGGCGATGTCTTTACGTCGAACGGCGATGTGAAGCAGACGACGGAGCCCTCGACGCTGCTCGGGCGAGGGCGGAGCAGTCAATCTCGACGTCGAGTGTCTACGCGACGACGGCGGAAGGGTATTGGTCACCCTCGATGCAGAACGCCTACGAGACGTCGACGGAGATCTCCTCCTCGACGCCGATCGACGTCTGGTTGTCGACGGCGGAGGATTTTGGACTCTCTGCGACGGCAGAGGTGAGCCTCTCCTCGACGCCAAACGTCGTGAAAACGACGACGGCGGAGGATCTCTGCTCCTGAACGCCGATCGTCGCCAGGTTGACGACGGCAGAGGGGGTCACACTTCTCGACGCCGATCATCGCCTGGTTGACGACGGCGGAGGTGTGATGGTCCTAGACGCCGATCGTCACCGGGTTGCTGATGGCGGAGGGGTCTTGCTCCTCGACGCCGATCGTCGCAGAGTTGACAGTGGCGGAGGGTCTTGAATTCTAGACGTCGACAACGTACCTGAATCCCTTCTTCTCAACGGCGAGCCCGCCGCCGAAGGTCGTTTTTTAGATAAATGAACCACTGGTAGTTCTTTCCTCAGCGCCGAGCCCGACGCTGACGCTGAAGGGTGTGAAGACTTGTCCTTTGAAGGTGTTCTAGCCCTCTTGGAGCCCTTCTTTACTGGAGACCTTCCTCTGGATGACCTTTGGGCTAGGCCATAGATGTGAATCCTCTCCCTGTCCTCCAGAGTTCTTCCTGTCAGGGTTTTGCAGTGAGGACAGGCCTTTGGGTCATGTCCTTCAGGCAGACAAATAATACAGACTTCATGGCTGTCTTGGCCTTCCTGTTGCCACAAGGAGGGGAGTTTTCAAAAAGGGAAGGCATTTCAAAGTAGAAAATACCCACCAAACTGTCAATAAAAGACAGATTCTTACTTGACAAGGTGTAAAATTTCAAAGTGAGACAAAAAACTGTGAAAAGTGAAGTAAATTTCTGTCAGAAAAACAGAAAAGTGGAGCTGTGTTGCCAGGATCCTTCCTGAAAGAGCCGGAAAGAACAACTGACCTAACTGTCACCCCTGCGGCATGATGGGAAGCTGGGGGTCATGGGTGCCTTAAAGGCACGGTGTCAGTTTATTGCATTCAGCTGCAGGTTAGCTTTTCAGTCTTTTTAGATTGGGGATTTGCAATGCAGCCAGGGAGCTTCCTATGCTTTCAGTGTTTTATAAGAATTTCTAATGCTTTCTGAGCATTAAAACAAACTTTATTGTTGTTTCTCAGGTTTCTAATGCATGTTTTTTCATGTATGGTGGAAATTCATTACAGCATGATTCAGCTCTGGTGTTTAGTAGGCTG
Organism: Lissotriton vulgaris; assembly: GCF_964263255.1. Classification (NCBI taxonomy): domain Eukaryota; kingdom Metazoa; phylum Chordata; class Amphibia; order Caudata; family Salamandridae; genus Lissotriton; species Lissotriton vulgaris. The sequence continues at coordinate 1,475,831,399 of NC_141691.1, forward strand.
CTATTGCCATGAGTGATGTAATATGTGACGTCATCAGCAGTGCATTGCAGGCGCCCAAGTTATAGTGAGTCCAACTAACTATAACGTGGGAATTTCAATGGTTTTATGTCAGTAAAATTTCCAGATGGTTTTTTCAGTGAATTTAATAGGTTTTTTAAATGCTAATTCCTAACTATAACTGGTGTGAAACCTATGGTTTTTCCTGTGAATTTCATAGGTTTTGTAAATGCTAATTCCTAACTATATATAGTGCCTCAAACATATGTTTTTTTCAGTGAATTTCAAAGGTTTTTTAATAGCAAATTTCTATTTCTATCAAATATAATATTTTTTATAATGAATCCTATATTGTATATTTATGTAATACTATTTTTTTTAATGTATATTCTTCATTTATTTATTTTTTTGCCCTGGAGCCCTCCCGGTGCGCGTACCGGTATGCGCACCGGAAAGCGCAGTCTTGCGGTGCGCCCCGGTGCGAGTACCGGTGAGCGTCCCGTTTGCGCTATTGTCGCGAATGAAAACATAATCGTGACGTATCGCGTAGCCGCGTCCGCGTGATACGCACGGCGTAAGCGCACCCGGAAGCACCCGAGCGCATACGATATAAGCGCGAAATATAGTTAGTACAACTAACTATATAGAAGCAATTCCAATGCTTTTGTATGAGTGAAATGTCCAGCTAACTACAACACCCCTAAAACGTATAGTTTTTTGAGTGAATTTTAAAAGTTTTTAAAATGCTAATTCCTAACTATATAAGGCCTGAAACCTATGTTTTTTTCAGTGAATTTCAAAGGTTTTTTAAATGCTAATTCCTAACTATATAAGGCCTGAAACCTATGGTTTTTTTAAGTGAATTTGCAAGGTTTTTTAAATGCTAATTCCTAACTATATAATGTGAGAAGTTGGCCTTGTAGGAGAGTAGGGTCTGCAATCCTATGATCACCCCAGATTTTTGCTTTTTGCTTCACTGGTTTACGACTTCCCTGGCTGTGGGCCTGCTAATCAGACCCACAGCCTAGCTGTTCTCTCACTAAATTGACACGTGTACCTTAGGTGCATTTACCAATTGGTACTGGGCCACCTTATCAGACCCTGTAACTCAGGGCATAGGTGTACCCAGGGCCTACCAGGGGCTGCAGCATGTATTATGCCACCCCTGGCTGGCCGTCCAAATCTGACACAACTGGCTGCACGACAGCTGGGGCAAGGTGGTGTAATCACCCTTTGCTTTAGATATAGTATACCTATATCTAACCCTAAAATGGACACATATATTCCTATCAGTCACTCCTATGGCAGGCCTTGACAATCCTGAAGGCAGAGTGCTTGGAATTATGTGAGATGGTGCTCTGGCATGAGCTGAGCCCGTCTGCAGCTTGCGGAACCAAGTCCTAATAGCTGTTCCATGATAACGTGTACCATATACTCTTAAGTGCCTTATAATCCTCGCGGTTATTTGCCAACTTTGGTATCGCTTTATCAAAACATGTCGAGTAAGGTGTCATACGAATTGGAATACTAACCCCTCGCCAATTCTGGCGACGGGGTTAGCATTCAACCCTTCTAGAGGGACACGACATGTATGTAACTGTGAACCCCGGTTAAAGTTAACTCGAGCCTCAGCATCACAAAATGGATGCTGCCACCACAGACACAAGTCTGACCTCCTGCTGCTGGGAGTCCTTCCAGCGAGGAGAGCTTGGACAAAGGGTTTCCTGTCAGGGGCGGTGCTAGCACCATCCCAGACAGGGTTTTGTGTATCCCAGGTAGGCAGGGCTTTAGAGGAAGGTGACTGCAAGTGGCACCCCGGTGCTCACTGTGCATATGCCGGCTTGAACCAGTTCCAGGGGCACACCAGCCCCTGAACTGGGGAAAGTCCGGACGGGGAGAGGGGTGTAACCACCCCCCTTCCTGGTCCCACCCATGGGCAGGACCTAGTCGCGTACCAGCCCCATTTCTTAGAATAAAGGTAGGAGCGGGGACCCTTCCAGATTAGATCATCTTTGAATCCTGAAACTACTTTCTACGAAAGGAACTCAAGACTTCTTCTCAAGATTTCTCCCTTGTGACTAAGGAGTAGTCACCCTGCAGCAGCAGGGACCAACTAAGTATCTTGCGGTCTGCTGAAACGTCCTTCCTCCGGAACCAGACTGCCCAGCTCAACGAGACCCGGACTCCCTGCCCTCTTGGACCTCAACCTGCCTCTACAGCACAGCTGAGAACCGTGGGTGCGATGAGACCAGAGGACCCGGCGACCATCAGAACCAGCACAACACTGAACCAGCACGACCACCGAGGGACCCTCGAGTGGGTGCACTGGGGTAAGAGAAGCCCCAACCCCAAGCAGCACGAGCACCAAAGTCCAGCCCCCCAGCATCCACCAAATCTGCGTGGGGCCCTTTTTGCTCCTGGGTTGCTGCTACGTTGTCCGGTCACTTGCCCGTTGGCTAGTGACCCTCCAGACGACGTCCTACGTTTGTTTCACCGCTGGTCTAGCTCCTCTAGACTGGCCCTTGTCTCCTCCTGAAGGGGACCCTCCTCAGACCCTCCTGGTCCACTCAAGACGCCATTTTGTGTCGCCACGTGGGCTTGCCGTAGCCAAGGCTTGTTGCCTCCTTCACCGGATCCAGCATCGCCAGCAGCAGACATCCGACGTGGGACAGCTCGCAGACCTCCAGCCTGGTCGACATCAGCGCCCTGGTCCGTGCAGCAGCAGAATCCAGTGTCACCTCTTCGCCTGGCTGAGTGACCTCGTCCGGTGCCCTCCTAATCACTGGCTAGTGATTCAGAACTTGGTCCCCTCTGCTTACAGGTATCCTTCACTGATCCAGTCCTTGGATCAGCCCGGAACATCTTCACTGGTCGCCTGCCAGCAACTTCCACTTCAGGCTCCTGGTTCGTCAACGAGGATTCCCGACGACACTTGAACCCTATGCAGCCGCAGCCCCTGGGCTAGGTAAACCGAGTACCACGGTGCTCCAGCGTAGATCCACTCTCTAAGTGTCTAGATCCACTTTCGTTTTTGACCTACCTAGTCGGGTTCGCCCGAGAACACTAACTTTGCATTTACTAGCATCCATAGACTTTGTCCCGCATTACGCGTGAGAGTTCCCACTCTGCACACGACGTCCCTAGGCCTCCTGCTTCTAATCTAAGGGTTCAGCATTGTAGGCCCAGCGGTTCTAAAGCCTCTGAGAGTAGTACTTACCTGCTAGTAATTTCGCATTCCGCTTTTGTAGTATATGGTTTTTCGTGCCCCTCGGGCATCTGTTTAAATTGTGCGACTTTCAATATTTCTTTAAGAGTTTTGTATTGTGCTTAGCACCCTGTCCTCATAAAGAGTCCAGGGTTGTTGTGTTATAAATAAATATCCTTTTATTTTCATAAAAACTTGTGTGGTGTCCTTTCACTTGGTGTTCAAGGGGTATATGTGATGGTATAACAGCTGGCTTAACACGCCCTCTAGAGTTTAGCCTAAAGACTGCTCTTGTCCATGCTACTAGGATAGCTGGTCTATAAGGTTGACTTACAACCAATCATCAATAAGGGTCGTTTGGACTGATACATAGTGATCACTAGAATAGTGAGCACTGCATATCAGGCCAACTTCTCACAGGCCTGATATGCAGTGCTCACCATTCTAGTCAGGGAGCTAAGCACATAACAAAACTCTTAAGAAAATACTTTAAGTTGCACAATTTACACAAAAGCCCGAGGGGCACGAAAAACCATATACTACAAAAGTGGAATGCGAAATACTAGCAGGTAAGTAACAAGATCCAGAGGCTTCAGGATCGCTAGGACTACACTACTGAACCTTCAGGTTAGGAGCAGGAGGCCTAGGGAGATCGGGTGCAGAGTGTGCACTCTCACGCGGGACAAAGTCTATGGATGCTAGATTTCGTAAAGTTAGTGTTATCGGACGAATCAGATTAGGTAGAGCTGAAACGAAAAAGGATCTGGACACTTAGATAGTGAGCCTATGTTGGAGCACCGAAATGCTCAGGTTACCTAGCCCAGGGGCCGCGGCTGCATAGGGTTCAAAAGACGTCGGGAATCCTCGTTACAGTCTATGGAGCCTGAAAGAAGAAGTTGCTGGCAGGCGACCAGTGATGATGTCCGGAGTGATCCAAGCCTGGATCGATGATGGAGACGACCTGAAAGCAGAGGGGACTCAGTTCTTAATCACTAGCCAGTGATCAGATGGGCACCAGGATGGCACCGGGTGAAGTCACCTCGACCAGGTGAGTGGGCGACGCTGGGCTCTGCAGTCTCTCGGACCAGGAGGCGTTGTCGGCGACCAGGATGGAGGTGCAAGCTGTCCCACGAAGGTATCTGCTGTCGGCGATGCTGGACCCAGGATTGGGGCAACAACTCTTGGCAAATGCAAGCCCACGCGGTGGACTCAAAATGGCGTCTGGAGTGGACCAGGAGGGTCCGGGGTGCTCCTCTGTTGGAGGGGCTCTCACTATTCAATCACAGCCAAAAATCAAGGCAGGTTGAAGACGCTGTTTGTCGTTTTCAACACGGTACTTTTATTTATACCAGTTACTTTTATAGTTTATAGAATATTTGTCGTACACAACATATGATAGGCAGAAAAGACCTGTACGGAACGTCAATTTTTAAACAAAGTTTGAATTATTCATTACAACATATTGTCAAAATTCAACGTAGACCTGAATGTGGTCAACAGATAGAAACATTGAACATATGTGACAAAGTACATAGTGCAACAAATATTTACATCAGTGCAAGGTTTGATTAAAGCAAAAAAACTAGCAAAGGAAGGAAAGATTAGAAAAAAGGAGCGCGAAAGTGAATTCGAGACTCTATTTTGTCGTCAGCAATGGCTTGAATTTGAATTGTCCTTTTCTAATTCGCCGACGCGTTTCGAATCCAGAGATTAACTGTCGGGATTCTCATCAGGGCATAGTTAATCTATCTGTGAATTTAAACAAAAAGGGGGGGAAAGGTTTCAGTGTCATGATTTGGTGTAAAGGCAACACTCCTTGTATTGTGACAGTCAGCTATGACCTACCGCTATTTAGAAGAAGCTGATGTCAGCAAGTGAATGAAATGCAGACTTGAAAGTGGGTCCAAGTATGGGGCGCCTGCAATTAAAATGGACGGACATTTAGCACAAGATGGACATTTAAATACTAACACTTAGAAAACAAATCACCACTAAGCGTACCGTCATTGGTTTCAAAGTCGGTCAAAAAGCGGCTGCTTGTTGCGGGATGAGGGCTCCGCAGCGTGCTCGTAGTCAAGGAGGGGGCAGTGGCGCTGTGTACAAAAAAGTGATTATATATCGGTATTTGTACACTAAAGTCTGGGTCTTAAAACAGTTCTCTTCCGACATGCGGGAATTGTACCTTTTGCGTTTGCCGCTGTGTTGGTCCAAAGGGGATCCTGTTGCCTGAAGGGACGTCTTGGCGAAGCCGACGTATTAAAGTTTAGTGGACGGGCTCCATCTCCGCTACGGAAAAACGGAGTTGTTATTAGTCTACCGCATGCCTCAATCCTTAGGAGCGCGCTGGGTCACGGCGCTTTGCCGCGGGAGCATTGCTTACCTCGGTGTGATTCAGTTGACGGGTCGCAGCATTCTGTCTGGTTTCCCAAGATGGATGCTGCTGTGGTTGCTATGGCAATGAATCATTGAGGTGTAGCTTTGCATTATGGGATTTGTAGTTTGTGCAAATGTCATGTATTGAATTGGGAAAAGTCCATGTTACATTTAAAACTTACTGAGACGCGACCGAGTCGGTCGTTAGGAAAACAAGACACCATTGGATCAGAGTCTAGCGACTTCAGATAAAGTGTTGAGGCCCCTCTGCACACTGTTAAACTTCAGTATTAAGTAAGCTTCTGTTTTCAAAAGCGTCCTGTCTACATCCACATTGCTTTGTGCCGGGCGTAGTGTGTACAACACTGTCCATTTGAGATGATTAGCGTCATGGCTGGCGTTTATGAAGTGTTCCACCATGGGAGCAGTCATGATTTTATTCTTGATCCTGGATCGGTGTTGGCAAATGCGTGTGTTCACTTGTTGTGTGGTTTTGCCAATATAAATTAGATCGCAGGGGCACTGGACCAGGTACACGACATTTTTGGTCTTACAATTTGAAAAGTCTGAGTGCTTCCATCTGGCAGTTCCATGTTGGAATTCGTCACCCTCGATAGTGTTAGGGCATACAACACAAGTGCCGCACTTGTGATGCCCTGTGATAGGTTTAAGGTTCCATTGGCTCAGAAGGTCACTTTTCTTTTTTGGTAAAGTGACGTCCGCCCTCATGATATGTTGGCCAACATTTTGATTCCTCTTGTAGGCAAACAGAGGATTAGATAGTGGGCAGTCTAAATTCGCCAATAAGTGCCAATTGCTCAGCACTGTTTTTCTCAATTTGTGGGTGTCTGGTCCAAAGGTGGTGACACAGACCAACCGGTCAAGTGTGGGTTTGGGCCGTACTTGCAGTAGAGTTTCGCGGGGGGGTGAAGCGTGCTCTTGTTAGGTTGTGCTTGAGTAATTTTTTAGGGTACCCCCTCTCCTGCATTTCTTGGCAAAACGTCTCGGCATGAGACGTGAAGTCCCTCAGGTTCGAACAGTTCCTCCTAATGCGCAACAATTGCCCATATGGAAGGTTGGATTTCAAGTTCCTGGGATGAGCACTCTTATGGTGCAAAATAGTATTTCTGTCTGTATCCTTTTTATGGAGAGAGGATTTCAATACTCCATTGATGTTGATGATTTCCACGTCAAGGAAAGTCATCCTTTCGTTGCTTTGTGCCATCGAGAATTTGATGTCAGCATGCCGGTTATTAAGCCAGTCATGAAAAGCTACAAGGTCTGTCTGGCTCCCCTGCCACAGGAGCCAGACGTCATCTATGTAGCGGAGCCATTGTAAGATGTGCTGTTTGAAGGGGTTATTGCTGTCAATGAACATCTGTTCGTACTGTGCCATGTACAGCACGGCCATTTCTGGGGCATAAGGGCACCCCATCGCGGTGCCCTTGACCTGCATGAAGAACTCCCCATTAAATGAAAAGTAGTTCTTTTTTAATGCAATCTCGGCCAGTCTTAAAATGAACGCTGTGGGTACTTGGTGGGGCCTCTCTCTCTGGTTCAGATAAATTTCCATCACCTCTAGTGCTTCTTCTTGCGGGATCTGTGTATACAGGGAGGTGACGTCCATTGTGACCAGCAGTTGGGTCTCAGAGTTGAACGCTGTGTCTTCAACCTTGAGGAGAAAGTCAGTCGTGTCTCGTAGATACGATTTGACCGTCTTTAAGAAAGGTTTCAAGAAGAAATCCACGTACTGGGATAAGGGCTCAAGACATGAGTCACACCCGGACACGATTGGGCGTCCTGGGGGATCTTGGAGGCTCTTGTGGATTTTTGGCAGGAGATAAAGCACCGGAGTTCTTGGGTGTTTCCTTAGTAGGTAGTCGTACTCTTTCCTGCCTAGAAACCCACCGTCTAAGCCATTCTGTAATGTGTCTGCAATTAGTCTTTGAATGTCTTTGGTCGGATCTTCTTGGAGGCGTCTGTACCAGGTTGCATTGTTCACCTGTTTATTGCCTTCTGATAGGTATTTTTCACGGGCCCACACCACCACAGCCCCGCCTTTGTCGGCCTGTTTTATGATGATTGAATTATCTTCTTTTAAGGTTTTGATTGCTGCGCGCTGTTTATGGTCTATGTTTTGTTGTACAAAATGTCTGCCTTTTTCCATTTTCTCTATCGATGACAGGAGGACTTGTTCAAATGCGAGAACCTCCTTAGGAATATTTTGGTAAGGGACAAATGTGGACTTATTACGTAGTCCAGTGACCTCTGTAGTGGGTGAGGAAGGATGATTCCAAAAGAAGACCCTGAGACGAATTTTACGACAGAACTCAATGGCTTCCAGCTTGAGTCTTGTTTAATCAGTTTTCCTGCCAGGCACAAATTTGAGGCCCAACGCTAAGACTGAGTGTTCGTCTGGTGTTAACGGTCTGTTGGATAAATTAACCACAGCATTGGAACCCTCTACGACTTGTATGAGCGGTTCCTGGTTCGCATCTCCCACGGTTGTTTGAACCGGGCTTTTGGCTGTTGGCCCTGGTCTAAAAAAGCCACCTGTTTTTTGTTGGGATTACGATTGTCAGACCCAGATGAATCGGAAGAGGAGGTTTCCGAAAATGTTGTGAATCTATTCCTTGAGCGGCCTTGAAAGGTTGAAAGGGCTCTCCGGGATTCTTGTTGGGTGTAGTAATCCTCCTTTAAAAAGGGGTATACTTGTTCGATTTTAAAGGCCTTCACGTCTCTTTCATATTTAAACGTTTTGTCATTAATAGTGTTGTCTCTGAAGGTTCTGATGTCTTTCTAAATTTTTTCCAATAGTGTCTTGGCGTCCGTTACAGCCGGACTGGTCTTAATCGTCTCAGTAAGTTCCTCGATCTCTTTTTGTTCTTGTAAGCACAACCTCTGTGCGGTCTCTATAGTATGGACCATGAGGTCCCTGCTGCACTTCGTATTGATAAAGCTGAAGCCTTTTTTATATTCTGCATCTTCCACGAATATTACAGGGACATTTTTGACCTGTAAGCCCCAGGGGATTGTGCCCCCTTTCAAGTGCCTAAGGAGAAAATGTCCATGCAGTTCCGTGCGTACATGCTTTTTTTGTAATCGTATTAAACGATCTGATTCATTTTGTTGTTTGGCGGTAGAGCTGAGTGTCACATTTGAAAAAGGAGAGTTGTCAATCAAATTCTGAATATGGTTCTCGCTAAAAGATAGCGTGTCTTTGTCTGCCATATTAATATGGAAACAGGGGTTCCCAAAGGAAATATCTCACATGTAAAAGGCAAGCGACAGGGGTGTCCGTGAACTCTCGCGGGTAGATTACCCGCACTAACTGACAGGACAAGGGGAGCTTGGCCCTTAGCGGACAAGTGAGGAGGCTAGGCCTAAATATAGTAATCAAAAAAGAGTGCCTCTCACTATTCAATCACAGCCAAAAATCAAGGCAGGTTGAAGACACTTGACAGGTTGGTCTGTGTCACCACCTTTGGACCAGACATCCACAAATTGAGAAAAACAGTGCTGAGCAATTGGCACTTATTGGCGAATTTAGACTGCCCACTATCTAATCCTCTGTTTGCCTACAAGAGGAATCAAAATGTTGGCCAACATATCATGAGGGTGGACGTCACTTTACCAAAAAAGAAAAGTGACCTTCTGAGCCAATGGAACCTTAAACCTATCACAGGGCATCACAAGTGCGGCACTTGTGTTGTATGCCCTAACACTATCGAGGGTGACGAATTCCAACATGGAACTGCCAGATGGAAGCACTCAGACTTTTCAAATTGTAAGACCAAAAATGTCGTGTACCTGGTCCAGTGCCCCTGCGATCTAATTTATATTGGCAAAACCACACAACAAGTGAACACACGCATTTGCCAACACCGATCCAGGATCAAGAATAAAATCATGACTGCTCCCATGGTGGAACACTTCATAAACGCCAGCCATGACGCTAATCATCTCAAATGGACAGTGTTGTACACACTACGCCCGGCACAAAGCAATGTGGATGTAGACAGGACGCTTTTGAAAACAGAAGCTTACTTAATACTGAAGTTTAACAGTGTGCAGAGGGGCCTCAACACTTTATCTGAAGTCGCTAGACTCTGATCCAATGGTGTCTTGTTTTCCTAACGACCGACTCGGTCGCGTCTCAGTAAGTTTTAAATGTAACATGGACTTTTCCCAATTCAATACATGACATTTGCACAAACTACAAATCCCATAATGCAAAGCTACACCTCAATGATTCATTGCCATAGCAACCACAGCAGCATCCATCTTGGGAAACCAGACAGAATGCTGCGACCCGTCAACTGAATCACACCGAGGTAAGCAATGCTCCCGCGGCAAAGCGCCGTGACCCAGCGCGCTCCTAAGGATTGAGGCATGCGGTAGACTAATAACAACTCCGTTTTTCCGTAGCGGAGATGGAGCTCGTCCACTAAACTTTAATACGTCGGCTTCGCCAAGACGTCCCTTCAGGCAACAGGATCCCCTTTGGACCAACACAGCGGCAAACGCAAAAGGTACAATTCCCGCATGTCGGAAGAGAACTGTTTTAAGACCCAGACTTTAGTGTACAAATACCGATATATAATCACTTTTTTGCACACAGCGCCATTGCCCCCTCCTTGACTACGAGCACGCTGCGGAGCCCTCATCCCGCAACAAGCAGCCGCTTTTTGACCGACTTTGAAACCAATGACGGTACGCTTAGTGGTGATTTGTTTTCTAAGTGTTAGTATTTAAATGTCCATCTTGTGCTAAATGTCCGTCCATTTTAATTGCAGGCGCCCCATACTTGGACCCACTTTCAAGTCTGCATTTCATTCACTTGCTGACATCAGCTTCTTCTAAATAGCGGTAGGTCATAGCTGACTGTCACAATACAAGGAGTGTTGCCTTTACACCAAATCATGACACTGAAACCTTTCCCCCCCTTTTTGTTTAAATTCACAGATAGATTAACTATGCCCTGATGAGAATCCCGACAGTTAATCTCTGGATTCGAAACGCGTCGGCGAATTAGAAAAGGACAATTCAAATTCAAGCCATTGCTGACGACAAAATAGAGTCTCGAATTCACTTTCGCGCTCCTTTTTTCTAATCTTTCCTTCCTTTGCTAGTTTTTTTGCTTTAATCAAACCTTGCACTGATGTAAATATTTGTTGCACTATGTACTTTGTCACATATGTTCAATGTTTCTATCTGTTGACCACATTCAGGTCTACGTTGAATTTTGACAATATGTTGTAATGAATAATTCAAACTTTGTTTAAAAATTGACGTTCCGTACAGGTCTTTTCTGCCTATCATATGTTGTGTACGACAAATATTCTATAAACTATAAAAGTAACTGGTATAAATAAAAGTACCGTGTTGAAAACGACAAACAGCGTCTTCAACCTGCCTTGATTTTTGGCTGTGATTGAATAGTGAGAGGCACTCTTTTTTGATTACTATATTTAGGCCTAGCCTCCTCACTTGTCCGCTAAGGGCCAAGCTCCCCTTGTCCTGTCAGTTAGTGCGGGTAATCTACCCGTGAGAGTTCACGGACACCCCTGTCGCTTGCCTTTTACATGTGAGATATTTCCTTTGGGAACCCCTGTTTCCATATTAATATGGCAGACAAAGACACGCTATCTTTTAGCGAGAACCATATTCAGAATTTGATTGACAACTCTCCTTTTTCAAATGTGACACTCAGCTCTACCGCCAAACAACAAAATGAATCCGATCGTTTAATACGATTACAAAAAAAGCATGTACGCACGGAACTGCATGGACATTTTCTCCTTAGGCACTTGAAAGGGGGCACAATCCCCTGGGGCTTACAGGTCAAAAATGTCCCTGTAATATTCGTGGAAGATGCAGAATATAAAAAAGGCTTCAGCTTTATCAATACGAAGTGCAGCAGGGACCTCATGGTCCATACTATAGAGACCGCACAGAGGTTGTGCTTACAAGAACAAAAAGAGATCGAGGAACTTACTGAGACGATTAAGACCAGTCCGGCTGTAACGGACGCCAAGACACTATTGGAAAAAATTGAGAAAGACATCAGAACCTTCAGAGACAACACTAATAATGACAAAACTTTTAAATATGAAAGAGACGTGAAGGCCTTTAAAATCGAACAAGTATACCCCTTTTTAAAGGAGGATTACTACACCCAACAAGAATCCCGGAGAGCCCTTTCAACCTCTCAAGGCCGCTCAAGGAATAGATTCACAACATTTTCGGAAACCTCCTCTTCCGATTCATCTGGGTCTGACAATCGTAATCCCAACAAAAAACAGGTGGCTTTTTTAGACCAGGGCCAACAGCCAAAAGCCCGGTTCAAACAACCGTGGGAGATGCGAACCAGGAACCGCTCATACAAGTCGTAGATGGTTCCAATGCTGTGGTTAATTTATCCAACAGACCGTTAACACCAGACGAACACTCAGTCTTAGCGTTGGGCCTCAAATTTGTGCCTGGCAGGAAAACTGATTACACAAGACTCAAGCTGGAAGCCATTGAGTTCTGTCGTAAAATTCGTCTCAGGGTGTTCTTTTGGAATCATCCTTCCTCACCCACTACAGAGGTCACTGGACTACGTAATAAGTCCACATTTGTCCCTTACCAAAATATTCCTAAGGAGGTTCTCGCATTTGAACAAGTCCTCCTGTCATCGATAGAGAAAATGGAAAAAGGCAGACATTTTGTACAACAAAACATAGACCATAAACAGCGCGCAGCAATCAAAACCTTAAAAGAAGATAATTCAATCATCATAAAACAGGCCGACAAAGGCGGGGCTGTGGTGGTGTGGGCCCGTGAAAAATACCTATCAGAAGGCAATAAACAGGTGAACAATGCAACCTGGTACAGACGCCTCCAAGAAGATCCGACCAAAGACATTCAAAGACTAATTGCAGACACATTACAGAATGGCTTAGACGGTGGGTTTCTAGGCAGGAAAGAGTACGACTACCTACTAAGGAAACACCCAAGAACTCCGGTGCTTTATCTCCTGCCAAAAATCCACAAGAGCCTCCAAGATCCCCCAGGACGCCCAATCGTGTCCGGGTGTGACTCATGTCTTGAGCCCTTATCCCAGTACGTGGATTTCTTCTTGAAACCTTTCTTAAAGACGGTCAAATCGTATCTACGAGACACGACTGACTTTCTCCTCAAGGTTGAAGACACAGCGTTCAACTCTGAGACCCAACTGCTGGTCACAATGGACGTCACCTCCCTGTATACACAGATCCCGCAAGAAGAAGCACTAGAGGTGATGGAAATTTATCTGAACCAGAGAGAGAGGCCCCACCAAGTACCCACAGCGTTCATTTTAAGACTGGCCGAGATTGCATTAAAAAAGAACTACTTTTCATTTAATGGGGAGTTCTTCATGCAGGTCAAGGGCACCGCGATGGGGTGCCCTTATGCCCCAGAAATGGCCGTGCTGTACATGGCACAGTACGAACAGATGTTCATTGACAGCAATAACCCCTTCAAACAGCACATCTTACAATGGCTCCGCTACATAGATGACGTCTGGCTCCTGTGGCAGGGGAGCCAGACAGACCTTGTAGCTTTTCATGACTGGCTTAATAACCGGCATGCTGACATCAAATTCTCGATGGCACAAAGCAACGAAAGGATGACTTTCCTTGATGTGGAAATCATCAACATCAATGGAGTATTGAAATCCTCTCTCCATAAAAAGGATACAGACAGAAATACTATTTTGCACCATAAGAGTGCTCATCCCAGGAACTTGAAATCCAACCTTCCATATGGGCAATTGTTGCGCATTAGGAGGAACTGTTCGAACCTGAGGGACTTCACGTCTCATGCCGAGACGTTTTGCCAAGAAATGCAGGAGAGGGGGTACCCTAAAAAATTACTCAAGCACTCCCTAACAAGAGCACGCTTCACCCCCCGCGAAACTCTACTGCAAGTACGGCCCAAACCCACACTTGACAGGTTGGTCTGTGTCACCACCTTTGGACCAGACACCCACAAATTGAGAAAAACAGTGCTGAGCAATTGGCACTTATTGGCGAATTTAGACTGCCCACTATCTAATCCTCTGTTTGCCTACAAGAGGAATCAAAATGTTGGCCAACATATCATGAGGGCGGACGTCACTTTACCAAAAAAGAAAAGTGACCTTCTGAGCCAATGGAACCTTAAACCTATCACAGGGCATCACAAGTGCGGCACTTGTGTTGTATGCCCTAACACTATCGAGGGTGACGAATTCCAACATGGAACTGCCAGATGGAAGCACTCAGACTTTTCAAATTGTAAGACCAAAAATGTCGTGTACCTGGTCCAGTGCCCCTGCGATCTAATTTATATTGGCAAAACCACACAACAAGTGAACACACGCATTTGCCAACACCGATCCAGGATCAAGAATAAAATCATGACTGCTCCCATGGTGTAACACTTCATAAACGCCAGCCATGACGCTAATCATCTCAAATGGACAGTGTTGTACACACTACGCCCGGCACAAAGCAATGTGGATGTAGACAGGACGCTTTTGAAAACAGAAGCTTACTTAATACTGAAGTTTAACAGTGTGCAGAGGGGCCTCAACACTTTATCTGAAGTCGCTAGACTCTGATCCAATGGTGTCTTGTTTTCCTAACGACCGACTCGGTCGCGTCTCAGTAAGTTTTAAATGTAACATGGACTTTTCCCAATTCAATACATGACATTTGCACAAACTACAAATCCCATAATGCAAAGCTACACCTCAATGATTCATTGCCATAGCAACCACAGCAGCATCCATCTTGGGAAACCAGACAGAATGCTGCGACCCGTCAACTGAATCACACCGAGGTAAGCAATGCTCCCGTGGCAAAGCGCCGTGACCCAGCGCGCTCCTAAGGATTGAGGCATGCGGTAGACTAATAACAACTCCGTTTTTCCGTAGCGGAGATGGAGCCCGTCCACTAAACTTTAATACGTCGGCTTCGCCAAGACGTCCCTTCAGGCAACAGGATCCCCTTTGGACCAACACAGCGGCAAACGCAAAAGGTACAATTCCCGCATGTCGGAAGAGAACTGTTTTAAGACCCAGACTTTAGTGTACAAATACCGATATATAATCACTTTTTTGTACACAGCGCCACTGCCCCCTCCTTGACTACGAGCACGCTGCGGAGCCCTCATCCCGCAACAAGCAGCCGCTTTTTGACCGACTTTGAAACCAATGACGGTACGCTTAGTGGTGATTTGTTTTCTAAGTGTTAGTATTTAAATGTCCATCTTGTGCTAAATGTCCGTCCATTTTAATTGCAGGCGCCCCATACTTGGACCCACTTTCAAGTCTGCATTTCATTCACTTGCTGACATCAGCTTCTTCTAAATAGCGGTAGGTCATAGCTGACTGTCACAATACAAGGAGTGTTGCCTTTACACCAAATCATGACACTGAAACCTTTCCCCCCCTTTTTGTTTAAATTCACAGATAGATTAACTATGCCCTGATGAGAATCCCGACAGTTAATCTCTGGATTCGAAACGCGTCGGCGAATTAGAAAAGGACAATTCAAATTCAAGCCATTGCTGACGACAAAATAGAGTCTCGAATTCACTTTCGCGCTCCTTTTTTCTAATCTTTCCTTCCTTTGCTAGTTTTTTTGCTTTAATCAAACCTTGCACTGATGTAAATATTTGTTGCACTATGTACTTTGTCACATATGTTCAATGTTTCTATCTGTTGACCACATTCAGGTCTACGTTGAATTTTGACAATATGTTGTAATGAATAATTCAAACTTTGTTTAAAAATTGACGTTCCGTACAGGTCTTTTCTGCCTATCATATGTTGTGTACGACAAATATTCTATAAACTATAAAAGTAACTGGTATAAATAAAAGTACCGTGTTGAAAACGACAAACAGCGTCTTCAACCTGCCTTGATTTTTGGCTGTGATTGAATAGTGAGAGGCACTCTTTTTTGATTACTATATTTAGGCCCAGCCTCCTCACTTGTCCGCTAAGGGCCAAGCTCCCCTTGTCCTGTCCTCTGTTGGAGGGGAGCAAGGGCCAGTCTGGAGCAACCAGACCAGCGATGGAAGTGTCGTGGTTCGTCGTCAGGAGGGCCACAAGCCAACAGGCAAGTAGCCGGACAACGCGGTGAGCAGCAAAGAGCAGAAGGGCCCCACGCAGATCTCGTGGATGCTGGGGGGCTGGACTTCGGTGCTGGAGCTGCTCAGGGTTAGGGCTTCTCAAACCCCAAAGCACTCACTCGAGGATCCCTCGGCGGTCGTGCTGGATAAGCGTCGTGCAGTCTTGAAGATGGCCGGTCCCTTCAGGTCTAGTCACACCCACGAATCTCAGCTGGGCTGATGATGTAGGTAGAGGTCAGAGGTGCCAGGGAATCCGGGTCTCGTCGAGCTGGGCAGTCTTGATCCGGAGGATGGACTTGCAGCAAACCGCATGTGCTTAGATGGTGCCCGATGGTGCAGGGTGGCTACTCCTTAGCCACAAGGGAGAGTCTTCAGAAATGTTCAAGAGTTCTTTCGTGGAAAGTCATCAAGATTCAGAATTATCTAATTTGGGAAGGGGGCCCGCTCCTACCTTTATACTAAAGAAAGGGGCTGGCACGCGACTAGGTCCTGCCCATGGGTGGGACCAGGAAGGGGGGTGGTTACACCCCTCTCCCCTGTCCGGACTTTCCCCAGCTCAGGGGCTGGTGTGCCCCTGGAACTGGTTCAAGCCGGCATATGCACAGTGAGCACCGGGGTGCCACTTGCAGTCACCTTCCTCTCAGCCCTGCCTACCTGGGATACACAAAACCCTGTCTGGGATGGTGCTAGCACCGCCCCTGACAGGAAACCCTTTGTCCAAGCTCTCCTCGCTGGAAGGACTCCCAGCAGCAGGAGGTCAGACTTGTGTCTGTGGTGGCAGCATCCATTTTGTGATGCTGAGGCTCGAGTTAACTTTAACCGGGGCTCACAGTTACATACATGTCGTGTCCCTCTAGAAGGGTGGAATGCTAACCCCGTCACCAGAATTGGCGAGGGGTTAGTATTCCAATTCGTATGACACCTTACTCGACATGTTTTGATAAAGCGATACCAAAGTTGGCAAATAACCGCGAGGATTATAAGGCACTTAAGAGTATATGGTACACGTTATCATGCAACAGCTATTAGGACTTGGTTCCGAAAGCTGCAAACGGGCTCAGCTCATGCCAGAGCACCATCTCACATAATTCCACTCGCTCTGCCTTCAGGATTGATAAGGCCTGCCATAGGAGTGACTGATAGGAATATATGTGTCCATTTTAGGGTTAGATATAGGGATACTGTATCTAAAGCAAAGGGTGTTTACACCACCTTGCCCTGCTGTCGTGCAGCCAGTTGTGTCAGATTTAGATGGCTAGCCAGGGGTGGCATAATACATGCTGCAGCCCCTGGTAGGCCCAGGGTGCACCTATGCCATGGGTACCTAAGGTACACTGTACAGGGACTGATAAGATGACTCAGTATCCAATTACATATGTGCCTAAGGTACATGGAATCCATTTTACAGAGAGAGCAGTAGGCCTGAGGCCCTGAATAGCAGGGTCCCAGGTCAACTAAGTCGGAAAACCAGCAAAACACCAGGCAAAAAGTTGGGGGCAACCATAGTCAGGTATCCACCCTCCTACATATAAGACCTGAAAGCCCACCAGGAATCTCCAGTATGCGCCAGGGGGCTGCATTGCAGAGAGGTGTAATGAAGCCACGCCCCTTTTTACACCTCTCCTTACCGCAGCCCCTGTGCATGTATGAAGAGGGGGAACTAAATCCCCTTGCATACTGGGGGCCCCTGGGGGCCAACTAGCCCACCTGGAACCTCCAGTATGCGCGAGGGGGCTGCATTGCAGAGGTGTAATGAGGCTATGCCCCTTGTTACACCGCTCTGCAACGCAGCCACCTGCCGCGTTTGCAGAGGGGGAACTAATTCCCCTTGCATACTGGGGGTCCCTGGGGGCCAACTAGCCCACCAGGAGCCTCCAGTATGCGCCAGGGGGCTGCATTGCAAAGAGGTGTAATGAGGCCACACCCTTTTTTACACCTCTCTGCAACGCAACCCCCGTGCATGTTTGAAGAGGGGGAACTAATTCCTCTTGCATACTAGGGGTCCTTGGGGGCCAACTAGCCAACCTGGAAACTCCAGTATGCGCCAGGGGGCTGCATTGCACAGAGGTGTAATGAGGCTATGCCCCTTTTTACACCTCTCTGCAACGCAGGCCACTGGCGCGTTTGCAGAGGGGGGGGGGGGACTAATTTCCCTTGCATACTGGGGGTCCCTGGGTCATATCTGCCCAAACACCGATATTCTGAACGATTGAAAATGACTTTTCTTGAGAAACATTTGGATTTGGATTATCATGTCCTATACTTTAGAATTTTTGAAAGACTGACTTTGAGAATGCTATAAATTACTCAAGTCTGACCGAATTGTGTGGGTAAAATTGATACCTAGTCACTTTGAACAAGAATGTACTTACGTCTCGTCTAACATTTGGAAGAAATATCTAGTTATATGACAACAGGATACTGACATAACTTGATCACTCCCTACTACTCACTCCCTACTACTCACTCCCTACTACTCACTCCCTACTACTCACTCCCTACTACTCACTCCCTACTACTCACACTCTACTACTCACACTCTACTACTCACACTCTACTACTCACACTCTACTACTCACACTCTACTACTCACTCTACTACTCATGAAAACAAGTTACTTACCTGTAACTTTAGTTCCCCAGTATTGGTAACTTTCATAGATTCCCATGCTTTGTATCATTCCCCGTCGTCGGAATGGGAGTCTCGGTAACAAAAATACCATAGCTGTAGGTACAAAAGACAATGGAAAAAGGCCTAGGCCTCATTACATTTTGTAGCATATCACCCTCTTTGTGCAAAAGAGACCAAACTTTGGCCTCAGCCAATCAGAAGTGCCTCACCACTTAGAACCTTCCTGAAGGAACCTCAGAGCCTCAGATTTTCGTAGCCGTTGTGTACTTAGACACCATATCTGTAGTAGGCTGAGCTTTCCTCGGGGAGGTGGGTGGGCGCATGGGAATCTATGAAAGTTACCAATACTGGGGAACTAAAGTTACAGGTAAGTAACTTGTTTTCTTACCCCAGTGTTGGAACTTTCATAGATTCCCATGCATTGTATCAGAATAGCAAGCAGTTGGCAAGATAATCACATTTTGCATCGTAAATTATAGCAATAGGCAACATGACATAAGATACAAAATGTGAAAGACGGAAGGTGGGAAAGAAAGGAAAGCTCACCCTTAGTGGAAGAGGTTCCTCAGGACAGCCTGTCCTACTGCTGCATCATCTTGTTGTAGAGATTCCAAGCAGTAATGCTTGGTAAAGGTGTGAACGCTGCTCCAGGTAGCAGCTCTGCAAATATCCTTAATCTGCACTCCCGCGAAGAGGGCTGTTGAAGAAGCCACAGATCTTGTGGAATGTGCTCGGATCTTCCCAGTCAGAGGTTTCCCTGCAGCCTTGTGACAATGTAGAATGGCACTCGTGATCCATCTCGAAACACCCTGTTTGGAGAGCGAAAGGGCCTTTCTAGGACCCCCGAAGGCTACAAATAGTTGAGAAGATTTTCGAAAATCTTTAGTCCGTTCCAAATAGAATTTCAAGCACCGTTAAGCATCCAACGAATGCTATGCTTTTTCTGCTGGCGTAGAAGGTGGAGGGAAGAACGCCTTTAGAATGACTGGTTCATTCAAGTGGAAATCCGAGGGAACCTTTGGCATGAACCTAGGATTAGTCCTCATGATCACAGTGTTTCTCTTGAATTGAAGGAAAGGCTCTCGGATGGTCAAAGCCTGAAGTTCTCCAACACGCCGAGCCGACGTGAGAGCAAGAAGGAGAGCTAGTTTCCACGAAAGATATTTTATGTCAGAACGATGGACTGGTTCAAATGGACCCTTCATGAGTTGAGAAAGGACCAAATTCAAATGCCATGTAGGAGGGGGCGGTCTCACCGGTGGATAGACCCTGAACAAGCCCTTAAGAAATTCTTTGATTATCCTGGAAGACCACAAGGAAGGACCGGTTCCTGTCCTTCTGAACCGAGACAAAGCAGCCAAATGGACCTTAATTGATGAATGAGCTAGTCCCGACTTGGCCAAGGACAGCAAGTAAGGTAGGATCTGATGAGGTTTGGAATTGAAAGGATCAATGCTTTGTGTCCTACACCAACAACAGAATCTTTTTCACTTAAGGCGGTAAGTCCTGTTCGTTGAAGGAGCCCTTGCTTGAGCCAGAACTTCCTTAATTTCCTTTGACAAGGGCAGGTTCATAAACTCTCGCTGCTCAGGAGCCATGCAGTCAGGTGTAACGACTGTGGATCTGGGTGCCAAATTTGTCAGTCGGACATCGTGAGAAGATCCGGCAGAATCCTCAAAGGTAAGGAAGGAGCTACCGACAACAGATGGAGCTCCGTGTACCAGAACTGCCTCGGCCAAGCCGGGGCTATCAGGATCATCCTGCACCACTCCACCTTGATTTTCCTGATCAGTCGTGGTATCAGAGGAATGGGGGGAAGAGCGTAGACAAATGTCTTCGACCAAGCTATCGAAAGGGCATTTCCCAGAGAATGTTGATGGGGAAGCCTGCTTGCGTAAGACCGGCATTTTTTGTTGGTCGGAGTGGCAAAAAGATCGATGTCCGGCCTGCCCCACAGGCTGAAGACCTGCTCTAAGACTCTCTGATTCAACTCTAATTCGTGGCTGATCGAGGATGACCTGCTCAGTCTGTCAGCATTTTCGTTTAGGACGCCCGGCAAGTGTTCTGCTTTCAGTGACATCCTGTGAAGGATTGCCCATTCCCAGATCTGCTGAGCTTCTTGCGACAATGGGCGCGGTCTGGTTCCTCCCTCCTTGTTCACATAGTGCATGGCCGTGGTGTTGTGCGTCCTGATCAGCACTTGTGAACCTCCTAGGCGAGGAAGAAAAGCTTGTAGAGCCAATCGTATCGCCCTGAGTTCCAACAGATTGATGTGGAGGTGTTTCTCCTGGGGTGACCAGTGACCGCGGACATGTAGGTCCTGCATCACCGCTCCCCAACCCTCCAATGACGCGTCCGTTGTTACCACGTGGAGACTGGTCGTTTGCGAAGGATAGACCTTGGGACAAGTTGTTTTGATCTGTCCACCATAAGGCCGCTTCCTTCATCTCTGGAGTGATCGTCACTCTGTCCTCGAATGAACCGTGGGGACATGTTGCCACTGATTGTCTAGTTGCTCCTGCAAAGGACGCATCCTTAGTCGGCAATGGGAAATTAGTGGGATGCACGACGAGATTACTCCCAGTAGAGACTTGTAGCGGCGTACTGAAAGACACTTTTTTGTTTGTAAGTCTTTGGCCATGGTTTGTAATTTCTGCCTCCTTTCCGGAGTAGGGAAGGCTCTTGAGAGCTTCGAATCCAAGATCGCCCCTAGGAAACGAGTTCTTCTGGACGGGACCAGGACAGACTTCTCGTTGTTCAGAGTGAGTCCCAAGTTCTGAAATAAATTGGTACAAGCCTGAACAGCCTTCAGCGCTGCTTCTCTGGACGGAGCTTTCAGTAACCAGTCGTCCAGATAGGGGAAGATCTGAAAATGATTTTTTCGCAGGAAAGCTGCTACTGGCGCCAGCACCTTTGTGAAAATCCTTGGGGCTGAGCGGAGTCCAAAGGGTAAAACCCTGAACTGGTAATGGCTCTTGGCTACTGTGAATTGCAGAAACCTTCTGTGCGCTGGGTGAACTGGAACGTGGAAATAGGCATCCTCGAGATCGAGCGTGGCCATGAAATCCCCCGGGCTAAGCCTCAAGATTTCCTGGAGAGACACCATCCGGAAGGACAGGGAGATAGGATAGGTGTTTAGCTCCCTGAGATCTAAAATGGGGCGCCACTTCTCTAGTGTTTTCTTCACCAGGAAGAACCTGGAATAGAATCCTTGACCCCTTTGGTTTGAGGGAACCGGCTCTATCGCTCCCTTCTGGAGCATCTGTTGAACTTTGAGCCGAAGGAGACGCTGGTGTTTCGATGGAGTGGCTGCCGGGGCTTTGGGTGGAGGGACTTGCGCGAATTCCAAGGTATGCCCTTTCCGAATGATGTTGAGCACCCAACGGTCCGATGTTATCCTGGACCAGTTGTGAAGGTATTTGTTGACCCTGCCTCCAACTGATGATTTCCTGAAGGAGGGTCCAGTAGGAAGAGCCAGGAGGCCGCTATTGGCGCTTGGACGAATCCCGTCCTCGTCCAGCTTGTTTTCCTTTATTGTAAGGCCTGGAGTAGTTGGTAGACTGGCCCTGACGCTGTTGATAAGGCTGGCGGTATTGTTGGGAACCTGAGCCCGTGGTGGAATAGCGTTGCTGTTGGAAGGATCCTCTGTAATTACCACCCCTGCCTCTGGATCCCTTGAAAGGAGACTTTCTAAATTGAAGGGTTCCCAAGGACCTGGCAGTCTCTGTATCCTTTTTTATGTCCTGCAGGGTCTCGTCAATGAGTTTGCCGAACAAAGCTTCTCCATCAAAGGGGAGATCCAAGACCTTGTTCTGGATTTCAGGCCAAAACCAAGTAGCCTTAAGCCATCCTTGGCGACAAAGAACTGCCGCTCCAGCCAATGAACGGAATGCCGTTGTGGCAATATCCATGGCACAGTCGATAATCTCCATCGACGTCGCCTCTCCCTCCTGTAAAATTTTCTTTGCCTCAGACGTAGATTCCGGAGGCAGGTGGTCAAGGTACGGGGCCACATCGCACCAGAGCTGGCGGTCGTACCTACCCAGGATCGCTAGGGCATTAGCCGCTCTCACCAGCAAACTTGCCATAGATGAGAATCTCTTTCCCACGTTATCCAACCTCCGCCCTTCCTTGTCCGGAGGAGTTGTCAGTGGGGCAGAAGGGTTGCGTGATTTTCTCTGCGCCGCCTGCGAGATTACAGAGTCTGGCCTTGGGTGACCTGTTAAGGCCGCAGGAGCATCATCGGTCGCCTTGTATTTTTTATCTAGACGCGGTAGCACCGGGACCACCGTCGCTGGGTGTTTCATAGCCTTTATGCCTTCTTTCCATAAGTGTTCCACAATAGGAATGGACCTAGTAGTTTTCCGAAAGGGTTCCTTAAAATCATATAAGAAACAATCTGTAGTGACTTTGGGCATGGCCAATTTAAATCGTGCAGCAGCTCTCTCCATTAGCTGATGGAAACCCCCAATGTCCGCTGGCGGGGAGTCCGCCGGGTCCGGAACTGGAGATGAGGAGTTGTCAATGACATATTCATCATATTCCGTATCAGGATTAGAGATATGATCAGTCTGCTGGTCCTCATCCGAGGAATCATCATCATCATTATGGCCCTCTTGTCGTCCCGTGGAGTCCTGCTGAAAGGGCGTTTGAGGCTGAGGCGAAGCTGGAGCCGGAGAAGTAGGCGTCTCAAATGAAGCCGGAGCCCTTGTGGGCGTAGTAGGCTTTGACAAAACTGGAAAAGGCCTATTCGCCTTAGATTTATAGTCTTGCAGCATCTTATGCAGAGCCTGAAGGAAAGATGCTGGAACTGTAACCATTCCTTGTTCAGATTGCTGCTGCTGCATCTGAAGATGACCAACCTCCTCGTGGCCATATTCGCCCTCTGAATCAGTTTCCTGCCACTTGACAAAAAGCTGGGAGGGACTATTGGCATAGCTGTAAGCCTCCTGTTCATCCTCCTCTGATTCTCCCTCCTGAAGGAGCATGGTCGGCAACCGAGGAGATACATTCCTTGGAGACGTGATTTCTGGCGTGATCCTTGTCACAGAAATGGTGATCCTCTTTTCTGTGGGTAATATTGTTGGATCCGTCGTCGACGGTTGTATTCGCGTCATTGAGATTGGCGTCGTCGACGATGAAACTGTCAACACGCCAGCTGTTGTCATAGTTACAGTAGAAGTCGTCAACGCCCTCGTCGACGAGACCGTAGTCGTCGACATCGTAGTCATCTTGGACGTTGGCACCATCTTCGTCGACAGCATAGTAGTTTTCGTCGTCGACGGGACCTTTGTCGTCGCCGGGATCTTCGGCGTTGACGGGACCTTCGTCGTCGACTCCTTCGTCGACGGCCCCTTCAGTTTCTCCGTCGACGGTGAGGACTCGGCCGTCGACGGTGTTCGACGACGACAAACCTGATTTCGGTGTTTTCGTCGACGGAACCTCCGCCGTCGACGTCTTCGTCGTCGAGGACTTTGAACTCCTCTCAGAAGACTGGGATGAGGGTGTTTTGAAGGCTGTGGCAGTCTTCTCACCTGTAGACATAGTTGGTCCTTCCCTCTCCTTTACACTCTTGTGAGGAGATTTGCTGGGACCTTGGCTCTCAGACTCACTGGGGTCTTTTTTGAGGCCTTTGAAGATCTTTCCAAAGAAGATGAAGGGGAACCCCTACCCCTCTTCACTGACCTTGTCGTAGAAGCCATCGACGCTGCCTCCTCACTGTCACTTGAGACAGTATCCTTCCTGGATTTTAGCTTTTGAAGCCATGTCAAGAGCCTACCCTCACGGTCCCGGAGGGTTTTGGCTGAAAAGGTGCGACAGATCTTACAGTCAGCAGCCTGCTGGTCAGGATAGAGGCAATATATGCAGTCCTTATGCTTATCCTCCACAAAAAGTCTCTTCTTGCCACAGGAGGAACAAGGCTTGAAAAGGGCTTTTTTCTCACAATATCCGACATCCTGGAAGACAGCTACAATCCTGAAGTGAATCTGAAAGATTCTGAAGAACATTCTGAAGTAAAACCTTTATAAGAGTAGAAGTTGAGCAGAGCTCAAAGGAGACTCCCTAAGCACAACGTGCGGTAGAAAATCTGAGGCTCTGAGGTTCCTTCAGGAAGGTTCTAAGTGGTGAGGCACTTCTGATTGGCTGATGCCAAAACGTGGTCTCTTTTACACAAAGAGGGTGATATGCTACAAAAGGGAATGAGGCCTAGGCCTTTTTCCATTGTCTTTTGTACCTACAGCTATGGTATTTTTGTTACCGAGACTCCCATTCCGATGACTGGGAATGATACAAAGCATGGGAATCTATGAAAGTTCCAATACTGGGGTAACAAGGAGACTCCTGACTCGCGCTGTGTCCTGGGGCGGCGAGGCGACGGCAGCCGCAGCTGAGGCCTGGTGGCAGCGTGGAAGCCGTGGCCTTGCGTGCAGCTCTGGTGGCGGTCCCTGGCTGGGGGGCGGAGCAGCAGCGGTGGGTCTGTCCTGCCGAGAGGTGGCGATCAGTTTTCCTGTGCCTTCAATGGAGCCTGTCCTCCACCTTGCATCAGAGAAGCCACTGGCTTGATCGGCGGTCGAGTCAGACCGAGAGGGCTGAACATTGGACACACGCGCGACTCCTTTGGTCGTCACTTTGAGGCCTTGGGCTGCTGGGTGGTTGGCCTCCCTCCTGCTTGGCGAAACCCCCTCTCTGGCTGCCTTGAGGCCCCGTTGGTGGCACCCGGGACCCTTGTGGTCCGAGACCTTGAATTGACCAGGGCCTCTCTCCCGCCAGGGGCCCTCCTCTTCTTCCTCCCCCTCCTCTCACATGGACATGCTTGTGGGTTCGGCACCATTTTCGGGCCGCGTGGGGATGTGGATTGGCCCATACAGGATCAGAGTTTTGCTTCCCCTCGGTTGCCCTGAGGGTGCTGCTCTGTGGGCCTGCAGACTTTGGAGGTGCCCCCCTGCATTTTCCCAGCCGGCCTGCCGTTGGCAGCCCGCAGAAATGGTCACTAAAACCCCTGGGCCCCTGGGGGACAAGGCCTAGAGCCGCCACTGCTTCTAAGATGTCCCGGGCTCCCCCCTTTCTTCAATCCTCAAGCAAGCTGGCTCCGGGGGGTTCGACGGCCCGAGGCGGGCCGCCACCTGGGGGTGCTATGTGGCAACGGGAGGGTGACCTAGAGCCTGGACAGAGGAGCGTGCCCACCTGCATATTCTACTGCCTGTGGGGGCTAGCGTTGCTTTATTTCCCTCCCATTGGCGGTCGGTCCGACCACGGAGGTACTTATTCTGGTGCTGACGGCCTCACTATGGACGGGTGTGGAGGACCTGGAGTCCGTATCACGCCCCTGGGTTCCATATCAACGTTGGAAATATCAGCAGCCAGACCAGGCGGCGTGGGCCATAGTCCAGCTCTGCTGCTACAACCAGGACTGCAACATCCGTACCCGCCTCACCTTCGGAGCGGGGGCTTGCCGGTGCCCGATGAACCACCGTCCGGGACGTGGAGGGACACTTGGCCAGCCAGGACGAGAGACCAGCCTGGGAAGGCTTGACCAAGCAGAGCACGATGGACAAATTCACAGGCCCGGGGGCCTCTGCGGCGGGATTGGGGGGACCCAGGGAGAGGTACCTGGTAATGCCACTCATGGTAGCCATTACGCAGTCCAGGGTCGCCCTTGATGCCAAGATCGGGGAGGTTGGTTCATATGTTATACTACTGTGGCAGGACCTACGGAATGCAGTGGCTCACATTACTGACACTGAAACAAGAATCTCGGGGTGGAGGACGTGATTACCACCTTGCAGCAGCGAGTGACCTCTTTGGAGAGCGCCCAACAAGGCTTGGCTTCGAGAGTGCAAGATGCTGAGGTAAGGGCGCGACGCAATATTCTACGCTTCGGCAGATTTCCGGAGGGATGTGAGTATGTGAGTCTGGAGATATGGAGCGGTTCCTTACTCATTGGTTGGAGAGTTGGCTGCCCCCGGAATCCCAATCCAAATGCTTTGTCATTGAGCGCGCCCACAGAGCCCTGATGCAGAAACCCCCTGCTGGGGCTTGCCGGAGGCCTGTAATTGCAGAGTTACTAAACTATCATGACCGGGACGCTATCTTGAAACAGGCTAGGGCCAAAGAACCGCTGTTGTATGACAATGCCCGCATTCTGATCGTTCTAGACTACACAAAGTTGGTCCAACAGCAGCAGCAATCATTTCTTGCAATTAAGGCCAGCCTCCGAGAGCTCAAGCTCCCATATGCTTTGCTTTACCCGGCCAGGCTGCGGGTTGTGTATCGCTCTCGTACTTACTTCTTTGATTCCCCGGAGGAGGTGTTCCAGTGGACTGATGAGATGGTGTGGCTGCATCCTCAATCGCCGCCCGGGAAGGATTCGGACTCATCTGAAAGCGGGGTGGCCCAGAATCTACCCAAAGTCGAGGGCAGAGGCTCCAGATCTAGAAGGCGATCCAAGTCAGGCGACGCCCTGTCTCGCACGGGGTCTGCCTCGCGACAGAATGTGCCAGCTGATTAATTGATGCTTGGAACAATCATCTAAGGACCTCAGGTATATTGTATTGGCCAGAGAAGACTTAAGACAGCCGGTATCTCTGCTGGACTTGAACGGTCAGAGATAGGTCCAGCAGACAATGGGCTGTAAGTTGGGGACCCATTTGCGGGTGAGCGGTGGGACCTTCTGTTGGGGTCAGCCTGCTCTGCCTTCCGCGACAAGTATTTCACTGTTTTCGAGGTATAGGGTGGGGGGGACCAGTTGGGTTGTTCTGGGGAGTTATTGTTTTGTAATCGCACTGTTCTCTCTTCCGTCGGAGCCATGCCACGCTCACTCTATTGTGTCATCTGTGTATCTCACGTTCACAAAGTCCCCCAATGGCGGCCACGTTGGGTAGTTCACCAGATCCCAACGGGTCTCTGCAGATAATGAGCTGGAATGTTAGAGGGGTGCTAGATAAGGTAAAACGTAGGGCAATCATAATACAAGCCAAACGCGCCCACACGGGTATCTTAATGCTGTAGGAGACACACCTCATGGGGACAAAGGCGCTGTGCTTTCAACGCCTTGGCTACATACACGTGTTCCACTCGGGGTTTGTAAGAGGGTCCCGGGGAGTCGCAGTCCTGATACATCGCCGGGCCCCCTATACACATGTTACGACGTGTATAGGCAGGTATTGTGATATTGGGGAGTGTATTTGCCCCCCACTGATATCCTGGGGGCTGGTGGAGAAAATTGTGACCCTATGGACGGACATACCAGAGGGCCTGGCAGTAGTGGGTGGTTATTGGAATGATGTGTTAGATGTAGCCAGTGATCGGTGGAAGCCGGGAGGTCCCCCTGAGGCTCGTCACCCCACCAAGCTTCATTCCCTGGTGATGGGCCTGGCGCAGGATACATGGCACGACTCAGGGCTACACGTACCTATCAGCGGTCCATGATTCTTTTCCCCGCATTGATTGTATCTTTGTCTCGCGGGGGTAGACAGTAGGGCGGTGGCAGTAGATATTCTCCCCCATGGGTTCTCAGATCATTCACTGGTGGCTATTACCCTGGGAGCTGGGATGGCACTCAAGCCATTTCGGTGGCGCCTCTCGACCTGGAACCTCCAGAAAGAAGACTATCTGGAACATATGGAAGAAGCCATTGATCAGTATTTATCGCTTAATGGAGGGTCGGTGCGGGAGGCCAAATCTCTTTGGGAGGCAATGAAGCCCACCCTTCACGGGGTAGATATCTCCTTCTGTGGTGCGGCCTGCAAAATGCGTAGTCTATTATTCAGGCAGAAGCTGAAATTCTAGGTCTGGAGGAGCGTAGCAGGGAAGATGGGGGTGGCAGGTCCCCCATTCAACTGCTGCTCACTCAACAGGGCTATTCACATCTTCTGTTAGATGAAGCCCCTCAGGTATGGTTGGCGACCCGGAGCAGGATTTATCAGTGAAGAGATTTATTTATTTTATAAAGTTTTATATAGCGCAAACTTGAACCCGAACGATATCAGAGCGCTTTACAATTTGAGCCAAAGGTAACACATCAGAACATTAGTCTAACAGGGGGAATCTAATGGGCATTGAATCAACTAGTACAAACATAACAGCTCAATATAACCTGAGTGAACGAGTAGGAACATTGAACAACCCATCGGTAATGCCGTGTCCACGTACAACTGTCTTTCAAAATGTATTCCCAAAAGACTCCAACCATCCGGATGTACGGGAAGCAAACGAAATGCAGATTTTATGTCGCATTTCGCTATTTCAGAGATCGGTCGAGCAAGCTATTACACAGATTGTAATATAAACAAACAATGGTCCGAGACCCAATTGCGTTGAAAGCGAAAGATCAAGATTTTAGTAGTTCAAGGTGTGTATAAAACAAATTCACAGACCTAAACACAATTAATGAAAAACAAAAGAATAGGCAACAGCAACAACCTCAGACTCTTTTCATAGCATTTAATGCATTTTCTGAAACAAGATTCAATCTACAGTTATTTTACATTTTATATACAGTGCCCCGTATCTAGAGCGTGCAGTAAAGGAAAAGAAGGTGTTGAAAGGACGTGATCGTGAAAAGGTGAAAAAGGAGAGGTTTCACACAGAGTATGCAAGAAAATTTTTCAATATTATTCAAGGAAACACCAGTCAATAAAGAACTGGAACAGTGGAACCTGGCCACTTAAATGAATAAATATGTAGTCCTTCTAGTTATTCAAGGGACATTAGATGAGTCAATGTCTGCACTGGGGGGGAATAGTGATCCAGGTATTATCGGATGTCAAAAGATTGTGTCAGGGGTCGCTGGGCTCCGTTGCTCTCCCGCGCATTATGGGACCAGAGGGGTTACCTATATTGGACCCTTCGGCTATTGCTGAGAGTTTTGCGACGTATTATGCGGATCTCTATGCTCCTAAGGAATGCCTATCAGCAGACATGATAGAACGCTTCCTGGACAACCTCCCACCTAGGGCCCTCCCAGACGATGTTCGTGCGGAGCTGGACTGCCCACTTACAAAAGGCGAGTTGGGTGCTGCCCTTGGGGAGTTACACCCCGGTAGGGCTCCGAGTCCTAATGGTTTCCCAAACAAATTTTTTATGTGGTTTTTGATTCAGCTCGGCCCCCATTATCGCAAGGTGGTGGAGGAAGGTAGAGAGCGGGGTCGTCTGCCCAGCGACTGGAGGCATGCAGAAGTGGTAGTATTTCACAAGCCCTGTAGACCTCCCGAGCACCACAGGTCCTATTGCCCCATTTCCTTCCTAAATGCTGAAGCTAAGGTCTGGACAAGACGTTGGCCAACCGCCTCTGGCCTCATATTTCCTCCTTCGTTCAACCGGATCAGGCCGTGTTCATGCCCCAGCGGGTGACCAGTCATAATATCCTATGGGCACAAGTATCTATTGCGACAGTCAGGGCCTTGGGGAAGCGTGCGGCGCTTCTGCTTGCAAATATGGACCATGCATTTGATTCTTTGAGTTGGGTGTATCTATTTGCGCTACTGCGTAGACTGAACATAGGGCCTCGGTTTCGGTCTTATCCTACTTTATTATATACCGAACTTATGCCTATGATGTCTTCCAACTGTCTGAGGCTTAACTCTGACAAAACCGAGGTTATGACCTTTGGCAATCTCTCCCCTGAATGGTCCTCCATCTGGTGGCCCGACCAGCTGGGCTCTCCACCGGTCCCAGTGGAAAAGGCGAGAAACCTGGGAGTTATTTTTGACAGCAAGCTGACATTCAACCTTCACGTCAACAAGGTTGTGTCATCTGCCTTCTTTACTCTAAATAAAATTAAGAAGTTGCTGCCTTACCTCCCTATCTCAGCTGGGAAGACCCTAGTTACCACCCTGGTGTTTTCCAAAATTGACTACGGAAATGCCCTATTTCTCAACTCTCAGAAACTCGTTCTGTCTAAGCTACAGTCTATACAGAACGCGGCTGCTAGAATTCTTTTAGACATTCCCCGCCGCCAGCCTACTACTCTCGCCATTCGCCAGCTTCATTGGCTCAGAGTAGAGAGCCAAATTAAATTCAAGGCCCTCTGCATTGCCTATAAGGCAGTGCATGGCGTCGGACCCAAGTTTCTGACCGAGGCATTTCAGTTATACACCCCTAAAAGGCTACTGAGATCTGCCAACACCTGCCTCCTACCAGTACCCCGCACAAGAACAGCAACTTGGGGAAACAGACGCTTTCTGGTTGCTACGCCAAAGCTCTGGAATCTTCTGCCACTTACTATCAAAAACGCCCCCAACTTGATGAGCTTTCGTAGGCTCTTAAAGACATGGCTGTTTAACCATTGAATTTCTGTTCCGGTTTCCCGCTAGCCCAACATGCGCCGAGACTCCTTCGGGTATTTGTTTGCGCAATAAAAATCTCATGAATAAATAAATAAATGCATCTGTAAGTGTGGCGGGCTCTGTCTCGTCGGCTTTCTCCATCGTTCAGGGCCTTGTTTGCCTTGGCCATGCAGCCCCGGGCTGCGGTGGTGCGGATTGACGCCCAGGTGACCGGCCTAGAATGGGCAGATGGACTGTTGGATCGCATAGCCCTGTACGCAGATGATGTGTTGTTTTCCTTACCAACTTAGTCAGGACGGGCCCGCGGATTTTGCGCATCATGCACTATATGAACCCATGGAAATCTACCCTCTGGGTCCTAGGTGAGGAGGGCGACCTTGGCGCTTGGGCATCGGCTGTGCAGGTGGAGTACGGGGGGGGGATGAAATATCTGGGTGTGTTCCTTTCAGATTCACAGACTACCTCATGGGACAGAAACTTGGCACCAGTGTGGGATAGGGTGAGAGGATATTAGAACTTGGTCCCACATGCCCCTGTCGGTCTATGGTCGCTCGGCCATTTTTAAGATGGTTTCTCTTCCATGCTTACTCCATCAGCTGCAAAACCATCTATATCCTATTCCCCCTAGATGGTTCAGTTAAATTTATACGGCCTTGGGGCAGTTCCTATTGGGTGGCGGGCGGCTAGGGTGGCCCTACTTACCTGCTTCCAATCTACGTACTTTGGAGGGTTTGCAACCTCTGACATTCTTTCATATTATATGACCTCACACTTGTTGATTCTCAACAAATGGTGGTACGGGGACAGGTCGGATCCAGCATATGCAGTTGAGCGGCGGTGTATGGGAGATCATACCTTACATATGATGGTGGTCTTGGTGGCTTCCCCAGTGTGTCTTTGTTGCACGCATGATGAGGCAACCTTGCTCCGTACCGTATGGCACTGTTCCGCACTGGCACGGTCTGGAGAGGGGTTCAATCCTGCTTTTTTAGAAGTTCTATGTTGGGATCTTCACTGCTCGCCCAAATTGGTTCTCCTGCATGTCATGGAAGGTATCAGGGGCAATGTTTACAAACGCCATCTTATGCTCTTGGGCTTTACTCTAGCCAAACGACACATTGCCAAGACCTGGAAGGCAACAGTGGCGCCCTCTGTTTCTGCATGGAAAAATGGCCATAGATTTTTGTATGGGATTAGAGGCTCCCATTTTGTGGCGAGGGGTGTCCTCGTAAACACTACACAATTTGGAATCTCTGGGAGGACTATTGTGGCTTAGAACTGGAACCTGCCCCTAACCCAGTGCTCAGACCGGCCTTAATTTCTTCCCTCTTCTCTAAGGTGTCTCTCGTACACATGTGGTGGGATAGAGGCTTATTGGAAACAACATATGGTGAGCATAGGCTTGTGGCTTCGACTGTATATGTTGCTCTAGAATGGTGGACAGTGCGATGGGGGTGGGGTGTTGTATGTTTTTTTCTTTTTGCTTTCAACTGTAATGCCCTTTCATTTCTCCTCTGTATATGAGAAAACTGTCAGAGTCACAATGATGTATATTGATGCTATGGAAGTCTCTGGGTCACAGAGCTACACCCTTTACGTGTTTCTTTTTACAAATAAAATATGTTTAAAAAAAAAATGTCGCCACAGTGCTGAGGGCGGGTCTTGGTGTTGACTGAGACCACCGGAGTGAGGGTCAAGTCATTGGGGCCCTCGGAGTCAATCAGCAGCAGCCCAGACCTGCAGCCACGGAAGAACTGAGCCGTCGGCCCGAGTCCGCCGCAACCCGTGAAGGAGAGCTGGATCAAGGCCCAAGTCGCTGGATTCGGGTAAGAGAGTGGGATCGCGCCCACTAGGTAATATGGATCAACACCTGGGGTGGGGTGGGGTGCGGGCCCGGAGGGACACTCTCTCAGCCTCCGCTTCAGTCAGCTGCGCGAGCCGTTGCTTCGGCTCGGATCCCAGCCCATGCTAACTCAAAGATAAGGCAGTACTGGGGCCGGAGTTTCCCTTGTATATTACCTGATTGTAACATGGCGCATTGCATTATTTCTTCAGTGCACAGTATCGGAGTATAACGTGGCACAGTGTATTATTCCTTCATTGCACCATACAGGATTATAGCGTGACACATTGCTTTGTTTCCTTCCTGATACAGGGCATGCAGGGGGTGATACGCATTGCATTATTCCTTCAATTGCAAAGTACATGACTGTGGCGCTACGTATGGCATTGTTTCTCTGTTGCACCCTTTAAGAGAATGTCGTTACGCATTGCAGTATTGTTTCCTTTTGCAACGTGTGTGATTCTAGCACTACGACTTGCCTAACCTTTTGGGAAATGATTAGAAGTGAGCTTAACTGTTGGTTAAAAGCACCAGAAAGAATACTACCCATTCTTATATAATGATTTTGTATCGTGTGGTCGTATTGTACAATTGCTTATATAAAGATTATACTAATTTTATCAATACTTGTGTGGAGTCTATTTGTGATGACATCATGGGGTTACTGTGAGCGTGGTTGTACATACTGAACACTCATGCCTTGGAGATAAGCCTGGCTGCTCGTGCCAAGCCACTAAGGGGGTGAGCAGGGCTATCGATTATTCACTTGGTGTCCTTGCGTTTGACAGTGCTTATTCCTTGCATTTAACAGTGTGTATTCCTTGCATTTGACAGTGCTTATTGCTTTCATTTGACAGTGCTTATTCCTTGCATTGGACGTCGATTATTACTTGCATGTATTTTACTATTATATGCTTCTGATTTATCCCTTTGCTGTAGAAATGTCAAAAGCCTGTCCCTTTCTATCTCTGCATGGATGGCACTGTGGATGGTTCTGTGCTAATCCTATGCTTAGAGACTTTGATAGAAAAGCAGACATTTGAGGTGAGCAAATTTAGAGTGTCGCTCGTGTTGAGAGTGCTCTATACTGGAGCTGCTTTCCATCTAAACTTGAGAAATACCCAGAGTTTTCTAGATATATCTCCGGGTATGCCCAGATTTTAGTTTACTTACTTACCCAGATGTGGGTCCCAGACTCACTGTGCCACTGGATTCAAGCTAGCCTGGCTGATGAGGGGCGATGCCCCGAAACCAGTCCCAGGATGCTGGTTTCCAGTCCAGGGAGGGACGGTTCCCATGAGGCACAGGGTCAAGGCTGATTAGCATATGGCTGGGTCTAAACCTGGGTGGCATGGTGAGCTAAAAAACGAAGGATTTAACCCAGATCCACTGACTGGGGGTGAGTGTTTGATTTGTTTGTTCTGCATTCCATCCGTCATTAATTTTAGGCAGCAAGATGAACTCGGTGGTTGATAAAAAAAAAATCTTTTGCAGGTGGAACTCTACCTATCCACCCTACCTGCCTAGGTCCCTTTCTTTCTTTACCATTGCCCAATGTGAGAGAGAGAAAAGAAAGGGGACACCAATGGATCTCCCATCCTCCTCAGTTTCCACCTGAAATTTCTAACCTTTATTATCACTTCATGGTCCGGAAAATCAAAGTGAGCACAAAACTCAGGGACTTTATTTCTCCCTATCCATGGTGCCACTGACATTAAGAAAATTTGCCAATTCAAAAGGTTTGCGACGCAAACAACTTCTTCTGCTTTCACCTGGTGATCAGAGCGCTTGAGGATTGAAGTATTAGCACCGGGAAACTGCTTTACTAAACATATCTGTACATGTTGTTTTGCATTTGTCTTCTTTCTATGCCTCGCCACCTTCTAAACACTAGAAAGTTCCTAGGTTTTGACATATTTTAAAACCACTTTTTTAGTTTAACATTTTTTAGTTTACATCTATAGCCATCTGCTGGGTTGTACTTCTACCCCTTACAATTGGAACAAAAGACAAGTCTTTTCTTCCGCCTTACCGAAGCAAATTATTTTCTCCACAGTACTCCTTTTTGTGAGGTACTCGGAAGGATACTGCAACCAAGTCTCCCCTCTCTCTGAGAATAAACACCAATATCTTTGTAGCCTCAAACCACTCCAAAGGTGACTTCTGCCCGATGGAGGTTAAAGAAGAAACTACCCAAGTAACTGCAGGCCACTTGAACAAGCAGTTATTAATTTGTAAAAGAAGTACTAGGGCACAAAGTTTTACTCAAAGGCCCGTAGCTGGCGCTACTGAAGATCGGGTGCTAAATACATATTAGTCCACCAACAGGAATTCCCTGCCCGTTTACCTCACATGTGCAGTTTACTGCTATCTCCCAGTGTCACAGTTCTTCGGGTTTTCCCTCTTGCGTGTTTTTCCATCACTGAAAATCTGAAGTGAAAAAGTGATGCAACCACCGGCTCAAATTACGCATTGTAGACATGCAATAACGACGGAAGCATTTATCTCAATGGCAGTCATTATCATGGAAGTTTATTAAACATAAAGGCGTTTTCATGGCCGAGGTATGGGCATGTATGGGTTACATCTTTAAAAGCAAATCTGGTGCAGATCAACAAAAGAAAATACGGTTCTCTAAAGCACTGTTGTTCCCTGAAATATTTAGTGTTCAATACAGTTACTTGCTCATAGAAACCTCCGCAACCCCCAAAAATGTAACATATGTAGGTATATTACAAAACGCACCTGAGGCTCCAGAGGTTTTCAAATATCCATCTAGAAATGGCAGGATATCCTTGTAGTAAGGCTGCATTACATGCCTGGGGATATATGATGACCAGTCTTCCAGGGCGTCAATACCCGCATCAGCAAGCGGAGCACAGCTGAGGCCCAACTTGAATGCAGTCTGCATAGGAAAGAAAAAAACAATCACATTTTCAGTGACTACATGAGGATCCATATCTTTTAGATTGTACTGATGCTAAACAGGACTGCAAGAGTGACATGGTTTTGATATCCAAATCAAAACATTTATTTCAAATTCAAAATTTCTATCATCATAAATGGTCTACATATTTTAACCTGCTAAAAAACATGACATCTCAGTTACAATCTGCCAATTCGCCCATGATGTCACACACCTGTAGTGCAGGAATGTAGGCCTTGATATCCAGCATGATGATGTTGTGCGGTAGAGTGAGTATAAAAACGAGACAAGATGCCAAAAGCTCATCTTTGTACTGCTTCATTTTTGAAGATACCTACAAGTTAAACATTGGATCATTAGAATTAGTCAACGTGTATCGAAATCTAACGTCTCAAAATAAATTATTTTTACTGCAATTATGTTTGTCATTTGGTACTTGTTGTTCAAGTTAATTAAAACCTGTTAGAATAATTATAGACTCAACTTCTATAAACTCATGCATAACGAAAAAACTATTTATAATCTAAATAAGACAAACTGCTCTCGTGCTCAAGTTGAACTCTTAGTAGAAATTGCAAGGTTGAGTAAATTCAAGCAAATAACAAGAAGCCTCAAAGGGGGATGGAATACCTGGCGTAGTCCCCATCTTTTATTTTTCAGGTTCAGACATTTGACATACAACACGCCCACCTCCAAAACAAGCATTTGCAATGCAATAGGTCTCGCATTAGGAAAGTTTGAGCTATTGTTATTGTTAATGTCAAATTTTGTATTTATGTGTTGGTTTTGAAAATAGCTAAATTAATAGCTTTGTCATTTACAATGCCAATAGTTTAAACTTTCGCAAATGTGACACCTATAGCATTTGTAATGCTATATGTGTTGTATTTACGTGACTTAGATGTATTGATATTACAAATAATGTTTTTTTATTTTAATTAATACTTAAATAAAAGTTATTGTAATTTATAATGGCAATAGCTTAAACTTTTGTAAATAACTTTTATGAAGATTATGTTCAGTGTATTTTATTGTGACGAAAATCCAAGAACAGAAGTGAAATATTAACATCTTTTTCTGACATTTGTAATAATGCTTGAAACATTGAACCAGTTGTTGTTGAATGGTTGCACAGATTGATGCTGTGGTGGCGCTGAGTGATGTTGTGGTGGAGCTGAGTGATGCTGTGGTGATGCAATATATAGAGGGAGGGCGATAGATAGAAAGAATGAGGGCGATAGATAGAAAGAATGAGGGCGATAGATAGAAAGAATGAGGGCGATAGATAGAAGGAATGAGGGCGATAGATAGAAAGAATGAGGGCGATAGATAGAAAGAATGAGGGCGATAGATAGAAAGAATGAGGGCGATAGATAAAAAGAATGAGGGCGATAGATAAAAAGAATGAGGGCGATAGATAAAAAGAATGAGGGCGATAGATCGAGTGAGGGCGATAGATAAAAAGAATGAGGGCGATAGATAAAAAGAGTGAGGGCGATAGATCGAGTGAGGGCGATAGATAAAAAGAGTGAGGGCGATAGATCGAGTGAGGGCGATAGATCGAGTGAGGGCGATAGATCGAGTGAGGGCGATAGATCGAGTGAGGGCGATAGATCGAGTGAGGGCGATAGATCGAGTGAGGGCGATAGATCGAGTGAGGGCGATAGATCGAGTGAGGGCGATAGATCGAGTGAGGGCGATAGATCGAGTGAGGGCGATAGATCGAGTGAGGGCGATAGATCGAGAGAGGGCGATAGATCGAGAGAGGGGTGTAGAGCGAGAGAGGGGTGTAGAGCGAGAGAGGGGTGTAGAGCGAGAGAGGGGTGTAGAGCGAGAGGGGGGTGTAGAGCGAGAGCGGGGTGTAGAGCGAGAGCGGGGTGTAGAGCGAGAGCGGGGTGTAGAGCGAGAGGGGGGTGTAGAGCGAGAGGGGGGTGTAGAGCGAGAGGGGGGTGTAGAGCGAGAGGGGGGTGTAGAGCGAGAGGGGGGTGTAGAGCGAGAGGGGGGTGTAGAGCGAGAGGGGGGTGTAGAGCGAGAGGGGGGTGTAGAGCGAGAGGGGGGTGTAGAGCGAGAGGGGGGTGTAGAGCGAGAGGGGGGTGTAGAGCGAGAGCGAGAGGGGGGTGTAGAGCGAGAGCGAGAGGGGGGTGTAGAGCGAGAGGGGGTGTAGAGCAAGAGGGGGGTGTAGAGCAAGAGGGGGGTGTAGAGCGAGAGGGGGGTGTAGAGCGAGAGGGGGGTGTAGAGCGAGAGGGGGGTGTAGAGCGAGAGGGGGGTGTAGAGCGAGAGCGAGAGGGGGGTGTAGAGCGAGAGGGGGGTGTAGAGCGAGAGGGGGGTGTAGAGCGAGAGGGGGGTGTAGAGAGAGAGGGGGTGTGGAGAGAGGGGGTGTAGAGAGAGGGGGTGTAGAGAGAGGGGGTGTAGAGAGAGGGGGTGTAGAGAGAGGGGGTGTAGAGAGAGGGGGTGTAGAGAGAGGGGGTGTAGAGAGAGGGGGTGTAGAGAGAGGGGGGTGTAGAGAGAGGGGGGTGTAGAGAGAGGGGGGTGTAGAGAGAGGGGGGTGTAGAGAGAGGGGGGTGTTGAGAGAGGGGGGTGTAGAGAGAGGGGGGTGTTGAGAGGGGGTGTAGAGAGGGGGTGTAGAGAGGGGGGTGTAGAGAGTGGGTGGTGTACAGAAGGTGGTGTAGAGAGGGGTTTAGAGAGGGGTGTAGAGAGGGAGGGGTGTAGAGAGGGGTGTAGAGAGGGGTGTAGAGAGAGGTGTAGAGAGAGGTGTAGAGAGAGGTGTAGAGAGAGGTGTAGAGAGAGGGGTAGAGAGAGGGGTAGAGAGAGGGGTAGAGAGAGGGGTAGAGAGAGGGGTAGAGAGAGGGGTAGAGAGAGGGGTAGAGAGAGGGGTAGAGAGAGGGGTGTAGGGAGGGGGTTGAAGAGAGGGGGTTGAAGAGAGGGGGTTGAAGAGAGGGGGTTGAAGAGAGGGGGTTGAAGAGAGGGGGTTGAAGAGAGGGGGTTGAAGAGAGAGAGAGGGGGGTGTAGAGAGAGAGGGGGGTGTAGAGAGAGAGGGGGGTGTAGAGAGAGAGGGGGGTGTAGAGAGAGAGGGGGGTGTAGAGAGAGAGGGGGGTGTAGAGAGAGAGGGGGGTGTAGAGAGAGAGGGGGTGTAGAGAGAGAGGGGGGTGTAGAGAGAGAGGGGGGTGTAGAGAGAGAGGGGGGTGTAGAGAGAGAGGGGGGTGTAGAGAGAGAGGGGGGTGTAGAGAGAGAGGGGGGTGTAGAGAGAGGGGGGTGTAGAGAGAGAGGGGGGTGTTGAGCGAGAGGGGGGTGTAGAGCGAGAGGGAGGTGTAGAGCGAGAGGGAGGTGTAGAGCGAGAGGGAGGTGTAGAGCAAGAGGGGGGTGTCGAGCGAGAGGGGGGTGTCGAGCGAGAGGGGGGTGTCGAGCGAGAGGGGGGTGTCGAGCGAGAGGGGGGTGTCGAGCGAGAGGGGGGTGTCGAGCGAGAGGGGGGTGTAGAGCGAGAGGGGGGTGTAGAGCGAGAGGGGGGTGTAGAGCGAGAGGGGGTGTAGAGCGAGAGGGGGGTGTAGAGCGAGAGGGGGGTGTAGAGAGAGAGGGGGGTGTAGAGAGAGAGGGGGGTGTAGAGAGAGAGGGGGGTGTAGAGAGAGAGGGGGGTGTAGAGAGAGAGGGGGGTGTAGAGAGAGAGGGGGGTGTAGAGAGAGAGGGGGGTGTAGAGAGAGAGGGGGGTGGAGAGAGAGAGGGGGGTGGAGAGAGGGAGGGGTGGAGAGAGGGAGGGGTGGAGAGAGGGAGGGGTGGAGAGAGGGAGGGGTGTAGAGAGCGGTGTAGAGAGAGGGGCGTAGCGAGAGAGGGGTTGAAGAGAGGGGGTTGAAGAGAGGGGGTTGAAGAGAGGGGGTTGAAGAGAGGGGGTTGAAGAGAGGGGGTTGAAGAGAGGGGGTTGAAGAGAGGGGGTTGTAGAGAGGGGGTTGTAGAGAGGGGGTTGTAGAGAGGGGGTTGTAGAGAGGGGGTTGTAGAGAGGGGGGCGTAGAGAGGGGGGCGTAGAGAAGGGGGCGTAGAGAGGGGGGCGTAGAGAGGGGGGCGTAGAGAGGGGGGCGTAGAGAGGGGGGCGTAGAGAGGGGGGCGTAGAGAGGGGGTGGAGAGCGAGAGGGGTGGAGCTCGAGAGGGGTGGAGAGCGAGAGGGGTGGAGCTCGAGAGGGGTGGAGAGCGAGAGGGGTGGAGAGCGAGAGGGGTGGAGAGCGAGAGGGGTGGAGAGCGAGAGGGGTGGAGAGCGAGAGGGGTGGAGAGCGAGAGGGGTGGAGAGCGAGAGGGGTGGAGAGCGAGAGGGGTGGAGAGCGAGAGGGGTGGAGAGCGAGAGGGGTGGAGAGCGAGAGGGGTGGAGAGCGAGAGGGGTGGAGAGCGAGAGGGGTGGAGAGCGAGAGGGGTGGAGAGCGAGAGGGGTGGAGAGCGAGAGGGGTGGAGAGCGAGAGGGGTGGAGAGCGAGAGGGGTGGAGAGCGAGAGGGGTGGAGAGCGAGAGGGGTGGAGAGCGAGAGGGGTGGAGAGCGAGAGGGGTGGAGAGCGAGAGGGGTGGAGAGCGAGAGGGGTGGAGAGCGAGAGGGGTGGAGAGCGAGAGGGGTGGAGAGCGAGAGGGGTGGAGAGCGAGAGGGGTGGAGAGCGAGAGGGGTGGAGAGCGAGAGGGGTGGAGAGCGAGAGGGGTGGAGAGCGAGAGGGGTGGAGAGCGAGAGGGGTGGAGAGCGAGAGGGGTGGAGAGCGAGAGGGGTGGAGAGCGAGAGGGGTGGAGAGCGAGAGGGGTGGAGAGCGAGAGGGGTGGAGAGCGAGAGGGGTGGAGAGCGAGAGGGGTGGAGAGCGAGAGGGGTGGAGAGCGAGAGGGGTGGAGAGCGAGAGGGGTGGAGAGCGAGAGGGGTGGAGAGCGAGAGGGGTGGAGAGCGAGAGGGGTGGAGAGCGAGAGGGGTGGAGAGCGAGAGGGGTGGAGAGCGAGAGGGGTGGAGAGCGAGAGGGGTGGAGAGCGAGAGGGGTGGAGAGCGAGAGGGGTGGAGAGCGAGAGGGGTGGAGAGCGAGAGGGGTGGAGAGCGAGAGGGGTGGAGAGCGAGAGGGGTGGAGAGCGAGAGGGGTGGAGAGCGAGAGGGGTGGAGAGCGAGAGGGGTGGAGAGCGAGAGGGGTGGAGAGGGGTGGAGAGCGAGAGGGGTGGAGAGCGAGAGGGGTGGAGAGCGAGAGGGGTGGAGAGCGAGAGGGGTGGAGAGAGGCTTGTGGGTGTTGTTTTGGGTGGGTGGGATATACGTTGTTGTGTAGGTTGGACTCTGATTTGTGAGCAGGTGGTGTGATTTGCATTGTTGGTGGTTTGTGTCTTCAAAGCAGTGTGTTTTATTGGTGGTGGTGTAGTGGAGATGGACAAGAAATCTATTTCTTATGAGAATCGTTTTTTTGTATGTAGAGTGCGGATGATAAGTCGTATTGTTTTATTTATGTATGTGGAATGAAGGAAAAGATAAAGTATTTTCTTAAGAGGGCCTATGGTGGTGTTATTGTAGTTTGTGGTCTACACGCCAAAATCATCAGTACGGAATTGCTGTCTAATGTCAAATTAGAACACGGGGCGACAGCCAGACTGGGTGGCTGGGATAAAGGAGGATGGGGGAGAGCTGAGAGGAGAAGGGGAGTGGAGATGGGTTTTGAGAGCAGTGCCCGAGAACTAAAGCGTTCAGTCTCAGGAAGCGATCGAGGCGCTCTGTGGACAAGTTGGAGGTTGCTCGAAGGGGGAAGGGGCTGAGATTGCAGATAGAGAGCCTGCGGAGGCACGGGTGTCACTCACATTAAGGGTGGGGGGTACGCTTCAAAGGAAGGAGAGGGTAATCCCACAGGGTCTTGAGTGTGCCCTAAGGAGGGAAGGAATTAACTCTCAGTGAGTGAGTACACAGGGAAATAAATAATGGACACACGGTGATTGAGTACACAGGGAAGGGATGGAACTCGGGGATTGAGTGCACGGGATGCTTTGGTAAAGGAATCCGGCGGTATTCGCCGAGGGTGCCCTAAGCCAGAGGAGCCATGGGTGTTCTCTAAACGAGAGAGGGAGCTAGTGAGTACCTTTTCGGAGAGAAGGGTTGGGTAGGTTGGTACAAAGGGTGGTGTTTTGGTAAGGCACGAAAAGGGCGATCCATATTAGAGAGAGATGATGCCTGTGGGGGTGGGTGAGGAATCAGCATGAGGAAGCGCTTGACCACTGAAGTAGACGCCTCTTGTCGAGGGAGGTGTAACTTAAGCCGTCGAGAGACCTAATGAGCCTAGTCATTTTACCAACTGC
Source organism: Lissotriton vulgaris (assembly GCF_964263255.1). Lineage (NCBI taxonomy): Eukaryota > Metazoa > Chordata > Amphibia > Caudata > Salamandridae > Lissotriton > Lissotriton vulgaris. The sequence goes on from NC_141691.1 coordinate 1,475,873,079, forward strand.
ACTGAGTGCTGTGATTTTTTTTTATTTAACCTATTGCGGAAACTGGTGAGAGAATACGAGTCCCAGCATGCAAAGTGCTGTCCAAAACAGCTAGGAATAGCTGTAGGTGTTCCACGTGGCAGATGCAGTGACTAATGAAAATAATGCCCCCTCCCCCGCAGAATGCTAAGAGGTCCTCCATACCTCACAGATACTCACTGTCCTTTGGCTTATGATGGTTAGTGGGCCCCTGAAGGGTGACGCCTGCCGCTCTGTAGGTGACCCGTGTTACTCCGCTGGGGTGATGTACACTTCAGTTCTGAATACAAAGTTTAAGGCAGCATCAGGACAGACTCTTTCGAGGAGCCTCAAATGTTATAAGAGGGGATTAGGGTAGAGAGCGATAAATTGCTTTGCTGAGGATCAGAAGGAAACAGGGCAAATTTAAAGCGGCAGCAGGCCAGGTAGCACTGCACATTGTTGAAAGGATCGGCAGAGGAAAAAGGGTTAGTGATCTGAAAATGCGGCCGGCGCCGCCAAAGTAAACAGAGGCAGGCAATATGTGAGTGCTGGATGGGGAGTGGATTTGCAGTGCGAGTTCTCAGCGTTGGCTCTCCTCTGAGAAATCTACAGCTGCGTTTGTGCTTCCAGGGTGGAGAGGGCTCCGGACACGAGGAGGGAGGAGGAAAGCAAAAAACAAGAATGCAATTTGAGATGTGATTACAAATATTCAGCAATTAAAGCAACAATTTGCACACCTCATATTTTAACACTACACACTAGTCCACAAAAGCTTTAAGAAGTCACCCTTAGCGTACTTTTCCTAAAATGGGAGTAGACGCAGATTAGACACTGAATTCCACGTTAAAATGTTGTTGCAAGTAAAAGTAATCCAAATTGAATCTAAAAAAGAACTGGATTTATCAATGCTTGTTCAAGCTTTATTTGATACTTCTGGACTGGTGGGCACCAGACTTTAGCTTTTGAAGGGATTTTTGTGTAAATGCCTTATTTTTCCATTTTACGATAAAAACACAATTGGAGCTGCCAACATTCGTATTTATTAGGGCTTCTGAAGTTTTAACATGTAATTAAAATTTGCTTGGCATCACAAGGGCTAGAATGAGCCAAAATAGGGTAATAAATTCAAAGTTTCCCCAAACAGGGTGAACCAAATTATGTGTTGCCCATGGCCAAACACATCCTTAAGATGTCCCTGGCTGTGGATGCCACAGGGTGGTAAGGTTGAAGGATTCGATCTAAGGCACCTAAGGAGTTCCTGGACATGAAGGGGCACACAGCCACATGCGTACCTCATTGGACACCACACCCCCCGCCATCTGCAGCAGCTCACTATCTCCGAATCTACAGTGGGTCACGTGACACAGCCTCTGCACCCACTACTTGCCCCATCAGCACCTCTACCAGGCACTGCAGGGACCCCCTGGAATCTAGGGTCGCGGGAAAGGACACCAGTTTGATGGGAAGCAAACGACTCATGCCTGGAATCTGAAGGAGGCGACATGCCGGGGGTGCTGAGGTGAGACAGCAGGCTGTCAGGGGCCCGGCACTGAGAACAGTACAAGCCCTAGTACGGGCCCTCGGGTAAATCTCACCGGCGTGATGGATGAGACCAGAGCCGCTGCCAACGCGATAACAGCACAGCAGCGGCGGCCCCCCGTCTGCACTGCTGCGTCCTTCTTACATACAAGGACACAAGGTGCATGTGCACACAAACATGTGTGACGTCAAGCCACACATGTGATCAGTATTTGAGACGCCTACCTCCCAGCTGCCGAACGTGCTTTATTGAGGTAGATATTGCATGTGGGGTTTTCGATATTATAACACAATGTATGCACCCAAAAAAAGAGGTAAACTCCATTAGAGTTGATAAAACTACTGTCTGAAACCGAAAACCCGCACTGTCAGAACACCTACCACCAGTTTCAACTGGGAGATGAAATTCTCTCTCCAACACTTGAAAATATGTTTCATAACTCGGCTGCCAGCTAACGGATAGAACGGAGCACATTTCTGCTGTTCAACTGGACTATCACCAGTGATAGCGCTTCCCACGACACAAGTTCTTTAAAAAAAATAATTTTTAAATTATGCCAGGCATTAGTGTTGTTACATTATGCCGGGATTTAGTGCATTTGAGTGCTCATTGTAGGTTTAAACATTTTTTTTGTAACAAATGTGATAATTTTGGACCAGTTAAACCTGACAGTCTTTCTAAAATTACAAGAACAAGCCCTGCTTTGTTAACAAAAGAGGCTTCCTTCATTTGTGTTATGTTCGATCATCCCATGGTTTTAGTTGCGGCATCAAAGCGCCCCATACTGAAGTGTAAAGGAGAGGGGGGCATGAAAAGTAAGTGGATGACATGTGGCACGGGTCTGATGCAATTATGCGAGGCAGCCTGGTTGGGGAGTGCAGGCGGGGAGGGAAGCCTGTGGGAGGCTGATGCCTTTGAAGTGAGACCAGGGGGGAGTAGAGATGAAAAGTTAAGTAAATAATTAGGGGAGGAGAACTGGCAGAGGCCGGCCGAGCGCCCGCTGGGAAAGCCTGTGGGAGGGAGGCTGATGCCTTTCATGTGGGGAAATGCGCGTGCTTGTGGTCACTTGATTCACGTGAACTGTTGGAAATCCGCTTTTTGGGAGCCTTGGGTTTAAGTCTTGGTTTGACGGCATTAGACTTGCATATTCATTCCTTGCGGAATGGAATAGGCGAGACCTAAAAGGCAGAGCATTTTACATAGAGTAGTTTTGCTGGAGCGTGGCAGAACTTGAGAAACCAGGATGGGATGTGCAGGAATGGATGGCATTTACCTTATGGAGACTATTCGTCAATTTATGATATGACTGCTTTACTTACACTGCAAATATTCACAATTTGAGGCACATATTCATAAAGTGATTGCACAAGAATAAAAACACATTTTGGGCAGTGTCCTCACAACTGGAGTGCTTCACTTCCCACTGATCTATGTGGGAAGTTGTGACAAATAACATGCCTCTGGCAAGTGTTGTTGTGCAGTGAGGATGGTGTTTTCCCTGTGTAAATACAGCAAATGCAGCACAAGGCTGAGATTATTTTAGATGTTGTCCTGGGGACGTGACACTTCCTTAATACATTCTGCAGCCCTGTTGCCTGTCTGAAGGGCAGACTAATTGCCCTACATATGACTAAGTGCTACTACACAGTTCTTTGTTTCTGGAAAGAGTTGCCAAAAGCATCACCTGTCTTTGTCTCGCCCACTACTCCTCAAATTCACAATCCGTGGGCTCTCCCCTATTGTCCTACGGTAGTCCGGAAATCCCTACAATCTCACTTCGGTCTATGCTGACACCCTTAGAAAATAAATGCATTCCTGTTATGCGCTGGTGCATGCCCCATCTATACTTTATGGAAAAAGCCCGAGAATATTTGACATGCTATTGCTGGCCTCAGTGTAGATTTTGAACATGCAAACATTCGAGTTTGCACAGTCTCTCCCTTTAAGATAAATTACTAGCCGACTTGAGCCAGAAGATTGCTTTCATCTATGCTTTCTAGGAAGCTCCACATCATAAGCTGTGAGTGCCATTTCACCAGGAACAGGGCGTTACTGTTCTCATTCTCGCAAGGCTTTGAGCTTGCGCAACGAGTAGGATGAAGCACTGGTGTTGCATCTGCCCTTGGAGTTGTATTGCCCATTATGTGGTCAGGAGCTAACCCTGACATGAATGACCAATGACAAAGCCCAGCAGACTAAAGCTTATATGAGAAGAATGTTGCTGCTGAGCAGGTTAGAATCGAAATAAAGGCATCTACATTACAAAAGGGTCAAAGACCTGTAGCAGGCACCGCAGGACTTCAAGTGTTGAGGGGACTACAAGGCCTGAGTCCCCCCACACCATCCCTTACTTTCTGGAGCTCATGTCACCACTTTCCAGTCTGAGAGGTTGGATAGTTCCCTCTCACATTATAACACATCAACGGCTCAATTCCAGGACCTTTTGAACCATTTCTCTTTAGTCCAGATACTAAGGTTTCAAGGTGTAGCTAGAACCAATCCCAATATCAAGAAGGAATTGGAGAGCTCAATATATATAGCTGCTCAAGAGAAAATCCTCAAACGTAGGTCAAATCCCAGAACCAATAGTTGCCCCAACTCAATACTGACGTTGAAGGTTTATATGCACAGTTCAAGAGGAGTACAATTGGAGCTCTAAATTCTTTCCCTCTACTATCCTCTCGTTAAATGGACAGATACTTTGCCTTTTGGAGCAGCCTTCTTTGGCAACAGTGATATGCCTCTTACAATTAGTTGTAAATGCCTGTTCGCCTTTGGGTAGTGGATGTTTTGGCGTTTAAAACGTCCTTAGCATTCAAAGTCCAACCATGCTGTGATTGCTTGAACCAATGGCTGTGGAGAAATTATGACAAAGTATAGCTGTATCATAACAAAACAAAAATTTTTAACATGTTCTCTTTTCTCCATTGCTAAACACTGGACTAGTAAAAGAACTGAGACAAACTGCTGAGAATGCTGAAATCATGTCATGTCCATCCCAAAGAATCTTATTCACAAAGACACTGATCATATGCTGTAAAGCATTTTAAGTCATAATTCAGGCCCAGAAAGCATAGGAATCTGTTTTGTTGATCATTATTTTAATTGCCATTTTTACCCACCTATAAATAAACCTTCATCATTTCATAAGCAACAGCTCTGAGCCAATAATACAGTAATCCCAAAGAATGTGTATCAGATTGTGTCCAAGTTCCATAACTAGTACTATCTCCATGACTGATCAACCTAGATATTTGTAGAGATTCAAGTGCACAAAAAGAGTAAAGTGATTATCCAAATGAACTCCGAGGCATCAGAGGCCATGGGATACTAGTGTTAAACAATCGTATCCACCAGTTAAAGAAAGCTGTGAAAAAGAAGGTTGAATCCTGCTCTAACAAAATCTTGGTATGCTAGAAGTCATAATTGCCTTATGTATTTTCAAAAGTGATGACCAACTCCCAATGTCTGCTCTCTATCAAGGTACACATCATCAGGATCATGTCCTTACACTGTACCTTCACCCAGCCAGTTGATTGTTTACATTTGGATGTGGGCAACTCTAGAATCAAGTCCAGTCAAATGTTGGGAGGAAAGACCTACATGCAAATGACAGAGGTAAAAATATTGTTGGTTATCATGCTTACAAGGCTTCTACACCTTTGTCATGCACAAGTAGCTTTATTTATGCCATATTATTTTACGCTGAATTTAGGTTACAACTCGAAATCGACTTTTACTAACATGATCAACCAGGTATACTGGATATTACCTACTGCCTTCACCAGGACCCACAGAAATGATAGACTAACAATAGTTAATTGCCTCGTTTCATTCCCTGTCCTATGTTTCCTTTAGTTTAGGTCTGTAAAACACAAAAAGTCTTGGCTACGCCAAACCCAAAAAGGAGGTATTTGGTAATTCAGTGAGCTTGCAGTAATATCTGGCTTTTGTTGATCCAGCGACAACTGCAATTCTTGTCACACCAACTTGCCTAAATGGCCTGAAGTCCGACAGATCCCAGAGAACCAATCTCATAAAGATGTATGAGTAAATGTGCACAGCAGATATACAAAAAGTGGGTTTTTAGCCAGCCGTTCATCAATTTTTTTAAGACCATGTCCTTCACATCTTGCAGCAGCTTAGAGAAGTATCTTTATTACCATATCACTATTCTCAATTAGATGTATTATTCCACCTTCTAAGGATTGCTTTCATTGCAATGCATGAAGTGGAATGTTTTCAGGAAGATCAGTAGACTATTTGGTGATTGCAAAAGTTATCTTCAAAAGAAGGCTTTTCCCACAAAATGCAATATTAACAGTTATAAATATTTTTGGGAAGTTTGATCTCAACAAGTCTGTAAATGCACTATAATATTTGTCGGGGTTATTTAGTACCAGTAGTGGTAACGATTGAGCTTGGATAGCATAGATCCAGGATCCCATTGTGGCGGTTGCCTATGGATACCTTTACAGTAAGGCCTTCAGAGCCCATGTCTGGGAATACACAGCTTCCTTGTCCCGATGCAACACCAGCACAACAGACAGCAGAGGAATGGAATGGGAGGCCTACAAGGTGGCGTAAAAAGGGGGTGGTGGGGGCGGGGAGGAGGCAACGCGCAGGTGTAATGGGTACGAATGCAGCGAGAACAAGAACTTACTGACTTAGGCAGGCACGCCCCCAAAAGCAAGCGAATGCACAACATGGCGAAATGCAGTTGTTAGAAATAGTAACAATTGACATGGAGTCATTATACACTAGCATACCCCAGGACGCCACGCTGGTGGCAGCAGCGCGGGCACTGGCGGCATGTGAGTGGTTCTATGACGCACCTCAATCCTTTGTTCTCCAATGTGTAGAGTTATCCCTCACTCGCAACTACTTCCAGTACAAAGACCAACTGTACCTACAGGTATCTGGAACTTCGATGGGGGCTACATTTGCCCCCAGTCTAACCTGTATATACGTCGGACAATTCGAGACATCACATCAACCATCCATCAAATCCTTACCAGAATAACATCAGTCTCTGGAAGAGATTTATTGATGACGTCCTGTGTGTATGGGCAGGCACAGAAATTGAACTAGACAACTTTTTTGTATGGCTCAACAATCTGGATCCATGCCTCAAATTCACCTGGCATGTCAGTATGGACAAAGCAGTGTACTTGGACCTGGACATAGTGGCACAGAATCACCGACTTAGTACACATGTCCATCAAAAACAGACGGTTAAGAACTCCTTGCTTCATTATGAATCGTTCCATCCACGAGCACTCCGGGATAACTTACCGGTAGGCCAATTCCTCCGGTATAGGAGGAATTGTAGCACGAAAGAAAAATAGGTGGATCTTGTAGAGAAATTGGGACATCGTGCATACCCTAAAAAAGTTGTGAAGGCAGCTTGGAAGAGGGCACTCAATACACCGAGAGAAGCATTATTGGAAAGAACTAACAAGGATAGAGGGGAATGTCTACCGGTGGTCACTACCTTTGATCCACTATCGACCAGAATCCGCCAGATTATCAGGAAACACTGGCACCTGCTCAGTACCAGTAACTTCAAGATGCCTCCCCCACGGTTCACATTGAAGAGGTCACAAAATCTGAAAGACAGACTGGTACATTCCCGCTCCAGACATGTGACACAGTCTCTCGACACACTAGCAGGACATTATCCGTGTGGAGGAACGGACAAAAAGTGTACAACTGGCGAATGGAAAAGTATGGCATCTTAACAAATTTACTAATTGTAACACTGCCAATGTTATTTATCGCCCAACATGTCCATGTGGCCTGAACTACATAGGTTTAACAACAAGAAAGATTAAGATACGCATACAGGAGCACCTGAGTACAATCAAAGCCATTAGATTGACAACGCGACTTGTTGAACACTACAAAGAGTATAAACACCATCCCAGAGAAATCCGGTGGGTTGTACTAGAGAAAATCTGGGGCGACCCAACCAACATCGAGACCAGATTAATAACCAAAGAAGCCCGGTGGATTTATCAGGAACAGGCAGACAAGACGGGCCTGAACGATGTGATTGAATGGAATAAAGTGATCACACGAGGCTGATTAATTCACAGAAAGGGCTCTTCCTGGTAAACTGCACAGATGGGGTGCCGGCCCTGGTGGTGTCCTCCAGACCAATAACAAGAAAGAGACAATTATGTACACGCCCAGAGCACTCCCAACTGGAATACCCAAATAGGAACATGTAATGTAGGAGAACGTAGAGAGGAATATATATGTGTTTCATGGGAATCGAAACGTACAGGTCGCAAAAACTCTCCCAGACTGGGTAGCAGTGGTTACCATCTGGCTTTATTACTCCAAGCTACACATAATATCCCATAATTCATAATGCCACGAACCTGACAAAAGAAAGATTTGCAACAAATACGATATAATGCAATAGAACTATACATCATTTAAGGACACTATTAAAGTTTTTTTTTTTAATACCTCCCATGGCAAGAAGGCTGCCCTGGTATCACGCTATTGCATACACCACGATTCGAGGTAATGAGTCCCTTAACCTCATTATGGCACACGTGAGGGCGGGAGCCATACTGATAATATACACATATTTTTAATCAAATGAGGACGCATAACTGTAAATAGAGTACTTAATGATATGCTCCATACATTCTAAGATGGCCGCCAGGGCAATAAACAACATGTGACACATATAAACCTTTTTTTTAAAACCGCAGTCTCAATTGTGGCACCTGTGAGAGCGGTAGCCACACTGATAAATCACACATAGTGTTGCAATGGTTCTAATGCTATTGAGGGTAAATTGCAGTAAGAACAGTGAGATACGAGACACTTTGACCACTCTAAGATGGCCGCCACTGGAGGAAATAACACGTGACGCACAAGTTACTACTTGTGTAACGATATATCTGTAAGAGACATTAGTTAGTGATAGATTCCTTACCTTAGAATATCCCCAGGCGTCAGACTGGATCCGGAAATTTTTGTGTAGCAATACCCCTGCGCGCTGGTAGGCGTCGTCTGCGGCTCCGCGTCCGTCGTCGGCGTCGTGAGCGCCGGGATGACGTCATCGGAGTATATAGACGGCGCCCATGCGCGCTGACGTCAGTTCTGATAACACAGCTTTTCCGCGCCAGATACGCAGAGCCATGATAGAACTAACACTGGTGCCATGAAACTAGGGCCCTGAAAGGGGATGACCTTAACCCTAAATATCGGTTCGCAGAACGGGGAGGATGGGAGGGCGGTAAGGAATCTATCACTAACTAATGTCTCTTACAGATATATCGTTACACAAGTAGTAACTTGTGCATCTGAAAGAGACACGTTAGTGATAGATTCCTTACCTTAGAATAGATACCCCAGCAATACCAACCCCGGTGGTGGGTCTGCGAACCAATATCACACCAGAAAGTCCTGGAGGACGGAACGGCCAAATAAGCCATCCCTCCGGACTTGACTGTCCAGGCAGTAGTGTCTTGCGAACGTGTGCAGCGAGGCCCACGTGGCTGCCTGACAGATGTCCTGCAGGGGGACACCGCGGCCCAGGGCAGTTGTCGTTGCCGTGGCCCGAGTGGAGTGAGCCCGCAATCCAGCCGGGGGCTCCTTCCTCGCCATGGAGTAGCATGCTTGGATGCACAAGATGATCCACCTAGAGATGGTCCTCTTGTGTACAGCCTTCCCCTTCTTCGCGCCCACGTAACCAACGAAGAGTTGGTCATCCACCCGGAATTGGCGAGTACGGTCTAGGTAGTAGGAGAGCGCACGTTTTGGATCCAGACGGTGGAGCCTCTCCTCCTCTTTCGAGGGATGCGGAGGCGGAAAGAAGGTGGGCAAAGTGATGGACTGCCCGATGTGGAAGGCCGTGACAACCTTGGGCAGAAAGGAAGGGCGTGTACGCAACACCACCTTATCAGGATGAACAGACAGGAAAGGTGGAGAAGAAGAAAGAGCCTGGAGCTCACTCACCCTCCTGGCAGAGGTGATGGCAACCAGGAAGGCCGTCTTTAGAGTAAGGAGACGAAGAGGGCAGTTATGAAGTGGCTCAAAGGGAGCACACATCAGATAGGTGAGAACAAGATTCAAGTCCCACTGGGGCATCACGAAGGGAACAGGAGGGAACATGTGCGTGATGCCCTTCAGAAATCTACTTACAATAGGAGACTTGAATAAAGAAGGCTGATCTGGTAGCCTCAAGAAGGCTGATAGAGCAGAAAGGTACCCTTTAAGAGTGCCCAGAGCAGAGCCCTGCTGGGCAAGGGAAAGAAGAAAGAGCAGCACTTCCGAAAGGGGTGCAGAGAGAGGATCCACAGCCTTTGCTGTGCACCATGCCACAAATCTGTTCCACCGGCAGGCGTATACCGACTTCGTGGAGGGACGCCTGGCTGCCAGAATGATATCACAGACTTCGGGAAGCAAGTCAAATGGCCTCAACTGCCGCCGCTCAATCTCCAAGCTTGTAGGTGGAGACTGGACAGGTTCGGGTGCAGGACCGTCCCCTGCTGCTGCGACAGAAGGTCCTCCCGAAGAGGCAGACGAATCGGGAGATCGACTGACATGCTGAGTAGCTCGGGATACCAGTATCTTCGTGCCCAGTCCGGAGCCACAAGGACGACCTGGGCCCGGTCGCGCCTGATCTTCTTCAGCACTCTGGGCAGAAGTGGTATAGGCGGAAAGGCGTACAACAGAGCGCAGCTCCACTCGCGACGAAAAGCGTCTCCGAGCGAGTGCCGCCTTGGAAACTCCAACGCGCAGAACTGCTGACATTGCGCGTTCTCTTCTGTGGCGAATAGATCTAACCAAGGCTCTCCCCACTGTCGAAAGAGACCTTGCGCCACATCCGAGTTCAGACGCCATTCGTGATCCATCATGCACCGGCGGCTGAGTTCGTCCGCCCTGGCATTCAGAGAGCCTGCCAGGTGTTGAACCACCAGGGTCACGCCCTGATGTTCCAGCCACTGCCAGAGGCGCAGAGCCTCCTGGCAAAGGGTCCACGACCCCACTCCGCCCTGTTTGTTGCAGTACCACATGGCGGTGGTGTTGTCGGTGAACACTTGCACCACGCTCCCCCCGACAGAGGGGAGGAATGCTTTCAGTGCAAGACGAATCGCCCGCAGCTCCAGAAGGTTGATGTGGAGCCGGGACTCCGCCGGAGACCAGAGGCCTCTGATCTCCGCCTCCCCCATGTGGCCTCCCCAGCCCTGGAGTGACGCGTCCGTCACAACTACGTGCTCCGGCTGGGGTAGGGAGAGGGGTCTGCCACTGACCCAGTCGCGGTCCGTGAGCCACCACTGCAGTTGCTTCGCAGTGCCCTCCGAGATCAGGACATGATCGGACAGGTTGCCCTGATGCTGGGCCCACTGAAACTTCAGGTCCCACTGCAGAGCCCGCATCCGCCACCTGGCGTGACGCACCAGAAGGATGCAGGAGGCCATCAGTCCCAGAAGCCGCAGCGTCAACCTGACCGAGACCCGGGATAACGGCCCGAAGACAGGAATCAGGGCCTGAATATCCCGAACCCGCTGTTCGGGTGGGTAAACCCGAAACTGCGCCGAGTCGAGAACCGCTCCGATGAAGAGGAGCTTCTGAGAGGGGCACAGGTGTGACTTCGGCACATTGATGGAGAACCCCAGCAAGTGCAGGAGGTCGGCCGTAGTCTGGAGGTGGCTGACGACTGTCTGGGGCGAGCCCGCCTTCAACAACCAGTCGTCGAGGTAGGGGAAGACTGACACCCCTTGCCTGCGCAGATGGGCTGCGACCACCGCCATCACCTTCGTGAACACCCGTGGGGCGCTGGTAAGGCCGAAGGGGAGCACGGTAAACTGAAAGTGCTCGTGGCCTACCGTGAACCGCAGGTAACGCCGGTGGGCCGGCAGGACGGGGATGTGGAAATAGGCGTCCTGCAAGTCCAACGCTACCATCCAGTCTCCTGGGTCCAGGGCAGCCAGGACCTGAGCCAAAGTGAGCATCTTGAACTTCTCCGTACGGAGGAAGCCGTTGACGTTCCGCAGATCCAAGATAGGGCGTAGGCCCCCTTTGCCCTTCTTGGGTACCAGAAAGTAGTGGGAGTAACAGCCACGTCCTACTTCTGGCCCAGGAACGCGCTCGATGGCCCTCTTGGCCAAGAGGGCCGAAACTTCCTCTTGCAGAAGTCGCAAGTGATCCCCCGACACACGGTGGCATTGAGGTGGCATGGATGGAGGGGAAGACTCGAAGGGGAGGGAGAAACCCCTTCGGACAATTTGCAGCACCCACCTGTCCGAAGTGACTGTATGCCAGTGGGAGAGGTGATGGCGAACCCTGCCTCCCACAGGCGTCACATGGGCCTGAAAACTCGGACTAGGAAGGTTTTGAGGCGGGGGCTGCCGAGGGAGGTGTGGACTGGCCTCGCCGCTGACCCCGACCACCGCCGCGGCGGTTCCCACGTCCGCCACCGCGCTGCTGGACATTTTGCGGCGTGTGGCTGGCGGCCCGTGGTGGGGCGCCCCTTCCGTGGCCACGAAAGGAGCGAAAGGCACCCGACTGCTGGCGTGGGGCCGTAAGGCCCAAGGACTTGGCCGTGGCCCTGGAGTCCTTGAAACGTTCCAGCGCATGGTCTGCCTTGTCGCCGAAGAGGCGACGGCCATCAAACGGCATGTCCAGGAGGGTGGCCTGGACATCGGCCGAGAAGTTGGCGGACCTCAACCAGGCGTGGCGTCGAACCGCCACCGTCGTTGCCATCTCCCTGCCCAGTGAGTCCGTGGTATCCAGCCCACACCGGATAGAAAAGCGTGCCGCATCTCGGCCGTCCGCAAGGGTTTGGCTGAGTTTAGCCCTGACCTCCTCAGGGCATTGTGGCAGCACCTCCGCAACCGTGTCCCACAGAGTGTGGGTGTAGCGGCCCAAGAGACAGTTGGTGTTCACTGACCGTAGTCCCAGGCTCACAGACGAGAAGACCTTCTTCCCGAACTGCTCATATCTCTTGGATTCCCTGTCGGGCGGGGCCGACGGGAATGCGGTCTGGGAGTTGGAGGCCTGGATGACCAGACTCTCGGGGGTGGGGTGGGTGGACAAAAAGCAAGGGTCGCCCGGTGCCGGGCGGTAGCGTCTGGCCACGTTCCTGTCCACAGGGGGGCCTGTGGCGGGCTTGGACCAAGTGCCCAGAAGAACGTCACACAAGGCCTCGTTGAACGGCAGGAGGGGCTCCGCGGAGCCGGACTGCTGTTTGAGGACCTCAGTGAGGAGATTAGTCCTCACGGCCGCGACGGGGAGCTGAAGGTTTAAGGCCTTAGCTGCCTTCGTCAACACTACAATGTAAGCAGAACCCGCCTCCGAAGCCAGTCGGGGGCGACGTAAATCCAGTGTCTGGCGAGGTGTCAATACCACTGGCCTCCCCAAGCTCATATGTCCAGTCCTGATGTGACTGGCAATCACGTGCCAGAGGGTCCTCGGACCCCTCCCATTGCTCCTCGTCACCCGGCTCCTGGAGACCAGGATGAACAGCCAGGGCCTCCTCGTGGAGATAGAACTCTCCGAAGGCCGACGGAATCGGCGCCCAGCGGCGCCCTTCCGACTCCTGAGTAGGACCGTAGGAAGCATTGGGGTCGGCAACCACATCGGCTGCCGGGGACGACACCTGAAGGGACGGCGCCGGCGAGGTCGTAAGGTCGACCGGCGGGGTCCCGGATCCGGAGCCGGATCCAGCGAGGTCGCGCGGCGCCGGGACCGAAGTCGCCAGCGGCGCCGGGCCCGAAGCACCCGACGTCGTCGGGGCCGAAGCGCCCGACCCGGAAGGACCTCCAGACGGAGCCGATCGGCCCGAAGGCGCCACGGGAACCGACTGAGGAGGGAGGGCCCTCATGGCCATGAGGTACCTCTCGACCTCCTCCTGCGACGCGCCGTGCCCAGGGACCCGAAGGTGTGGGGCAGGCGGCGACGCTTGCGACTCCCGCGGAGCCGCGTGGGCGGTGTCGCCCGAGTCCCCGGTCGCATCGTGCGAGCGACGGGGCGGGTCGGAGGATCGATGGTGTCGCTCCGACCTCTCATGCCTCTTACCTGAGGACTTGGAACCAGACGATCGGTGTCCACTCCCGGAACGTCGATGACTCCGACCTCGCGACCTATCCCTCGACCTCCCGTGGGACCGGGACCGGGACCTGGAGCGGCGCGGGGCCGACTGCCTCAGCTCGAGACGCTTGCGGGACCGCTCCCGCCTAGCCTTCGACGTCAGGGCCCGGCAGTCGGAGCAGGTTCGATCGTCGTGGTCGAGGCCTAAGCACTTCAGGCACCGGCGATGGGGGTCCGTGACCGACATGAGTCGGCCGCACTTCGAGCAAGGCTTGAACCCGGGCATCCCTGGCACCGATAGTCGAGGATCGACTAAATAGAGGATCAAAAAGATCGAAAAAGTTTTCAGTCAAAAAGTGACTGGGGGTAGAGCTTCTTCCGGATCTGCGCTAGCTGGCGCGGAAAAAAGAAGAACTGACGTCAGCGCGCATGGGCGCCGTCTATATACTCCGATGACGTCATCCCGGCGCTCACGACGCCGACGACGGACGCGGAGCCGCAGACGACGCCTACCAGCGCGCAGGGGTATTGCTACGCAAAAATTTCCGGATCCAGTCTGACGCCTGGGGATATTCTAAGGTAAGGAATCTATCACTAACGTGTCTCTTTCAGATATGTATACGCACGTGATTACGTCTGGTGGACGCCGGGGTGTTGATTTCACTTTATAAACTGAACCGCGAGCGCAGCCCAACGGAACGGGAGCCCTATTGAGCTTTAGCCTATCGCAGGTGACGGTAAGTGGGGACAACTACGAGGTGGGCTGCACGGTGATACTGTATCTGTGTTTTCCCCTTAGCTATTGTCCGAGCGGGAATTTTGGTGTCACAAGCGAATGAGTGAATGCGGATAGAAAGATCATGTAAGAAGTGGGGGAGTGGCACCACATTCTAAAACCCGGGTCATTACTGTATGTTTGTGCCCCATACAGGAATTACAAGTTTTTTCACATTAGAAGCATCAGTGTAGCCATGGACATATACTAACCGCCACAAGCAGCAGATCACTATAACTATGCCATTGTATACAGTGGGGATATAATGCTCACCATGTTTCAGGTTGACATACAGCGACCGCAACGAACCAAAGAGGACCCATAGTTATGTCCAATACATGGGTGGCCACAGGTATGCCAGCAGGTGACCACAATAAGGTAAACCATAAGCGTCCATGATACAGTTGGCAAACAATGTAACTAGTTGAATATGGGCATTCAATACCTAGTGTCACTATGTTTTTTTACTTTTTTAATGTTGTGTGTCTCTGTCCGTGTCCCTGCAGATTTGAGCGCTGGATATTCACAGCAGTGTGTGGCAAGACAAAACCCCAGCCCTGAAGAAGTTGCCGACCAAGTAAGACAGGCAATAAAACATGTTGGCTTTTTATAGATTAAAACAAAGCTCAACTGTAGAGTATAGGTTTTGATAGGAGTAGATACCCAGCAAGAATAAAGTGTATCATTGAGCTAGGGATATCTAACCCATTTTTAACAGGGTATAGCACTGTATAGCGGTTCTCTTACCCCGGGGGTCGAGTTAATATAGAGGTAGGTAGGCAGAATCACATTTTTTTGTGTTCTTTAAATATCATTTACACTTTTTACACCACTTTCTTGTTTTGGTTGGAAGGAGCCAATGATAAGAGGAACAAACTGACGAGTACCAGTCAGTAGTTCCCTGGTGGCTGCTCCGGTGAGGTTCCTTACTTCCCCACGCACATTTTTCACAGACACTTAGCATGGCCTCTGGATGGCAGCTACGCAGACGTAGGCAGACACACAACGGTTTTTAGTAAGATGACAAGGAGGCACACCCTGTCTATGAAAATAATGTGTTTGGGAGATTTAAGTATATCCACACACAATAGCAGACAGGTGATGGGATAATAAATACCTGTAAGTTAAAAGTGATTGTGACAAAGGTGAATAATAGGTGCACAAAAAACATTTGCAAGAAAATATCAAATGTTGACAAATCATATGTTTCTAATAGCGCAGAACTCATTCACATTGTGCAATTGAATAATTTTATTTTGACGGGCAACAATCAAGTAAGTCAACGTTACGACCCTAAAAATGATAGTCATGGGACCTTTATCAGGACAAGAAACAATGGTAGTGACCTATAGCAAACAAAATCAAAGAAAATCTGTCACTAACTAATTTATCTGGATGGTAAAGAAGAATTAAATACCTTACCCTAAAAATATGTCCAAACATTCCTGCAATTATCAGGATATTATAGAGCCTGAATAGAAATAACCAGAAATGAATAAATATGAGCCTTATGAAAATGGCCACAATATAGCTTGTGCTACAAGAGGAGAAAAAATGGTGTAAAAACAAGAGATGTTAAACCTTACCCTAGAACTCTGGATTCAAAGCGGTAGACAGTCACAGAATACAAAAGGTTTATGACATGTAAAAATGAACTTTAGCCTAGCTCACCACAGAATACCGAATGGGAACAGTGGAAAAGCAATTATAGTACTGAAGATTGATAAATATAGTAAAGAGATTTTGAGACAACTCTCAGATGGTGCTTGTTGCAGGAAGATCAATACAAATCCCACGACTGACATACAAGCACTTATTCAAACTCTAACTGACAAAAGGTTGGCGAGTAGTTTTTATAGTAAGAACGAACACAGTGTTCATAAAAAACAATATCCCTGTGATTTACACCATATCTAAACTTCCTAAGGACTTACAAAACCCTCATAGCAGACCTACGGTTTCCGTCTGTGGTTCGGTTTGGGAACCTCTCTGCCAATACATTGATTCCTTCCTCAAATCCTTAGTCTGTAAAACCAAAGCCTATGTGAGAGACAGTATGCACTTTCTTAACAAAACTAAAGTGCTAGAATATGAAATGCGCTTTGATCTAATGGTTACTATGGACATCCAGTCCTTTTAGTATAATATTCCACAAGCACAAAGGCTTACAAGTCATTGAAGAAATGATTGACTGTAAAGAACGTCCCCACCAGGTTCCTACATGGTTTATTATTTTATTGCTATGTAGTGCTCTTCAAAAAAATTATTTTTGATTTAACAATACTTTTTCCTTACAAATACTTTTTCCTTCGAGGACAAATGTGTTTTTTCCAACAATTCTTATAGTGATCATGTCAGGTATATTGATTTATTTTTTATATGGAAGGGCTCTGAAAATCTGCCGAATAGTTTTCACTCATGGCTCCACACACGACTATCAGACATACAGTTTACTTTGAATTTGGATGGATAGCAAATTCCATTTTTAGACCTATGGGTCAAAGTAGAGAATGGTTGGGTTGTCACATCACTATATAATAGGCCTACACAGAGGAATTTCCTCCTACAGTACAATAGCCATCATCCCCACATCCTTAAGGATAACCTTCAGCTCGGACAACTCTTACTTATCTGTAGGAATGGTTCCAAAAAAGATGACTACTTTACAGAATCTGTTTTTATAGTAAAGTGCCTAGTTGAAAGGGGCTTCACAAAGAGAGAAGACAGACACAGAAAAAGACCTGGTATAACCAGAGGAAAGAGTTGTTGAAATCATGTACACATGATGCAGGTCAAGACTGACTTATCCGTGTCAATCCATACAGCACAGTTAGCAATGAAATCAAACAAATTACTTGCGAGAATTAGGGCTTGGTCGAAAATCATGTGTCCACTAAAGAGAAACCATTTTTTTCCTTCAAGACGGGAACCAATTTGAGGGACTTATAGTAAGGGCTACTCGATTTAAACCCAGTACACCTACACTATGCTCACAGTGGGGTCTCCCACCACTGGTTGGCCACTATAGATGTGGCCATTGTTTAGCTTGCAGCTACACATTTGATACTAAAGTATTCTCTCACTTGGAGTGTAAATTTGACCTGTGGCCATTCCCAAACTGTAATTCTAAGGATGTAATCTATTGCATTTGGTGTTCTTGCTAATAAACTGTGCATTGGACGAACGGCACAAGGTGAAAAGTGCCATATTATAGCATAGAAGTCACATCAAGTGTGATGTCATTAGGGCTACCTTCGTGTAACATTGCCATCAACATACAGCTGAATAAATCCATTGGTAAGTGACTGAACAAATACAACTGGATACCTGTGAAGGGATTTAACGAACTGGTTGGCCGAAAAGGAACTTAAACGGATTTAAAAACTGGACTCAGTGAATAATGGACTCAATAGCATTGAAGACTGGGGACAGGCAGCTTTGTTCTGATTACATTTGTGTCACCTTACTCTCAATATTGTGCTGTAATTTATGTTAATCACCATCTTTTTTTGTGTCACTGTATTTATTTAACTGCACCTTTGAAAAAAGATTTTCCTACTTTATTGCCAACATTTAAAGTTTGGTTAGTGGTTTTACAAGCACCCTACTCTTAATTGTTTCAATATACTGACATCATAGGGTAAACTGTTGCTGATTTCATGTTTGTTTTGTGGCACATTATTATCCACTCTGACTATTTACATACATTAAGAAGTGATTTGGCTTTGTTTTAAACTGGTCCGCCATTAGTATTTCTTCTCTTTCAATTGAAGTTTGTGATTGCCCTAAACTACAGTCTTTTGTGGAACACTTTGCAAATTTGGTTCCCCTGGTTCTCAATGCCAATGTCACTTATTGTCAATTAATTTTGGTTATTTGGCTTTTAGAGGCCCTACTGTGGGTAAATTTAAGTTCTGCCGGCATGTACACTGTGCATGGCATTTTGTGCATATATTCGAACTAGCATTTATGTGCAACCCTCCGGCATTAGCAAGCAGGAGACATGCACTGTGCCTGGAGGAAGTGCAGCTTTTCTTCACTGAATAGTAACCATTACCATAAATTGTATCAATTGTTTTAATGATTTTTTGACAATTTTCATTTTTCACTATTTAGAGTGCTTTCTCCAATTCAATGTTCTATGCGGTACTGGAGTTATTAGCCTGCTACGAGTCAGCAGCATTTTTCTTGATTGTTAATCCGCTTCTAGATGGGTTAGTGTCTCCTTTTCCATTTTTCCCATTTGGGTATTCTGTGGTAAACCAGGCAAGGATTCATTTTTGCATGTCATAAGTATTTTCACTGTGGCTATCTACCCATTTACATCCAAAGTTTATGGAGGAAGGCTTTACATCTCGTATTTTGATACAAGATTCTCTCCCCATGTAGCACTGGGTGTATGGTGGAGGTTTTCATTAGGGTAATTATTGTTTCCTTTGTGGTTATTTCTATTCAGGCTCTATAATATCCTGATGATTACAGGAATTTCTGGACATATTTTTTGAGTAAGGCTATGAATCCCTCTTACAATGTTACCTACCATCCCGATAAATTAGTTGGTAATGGTTTTCCCTTGATTTTGTTCACAATAGATTGCTACCATTGTTCCTTGTAGTAATGAAGATTCCATGGATATCGCTTATAGGGATTAAAACATTGATGTACTCTATTGTTGCCCGTTATGAAATTGTTCTATTGCACAATGTGAATGAGTTCTGTGCTGTTAAAAACATATACCCATCTAGATAAATTAAGCGGCAATGGTTTTCCTTTGATTTTGTTTACCATAGGTTGCTAACATTGTTCTTGTAGTGATGAAGACCCCATGACTATCGTTTATAAGGGTTAAAAAGTGGATGTACTTCATTCTTGCCTGTGATGAAATGTGAATGAGTGATGTGCTATTAGAAACATACGATTTATCAACATTGGATATTTTCTTGTAAATATTGTTTGCGCACCTATTATTCACCTTTGTCACAATCACTTTCACTGTGCAGTTTTCTTTGGGGCACCAGTTGGGATGTTTAATGATGTATCTGTCTTAAGTAATTAAGGAATTAGACCTACAACTTTCTGCGTATGTGTTATTCTTTCAAATAATTGCCAAGGGAGCAAAGCCCTGTCCCTCTACCTAAGGACGCCTTACTTGTATGCTGCTTCAGGTGTGAGGCAGTAGTGCTTTGCAAAAGTATGGATGGACAATTATGTGGCTCTCTGGAAGATGTTGGCAAAAGAGACACCTCTGCAAAGATCCGTGGAACAGCCTTGATTCTGGCACAATGAGTATTTATGTTCTTTGGATGAGTTTCTTTGCCAGGCATGACACGAGCAGGAAGGAGGAGATCACACACGAGCAGTAAGGAGGTTTGTTGATGCTTTCCTGTGCATCAATATTAACAGGGCCAGCAGTGTAGTGATCACCCCCATCACTGGAACAACATACCTCTGGGTAAAACTGCATTCACCCCTCTTTCACGTTGACACAAGAGTCTAAATGTCACCTGTTTTGCCACTATAGGATCTACATCCTAATTGCTTCCCACTACAGCACCAGTCATGCACCTACCCTCTTGTCACAACCTGCAACTCTTAGCTCTGCTCCATCTGCTCTCATTCTTACCTCTTTTCCAAATTTTGCAAACAGTGCAAAACAGGAGACCCTTTCTGGCTCTACTGGGCATTTCTTGTGGCTCTTTGAATTAACACCCTGGAAATAAAAATCACAATATTAGGAAGCATTCAACAGTTATGCAAACAAACAGAAGGCCCTCTGGCAATTTCTAGATTATCAAGTTGCTTGGAGTTTCTGAAATTGTGGGTTAATATGTAATGGATTAATCAAGTCAGAGAGCACAAGGCCTTCATGACTGCATCACATGCACAGTAGCCGTGCTAGCACAGATGTCTTTGGCCTCAAAATGAACAATCAGCAAACAAGAGAATGACAACCAGAACTCACTGACCAAGACAACGTTTTAGAACAACTCTGTCATCAAGCTCAAGAGCTGTGGTTTCACATGAGTTAAGGAGAACATCTCTCTTTTGAATCTGTTCCACTACTGGAGCATTTCTTGGTTTTTTTATTTAACAGTTTTATAGACAACTCCTGCACTGTGAAGTAGGAGGATACTTTACAATAGAACACAAACAATGTCAATGGCTTCTTACTTCGAATAAAGAATTTGAAGAAATTAAGAAATAATGAACTTCATAAATGCAGTGCATCGAATAAACCTGAGGGGTGTGGGACATCAGTAAACAAAATAATCGGAAGGAAGCAGAAGAGAAAAGCTACAAGAAACGAGCTAACTTAAGGAGACGGACAAATGGAGTAGGTAACTTACATTCTGTAACAATATATCAGGTAGAGACATATTGTAGTAATACATTCCTTACCTTTAAAATTTCGCCCAGGCTTCAGTCTGTATCCGGAGATTTTTCATTAGCAGTACCCCGGTGCGCCGGTAAGTGGCGTCGGTCGGCTCCGCGTCAGTCGTCGTGCGCACCAGAAATGACATAGCAGGACCGACATAGAAGCTGCTTGGTGAGCACGCGGACGTCAGGTCTTAACACGACTTTCCACGTCAGAAGCGCATAGCCATGAAAGACACTGACCATAAGTGGATCGAACACCCTTCAGGGGAGTCCCTATCGCTAGAAATCAGTTCGCAGAGTGGGGAGGATGGGAGGGGTGGTAAGAAATCTACAACTTGAATATGTCTCTACCAGATACATCGCTGACGAAGGGAAGTTAACTTGCTCAACTGATAGAGACTTCTAGTTGTAGATTCCTTAGCTTTAGAATAGATTCCCCAGCAATACCAACCCCAGAGGTGGGTCTGCGAACCAAGATCACATGAGAAAAACCTGTAAGACCGAATGGGAAAAATACCAGTCCCTCTGGAGTTGGCTGTCCAGGCAGTAGTGTCTCGTAAACGTGTGCAGAGATACCCATGTTGCCGCCTGACAGATATCCAGGACTGGGACTCCGCTTGCTAACGCAGTGGTTGCCGCTGTGGCTCTATTAGAGTGAGCACGTAACCACACAGAAGGTTACTTCTTTGCCAATGCATAGCACAATTTAATGAAGAGGATAACCCATCGAGATTTGGTCCTTTTATGTAATGCCCGAACCTTCTTGGCATCCACATACCCAATGAAGAGTTGATCGTCCACCCGAAAGTCTTTGGTTCGATCAAGATAGAAAGGCAACGCACGCTTTGGATCCAGGAAGTGGAGTTTCTCCTCGTCCTTGGAGGGATGACGGAAGGTAAAAAGTGAGCAGGGTAATGAATTTGCCTCACATGAAAGGGCGTGACCACTTTAGGGAAGAACAAAGCTTTAATTTGAAACACCACTTTATCTGTATGGACAGACAGATAGGGAGGCTTGGATGATAGCGCCTGGAGCTCACTAACTCTGCAAGCAGAGGTGATGGCAATGAGGAAAGCCGTCTTGAGGGTAAGGAGCCTGAGAGGGCAATTATGAAGAGGCTTGAAGGGGGCACACATAAAAGTGAAAACCAAATTTAAATCCCATTGGGGCATTATGAAAGGAGACGGAGGAAACAAATGAGTAAGGCCCTTCAGAAACCTTTTGACAATTGGAGAAATGGCCCAAAGGGTGCCCAAGCAGAGCTTTGCTAGCCAAAGATAATATGTACAACAGAACCTCTGAATGAGAGGCAGAAAGGGGATCAACAGTGTAGGAGTCTGGCTTACTATATGGTGCACACTTCTTTAAGTGAAGCATGTTGCACTAATCCATGCAACCACTATGGTGATTTAGTGGTCTTTGAGAACCTTTGAAAGATCTCAAAGTGGTAGCTGTGGTGAGCAGCTTCAGGCTTATTTTGAAAGAGTGTTAACCCCTTCAGTGCTGCGCGAATTCCGCTGCGGTGCTGAAGGTTCTAAAGAACCTATGGACTCATGACGGAACGGTTCCGTCATGAGCACAGGCCAACCGGCGCTCATGACGGAACCGTTCCGTCATGAGCACCGAAGGGGTTAAGCAGCTTGTTTTACCAGTCTTAATCATGTAGGGTAGGTTAACCCCTTCCATGCTGGTGACGAACCCCAGCCGTCATGCACTACGGTGCTCGTGTGCTGATGACGGCTGGGGTTTGTCATGGCCCGCCCCTGTTCGTTTGTTTACCGCACGGGGGCGGAAACGGGCCAGCAGGGAAGGGGTTAAATGAAAAAAGAACGTGTGTATATATAAGAATTTCTATTTTTTACACAACACTCACTAATACATTGGTATATCTCCTAACCAGAGATATAAACACAAATACACAATACTTCAATTGCAAATAGGTAAGTAAGCACAAAATACAGTGATTTCCAGGGGGAGAACAAATCATACATTAAGAAAGTGGAATGTGAACTGCGACCAAAGTCGGAACTTGGACAAGAGACTCAAAGAAGCTGGGGACACCAGGAACCACCCAAGGTTAGTACCCAGGTACCCCACGGAGGCTGTGCGCAGGCTGGAAACACAGCCATGTGTCCAATAAAAGTCAATGGGGAAGTCGCGGTTGCAGTTTTTAAGAAGGAGGACCCTTCACAGATGACCCTGAAGAAACCCAGTGGAAGACAGAAGGTCGGAGAGTTACCCCACCTGTGAATACACCAGGAACCAGGATACCTACCCCAGGGAAGCCAGGTGCATAGGTGTGGACCACAATGGAGGACTTCAGGAAAGATTCAGCTGAAAAGACTGTGCAAGAGTCCAGAGGAATCCAAGGATGGATTATTGAAGGGAAGAACCTGTAACCAGAGGGGACAGTATCTATGCCATTCGGTGGTGACCAGGAGGCACAGAAGAGCAATGCCCACCGATGACGGACGGCTCAGAAGGGTCGACGGTGACCTTGTCGCTTCAGCTGTGAGGTCCTGGCGATGCTGAGAAAGACCAAGAGCCATGCAGGAGCTGTCCCACGTCAGAAGTCAAGAACCAGGGGGTTGGTGTCCGGTGGGAGCATCAACAAGCCTTAGCAGCTGCAACAGGCATGGAAAGCACAGAAGGAAAACGTTGGGACCAGCAAAGTACATGGAACTCACCACCAGCAGGGGAGTAAGAACAGGCCTGAGGAAGTAGGGGAGCCCATTGGAACAGAAGAAGACCCTCAAGAGGACCCAAAGGCCGAAGGCACAGGAGTCGCAAAAGGACCTCGAGCAGCTCACCAAGGATGTAGGCACACAGTGCAGAGAATGCAGTGAGGACAGTGTACTTGGCAGGAAGAGAGGCTGGAGCTTCTTGGAGCCCGAAGAACTCTGAAGTGCAGAGTTAACAAGCCTTGGCAACATGCACAGGGGTTTGGTCCCAGCCATTCCGGCGAGGGATACTGGACTCAAAATTGCAGAGAGGACAGGTCCGGCCTCGAGGGAGTTGTAGAAACACCACCTGTGTTGCTAAGCCTTTCGAAGTCCATGGGACGTCAGCTTTGTTGCAGTGCCTGCAGATGCAGGGAGCGACTCTTTCACACCAAGGGAGATTACTTTGGGTGTCCTTGATGCCCGCAGGTCTGTTGAAGTTCCTAGATGTAGCAAAGACACATATGAACAAAACTTGCAAAACAGAGAGACCTGGAGCAGCAGGAGTCTTCCTTGATGCAGCCTCGGTTCCTGGCGATGTCCAGAGCAGTCCAAGTTTCCAGACAGTCTAAGATTGACATGGTTTCTGGCTTCAGTCTTGCCTAGCGACAATTCTGAAGAGCTACCTATAGGTAAGCCTTTAAGTACCCTAGTGAAAGCTTTGGAACGACTCAGGGTTCCCTCCCAGAGGAGAGTCTGGACAGAAGGGAGGATACTCCCATGTCCTTTGTCCAGTTTCGCGCAAGAGCAGGAGCAAAGGGCTCCTTGAACTGGTTCAAACTTGAGTATACAAGGAGAGCACCAAATGTGCCCTTTAGGTTTAAAGTATTTTATTGAAGCAGGGTAAGGAAGGAAACAACAAGGACATGAAAAAGAAAAACCACAGGTGCCCCACAATCAATGCGTACGGTACATTAGATACATCAAAGCATTTCTGTCTCCTCAGTGGGCACCATCCAGCATGGAAACACAGCTTGCGCGCCTGTGGTTAAAGACAAAGGGGGGGAGAGGGGGGGGGGGGGAGGGGAGAGGGGGGGGGGGGGAGGGAAGGGGGGGGGGGGAGGGAAAAAAGGAAAAAGGGGGAAAAAGGGTGGGGCAACAACCCTGCTCCATATCCTACCCAATCAACAAACCCCCCAACTACTGCACCCCAACCCACCCCCTGTACTTTGCCAATGGCCATCTGCTCTCCCCTCGTAGCGACCCTCCGGTTGACTCCGCTACTGGACGCCGACTCCGACCAATCAAACCGGCGGATCCGGCGGCGGTGTCAGCCGTAACAGCCTGAGATACCTAGGGCAGGTGATCTCCCTGAACTCAGAACACAACAGACCATGGAAAGGCGCCCACAGCTCCTCAAAAGCATCTACATCCCCCACTGCCACTAAGGACATTTTTTCCATGCCAAGAACATGCCACAATCTATGCAGCCAGCCGACAACGGTGGGGAGCGTGGTGGAGCGCCAGTGTATGAGAATGTTTTGCACCGCTGACCCCAGAGCTATCGCAATCTGTCTACCCCTTCTAGACCTGAGGGGGTACATCAACCCATTCGGCAATCCCAATAGGACATAGGCAGGGAACCGTGGCAGCTCTATCTCGAAACATTTGTCAACCTCGCTAAGGACCTCCTCCCAGTAAGAAGCCAAAAGGGGACAATCCCACAAAATATGTGTAAGCGTGCCAGTTTGGCCACAGTTACGCCAGCACGTCCCTGGTATTGACCTATCCATCTCATGTAATTTCTCAGGAGTGCGATACCAATAGGTCGAAATTTTGGTGAAGGTCTCCGTGAGCCCCGTGTGATAGGCAGAGTGGCGTGAGCGGTAGGAGATGTGGTCCCATTCTGTATGACTCAACACTCGTCCGAGCTCCCGTTCCCAGCGCTCCCGACCCGGGTTGTGAATGTGAAAGGTGGGGGGCTGCAGCATCTTGTACAAATCGGAGATAAGCTTAGCGTCCGACGTGCGAGTGATTAACCAGCGCTCGTACACTGTGATCTCCCGGTCCGCCTTTTCGCGCACTTGGGACTGTAGCGCCCAGTGGCGCGCCTGCATATACCGCATGCGCTCCGTCTCAGGGAGGCCATATTCCCGCCGTAAGTCCTGGAAGGGGATGACACCCTCTGGGCCATACAGGTGATACAAAGTGCAACAGCGGGCCGCCCGCCAGCAGTCTTAAGCGCCAGGCTCGGTTCCCGGACCAAAGTCCGGATTGCCAATTAGCGGCGTGAAGGGAGAGGGAAAGGTAGTGAGTTCATGTCTAGTGGCCACTGAGTCCCACACCCGAAGTGGGACACGAGTCACAAAAGAGGCGTAAAGGTTAGGGGGCCGATGAGCCCGTCTCAAGAATGGCACCTCCTGTAGCGTTCTGCCTGCTACCGCCTGGTCCTGAAACAGCCAGTGTTTGTCTGACTCCCACCGGCTCCACTCCACCAGATAGCGAAGTTGGGCGGCCTGGAAATATTTCCGTAAATCTGGTATCCCTAGCCCTCCAGATTCAGGCGCCAGCGTAGCAATGTTCCTTTTAATCCGCGGTCTACGGCCCTGCCACACAAAACGCGCAATGGCCGATTGAGTCTCTGCGAGCCACCCTGTGGGGGGCTGCAGCGGCAGCGCTCTAAACAGGTATAGTACCCGAGGTAGAAGGGTCATCTTCACTGCGGCCACCCTACCCAGCAGCGATAACGTGCCCCTATCCCACCGAGTCAGTTCCTCTCTGATTTTCGTGCTCAAAGCCGCATAATTGGCCGTGACCATCGCTGGGAGGGAGGGTGCCAACAGGATCCCCAGATACGGAATCCGGTCCCCGGACCAGCTCAAAGGGAAAAGCCTCTGTAGTTCCGCCCTGGTGGCGCCGGTTAGCGAAATATCGAGGGCAGCAGATTTCCCGAGGTTCACCTTAAAGCCCGCCACCGCGGCGAAGAGGTCCAATTCTGCGATACAAGCCGGCAGCGACCTCCGTGGGTCATCGAGCGTCAAAATGACGTCATCTGCATAGAGGCTAATCGCGTGGTGAAATTCTCTTATCTTGACCCCGATGATATCGGGGTGCTGTCGAACCCTTTGAGCAAACGGCTCCATATAAAGAGCAAAGGGGACAGTGGACATCCCTGTCGCGTTCCCCGTTCTATAGGAAAGGGTCGGGAGCTGCCCCCGTTCACTCGGACCACCGCGGACGGAAACCGGTAGCAATTGAAAATCAGGTGCCGGAACTTCTCGCCTACCCCGAACTTGCCCAGGACCTTCTCTAGGTAGGGCCAGTGCACTCGGTCAAAAGCCTTCTCCGCGTCTATGGAAAGGAGCATTCTTTCCCCGGGGATCCTGGAGGCCTTCTCAAGAATATGAGTCACCCTCTTCGTGTTGTCCACCGTCTGCCTGCCAGGCACGAAGCCGGCTTGATCCGAGTCGACCATGCCTGGGAAATGAAGTGCCAAACGTGCCGCCAGTATGCTAGTGAACACTTTCAGGTCCACATTCAGTAGCGAGATAGGACGGTAGGATCCACAGGCAGTCCGGTCCTTGCCTGGTTTCGGGATCACGGAGACCGCGGCCTGGAGAAATTCGGGGGGGAATGGCGCCCGGCTCCGAGAATGTGTTGAAGAGGCGGGCCATCAGAGGCGCCAGCTCCTGACAGAAGGTCTTATAAAAAAGAGGGATGAAGCCATCCGGGCACGGGGCCTTGCCCGGTTTAAGCCGGGAGATCGCCGCGACCACCTCCTCGATACGGATCTCCCGCTCCAGATACTGGGCCTGATCCGGCGTCAACGACGGGAGCGGCACCGATTGCGGATAGTCCGCCTCCGCCCGGGCGGAGGGGGCCTCGCCAGTGTAGAGGTCAGCGTAAAAAATACGGAAAACGTCCGCAATTTGCTCGTCTTCCGTGACTGAACCTCCGGCAGGGGTAACCAGCTCCTTCACCCGGTGCTGTTGGTGTTGGACCCTAAGCTTGTTGGCCAAAAGCCGTCCGCATCTGTCGCCACCGGTGTAATACTTGTGCTTCAGACGAAGCATCGCGTACTCAGCCCGGTCCATGTCAAGGGCAGACAAGAGTTTCCTAGCGGCTTTCAGTTGTCTCCAGACTCTGGGGGCTCCCGTTCTATGATGGACCTGCTCCAGCTCCCGCACCTGCCGGGTAAGCTCATCCCTTTTGATCTGGCGATCCTTGTTCTCCGCCGAGGAGATAGCGATAAATTCGCCCCGGAGCACAGCCTTCAGGGCGGCCCATTGCGTCGCGCGGGAGGTGTCATCATTATCGTTTACGCGCTTGAAGTCCGCAATGGCCGCGCAAATCTGTTGCACCGCCGACCGTCTGTGCAATAGTGTGTCCCGGAGTCGCCAGACCCCTCTCGGTCGAGCCACCGGGGGTAAATTGAAGGTACCCTCCACCGGCGCATGGTCGGAAAAAGAGAGAGGACCCCCATGTCGGCATTCGAGGCCAGAGCGAGCATCGGGCCAGTCACAAGTAGATGGTCCAGTCGTGCGTAGGACTTGTGTGCGTGTGAGAAATAGGAGTACGCGCGGGTCGCAGGGTGGAGGCGGCGCCACATGTCATGCAAGTCCAGCTCCTCAAGTCGGGTGCGAACCGAGCCCGAAAGCTCTCCCAACTGGTGGCGCAGTTGCACAGACCTGTCCAGAGCTGCGTCGAAGACCAGATTCAGATCTCCCCCTAACACTATGTGCCTATCAGAGGTGGACGCCACGTCTTCCAGTGCCCTGTGCAAAAATTGATCTTGATGGTCATTGGGGCCGTAAATAGAGCCTACAGTCATCACCAGGCCCCCTACCCTAATCCTGTATGCTAAGAGCCTCCCTTTCTGTTCCGCTACCTTTTGTAAGATCTCCCCCCTGAACCCCCTGGAGAACAGAAGTGCCACCCCTGCCGTTTTAGAAGCGCTGGAGGAAAAAAGCTGCGTGGGGAACCTGGGGGTACGCATTGTGGGACAATCTTTGGCCAGCAGATGGGTCTCCTGTAGCAGGCAGATGTCAGCCTGGGAGTTCTCTAACAGAGACAGTACTGCCCGCCTTTTAACCGGGTTATTCAGCCCTTTCACATTCAGAGTAACAACTTTAAGAGCCATCAAGGAGGGGAACCCTTGAAACGCACATGAAGGTGGGCAAGGCCCAGCAGGCGAACATAGAGGCCACCTCACGAAACCTCAGCGCACAGCAAACGCAGACATCCCTACGGCACAGTACAGTCCCCAAACCCCAAAACCCCCCAACTAAGTGGACCCCTCCCTTCCCCTGGAACTTCACACATTTAACCCCATACCGCTCCCAACTCCCAGCCCCCCTGCAAACCCCCAAACTCAAAACACCCCCCTGCAATTCCCATTCCCTCTCCCCGCTCCTCAAGTCATTCAAAGAAGTCATTGTCCCAGTCCGGTCCTTATCGGACAAGGCCGTGGAAAGTCAATCTAGTGGACGTCCAGCCACCACCACCTGCACTCGCCATCCCGTCCCTCCCCACCCCCAGAACCCCCGCACCTGCAATAAGGAAAGGCTAGTGTAGACTCCCCCCGGAGTAAGTTCAGGCCGTCAAGGCCACTTCACCGATCGCTGTTGCTCTGGAGGCCTCCTGGATGGCGGCCGACATGTCCGCCCGAATCGTGGGCGAGTCAGGCCGCTCCGGTGGCGGGGAGCGCCTCTCCCCAGCCTGCTGCCAACCATCTCGAGTGCTTAGTCTGCGGCGCGGCGCCGGGGTGTCTGTATCCGATGCCGTGATGCCCAATACTGCGCAGACATCCTGGAGGGACCGGAGCTGGTGCAATGTTCCGTTCCATCGAAAAATCAGGCGGAAGGGGTGCCCCCAAGAGTACTGCGTTCCCTGCTCCCGGAGAAAGTCCATAGCGATTTTAAAGGATTTTCTCTTCTGCAGTGTGACCGTAGATAGGTCCTGATAGAGGGCCACCGGGTGGTCTCTGAAGCGGAAAGGCTGCTGCTGCCGCGCCTCGCGGAGGATCCGCTCCTTCAGGGGGAAGTCCGGTAGGAAGGCCAAAATGTCCGGGGAGGGCGCCGTAGCCCTACGAGGGCGGCCCACCCGGTGCGCCCTGTCGATGCGGACTTGAAAATCCTCTGGCTCCCCCAAAATTGCACGGAAGAGGGCCTCTAGGTAGGCGGTCACGTCTTCACCCTCTTCGCCGGACGGGACGCCCCGGACCCTGATGTTGTTCCGCCTGGACCAGTTTTCGAGGTCTTCGGCGTGGGCCTGCAGCTCAATCTGTTGCTCCCGCAGCCGCAGGACCTCCTGCTGCAGGTGGGTGATCTCTTCGTCCCTGGAATGACCAGCTTCCTCCACGGTGTTGACTCGCTCCCCCAGGGAGTCCACCTCTCTCCGTACCTCGCAGACCTCTCCGGCCAATTCCTGCTTCAAAGTCTGAAAATCCTCTCTTAAGGAGCTAAACAGCGACTCCAGGAACGATCGTGTCACCGGGGGCTCCCCGCCTTCAGCGCCTCTAGAAGGGGCCGGGGAGTTCGGGGCAGCTTGGCTCCCTCCGCTGCGTAAGGCACCGCGTCCCAACATGTCCGGCAAAGTACGATCGCCTCTCCTTTGACCCCTGGCATTCGACATCCTGGCAGCGCGGAAGCCACCGATGACCGTCGCTCGGCGAAGAGGCCACTAGGGCCAGGGCAGCTATTCGGCAGCCAGGAAGCACCGCCACACAGAGGCCCTGATCAAGGCCGGGCGGCCGGTCCGAGGTTCCCAAAATGGCCGCCCGTTACAGTCAATGGGCCAACGCCCAGGGAATGAGGCCTACCTCCGTCTCGAGTCCAGTGGCGATAAACACAGCCGGAGGGCAGGCTCGCGGGGCGAAGGCAGCCGGGGCTGGCACGTCTGGATGAATAAATGCTCCGGAGGCGCGACACCACTCCGCCACGACTAGGGTTGGGCCGGAGCGGCCGCGCGAGGTGAGCGTTCTTAAGCCCCGGACTTGCGTAGTAGCCGGAAGCCGGCTCCGCTTCCGTCGCCCTCCTCCGTTCGGCTCCGCTGGCGAAGTCCTCCTCAGCACCCACTCGAACACCGCGGTGCAGACACTCCTGCGGGCCACTCACAGTCGGCAGAGCACACCATCGAGACCCCAAGCTTGAAGGTCTCGCGGCCTCCGGGCCGCACACAAGCCGACCAGCGGGCTCCGCCCCAGGCTATCTCGGTCAGAATCGCACCTCCGGCGGGGCACCCAGGGCTCAATGATCGCTCCACACCACCACGGGGGTCACCAGGCTCAGTCACCGCTCGATCCGGGGGGGAATCAGCGGCTGCGAGCGGTGCAGGGTTTCAGGGGTCCGGGAGCTCTCGGCAAGTGCGACCTCTCAGCCCGCCATCTTGGCCACGCCTCCAAATGTGCCCTTTAAAGCAGTCTGGTGCACTGGTAAGCGCTCCCACCCCAGCCCTATATACTAAGTCCTATCTGGGAGGTGGTCATACCTCCCTGCGACAGGAAACCTATTGTTCTACCTTCCGCTTGCTCAAGGTGGCTCAGCAGCAGGAGGGCAGAATCATGTCTGTGGTCAGCAGCAGCACTAGCTTGCTGTTAGACCCTGAAAGGCTGTAACGGCGAGTACAGGGGGTACCCGAAGTGAGCCCCCAGTACATGGGATCATACTTTCAAAACTGGAATCGGTGTTGGGGTAGGAGTCCAACATGTTTGATACCAAATATGACCGGGTTCAGTTCAGCCACTATGCATTTAGACATCTCATAATAACTGTCCACTGTATGTATAAAAATGGCTGACCGCACTTCCAAAGCCTGGAGAATCGACTCCAGGGTATGTAGGGGTGTTCTGCTCATGCAGGGGCACACTCACATTTATAACCAAGTACCATGCCTTCAGAACTGAAAGGCCTGCCGTAGGGGTGACTGATAGGTTTTAAGTGTAGTGAGCTTAGATATAAGAAAACGTATATCTGCTGTGAGAGGTGCAGGCATCAACTTGCGCAGGCTATAATGGTAGGCCTGTAGCCACCGTTTGAGTGGTCTTTCAAGGGTGGCAAAATACATGCTGCAGCCCTTGGGAGACCCTTGGTGTACCTCTGCCCTGGGTACCCTAGTACCATATACTATGGTCCTACAAATGAACACCAGTAGCAAATCATTGAGGTACAGAAGTACTTATCATAGTCAATTTAGGGAGGAAGCACAGTGACTGGGCACCTGATTAGCAAGATCCCCGTCAGACTAGCCAAAAAATTACTGATGCTAGCAAAAAGTTGAAGTAACCATGAAAGCAGATCCTACGTCCCAACAAACAGCTTTCGCTGTGCACGATGCCACAAATTTGTTCAATCCACAGGTGTACACTGTTATTGTGGCAGGACGCCTGGCTGCCAAGATGGCATCACAGACTTCGGGTGGAAGGTAGAAAGCTGTCATCTGCTGCCACTCAATCTCCACGCAAGGAGGCGGAGACTGGACAAGATACGATGAAGAATCATCCCCTGCTACAGAGGATCCTCCCGTAGGGGCAGTCTGATCATGTGGCAGGGATTCCGTGCTCATACAGAACTGTGCATATAGAGACTTGGAACCTCAGTGAATTAGGGTGTGCCAAAACTCACCTTAGTACCCAAAATCCCCTACCAGCCTAGCTACAGTGTCTTATTGGTTATCACAAAACTCCCAATGCTTAAACAAACCAGAACATGGACTTAGTACACCTCAGGTAACGTGGAACACATGAACACTCTTTCGTTATACAATCATTCCAATCCAGAACAAGGAGTAAAAGAGGACACGTGCATATTTTAAATATTTATTCACTAATGCAGTGTTCTCAAACGCAGTATCTTAGCTAGTACAAGCAAACATATTATAAGAAACAAAGTAATCAGCATAGTCACTAGTCCATAGAACATAAATGGTGAAAGCATGGTATTATGCTAAAACGAATAGGGTTTAACAACACCTAATTCTAACCCTCCCTAGCTAGTATATTATATTATATCTAAGAAGGTCTCTTTGGGTTTTAGCAGGGCGTCCCCATACCTCAAGATCCTAGTGGTAAGGGATCAAATCATCTGCCACCAGCTCTCTGCATGCGAAGCTCCATCAAGTGTGTTTGTATGCTCTTGTGCAAAGCAATATAAAACGCGCCTAAAGCCAGAACTTGGCCGCAGCTGCATGTATGTTATGTCTAGGAACGTGCGAAGATCAGACCTCACAACAACCACTGTGTTGAAATATCCTTGAAGGTTTCTGCACTCACTGTACAGACAGCTCGCCAAGAAAGGCTGATATTAGAGTAACAACATATTATTCTCGCATGAATCAAAACATTCTACTAGGCTCAAAGCTAAAGCAACAGCTTATGTGTCGTGTGCAGAAGCAGCAGAAAGGTAAAATGGCGTTTAAACTCCTAATAAGCTCATTCTAACTTAACACAGCATACAGGCAATAAATATCTATATGACAATCGGAGGACCGATGGCCATGCTCAGAAGGTCAGGATACCAGGCTCTTCGTGCCCAATCCGGAGCCACAAGAATGACTTGAGCCCGGTCGTGGCTTATCTTTTTGAGCGCTGTGGGTAGAAGTGGTATAGGTAGAAAAGTGTAGAGGAGGCCGAAGCTGCACTCGCGAGTTTGCACCGCCTTGGAAACTCCAAAGCGCAATGGTGCGGACATTGAGAGTTCTCTTTGGAGGAAAACCGATCAAACCAAGGTTCTGTCCACCGCTGAAAGAGACCTTGTGCCGACTAAGGGTCCGTGACCTCACCCCGCCCTCTTTGTTGCAGTAGGACAATGCAGTGGTGTTGTCCATGAACACCTGCAGCACTTCCCTTTTGAGAGAGGTGAGGAATGCCTTCAGTGCTAGTCTGATCGCAGGGTGCTGCAAAAGGTTGATATGGAGACCGGCCTCCAAAGGAAATCAGATGCCTCTGATCTCTGCCTCTGCCAGGTGAGCGCACAGTCAGATCTGGTAGGGGAAGGGAAAGGGATCTTCCTCTGACCCCAACCTTGGTCTGTTAGCCACCACTGCAGTTGGTGCGCAGTTCCCATGGAGATCTGGACGCAGTTGGATAGATTGCCCGGATGCTGCGCCCACTGGAACTTCAGGTCCCACCGCAGAGCCTGCTTAAGCCATCTGGAATGATCCACTAACGGGATGCAGGAGGCCATGATGCCCAGCAGCCTCAGAGTCATTTTCACCTAAATCCAGGCTAGCAACATCGGTATCATAGCCCGAATATCCCGAACTCGCTTCTTGGGAGGATAGGCCCAAAACTATACTGTGTCCAGAATCGCTCCAATGAAAGGGAGCATTTGAGAGGGAGTTAGGTGTGACTTTGCCATATTAATAGTGAACCCCAGGTTGCATGAGGTCCGTCGTAGTCTGGAAGTGAGAGACGACAACCTGGGGCGAGCCAGCCTTCAACAGCCAGTCGTCATGGTAGAGGAGGATTGGCACCCTTGATCTGCGCAGCTGAGCTGCGACCACCACCATCACTTTTGTGAACACCAGAGGGGCACTGGTAAGGCCAAATTGGAGCACAGTGAACTGAAAGTGCTTGTGGCCCACCCTGAACCATAAGTAACGTCTGTGGGCACGCAGGATGAGGATATGGAAATAAGCATCCTGCAAGTCCAAAGCTACCATCCATGCTCCTGGGTCAATGGACGAAACGACCTGGGACAGAGTGAGAATTTTGAACGTCTCCTTCAAAAGGAAGAAGTTGAGGGTCCGAAGGTCTAGGAAAGAACACAGGCCTTTGTCATTTTTGGGCACCAGAAAATAGTGGGCATAACAACCACGTCCTACTTCTGGCACAGGGACCCTCTATGGAACCAGTGGCCAAGAGAGCCGTAACTTCCTTGTGGATAAGTGCCAAATGATCCTCCGACATACGTTCGTAGGAGGGTGGCATGGAGAGAGGGGTAGTCTCAAAGGGGAGGGAGTAGCCCCTTCGGACTATCCGCAGAACCCACCTGTCAGACGTGATGGACTGCCAACTGAGGAGGTGAAGGCTAATCCTGCCTCCGAACGGCCGATGATTGCCTGATATGTTAGACTAGGAGGGTTTGGAGGGAGTGGCAGAGAGGGAGACGGTGGACTAGCCTGTCCGCTGGCTCCCTTACCCAAGAGGACGCTGGGTCCCATGTCCGCGGGCATGCAGAGGCTGGACAGCTTGCATGACTCAGTGGCTGGGCTGGACAGGACGTGGTTGAAGCGCTCAAGCATGGAGTCTGCCTTGTCGTCGATGTCCATCAGGGTAGAAAAGCCAGAAGTCCTCAACCTGGCGTAGGGTCGTAATGCTACAGACGAGGCAACCGTTCTGCCCAGTGGGCTGGTGATATTCAGTCCACAACAAATGTTGAATTTCGCTGCGCTTCTCCCGTCTGCAACTGCCTGGGAGAGAACGGCTTGGGCCTTCTCCAGGCACTGAAGCAGCACCTGTGCAACTGTATCCCAGATGGTATGGGCATATCGGCCCAAGAGTCAAACGGTATTCACCGACCGTAATGCCAAGCTGGAGGAAGAAAACATCCTTTTCCTAAGATGGTCCAGCTTCTTGGATTCTATATCTCGGGGAGCTGAAGAGAATGCGCCTTTGTAAGAAGTCCAGCTGCCCCTTCCAGTCTGCTTCACAACCTCCTGGTACAAAATCAACACCAGGGACAAACACAGGGACAAAGTCCCTTTCAGCGACAGAACCGACGTCGATTTGGCTCAGTGTCCACGTCCGGGGTGAGGATGGGGTCAATGCCGATGGGTGGCACAATCGATGTCGGGAGGGTTGCCGCCGGGATCGCCGTCAGGGAAGGTCGAATTGGAATAACCAATGTCGGTCTGGATCCAACCGACTCAGCGAGGCCAAAAGCCGCACCAGCAGGGCCAGGTTGCCCAAAGATGAGATTGCAAGGCCTCATAAAATTGTCGCAAATGGGCAAGTGATGCTACGGCCCCCAGGAAAGCTGGTGAGGTACAGAGTCGTCTTGGAAAGAGGCTCTGGGACGGAGCTTCTTTGACTTCTACTTCTGCTTACCTGAACATCTCAAACATTTCAAATAGGATGAGGGGTGCATGCACTACAACCGTTTTTGGGAACTTCCTCTCGATCGAGAACGGGAGCAATGCTGAACCGAGCGCCGGGCCTCCAACAGCTTTCGGGCCACTCTCGCAAAGCCTTAAGATTCATGGCCCGGCACTCGAGGCACGACTTCGGGTCATAGTCATGCTCCAAGCACCAGAGGTACAGGAGGTGTGGATCCGTCTTGGATACCATAGGATGACAGGATTCACAGGGCTTGAATCTGGACCTATGTTGGGACATCTTGACATCACCAGGAGTCCAAGACTCAGAGGAAAAACTTCAACACAAGTAAAAAAAAAAATTTTTTTAAAGGGTAGCCAAATAACAGCTAAAGGGTAGCCAAATAACAGCTAAGGGGTAGCTGTCTCCAGATCTGCGCTTAGGCTATCGCGGAAAAAGAAAGAACTGATGTCAGTGCGTCTAGGCGGCATCGATGTGGGTCCCAAGATATCATTTATGGCGAACACAATGCCAACGACGGACGCAGAGCCGACCAACACCATTTACCGACGCTCAAGGGTACTTTTAATGAAAAATCTTAAGGATCCAGAATGACGCCCAGGGGAAATTCAAAAGGTAAGGAATCTACTACTAGAAGTTTCTGTTAGATAACATGAATACTAAGTGAATACCATTGGGGTAGGTAGGGAGAGGCAAAAAAATCAAGAAGGACCACAAGGAGTTCAAGTAGGGAGAGAAGACTAGGGCCAGGGTGGTGGACCGAAAAAGAGAAGGGATTTCTGCCAACAGAGGGGGCGAAGCACACAACAGGCAGTTATGAAAGAGCTAAGGAAGAGTCTAGCAGGGGGTGAGGTAGGCAACCTAAGATATGCCGAAAACAGCACAACCAAGGCGTGTAGGGGAGAGTTAAACATCTTGGAGTTGAAGAGAGGTTAAAGCAAAGCATTGTAGAAGGCAACATAACAGTGCAACAGCTAGCACTGCCAAAGTGGAGAAGAGGAGATACATTGATGAAACTAAAGAGTTGGAGAAAAGAACAGGGGGAAAAGAGAATAGACAAAGAATTGCAGGTGAAAGAAAGCAAGGAATGTGGACAATTGCAGACATGGGACAATGGCACGTTCACCCTCATACACCTGATTTTATACTAACAAAATATTGTAGAGTAGCCAGTCTGTGTAATAATTTAACTGTCAAGAATGGACAGCAATACATAAGAAAGTACATAGGTTCAACAATGAGGACACCAACACCGAGGTACACTCCCACTTGTTGCAGGTGACCAAGTCAAACGCAGGAATAGACATCATATAACAGTAAATGAGCAGGCTTTCATGAAAACCAAAGTGAAGTTTCAACACGGACCTAAATGCGAAATACAAACGAAACATGACAACAAAATCACTAAGTAAAAGAAAGATTATGATTTTTCAAAACAACAACATGACTTTTCAAAAGAAATAGGTAATCTCCAGGAGAATAAAAAAAAGTACCTCAAAATATTTTATTCTTTTTGCGTTTTTCACTGCTACCGAAAGTAACTTGTAAAATCCACTAATGAGAGGCAACCGTGTTGACTGCAAAATAAGCTCATAACCAAACACGTACACCCATGGTTCAAAGTACTCGACATGCTTCTCGGGGAGTATCTCTCTGCAGAATTCAAAATAAAAATAAATGATGAAAAAAAGGCTTGAAAACAACAATATTTTGTACTCTATGTATTCATGTTACTACATCTGCCTGCACATCTTCAATGTGGCTGATTTTTAAAGACTTTTGCACCTTTATGTTAAAAACAATTTTGGGGATAATCTGAGACTTGAATGCTACTTGAAACAACTTTAGTACTTTTAAATTGTATATTACAATGCAAAAGTAATTTCGAATCAGTCGTGGCTCATAATATATGAAAGTGGTGGGGGGGGTCTATATTCCTTCAACTGAGCTGATCGAGCAACATGTTTCAAGAGGAGACAAAATTATGAAAATTAAAGTCAAAACTGTGAATTTTACAGCACGACATTTGTTACTTTACCTTTATTTCCTGTGGATCATAATACTTAAAAAGGCAACACACCTCATTATCGTTAAATGCATGGTAAATCTCTCTGTGAATGAAGTAGTTCTCAACAACAGTTTCTAGGTTCTACAATCTCTGATTGTCTCATAGTGGATGACGCTATGGATACTGTGCCAGACACCTCACTCAGACTGCTTCCCTTTAAGAGAGATTGCCGTTAGCACCTATCCCAATAACTGTAGTGTTGCGGTCTAGCTTCCCCACGTCACAGGACCCGCAGCAGTGCATCGCAGGAGGACGTGACGCGGCGGGAGCGATCATTCGTACTGTGGCACAGCGCACGCTGGACGGCTCTCCCCTTCATAGAGTTTACATAATAAATAAAGTAACGGTAACTCAACCCCGCAGTCTCTGCCCTTCATTCCGAGAATCCCACCTTCAATATCCCACAGTGGCGACGTGGCAGAAGGACCATCCGCCACCCGACTTCGGCCAGGTAAGGGAGAGCCAGTGCCTGGCTCTAGGCGGGGGAGCGCACTGTACATCGCGCTCCACTTTGCTCCACGCCAACTTCACTCTTGGCGCGCATTTCGGCGTGTGCACTAAGGTTCCCAGCCAGGTGCAGCCTGCAACTGGGGGCAACCACCACCACAGCCACTGCACAGCAGAGTGGGGCTCTAAGAGCGCCCACTCATAGGCACCAGGAGCAACCACCACCAGGCCCCACCCCTAGAGGGACCAGCCACTGCACAGCACAGCTTGAGACAAGTGAGACCACCACTACCAGGCCCCGGTCATAGATAGCCACCGTTCATAGGAAGGGCGTGCGCAAGGTATACCTCTCCCAGGCCTACCTTCACTTGACGTCTCCACCTGCACGTGGTCATTTTGGCACGCTTATGGGCGAGCACCTACCTCACCGCCGATCACCCCCACAGAAGGGCCCCAGCGGGCCTTCTGCGGCCTTGGCTACCACGAGCCACGCAGCTGCCTTCCTCACCAGCACAAGATGCGCCATGTAGCAGCGAGTAGCAGTCTACAGCCTGGAAAGCAGCAACCTTTCAACCTGCACAGGTGCACCCCTCCAAGCCAGCGGTAGCCCTCCTGGGCTCCACGTAACCTTAAGTCTCCACTGCTGTCCTCATCATATGTGCACAGACCTTCTCCTTAACCGACCCTGTCCCCTTCCTGTCTAAACCTGGAGAGCCGGCCATGAAATGGGCCGACTGGAAGGGGTACTTCTTGAATTACCTTTCATGAGTTGGAGGACAAAGGTGAGGAGGAATTTTCAAGCAAGCAGCGAAAGAAGATCTTGTCACATAACCTAGGGTCAGGGGGTCTGCGTGTTTACAACCAGATGGTGAAAAAGGCCAGGTCTTCGACAGACGACGATGTTTTCCAACACGCACTTGAAGACCTGGACAGGCATTACCAGCCCGTGATATGCACGGCCATTGACCGTTAAAACTTCTTCCAACGGAAACAGGCTGAAGCGGAGTCAGTGGAGGACTATGTGGCAGCCCTCAAGAAACTGGTCTTCAACTGCAAGTTTGGCACCCTGCACGACGACCTCATGCGAGACCAAATCATCATGCACTCCACCCACATGAGCGTCCAGGAAAAGTTCTGTGTTAGCGGCAAAGTGCCCCTTCCAGGAAATCATTGCGATCGTGAAATGGGCGGAATTGTCCAAGCGCTGTGCTCTCGCGGGCAAGAAAGATACAGCTCCACCTGCCACAGTATGCAACATCACCAATCGCAAGATGCCACAGTCTAAAACCGTGATGGACTCCGCCTCACACCGCCAATCGACGTCAAAGGGCAGAGGTACCGGGCGTGCCCCTCAGGGACAACAATGTGCCTGTTACAGATCCGGCAGCCACACCCACATGGGTAATGACAAAAAATACCCAGCGTTTCATGTGAAATGTTCGTTCTGTGGCATCACCTGACACTTTGGCAAGGTCTGCCGTCGGAGGCCCAAGAACTCTACAGTAAAATACGTTCAGAACGTCTCCGATGATCAGGAGGGAGCTGAACTCTTGGACACAGACAGCATTCTTTGCACTGAAATTCACATCCTAGGCATAGGGGGTGTTGCAACGAAGAAACCCTCATGCCAGTTGTCTATAGGGGGAGTCCACGTCGTTATGGTAGCGGACTCTGGGTTGCCCTACACCATCATCCAGAAACAGATTTGGGTCCGAGACTTCGCCTGGGTGGTGGGTGACCAGCTTCACCCCACGGACGTCCATCCAGTCACATACACGGGAGAAAGGATCCCAATGGTTGGATTCAGGCAGCTCCTGTTCGAGCTCAAAGGACGGCACACCACAGCAAAATTGTACGTGGCAAAGAAGGGCCAGTCGGTCCTGGGTTGGGCCGACCAGGGGGCGCTCAGAATCCAGCTCAACCCAGGTGGCGACACGCAGGTGCTCCTGATGGAGGACACGGCCCTACTGTCCTCACTCCAAGCGGAGTTCCCCACTGTCTTCAGCGACCAAATCGGAAAAATGTGCAAGTTCTCCCACAAGATCATACTTAAAGATGGAGCAGTACCAGTGGCACACAAAGTCAGGAACTTCCCGTTCAACTGCCGAGAAGCAGTACAGCTGGAACTGAAACGCCTAGAAGACGGCGGCATCATCGAACCGATCGAATGCGCCGAATGGCTTGCACCGTTGGTAGTGGCACGCAACCCAAGCGGGAAGATCCGTCTCTGCATAGACCTCCGCGAACTTAACAAAAACATAATTGGGGACAAGTTTCCCTTGCCCAAGATAAACTAATTGCCCGCCCAGACCAAAAGGTGTCAAGTGGTTCTGTACCATGGACCTCAAAGCCGCCTACCACCAGGTATCACTCCATCTGTCATGCGTCAACTTGCATCATTCATCACACCCTTTGGATGCTACAGGTTCTGACGCTAGCCCTTTGGGCTCGCATCCACAGCGGCCGTCTTCCAAAAACTCATGCACAGGCTGTTCCAAAGTATCCCGGGAGGCATCTACTTTCAAGATGACATCCTCGTTGTGGGGAAATCCAAAGCTGAACACGAGGACATCTTGCACACCGTCTTACACGTGCTCGCAGCCAATGGCCTCACGGCCGAATTGGAGAAGTGCAAATTCGGTCTCCGCAAGGTCACGTACCTAGGGCATGAAATCAGCGACACAGGCATCCAGCATCCTCACCACGGACGCCAGTGTCAAGGGACTGGGAGCAGTCCTTTCACCGAGGGCTTCGGACAGCACCAAAACCACGGTGGGGTTCCCATCTCGATCCCTCACCCCCAGTGAAGAGAAGTACAGTGTGATCGAGAAGGAAATGATCGCCACCATTTGGGCAATGGAGAAATTCCGACAGTTGCTGTGGAGGTCACGATTCACACTCCATACGGATCACAAGCCCCTGATCAAGGTCCTCACATCCAGCGGCAACATGACTGCCTCCCCACACATCGCAAAATTGACATTGTGTCTGCTGGACTTAGTTTACGATGTGGAGTAGATCCCGGGTCCGCAGAACAGGGGGGCGGATTTCCTAAGCATGGCAGCAGCCATGGAAGAACCCGTCACATCATCGGAGTGGGATGAATACAGCGTCGCATTCATGGAAGATCAGGAACACATCATCAGTGCCCAGGACTGGGCAGACGCATACACGCAGGACCCGGGACTATCCCAAGTCAAGCAGTATGTCATGCGCGGCTGGCCGGAAAAGAAGCACATTGACAGCAGCCTTAGGAAATTCTGGAAAGTCCGCGAGGAACTCTCCATTGGCGAGGACTCCATATTCCTGCTACGAGGAGAAAGAGGGGTGCCCCCGAAGGCTCTGTACAACCACATTCTTCACATCAATCATGAAGGCCACCTGGGCTTAGTACAGGCCAAAAGGCAGATGAAACAGCTGTACTGGTGGCCCGCCATGGACACCCAAGAAGAAAGGTTCGTGAGAGACTGTGCCCATTGCGCCAGAGCTGACAAATCTCTCATCACCCTGAGGCCCCCCCCCCCCATGGGCGAGTTCTCCACTCCCAACAACCCTTGGGAAGACTTATCCATCGACATTGTAGGCCCAGTCCTAGACACCTGGGGCACACCCAAACACCTCATTGTCGTTGTAGACCGTTATTCCAAGTGGCCAAAAGTCAAAATCTGTGAATCGGTGGATTCCGATGCCGTCATCACCTTCCTCACCAACATCTTCTTGAGGGAGGGGATCCCCAAGTCCATCACCAGCGACAATGGACCCCAGTTCACACCAGCCACATGTTGAAGGGGTGACAAGATCACAAACCCTTATTAGCCAGTTTAATGAGCTTCCAATCTGTTTGCGCTTCAGCCCTCAGCAGGGGGACACCCCTCACCCCCTTGTTTAGATAGAGAATAGAAAGGTTGTGCTGGGGCTTGAAGATTTAAATGTTCCTTCTTTGGAATAATTCCAATAAAATCAGATTAGTTAGTGCAGAGCGTATTTATTGGCACATCCCCAAGCCCCAGCACAACCTTTCTATTCCACATCAGCCAAATGGACAGCTTTCACCAACAGAAACAGTATCCAAAAGGATCGCACTCCGGACTAAAACCCAGCGGGCAACGGCCAGGTGGAACGTTTTAACCGGGTGATCATGGGCTCAATCCAAGCAGCCATCAGCGCCAGTAAGTACTGGGAGTACTAAGACAGAAACACGGTATGGGCCTACTGCATCACATCTACCTTGACAGTCTACAGCCCGTTTAAGATCCTCAGAGGCAGAGAACCCTTAACCAGCGACAACACAGCTTGAATAACCATGAGACTCCAAAGTAAATGGTCCCCAGCCATTGTCCGCAGGAACATAGAGAAGGCACAAAGCATCTACAAGGCACATTATGACAAAAGGAGCAGTGCGGGTGAAGCCTCATTGGCAGAGGGCGAGTGGGTCTGAGTCAAAAAGGGCCAATCAGGACGCAAGGGAGACATTAAATTCAGTGAGCCCCTGCGGGTGGTAGAAGTATACACCCGTTCTGCCTTATTGAGTGATGGCAAGGTA
Organism: Lissotriton vulgaris; assembly: GCF_964263255.1. Classification (NCBI taxonomy): domain Eukaryota; kingdom Metazoa; phylum Chordata; class Amphibia; order Caudata; family Salamandridae; genus Lissotriton; species Lissotriton vulgaris. The sequence goes on from NC_141691.1 coordinate 1,475,915,602, forward strand.
TGGTCCCAATCCAGAATGGCCAAGTGCAACAAGATCCTGCATTGGGGAATGAACAATAGTGAACGAGAAGAAGGCCCCAGTGCGACTGGAGCGGATGCACCCTCTACAGACCACGCGAGTGCGGCAGGACCCGCAGCCAGTGGGGAAGGAAAATCACCCGGACAGCCGACGCCGTGCCCGCCCAGGCAGGTCTCAGACGGAGGGGAAGTTCTGGGAGAGATATCTAACGCATTCCAGAGAGACCAGGAGGAGGGCGCGAGGTCAGACGAACCCCACGGGGGAAGAGAGCAAGGGACCGGAACGCACACCTGCAAGGGCCGTGCGGTGAAGCTACCGAAACACCTGTGACTTTCAGTTGTGAATCTCCATCTCTCCCTCTCTCCCCCTGGGGGTACAGTTATCCCAACAGTTGTGTCCGCTATTGTTAAGGGGGAAGATGTGTGGTGTTGCGGTCTAGCTTCCTCGCGTCACGCGACCCGCCACAGTGCACCGCGGGAGGACGTGGCGGGAACGAGCATTCGGACCGCTGCACAGCGCACGCCGGACGGCTCTCCCCTTCATACAGTTTACATAATAAATAAAGTAACGGTAACTCAACCCCGCAGTCTCTGCCCTTCCTTCCGAGCATCCCACCTTCAATATCCCACAAATACCCATCCAGGATCTTGGCCTTCAGCTCCATGACAACTGAAACTAAAATTGAAGAGTATAGATCAATGGGGAGGGAAAAAGGCAGACACAGGGGGCAGTTGGGCCAAGAAAAAACAGAGAAGCGCTTCTTACACATTCTAGCAGCTCATTACTGACAAACTTAAGAGAGCAGCCCAGTCTTATAGTCTTCTATGGACATAAAAGTATTCTTTCCTTACTATACCTTCCTAACCAATAGTACCTTTCAATGCTGACCCTACCCGATATTCTTTTGTTTTCTTTTCTCTCGTATGCAGTGTGAGAAGTTGGCCTGATATGTGATGTCCACTATTCTAGTGGGCACCCTGTATCAGTCCAAACAACCCTTATGGTGATGGTTGTAAAGTCAACCTTATAAACCAGCTATCCTAGTAGTAGCATGGACAAAGCAGTCTTAGGCTAATACTTCAGAGAGCATGTGAAGCCAATTGTTTTACCAATAATAACCCCTTGAATACCAAATGAAAGGACACCACACAAGGTATATGTCAAATATATATGTATTAATTACTAACACAACCCCTCTGCAGTCTTTATGAGTTCAGAGTTCGAGATACAGCACAAGTTACTCAATAAGCATACTATAAGTTGCACAAATACAATTCTGCCCTAGGGGCCTTACGAACCATATACTAAAGAAGTGGTATAAGAACCATTTCAGGAAAAGTGAATAGGCCTAGGGCATCGCTGGGACTACACTGAGTAACCAAAGGTTAGGAAGCAGGAGTCCTACAGGATGCGGGTGCAGTGTCTAAACACACACGCGGGTTCTCCTAGACTTTCAATGGGAACTTAATGTTAACAAAGTAGTTGATTTTGGACACTTCCGGGTGGACTACGGGAAAACCCTGTTAAAGTAGGACACTTGGATAGTTATTACCCACGGGAGCACCGGAGTACTAGAGTTACCCGACCCAGGGAAGCCGGGTGCATAGGTGTTCTTTTGTGTTGGGTTTCGTCGTCGAATCCTATGGAGAGCTGCACAAAGATGCCGCAGGCTACCAGCAGGAAGATGTCCAGTTGGTTCCAAGGGTGGATCGGAGCAGTGAAGAACCTGAAAGCAGAGGGGACAGAGTCTGGGTCACTAGCCAGTGACCAGGAAGGAACCAGGCGATGTCGAGCTGCAAACAGGTGAATAAGTGAAGCTGGTCTCTGCAGCCACATGGACCAGGAGGCGTCGACGACGACCAGGAGCTGGATACGGACTGTCCCACGAAGGATCTGGCTGTTGGCGGTGTTGGCTTCTGGATTGGAGTCAACAAGCCTTGGCAAAGGCAACCCAAGCAGGAAGGGAAGTGTCAGGATTCAGATTACGTTAGCGCCTACCTAACTAGAACTCGACTCCCATGATTCCTTAGGAGGGGAGGTACTTAGGAACATCATGCGCAGGAGCAGATGCGCGTAATTCTGTTTGCTTCCGGAGAAGCAGTTGTTGCCAGAAGAGGTCTTCCCCCTGCAGCCAGCGTCCTGTGGTGTTCCTCACGCATTCTTCCTCTGGATAAGTTCGGAGAGTAAAGGCTCAAGTAGGTGGCATTTGCTGTGCGGAGCGCGGTGTGTCTGGTAACCACGCGCCACCGTACTGTGCACCTTTCTCTTGTTGTCAGGGCGGAGCGCTGTGTGTCTGTTGGCCACCCGCTACCGTCCTCTGTCATTCCAGTATCCCGGGCGGAGCGCGGTGTGTCGGCTGACCACGCGCTGCCGTTCCTATTGTTTTATCTTCATTTCATCAATAGCGGAGCGCTGTGTGTCCGTTGGCCACGCGCTACCGTTTCTTTTCACTTTTGTCTGGCATTAAAGTGTAATACACGTTTACTTGGCCACACTTTTGCTTCTGCACATTATTTAACATTCAGGATAATTCCCCCTGGATTTACCACGGAGTAGTGAAGCACGGGTTGGTCTTCTTAAGTGCTTCCGTCTAAAGTCGACAAGACTGTTGTTATTTAAGGGGAAGTGAGGTAACCTCTCTGGATTTCGTTTCTTTACATTATATCTACAGGGTGTTTGCAGTCTTTATTTGAGATTTGGATATGAACCGAATATTAAAGCTTTTCATGGACTATAGCTGTACCCTAATGATTTCCCCCTTTCTTTGTGGAGTGGGCATTACTCGTAATGGTAGGTGTATGCAGTGTATCACTATTGTCTGAGTAGACTCTGGGGAATGCTGAATTGTAGATTACATTCCTGTTTATATGTTCACAGATTTACTTCTAAAGACAGGAAATGTATCGGATGTTTTGGTTAGGATGCTCTGGTGTTTAAGAGATCCCTAAGACTCAATACAGGTACGAAATACTATAGTGAGAACATTGGAGTGTAGACACATATGTATGATTTAGCTATAACATTGTATTCATGTCATTTCAGATCCTTTTCCCTCCTGTCCCCTTCCCTTTCCTGTCCCTCGCCTGATGGTTCCGACACCCTGTGTTTATACTTCAGGGTGTAGGTAACATCTGGAGGTGGACCCCTATTTACAACGACTGGATCCTGTGGAGCATATCGGACAGGAAGATCGGCTTCTGTTCAGACCAGCAAGGTCTGGGGAGCTTCCCCTTTACAGGAAAGCAGGAGCAAGCCCGGAGCAACCAGGCAAGCGGGGTTGATTCGCAAAGATGTCTTCAGGAGGGCCACTAGCCAACGGGCTAGCAGCCGTGAAGAGGCGTCGAGGAGAAATGCAGGCGCAGGCCCCAAGCGGCACTCGTGGAGTGTGGAGAGCTGAGCTTCGGTGCACTTACGGCTCGGGGTTGGGGCTTCTCAAGTCCCAATGCACAACTTCGAGGACGCCTCGGAAGCTGCAAAGTTAGCAAAAAGCAGGTACTGCAGGTAGTCCGGTCCAACGTCTCTCATGTCCGCCACGGGTCTCAGCTTTGCTTTGGATGTGGGTCGGGGTCAGAGAAGTCTGGAAGTCCAGAGGCTGCGTCGCTAAGTCTTCGGGTTCCGGCGGGAGCGCAGACAAAGCAAACCGGCAAGTAACTGATGGTGCCTGTTTGCACAGGGTGGTCACTCCTTGACCACAAGGGAGATTCTTCAGACTTCTAGTTGCAGTAGAATGTCGAAGGTCCAGAGTTTTGTTTCAGAGTTTCAGTTCAGGATAATCTAAAGTCTCTAGACTCAGCTCCTAGCTTTATACTAATCTAAGGGGCTGGAATACCTGCTAGGTCCCTCCTATGGGTGGAACCTGGGAAGGGGGTGGGTACACCCCTTTCCCTTTGTCCAGTTTCGCGCCAGAGCTGGGGCTGGAGTGCCCCAGCAACTGGTTTGAACCGGGCTATGCATGGAGCACCTTGTGTGCCCCAGGCAGTGTCTCATTTCATTCAACCCACCCTGCCCCAATACACTATAGCCTGTCTGGGGGGGGGGGGTGGGGGGGGGGGGGGGTTAGTATTCCACAGTGTATGACACCTTACACAACATGTTTTGATAAAGCCAAACCAAAGTTAGCATTAACCGCAAGGATTATAATGCACTTAAGAGTATATGGTATGGCTATATCATAGAACAGCTATAAGGACATGGTTCCGAAAGCTGCAGACAGGCTCAGCTCATGCTGGATGGAGCATCATCTCACATAAAACCAAGCACTCTGCCTTCAGGATTGTCAAGGCCTGCCATAGGAGTGACTTATAGGTATATATGTGTCTATATGTAATGGTAGGTATAGGGATACTATACCTAAGCAAGCAGTGATTACACGACCTTGCCCCAGCTGAGTGATCAGCCAGTTGTGTCAATTTGGATGGCCAGCCAGGGGTGGCATAATACATGCTGCAGGCCTTGGATACACCTATGCCCTGGGTACCTATGGTATACTATACAGGGGCTCATAAGGTGACCCAATATCCAATTGGAGATGTACCTAAAGTACATGGAGTCCATTTTACAGTTAGAGCAGATAGCCTGGGGCCCTGATTAGCAGGATCCCAGACCAACTAAGTCGAAAACCAGCTAAACACTAGGCAAAAAGTTGGGGTAACCATATAGTCAGATATCTACCTTCCTACATGCAGACGAAGACTTGCTATATTTTTTTGAGTATTAATTTTACGTACCTGACATTCGCTTGGGGCGCTACCTATTTTAATAGTTATTACTTCAACTCTTAAATATAATCCGTTGTACCGTGCCCACACACTAGCGTGAGAGCACGATAGGACACTTTCAAATAAAATAAACAAATAAATAAATGGTCCCTGGGTGGAGCCATCTTTTTGGTGTGGGAAATGGGCCGTGGAGGAACTGGGGAAAAAAGCATAAGGCACAGTATTCACCAAGATTTCCAGAACTGCAGACTGGGTCTAAAGGGCCATGAATGCCGGAAAGGGATGACTGGAAGCATATATATCTCTCAATGGTCATAGGTTTGAGAATAAGAGTATGCTAGAGTTCCCTTTAAACTGTCACAGTCCTCAGGGGTATTTCTTGTACGTTTTGTTAATCAAGGGTCTCCAGTACTGTGCACAATCACTTTCAACTCTTTTGTTTCCTCCATAGGAAGACATATCACCAGGATGGTGGATAAGGGGGTGGTATTGGTCAAATAAGATCCTAAATGGGCCACCAAAAGACTCACATCATTCTAGCTCGGTGTAAATTGGAGTCATTCTACTGGGTCCGCAAGAGAGCAACTAATGTCCACATGTAAGACTGCAAAGCGAAAGTCTCTGGCAAGTCTTTTTCCCACTTCTTGCCCTGTTTTATTTTACGCATTTTCCTTGTTCCCTCTGTGGTGTCTCCTTTCTTCCTAGCATCTACAAACTGTAGTTCAACAGCCTCTACACTAGAATAGTAGGCAGTAGGTTTTGCTCAGTGGTGCCTAGCTTGCTATACACTTTCCGTGTACAGCCCATTACAATCCTGGCACGCTGAGTGAGAATAGAAGAACAATTGTTACTTACCTGTAAATAGTGGTTCTCCAGTATTGGTGTCTTTCATAGATTCACATGCTTGAATATTCCCCGTCGTCGGAGTGGGAGTCCCACGGTAAATAAAATAGCAATAAATTATATATATATATATATATCAATGAAAAAACCATAGGTTATAGGCCATATATAGTTAGGAATTAGCATTTACAAAACCTTATTTTACTCGCATAAAACCATTGAAATTCCATATATAGTTAGCTAACTATAAGCGCTAACTATATATCGCGCACCCGCAATCCACTGCTGATGATGTCACATATTACATCATTCATGACATGGTCAGTGACATCACTGATGACATCACTGATCAAAACAACCAGTGATTGTATGTGTCTGTAAAGTTTAAATATGTTTCACATATTGAAGAATGAGTGGATGTATAAGTGTCTGGATGAAGAATTTAGTAGGTGCATGACTGACTGTATGAGTTAGTGATTAAATGTGTCTCACTGAGTACATGGGTTAGTGACTAAACTGTCTTAATTCGTGCATCAGTATGTTTGTTGTTGTGTAAGCTGCTGCATGTGTTGATCAGTAGCTATAAGAGTGGCCATATGGGTTATTGATTGGTTGCCCAAATATTTGAATGGGAGGCTGAGTGTGTGTGTGGGTGGCTGGGAGGTGCGTGACTCTGTGCATAGATGTGTAAGCAGTTGATTCACTAGGAGTATGAGTTCAAGAGTGCATGTGGAAACAGCTATATGGGCGGTTGACTGTGCATGGGTGTGTTGGTGAGTGAATGGATTTCTCATTGCTACATGTGCAAGTAAGTACGTATGTAAAACACAATACATGTGAGAGTTGAGATATATAAATAACTGAACATAAGACCCAGTGAATGTGTGAGTGGCTGTATCGATCACTGTGAGCTTGTATCAGGGATTATATAAGAGAGTAAATATGTGTTATTATATGTTTGAATAAGTAAGATGTGTATAACTGTATAGTTGAGGAAATGGAGGTGTGATTGATTCTTTGCATGACTGACTAGGTGTGTGAGTAACTCCATGGATGAGTGACAGTCTGTGAGTGTCTGTTTATACTGAGTGTATGTAAGGTTATATTAGAGTCTGAAGAGGTTCATTGTATTATCACATGAGTGATGTGATCAGTGATGACAAATGAGATGTCATCAGTGATGTCATTTGAGTTGTCATCAGTGATGTCATCAGTGATGTCATTTGAGATGTCATCATTGATATCATTTGAGTTGTCATCAGTGATGTCATTTGAGATGTCATCAGTGATGTCATCAGTGATGTCACTGACCATGTCATGAATGATGTAATATGTGACATCATCAGCAGTGGATTGCGGGTGCGCGATATATAGTTAGCGCTTATAGTTAGCTAACTATATATGGAATTTCAATGGTTTTATGCGAGTAAAATAAGGTTTTGTAAATGCTAATTCCTAACTATATATGGCCTATAACCTATGGTTTTTTCATTGAATTTTCAAGGTTTTGTAAATGCAAATTCCTAACTATATATCCACTATAACCTATGGTTTTTTCTGTGAATTTCATTGGTTTTTTAATAGCAAATATGAAAAGCTTTAAAATGTCAAGTACGTGATAGATAAAAACATTTTCGTATTTATGCACGCTGATGTGCTTTGAACGCTGCCCCCCCCCTCCCCTCTTTTGCCTTAGTAGTACTCTCTCTTTGCAGATACAGAAGGGTAGTTAACGCAGGCCTTTACCCCCGTTGTAATCCGTCGTACCTCCTTGTCTCTCCATTTGATTGATTGTTGTCCAAGCATTTACTGTTTTAGAATTGGTTCTCTTTGGATCATTCTCTATTTACAAACAAGCACAAAGTCGCAATACTCTGTTTAGTCTTTGCAGATAGTGAAAAATCGTGTAAAAAAATAAAAGTAATCGAGCAAAATCAGTAGGCCACTAATTGGATCTCTTTTTGACCTCGCTAAAATAGAAATATTAGGAACAACCCTTCTTGAGAAATACGAAAATAGTGAGATGAACTGAGCTCCACACCATGAGGGCTGCAAGACAGCTCGGCTCCATCACCCATCCCGCACAAAATAATGACAAACCCTATGCAAATATTAAAAATATAGACAACACACCAGCAAAGAAACAGGGTAAAACATTTTATTAAAAAACTATTTACATAACGTTGGTTTATAAGATGATGTCAGTAGTGGACCGATGTGTGAATAGATCGAAAACAGCACAAGGCTCCAAGATCCGGATAGCAAGCTCCTGGATGTTGGGTGCCATAGTTTAGAGTTCTGAATTTCAGCCTTTTTCAATGCCTGTGCTTTGTTGAATCAAAATGGCGGCTTGACACAAAGCTGACTCAAGCGTTGTTACTGATGCTATGCAGACCAAAACTGGTTTTCAGTTTGTACATTTTTCTAGATTTTTCAATCCAAGTTTGGTTGACTTTGTAGAACGATGGCTTCAGATTTTCAACATACGGTGTGGTGGCGCTGACTGGGAGGGGGCGCTTCGCTCCTGCCCCCTCCCCAAGTAAGATTTTCATACGTGAAAGTACGTTAATGGTTTTGGTCCCTGAGATGCTTCGATGTCACTACCATTCTCAAATAGCATAAGTTCTAGATGTTGGGTGCCATAGTTAAGAGTTCTGAGCAGCGCTTGTAACACTGTCTGAAGCTTATTTCCACCTACTGCAGCTTCACTATTCTCAAAGTAAGTGAGTGTCGTTTGTGGACCTGACTGCATTAGAAAACAATGTGATATGTTACCTTCCTAAACAGCTTGACGGAGGCCCCTGAGGGGCGCTGTGATGGCCATGGACTCGGAGAAGACGCTTGGCTCCGACACCCTCCCCAAGTCTTATAGCACTGGTGTAGCCTGAGATCGCCCCCGACATAGGCGGCCGGCTCCCGGGGTCCGGCGGTACTTTTTGCCTTTTGATGACTCTTCAATTCTGGACCTTGTCCCACAATCCGTTTGACCTGAAGACAAGCTGTAGTGAGGCGCCCCTTTATCGTTTTAGTTGCCATTCCGCCCGCTTTTGCTACACTGTGCCTCTTCCGCCATTCAGCTGTTTTCCGCCCGCTCTTGCGACTACAGCGTCTCGCTCACCATGTAGTTGAGATGCGCCCGCTCTTGCGGTGCAGCGATAGGCGGCTGCCACAGGACTCTCAAAATGGCGGCCGGCTCTTCGGTTTTGGGCCTGGTCCACTAAAATGGCCCTGGGACACCTTGGAACTCGGACGCTTGTCTGCTAGGGCTTGGGTCCCATTCTCGAAAAGCGTCCCCTCAGCCGTGAAGATTCTACAAAAGTCTTGGGGGCCTCCGACTCCCGCAGGCTTCTGGTGGGGAGCGGCTGCCATGATTGCTCGTGGAATGGCCACGACGGAGCTACGAGATGGTAGTGGTCTCATGCTGACGCCAGCTTTAGTCTGAAACATCCAGAAACACTGTAGACTACCAATTCGATCAGTTCCGGTAGCGCCCCAACATGACCCGGAAGAGAAGAACTTGCCCTCCCCTCTTTGACTGATGGTTCTTGTTGCCTGTCCCCTCTGTTGTCATTTAACAGAACTTTTTGGACTGCTGAAAGGGGTTGTGTTCTGAACGCTGGTTGGTGGAGACATTTAGACTATATTCTTGACCTACGTTGTCGCGTAATGCGTTTTATGACACGCCGCGTTAGCGCACCCGGAAGTGATCCGAGGCGCGGCGCGCAGCGCGTAACGTAAGCATAACAGGTCATGTGACTTGTTAATAAAACTTTTCATTGGTTCATTTTACTTTTGTTAATTTAATGATGAAAAGCTTGGTCATATGACCTAAAAATTACGCTTTTTATTATTTTCGAACAATATTTTTTTTTCAAACATATGTTATAATATTCCAGGCTAATGTACTTTCCCGGAAAATTTACAACTGTCTTGCAAGTAAAATATATTCCTTTTTCGAGAAAAAGGGCGTTTCTTCCTTCCATGACGGAGCCGTTGAGTAAAAGAGATTCGGCCTGCTGTCTTAGTCGCCGATACGCCTGATTATCAGATTCTTATCGATCACTTTATGTTGCAGACATGAAAAACACAACTGCCCTTGACCATTTATCTTTACTGCGTTCCTACATATTATACCTTTTATCCGTCATGTAATTGGACTGCTTTATTTCACTTGCCTTTTACTGATTCGAAAACAGTCACTAAAAGTAAAAACTTTACAAATGAAAATACTACTACCGTGTTTTGTTTTAAAAACCTTTATTGTGAAAATGTCAGTATACAAATACGGGCCTATAACCACGTGGGCCGGCCACGGAGCAAACTCAAATCGTATATGATGAGGAGACATTTACACTGTAGAAGAACGTAACGAGCGGGCCATTAGGTGACAAGAACAAAGGTGTCTAACAGTTGCGGAATCGGTGGACGTACATTTTGTAATTAAAATACGACAGGGCCACTTACAATAACATTTTCTAGATATACATTTGCGGGCAAAGAGTTACGAGTCCCATTTATACCGGCGCCATTTTGGGCGAGGCCGGGCAGGTCCAAGATATAGTCAAAATGTCTCCACCAACCATCGGCCAGACCAGAACCCCTTTCGGCCCTTTATGTTACAAGATGGTGTCTTCCATTCAGAAAATATTGGTGGCAGCATTTTGAAAGGAAACAGAAACAGCCGTTCTCCTAGTGAGTTTCACATTGTTACATTTAGGAAGAATGTTGAAGAGTAGTATGTGGAAAATCTGAAGCCATTTTTCTACAAACTCTCAATCAGACTTGGATGGAAAAAAAAACCTGAAGAATGTACAAACTGAAAACCAATTTTTGTCTGTATAGCACCAACAGTAACGCTTGAGTCAGCTTTGTGTCAAGCCGCCATTTTCATTCAATCAATAGCGTCCCCCTGCACACATTCAGGGACCTGGTCGTGTCTTCAGATGAAACGCATTGTAGGAAAAGAAGCAGAAAGGAAAAGGAAAAAAGTTCCGCCGGACCTAGTGAAGCTGCAGCAGGTGCAAATAAGCTTCAGACAGTCTTACAAGCACTGCTCAGAACTCTCAACTGAGGCACTCAACATCCAGGACTTGCCATTCGGATCTTGGCGCCTTGTATTTTTGTTTTGTTTTTGATGGAGGGGAAAGAACAAAAAACAGACATTGAAAAAGGCTCAACAGTGCAGGGCGCCTTGTGCTGGTTCCGACCTATTCACACATCGGTCCGCTACTGACATCACCTCATAAACCAACGGGGCACCCCACGCCGACTTTCGGCGCAGCATTGTAGGATGGCCACACCAGTGCGGCAATTTGCTGGACACCACCTCGGTGCCATCCAGATCTCGACGCGTTCATTCATTCAATAGCGTCCCCCTGCACACATTCAGGGACCTGGTCGTGTCTTCAGAAGAAACGCATTGTAGGAAAAGAAGCAGAAAGGAAAAGGCAACAAGTTCCGCCGGACCTAGTGAAGCTGCAGCAGGTGCAAATAAGCTTCAGACAGTTCTACAAGCACTGCTCAGAAATCTCAACTGAGGCACTCAACATCCAGGACTTGCCATTCGGATCTTGGCGCCTTGTGCTGGTTCCGACCTATTCACACATCAGTCCACTACTGACATCACCTCATAAGCCAACGGGGCACCCCACGCCGACTTCCGGCGCAGCATTGTAGGATGGCCACACCAGTGCAGCCACTTGCTGGACACCACCTCGGTGCCATCCGGATCTCAGCGCGTTCGAGTCACTGTGCCGGAAGAGTGACCGGAACTCAGCTGAACACGCCGTCTTTCGGCGCAGCATTGTAGGATGGCCACACCAGTACGGCAATTTGCTGGACACCACCTCGGCGCCATCCGGATCTCGGCGCGTTCGAGTCACTGTACCGCAACAGTGACCGCAATTCAGCTGGACACGCCGTCTTTCGGCGCAGCATTGTAGGATGGCCACACCAGTGCGGCAATTTGCTGGACACCACCTCGGTGCCATCCGGATCTCGGCGCGTTGTGCTGCCTTCGGCCTATTCGCACATCGGTCCGCTACTGACGCCGCCTCACGTGCCAACGGATTTTCTACGCTTTTTGTAGCCCTATGTCGCATAACAGGTCATGTGACTTGTTTATAAAACTTTTTATTGGTTCATTTTACTTTTGGTTTCCTAAAGATGGAAGGCTTGGTCATATGACCTAAAAATAACACTTTTCATTGGTTTAGAACATTTTTTTTTCCCAAACGATGAAAGCCCCACCTTGTTTCTGGATCATTCAGACTGAAGCTGGCGTCAGCATGAGAGCACCACCATCTCTTGGCTCCGTCGTGGTCATTCCGCGAGCAATCATGTCAGCCGCTCCCCACCGGAAGCCTGCGGGAGTCGGGGGCCCCCAAGACTTTTACACAATCTTCACGGCTGAGGGGACGCTTTTCGAGAATGGAGCCCAAGCCCTAGCAGGCAAGCGTCCGACTTCCAAGGTGTCCCAGGGCCATTTCAGTGGACCAGGCCCAAAACCGAAGAGCCGTCCGCCATTTTGACAGCCATGTGGCAGCCGCCTATCGCTGCACTGCAAGAGTGGGAGCAACTCCACAACATGGTGAGCGAGACGCTGTGGCCGCAAGAGCGAGCGCAACTCAGCTAGATGGCCGCCACCTGGGGAGGCCCGTTCACGCCGCCTCCCCCCCCCCCCCCCCCCCCGGGCCGCCGCACGCCAATTTTCGGAGCAGCATTGTAGGATACCAAAACCAGTGCGGCAGTTTACTGGACATCACCTGGGTGCCTGTCGTACATGTTGTGTCAGCCATGTGACACTGGACACAGACCGCTACTGACGAGGCCTCCCCCCGCACCACCCGGGACGCCCCACGCTGTTTTTCTGTGCTGCATTGTAGGATCCCTAAACCAGTGCGGCACCCAGGCGACATCACCTGGGTGCCGTCCAGAACTCTGCACGTTGTGCTGCCTTGGGACTATTCGCACAACAGACCGCTACTGACGAGGCCTCCCCCCGCCCCACCCGGGACGCCCCACGCCAATTTTCGGAGCAGCATTGTAGGATCCCTAAACCAGTGCGGCACCCAGGCGACATCACCTGGGTGCCGTCCAGAACTCTGCACGTTGTGCTGCCTTGGGACTATTCGCACAAAAGACAGCTTCTAACCATTGTTGCTTTTTGTGTTAATAAATGTTTAAATGTTTTTAGTTTTTGTTCTGTTCATTATCGTTAAAAGTTAATAAAGTTTTATAACCTTAATTTGTTGGAGTGTTATCTATTTTTTGAAAAATGGGTGAATGGGGCCTTGAATCGGGTTATTGTCATGTGTGGGCTTTGGAAGTGTGCTGCTGCAGGATCGGACATTTCAAACTCAAATGCACGTTCTTTTTCTTACCTTTCCGAAGCATGGAGCGCAATAGCAGGCAGAGAAAGGGTGATGCACGTGTTGAACACTACCTGACCTGGCAAGTTGCTGGCAGTGCCCCCCCGCCCGCTCCTGAAAGAGGGCACACACACACCGCCGCCCCGAGTACTTCACAAATCTTTAAAAGACCATGCGCTTGTTCATGAGGCTTAAATGGTTTATCACCTCTTCTAGAACCCCTACATCGACCCTCTGACGTTTCATGGAAAAATTACCATGTAACACAATACCAAGCCCTGTCAGCTGAAACCCCCAAGGAATCGTGGGGCATATTATCAAGGGGGTTTATCTCCGCTTTTTTGGCTTTAAAAACCATGAAAGCGGAGATAAAATTATTTCCCTATTATCAAACTGTCGCTAACACCAGTTAGTGACACCTAAAAGGAGATAGCGACCATCTTGGGCCCGGCTTTGCATGTCAGTGATACTTATCACTAATGACATGCAAAGTGGCGTGCCAAGATGTTAGCGACTGGAAACAGTCCCTAACATCGCTACCTTCTATTACCAACTTTTGGAGATATTCGCGCTAAGCGCGAATATCTCCAAAATCTAACACCTGCCCTGAGCAGTTCTTAGCCATGTTATCCAATGGGAGGTGGATAACATGGCTAAGAGCATTAGGTCGATAATACATGAATATCGCTGACTTTTCTGCGATAATAGCAAGGTTTATCTGCGATAAAAATCGCCGATGTGCGGCGATAATTTTTGTCTCTAAACAAGTTATAGACAAAAATTATCGCTAGTTGTTCGTAATATGCCCCCGGGTTTTTGCTTGCAGAAATCGGGAGGCGGGAGACTAGCACTGAAATCAGTACTCACACGCCTGAATCAGGAGGATTGGCATGTCTGAATTCTCTACAGCTGGGGCCATAAACTACATCCGCAGGGGTAGGTGATAGCCTGGGACCAGCCTGGCATCTAAAATGGCTGCCGTGCACGACAAAATTGTGGCATTCGAAAAAAGGCAAGATGGCGCAGCCGCTGGAAGAGATATATCAACATATATCAGCCTCCTCAGCCACCCTCAGGAAACATAGGGGATTAGGATATGTCTCCCGCACCCCCTTATACCTAGTACTTTAATTAACGAAGCACAAAATGGCGAATTCCCGTTTCGCTACCAGTTTGCGGCCCAGTTCGCGGCCCGTGAAGCGCTTCTACCGTGAAAAATCATTTTTTTTTTATTTTCCCCACGGGACCCTTTAATAACCCCAACAACATTCCTAGGGGGTCAAGAGGGGGATACCTTGCCCCCTTTCATTAAATTCCCCCTTAGTTTTTCACCTTTTCTTCTCTCTCGATCCTACCGAGAGACAAGATGGCGGCCGCTCCGGACTGTCACGCAGCAAAAAAAAAAAAAAAAGCTCACGCACAGCCGCTGGAAGAGATGTATCAACATATATCAGCCTCCTCACCCACCCTCAGGAAACATAGGGGATTAGGATACGTCTCCCGCACCCACTTATAACTAGTAATTTAATTTACGAAGCACAAAATGGCGAATTCCCGTTTCGCTACCAGTTCGCGGCCGCGCTTCTACCGTGAAAAATCATTTTTTTTTTATTTTCCCCACGGGACCCTTTAATAACCCCAACAACATTCCTAGGGGGTCAAGAGGGGGATACCTTGCCCCCTTTCATTAAATTCCCCCTTCGTTTTCCACCTCTTCTTCTCTCTCGATCCTACCGAGAGACAAGATGGCGTCCGCTCCGGACTGTTTAGAATGTTGACAGACACCGGAGAGCCAATCAGCTTTCTGCGCGCAAAGTTCCGATAAGCGAAAAGTAAGCGGACCGGATCGCTGCCCAGAGCGCTGTTACAGATATATATCTTGGTTTGAACGTTAATTTCTCAAAAACTACTGGAGCACATATATTGAGACCTAGCAAAGGCACATCGGGCTAACAGTCCCTACAATTTTGCCAAGTTTCGTGCAAATCCATTCAGCCGTTCGAGCTAAAAGTGAGTCCAACCGCCCTATGGAAAAATGAATGGGAAAAACGCGTTTTGGGACCCCCCTTTTTTCTCAGCCCCCCCTTGACGAAACCCCACCAAATTTTCAGGGGCTGCTCAGAAACAAAATGTGCCATTTTCCTGAAAATTTCAGCCGATTCCGTCCACAAACGCCAAAGTTATTAGACATAGAATTTTCAAAAGTCCCATAGGGAAAAAATTCTAACTATATATACCTACTGGCGATAGCCAGTAGGTAATATCTATATATATATATATATATATAGATATATATATATATATATACATACATACATACATATGGGCAGGTGTTTTAAATTGGACATTAACAGCGCAGGTTTTCATTTCTGCAATCTGCCACTGAAGAAAGGACTTCTATATCCTGAAACGCGTCTGGCAAAGAAATAAAACGAAGAAGCCTGGAGCTTTGTGCAATGACTGCTGGCAAGTGTTTGATTTATTAAATGAACTTTACCAAGCTTCCTGTGGCCTTCCTTTCAGTGCTTCCTGGAGTGTTTGATGTTTGGGGCTTTGCACGCCTTACGAGGAAGGCTCACTGCGTTCTGCGGGTCTGTTCAGGCTTCCACTGTGAGCCCAGAAATACCAGGAGGAAGCAGTACAGGCTGCATTTCAGGGCTGCAGCTTATACTAAGTTCGAAATTGGACACTGTAAAGCAGACCAGTCACAGCACTTAGCACAGTGCATCAGTCCACTTGGAAGTTATTTTTGCTTTATCTAAGGAGTGAACAGCGCACCCACTTGGGATTAATTGCCTACAAACACCATGATGCAGTGGGAGTGCAACGCCCACATGGCAGGTGTTTTAAATTGGACATTACCAGCGCAGGTTTTCATTTCTGCAATCTGCCACTGAAGAAAGGACTTCTATATCCTGAAACGCATCTGGCAAAGAAATAAAACGAAGAAGCCTGGAGCTTTGTGCAATGACTGCTGGCAAGTGTTTGATTTATTAAATGAACTTTACCAAGCTTCCTGGGGCCTTCCTTTCAGTGCTTCCTGGAGTGTTTGATATATATATATATATATATATATATTCAGGAGAAAAAACCTGAAATACATATTAGAGAAGGCATAAACTGCCTAACCAAAATTCTACATAGGAATGCATGGGGAAGGAAAAGTCCATATGCAGCCTATCCTTGTCATTATGTTGGTCCAAACTACAGCCAATCAGGCGACAGCAGCCCTCTAGAACCTTCTCCTCAGAGCTCAGCACCTCAGATTTTTGTAGCACAAGAGAGACCAGAAGAGTCTATGAGGAGTAGAGAGCCTCTGAGGGGAGGAGGGAGGGTCGCATGTGAATCTATGAAAGACCCCAATACTGGAGAACCACCTGTTTACAGGTAAGTAACAATTGTTCTTCTCCAGTACTGGGGTGTCTTTCATAGATTCACATGCTTGAATATAGAATAGATAGCAGTCAGTACCAAGGAAAAAAGTTTCCATAAACAATGCATAATAAAGACTGAAAATGTATGTGTATGAAGCACAAATATATATATATATATATATATATATATATATCAATATCAAACAGTCAATAAGTATATGGAAACTAATAGGAGGAGGGTAGAACAGAGGCTCACCTTATTGAAAAAGATTACGAAGCACAGCTTGTCCTACTGCAGTATCCCCTTCATTCATAGCACCCAGACAGTAGTGTTTCGTGAACGTGTGCCTGCTGAACCACTTGGCTGCTCTGCAAATCTGATGCAGCGGGACACCGGCAAAAAGTGCAGTAGAGGACGCCATGGATCTGGTTGAATGGGCCCTTATATTATAGTTTGGTGACTGGTCGTCCCTTGTGAAAACGGCCATAGGTGACGAAGAGTTGGTCAGATTTGCGGAACTGGGCCGTTCTGCTGATGTAGAACTTCAAGCACCGCTTAATATCTAAGGAATGCAAGCGTTGTTCCGCGGGAGACTGCGGATTAGCAAAGAAAGACTTCAGAATAACAGGCTCATTGATGTGGAAATCCGAAGGTACTTTAGGAAGAAAGGTTGGGTTTGTGCTAGCAGTACACATTCCGGCTGAAACTGAAGAAATGGTGGTTTGATCGTGAATGCATGAATGTCACTCACTCAATGCAAAGACGTCAATGCAAGAAGTGCAACCTTCCAAGTGATGTACTTGAGGTCAGCTCTATGTATTGGCTCAAATGGTGCATTCAGTAACTGTGTTAAAACAATGTTGAGGAGCCACGCAGGAGGAGGGTGCCGAACTGGTGGAAATTTACGAAAGAGTCCCTTAAAAAATTGGCGTATTATCCTAGAGGAACATAGGGAGGTGGAGCCATTGTGGCGGAAGCGTGAAATTGCCGCCAGAAAAGTACATGAGACAATCCTGACTGAGCTAAATGAAAGAAGAAAGGGAGGAGCTGAGCGGGCGTTGAACGCAAAGGATGCACACGGGCAGCCGCACACCAATGGCAGAAACGTTTCCATTTCAACTTGTAAGTCTTTATAGTTGAAGGAGCCCTGGCTTGAGCAAGGATCTCTCGACATTCTTGAGGAATGGTTAGATGTGCAAATTCACAGTGTTCAGGTTCCAGGCGGATAAGCTCAGAGAAGAGGGTGGTAGATGAGACCCCTGTCCATGGAAAGAAGATCCATCCCAGGATGAAGAAGGATGGGCTCTCATTGTGACAGAAGGAGCAACTCCGAGAACCATGCTTGTCGTGGCCACCTGGGAGCAAGGGGAAGGATGTGGCAGGGTTCTCTCCGTATCAGCCAAAGCACTCGCGGCACCAGAGGGATTGAAGGAAAGGCGTACGCAAACAGATTCAAACAGATCCAACCAGTTCATCAAAAGGGCATTGCCCTGAGACCCCATTGTGGGGATGCCAACTTGCGTAAGCTGGGCATTTGCGGTTCTCTGGCGTTGCAAAGAGATCCAGTGCCGGGCGACCCCATCGACGAAAGATCATGTCGAGTGTCGGTTGATGTAGTTCCCACTCGTGGGTTGATGATCGGGATCTGCTTAGGGAATCCACCAGGAGGTTGGACAACCCCGGGAGATGAACTGCGTTGATCGTGATTTGGTGATTGAGTGACCAGTCCCAAATTGCCTGTGCCAGGCGAGAGAGCACCGGAGATTTCGTTCCGCCCTGCTTGTTTATGTAGTGCATGCAGGTTGTGTTGTCTGTTTGTATGAGGACAGACTCTCCTTGCAGCACGGGTTGAAACGACTTCAGCGCTAGGAAAATAGCCATGAGCTCCAATTTGTTGATGTGCCAGGCTTTCTGATGTAGAGTCCATTTTCCTTTTATAGACAGGTCCTGGAGGTGCGTCCCCATCCCTCCAGAGACGCATCCGAGGTTAGTGTAAGATCTGGGGTGTTTTATAGGAATGACATCCCCGCTGCAAGATGCAAATGGCTGTGTCCACCATTTGAGCGCTGCTCTCATGCGAGTCGTGACACAAATCAGATCGTTGAAGGATCCGGTGACCTGACGCCACTGTCCGTCTAATTCCTCTTGAATAGTACGTGTCCGTAGTCTGCAATGTGGGATGAGAGCGATGCACGACGAAGCCATCCCCAGAAAGGACTTCAACAGTCGAACTGAAATGTACTGTTTTGACAGTAGAAGAAACACTAGACGAAGGATCCTCTGTTGACGTTCCAGGGAGACGAACGCCTTTGCCAGCGTGGTGTCTAGTGTGGCCCCTAGGAAATCCTTGCAAGTTGCAGGGTGCAATTGGGACTTTTCCAGGTTGATGGACAGACCTAAGGAACGAAACACCCTCTGACAAATGGAGGTATGGTGCAACAGTTGTGAGCGGGACTGCGACTTTAGGAGGCAATCGTCGAGATATGGGAATATCTGGACACCTTGGAGGCGAAGAAAGGCCATGACCGGAGCCAATATCTTGGTAAAGACTCGAGGGGCGGAACGGAGGCCAAATGGCAGGACCTTGAACTGGAAATGCTGTTGCCCCACTTTGAATCGTAGAAACTTCCGATGACCTGGGAGTATTGGGACATGAAAGTAGGAGTCTCGGAGGTCGATAGTCGCCATGAAATCTCCGACTGAGAACAAACGCAAGATTTCTGTAAGCGTCAACATGCGGAAGGATTGATTCTTGAGATATTGATTGAGCGCGCTCAAGTCCAAAATGGGTCTCCATTCCCCGTTCTTCTTGACAATTAGGAAATAACGGGAATAGAACCCCTTCCCTCTCTGAGACCTTGGTACCACTTCTACCGCACCCTTCTGAATCAGAAGGCGAACCTGATGAAAGAGTTCTTTGAGGTGCGGAGGTGGAGGCCCGGAAGGTGGCGACGGAGGAGGTATTTCGATTAATTCCAATGCATGGCCTTTGTCTACAATGTCGAGCACCCAACGGTCCGTGGTGATGGAGGACCATTGAGAACCAAACAGAGAGATTCGACCTCCAATTTGCAGAGTTAAAGGCAAGCCATTGACGTTTGTTGGAAGTTCCCCTGTAAGTGGACTTTCCTCTTTAGGTTTTGGCAGGCTGTTGACGGTTTCCGGAGGAACGCTGGTTGCTTTGGTTATAGGAGCGATATTGATTGCTTCCTCCTCGAAAATTGGAATTAGTGCCTCGTCCTCAGCACTCCGAAAGGGCTGTTTCTTAAATTGAAGAGTACCTAAGGCATGTGCAGTGTCCGTGTCCTTCTTTATAGATGTCAACGCTTCGTCAATGTGTGCTCCGAAGAGTGATTCGCCATCATAAGGCATATCAAGAATTCTTGCTTGAACCTCCTGACGGAAAGAGGTTGAGCGCAACCAACCTTGCCGACGTAGGACAGCCGCTCCAGCGAGTTGTCGAAATCCAGTGCAGGCCACATCCACTGCACAATCAATCAATTCCTTGGATGTTCTTTCACCTTCATGAAAAAGCTGTAGCGCTTCTGCCTTGGAAGCATCCGGAAGTAACGCCACATAGGCGGACATATCTGCCCAAACTTGACGGTCATATCGACCCAAAATGGTCATAGCGTTAGCCACTCGCACAGTAGTGGAAGACATTGATGAAAATTTGCGACCTATAGCATCAAGGCCTGGGCCCTCACGGTCTAGGGGAGCCGTGATAGTAGATGCAGGATTCCACGATCCTCTCTGAGCTGCCTGCGGAACGACAGAATCAGGCTTCGGCTGGCCCGTAAGGCATGCTGGAGATCCCATCGGCGCCTTATATTTCTTCTCTAACCTCGGCAATTGTGCAGGTAAAGAGTTTGGAGTCTTCATGAGTTTCACTCCTTCAGCCCAGATGAAATCTATGATTGGAACAGTATGAATCTGTTTAAATGGTTAGTTCTTAAAATCATATAGGAAACAATCTTCCTCTCTTTGGACTCGTGGCAACTTGAAATGCTGTGCTGCTCTGTCCATCAATTGATGGAAGCTTGCAATATCCACCGGAGGAGAATCTCCTGGCGTCACCTGAGATGGGGATGGTGTCTGTGCCCGATAGTCATCCCACTCCGCCATCTGATCACCATCCACATCTGTAACTTCACCATCCTCTCGCTCAGGAGGGTTCTCGTCATCATCATCAGGATACAAAGTTGCGTGAACCTGAATTGAAGTGTGTCTTTGACTGATAGCAGGCAGTGAAGGTTCTGGAGGAGCGGTAGACGGCTCCGTAATCGGGGTCAAAACAGATGGGACAGTAGACACTTGAGGTGATGGAGGGAAACGGAGATTATAGTCATCCAACATATTTTGGAGGCTTGAAATCATTGAGAATGGCAACATCGCAGCTGGCATTTGAGTCTGAACCTCATCAAGATGGCCATACTGTTCCTCCTCATCATTACTGAAGTCCTGACACTTTATAATTAAATCTGATGGACTTTGAGCCCCTGTAAAAGTTTCATGCGCCTGCCCTTCAGACTCCTGATCTGAGTCTGTAGCGAACAAAGGAGAGGGTGGAAGAGCCATTCCCCTATCTGGTAAAGTTGCGATCTGGTCCGATTTGCTGGAAGGCAGCGGCAACAAGGGTAATGAGGCAAATGAAGACGGTGTCATTGTGACTACATCTTGCGGTTTTGACGTCGACGACAATCCTTCCGTCGACGGAGCCTTCGGAGGCATAGACGGTGCATGGTCTTTGCGGTCTTCTTCGTCGAAATCGCCATTGAAACCGTCGGCGATGAAGACATCGTCGACGGGGACATCGTCGATAGCAGTGGAGCAGTCGACGTACCCTTCATTGACGTCGATGTCGACGGAGCCTTCTGTTTTATCTTCTTCGTCGACGGGAAGGCCGTCGACGGGGCAGTCGTCAACCGAGCAGTCGCCGACGGGACAACTGTCGATGGGACAGACTATGACGTAACACTCGTCGACGGGACACCCGTCGACGGAACACCCGTCGTCGAAGGCGTCGACAAATTCAACATCTTCAAACCTTTCGTCGACGACGACCGGACTGTCGACGACAGAGGTTTCTTAGTCGACGACGACGAAATTGGGATGATTGATGATACAGTCTTAGAGCTGAGAATTACTCTCATCGACGACGAAGACGTCGAGGAAGGGGCTGTCGACGATCCAGATGCAAGCGTCATCGTTACCGTCGTCGTCGACTTTGAATCTCGTCAACGGAACTGTAGACGACACCGTCGTCAACGGAAAATCAGTTTCCTTCACAGAAAAACTGTAAGCAGATGCAGAAGGAGCCTGAGAGCCAGGTCTCGTGGGCCCAGAAGTGGTAGGAAGTGGTGAAGACACCGCAGGGGTCAAGGAGAGAGACATCCTCTTCTTTTTCAAAAATGGAGAAGGCACCTCCTGCACACTACCACGCTTAGAAGCTGCTTTAGAATGGCCGGAAATCAGACTTTCAGCATCAGAAAGTACATTGTCTTTATCCTTTAGCCTCTGAAGCCAGAGTAGTAAACGGCCTTCTCTGTCTTTTAAAGTCTTTGTGGAGAATGTTCTACAGAACTTACAGCTCCCTACCTCATGGTCAGGGTAAAGACAGTAAATACACTTACTGTGTGGGTCCTCAGAAGAAAGTCTTAGCTTTCCACAGGATGAACAAGCTTTGAAAAGAGACTTCTTACTTGTAGACATGTTGAGAAACAGGAAAAAACCTGAAGAGATGAGAAAACTGAGCAGAGCTCAGGGAGACTCCCTTACACACGAAGTGCGGTAGAAAATCTGAGGTGCTGAGCTCTGAGGAGAAGGTTCTAGAGGGCTGCTGTCGCCTGATTGGCTGC
Source organism: Lissotriton vulgaris (assembly GCF_964263255.1). Taxonomy (NCBI): domain Eukaryota; kingdom Metazoa; phylum Chordata; class Amphibia; order Caudata; family Salamandridae; genus Lissotriton; species Lissotriton vulgaris. The sequence continues at coordinate 1,475,937,784 of NC_141691.1, forward strand.
AGTTTGGACCAACATAATGACAAGGATAGGCTGCATATGGTCTTTTCCTTCCCCATGCATTCCTATGTAGAATTTTGGTTAGGCAGTTTATGCCTTCTCTAATATGTATTTCAGGTTTTTTCTCCTGATTATATATATATATATATATATATATATATTTAGTATTTATTGCTATTTTATTTACCGTGGGACTCCCACTCCGACGACGGGGAATATTCAAGCATGTGAATCTATGAAAGACACCCCAATACTGGAGGAAAGCCTCCCTGCTCATCCACTGGGTGTTAGGTGGCATCATCAGAAAAATTGCTCCACAGGTGCGGAGTCCCCCAGCTGTTTCCCTGTCCCGATCATCAGACCCAAGATTTTATCCCCAGGAACCGCAGTCACCTCAGAACTGCTCAGAGTGCGACAAGGGGAGAGCCAGAAATTGATGTTTTCCAGCATTAGATCTGGCCACCCAGCTCACAACAGGCCCCCTCGCAGAGCCAGTCAGCCACTTCACCCGCTGGCCTGCACTGTCAGTCCTCTCTGTGAATACGTAGGCATATTGGGTGAGAGGGAAGGGGGGGGGGGGCGATATCTCCACCAACTTATATCCAGTGTGCAGTCCAGCTATTGCCCATCTGCTGCCATTGGACCTGTAGTACTTGTGGGACACCCCCGCGCCGCACGGCCACTTGTGGGACACCCCGCGCCGCACGGCCACCAGCTGCTGCGTGTGCCCCTTGCCCTGCTGCCTCGCTGCCGCTGACCACGCCCCCCCGGCGTGCTCCGTGATCGGCTGCCGGCTCTCCTGTTACTGCTGCTAGGTTGTCTTTGCCCTGTTTTTTACCCCCATTTGTGCCTGTTTGTAATTATTTTGCTGTACCTGTGTCTACGTGTTCCTTCCTGGTTGTCCGCCTACCTCGCCGCCCTCCGCTCTCCCTTCCCGCCACCGCCGCTTGTCCCCGCCCCTTTTTTCTCTTCTGTACCCTCCCCGCTCCCGCCTCCCAGCTGCTCCGCCCACCCGCGCACTTCGCCTTAAATGGCGACCGTGCGAACGCGCAGCGGTCACGCGCAGCGGGCGCGCCGATTGTGCGCCGAAGGCGCGCCAAAGGTAAGCCCGTCTGCGCCCGTCCGCGACCGGATCGCGACCAGCGCCAGGACCCCTGGCCCACGAGGACCCCGACCGACCCGCCTGACGTACTCCGCCGCCACCCTCATCGCACTCAACACTGGCCGACTCCCAGAATGCCGCCACTCCACGTCGCACCCACGGACCTTTCAGCTGCCACGCCTGCAAGTTCACCTGCATCCGGACCTGCCTCGCACCAGCACCCGCCAAGTCGAACACCAGCAGCACCCACCTCAATTGCATCCTGCTCAACACCCGCTCCGTCCACAGACACGCCATCGAACTCTGGAACCTCCTAGACGCCACAGCCCCTGGCGTTGCCTTCCTCACGGAGACCTGGATGAACGCCTCTTCAGCTCCCGACATCGCCATCGCTATCCCAGAGGGCTACAAGATCGTCCGGAGGGATCGCAACGCCAACCAGATGGGAGGAGGCATCGCCATCATCCACAGGAACACCATCCGTCTCACGACCAGCACCGACAACACCCTGACCAGCGCCGAACACCTGCATTTCCAGATCCACACCAACCCGAACACCACCCTCAGAGGCACCCTGATCTACCGACCCCCTGGACCACGCACACAATTCAGCGAGGACATCGCCGACTTAGTCAGCCCGCATGCCCTCCCCTCCGCTGACTACATCCTCCTGGGGGACCTCAACTTCCACCTGGAGAACAACAACGACCGCAACACCAGCACCCTGCTCGACAACCTCGCCAATCTTGGACTCAAGCAACTGGTGTCCACCCCCACCCACCTCGCCGGACACACACTCGACGCAGTCTTCTCTTCCAGCACAGACATCGACTTCAGCCACGCCACAGAGCTTTAATGGACGGACCACAGCTGCGTCCACTTCACCTTCAAGAGAACGACGACCCACCACCACCAGCAACAGGACGCCCGCAGAAGCTGGAACAAGATCACAGCAGACCAGCTCGCCACCTCCCTGAGCCAGCACCCTCCTGCCAGCTCAGCGAACCCCAGCCAGGCCGCCGACAACCTCACCAAGTGGATCAGCAACTGCGCGGACGAACTCGCCCCTCTGAGGACCCCGCCCAGCAGACCCGGCAGCAAGAAAGCCCCGTGGTTCACCGAAGAACTCAAGAGCTCCAAGAAGAACTGCCGAGCCCTCGAGAAAGTCTGGAGAAGGGAACCTACACCGGACAACAGGACCTCCTTCAAGCTTGCCACCCGGAAGCACCACCAGCTGATCCGCGCCGCCAAGAAAACAGCATTCAAGGACCGCTTGGACAACAACGCACACAACTGCAAGGAACTCTTCAACATCGTGAAAGAGCTTTCCAACCCCAGCGCAGGAAACAACGACATCACCCCATCGCAAGACCTCTGCAACTCCCTCGCTTCATACTTCCACAACAAGATCGCGGACATACACAACAGCTTCAACAACCAACCAACGCACACCATGACCGAACAACCACCCCCCACCACCACCCTCCACGCCTGGACCCCGATCAGCACCGAAGACACCATCCGCACGATGAACTCCATCCACTCCGGATCACCGACCGACCCCTGCCCTCACCACGTCTTCAACAAGGCCGACGCTGTCATCGCACCCCACCTGCGAGACATCATCAACACATCCTTCGACACCGCCACCTTCCCTGAGAGCTGGAAACACGCCGAACTCAGCGCTCTACTCAAGAAACCAACAGCGGACCCCACCGAACTCAAGAACTACCGCCCCATCTCGCTCCTCCCGTTTCCTGCGAAAGTCATCGAGAAGACCGTCAACAAGCAGATGGCCGCCTTCCTCGAGACGAACGGATCCCTCGACCCCTCACAGTCCGGCTTCCGAGCCAATCACAGCACCGAGACCGCCCTCATCGCCGCCACCGATGACATCCGAGCCCTGATGGACAATGGAGAAACAGCAGCCCTCATCCTCCTAGACCTCTCCGCGGCATTCGACACGGTCTGCCACCGCACCCTAGTACAGCGCCTCAGCAACATCGGAATCCAGGACAAGGCGCTGGAATGGATCATCTCCTTCCTCGACGGAAGAACACAGAGAGTCCGCCTACCACCGTACAAGTCAGAGGCCTCCGAAGTCATCTGCGGCGTCCCTCAAGGATCATCTCTGAGCCCCACCCTCTTCAACGTCTACATGAGCCCCCTCGCGGCCATCGTACGCAAACACAACCTCAGTATAATCTCCTACGCCGACGACACCCAGCTGATCCTCTCCCTGACCAACGACCCCGCCTCTGCCAGAGCCAACCTGCACGAAGGGATGAAAGAGGTAGCCGAGTGGATGACGACCAGCCGCCTGAAACTGAACTCTGACAAGACGGAGGTCCTCATCCTGGGCTCTTCACCCTCCGCCTGGGACGACTCCTGGTGGCCTCCCGCCCTGGGCACCGCACCCAAACCGACAGACCATGCACGCAACCTGGGCTTCATCCTGGACTCCGCCCTCTCCATGACCAGGCAAGTCAACAACGTCTCCTCGGCGTGCTTCAACATCCTACGCATGCTACGGAAGATCTTCTGGTGGATCCCCACCGAGACCAGGAAGACCGTCACCCAGGCCCTCGTCACCAGCCGTCTGGACTACGGCAACGCCCTCTACGCCGGTACCACCGCCAAGATCCAGAAGAGACTCCAGCGGATCCAGAACGCCTCAGCCAGACTCATCCTCGACATCCCACGAACCAGCCACATCACCGGACACCTGAGAGACCTTCACTGGCTCCCCGTCAACAAAAGAATCACCTTCCGCCTCCTCACCCACACACACAAAGCCCTACACGACCAAGGCCCGAGCTACCTCAACAGCCGGATCAACTTCTACGCTCCCAAACGCCACCTCCGATCAGCCAACCACGCCCTCGCCGCCGTCCCCCGCATCCGAAGAGCGACTACAGGAGGAAGGTCCTTCTCCTACCTGGCCGCCAAGACCTGGAACTCCCTCCCGACGACCTGCGCCTGACCCAAGACCACCTCTCCTTCAGGAAGAAGCTGAAGACCTGGCTGTTCGAGCAGTAGCGGCGCCACCCCCCCCCCCCAGCGCCTTGAGACCCTACGGGTATGTAGCGCGCTCTATAAGTGTCATTGATTGATTGATTGATAGTAGATCTCCAAGGCTTATCACTGCTCCTCTAAGCTTCCTGGGTCCCTGTAGTCCCCTCTCTGCCCAACAGGAATTTTAGCTGCTGTGTAGTTCTGACATACTCTGGTGCCCTGACTCTTAGTGTTGGGCAGGAGGCAGTGGCATATCTCATTACTCGGTGTTCTGAGATTTCTAAGCTCTCTAGCAGCAGTACTGAGCAATAAGAAAATGGGGCACAGGGCTCTGATCCTGCCTCATGAATGGTCATGTAAGCGAATAGACAGGAGACGCTCACAAAACTCAGGAAAACTGTAACTGCCCCCCAGCCTTACAGAATAACAGTCATCATAAATTGGCTAAAAATATTTTGTGTCTGAAGGGGTATTAAAATATTTTAAAACATTTGTGATTAACATTACTCTACACAGTAGAGTTGGGACTTGTCCTAGCTAAAGAAAAAAGCTTTTTTTTTAATGGTGGGAAAATAGTCAATTTTTCAACATAATGTCCACTTGAGAAGACTAAAGAGCTATATAGGTTACAGACAGTTAAAACAAAGTTGGTTACACAAGATGACATAGCCTATCATTCTCTAAAGGTTTTCATTATCTTTATTTGTTTCATTTTTCCATTCAGCCCTATTTTAGATGGTTCTTCTTTCGAACTTATGCCAAACTATACATACAAGGGGCAGGCCAAACAAATTAAAAGTTATACAAACCTTTATCACAGGAAAAGCACAACTTTAGCCCATACCGCCACCCGAGAACTCAGCACCAGTTTGTCGTGGGAAAAAGTGGCATAGGGTGGTTACACCATCAGTAACTTAAGTTCACTCATGTGGTGAGGTGAAGTAAATGTAATAAGAAAAGAATCTATACAGTCAGGAGATATAAGGAGCAGCTATGCATCAGCTTAAAAGGCGTACAGATAAGAAGATTCAAGTTCAAATTATAGTCCCACTGTGGCATTACGAATGGCTTGGGAGGAAACAAATGTCAAACCTTTTATAACCTTTCTCACAACAGGTAATTTACACAAGGACGGTTGATCCGGCAAATATAAAAAAGCTGAAAGGGCTCACAAATTAATTTTAATAGTGCCCACTGCAAGGCCCTGCTGAGACAAAGATAAAACAAGCAAAAGATCAACCGAAAACTTAGCTTGTAACAGGTCAGCTGGCCAGATACCACACCAGGGCACATACTTGTCCCAGAGCTCCGCATAAATGGGTTTTGTGGAAGGACATCTGGTGGTGAAGATGAAATAAAACACCTCTCGCAGTTGATCAAAAACAGTCAGCTTTAGCCTCTCAATCTCCAAGCATTAAGATGTAGATTGTGCAGATTCAAGAGAATGACCCTACCCTGCTGGTGCAACGGAAGATTCTCCGGAAGTGGTAACGTGATTGGAGGACAGATGCTCAAGCCAACAGTTCTGGGAACGACACACTTCTAACCCAAGCCAATGCAACCAGCAAGACTTGAGCAAGCTTGTTCTTGATCTTTTTCAGATTTCGGTGAAGGTGAAGCAGGGGCAGCATGAAGTCTTGTCTTCCATTCTAATCTATGGAAAGCAACGCCTAGTAAATGCAGAAACTCCAACATACCAAACTTAACGCTACACACTCTTGCAGTTTAAGAGGTCTAAACAGTTTGTACAACCTCAGGATGTAGACATAATTTGTGATCTGCAAGTCACTGCATAGTTAGATACTTGTTTTCTTTAGGAGGAGACATCATTCGCTGGATTAAGCTTCAAAGTCATCAGAAGGCAGACAAAATTGGGAGCAGGGTTCCGGATTCACGTTGGAAAGAAAGGAACGGACATGAGAACATAGTGGCGTTTATATGTGGCACTGTTCTGTCACTGCAGAAGCAGTAGTGAACCAACACAAAGTAGCACGGTGCATCTAATGGAGCACAGGAGCATTCCTGGAGAAATGTTTCTGGATCCAGTCTGGCGCCTGAGGACTATTTTAACGTCAAGGAATCTGCAGTTATAAAAATCCGTCAGGATCATCATTTAGGAGAGACCAGCAAAGTCACAGCTTGAAATGCACTGAAAGATGTCAGTAAATTCTGGTTCACTGCAGAGATGGCAAGTATGAAGAACATCTTAGAGGGTGTTAATAAAAAAGCTTCAGGTTGACCTGAAATAGGCTGAGAAACAACACACCCAAACCCAAACTCAGAATATGTTACAAAAGCATAGATCCGAGGTGGAAGATGCAGCTGCTTAAACTTAAGGTAGAGCATGCCCCAGCTAGGTTAAATACAAATTATTTAAGTGTGGTAACCGGCAATTAGCTGAAAAATGTAAAGCATGTCTAACTAATTTAGCAAAGTGCTAAAAACTAGAAGAATATCAAGAAAAAACACAAACAATTTACCAGCTTCTACCCGATAACTTCACAAGGATGACTAGAAAGACAGTGGGCAAGATAAGAGGAGTCATGCTTTCACTAGTAAAAGTTTAGCTTGCTGTATAAGAAAGGAAGTAATAGGTGATTTGTTAAAGAGCCTGAAAATCCGAGCAAGTAGGAGAGATGCACTAATGCCACAATCACTCGGACCGCATCCCATTCAATGCCAAGGTCTGAGATTAGTTAAAGCATTCCTTCGATTACCTTGTTTTTGATGTCCTAAGTATGGCGGATATGTCCAGATGTAGGTCCTTTGCACACTGTGCCACTTGAACAAAGTTATACCTGGCTGAAGAGCTCTAATTAGGACGAAACTGGTTTGGGTTACTTGTATTCCGGTTCAGGGAGAACCTGGCCTGGCATTTTAGGATGGACTGTTCCAACTGTAACAGGGTCAAGGCTGAATTGCATATGACTGGGTCCAGACAAAGGTGTCACAGTGGGTAAAAAATGATGGATTGGGATATGTCCCAAAGCAATTGCCAGTGGCTGTGATTAATTCAAGTATTCCATCTATCACCTTGTTTTTCATGCCATAGGAGAAAATTGAGCCATAGTATGTGAAGGAAAAACTGATGTGTTAGTAGGTAGAGAAAAGATAAACAATACGTAATATATATACCTGCAAAACTCTACCAGGTTGATAAAGGCTGTGAAATCTTTTGGCTTAGAAGGCTGCAGGTTAGCTACAGGATCTGAAGTAGGAATCACCAAAGCACTGACATCAACATCATCCTATAAAAAAACAGGCAAGGAGACCATTATCATGCACATCCCAGTTAGAAAACAGTCGCATATAAGGTTGACCATCAGTTTTCAAGAAGGACTGGATTTTCTTTCACGGTGCAGTTAGTAATCACAGGCACATGATGCATAGCTAAATGTATTGCTAATGTTTTGCAGAATAAGTCATCTTTTAAAGCAGCTGCACAAAAAGTCATGTCAGTTGATAAGAGTGCTACTTAGCCCTGTGAAATGTACCCAGAACTTGTGGAAAATGTTTAAAACAAGAGCATTCAAAAGTTTGCGTGTGGCTCTCCACACTCTCTGGGAATCTGCCACTTAAGTGTCTCAAGCAGATCATCAATCAATTCTACATAAACCTCTGGGCAGTTGAATATCATGTTATCCGAGTCAAAGACATGCACATGGAAGACAGAGTTTAGATCAAGTTCTAGTGACTAGAGGAGATTAGGACTAAAAGTAAAACAGGCCCTCATTCTTACTTTTCTGTCCAGTCATATCAATTTGTAAGGGTTTAGACAACTAAAAAGGATAAAGCTACCAGTGGAAAGCAGCAATGATTACCAGTATGAAACTATTTCAGCCTTGGAAAATATTTCTAAAAGTATTTCTTAATGTGGCAGTAACTAAAATAGCTTACTTCCAGATAATCCTGATGATCACGTTACAGTAAAGCAACAGCATTTCCTCTTGCTCTGGAGGAGTAGGCATGATGAAGCCTTATGAAATGAAGTCTTCTTGGATGAAGTAGCATTTGAAAATTCAAGTATCTACTGAAGATTTTCAGAAAGGTCTGGTCAAAGTTTGAATGGGTCTTTTTTGCCTATATGGTCTAAGGTCTAGGGATATGGATAGTGACAAGGACTTAAAATGTAGCTGAACATCTGTGGATGAATTCTAACTAAACAACACCGTCTGTAAGCCAAATCACAAGCATGTATGTTTGTAGCATAAACCTAGCTGTAGAGGAACAAAGCCATGCCTGTTCCAATGTCTGGCAGAGGAACTATCAATGACAAGGCTGGATTTTCCAGGTAACCAGTTTGAGGTCACTATTTAGAAACACTAAAGCCGCAATAATAGCTTAGCAAGGATGCAATGGCTCAAGTGCAAGCAGGTAAAATTGCCCATTTGACTGCTATTGGGTGGTAAAATACAATTGTCAGGGTTCAATGGGCCCATGAGGGCTTTGGGCCCTGGTGCCAAATTCCACCAATGGTAGCTACGCTACTGAGTCATGGACAGAAAAGAAAACACAGACATTATGTCTCTTTATTAACTTGCCAGAGGGACACAGACAAGCTCTGCAGCTTTTTCTTTGCTTTCCCTGTTTTGTTACTCCGTTGTGGCCATCGCAAGCCTTAAATACTTGTGGAAAGAGTTTAAGGAAAGCATTAATCTCTAAAGAGAAGTACAGTGAGGTGAGCCAATATGATAACCTCAAGACTCCCCATCTGTAAGGTGACTTTAAAAGCACTTAAAAGTGCTCCTCGAAAGTCTTAACCTAAGTGTATGACTTTGCATTCATCTGCAAAAAGCCTTCAACAGGTATCCCCAAGGGAGCTGTGATCAGGGTCATTCAGCACATGTAGCACAGAGGAAATAAGTGGAAGTGTTGATCAGCAAAAACATTCAGATAAAGTCCCCATGGCCTTATTTGACATTTCAGGAAATTAATTTAATATGCTACAAGGTAGGATGGGTCCAGCCGGGATTGTTAGACCTAAGGGTATTGACTTCTGACAGATGGAAAGAAAAGGTCTGCAACTGGATATTGATGGTTGCCTTGCACCTGCATCTTGTTTGCGTCTCCCATTTTATGTTGGTCTTTTTATCACTAGTTGGCTCAGTTCCGGCCGGCACTGATCGGGGATGGCAAAATGGGGAGGCAGTGGTGCGGGGGGGGGGAAGGAGGTCGGTAAATAAAAAAATATAAACTTACCTCCTGTCCACGTAGCCACGTCATTCTCATTGCGTTTCTCTACTCCTTCCTCAGCCGTGACAGGAAGGACACCGGACACACCCAGGCCCCTCTGAGCCAATCACAGCCCTGCAATGCTGTGTTTGGTCTGAGAGCCATAGTTCGGTGCTCTGATGGGGAAGGGGGCCTGGGCATGTTCTCCATCCAGGCTATAATGCAGCCTGGGTGGAGCGCATGCTATGTGCGCATGAATGTTTGGCCAGTCCGAGAAAGCCGGCCAAACATTCATGAGCACGTAGGGAGTGAAAACCACTCCTCTCCTCCCCTTCAGTAGAGCAGCCCCACCCCACTCCCTAAAGCTACAGCGCCCACAACAAGGAAAAATTAAATGATAATAACATTGAGTTATTTTATTTTTTCTTACACTGCTGAATAGCAGTAGGGCGACACTTCTTGGCCTTAGCAGAGGAGCCGCCACTGTTGGCTCTATTAATTTCATGACATGACCTTCATTAGGGCGATTCTATTTCTGCAGCGTCTGTTCATAGATTCTCCTGCCTTCTCAGATTTTGAAGCCTGCTTCATTTTCTACTCCCCAACTAGCTCTTTCTATATAGATTTCTAGATGCAAGGACCAGCACTGCCTTTCTAGATGGAATCTTGAAGATTATTTGAGCTACATGGTTTTGTTTTTAGATCTACACTGCCTGCCTTCAAGTAATGCTCATCATTGCTGTTTCTCTTAGCTAACTGTCCTGATGATAACACCTTAAACTGACATTGTGTGTTGAAACATCGATGAAGTATTCAGCTCTGATGTGCACAGACTATATCCCTAAGAGAGGGGAGATAGTAAGTAGGGAAGCTTCTATCCACCGGCAACTCAATTTTTAAAATGTCTGCAGCTACTAAATTGTTTTTACCATGTGACCTTTTCTTACACTCTTTTGTGCATGATACTCTCTTAAGCACTGCACTGTCACCTTTTCGCTTTAAGTAGCACCATTTATTTTTAATTTGTATTTACTATTTTCTCGTTATACATTGAATTATTACTGGTGTTTATGTGGAATAGGTTTCGAATGATTAATACCATTGGCATACAATTAATGTGTTCCCGAACACTCAGTTTTACAAGAGAAAAGGCTCTGAAAGAATAACTATCCTGTACTTTGGAAAGAAAAAGTATGGCTTATTGTTGACCCATTCAGCCAAACATATACCTAAGACCAACAATCTTGAACACACTACCCAGCCATCTAGTGAGGTGGAAGTGTTGTAGGAGCAGAACTATAGAGGTTCGAGTTAACAATCTTTCTTTAGGTTTTTTTGGTCGCTTACTGGCCAAGAGGTACAGGAACACTGGAAACCTGTTGTATACAAACTGGACTTAGGCTCAATCCCAGTGACCGACTTACCGGGGACACTGTTCTCCCACCTCCTCTAGAAAACGAAACTTCTCTGCTGGAGGTTCACCTTCCTTTCCTGTGTGAAACGCTACCTGTAGCAAGAGTTTTGAAATGACACTCAAGCTCTCGAGCTGTGTTGTCGCAGGGATTCGTGCTCAGACAGAACTGTGCATAGAGGCTTGGAACCTCAGTGAATTAGGGTGTGCCAAAACCACCTTAGAACCCAAAATCCCCTACCAGACTAACTACAGTGTCTTATTCGTTATCATAAACTCCCAATGCTTAGACAAACCAGAACATGAACTTAGTACACCTCAGGTAACATGGAACACATGAACACTCTTTCGTTATACAATCATTTCAATCCAGAATAAGGAGTAAAAGAGGACACGTGCATATTTGAAATGTTTATTCACTAATGCAGTGCTCTCAAGCGCTGTATCTTAGCCAATACAAGCAAACATTATAAGAAACAAAGTAATCAGCATAGTCACTAGTCCATAGAACACAAACGGTGCAAGCATAGTATTATGCTAAAATGAATAGGGTTTAACAAAACCTAATTCTCACCCTCCCTAGCTAGTATATTATATTATATCTAAGAAGGTCTCTTTTGGATTTTAGCAGAGCGGCCCCATACCTCAAGATCCTAGTGGTAAGGGATCACATCATCAGCAACCAGCTCTCTGCATGCGAAGCACCATAAAGTGTGTTTGTATGCTCTTGTGCAAAGCAATATAAAACTCGCCTAAAGCCAGAACTTGGCTGCAGCTGTATATATGTTATGTCTAGGAACGTGCGAAGATCAGTGCTCATAACAACTACTGTGTTGAGATATCCTTGAAGGTCCAGCACTCACTGTACAGACACAGCTCGCCAAGCAAAACTGATATCAGTGCATCAACATATTATTCTCGCATGAACGGAAAACATTTTACTAGGCTCAAAGCTAAAGCAGCAGATGTGTGTCGTGTGCAAAAAGCAGCAGAAAGGAAAAATGGCGTTTAAA